>NC_139044.1:13710921-14910921 GCF_965140915.1 Aythya marila
TCAGCGGGCGCGCATGCGCTCTGCCTCGAGTGAAGCCATCTGGGCGTTGCCGCGGGGGGGGTGGGGTCTCTCCCACCCATAGCAACCGCTTCCTCCTCCGGGCCCCGGCGGCCGTGACGTCGCAGCGTTTCCGCCCGGCTCGCGCCCTCGCCGCTTCCCTTCCTGCCGCCGGAGCCCGCGCCGCGCCCAGCCGCCGAGGGGAGCAGCCGCCGCCGCACCGCGCTCCGCCGCCCGCCGCCGCCGCCATGGTGAGGACCCCGCCGGGCTCCCCCTTCGCTTCCTCCCCACCTCCCCGCCCGCTCCCCGCCGCCCTCCGCTCCCTGGGGGCGCCGCGCTGTGAGGCGGCGAAATCCCCCCCCGCCTCTGTACCCCCCCTCATGGAACCTTCCCCCCCCCCTTAGCTTCGCGGTGGTACGTTCCATCCCCCCCCCCTCACCCCTCAGAGTGCGCCCCCCCCCCCCCCCCCATGAGGCGCGATGGTACGGCCCGCGCCGCGTGCGCGCGCGGGGGGCTGAGCGCGTCCATTGCGCGGCGCGGGGGGGGAAGGGAAGGGAAGGGGGGGGGGGGGACGGAGCCGCGGGGCCCCTCCCAGCGCTCCCCGCCTGTGCCGCAGGGCGCGGCCGCACCCCCCCAACCCCCCCCCTCACCCCCTTCCCTTCCCCGTTATGGGGCTTTTTTGTAGGTCGGGGGGGTGGGGGGGGCCCGGCAGGAAGCTGCGGCTGCCCCCGGCCGCATCCGGCCGCGCGGCGGGAGCCATCTTCCTCGGGGCTGGGGGGGGTGGGGGGTGCTCAAGGCCGCTGGGGGGGGAGGAGGAGGAGGAGGAGGAGGAAGAGGAGGAGGAGGGGGGTGCGAGCCCTGCCCCGGCCCCCAAGGGGAGAACAACGCCCCCCAGAGCCGCCCAGCCGTTGTGTCCCGGCGGATTGGGGGGGGTGAAGGCGAAATTTGGCCCCCCACACCCCCTCTGTGTAAGCCGCGCGGCTGAGATTGATGAATTCGCATGAATTAGGGCATAATTATCTCCTTATTCTCGCGCACAAACGCCTTCCCAGCGCCAGACATCCAGGTCTCTGAGCACCCTCCGTTAGGTTGTTCACCGCCAGCTCTGAAGGGCATCGCAGCCCACCCGCAGCCTTCGCCCTTAGTGCCCCTGGCACAGGGCGCAGCTCCCCAATGCGCTCCCCTCCCGCACGGCCCCGGCGCACAGGATGTGCTGGCCATCTCCCTGCTTCCTACACAGCGCAGCCGGAGCATCCCCGGGCCGCGGCGTGGAGCAGAGCTAATGGGAGTTGCAGATGAAGCTGCCGAAAGTCTGGCGAGACTTGCAGCTCTTGTTTAAAATAGGCTTGTCTGAACAAGCTAGCTACCACCTCTGCAGTACGCAAACCTAGTTTGAAATGACTCCTCGGCGCGTCAGGCTGCATCTTGCTTCAGAAGCAGGCAATTCCCAAGTTGGCCAGAACTCGTATTTCTCATAATGATCTCCTTTTTGGAACAGGGTGTGGGTTTTTTTTTGGCTTTTTTTTTTTTTTTTTTGGCTGTTACATTTTTAGATGCTTTCTAGTTGCAGCAAATGATCTTGCTTTTGGGCAGCGTGTAGGCCTTTTGGCAGAGTACCACAGCGCCAAGCAGCAGGGCATCACTTTACATCCAAAGAACCTGGGATTTGCTACTTTTAGCTGTCTTGCCACAAGGTTCAGATTCCTTGCTACTGGATTAAATGATTCCATGGTCTTTGGGGGACTGTGCAAATCATTTTTTCCTCGTTAGCCCCCGATCCGTGTGATTACAAGGTACGTGTGCCTCGTATGCGAGCTGACAGCCTCCTGACAATGGGTGGTGTGGGTGTGTGGCGTGTTCCTGCTCGCAGCGCCGGGATATCGCTACCAGGAGGCTCCGCTGGGGAGCGAGGGCTGAGCTCAGCAATCTCAGAGCCTGCGGACAGCCAGAACTTGCATCTGAAGCTGGTTGGAGCCTTCTGCTCACCTGACTGCTCGCTGCTGGCGACAGTCTCAAGGATATCTTGATAACCATTGTCTGAGGTGCCTAGAGAGGCCTTCAGAAGCTGTTTTTAAGGGTGATCTTGAGGTTAATATAGGAGTGCGGAGGACCACGAGGAAATTCCTGCGGACAGTTGGGCTCACGCTGGCTGACTTCTGTGCTGAATGTGCTGTAAGAAGCTTTGCTTTCCGGCAAGAGCCCCGCCGAGTGCCGGCTTATACCCGCATTACCTCACAAACATGTGTTTCAGAGAGGAATGGGCGCTGCTCAAAATTTCTGCCCTCCCCCTGGCTGCCACGCTTCCTGTTTTTCAGCAGTGCTGCTGGGATTGCCTCTCTCCGCCGGCAGTGCTTGTTCTGCCTACCCGGGCAGTCACCGGGAGCTGAGTGCAGGGGATGCTTTCCTCAGCTTTCAGCCAGAGGAAATAACCTCCAGGAATTCAGCAGGGATTTATTTTTTTGTTCTGCCTCTCTGTGATTGCTCGCGTCATCTCTCCTGGTCCAGCGGGTAACCCCCTATTGGCAGGAAAAGAAATCGCTGAATAGGGTTTTGATTCCCTTCCCCGTGCCCTCCCTGCAAAAAAAGAGACCCAAGAAAGCAAAATAAAAGAAACTCGAGTCCAGCTGGCAAGGTCTGCCTGCAAGTGATATGCAAATAACCCCGTACTTCTTGCTGCTTTATGGTGTGTAAATAATGGCCTCTTACACAACAGCAGTAAAAAAAAAAAAAAGGCAGTTACATTTCCTGTTGTGCTTCAGGTCAGAATTGAAGCTTCGGGCTGCTCCAGGTGCTCAGACTGCCCGGTGTAACGTGGGTGTCCGGCTGTGGGGCCGTGGGCAGGGGGGAGAAATCGTCCTGCTGGGATTTGGAGGTCGCCGCCGTTCCCACAGCGGTGCCGGGAGGGAGGAAGTCAAAGCAGTGCTCCTCCTGCTGCCTCCTCCCCGCCCTGCAAGGTGGGAGTGCTGCCGTCCCGGGGGTTATCGTGGCAGCAGACGAAAAGCAAAGCCGTGTTCAGGGCCCAGCCGTGTTTAACTACCCGTGGTTTCGGGCCGTTTCTCGGCCGTGGCTCGCACCTCGGTGCGGAAGCAGGCCCGGGAGAGGCGTCAGCTCATCTCCTGCTGCCTGCAGCCAGCCCGCGTGGCCTCGTGGCTGCCCTGGCTGCCTTCACACAGCGAGGGCTCGCTGCTGGCAGCATCCCAGGGCGCTGCGTGGCAGCGCAGGGGGCGGCTTCGGGAAGGCCGCTGTCCCCGAGCGGCCAGGTGCCAGCAGCTTTAATTGAAAGCGGCGTTCGTGGTGACACGGGACTGAGTCAGGTGGAAGCGCCGCCTGCTCCCCCGGGCGGTTCTGGCGGCAGGGAGGGGGCTGTAAGGGAGATAGGAGGGGTGGGGCGCTGCGCCGGGCCCAGGGAGGGGTTTGCTCAGGGCATTGGGAAGCAGACGGCTGGCAGCGGGGTGAGCAGCAGGCGGGGAAGCGTGTGCTGCTCTCACATCTCCGCAGCTGAGGCGGGCACACCTCGGCGCTCCCGGTGGCGGTGGAAAAACTGATGGTGCTCCTCTGCGAAGCACAACTTTCCGCTTCAGAGGCTGTGGGCAGGCCGTGCCGCTGTGTGCAGGGCGTGCACGTGGTGCCCAAACAAACCAAGCCCGGGGCTGGTTCCCGAAATGCTTCTGTAGATAACCGTGCGCGGGCATCGCTGCCGGGGGCTCGTGGGTATCAGTGCAGTGCCTAAAAACAAGTTGAATCTTCCCAGCTTGTCGTGAGACAAACCGGGCAGTCGCTGTCCTGTCTGCCTTAGGGGTGAGGAAGGAGCAGGGACTTGTTTTGGGTAAAATATTTTAACTATTCAGGGAAAATACTGGAGGTCACAGGGCTTTTTAACAAAACCTGGAGCGATTTTCATCGGCAGAGTTACGAACCCGGTCTGTGGAGGCTCTGATGCGTCTCCCTCTCGAAGCTGCCCTGGCGAGGGCTTTGTGAGGGGAAGAAGGGGCGCTGTGTTAGCGCGGCGCACGCTGACCATGCAGTTAGAGCACCCAGCGCCTCGTGTGCTGGGGAAACACAATGGGGGCACTGCTGGGAGAGCTGTGGGGTGGCGTGGGCGGCAGGGCACGTTGCCCTCCGGGTAACCGCCTGGAAATATGGGGGGGGAGCTCGCTTGTGGCCAGCCCCGCAGAGGAACTCGCACGTTCTGCCTCGCGGGTCGCCCTGGCTGTGCTGTGGTGTCGTCATCTCTCCAGGCTGATGGTTCGGTGCCGTGCCTCCTCCTTTCAGCGAGGTTGGGCGGCCCTGGGCAGGAGCAGCCTGGCTGTTCGGCCCCGCTGTTCTCCCCCGCTGCCCCCTGAGCACGGTTTTAAGGGATTTTTGCCCGTGTCGAGGGGTCGCTGTGTTCCCTGCAACGCTGCGTGCAGCCCACAGTCAGGCAAGGGCTTCTACAAGAAAAAAGAGCAGGACCAAGCCCTGTCTCTGAGCTCAGCAGTATTCCAGCCACTGCTCACACACACACACACACACACACAAAGAATGTGCTGCATTGAGGCCTCGAGCAGCGTGGTACTGGGCCAGGGAGGGAATCCAGGCTAACAAACAGCCGCTTTATTCGCTCGCTGCTGGCGGGTGGAGGCTCCCCGCCAGCTGTTCTGCAGGACGGGCCAGCAGGGGCAGGGTTAAAACGCCAGCTGAGAGTGTGGAGCTGGGAGCCCGGCCTTCCCAGACCTCCCCCTGCTGCCCTGCGCAGTTACAACACAATTGCAATTAAAATCACAACAAAAGCTGTGCAGGGTTTTGTTTTTGTTCCCTTTTTAAGTACGTTTACAGCACTCCCATCGTGGTACAAGCCCCGTGTTGAAGCCCTTTGTTCCAGGCTTTTACCTCCTTTCAGGAAGCAGTGAGCTGCACTGGGGGTTGTGGGTTCATTTCAAGCCGTACTGGGACACAGCTGTAAGGTTTCCTCAGGCTGAAGGTATCTGGTTTGTTCCTGGCAATGTAAGAACCGCCAGCATCAACCTGTGTGATGGCTCCAGAGGCTGCACAGCAGCTGGGAGAAGGAGCAGCACCAGCTCCTAACAACCTCCTGCTTTGGAAAGTACAAAACAAAAAAAACATCCAGTCTTTAACTGAGTCTCTCCGGGCTCTGCTCAGTCCCAGCAGCAGCCTAACAGTGAATTTTGAGTTTCCAGGCCGAATGCTCCCAACATTTTTGGAATCTGAACCAAGTTGCCAGCAGCGCTCGGTTCCTTTATAAGGAAACGACTCCGCTCCCAGCGTGGGGGCACGCTCCCGGCCGGGCAGCAGCGCCAGCACACGCCAAGTAACCATGTCCTTCTGGAGCAAAGAGCAGGAGCTGATAGCGGTGGAGGTAGCTGATGCTAACTGCTTTGATAGCATCACTCCCCCGCACTACGTCAGGCTTCCTGTGCATTTTCTACACCAAATTTTAAGGTTTTTGTGAATCTATAAGCCGAGTCTTCAGTCTGTTATCAGCTGCGGAGGTGCCGTTAGCTAGAAGACAAACCTCATAGAACAAGGGGGAAAATAAAAGGGCTGAGGTCCACAGTGAACTCGAGACAACCTTAGCTGATGATGCAATAGTCCCTGTTGCTGTGCTGTTTGCTTTATTAGGGCAGCCCCGTATCGTTTCGAGTCTTCCTCTTGCCTGCACCATCCTCAGGGACAGGAGGAAGGAGACCTTTACCCCTCGGTAGTTACCTGACAAAGTGCAGGCCCTGGGGATGGAGGAGGTGGCGGGGCAGTGAGTCACTTGGCGGCAATGTTTGCGCTTTTGCTCAAGTTTATCCTTGAATAAGCTTTATCTGCTGGCTTTTCTTGTGCTGCTGGGGACGGGCAGGAGGGTGGCCGCCTGCCAGGCAGCTGAGGCGCGGTGACTTCCTCCCTCTGCTGCCTGCCTGCTGCTCGCCGGAGTAAACGCAGGGGGTGCCAGGTAGATCTGTGGAGGAAACCCCTAAAGACAGCTTCCAGCTCGGGATTCCTTGCTGTAAAGGATTGGCAGCCAGATCTCCCAGCTCTGGAGGGAGAAAATCAGAGAAAATCAAGGTAAAATCCATGGTCATTGATGGTGCCAGCTGCGTGTGCCTGGGACAACCTCTGCTGGCTTAGCAGGGCTGTGCGAGCTCCTGGAAGGTACAGAAGGAATCTCGGTGGAAGAAAATCTGAGGTCATCTGACTAGTGATGCACAAGAGGCTTTGGGGGAAAAAAATGTGTGAAGTAGCCACCCAGTCCTTCGCCTCTCTGAAAGACAGTGAGGTTAGCACTGTGCAGGTCACCTTCATCTCCGGATTTCCCTGGTTTTGTGCCCAAACTGCTGCTTGTTCACACCTTGGTAGAGCGGGGATGTTCTCAGGGTGGTTTTTCCTTCTGAGATAGGAGTTGCCATGTCTGAGCATAAAGCTGCTTGACTTTGGGAGCCCCAGAAGCAACAGGAGACGAGACAGCAGTAGAAAGGAGCTGTTTGCACTGCGTGGTGTGGTTGGGACAGGCAGCTGGGTGTTGGGCTTTGCACTGCTCTGGCCGTGTTCCTCCAGCAGCGACCAGCGTGGTTCCCGTGCTGCAGTGTTCCCTGCTGCACAGCTGACTTCAAACTCTCAAAATGTAGTGATTCCCAGTATAAAACCCAGATATAAACGCTTCTGTCCTGCCGTCTCTTCTCTCCCTTTGCATTTGGGAAAAGGCAGCAGCCTGAAAATGCAGTTCAGCCTCTTGGCGTTCCTGCTAGGCCTTGTCCTCAGTCACTGCTGCTGCCTTCAGCTCCGGGTTGGTGCTGCAGGCCCTGCACTTCCTGCCACGATTAGCACGGGAGGATGCCGCTAACGAACTGGGATTGCTCATCAGGAAGGGGGGGAGGGGATTAAAGCAGGCTGCCTTTTTACTGCTGGAGGAAGTAGACTAATTAATGGCGAGACTTGCAAGCTCTCCCTTAAAAATGCTGAATCAAGAGCAACTTCTGTTGACCTCTAAACCAAGTCCAGGTGAGGAGCATGGAGTTTGACCGTGTTTTAACTGGGTCTGATAGCAAGTATGCTAAAAATGGCCAGGAAACTGAGTGGAAGTGATCCTGGTAGCCCAGCCCGCCTGCAGAGGCTAACAAAATCAAGTTGCTGCGACGCCAAAGCGTCTGCCACAGCTGAACCTCAGAAGACAAGGGGTGGATGTGCGTGTCAAGCTGCTCTGAAACAATGTGCTAATATTAGTAGGATCGGGCCTTGTTGGGAATAGTTTTGGTTTGGCAGCTGGCTGTGGGCAGCATCGAGGCTCCAGATTCTTTGCTTGGGCTGCAGAAGGAGGGCCTGCAGCCTTCCCTCACTGGGCTCTGGAGCTGTGGGTGACTGTTGCGAGCACTGCTCGTCTTCTAGCCCCAGATTTAAGGCAGTACGGTAATGTAGCCGTGAAAACACTCAGCGGTGGCTCTAAAGGTCTTTGTTCTCCTCCTTGCAGGCATCTGGAGTACAAGTCGCCGACGAGGTATGCCGTATCTTCTATGACATGAAAGTGCGGAAGTGCTCTACGCCTGAGGAAATCAAGAAGAGGAAGAAGGCCGTCATCTTCTGCCTCAGTCCAGACAAAAAGTGCATTATCGTGGAAGAAGGCAAAGAGATTCTAGTGGGAGATGTCGGCGTGACAGTTACCGACCCTTTCAAGCATTTTGTGCAGATGCTTCCTGAGAAGGATTGCCGTTATGCCTTGTATGATGCAAGCTTCGAGACCAAGGAATCCAAAAAAGAAGAGCTGATGTTCTTCTTGTGGTAAGCAGGCTTGCCAGCTCGCTCATTCCTAGCGTGAGGTCCAAGACTGGGCGAGGTCTGGGAGCATTTGTTTTGCTCAGGCCTGCAAGATGGCAGGCTTGAAGTGCTCAGAACAGCCTGATGTGAGCCACGAGAGGTTTCACCTGCTCATAATCGGCAGGTTTTCTGTCCTTGCTGGGTAATAAAAGCCACTAATTTCGCTATTTTTGGTGTTTTCCACCAGGGCGCCAGAACAAGCACCTCTCAAAAGTAAGATGATCTACGCGAGCTCCAAGGATGCAATCAAAAAGAAGTTTCAAGGTAGGTAGTGCAGCCAACGCTCCTCGCTGTGCCATGCCCTCTGAGACACTTACACAGCAAGGCTTAACCATTGACTAATTGGCTTTTTTTGAGGTGCTAGTGAGGCGAGAACTTCACGGGTAAAATGCCCTGTGACAGAGCTAAGTAAGCTCAGGTTAAAACTTAAAATATTCGACTGTGTTAGAGGGGCTAGAGGACAGGAGCAGGCTTCACAGTGTGCGATGCTGCTGCACGGAGCAACTGGTTTGCACCACGCAGCCTACAAACCCTTAGATCCTTAACACCGAACTGGATTTCGAGTGTGGCAGAGGACTTCCAGGCCTGCGCCTGTTGAAGTACAGAGCCTCGTGGCCTTACCATGCTGCTCTAGTAATTAACAAGTCACTTGATTTAGCCACGCAGCTGTGGTTACTCATTCCAAAGGCATCGCAGCTCTGAGTGGGGGAGCAGAGTTTCATTCAGCCCGTCAGGCACCGCTAACGAAGGAGTAAACACCTTGCTGCAGCGCTAAGAATTTCATTCTAGAGAAACGATGGCCCCTGGCCAGGCAGCGCTACTGCTGCAGCTCTGTGTGCCCAGGCCAAAGTCTCGCAGCGCGTAGGGCTGACAGCAGCAGCGCGCAGCAGTGCCAGTCCGTCACAGGACAGCTCACCAGTGGGTTGGAACTGCTCGGGAATAATGTGGCGTGCTGCACATGGCCAGGCTGAAACAGAAAAGGACCAACGTGCCTTTTCTGCTTTTCTCCACATAAGGCAGTGTTGGGCTCCCTGCCCTCCGAAAAAGAAACCAGCATTAACTCTGTGTACAGGCAGAGGCCTTGCAGGGTTCCCACATGGATTCTGTCAGCCATCTCAGCGCTTGCTTGTAGCTCCCTCAGCTGCCACCTCCTGGGTAGCACTCGAAATGAGACAGTTCGCTCATGGATGCTTAGAGAAGACTGAAAGTCTGAGCACTGAGCTAGAGAAAAGCTTCTCCCTGGTATTTCTGTGGGGATGTGTAGCCAGATGTCCCCTGTCACATATCGGGGAGGGAAACATCCAAATTCCTTTGTTCTCTCTCTGAGGCAGGGCTTGAGCGAGCAGCTTGCCTGTTCTAATATTTCTACTAAATGTGTTTCTTTGGTTGACTACTAGCGTGTTGAAATGCTGCATTATTGAGTGTGTTGCCTCTTTTTTTAGGCATAAAGCATGAATGCCAAGCAAATGGGCCAGAGGACCTCAACCGAGCTTGTATTGCTGAGAAGCTAGGAGGCTCCCTAGTCGTAGCTTTTGAAGGAAGTCCCGTGTAGATGTCATACAGTGCCACAACTCTACAAGCATTCCATGTTTTAATATATCAGTTATGTAAAACATCCATTCTAGGCAAGGGTTTCACTAACTGTAGGGAAGCTGTCTTAGAATAAAGTAGATTATGAAGATGTAGCTTGTATGTACAAATGACCATAAATAAATCAAATTAAGGATTTATCTTGGTGTATTAATATTTGCATTGGTTGTCCAGCCCAATACTGTCCCCAATGGATTAACACTAAAGGTCTCCAAAAGTTTTGGTCCAATGCAGCAGTGTGTCGTGGGATGAAAGGGGTGGGAGGTATGAGAACAGCCTGGTTCCTGCTCTTTTCTACATCGTAATTAAGGTAAATTCAGGTAGTCTTTTCGAGGCTACTGGCCAAATTGCCAAACTCAAAACTTTCCCCTGTAACTGTGTAACGCGAAACTGAAAAGCTGCAAACCTGTAGTTAAGGGTAGGCTGAAGCAACCTGCTAGCACCAGAACAGGGTTAAACTCTCGAGTGCTTGCGGTTGCAGGGCCATACTAATTAAGGTTAATTATGAAGTTAAAATAGAGATAAAATAGACACACTTTTCTGGAGAAAGAGTCCGAATCACTCTCTCGTGAACTCACTATGCAGTGATATTTAAAGGTTCACTTGTTCTACCGGTTCGATTTCCTTGTTATGAAGTGTCTTGAGGCCTCCTCCAAGCCTGAACAATTCTATTAAATCTGCTTTCCTTTTGACATAGGTTAATTTAGAACGACCTTAGTTTCACTAACACACACTTGTAGCGGATCAGATGCTTCTAAGGCTTTTCCAAGTGCAGGTTCTTCTATCAGAGCTCTCCAGCTTTGGGTAGTACGACGAGAAGGAGCCACTTGAAAAATATTGCGAGATGAGAAGTGGTGTTCTCAGCCCCAGTCTTTGGTCACTTGGTCCATTTGTCCATAATTACTCTTGATTTAACTTAGTAGAACCAATCAGCCTGACTAATACGGCTCGATCTGGGCTTTTTGTCTGTTAGCTTCTTTAATTCTGTAGAAATGCATGGAAATATCACCTACTAGAAAGTTTGACCTGAAATGCCTTTTGTATGGGGGGGGGAGGGGGGTAGAGAACATTCCTGTGCCAGCTACAGAGATCTGAAAAGCTTCCATGTTTCACCAGTGGTTGATTAAAGCTGTTTCCTTTGTGTAATGTGTACATGGGAGTTGCATAGAGTTTTCCTGTATGTCTGTAGAGAAGAAAAAAAAAAAAAAAGAAAAAAAAACAAACCCTTAGCCTCCAGTGCGTTACTGTGCTGTGTTCTGTGCGTGCCAAACTCGAACAGCCTGAATCCATGGGGTTTTTTTTCCTTCCCCTGGGTCGGTGGGGAGAAAGCGCTTTGGTTTCTCTGCAGTCTTGGTGCCCTCTTTGGCCTTGTGCACCACCCTGTGCTGTTTGCTCCCTTAACCTAGAGGCAGGCGCTGTCTGTGTGCTCTGTCTTAGCACCCAGGGGTGGGAGCACAGGTTGCTGACGTGATCCACGGCAGCGAAGCTTTCTGGCTGTGAGGACGCTGGGCTGGGACCCGTGGGTGCTCCCGGTCCCTGCCTCAGACCTCGCCCAGGTGGGTCATCGTCCCCATAAAGTGCTTGTCCTCACCTCGGTGGCTGCAGCGCTGCTGTCTGTCCAAAGTCCGGGCTCAGATAAGAAACTGGGAGTGACGGGGTGGGAGCAGGGCCTGGGAAGGGAGTTCCTGGCCAGGAGACAACCAAAAACGGCGCCTGCAGCCTGTGGGATCCTGCCAGGAGAGGTGGAAGCTGCTGGCTCCATGCAGGAGCCCTCCTGCACCACAAGGGGAAGCAGCGACCACGGGCAGCCCTGGGGCACCCAGCAGAGCTGCTGATCTTTACAAGATCAGCACAAAATGCGACAAAAAAAACCTGTGGTGCCACTCCAGGAGCTGAAACGGGGCTAAACATCTGGTCCCAGAGTCACTTTTCCACCATCACCTTCACCAAACACGACCAGCCCCTCTCTGCTGTCCAAAAATAGCTGCCTCGCTGCTGGCCTGAAGGAACAGCAACGTGTCCCTTGTGCCAAGGAGCCCCAATCTCCTTTCACGTGGTTTTTGGAGCCCCAGCGGTGCCCACCCAGCCCTGCAGTGCCTGCATCACCATCCCATCCCCTGGTTTGGGCTGTGTTTGGGGGCGCGGTTCCTGCTCTCGTGAGCGTGCTCTGCCTTGCACAAGCGAGCACCGTGAAGGAAGCGGCTGTTGCAAAAGCAAGAACAGAGCAAACCAAAGGGTTTCATCACATCGCTCTCGCTGCTTCGGGGCCCAGCCCCACACCTGCTCTCTGACCACCCCCAGCCCCTCAGCAGCTCATTCCAGCCTCTGGGTTTCTTGGTAGGGTGGGTTTGCTTTTGTGGTTTTAATATACATATATATATGTTTTTGGGGGGTGTTGCAGCCACCCAAGGGGCTGAGGCCACCACCCTGCAGCAGGAGGCAGCCACCAGCTCCCCTCCAGCCACGTGCCTGAGTCCCACCACCCCCAAAGCCACCGCCCCACCCCAAAAATCTCCCCTCCAGCGCCCCAGCACTGGGCTGGGCAGCGCTCAGTCCCCAATTCCGTGTGGGAGCAGGAGGAGCAGGGCGAGCAGTGGCTCTGCTCCTGAGCTGCCCCCCTCGGGGGAAGGCAGCTTTGTGGTTTTCCTGCAGGAAGAGGCAGCGTTGCGCCACAGCGGGGAGGTGGAAGGGGCACCCCGCAGCTCTGGGGCCTCAGAGAAGGCCCCAAAGGCTGTGGGACCCCAACCACTTTAATCACAGCTGGGGCACCATGGCTGCAGCTCTGCGCCTCCTTCGCTTGCACTGGAAGAAAAGCAGGGGCCAGCAGCTGCAACACAGCAAGAGAACAAAGCAGCCACCTCTGGGCAACGCAGGGTCAGGCTTCAGTCGTCCCCAAGACATTCCTGGCACAGCAACGTCGAAAAGTGACCAGAAAAATAAAGCACAGGCGCTTCGCTACGACGTCATTTTAATTGCATCGACACCCAGAAAATACACAAAGGATACGCGCCGAGAGCCACCCGTCAGAGAGAGGCTTCCTTCCACTGATGGGTCTTACTTTCACACTTCTCTCACTCCAAAAAAAAAAATAATATATATATATATTTATATATATAAAATAATAATTGCACCGGTTGATGTACAAACACAGTCTTCCCTTTTCACACATTCGCGAGTTCTGCCGCTCCAGCAGGGTCGAGCCCCGGCACCTGCCCCAACGTGTCGGGAGCAGCACCCACGGGAACGAAGGGTTGTACAAAACAGTATGAAGGTTTTCCTACAGACGTACACCTGCAGTGTTTACTGGTTGGTGGTGGTTTCTTTTTTTTTTTTTTTGCCTTTTTTTTTTTTTTTCTTAAAGTTTCAAAACTAGGTTTTGGGTCACTAATGGCTTGTATTTTATCTACAGTAAATTCAGCATATACTTTTTATTTTTAGGAATGTGTAAGGCATTTTGGTAAGTTGAAGGGTTAAGTTCTAAGTCACAGACTCGTCAAACCGAAGTCCCTTCCTTTGAACTGTCCTCTTCCCCCTGCAGAAGAAACACAGGAGAGCTCAGTTACTCGGCGGGCTCTCGCTGCAGGTTAAGCAGCAGAGCATTTCGCAGCCTGGCCACACCTTCCCTCCTGGGCAGGGAAGGACCGTGACCACCATCCAACACAGTCCCAGGGGCTGCCAGAAGCCAGCCAGGTGGGTTCTGGCAGTGGGTGCCCCACTGCTCCCATTTTAAACCACCACATTTCCCCGCCTGTATCAAGGGAAGGCCTGGCTGCGGCGGGTGCTGGCAGCAAGTACCGTTTCATGAAGCTGTTCTTTCAACTTCTTCACCGTTTCTCTCTCTTTGGCCAGTTGGTCCTGGGTGACCTTCAGTAGCTCCTGGAGTTTGGTTGCTGCTTGGCCCAAGTCCTTTGTTAGTTTTTTTTCTTTTTCAAGTCTTTCCTACACAGGAGTAAAAAGAAGCCATCTGCCTGAGCCCCTCCCTGCAGTCTAGGCTGCTTGCAGGGGACCCCCTCCCTCCAAAACACATCTGCACCTTCCTTGGGAACCATCTACCCTGCCCCACCATCCCCAGGAACCACAAATCACGCCCAGAGTCCTGCTGGGCAAAAGCTTTTTTGCGCCTAGTGCTGAGCCGAGGCAGCAGCCAGATCACCTTGAGATGCTGGGCCTCCTCCGTGCCTGACGCTGCTGCGTTTTCAGCCACTCTCAGCTTCTCCAGCTCCGCCTGCAAGCTGCGTGCCGAGCTCTGTGCCTGCAAGGGGGACACACGACCTTTAACAACGCACCAGCGGGCCCCTCCTGCACCCTGCAGTCGGTGGGTTACAGAGCCACCGTCAGGCTGCTGGCTGCACTGCCCCAGCGTTTTTTGGCCGCTCTCCAGAGGTGCTTTTTCACAGCCCCAAGGCCCTCCAGGGGCAAACCCTCACTCCCCGCTCGCCCCCGGCACCCACCTCCTCCAGCTCCAGCACCAGCTTCTGCCTCAGCGCTTGCTCCTTCTCCACCAGCGCTTCGTTCTGCTCCAGCTGCGTTTTCAACTGCATGGAGAAGGGGAAAGTGTCCAGAAGAGAAAATAAAAATGATAATAATTTTAAAAAAACAAAGGCCTAGATGAGGAGCTTCTTCCAGGACCAAGGAAGCCGGGCTACACAGAAGAAACAAAACCTGGAGCTTTGTCCAAGGCACCGAGGGGCAACGGGTACCATCACTGGCCTCTGCACGAAGCCGGGAGGATGCTGATGGTGAGCCCGGGGTTGGTTTTGCACTGCCAAATGGTGCTTGATTTTTTGGGCAGCACAAGCTGGGATTTGGACGAGAGGCACGACAGAGTGAAGGGTGTATCGGGCAGGTCCCCGTGCTGCAGCAGACGAGCAGCGCCCAGGAGAAGGCTCCACGGTTAACAGGATTAAAGGAGAGAGAGGCAGAGCCCAGCTTGGGGCGGCAGCTGCCACCGCCAAGAGGTGTTAGCCTGCGGGGAGCAGCCGCTGCTAATGCCTTCAGCCCGGCTCCGGCAAGATTTGCAGGGCCTCTGCCCCTGCGTGAGCTCTGTAATCCTAATCCCAGCCCCCGAGCAGGCCCGAGGCCGTGTGGCAACCCCGGCTCGAGGCAGCGCTCCCTGCCTGCCTCCCCAAAAACATCCCCAGCCTGCTGCTGGCACAGGGGGCTCCCGAGGGAACAGGTGAAGGAGCGGGACATGTGTTTGGAGGGGCTCCACGAGCCCGGCACAGGCCAGGAGAGCGAAGCCTCGTGCAGTTGGCCATGCGGGACGGGGCGCGGGACTGCGAGCCAGGGCCTCACCCCCCCTAACCTCGAAGGGCTCGGGATCGCTCGGCTCGGCTCGTGACCCCACGACTTCTCCGTCCTGCACGTGGCTCTTCATCTCACCCAGCTGCTGCCTGACCTGCAAGGAGGAGGAGCAGCGAGGCCGGCTCGGTTACAGGCCCCCCAGCACGGCCCTACACAAGGAGCTAGGGAGCAGTTTGGGCAGCCTTTGTGCCAGCACACAGGGAGAAATGGCCAGAAGAAACTGAACTCCCAGCTCACTGTGCTCTGAGCACCCCTGCAAACCAGGGATACCACCCAGGATTTTAAAAAATAAACCTCCTGACCCTCAGTTCGCTGCAGCAGGGCTCACAGGAGTGCTGAAAAGCCGGAGCCCTACCCTAATGCAGACTCCTAAACCTCACTGGTGAGATATGCCTCCGAAGAATGAAGCCTTTAAATATTAAAAAGCAAAGCCGCGACTGCTGTCTCAATCAAAGGATTGATTTAAAAAGCAAAAGCCCTCATGAATTTGGCAGGTCTGATGGCTTTCCTGGCCCTTTATCCCAGGCCTCTCTCCCGCTTACCCGCAGAACCCCAGCCCCATCTCCCAGCCATCCAAGCAACTCCTCCACCCAGGGGACACACGACAAAATTCACCTCACCCAGAGCTGGCTGGCTGGATGCTTAAGGCACCCCAATGTCCGCCCAGGGTGGTGGTGGGGGCAGTCAGTGTCCATCAGGGGGACAGCTGGGCTTTTGTGCTACACACCAGCTCACACAAGCTTTGCTGCTCTCCGTTCCTTCCAACCACCATCAGAGAGGAAAGAAAGGCAGGGAAAATCCCCCACTGGGCCACCAATATCAACCCTGAAACCCTGGGGTCGCCCTTTGTGAACTGCCCCCAGGCCAAGGAGCTGCCCTGCGTGCAGGCGGGCGCTGCACCCCCAGGGATCTCCCTTACCAGGGCCAGCTCTTGGCTCTGCTTCTGCGTCTCTGTCTTCGCCGCCTCCAGCTGCTCCTGGGACTCTGATAAGAGCTGCCTCAACTGGCCGGGGGAAACAGAAAGAAACAGAAAGCAGGGGGTGAGGAAGAGCGTTACGGTTGGGGCTTTTTCTTTTTCCCCCCCCCCCACCTCCAAACCACCCTGGTGCCCTGTAGCACCCTGCTAATGCATCTCTTGGCATTAGGCATCCACAACCCAGACTGCAGCAACCATCCCTCTATCTTCTGCTTCGCAAAGATCCAAACCCCCAGGGCACTCGTCAAATCCCCGAAACAGGACGGGTGGTGGATCAGAAGAAGAAACACTGAAGGCAATGGCTGTCGCACTTACGACTTCAACTTCTTTTGTGTAGTTCTGGCGCTCGGAGCTGGCTGTCTGCAAGTGATTTTCCAGTTGTGCCTCCAGAAGAGAGATGTATTCCTTTAGCTGGGTTAAAAGGGAAGAGCACGGAGGGTGTTTGAGGTGCCGGGCATCCCAAACGCACGCCACGCTGCAAGCCCACCTTCCACAGGGGAGTCAGGAGGTGGGTTCTGGTCCAGCCCAGGCACAGCACACCTCTGCCTGGTGCCCGAGCAGGGATTTCCCTGAGGCTTGGCATCACCCAGCTTCTCCCAAGCACCCAGAAATCCTTACCTGATCCGTGCTCTGCAGCTCTGCTTTCAACTTCTCTACCATGTCTTCGAGGGATTTCAACTGGAGTTGTGACTAAGCCAAAAAATAAATAAAAATAAAAATAAAAATAAATCAAAAAGGGGCAGTAAATGGCATTTCACTGTGGTCCTGAACACGCTTTGCACAACCAGTAACCAGCTGGTGGTCCGCTCCCACCTCCCCCACTTTCTTCTGTCCTGCACAGAAGGATCCTGACCCCAGCCCGGAGCTCCCCAGCCTGCAGGCAGCAGGAGCATTTCCCCCCAGGAAGGGGCAGTCCAGCAAGCCCAGGCCATAAATCGTGAAGCAAGGTAACAGCCTTTGCCTGCTGGCTGCCAGCAGCTTTCAACACCCAAGGAACTGGCCCCAAACTCGGCTCAACCCCTGCTGGGAGCACCTTGGGTCTGGAAGCAGCGGAGCAGTTTTTCCAATGAGGTGTCCCTGGCTTTGCTACGAAGAGGAGCCAAGCTATCCACGAGCTCAAAGTATGCTGTTTGCATTCAAGCCTGGATTTATTTCCGAGAAGGACTTCAGGCTGTGGAATTCTCCACAAGGGAGGAATTCAGCTCTTCTCCACGGAGAGGCAGCAGCCACCTCAGCACGCCAGCAGCCACCTCACCCCCCTGTGCTCACCACCAGCCCTCGCACCAGCAACCAGCTGAGAAATTCAACATTTCTTGTATGGGAGCTCCCCTGTCAGGCCTCAGAGCTCAAGGCTGGAAGGAACAGTTGGGGTCAGCATCTGCCTTACAGCCACCAGCCTCCCGGCTCCAGGAGCCTCTGTCCATCAGCAGCCAAGCCAGGCGTGCCCCGCACACCCACCTTTTGGAGTTCCTCTTCGGAGACCGTGAGCTTTGCTTTCCACACCTGCTCCTCCTCCTCCACGCTCTTCTGTAGGTCTCGCAGCATCCCCTCCTGTTGGCAAAGCCCCAGCTGAGCCCCAGCACCCTCCAGCCCTCCGGAGGGGAGCACCACGGCTGCTGCCAGGGCTGGGTGCCCTGGAATACCCAATTCTTCCCAAAGGG
Source organism: Aythya marila (assembly GCF_965140915.1). NCBI lineage: Eukaryota > Metazoa > Chordata > Aves > Anseriformes > Anatidae > Aythya > Aythya marila. Next base: position 13,728,244 of record NC_139044.1, read on the forward strand.
CAAAGCATGAGCAACAGAATTGGGTGCCCCAGGTGGGGTTAGGGGCTCCCAGCTCCCAGGCTAGCTCAACCACCCTGCTTAGTGGAGCCCTTGCTTGTGCCACCATGCATCAAACAACATCCCATGTTCACCAGAAAGGTTTCCAGCATAATTAGGCTGAAGAAAAACTCTAGAAATTCATATTTCTTCTCTCCCTTTGTCTCACCAGCAAATAATCTTGTCCATGGCAGCCCCAGCATGCTGTGTGATGCCCACCACAAGCCCACCGGCAGGATCTGGGCTGCTGGGAGATGGAGTTGAGTTCCTACCAGAAGACCGAGCCGTGGCGAGGAGCTGTAACTCACCGTCTCTGCGAGGATGGCTCTGTACTGCTCACATTCTGCCTGTAAAGTGCTCTGCGCTTCCTCTGCCTCTTTTAATTTAAGTGCTGAATCCTGAAAGGGGAGGAGAAGGATGGAGAAAAAAGAGAGATGAGGGAAAGAAATGAGACTTAAACACTCCCTCGCCCCTCCACGTTCCAGCCCCTTCACTCACCGCGGGCTCTGTCGTACTGGTGTGCTGCTTTAGCACATTCACTGCCTGCTCCTTAAATTCTTGTAGCCACGTATCATAATCCTGGGCGTGAAAAAAGGACAAGGAGGGGAAAAGAAAGGAAAAGGACGCTTAGATGTCTGACGTACGTGCACAGCAGAGGCCCTGCAGGGGTCTGAACAGGCAGGTGCCTACCTGCTGCGAGGACACGGTGACCTGCGGGAGGGCAGAGAGCAGTGTCTGCTTGGTTCGTGTCTGGAAGGCATCGAGCTGTTGGGCCAGCTCCTCCTGTAAGAGGGACAAATTGGTGTGGAGAGGAGGTCTGAGGTGCCTGTGAGGCCAGGCTGCCTGTACCAGCCCTGCTTTTCTGTGTCTGCACGGGTAAGCTGGCATGGGGAAGCCAGCAAGCAGGGAATAGTGCTGCTGAGAGTCATGGAAATACCCCTCCCAGTTCACCCACGGCCCCAGTTCCCCAGCTGTGAGCTGTCCTGTGGTTACACAGCCCTCGAGGCAAGATTTGGAGAAGCTGTCAGCTAGGATAGGCCAGCGCTGCTCCCAAAATGAGGCAGGAAACCCAGGGCAAACAATTTGGGAGGCCTGGGGAGTGTGACTGCTTCCCCTGCACCACCACCGTCACCACTGAGCAGAAATCCCAGGCTCACCTTCGCTTTTGTAGCAGCAAGGAGCTTCTCCTCACACGCCTTCTCCACCGTGCCCAAGGCTTCCATTGCTTTCCAGTTCTTCTCACGAAGGTCCTGCCACGACCACACACACGAGGCAATGAGCCACACAGCGTGCTGAAGGCCACCGAGCTGCCCTTGGAGGACACCGAAGCCATGGGAAAACGGGCAGCCCATGGCTTTTGTCAAGGATCTCCCACCCCACTGCCCACGTGCACTCCTTTCTCCTCTAACCCTGTGGCCACCCAAGGCAGCACGTTGCTCAGGCAGTGCCTGAAGGCTCGAGCCTTCTTCGAGCAGAGCAGAGCTGGGTAGAGACAAGCTCCAAAAGCAGCCCTGAGCTGCCTGAAGAGGACGTAGGCCTGGCAGGAGGCTGCGAGGTTGCCTCCAGACAACGGATGCAGCCTTGCAGTAGAGGGAAAAGGAGCAGAGAGGCAACGAGGAGTGAGGGACCACGAGCAGGGAGATGCTCTCCAGCAAGATCAAGGGAACCTTGATCTTGCTGGAGAGCATCTCCCTGCTTACCAGGCCCTAAGGCTCCCAGGAGGACAGGGGAGGGACACCCCACCCGTGCAGCCCACCAGCTCGAGCACACGAGGCGTACACGCGGCTGGGGCCCTCCTGCTCTCTGGCAGACAAGGAGACACCCCCAGAGCTCCACGGGGCTGGCAGAGCCTGGTGCTGCACCACGGAGCGATCTGAGTGGCAAATCCGTGCCCGGTTCACTCACGTACGTTGTTTTTTGTCTTCTGTTGCTCCATTGCCTCCCGCAGCTCCGCCGCTTCCCTTTCCAAAGATGAGAGCTGGTCCGTTTTCTCCTGCAGCCTGGAATGACACGATGCAGGGGTGAGCTTCCACCTCCACCTCCCACCCGGGTGGGATTTTGCATTTGGAGTCTGCTCTGGGAAGCTGCACCACCAGCTACGTCTCCGAGCCCGCAGCTTCCCTCCACACCCTCAGATCCGCCAGCTGCCCTGCAGCGAGGCTCAGCTGGATGCAAGCCCTTGATGGGAACCACTCCAATCTCTTGGGGTCCCAGGACCCTAGGTTGAACAAGTGCCCTCTTTTAGAGGAGCACTGGGTGCCTGCTGACAGCAAGGGCATCTGAGAAATTCTCCTGCCATGGACAGAGCCTGAACCTCTTCAGAGGTGCCCTGAACAGGGGGAAAAGGCAACAGACACAAGTGGTGAATCTCCATCCTTGAAAATACCCCTAATTCCCCTAAAACAGCCCCAAAAATCTTACTCTGGATGGCCCAGCTGTGAGCACAGAGGCATCCCAGGTCCCTCTCCACCCCCAGCACCCACACAGATCGCACAGGCAGTCTTACAGGAAGAGTTAGCCTTCACGTGCCTGACAGCAATCAAAGCGCCACCTCAGCACGGACTGGCTGTTATCTGGGGTCAAGGAGCAAGCTGGAAGAGAGAGCAAGCAGCTCCTGTGTGCTAGGCAGCGCTTAGACCTACCTTAATTGCGTCTGCTTCAGTTCTGCTTCGTTGGCTGCCTGGAAGACAGAAACCACTTTCATTGCCTGTCCTAAACCAGGGATGCAGATCAGCCATCTCTGTGGCACCCCACAGGGAGATAACAGAGCTAACACGGCCACTAACATTGACATTATCCTCCTCCCACCCCGATTAAAAACGCCCAGGACCTGCAGGTCTCTGTCTTTTTCTGCCTCCCTCATCTGGCCTGCTTCCAGCAGAGCTTCGATGGATTTGATCCTCTCCAGGAGCTTGGTGTTCTCCGAGCTGGCATCCTGCAGTTTCCCCTTCACGCTGTCCAGCTCCGACAGTTTGCTTTTAAGCTCTGCTTCGGAGCTCAGCAGCTTGGCCTGCAGATCTGTTGGAGGAAGGGGAGAGGAACACAGTCAGGTTAGGCGCCAACAAACTCAGAGACCCCCCATCCTGAGGAGTCAGGGTCTCAAACTCAAGCTCTGCCCCGCGTTTCAGCTGCCCCACGGCTCTCCCTGCGCTGTTTCGTGGTCCTCACCAGCGATGCTCTGCTGCTGCCCTTTGGACTTCTCTGCGTCTGCTAAGAGGCTCTTGTAGCTGGCCTGGGTTTTGCGCAGCTCGTCACCTACTTCATCCAACCTCTTCTGCAGCGTCGCCTCCACCTCCCTTTGGGAAGCCTGCACAGGGGGAAGAGGAGGCTTTAAACAGCACGTTAGGTGTCCTGGCCAACGTGAGGCAAAGCTCAGTGGCACGTGGCGTGATTTTCAAGCTGTGTTTTGGGGGAGTGGGGCTGTCATGCTTCCCCTCTGCATGAAGGCCCTCGTTTTGTAAGCAGGGGGCAATCAGACAACACCCTCACGTCTCAGTTCTGGGTCAGCACCACCACCAACCCTCTCTGTTCCCCTCCAGCCTGGAAGAGAGGAGCTGGATGCTGAAAAAAACCCCGACCTCCGGCCCTAAAGCACAGCCCTGGCCGGGCAGCCCCGCAGAAAGCTTCCCCTTCGCAAAGCCCCAGCCAGCGCTCGGAGCCCAGGCGACGTCTCCAAACCCTTTCTGCTGCGGGTTTGTTCTGGCAGCCGCCCCGTGGCTCCATTTCCCGACCCCGTTCACAGCTGCCACTGTGCAGGGAGGGAGAGGGGGAAAACGCCCTGCCAGCAGGCGGGGAGCGACACGTGCTCGTTACACCAGGGAGAGTGGCCTCGGTGTTTTTGGCTCCCGACGAGCAGATCCCGTGCAGGCAGCTGGTGCCCCAGCCCAGCACGGAGAGGTACCGTCAGGGCGATTAGCGGGACGCAGCCGGCCAGCCACGTGTTTCCACAGGCGGTGGAATTTTCTGTGTGGTTTGGGCCAGGGAAGGCTTTTTTCCATCTTCGAAAGCAGCAGAGGAGAGGCCTGGCCAAGGCGTGCGCTTGGAGGGGGGGAAGGCAGAGCGAGGGGTGTGAGGCGTGCTGCGAACCAGCAGCTCCACGAGCCACACCATCACAAAAGCTTTGTGTGACGGGGACAGAACGAGGCCAACGAGCAGCCCAGTCCCTGTCTGAACGATCCTCCCAGAACTGCCAAAAAAAAAAAAAAAAGCAGTGCTTCTCCTCTTTCTGAGGCTTTACCACCAAGTCCTCTGCTCAGAGCTGCAGGAGTGACCATGAAGCACATTTTCCCCATCCCCACAGGCACCTTAAACACATCCCTGGCTTTAAAGACCTGCAGCTTATTATTATTATCATTATTATCATTATTATTATTAGACTAACATTGAGGCACGCAGCAGGCTGTCAGCCCTGGAGAACTTCTCCTAAAAACACACCTATCAATTGGGGTTTTAAGGCAGCTTCTGCCCTCGCACCTTGCCCAGATCACCCCTCAGGCTCCTCACTTTCTCTGCAAAAGCAGCAGGGGCCAAAACCAGTCTGCTGGAAGAAGATCTACGCCCTCAGGCACCCCAAAAATCAAGAGCTAGGAACCTACTGCCTCCAAGGCTTTCTGCACCATCAGGAGGTAGCAGAGCGGGCTCGACGCCTGGCCACATTTGGGACAGCAGGGAGCAGCAGGCACGGCCAGCTGCAGCCTGCCAGGTCAGGCCCAGGGCATTTGGCAGCAGCAGGCACGCCGAGCAGCGCGTACAGCCTAGATTTCCCCCAACACCTTCACGCCAGGCTCAGAGATGTGTGAGGAGAATGGTCTTAACTGGGTCTCGTGCTGCCTGGGCTTTGCTGGTGACAGATGATGCAAGAAAGCCACAATGCGTGAGACGAACTAACACGGGAGAGGTGATTAAGAGATCTGCAAGGCAGTTTGCCTTCCAGCTGTGGCTGGTAAGCTCTCTCCGAGCTCCTTCCAAGGCCAAGGCCAAGCAATTCAGCTCCCCTTCAGGACATCAGAGCCTCGTAGCCCCTAACTAACCTGGAAAGGGACAATTTTACTGACAGGGGAAGGTGTGTGTGCAAAATACGCCTGCATCAGGAGCACACATGCAGCCTTATCTCTGGAGAGCTGAATTAACAGAGCCCGATTCCCTACAGGCAGTGTCCCTTGTGAGCACCCCCCTGCAGAGGGGGGAGAGGCAGGGGGTGACATTAGCACCTTCCAAAGGGTGCCGAGGGAGAAGGGGCGTTACGGGACACCTTTCCTCTGAGCAGCTGCCATTTTCAATTTCCATTGGAAAAAAAAATAATAATAATAATTTAAAAAAAAGACCACCTAAGGTCCCAAACCCAGCACACCGCGGGGCCTGGCTCTCCCGGTGAGCTCTCCCTCTCTCCGTCCACCCTCCTGCGTGTGCTTTTCCGAGAGAATGACCAGAGCCACACGGAGATGAAGCAACCCAGACAAGATCAGAGGGAAAACATCTGGCAAAGCCCCGCGCTCCTGCTTTGCCTCAGCCAGCTGTCCCCTCGCCACAAGCCACCGCGGCCCTGCCAGCGCCTGCCTGACCTGCAACTGCTCGAGCTGCTTCTCGGAGGCCACCGCTTTCATCTCCCAGCTCTTTCTCTGCTGCTCCTCCTGCTGCAGCACCTCAGATTTTTCAGACAGCTCTTTCACCAGCTTGTTGCATTCCTGCCGCAGCTTGGCCAGCTCAGCGTTTTGCCTGGAGCAGAGAAAACAGGGTTATTTCAGCCCGCAGGACGGCCGAGTGTCCTGGGCGTTACGTACAGGGGGACACGACCCCCCACGGGCCTGATACGGGACTCGAAACATTCTCGTGGCTGCATTTTCCTATTTCTAGGGCACGCCTGCTGCTCCAGGGAGGGGGTGGAAAGAGTTGACAAATCTCCTTTCAGAAGCGGTATTTCAATCACAGGAGACATTCCTTTCGTATGAAGTAGAGGACATGAGGATCTGTGTTCCCAGACACCAGAGGAAGTTCTCTAAGCATCTGGAGTCCAGTCTGTAATTATTTTACCACTGTTAATCACCAGCTATTTCGTATTTTCTATAAAAAGGAGTGCGAAATTCTTCTATCTAGCTCGTATTTGTTCTACAGGCATCAGGCACGTCTCGGTTCTTTCTCTGCAGCATCACTCGTTTCCAAGAGCCAGCCGGCTTTCTTCTCAAGCCAGGAAGCAGGAGCTCACCTAGGCAGGGAAGGGCCTCGCTACCTCCCAGGCCCTTCTCCTCCCACTGCCCGCTGGCTCCAGCATCAGCACAAGTAGCCCTCGCCTCACGGCAGGGAGGGCTTCCCCTGCCCTCCCACTTTGTCACGAGCCACAGCATGGGAAAAACATCCTCATTTCCCCTGCCAGTCCCAGAAGGGCAGCCCCAGCCTCTGCCCCCCAGCCCAGCTGTGGTCTTACTTGCTCTCCGTCTGGCTGGTGGCCTGGTTGAGCGCATCCCTCAGGATGGAGTTCTCCTGCTGCAGGCGGGCGAGCTGCGTGTTGGGGCCGTTCTCCAGCTGCTCCTGCAGGGTCCGAATCTAGGGGAAGGCAGCAGGAGTTACGCCACTTGGTGGGGAGCAGGCGACACCCCAGCCCAGCCTGCTGGGCACAGAGGGACATGCCCACAGGAGTTTCGCCCCCTTCCTCAGTCTACAGACACTGATGGCCCCCAGGAACACGATGTCTCGTGAGGATGCTCCCACATGCCTGCACCACGGTCCAGGAAAGCCCTCACAGAGGAACCGAGCATCACAGGGTCACCCCCACCTCCCCACGCCTCTGGTCTCCCCGCTCTCCATCTCTGTAGACTCCCAGAGGCTAAAATCCGTCAGGATGCTCCGGAGCCTACCTTTCCCTGGAGCTGCTGCGTTTCACTGACGTGGTCCTGGTAGCTCGCCTGCATCCGTGCCTGAACGGCGGTGATCTCCCGCTCGCGAGCAACCAGCTGCTCCTTCAGCTTGCTCTCGCTGGCCACTGCCTTGGCCTTCTCCGCTGCAAGTTCCTGCAAGGAGAGGAGTCACCTGCTTAGTCCTCAGTGCTCCAGTTCCCTCGTTTCAGGGAAATGCAGAACTGGGCTTTCTAATTCAGAAGATTTAAAAGTTCTGCCTTGTAAGAGCTACCAGACACCTGCGCAGCACAGCCAGGCCAAGTCGCCTAGCGCTTCGATTTCCTTTTGCATTTTGTTTTGGGCACTGTGGCCACTGGATGCCACTGTTGTTCCACACTGGGCCAGCAGTGAGGAAGGAGTAAGACAGTCTAGATATTTTTTTTTCTGGATCATCACACAAAATCTGGCACGAGGCAGGGAGGAAAAAAAAAAACAAACACCAAATACCAAACACTAAATACTGCACTTCCCAGGGGGATGAGTTGTGGGGGAGCAAGAGGCTCGTGGCGCTGCTGCTTTGTCAGAACAGTGTGAGCTACCTCGACACCAGGAAAGCTGTGCAGCACCTACCTTGCTCAGCTCCCGCAGCTTGTTTCTGGCAGCAGAGACGTCCTCCTGCTCAGCAGCGAGCTGCTTCTCCTTCTCTTCCAGCTGGCGTTTCAGGACGGTGACGGGGTCCCCCTTCTGTGTCGCCTGCGAGCGCGAGGCAGCGCATCAGTGGGGCCCACCACCTCCAAACCCGCCCTCTTCCCCCACAGGCAGGAGCCACCCAACATGCAGGACAGGATCCTGCCCTCTCTTTCCAACAAAAAAAATCAGCTCGGGTCTCCAGGACTGGCCCTCGGGGTTAGCAGGGCCCCAACCTGCCAAAAAAACGTGGAGCTCTCCCTCCCAAGGCTCGGCAGAGAGGCAGGGCCAGCAGTAAATGGCCACCAAGGTGCCGAGAGCCCTACCGTGTGCCAGGTGTCCTGGACGATGCCTGCTTTCTCCGACAGGATCTCGATGAGCTGCTGGGCCTCTCCCTCGCTGAACACCATGCTGCTGATGCTGGACACGAGCGTCTTGTAGGGCAGGTAGAGGGGCCCATCCGCGTCCGCAGGGGCTTAGAGAGGAAAGAAGAGGAGCTGGGACCACTCAGGTTATGGCAGAGCATCACCTGCTCTTAAAACAAACACCCGAGGCAGGCTCCAGCCCCACAACTGATGTTTCAGTTCCTTCCCCGTCTGGGCAAGCAGCTCTAGGAGTCCCTGCGTGAGCAGGGGCTGGCCCAGACGGCCTCCAGAGGTGCCTTCCAACCTCACCCACCCTGCACTTCCATGATTCCCTATCCTTCTGCTCACGTGTGGCACCGGAGACGTGAATTGCTCCTTCCCTGGAGGCCCAAAGGCAGGAGCTGATTCAGCAGCGCAGCCCTGAGCAGGCACCCACGCGCGTTTCAAGGCAGAGCCCAGCTCTGCTCTCAGAGCTAACGACCTGGGACCCAAGTCCACATTAACCACCTGCAAGCAAGCGGTTTTCGCAACGCCAGAGACTGAAAACAAACCACATGAGACCCCCAGGCCGCTCCCGTCGGGTTTTGCCGTCTGTTCCAGCGCCGAGGACGCGCCTGTGAGCACCCCGGGTTTTTATCTGCCGCGGGATAATTTGTTGCTCCTGCCTTTGCAAAGGGGAGACATCGCAGCCCGCGCTGACAGGCTGCCCACAACACTGCAGACAGCTTCGTGGTGCAAACGTTGCCAGGAGCTTTCCTTTGAAAAATCCCGCAGGAGCGCCTCAGACACTCTCGGCCTCCAAGACACGCGGGATCTGTGCTTCGTACCTGAAGGAATGGATGCTCCCGGCAGCCAAAAACCTCCCCGCGGAAACAAGAGCTGAGGGTTTGTCTCCCATCCACGCTGCCCCAGCTGTTCCAGCTTGGGTTCAGGGCGATGTTTGTCAGTGCTGGAGCAGCGGTGCTGGATCCCCAGGTGGCCGTGCCAAACCAGTCACCCCCGGCATGCCCAGCCACCTCCCATTTCCCTCACTGTTATACGGAGCCGGCCTTTAATAAAATCCTTTCCCCAAAGGAGCAGGTCCAAGGGCTTTAACCCGACCTTGGAGACCAGACGTCCTGCTGAGTAGCAGGTCCTCTCCCAACACACGGGTGCACGGGAACACAGGCATCACATTTTTGAGAACACCTGAGAGATTTCTGCCACATGGCCGTATGGAGACACTTCCACAGTATTTATACCCTGCAGAGTCCAAGCCTCTGATTTTTTTCTCTCTTCTATCTCCAAGTCAACCAAGTGAGGCTTGAGCTGTGATGGGCAAATGTCCCTTTGCCCCGACACATCCCGTCACTTCTCTCCACCTACTCCATGATGAGTCCCCTGCAGCGTGAAACAACCTCATTCCTCTCTCCTCCACTAGGCAGCTTTTTTCACCTCCGCTGAACGCGGAGGAAACTTTTAGAGTCACCCACCTTCCCTGCTTTCTCAGCGGGGATACACACCAGAATTTGGCCTTACCTGGCTCAGCCTTCTTCTTGGACGCGGCCTTCTTCTTGGCAGGTCCATCGTGCTTCTGCTCCTCGGGGGCTGGAAGAGCCTCGTTTTTTTTGACGGGGACAGAGCTGACAACGGGGGCACTTTGCTGCGTGCCCACTGGTGGCACGGCCACAACAGGCACCTCCTTGGGGGTCACCTCCAAGACGGGAGAACCTTTGGGAACGCTGACGGGAGGGGAAGCCAACGCCGGGCTAGGAGCAGGCTCTACCTTTGCCACCTTCTTCTCCTTCTTCCTCTTCTCCTTCGGAGACGGAGCAGGTTTCTCCTTTTCCTGGGGGGGCACCGACACCACTGCGATCGGAGGCTCGACGGGAGTTACGGGCTCAGGCACCACAGCAGGCTCAAGAACCACGTCCTTGGAAGAGTCCGTCCCTTCCTGAGGCAGCTGCTGCTCCGGTATCTTCCCATTCGGTTTTTCTTCCTTTTTCTTTGCTTTTCCTTTTTTCTCGACAGGTTTCTCCTTCTTCTTTTTCTCTATTTTGTGCTGGTTGGTCTTCTCAAGCTCTTTACGTTGCTTTGCCAAGGCTTCCTCATAAGACGTTTCCTTCATGGAGAAGGTGGACACCAGAAAGATCCCAATGGCTGATATCACCATAAAGCCTCCGAAGACCACAACACCCAGCGTCTGGGGGTCATACACATCCATCCTGCCTTATTCTTCTGTGCCTGCAAGACAGGAGAACAGCAGTTAGCCAGGGGAAAACCCAAAGATGCGATCACCTTGCCAAGCAGGGAGTTTGCAAGGACATTTGCATCTCCAAACATCACCTTGCAGTGACGGCCAAGATTCACAGACCCTTGGTGAGGGCCAGCAGGACACAGACATCACCAGCTTTTGCTCCTCCACTATGCTGCCTATCCACAGTGCTTGTCCCAAGCCCCTAAACCAATCCCTTCCCTGCTGTCCCACTCGCATTTCTCCTACCAGAGGATAACCTCCGCATGGTCGCGATGTGGCTCGTTAGCCCCCAGCTGAGGATGCAGGAGCTGAAGAGCTGAGATGCAAAGGAACGCTTTCCAGGAAGGCAACGAGAGTTTCTCGTCATTGAGCCTCAAAAACATAATCAGGAAAATGCAGAAAGTCCTTGGAAGTTCCCATCCCCACACTTAACTGAAAACATTATCAAGTTTCCTTTCTAAGAGGTTGCGGGTTGAGGAGGGAGGGGAGCAGGCAAAAATAAGAAAAACTAAGGAGATCAGCATCTTTTCAAAACTTTGCTGCTCGAAGGGGAGACCTCAGAGGCTTTTTCTTGCCACCACCCGGAGCAACGAACTCACACCCAGAGCTGAAGCCCAAGCCACGCTTGCAGCTAGCAGGTGACAGCGCGATGAAGAGAGCCACCACAACACACACCACACACATCAAAACCTTTCTTCATCGCTAAAGAAGAAGATGCAGAGCCAGGAGGAGCCACAGCCCGGCCCTCTCTCGCTGCAGACACTCACCTGCCCGGGGAGGAGCACTGCCACCAGGAGCCCAGCTCTCCCCGAGCATCCCAGGAGAACACACATCTCCAACCTCATACCGGTTTTAGGGTTACGCTGAGCTGTTGAGCTGCTTCTGGGGACAGAACACGGTGCCCTGCATTTCTCACCCAGCAGCCGCCGCATGTTGGTAAGGCCCAACCCTTCCTGACCTCACGCTGTTTGTACCCAGAGCAAACGTGCTGCTCCAGCTCGGGGCCAGGGCATCACCGAGTGCTGGCAAACCCCACCAGCTGCCACCGCCGCCTCCAAAAGCAGCTGCACGGAGCCCGGGGAGGACAGGAATGGAAGAAAAAAAAAGGAAAACCAACAGCCTGGCACCAGAAGCACCTTTCCAGGGCAGTGCCCGTGGCAGGGTGCTGCAGAGGGGGCTCCTGCAGCTCCAGCCTCTGCTGCGGACACGTCCCACGTGCACGGGGAGCCCCAGGAGGCAGGATGGTGTTAGCACGCAGGGGTTGGAGCAGTGAGGGGGTGAGGCAGGCAGCTCCTTGCCCACCCCACGTCCCACCCCACGCTGCTGCCCCTCCGTGAAGCCCACGCGGGGACCCGCAGCGGGGTGCCTGAGCCTCACCCAGCCACGCCGCAGTAAAAGCCTGGACCTTGCCTCCTCGTGCACTTTACAGCCAGGGCGAGATAACGGCGGAGATTAGCAGTGAGAAGTCCTTCCTAGCTAAACCAAACAGCCCCCACCTCCAAAAAAAAAGTACAAAAAAAACAAACAACAAACAAACAAACCCACAGCACCAGCTGTTGCCTGGCACGAAGGGTCCTGATTTTCTGCCCCGGGGCTCCAGCACCTTCAGTGGTTTTGCTGCTGAACGAGGGAGAAAATCTGACCTGGCACGTCAACATCCACGTGGCAAAGCTGCGGGGATGGGGCAACGTTAAGGGGTTTTGCTGAAGCCGTGAAGCCTCTTTGCGAGGAAGGAGGCAGCAGCTTACCCCACTGACCTAGGAGGATGCCCTGAACCTGCTGGCAGGGCGGTCGCAGAGCTCCTCGGGAGCTCCCGGAGGCAGCAGAGAGGAGGCAGATCCCGATGTGGCCCCTCGGCTGCTCCCAAGGACAAAATCCAAAAGGAGGTCGAGAAACACCAAGCGGGCAGCAACGCCTGCAGGCGAAGGGGATGTCAGTCCTGTCACACACAGCCTGGGCTGGGAGTTTTCTTAAAAAGGCTTCCCCCAGGATCTCCCCGCTGCACAAACATAAGACAAAGCGCCAGGATCGGGAGCAAAGCTCCGCTTTGGCATTTCCTGAGCTTGCTGCCTGCCCCAGGAGCTCCAGCTCTGCCTTTGGAGGGCTCAAAGTTTGCTTCTGGGTTTTCACGGCACGGCACAGCCCCTCTCACGAGCTTGGTGACAGAGGAAAGCCTGCCAGCGCTTTATGTCTGCACAAAGCCTCAGCAAGGGCAGGGTTGAAATAGGGCACGGGAGGCACCATGGCTTATCTGCTCGCAGATGCCTCGAGCGACATCTCACACTTGATGGCCTTGGCTCAACGGCCGGGCTCTGAAGAGGCTCCAAGACTTCAGCATCTTCCCCTCTGTACCGGCTCCTTTTACCACCACCAGAACAGGAACAAGGCAGACAACTGCTATTTTGCCTTTTCACCTAAAGGAGCTACCTGCGAAGTCGTCCTCTACCTCTGCAGTCCCTGTGGCATTTTCTAGCGACCCACCAAACTTCCCAAAACCCCAGCTAACAGCCCAGGAGAGCAGGTTTCCCTCAGCACCCCGCACCGCACAGCCACCTCTGTTTGCCCCGAGCAAAAGTCCAACTCCCCACGAGGAAGTGAAAGGAGCAAAGCTCTCAGCCTCGCAGGCTTTACGCGCAGCACAGCCTCCAGGAGCTGTGCCCACACACGTGTGCCACGCGGGCCACGCTCGGTGCCTTGCACGTGCATTTGCCAGGAGCAGGGAAGAGCCAAAACTCTGGCTACGGAGGCAGGAGAAAAGGGAGAGACAGGTTGTGCAGCAACCACAGAAACCTTATTTCCCTACAGCCAAAGGGAAACGCACCTACCATGTACCCTGCTTTTGAAGGGAAAAGATGCTCTTTGCAGCCAGGGCACGGTGTCCCCCTGCAATCCAAAGCTTGCACCTTGCTCCAGTGCCAAAGCAGCGCCTCCAGCTAGAGTAATGCAGAAAAAGCTGTGAACGGGTGTTGGAGGGCAGGGAACGGGGTTTGTGCAGCTGGGCTCTGCACGGCCCGAAGCCACATCTGCCTGCACGGCGCCTGCAGCTCCCTTTGCTCGACAGCACCCTAACCACACGCAGGTGGGTCGAGGCTGGCTGAGCTGGCACACAGGTTTCCAGGCTGAGATTTCAGCTCCTGCCAAAGGGCAAAGTTATCTCCCGGGCCACCAGCCTGAGCAGGGGACAGAGGCATCCCCAGGGCCAGCACTCCTCCAGCACGAAGGAGCGAGAGGGAACTTGGAGGCCAGATCCTGCCGACAGCAGGGCAGCCTGGCAGCAGCAGAAGGCAGCGCTGTCAGCAGATAAAAGACGATCACCAGATCCGTCTCCTGAAGCTTCTCCCTCCACCCGGCTGCAACAGACAGAGGCAAAACTGAAAGCCCAACCAAACACAGACTCCTCAAGTGGGATCCTACCCACGTCCCTGGGAGCTTTGGGGTAAACAGGCTTTCTGAGTAAGTGGCCGTGCACTTCTGGTCTCGCCTGGCACGTGGCATTCATATATACCACACGTATACGGACTGGAAGGAAGCACAGCGCGACATGTAGCACAGCTGTGGCTTGACCCCTCTCGGTGGCAGCTTTTACACCTCTCTCTCCTCTCCCCAGCCCGAAGTGGCATTCAGATGCTGGGTCTCGACCCTTCTGCGATGTGAACAAGCAGCAGCCACGGCCTGAAAGCCGACAGCTCGGGCACGGGGGTGGCCTCGCAGACGCTCTCCCCACCATGCTCCTGCCCCGGTGGGACGTCCCGCTGCGGGCACCACATGCAGGACAGCTCGTAAGAGCCAAGCTGGGAATCCCGTGGTGCCCACAGGGTGCCAGCCACCCCGTCCCACCCCACCTTCCCCACACCTCTGTCCTGCGGTCCCCTCCAGCATCTCTCCCGTGCCCGGACCCCTCTCCGCGACACGTTTCGCCTGGCTGCAGGAAAAAAAAAAAAAGAAAAAAAAAAAAAAGGAACAACCTCCTCGCAGCCGTGACCTTTTTTTTTTTTTTTTTGGTTGTTTTTTTTTTTTTTTTTTTTTTTTTTTTTTTTGCAACCGCGCTTCATCAGCTTACGGCATTTCCTACGGCCGGCTCTTGGCAATTTCTTCGGGACAGCCGCAGACGGGGCGAGCGGGGCGCCAAGTTATAGGGGAAAAACAAGGGGGGGGGGGTGCCGGGGATGGGATTGAAAAGGGGTGGGGGGGTGGGGGGGAGTAGCAGAGGGCTTGGAGGGAATGGGGGGGGTGTCCCCTCATCCGGAGGGGGGCTGGAGGGGGAGGAAGAGGAGGCGGCGGCTTCGTCCATCATCCGGCGGGGCGGCCCCTCCCCGGCCGCCTGCACACGTCGCCATTCCGCAGCGCCCTGCACGCCGCGGGCCATTCATCCCCCGCCGCCCCAAAAACCGGGGACACCCCGGGGACACCCCCCCGGACCCCTTCGTCCCCCTTTTTCCCCTCTCTGTGGGACTCAGCATGAGCAGGAGGGGGGGCACGGGATGGGTGTCCCCCCCACGCACACACTCCCCATTGCCTCTCCCCGCTCGGGTGCCCCCCTCGCACGGAGCCGCAGCCCGGTTCCCCGAGCCCCCCCCCCCCGTTCCCCGCTGTCCCCCCCGGTCCCTACCGGCGCCGTGTCGCGGTCGCTGCCCGCCGCCGCGGCCGTGTGGAGTCGTGGCACTTTCTGCCGGGCCCGCCCCGCTCCCGGCCGCGGGGCCACTCAGCGAGGCGGGGCGGGACGGGGACGGGACGGGACGGGACGGGACGGGGAAGGGAAGGGAAAGGAAGGGAAGGGCCGCCACGGCCCCTGGGGGCTGTAGTTTCGCCCTCCTCCTTCGAGCCGACCCGCTGGGCAATGGGGGAATTGGGGTTGGGGGAGGCGAGGGGGGATCGCCGGGAGGTGGGGGTGGCCCGGCTCGGGGTGGGGTAAGGGGGTGTGGGGCGCCGCGGGCAGCCTTTGGGAGATTCTCTACCCTGATGGGTGCTGTGGGAGCCATCCTGGTATGGTCTGAGGCTTGTCTGTGGAGGACTGTGTCTCCAAAACCAACCCCCCAAACAACCAACCCACCACCCTACAAGCCAACTACCTGCTCAACCACCCAATAAAACAACAAACCACCCAACAAAACAACCATCTGCTCAACCAAACCCCCAACCAACCAGCCCACCTCCCCAAAAAACAACTACCTGCTCAAACAACCCCCCAACCAACCCACCTCCCCAAAAAACAACTACCTGCTCAACCAACCCTCCAACCAACAAACCAACCATCTGCTCAACCAACGACCCAACAAAACAACAAACAACCCAACAAACCAACTACCTGCTCAACCAACCCCCCAGCCCACCACCCAACAAATCAACTGGCCACCCAACCTGGCAGAAGCCATGGGCTGATGAGCATTGCAAAGGGCCAGAACAGAAGTTTGCTGCCTACTCTGTAACCCAGGAATTGCGTTATTTATGCTTTTCACCCAAAGCTGCACAAAAGGCCTGGAACTCAGGTGGGAATGCCCCTCGAGTCTCCACATCTTCAGCCAAGCTCAAGGCCATCTCCTGCCTTCTCCTGCTCAGCCCTGGCCATGTTGTGGTGCACACTGTGGCTCCTGCACTTAATGGGCACTGAATGTAGAGAAAAAAAGTTCATTTCTGATGGCAGGAGGGGGAGATTATTTAACATTATTGCAGGGAGTTGTCAGCATGGAGGCAGCAGAGCTGGGTCCCAGGGAAAATTCAGCATTTGGGCAGAAGGAAATTTCAGGTGATTGAAGAGTGAAGGGGGATAACAACGTTAATGCATTTCAGTGGACAGAGTCCCTCGCAGGGTGGCAATCCCTGGGATTTACATCAGCTGCCACGGCATCGCCACCCCGTGCGCAGAGAACAAGCTGTGCTATTGAGGCCGGGCTGGGCCAGGCAGCAGGTCCTGTCCTCAGCCTGGTACATCTCGACACAATGGCAAGGAGAATAAGCGACTGTTTCATGCAGGCTGGTGTGAGGAAATTTGAGGAAAATATGCTAATGGGAGAAACGTTTCGGCTAATTACGATAACGCAGCTTCTGCAGAGGGACCTGAAATAGGCACCGACACTTCCATGCTCAGCACTCGTGAGATCTTGGAGACTTTTGTGGGTTTTCTGCCTGCTGCAGGCTAAGTAGGTGGTTGGGCAAGGCAAGGCAGGGCTCCCTGCCATGGGCTGGACCTGGACTGGCAAGACCCACGAGCACAAAGGATGGAGGTGGGCAGAGAGTGATCCAACTCTCAGCCCTTCAGGCAAAGGCATGGAAGGTATGGACCTGGCTGTCCTCTGCCCAGCCCTTGCCCAGAGGCAGCACCCAGCCCAAATCCAGCCCCACCAGAGCCCTGTGTACCCTGTTGTTAAAATAACCAAAGTGCTGGCGACTCTCCACGGTCATCCTCACCGCTAGAAAGTTTTTCTTGGGTTCGATCTGAAACACCCCCGCTCCAGCTCAGGTTTTTTAGTCCCTAGTTATTTTTGCATCCACAAGTCCTTGGCCGCCGGTGAAGAAGCTGTTGTTTAGCCCTGGAGCAGCTCCAAATCTTCCCGCTGGATGTATTAGTTATCCTAAACTCATAACCATCGCGGGGATATTTTTAGCTCTGCGCCTCGGCCGTCAAACAAACCCTGCTGCGAGGCCGGGGGACGCTCCGCAGGGCTCCCCGGCTCCCTTCTCCTCCTGGAGGGCCAGGCAGGACCGAGGCCTGCCTCGGGGCCGGGGCTCGGCTCTCACACAGCCTGTGTTGTGTTACAGGACCTGGTGGTGCCCACGGGGACGTGGGGACGTGTCTGCCACCCGTGCTGCCATGGTGTGCCAGTGCAGAAACACGCCGCAAAGGCTGGCAGGAGGCAGAGGAGAGGCGGCCTTTGACTCGGGATGTGACTGCACCACAAGCACTGCTTTATTTACCAGCCATGCAGACACACGGAGCTCACAGCAATCGCCTCTGGATCGCTCCTGCCCCTCCTTGCAGACATTTCTGTGGTGGTGTGGCCGAGTTTTGGGTTGGAAAGATCCCCGTGTCACTGCAGAGGTGACCAGGCCTGCTTCTGCAGCAAGGTATTCCCCTGAGAATAGCACAGCTAGGAAGAGCAGAGCGTTAAGTGAGGTGTTACGAGGCTGTTCGGGCAGAGAAACAAGCACTAAACCCATCCACAGATTTTCAGCCTGCAAAACAAGGCACCTGGCACGGCCAACCCATGGCGGGGGTGAGCACACAGCCACAAAGCCCAGCCACAACAGAGCACGGGGAGGTTATAAAAAGGGTGTCACAGCACAGCTGTCCCCAGGCGAGGAGACCACCTCGGCTGCGTGATGCTGAGGCTGCTGGCCGGCCCCTGCTCTTGCAACATCTCCACTAGCCTGCACCGAATCACAAGCCACACGTCTGTATTTTAGTTTGTGCTTTTCCTCGTTTTTCCAGGCACTCCAGCCTGCAGAAATGGCAACCAGGAGCCAAAAGTTCTTTAAGCACTTTATCTTTCAGACCTCTGACAATAAAACCATTAGAGAAGTAGATGGCATTGATGGGGAGCCTGGAGCTGAATTAGCTGATGAAGTGATAAAGTTTTGTACCAGATAATCTCTTTCTTTCCTCCCCAGCTACTTCCCGCTTTGCCCGCTGACCTCATCGAGGACATCACATTTTTGTGGTGTCCTTTCTTCTGCCTCCCCGGCCGTAACAGGGCTCCCCCTGTGTAGGCCTGCCTGAAGTCTGGTGTCCGATTGCTCCGGGCCATTTGAAGGCACAGTGACATGTGCTTTGAAGCAGGGCAAGGTCAAACGTCCGTGTGGTTCCTCAGTGCCTTCATCTGTCTTCAGAGAGGCTTTAGGCAGAGCACATTTAAAATCGTGCTGCTGCTGGATTTTCTTGGACAGACTTATCTCAGCTGAGAGGGGGTTGTGAAACTGCAATGCCACCAACTCAGCCAGCTGTGTTAGCTGATTTGGGACCCCTGGACACACCTTCTGGGGACAAGACTTGGCACCAAAGAGACCTGCCAACCACTAGCTTCAGCTTCCCAGCTGCATGCCTGACCAGAGCTGCTCTGCAAGCAGGTCCTGCTCTCCGTGGCGCTCAGGGGTCCCTGATGGACCACCACAAGCAGGAAGGGGGCTTTGCACGCTGATTTCTCCCATCTCTAGTGCCAGTGGGACCTGTGAGCAGGAGATGTAGCTCCATAGCTGCTCCCTTCCTTCTCTGAAGACACGTGGGGAAGCCAACAAGAGGGATTTGAGGTTGGCAGCAGCAAAATGAGCCATCCCAGCTGCATTTGCCTACAGACATTACCCAGAGCCATGGCTTTCAGAGCAGCTAACATGGTTTGCAGGCAAGTCGTATGTCTCCTGTGACGTAAATTGTAAGCCAGCATATTCTCTCCTGCTTCACTTTCCAGGCATGCGTCCTGCTAGGCCGGATCCTCCTCCTGAAAAAGGGTCACTTGGTCTTCTCTGGGCTTAAATGATTTTATTATTATTATTATTTTTATTTTTTTTTTGGAAAAGCAACAACCCTGGTGGCTTATGAACTTAAAGGGAAAGGGATGACCGCAGAGCTGAGGAACAAGATGTGCACAGACCTGGTGGGATGACGCCTGTGGCTCTGGAGGTGAAGCACCAACATGGGGTGAAGCACCAGCAGGGCCTAATTTCCCTGCAGGAGAGCAGAGAAAGCCTAATTTCCCTGTGCCAGGCGCTGGAACAATGTGCAAGGCGAAGCAGGGAGCAGTTTGTCTGCAGGCACACCGAGAGAGCCCCGAGGAACAATGGCAGGTGTGGTCACTCGAGGAAAACAGGGGTAAGGGAACAAAAGCCCTGCAGGGGCCGGTCAGTGTGCCTGTCTGGCCATGCTGTGTGCCTGATCAGCACAGTCTGTCCTCGCTCTCCTCTGTAAACTCTACCTCCAAGCCTTTCCTCCATGTTCTCTCCGATGCCATGGCAGAGAAGGGGATGCACCTTTGTGCCTTCTGCTGCTGGTCTCAGCCCAGCACTCGCCATGGTCCCACAAGCCTCACATCAAAGCCTGTTTGTCTGAAAGCTTCAACACACCTGTCCCAGGCACTGGAGAGCAGCAGGACGAGCTTTTTGTGGTCTCACCGTGAGGTACATGAACTCTGGAAGGGCATCTGTTGGACGGGGCATAGCCAGATCCATCCTGATCCAAAAGCTGATGGCTCACGGGGTGTCTCAGTGAATGATAGGGGCAACATAGGCACACCTGGACCAGGGGACCTCCCGAGGTCCCTTCCCACCTCAGCCATCCTCTGACAAGCACCAAGTCTGATCTTCTCGCCATCTTCATCTAATCTTCATCTTACAGCTGTGCAAAGGAAAGAAATGAATCGCTAAGAACAGCTGGATCCACCTTTATGGCCCAAAAGCACCTTTTCCTGTTAAAATGTCTTCATTTCGTGTGTCCTTCTGGCAGGGCTGCAGGACTCCCAGCTGTTGTACAGCTTCTTCTGGGCAGCCTGGCAATGACAGGCCTGAGGAAATCTTGGAAAAGCTCATCAGCGACCTCAGCATGGTTTGTGACTGCCTATGTGTAATTCAGACAAGGAGAGATGCCAGCTACTGGCATGACATCTGTCCATCCACCCCATGCATGCTGACGCTCTCTTCTTGTCTCATCTGCCAGCCCCCGAGGCCAAGGAGGACCAGGGGCTGCAGGCAGTTTATCTTTGCTTTGGTTTTATCAGGATCAGGCCCCTGCCTCCCACCCGATGCACCCGATGCCAGCGGGGTGGCTGGGACGTCAGCAGCAGGCTGGTGGAAAGCTGTATCGCAGTGCCAGAGCCTGCTTGTGACAGGAAGAGCCAGCCTAAAGGCAAAGCCAGAGACAGGAGCTAATTTGGGAACACAATGGTCATGCTAATCAAAGCACCTTCCATACGGGGAGGGAAGGAAATTACCTAATCCTTCGCCATGCAACCGAGGGCTGTACGCAGCTTGGAAGAAAGGGCATCCCCCTCCGGGCAAGGAAAAGGTAGTGGGAGCTCCTCCAGGGGCCCTTCATCCTCAGGAGGGGACATTCAGGGAGGGGGAGCATCCCATCTCCCTCCCAAACCGCCTTTAGGTGCAGGTAACTTTATGCCTCTCCCCAAAGCTTGGCTGGACAGAAGCTCTGTGACTCCGAAATGAGAAACACCAAATGCTTCAGGACGTACAAAATCTGGTGAGGTGACTCAGGGACAGGCAGCTTGTTTCCCTCCACTGCTGGCAGATGGTAACAGGGCAATCACTGGTCATAAGGCCAAAGAGAAGAGGGAGCTGAAAGCGTGGCTGGCAGGCAAATCAGGACAGCCATCAGCGTGCCACACCAGCTCCCCATACTCTTCTCTCCAGGCTGTTTGTTTCTTTTTTTTCCTGGAGCCAAAGGGAGAAAATTATGAACCACCTCTGTGGTCGGAGGCTTTGGTGTACCTGGAGGGATGGTGAAATGATGGCAAAAGGGAAAGCGAAGCTCTGAAGGGGTTTCTGCTCTTCCGTAATGCAATCAAAGCTGCAGGCAGAGATAACGCCTTCCACCCGGCCGCTTGCCTGCAGACAGGTAATTTGGTTTTACGTCTTTATTTATAACCACCACGTCATCCTGGCATGCAGCATTTACCATGTGTGAGGCTCTCCTACCCTGGGTCCTGCTCAACAGTGACTAGTGGGAAAGGCAAACACACGTGTCTGAAGGCACCGTCCTGGGCTGCCCAGGGGCGCTTGGGCAGGAGCCAGCAGGAAAATCTCTCCCTGAGGCTTTGGGTTGGGTCCTCACAGACACACTAGGAATGCCAACTTCCAGAATGTGACACCAAGCAGCTGTGAAGCACTCGGGATAGAAAGGCAGCAGCATCCACCCTGCTTTTTAGGAAAAGAAGCTCAGTCAGGAGAATGCAGCCTCTCCTAGGTCTCTGCTGGGCCAGTGGTGGAGGGATCTCCTACGTCCTAGCTGAGTGTGCGGACTCCCCTTTGAGCATGTCCCACCATCTGTGCTTGGGAGACCTCAGGGAGACCTCAGCGAGGCCTTTCAGTACTTAAAGGGGGCTTTTAAAAAAGGATGGAGAGCGGCTTCTCACCACTGCGATGGGGGCTAGGCAAAAGGGCTGGCAGTGCCTCTCCGTCTGTGCAGGAAAAGCCTGGCTGCAGAGCTCCTGGGATCTGCCACATCAGCATGGAAATGTGTCCAGACACACCTAGGGATGGTTATTTACCCAGCGAGGCAGAGCAGCTGCAAGGGGAGCGCTCGGAGCACACGACCTCCGTGACGGCGCCGGGGAACCAGACCCCGAGGGGAAGACGAAGAAGTAGGAGAAGGAGAAAAAGAAGATAAGAAGTTAAGAGAGAAAATGAGAAGGAAAAAAAAGGGGGGGGGGGGAGGAGGAGGGAGGAGGGAAAATAAATGTTAAGCAGTTTTCCTTCCAAAAAATCCATCGGGGAACGTCAGGCCTTGGGAGAGGTTAAACCTGTGTGAGGTGGCACCAAGCGATGCCAAGGTAAATCCCAGCTCTGAATTGCTCTTCTTAGGGCAGCGCCGCGTACCTGCGCCCCGCCGTCCCAGAACACGCTGTGCTCGCCTTTCAGCCTCAAAACAACGCCTTGTGCTCAGGGGTTTTTACCTTAGCAAATAAGGCAGACCTCTCCCAGTACGAGCATGATTGCACCCTGGGCCCAGGCTGATGTTTGAGCCCGATGCGGGGTCCTCCCGACCCGTGGGTGAGCGGCGGGGAGCGCAGCGGCACGGAGGACTTTTGGCCAGCGCTCGCCTTGGCAAAGGGGAACATTTTTCGGTCTTTGTCCACGGCCTTAAAAATAAAACCAGGCCACGAAGAGGCCGAACGAGGGAAAGCTGGGGAAATAAGGTCATCACGACATGTGTCAGTTTGAAGCGCTCTGACACGGCAGCGCCGCGCCGCCCGGGCTCCTCCTGGGACCACGCAGTGGGAGCAGTGGGGAGGTTTCAGGCAGCCCCATGCAAAGGGAAAACGCCTCCCAAAGCACTGTCCTGCTCGGGGGATGGCTGCAGAGGGGACAGCAGGGCTCCACCGCCACTGTTTGGAGACCCGTGTGCTGTATCTCTGCTTGCCAGGCTCGCGTGCCGCTCGGGTGCCAGGGAGGAGGAGGAGCGCGCCCAGGCAGAGCCTGTGTGCAGAACCAGCTTGGCTCCAGCCCAGCCAGCAGGAGCGGTTCCTGCTCCCACTGCCAGAGGCTGCGACTCTCGTAAAGTTAATTAATCCCTTCATACGACGTAATTGAGCTGTGGAAGTCGCTCGCAAAGAACAACGTGTCGTAAACCCCGAGCATTATGATGGGACATACGTGCCAAGATTATCTTAAAACAAAGCAAAACAAAACAAAAAGCACTGGATCCCTTCAAATAATTCATTTGGGGTCCTTCTCACTCAATAGGACTTCGTGGAGGGAAGAGGGTCATAGTTTCTAGGCTTTTTCCCAGCCATCCGGGTTAGAAATGGACACGCAGGCTTTCTGACAGCAGCTGCAATCTCCCGTGTCCACAGGATGCTGGAGGAGCAGGCTTGGGGCAGAGCTTCACAGCGGCAGCAGCCCCTGCTATAACTGCAAGAGGTCGCAGCACCCGGGCAGAAGAGGGCTGTGCCAGCACTGACCCAGAATAAAACAGGGATATTCGCTGCTGGAAAGCTGCAGCTTGTCCCTGGTTTTATATATATGCAAGCTGTACTTTGGCTCTGTGTGCTCAAGGGAAATATTTACCTGGAGCGTGGCAATGTAAAGCTGCTCTACAATCCACCTCTGCTCCTAATTGTAGACTAACTCATCAACTTCTGAAATGAAAATCACTAGTTAAAAATAAATGAACGAAGCTCAAAGTAGACTCCAAGCCCAGCTGAAATGGCAGTCCAGGGTCAGACGCTCAGGTTGAACACTGTCTCCAGAAAATACACAGCATGTGCAGACAGGCTGTCCCCCACGTAGGAGACCAGGTCTACTTGGAGGGCTTAGAAATGCTTGAGGGAAGAGGGGGTTGGCTTAAAAGCTGTTCTTTTTTTCTCATTTGGTGCCCAAAATTAAAGGGCTATCTCAACTCCTGGATGAAAAACAAATGTATTTTCCTGAAAGACTGAGATTTCCATCAGCACCTGTATCAGCACAGTACAGTACATCACAGCCTGTACTATGGACTGCGCAAACTCAGGGCCTTGCTTTCGCTCTCACTGACAGCAGGCAGGTCTCCGTGCCTTGGAGAGAGAGGGTCTGAGGCTCCAAAAGAAAAGCATCATAATTCTTTCTGACACTCCTTCAGCTGCTTCAGGAGGTTCAACCCCTCCTGCAAGAGGGAAATTCACAGCGGATCTGACTCGGTAAGGGTTACACGGAGCCAGCCAGGGCAGGGGACACCCAGGGACCTCCGTGGCGGATTGCGAGACAGCGACGTGGCCCCTGTGACCAGCAGCTGCCGGGAACTTGTTGCAATCCAACTGCAGGAGTTAAAGAAGAAAGAAGGCTGGCAGTAAATATACTTAGCAAATTCAAACAGCGAACGAGTTCCAGGAAATTGAGATAACCCTGTAGGCACAAAGATCCCGATCCAAAGCCCACGGAAGTCAGTGGAAAAAATCACGTTAGATTTAGCAAACTTTGGATGAAGCCCAAAGAAAGTCAAATAAGCAATCCAGTCCCAATGACTCGGTAATTCTCCCCAATTAAATACCCACCCAAATCTCACACGCCTCCCCTGGCAGCTCCTCACCTGCAGCCTGGCCCCACGCTGGGAGTTTGCACCAGCCTGCACGCATTGTGCATAAGCATCTCTTCTGGAGCAGCTGCCCCTATGAGAACCGAAATCACTAGAAAAAGTAAGAATAATCACAACCCCTGCCTTTTGGTGTCTCTGTGCTTTAGGGGTGCAATGCTCTGGTTTAAGCAGGATCCTTAATTTGGGTGCTCAGCAGCTGGCAGAGCAGGCGTTGAGCCATGGGCATGGCTGGAGGTGGACAGGCCCTTCTTATTATTATTTTTGGTGATGGCCACAGAGGCACCAAGGTGGGCAAGGGGGCATCTTTCCCTCCCCCAGAGAATCACCCCTCCTTTATTTACCTTTAAAATGAATGTGTTTTTTTTTTTTTTCTTCAGTCCCTTTAACCATGATCGTCCGTATAACAAATAACAGCTACACAGTGCCTGCTGCCGAGACCACTGACATCAGCAGCAAACTGCTCCTGCCTTCAGTGGGCTTTGAATCAGATCCCAAATATGCAGCCCAGCCCATCCACATCAGCACTGCCACAGTCAGCAATGAGTTCAGGCATCCTAGAAACCCAGAGAGGCTGGGGAGGCGGGGAGGAAACCCAAGGTGACATCTAGGAAAAGAAATGTGCCTTGAGTCAGCAGCTGCAGTACAGCTTCGGGGTTTGCTCGCGGGTGGAATCGCTCAGCACCGGTGCAGCGGAGTCAGAGGAAAAGTTTCCGGTGCTGCCATGAGTGCTGTTCCCCTCTGGCCAGGCCACTCGGTTTCTCCACGCTGACAAGTTTTACCACCAGTTTCAGGTCAGGGCAGAGCTTAGAAAACCACTTTCCAAAGATCTTTGTCAGAAAAAAAAAAAAAAAAAAAAAAAAAAAAGTGTCTTCATAAGAACAAGCTGTGAGAAAGCACAGACCTTTTTTTTTCTCTACATCTGCCATTATTTCTGAGCACTCCCTTCCCCCCCAGAATTTACAACATTAAAGTGCAGAAAAAAATAAGACTGTTGGTTTTGTATATGTTTTTTAATTTTTTTATTTTTATTTTTTTATCAAAGAGCAGCTTTCATGACCCTGGAAAGGAAATGAAGCTGAGACTTTTGAAAACTTTTCCTAGAAATAACTCTTTTTTCTTAACTTGTTTTTAGCACGGGTCCTTAAGGCCTTAAAAATTAAGGAAGAGCTGCATCTGCTCCTCACTCCCCCTCTTCTAACATCTTAACCCACCGAGAGCTTTCAGATTTGGCAGGGTGTGAGAGCTGTTGAAGATAGTTAAGTTCCCATGAGTTTTCTGAGGACAAGGGAGATGGAGAAGAGCTCCTACAAAGCCCAACAGCAAGGAACATGAGTTCAACCACCGTCAAACATCAGAAAAGCCATTGCCAGGCACAGATCCCTAGTCCCAGGCATCAGACAGGCACAACCACTTGAGGTAGATCCTTGTCCTGAGGGACGTGAGCCTGATGGGCTTCGGTGCCAACAGCTGGGAGCAGCTTTGCCACCCATGAGACCCACAGCTGGCATCTGCCCGTGGGCGAGGAGAAAACCAAGGTGGGATGACGTGGCAGCGAAGTTTCAGGTTTTCCATGCCCCCCATCCGCTCCCCGGAGGTCACATCCTCGCCAAATGAGGCAAGCAGTGTGTCACCACCCACGTGGTGCCACCCTCTGTGCCGGTGACAGCACAGGTCCAGAGCTGGCACCCAAAATTAGTGACATTCAGGATCACTGGTGGTGGCGTGATGCACCCCACCTCTGTGGTGTGACCTCTGAGGGCCTCTGGAAGGTGTGGACCATGCCCTGTTCTCTCCCTTCTGGGCAGTTTGGGCTCAGTAGGCCACCTCGGAGGTCCAGGCTGTGTCCTGCTAATGGTTTAAAGGTGCTTCCAGGGGACTTCCCCTGCTGCCAACTTGCATGTCTTTTCCCCTAGTTTTCTCCCCACCACAGCAACCAGATGGGTTTCCTTTTTACGAAATCAAAGGCCAGCAGATCAGGTGCCCATAGTCTGGCCAGGTCTGCTTTTGCAGAAGATGTCAGGCACATGGCTGAAGTGAAACTCGCCTTCCCACCCACATCGCCTCCCAGAACCAAACCTCTTCCAAGAGCCAGAGAAGCACCTCAGACATTAGTGCCATCATCAGCATTTGGGGATTTTTGTCCTTTACTGAGGCACAGTATGATCTTCTGGCATTTGTGAGTGTTACAGCTGATGTTCCTATTGACTTCCCTTTCTCAAGTGGAATTTGTGACTGTGCCAGGGAGGGTCAGGACACACATTCTCAAGGGCCATCAGCATTACAAAGGCATCTGCCTCCATGCCAATCCCTAGAGCTAGAGATACCCAACTGTTGTTAGAGGAAGGGCCTGAAGGATTCATGTCCCAGCCTCTTGGAGCTTTGTCCAAGGACTAGAGACATGCTGCTCAAGGCACAGAGCTAGCCTAATACTCTGACAAAGCAAAGCAACCAATTTCTGAAGTTTAACAAAGGCAAGTTAAGTCCTGACTTCCACAATGCAGACAGAACCAGGCAGAGAAATGCAAGAAGACTAGCCAGAAATAATGAGAACTGCCCTCTAATGGTCCAGAAGGAACAGAGAGAGATCTCATCTCTCCATCAGAGGACAGATGAGCCAGTTCCCGTGCTAGATTCAGCATCACCTACCAGAACCAGCTCTGCATTGACCCAGATGAGGTTACCATCTCAGCAGAGGCTCAGATCAGGTGCACAACTTAACTTCTGGATAGGCTGGACCGATGGACTGAGGTCAACTGCATGAAGTTCAACAAGGCCAAGTGCCGGGTCCTGCACCTGGGGCGCAATAACCCCAAGCAGAGCTACAGGCTGGGAGAGGAATGGTTGGAGAGCTGCCAGGCAGAGAAGGACCTGGGAGTGATGGTGGATAGTCGGCTGAATATGAGCCAGCAGTGTGCTCAGGTGGCCAAGAAGGCCAACGGCATCCTGGCTTGTATCAGGAACAGCGTGACCAGCAGGGCTAGGGAGGTGATCGTCCCCCTGTACTCAGCTCTGGTGAGGCCACACCTCGAGTACCGTGTTCAGTTTTGGGCCCCTCGCTACAAGAAGGACATCGAGGTGCTTGAGCAGGTGCAGAGAAGGGCAACGAAGCTGGTGAGGGGCCTGGAGAACAAGTCCTACGAGGAGCGGCTGAGGGAGCTGGGCTTGTTCAGCCTGGAGAAGAGGAGGCTCAGGGGCGACCTTATCGCTCTCTATAGGTACCTCAAGGGAGGCTGTAGCGAGGTGGGGGTTGGTCTGTTCTCCCACATGCCTGGTGACAGGACGAGGGGGAATGGGCTTAAGTTGAGCCAGGGGAGTTTTAGGTTAGATGTTAGGAAGAACTTCTTCACTGAAAGGGTTGTGATGCATTGGAACAGGCTGCCCAGGGAAGTGGTGGAGTCACCATCCCTGGAAGTCTTCAAAAGACGTTTAGATGTAGAGCTTAGGGATATGGTTTAGTGGGGACTGCTAGCGTTAGGTCAGAGGTTGGACTCGATGATCTTGAGGTCTCTTCCAACCTAGAAATTCTGTGATTCTGTGATTCTCTGCAGGTCAAGAACAGAGGCTCCATCCCTTTCCCCCCTTTCCCCAGGTCACCTTACACTAGAGGACAAAGACCTGGTCTTTATTTCCTCACAGTTATTTCCTTCTCATCGTAGTATTTTGAAGTGTCAAAAGGTCTTTCCTACATACAACTTAATGGTATTTCCCCAGGAGCCTCTGCTACTCATGATCTCTCCTGAGGCTTTCAAAGACAGCCTGGAAGGCCTCCTTGCTGACGTGTGTGTTAGCCAGCACAACCTCTTGGGTCTGACACAGGCTAACTATGATGTTCAGGAGTATCTTGGACAAACTCATCATGGACAAGATGACATGAAGAGCCCTGCTAGCCTGAAATGTGTGACCAGGGTGCTAAACCCCTCTGTGACCAGGGTGGTAAACATCTATCCCAGGTAGATGGTCTCACCAAAGCACTAAGCAGTGTTGGGATGGGTCCGTGAGCCTGTAGGCTATCTCACAAACATCGGCAATGCTCTTCGACGTTCCTTGGACACAGCTTGTCATTGGGGCATAATAACAAGGGCCTGTCCACCAGACGCTGCAGGCTCTGGGAGCCTCTGCTGCTTGAGGAGCATCAGGCAATATTTTTGGTGCTCTGTCCCTCTGCTCTGAGTCTGTCAGGGCTTTTGGTGGCCAACCTACCAGGCCATCCTGCATGGGAATTTCCAGGGCCTGTGCAGGAAAATGACACCTTCCCCTCCACAGCGGCCCACCACAGTTCACCCTGTCACGGGTCTGATGAGGGAACAGATCCAGCTTAAAATAAATACACAAATAAAGCAGATAGTGGGCAGACAGAGGATTATTTTTGGAGGCAGGACCTGCCCTGGGTCCCAGCACTGTGGTGGCATTGCTCCCAAGCAGGCTGCAGCTCCAGGAGATGAGGAGGGGCAGCCAGGGTGCAAAGAGTTCCCTAAGGCAGCAGAGCGATGCCGAACACACAATGAGTTTGTGCACATCCTACCCCAGCCCCCAGCTCTGCACCCTGCCGTAAATAAATTAAAAAAAAAAAAAAAAGAGGGACATACAGTAAGTTTTAGGAAACATCCTCTCTGACCCGCCAAGAGGACTACAACTACAACTACAGGCCAGTTGTGCCTGCTCCCTGGTGCTCGGCTCTATTTGCCTTCCCAACACGTGGAAAGAGCCTTTTGGCCGGCGTGGCGGTGTTTTAGAAGGCTGAGCTTACAGCAGCCCCGCGCAGGGAAGCCCTTGACCCGTGGCTGGCAGCGGCACACGGCTCCTCCTCACCCCCTCGCACTGCATGGCCTGCAGCTGAAGCGGCCCAGGGCAGCTCCATCCCCGGGGCTGCAGCACTGTCCTGTGCCAAACCAGGGGTTTCTCTGGCCCCACTTTACCTCAGAAAAACCTTTCTGAAGAAAAGAGCACTTGGGAGAGCCCTGCCAGAGGGCACTGGTGAATTTGGCCAGGGCCTGGCACTGGGTGCTGCAGGAATGAAGACCTCCTGGAGGAACCGTGCCTGTGAGGATTTCTGTTGACCTGCCCTGCTTCCAGGTCCCTGCTGCAATCCCAAGTGGCTGCCAGCGTAGCTGCAGCCGAAATCACCCCCATGATGGGAATGCCGGAAGGTCACAGATGCAAACAAATATTTGACGAAGCGATAGAAGGCAGCCTTGAACACTGGAGGACCCCTTCCTTTGTGTCTGCATGTGAACACCTGCCAGCATGCCACCCACGCCGTGTTTGAGCTGCTCCGCTGTGTGCACACCGCTTGGCTTGTTAATGTTTAGACGTTCACTGAAAGGCCTGTCTAGGCTCGGTGAGCAGGAATCAGCACCGTTAAATAGCTGGAGACAAAGCATTTATCTCCAACACTACTGTCATCTCTCTTTTCTGTAGGCAGAAGACCTGTAGGTTCCTCCTTCAACCCTCCTTCCATGCCTGACCAGGCTCAGCCCAACTCCTTAACATCCGAAGGGCATTGAGGGACAAGTGTGTCTTCTGCTCTCTCAGAGCAGAGCAAGGCAACCAGCTGAGTGGGAGAAGCAGGCCCCAGCTCTGTGTGAAAGCCCTGGTCCTCACAGTAAAAGGATGTGAGATTGTTCGTAAGATGATGGTCCTGCTGTGCTGACGCACATAACATTGCCCTCAGGATGCATGGGGCTGTGCTAAAAGGATTAAGAGGCACCAGAGCAGTCTCAGGGTTGTACTCACCTGCTGTTGTTGATAAACCACGGATATTGCCTGTAAAATCATGGGAGGTTGTACAAGATGCCAGGGAACATGTTTTTGACATGCTCACTAGCTTTTAGCTGCATTTACATGTTGATCATCTCAATCAGCCTGTCTCCTGTCTTTCTCCATCTTCTCTTTGTCTCTCCCCTCTCTGTTTCCTTCCAAGTCCCGTGGGATTTCCTCCAGCCATGTCCCAGCACCATGAAAAACCAGCAGCCTCAGATCCTGATGTAGGAATGTCAGCCCTACGGGTTTAGTACACCATTGGGTTTAGACCTTTTGCTCCCTCAGGACCCGGAAAACTGGGGGATTTCCTTCCCCTCTAAATTTCATTGCAGGAGGTCTGCAAACTGCATGGCACAGTGCTCTCACTTAACAAGATGTTCTTCATGGGGTAAAGAAGAAACCAGGGACTTGGTGCGATGTGTTTTGTGTCTTGTCTCTGGACTCAGCAAACCTGGATGGACCCCCTGCCTACGCCCCAAGTGACTGCTCTCCTGGGGCTTTTTCTCCTTGATTTTTCTGTAGAAAGCTGGACAAGGAAAGAAAGAATTTTAAGGGTTGTTTCCCCCCCCCCCCCCCCCTTTCTATTTATACATATTAAATATAAAAAAATATTTTATATATGTATATTAAAAAAAAAAAAAGGCTGGCCATCCCACAGGCCCTCCAGCCAAATTTATTGCCCCATCAAGGGGTGGCAGGAGAGCATGAGACCCACCAGCCCTTCCAGCTCCCTGCCCAGCATCTCAGCTCAGCTCATCCAAACTGTGATTCAAGACAACGGGAAACGTCTGAACACAGCCTGCACTGATTCAGGCCTCTGCTGTGGTTATCCTGAGGAAAGTCTGGTTTAGAGGGAATTAAGAGGATGTTGCAGCATTTTTACAGGATTAGTTCAGCTGAAATCTGTGCCACAGACAGAGGCAGCACAGACAGCCAAAAGAGGACTCTGTAAGACAGATCTTTCCACAGATCTCTCTCTTATCCAAAAGTCAGCTCTTTCCCCCAGAACGTGTTGGCAAAGGCGAACCATTTCACGGTTCCTGATTAAAACCCCCCTCTTCTCTCAAGAGCTCAGGTTTCGTTGCCCAGACACCGTGCACCACCCGACCCCAGAGCACTTCAGTGGTAAGAAGATGGCATTAATCCTGGCAGACTGTGGTCCCTGTCGCTGCAGGAACCGGGTATTTCTTTTCACCAAATCCCCCCAAACCTTCTTCGCAGAGCAGCAATGTTCCTCAGCGACCATTTTCTCCCCAGCCCCACTGCATCTCCCCAGCTGGGGAACCACGACAGCTTTTGTTTGAATTCTCTAACTACGTGGCTTTTCCTTTCTCAACGCCTGGCTGCCCAAGCGCAGCTGCTTGGTTTGGCAGGGCGGGCTTGACTTTCAGACTCCGAGGTGTTTTCAGGCTTAAAACACCTAAAACCCTGGTGCTAAAAATACACCCTGGGACTTTCAAGAACTAAAAGGGTGGCTAGTAGTGGTGTTAATTCACCTGTCAGGCCAACTTCAGTGTCCCTGTTTGGCTGCTAGCAAGCTATTTCCCACAACAAAGAGGCGTACTATCTTTTTTCGCTTTACATCTTAGCTCATAGTGCCTGATGCAGGGGGCATTTAAAACAGCATCGTGCTCTTCTGCCGCAGTTTCAGGTGCACTGGTATCTCCCAGCCCTGCAGCTGCATGGGTTTCTGGACAGAAACACGTGCATAATAGTGATTTCTCTCAAAAGTGCTAAGGGCTGGCCCAGCACCGATAATTCCTGGCCTACAAATGCACAAGGTCCCATCCTGTCAGCCTTGAGCGCCCTGGGGCTGGGATCTGCTGGGCTGAGCATGCTGTTGGGCCCACGGGCAAACCTGTTGGTTACAGACCCCATCTGCTCCAGATCTGGTCCCAGATCCCAGAAGGGCTGAGGTGGGAAGGGAGCTCTGGGGTCGTCTGCTGCACCCCCTGCTCAAGCAGGGCCACCCAGAGCTTCTTACCCAGGACCACATCCAGGTGGGGCCTGAAGATCCCCAAGGAGGAGACCCCACAGCCTCTGTGGGCATCCTGTGCCAGGGCTCCGTCACCCGCACAGTGAAGGAGCATTTTCTCCTCATGACACGGCTGACTTGCTAACACACACCACACAGCAGGTGCGCTGACATCGGAGGCCACACGAAAGACACACATCCTGCCACCAGGCCACGTGCTCCTGGTTCTCCTTATAAAGCTGCATACAGGAGCATCGAAGCCAGGTTTCTTCTCAGTTTTGAGGAGCTGTGGCCCTGTTATATGTGAAATGCAGACTTCTGTCCTTCCTCCTTGGCAGCAACTGCTTTCCAAAGCACTGGTCAAACATCTTGCTGAGCACCCTTCTTTGGGCTCAGCAGCATCCATATAAAAATAAATAAATAAATAAATAAATTTTTGCTGTTCCTATGCATGTTTAAGGCCAGGCTCACCTTGTGTCATTCCAGACTTTCAGCTGTGCAAATGCCCTGCAGCCGATGAGGTAACATGGCAAAAGTGGTGGAGCCCTAAAACTGCAATAAAGCTACAGTCTCAGCCTGCACTGAGGAGGTTTAGCTTGGGAATTAGGAAAAATTCCTTCATGAAAAAGGTGATTATAATGGGAATGGGCTGCCCAGGGTAGTGGTGGAGTCCCCATCCCTGGAGATATTCTAGAGCCATGGATGTGACACTAAGGGACATGCTTATTTCCAGCAGGTACGCTGCAATAAGCCCCACCAGCAGGAGGAGTGCCCAGCCCTCGGGGAAGGAGAGGAGCCAACCAACTCCGTGCAACGCAGGCGGCATCACGGGACCCAACGTTTACAACCTCCGTAGCACCCTGAGGCTGTGAGGATTTTAATAAAGCTGCGGCTTGGTTTCCCACAAATGTGGGAGCTGTGCAGCGGGCAGCGGTGTTGGGTGGAGATGAGAGAGCACAGATTTCCCACTTCTGTTACCCACAGAAGTAAATGGGCGAGGAAAGAGTGAGAAACTGTCTCCAGAAACAGCGTTGGAAACACTCGACTAGCAGGTGGGAAGCACTAGGCAAGAACGGCAAACAGAGCTGGTGCAATTATTCAGGTGACTAATTCCTGTTGCCAAAATATGCAGCTCCAGCTGAAACAAGTGTTTGCAGATTCACGCCATAACCAGTGAACCGTTCTGCCAAAAAAAGAAAAAAATTCCTTTTTTTTTTTTTTTTTTAATGTCTAAACTTCTTGTTTGAGAAGGTGTGAGAACTCTTTTCATTTTGAAACGATGTTTTAAGGTTTAAGTCCTGCTGGGAATATTAGAAGCAAACAAATCCTTCCATACTCAGCTTGTTTTGTGGCAAGTTATCAAAACCTTCTTTCGTCCAGGTGAGCCCCAAATCAATATTTTGGTTTGCGAGCCAAACTGCCAAAACACTTATTCACAGTGCTGTCCCTGCAACCGAAAGAGACTGCAGCTGCAGAGGGGGGTTTAACACGAAACCAAGCAGCAGAAGTGGGAACAAAACCCTCGCAGCGCCGAGATTTCACACATTTACATGTAATTAGGAGACTTGGCAAGGTGGGTGTTACTAAGCCCTCCCAGGCCGTTTCTGAGACCTGCAATGCTGACGTATGGCTGGGGATGTGGCTGGGGGTGCCGCAGTGCCTGCAGCCCTCCGGGGACACCTCGAGCCCGTGCCTCGCCTCCACCCCAGCCCCACGTCACCCCCACAAAGAGGGTCCTGTGCGGGAGCCGGGGTGCACGCCGTGCCCGGAGGAGCCATAAAGCTCCTTTAAGCCGGCCAGCACAAAGCCCGGCCTGTTCGGGCGCGGGTCGGGGGCCGCCTGCCCTCCCTGCCTCCACCAGGCACGGAGTCATCCCGCGGGCACGGGAGATGCTTCCAGCAGCTGACGGCAGAAGAAAGGCACCGACCGGCACGTAGGCTTTCCCCACGGCCACGCCACACCACACGGCTGCCCACAGCCCCGCTAGGCAAGGCAGAAAGTTTGCCTCCAGGTGTTTCTTTGTCCCAGAGATGTGGATGCTCTCCCAAACTTGAAATGTCGTGGAAAATGCCCGCGTCTGCCAGGAAAAGGGGCAGCCACAGGGAAGGTGGCGTGGGGGGGTCACGTGCGAGCTGCCTGGTTTTCAGCTGCTGCCTCAAAGTCCTTTCAAATCTCTTTTCTTGCATAAAGAAAGAAGCGAGGCTTTCTACCTGCTTCCTCTTACAGGCCAGGGAGGGAAAGTGGAAGATGTTTTCCAGCTCACAACGCTCGTGGCTCTCATGGTGTCTGGCAGGGGCTTCTCCACTGCAGATGAGTCAGGAGTGCGAAAAAATGTCAGCTTTTGTGCAAAGCAGCACACACACAAGACACACGGGCTTCTGCTCTTTTAGGTCATGGAGAAAAATATGTTAAAAGCGGGTTTCGGCACTTTTTCATTTTTCTGAAGCACTTCTGGTTCCCTCCTTTTTGACACTGAGCTGGCAGCAAAATGATGCTCGTGGGTCAGAGGCTTTAATAGGATCAAAATGTTGGTTCTCTCTCCCTGGAAAAGTGCAGCCCAACTCCCTAAGGGTAAACGGAGACGTGTCCCTCCTCCGGGGATCTGATCCACATTACTAGCAGGGAAGGAGGACAGCCAGAGATACGCATCGTGCTTTCAGCCTACCATCTCTGAAGACTTAGCAGTATAAAAGGAAAATAAAAGGCAGAACGTCCTAAAGCTGGGAGAAGGGTCCCGTTCAGAAGACAGGAATATGGGTGGGCTGCAGAAGTGTCCTGCTGACCCCCTTGCCCTGCCCGTGCCCATGACGCAGGTGCACACTCCCCTAAAGGAAAGCTCAGCAGCCAGTTTGAAATTGAGGGAAATGGGAGACTTCGGGCCAAAAAAACAAAGCCCTTGAGCACTCACCTGCACCCAACCGTGCAAGCTGAACAGCTGAGAGCACCGGGCACTCGCTGTTCCAAAGGCTGAGTCACACTCCTCAACACACCCCAGCTGCTGGTTTTGCTTAGCAATTGCCATTTTACACTGAAGGGGAAGAAAAAGGGAGGGGGGCTGGTGTAACCACACAGCTGATAGGTCTGCAAGTTGAGAGAAAAGCAACTTCTGCACCCCAAGAAGTCAATGCAGGCAGGAATTAATTCTCTCAGTTTATGATCTGCGTTCCTAACCTCGCCTTTCCTCCTCCCATCTCTTTCAGGTTATTCAGGGCACCCTGACCACAGAGGCTCGGCCAGCATCACCCCAGCATCCTGCTGAGATCCTAAACCAAGCACCGAGGACTGACTTGCACACAGCTGACTCCACAAGAGCTGGGTGAGAACGAGTCTCACCAAACGAGCAATTTTCCACCAGGATCTCCTTTGATTTCCAAGGGCCAGACCCCCCCCCCCCCGAAGGATGCTCTGCCCACAATGCACCCCAGAAAAAGGCACGCTGAGGAGGAAGCACGGTGAAGCAGCTTGGCTCTGATCTTGGCTCCCGCAGCCCCAGCCCCAGCCCCACCACGTGTTTTGTTCAGAGCTCTGGGGACAGAGCTCAGGCTGTAGACACACAGCCCAACACTGTGAGTGATGGGATAAAGCACAATATTAGCCCCTCCACACTCACCAGGCAGAAGCAAATCTGGCAAATCCGTGCTGGAGAGGTTCACACGGACCAAACCAGGATTCGCCATCAAATAGACCTTTTGCAGAACAGCACTGCAATGTGCTGCGGGCATTTAAGTGAGGGAGGGTCCAGCTGGATCCTCCCCTGAGCTAAGGCACCTCGCTGCAGTCTTCACCTCCCTGCGAGGTCTTGGAGTCACCGTGCTGCTCCTCTGTCCTGGTGCCTGCCTCTCCCAGGGCTCCTCCTGAACGGCATTTCCTTGCAAGGAAAAGCCCAAGCACACCACAGCCCTTCCCTCCCGTTAAACACACTCCTGCTCAACTTCACCAGGCTGTCGGGGCTGGCTGTGCTCCACAGCAAAGCCGGGCAGGTATTCCCACTGCTGCAGGACAGTCTGCGGGCAAGGCACAAGTGTAATTTAACTCACAAATTAAACACACGGAAGTCAGATGGGAAAGTGCTCGAGGAAACACAGGGCAGTAACACCCTGAAATCTGAGGGCCTGACCTCATGGAAGTGCTGCCCAGCATCAGTTGGAAACGTGGAAACTGCTGGAAACATGTTGGGGAAGGACCCGTGGCTCAGAAGTCCTGGGTTTGGCTTCCTACACAGGTGGCCAGCTTTTGGAGGGTGAAAGCCACCAGCAGATGTAGGCTTGGTGCTGAGAAACTGCCCAGGCCTGGCATTTGCAGCAGCCACCAGGAAGAACTCAGTCCTTATCCAACCAAGGATAGGATCAGCCAAGGAGGGAGACCCTCTGCCTCTGCTCGGGATGCCCAGCCAGGAGCTCTGTCCCAGACGTAAATCTCAAAGCAAAGTCAGCCCTGCCTGCAGGGATGAAGAAACCTGGTCTCCAGCCCACTCACCCAGAGAGTCGTTCTGCCCAAAGGGAACAAGAAACTCCCATCCCGTGACTGAATCATCCTGAAGACACCTCCTCCACCTCCCCTCAACCCCCCAGATTCCTTCTTCCCCTGCTTTCTCTCCTGAATTCCACATTTCACACAGTCCCATAGCCTGGGACAGAAATTGAGAAGAGATTTGATGAAAACCCATCTCAAAATAACGGGATCCTCCATGTGGTGTAGAATGGGGGAAACCTCTGCTCACAGGGCTTTGAGGCTTTAGGTCATTTAGCGGGGATTTAAAAGGGATGGGATTTAATGCATGTTGCTTAGTCCCACCTATGTCCCGTGATTCATGGCTTACCAGGGATCTTTCTGCTTATTCCCTAGGGCAAGGGTGGCTCTGTTCATAGCCCAGCCTCCCTAAAATCCTGCTTTTGGGCAGCCAGGAGCAGGCAGGCACCTCTCCAGCTCTGGACCTGTCAAGAGGGGGAGGCAACAATTAATCCACACCGAAGGCTTGTCCCATGCTATCAGCATCTCCAGCTGGCTGGAGATGGGAAGAAAAGACCACAACGCAGTCACAATGTTCCTTTACTCTTCATTTTCCTTTATTTTTTAAAGCTTTTCCTTCCCCCTCATCGTGTGTGCTGCCAACCAGCCCTCACGTGTGTCTGGCCGCAGGCAGGGATGCAGCAAGTGCCTGCGATCCCGGTGCAGTGCAGCCAGCACAGGCCGTTTGGCTGCGGACGGATCACAGGATACATTAAAGCAGCTTATTAAACTAGCTCTGGTCACGCTCCAAAGTGCGTTGAAAGTCACTGGAAAGTCTCCCGTTGACATGAATGGGTTTTGGAGCCGGGTAGATCCCATTAACCTGCGCACTCGGGAGCTGCTGCGAACCCAGCTGAGCCCTGTGGTTATTGCCGCACGTCAGCCATCCCCAATAAAATACGGGAGACAAACTGCCCTCCTGTGTTTAATAATCTGTGCTGACTAATGGATCGCTCCTTAACGTCCATCTCTGACACAGCCTTGTCTTCCCCAGCTCGTCCTGGCTTCCCTGCAGAAGGTGAGCTCCTCCCAGAGCCACATGGAATTTGCTGCAAGCTACCCCTTTAAATCCGGGCTTTTAAATCTAATTACTCCAGAGAATATGAGGAATGCCTCCTTGGTTTCTTTAGCTGAGCCCATTTAGCCTTTTTTGGGCAGAGGGAAACATCAGTGAGGGAGGGCGCATTTTTCCCCCTTTGACTCACAAAAGGAGCACCAGGGCTCATTCCTTGTGTCCACGCC
The DNA here is from genome assembly GCF_965140915.1 of Aythya marila. Taxonomy (NCBI): domain Eukaryota; kingdom Metazoa; phylum Chordata; class Aves; order Anseriformes; family Anatidae; genus Aythya; species Aythya marila. The sequence goes on from NC_139044.1 coordinate 13,765,610, forward strand.
GCTTAACCCTTCAATATCAAAATGTCTCTCCATGGTTCCTCCGTTGGCACGGGATTGGAAGCCAGGTAAACATGCTCATTTCCCCCCAGAAAAAAAAAAAAAAAGCTGGGGGCTCAGCCATCCTTTGAGGGCTGCAGCCAAGACCATTACTCCCACCTGGGTCCCACAGTAAAACCCCAAACCTCGCTGCAGGGCCCTAAGCACAAAACACACAGAGATTTCTCTGTCTCCGAAACAGGGAAATAGTGTTTTTTGCTCCCTAGCCGTTTACCCGCTGCCCCAGCAGCTGGTCTCCCAGGCTTACCCTACAGCTCCCAGGCTTAGCTCAGTCTCCAAGCGCGCTAAATTCGCCTCCACGCCACATGACCCACGCACTAAGCCTGCCCGCACGGCTGGCAAACAGCTCGCTGGCACAAGTCAGGCTGCAGGGGCTGGCTTCCTGATGGTCATAACATTTTTAAGAGATTCCCCAGCCCCGTGCTCCTCTTCACGCCCCCGCGGGACAGCAGCGCGCAGCCGGCACCACCTCTGGGGTTCACGCTGTATCCACAGGCAGAAGGTGCTGGAGTAATTTTGATCTGGTGTCTGAGAGCAGGTTAAGTTATCCCTGTAGGCATAGCCAAGAAGGATGAAAGCAAATCGGATCACAGCTTCTCTCTGCCACCACCCAGGGAGCGAGGAGAGATGACCGCATTTTTACTGTCATGTAGACTGATTTTTTTTTTATGCCTTTTTTTTTTTTTAAGTTAAAACATTCCCCAAAATGACGTTAGGAAAGCTGACCTTTAGGCATGCTTTTAAACTGAGGTGGTTATTGAGATGTTCGGTAAAAGCCCACTTCTAATAAAAATCATACACAGAATGCTGTCAAATGTCAAAATCTGACAGATTTGCCCATCCGGAAGGTTGCAACATGTAATTACACGGCAACAATTTTACAGCAGGAAAAAAAAAAAATTGATTCCAGACCCTGCAAACTGTGAGGACTTCATGAATGAGCCGCATAACCACGAACCTGCAGCCGAGGCTGTGGAGAAGACCGAGCGATGGAGCAGCATCGCCCACCCCGAGACAGGACCACACCGGGTCTCCCGTCCCCGCGGGCTGCGCTTCCTCACTCAGCAACACGACATCTGTGCACCAGAGCGCTGAGAAGCACACATTTAGTCTAGGTTTTGCCCGAGCAGAACATCTAATTTCTGCCTGATTAGCCACGGCTGTGGGGTTTACGCTGTGTGTGTGCAGGCACACAGACAGTGCGCGACCCGACACGCAGGGCACGGACACGGGGAGGGCAGCGCCCGATGTGGCACAAGGCTCTCCAGTCGGCCTGCCAGAAGTATTTAACAGATCCGAACCAGAAAAGTGAGTTTGCATTGGTAATTAGAGCCTTGCGTCACGGGGCCAGGATACTTTTGATGTGGTTATCAGGAGCCCTGAAACCACAGCCTCCAGCCTGGGGTGAAACCATGGCAGAGGGCAGGAGGCGGCACAGGACGCGGCGCGTGATGAGCGGCGCGCTCGCCTGGCTCTGGAGAGGGTGCCGGGAGATCTGGTTAAGTCAGGACCACACAGAGGCACAGGCACAAACCTCAGCTCCTCCACCATGCTCCCAGAAAAGCAAAAAGTCCAGGAAACTCGGGATATGGCAGTAAAAAAACAGCATGGAAAAAACAGATCCTGGAGAACAGCGTGGTTTAACCGCACCCACGATGCGAAGGCAGCAGCTGTAAGGGGATGGCAAACACCTCCAAAGCGAGCAGACCTAATTCTGCAGTTGCGATGGCTTCTGCACATGGCTGAAAGTACAAGAACACGCCATTTCCCTCGAGAGCTTCAGCAGCCTACGGCCATGCCAGGACATGCAGGCACTTCACCAGAAGCTTCGTGTTGTTCTTGTCATCGCGCCCAAGGCCAGGACCCCTTTTCTGCAGCGCTGTTCAAACACACACGGCAATGACAGCCCCTATCTCGAGCAGCCCGCAGGCTGAGAACAGATGGGTTGTGTTTTAAGGAGTTGGTGGGTAGCCCTCGGAGGGCGGGGAGCAGAGCAGAGCAGCAGTTTCTTCGCCCAGGCCTGGCACACTCCTGCGGGGACGCCTCGGATGCAGCCGGTGCCAGCTCGCAGCAGCATGACACACACAACATCCCGAGGAACTGAGGATGTCCCAGCCCGGCCACCAGCAATGTTTTGCACGTTTGCACACACACCGAACGTTTACCATGGCAGAAAACAGGCAGTGACATACTCCTTGCCTTTATCCAGGTGCGGAAGGTGTTTCTAGGGGGTGCTGGACATGCGCAAAGCCCACAGAACTCAAAGGGAATTTCTGCCCACGCTACAAGCCTGGTTTTCCAAAAATACTGAAGGGACAAGCTGTTAACACAGACCAAAAGGAGGCAGATGCTCTGTCCCTCTTGGGAAGGCTCAGACACTCAATTCCCTTGTGTTCCTTGGGATATCCCAGCCCGCTCTGGGAGCATACTTTGGGATCAGCCCTTGTCTCCTCTGAAAGAGAACCTGCTAGCAAATGTCAACAGCACTCCCAACTATTCCCTGGAGTTTCCATGCTTCCTTTGATGCTAAATAAAGCGAGGCTGGGGACCAATCTTCAGCCAAGACAAAGCTGTGGCTTAGCTGTGCCACGTTACAGCAGCCTGCTATCCCTTTGAGCCCCACAAAGTGCTGCCACGTCCCTAATTACTGCTTGCTTGAATCACACAAAGGCTACAGCCCTTCTTGCAAGCCCCCCCAGCAGGCAAATGTTATTGCCCTGGTGCAGAAGTGGCTGGGCACTCTTCCTGGGAAATACACAGCATGTGAGATGGACGGCAGGGACTTACCTGCAATAATTCCAGCTGCCTCCTGGTTTTTCTGGTGCTAATATTGGCTATTTCCCCTCTGCTCCTTGCTTTGTTTCTGGTAGATCAAAATAAAGCATTCGATGCCATGCAAGCGTTACACCCCTCTAACAAGGCCAAGTGCCTCCTCCAGAACCCAATCAGAAAATGAAACGTCAGGGGAGAGACATGGGCTGGGGCATGATTTGCCCTCAATTTGGCCTTTTCTAGGAGGGATTAAGGGTTTGGGGCTTTCCTGATCTGAAACCCACTGTTATTCCTTCAAGAACTGGCATGCCAGCAGAGAAAGCACATTTCTAAACAACATCTCTATCTAATATTGGCCTTGTAGCTTTTTAGACAAAAGGTGCCTGTATCTGAAACCTAGAGCAGAAGTCTAAAATCCCACCTACCTGCTGTGCTCAAGGCCGCGGTTCCACAAGCAGTGTCAGCAGCAACACCTAAAACACTGCTTCTGCTGGTTTGTTTCAGCCAGGGTCAGTCCCCTGCTGTTTCACACCTCACCCCACAAACCAGGATCATGACCGAACGGGAGGCAGGAAGAGAAGGCATTGCTTAAGCACGCAGCACACATCAGCCTGTTTCAAACCAGCTTGGTCCAAGGACCAGCGCAGATGTGCCCTTAAGGCACACGTTACAACTTCTACAGCGATTGCAGCAGATGAAGAGATGAAAAAATTAACCTGCTTTCCCCGGACTTGGCTCTCCTCCCCATCTTTGCCCCTTGGGCTGGCTGGTGGTGAAGGTGTGCTCCCTATTAAACACCACAGACAGCGGGGGCAGGAGACCACCACAGTTTGAAAACATGAGGCTGTTTGGTACGATGGACTGAGGTTTGGTTTGGTTTGGTTTGGTTTGGTTTGGTTTGGTTTAGGGGGAAATGCATGAGGAGGGAAGAGGGCTTTAAGGCAGAGCACATCCCTGCTCCAGTCCACCATAGAGCTGCTGATGGGGCAGAGCTGGGCCAAAATCACGCAGCTGATGTCCCTGGGGAACCAAAGCATTGCTGATGAATGGGTTCAGGATGGAGGGAGAGTGGTATTCGGGACCACTGAGCGAGATCTGCAAAGAGGCAGGTTGGTGGGACCCCAGAGGAAGCCTCAGCTCACAGCCCCCACCTTGGTTCCCTCCCCATGGAAGTAGAAACCTGCCCACCACTGAGGAGCAGGAGGGAAACCAGGGTGGTGGGACCTTGGGCAAGCATTGCTCTGCAGGAACAAGATGCCTGCCCGCAAGTCCTGCCTCAGGATGCCCAGCCAAAGCAAACCCCCAGTGAGTCTTAGAAAAAAAGAAACAGTAAAACTGTAAGCACTAAACTGGCTGATTCAGGAGAGCATTGAAAGGAGAGATATTAGACATGCTGTTAGTTGACCCACAGCCCCGTTCTTTCCTCTTGGGCACAGCAGCCTACAAATACTGGTGCTTCGAGCCGATAGCACCTCCTGTTTTGTGGGCAGGTGCTAGATAAGCTCGGTGCTCCATAAATCACATGGAGAACATTGCTGGGGCCGTGCCCCTTGGCAGAAGGCAGCACCGCTGCTTTCGCTGCTTGGCTACGCTGCAGTCACCCCGAGAAGCCTTCCTACACAGCTCCTGCGAATGGGCTGCACAGAAAATTAGTTCTTCAAACATCTGTTACCTTCTCCCTGCGCAAACACCAGGCTGCTGATGGCAAGGAAAGGATGCAAATATTTACTGACGAGGTGAAGGCGGGAGCTCTGCCAGACATTGTGCTTGTGGGTGCTGCTGAGCAGCCAACGGAGATACCAGGGTGCCTGTGGCGGGTGCCTGACCCCGAGACAGACCCGGCAAATCCTGGATTCAGCAGCAGAGCATCTTCCTTGGGCTGATTTCAAGGCATTTGGTTGAAAGCCGATGTGCTGATCTGGACACAGCTGAGGGTGGGGGAAGCAATTGTGTTAACCTGCCGGGCTCCACGAGGCTCTCCAGCACGCCAGCTGGATCACCACCACAACACCACATGCCAGGCATCGCTGCCACGACGAGCCTGCTGCCCGCAGGGAGGGCTGGCACCGTTGTGAGAGAGGAAAGCGACCACGGGAACACCACCAGCACCTCCTGGTCAGTGCTAAATGCCAAAAATGCCGTCTTTCAATCTGTTCAGTCCTTGTTGTCCAGCACATCCTGGAGATGGGACATCCCCCTGCCCTGGTGTGCACCAGCAAGGACAAACCAGCCTTGTGCTGTACCAAGGGGAGGAGGAGGCAGTTTCAGTGTTCTAGGAATAAAGTATTTAAACATACCAGGAAACACGGCTGGGAACTGGAAATGTGGCTGTTAGGAAGATCCTTGGTGTGGTTTGAGCTCACGCCAAGTCGCTTCGTTCTGCAGATATCCCAGATTCGAGATAGCGTGGGCCAGACAGCATTTCCAGCAGGCAGCAGGAACATGGCTGCCCTGCTCTGGAGGTAGTTTAATAATACGTGGACTTGGCCAAACCCAGCCAGCTGGGACACAAAACACTCCTGCATACGTACTGGAAGAAATGTGCCCCCTTGCATCTTCCTTTCTCCATTTCGAGACCTAAAGACAAGCGCCCTGGGGGAGGGATGGGGGCGGGTGAGGGGTGGATGCCCTTTCACTCGGGTTTTCTTGCAGAAATTCTTCTTTGATTTGACCTTTGCAAACATCTGAAGCCTCAGGCCAGTTTCCTGGGGTTTTTCTTTTTTTTTTTTTTTTTCCAGGGCTGGAAAGCAAGCTGTTGGCCAGGGAAGCAGAGCCGGCTTTTGATGTTTAACAGGGAGAATTTCATCCAGCCTTGCCTCGGCAAAGCAGCGTATTCCTCCCAAATTTACAGTAGGACCTTGAAGTATGGAAACACGTTAAAAACCTTCGCCCACCTGCTGCGGTGTCCTTGTCACAGCTGATCGCCCTCCACTTTCTGCTTTTTCGTGCCCCAAGCCCCGCGCTATGCTACAAGAAGCTCCTCACTGAAACACGCCAAAGTATTTCTCTAATTCCCGCATTTACCAGCCCAGGAAATCAGCCGTGATATTGCTTTCACATATCGGATTTCTGGCCTCACTCATTCATGGCAACAAAAACCAGATGGCGAGAGCACATCTCACACAGCCCGACAGGAGGCCTAGCTGAGACGCAGGCCGTGGTGGGGCTGTGGGGACGCTCAGCAAACAAGGCAGTCACAGATATGGAGACAGCCACCCCTAAATTCTTTGATAGGAGGGGGCTTAAGACATGGTCCTGCAACCAGGCTTGGTTGCCGGCTTTGGCAGGCCCTGCTGACGCACAGAGCGGCATACCAGGGCCGACGGAGGGCAGGTGTGCCCTCAAGCCTCCCGTTTCCCCCTCTGTGTTGTGCTTTCAGAAGAAGTGGTCCTTCTTTGAACCTCCTGCAGCTTCCCTCAAAGTGCTTTGTCCATTTGGCCCATGAGGGAGCTGGGCCCACTGCTCCATGTTGCACCAGACAGAGCGCCAAGAGGAGCAAGGAGGCAGCCCGTCTGCTGCTGGGGCACCAGACACCAAGCAGAAATATTCAACAGCACAACACTAACATGAGATAAGACGATTCCCACATCCTTTCTGCCACGGGTGAAGGAGGAAAGAGGGGAGGAAGCCGTCGCTACCTCCGTCTTTCACTGAAGTAATCCATCTCTCATCTGCTACCAGCCAGGGCGTCCATCTCCTCAGCGTCCTTGCTCCTTTTTTAGCTCCTCTGTAACCAAACACAGCCAGGTGGTTTATTTACAAAGATTTCCCCACTGAGACACAGGGATGCTTGTCTCCCACAGAGAACTCCCTGTTTTCATTGTACCTCCACCTGGTTGTTGTGTGCACTGAGGGAGCTGTGGTGGTTCAGGGTTTGCATACTCGCACACCACATAGCTCCTATGATTAACCAGTTTCTGTAGACTAAATTACCCTGCCTCAGGAAAGTTTTTCAGCCAAGCGTCATCTTTCTTCCTTCAGAATAGATCCCCCAGCTTGCAATTTCACTCAAGCAGGCAAATGTTACATGCGCAGTTCCAAGGACAGCAAATAAACACTGCATTTTCCTTCTTCCCCTCACCCCAAATTTGAGCCACTTGCAGCATCCAGGCCCCACGTAACACTTTGTGCTAATGCTGACTGCGCTTTTGCCAAGCTTTGCTATGGGAAGAGGAGACGCTGTCCTGAAGTCTAATGTGACATACAATTCATTGATTATCCCCAGATCCATGGTCCTTTGCCTCCTTATTCTGATCAAAGGATGGCCTGGTCCCTCCAGAAAATAACAGACAGACTCCATGCAGCACACAGTTGCCAGAACAGTTGTCGCTGACAGCCAAACTGAAGATAACACCGTCACCGTCTTCATTTGCTGCCTCGAATTCCTACGTTTTGTTTCTCTTGGCACACACAAGGGACAGGCAAGGTTTTTTCATGTCATCTTGTCAGTGTCAGTGACCAGCTTCTGAGTCACCTTGCATGTTTCACAGGGGATAGGGCCGAAATCCCACAAGGATCAGACAGCCTTAAAGAAACTGAGCCAGGACCTGCACCAGCGGGCCAAATGGTGCCAGCCCAGACCTAGAAGGCCATCCCAGGGTTGCAAGAAACTTTCTGCAGTAGATAGATGCAAATACACAGGCCTGAGCTCAGCCTAAAAAGCCTGGTCTCCCATCTGGGCAGAGGAACCGCGTCAAGGTGAAGACATACAAACACACTGTCAGTTATCAATGGGAAAATAAAGCAGCACAGAGGGTGAGACGTGACTTGTGCAAATATACCTAGGGAGGGCTGGTATAGAAAGGAGGTGGTGGTGCTTTGTGGTCAGTCATAAAAGGAAGATGTGTATCAGGTCACTGCATACTGACTCCAGACAGACGTCAAAAGGAACCATGTTCGGAGCCAGACAAACATGGCCATGGAGCCCTATCGGTGTAAATCAGCCTTGCATCCGTGCAAGTCAACGTGATGCCAGGTTACATCAGAAGACACTCCAGCCTCCTCTCCCAATATGAGAAGAAACTGTACAAGAGGCTTGTTTGAACTAGGATTGCATCATCCTGCACTGCAAAAAAGCTGGGCTGTGGCAAGTCCGGGAACAACTGCCAGGGAAATCCTGGAGTCGCTTTAGGGAAGATCTGGGAGTTTCACCCCTCCACCAGAGCCCTGCTGAGTTTTTGATGCTGTTCCCATCACGTTGCTTGTCAAAGGTGCTTGGCTTCACCCACACCATCCCTATGAGCAACCCCCGAGACATAACCCAGAGGCACTGCAGCTGATTCAACAGCATACAGCATTAGGAAGCACACGACTCATTTAAACATACCATGTTACAAGTCAACACTGACTGGTGTGTACTGAGGAGCTGAAAAGCACAAGCTGCCTTTCCTCTCCAGCCAGGACACCTCGTATAACACCACAAGGATACAATGCAGGAGTATCCTCTGGAGCCTCGCAACAGCAAGTTCAGCTTTGTGAGTGTCAGCATAAAAATTTGGCCCAGAAAACATTGCCAAGCAGAGCTTAAAGCTCCAGGCGTCAGGCAGGATTTTCTCTACCTGCTTCTGTTCAGCACCTACCACAACCCAGGACTACAACAGTGTGGACAGACAGGACAGCAATGGGACAGAACCAGACCTGAACAGACAAACCTGTTTCTGAAGGCAGGGAAACTCCTGATCCAGTGGCCCCTCTGCAGATTATCAGTAACCACTGGTGTGCTTCAGTGGTAATCTGCTGGTCTGGCCTCTGAGGCTGACGGTGGGAAAGACAGACAAATATTGGCCACAGGTATTGTGGTTGCACCTGGCAGCACCCAAGTACCCCAACCTTTACGAAACTTGAAGTTAACAGCGATGGCTCAATTAAGCTAATCAGTCCCCATGGGTTTATCTGGTCTCAGCTCCTGCAGGAACCGGGTCCTCTCGCAGAGCCTGCAGTGGAAGCACCCAGTGGAAGAAAATGCAGAGACCTTCCTCTGCAAACAGTAGAGGAAAAAAGGAATAAGAGTAACTGTGGATTTAAAGAGGCAAATCGTGTAAATTTGCTAAATATCTTACTCCCAAGAGAAAATCCCTTCTGCTTCTCACATTAATCAGGGCACTTAGGACTAGTCCTAACCAGCTGCTCCCACTTCCTTTGTCCATCACCTCTTCAAACACACATGAAGCGCACTACGACGGAGCAAACGTGCAGAGCTCTGCAGACAAAACCGAGACCTTTGGAAAACACCCCGTGCTAGCAAGCACCCCTCTCCCCGCACAGAGGCAGCTGTGCTTTACAGTAGGACAGTTTCCAATGTTTTCCTTCTCTGTGCAGACGAGGGATTTCCTGTCCTCCATGGCAACAACCTTGCATTTACTGAAGGAGGCCGTGCCAATAATCTCCACAGCAGAATGAGAAATTTTAAAGTGGCACTGCCTGTTCGCTCCGAGCTTCAGCTCGCTGGCGTTTCCCACATCCACTCGTGAATGGGGCAAATCTCCAGTGTTGCAACTGCCCCCAAATGGGAAGCTATTCCCAACCCCTACCAGGACTTCAGAAACTGATCTCAGTCCCTACTAGTACTTCAGAAACTAAGCTTTCCAAAGAAGGCACCATCACCTCCCAGCTAGCTGACTAATCACCTTCCAAAGGCTTTGCTAACAAGGCACGATTCTCAGTTCAGAGTCAGTCCCCATCATGCAGACAGCCTTGGGGTTACGTGACCCACATTTTCCCCCTGCAGGTTTAGAAATAAGGATTGTTACTCCCTCCCGAAAAGGAAGCACTGGTCCAACAGTTTCAAAGCTGAGCTGAGCTAAGCCTTCCCTGCAAAGTCTCCCCTTCACATCCCCTCCCGGCCTGCCTGCGTGTTGCTCTGCTCCAGGAACACAGGCTCAGTACACTGAGCTGGCGACGGGCCCGTCTTTGGTTTGGCCCACCTCCATTTTGGCCCATCTCATGCCATTTTAGTGAGTTACATCAGCTTGGCACGCAGCCACACGAACATCAGGACCAGCCCAAGGGAAGCAATAGGAACAAAACAGGAGGGGAAGCGAGGCCATCCCCTTTCAGTGGCAGCAAGCTCGTGATGAAACTACATCTTTCACTGTCCATATTCAATTAGACAACTTTACTAGCGTAGCTCTGCTAACTCGCTCATTAACCTCTTATGCCTAAAGACAGGCTTTTTTTTTTGAGCAAGACCTTCAAGGAGGAGTACTTAGGAAAGAGCTGGGAGCCTCTGACTAAATGAAGCCAAGCCTGAGGTAAGTTTTTGGGCTGAGCCACAGGTGCAGACTAAACCTGTGAGAGAGGCCTGGGTGGTTTTGGTCAGAACAAACCCGATCCAAGCTAAAACAGACACAGTGAAGTGGTAAATTGGTTTCAAAGCAAGCAGTAGACTAGCATCAAAAAGGAACCTTAAAATACTTTTCACTCATCTTTTATACCAGTGAGTCCGACTCTCAGAGGCACGTTTCATAAAGAACAGGCTTAGGGAAGTTGGTAAGGAACAGCAAAGCAACGCTAAATAAAAGGAACAGAAAATGAATTAAAATCCCTTTAACCGATAGGGACAATCCTATAGCCTTACCCAAAAGAAGTTAAGGTGTTATAAGCAGTAAGCACACACAACCTGGCCGCTGCGCTCTGCCTTTCAGTGCTGACAAGGAGCTGAGGTATCAGCAGCAAAGTACATGTACTTGCAATGCATTTCCAAGTGCCTGGGACTCCACTGCCCTCCCTGCAAAAAGTGACCTTGCAACGCCGCTGCCAAGTAAAACAGACCCACAGAACAGAGCACTAAAAGCCACTTAAGCTGACACATTTCACTGCGTTTGGGCTGGACACGGGGCAGCCACACCAGCAGCCACCACGTTTCCCCAGAAGAGCAGTAAAGCGCAGCCAAGGGACAGCCAGGCTGAAATCACAAACTCCTTTGGCCGCTTCCAGCAGCAGCAGATCGAGGCAGTGGGAGCCCCCGGACCGGGATTTTAGATCCAAGTTAAATTTCTGCCTCTGCTGCACATTCCCTGTGGGATGACAGGCAAGTCACCTTTTCCACGCTCTACGTGAATCCCCTCCCCTGCAAAAGGGGTCCTGTTCTGGCCAGTCTGTTCACATTATAAGGCTGTCCCAGCAGGGGTTATTTTTAGCACACAAGCACGAAAACCCAGCTGAGATGGACTCTGATCTCAGCTGGGCCTTCTCATCAGCTTCGTAATATAAAAAGTAAACAGAAAGCAAGGCTGAGCCCACGCCGGAGCTCAGCCACTGGGCGGTGTTTGATAGCAGATAAAGCACGTTTCCAGAAAGCAGGGGGCTGCAGGTCTAATGCCAGGACCAGGCAATGACCTGAGGGATTAAAACGGATCACCAGAGCTGGTGTTCATTCCCCGGTGACTAGTGAGCTGCAAATGGACACGTTTCAAAGCCAGTTCAGCTATTCCACTGTAACCAAGTGGTGACGCAGGTGTTTCTCAAGTGCACGAGCTGAAATAACTCCGAGCTGCTCGCTCAGACGCAGCAGCAAGTGCTGGGATAGCAAGAGAGCACTGAAAGCTACGCTCCAGAATGGGACCTCTGCAGAGCTCTCTGCTTCACAGCACAAGCAAGCAAGCTGTTCCTCCCTGTCTTTTAAGAGAGGCTGCAGGTGCCAGAGGCAATTAATACCTACCAGGAGAATCTTCCCAGTTCCACATGTAGAGAAATTCACATTTGCTGCTATCAGAAGCGTAGCACAAAGCTACAAAGCTGCTGGAGGACAGGGCCTCATATCAGAGCAGAGCACCCCTGAAGTGCACAGAATCAAGAAGAAACAGAATAGAGCAGAGAGGAGAGAAACTGAAAAAAATCAGGAGCACATTAAAAAAAAAAAAAAAAAAAAAAACAACCACTAGTGGTGATAAACCTAATTAAAACATCAGTAATCGTCCCAGGACAACTCAGACTGCAGCTGAATTTCTCCCTCCAGCCAGGACCAGGGTGTTTTACAGAGTTTCTCAGGCTCGTGAAGCTAGTCACAGCTGCAGGACCACTGTGAGCATCACAAAACGGGCAATAACTTAGCACAGACAATCCATGCTCACAGCTTCTCTGGGCTTTCTGTATCCCAAAGGCACGGGAACTGTTCTCTTTGTGGTTCACCACCTTTAGCATGTGATGTGTCTCCCTAGAATCATTAGTATTTGCATAAATCAAACTAAAACAGCTCTTTTTCTTAGCACACTTGACCCTTAATCGTACCCTTTCTGTGGCTACAGAATGCTGTTTTATTGAATTCCTTGTTTCTTGCACCGCTTGAAATAGCAATCGCCTGCAACAGGACACATTTATCAGCTTATCACACTTGACCAGGTTGGTTCCCACCTGCAGTTTTCCAATGCCCAGATGCTGCCTACACCCTGGGTACAATTGACACTTATTTCACCCATCCCCCAAATGCTCTCATTTTAATGTCTCACCCACTGCGAACTCACCGTACCAAGACCATGGCCTTCTGCATCCAGCTATCTTCTGGGTTTAAAAAAAAAAAAAAAAAAAAAAAAAAAGGAAAAGCCAGACTCCAAACTTACCATGCGTGGAAGGGAGCACTGTATCCTACAACACCCTGTGTAGCCCAGAAGCTGCACGCCAGCAGAAGCACCCTCCCTCAGAGGGCAGTTTCTCTGTGCTATCTCCTACCTCCAGGCAATAGCAGTGACTGCCTCTGTCAAAATCAGAGCTGGATGTTTAACAAGCCTGAGTAAACTTCATCAAACGTTAGCATTCCCTCTGACTTTACACAAAAAGCCACGTACCACAATAACCACGACAATGGTGAAGCTTGCGGCTGGGCTTCGGCGAAGAAGCACAACTCCTAGAGCAGAGCGATGAGGCTGTAAACGTAAACTGCTTTACAGCTGTGAGGGGTAAGAGTACAGTAAGCAGTCAAGACTGTTCACATATGCAGACAATTTCTCAAATACCAACATCAGTCTAGCCATCAGGTAAGGAACCAGGGTACGCAGCATCTTTCCAGTATTTCACCACAGCTCAGACTGAAAGCAAACGTGGTGCTAGTGGTTACCAGCAGCTGTCCCAGGCTGCCACCCACTGGCCTCCAGGAACATGATCCGTGCTGTGAGCAGTATTTTCCTAGTCAACTTGCTTCAGACGCTGAAGCTGATTGTGATGCACTCTACTGGCATAGCTAACACAAAGCAGCTGCCTTTAAAGCAACAGCGACATTGACAAAGGCTACTGCGTAGCTGAATTCCTGGGGTTGTGATTTAACTAACTACAACATCAGTATTGTATATTCTTCAGATTCAGCATAAATACTGATACAACCCATACGCTCCTTGCTACTGACTTCAATTTACAAAGATGACCCAACTACTGCAGCTAGTTTCAGGAAGATCCACCATAGAAACAGCATGTTACTGCCAAGCATGGTAAGGAAGGGGATACTACTTGCCCTATCACATGTGCACTGGTTATAGAAGGGAAAGAAGCAACCACAGCTTCTGTGAGCCACAGCAGACTAGAAGTTCATTGTGGCACAGCTGGCATACCAACAAAGCCCAGCATCTCCAGCCTGCCCTCTGACTGAAGCAGCCAAAGTGAGTGCAAAAGGCTGTGTACAGTTTTAGAAAAAGTCAAAGCTTTGTCAGCATGAACTGTCCAGCTTAGGAGGAATAATTAACCAGGACAAGTGGCTTATCCTTGTCATATGCAGTGTAGTGCCTGTGCAATGGTACCTACCAACTCTACCTATAAAGGGCCAGACGTCCACAAGCAGCACGCTTTTGTAACTGCTGCTGTAAGTGAGCTATTTGGGTAAGGGTTGAACACAAATGCCAGAAATCTCATGAACCATAAGCTGAAACTGTTCCTGTCAAAGAAGTGAAAAGGTGACAGAGTTCAGGTATTTCTCATCTAGACCACTGCAGGATGTTGTGGCTACCAAGAGCTGCACGGTTTCCATGGGGGGTTCCAAATAAATAAAGCAATAGGTTATGGAAAAGTAAACTACTGAACAATTATTATAGATACTGCTGCTGAGCAGCCCCTTCTCAGAGCTTCTCTTACTGAAGCTGCTTCAGGCAGCCTGCTCAGAGCACAGCTACACAGCCTACTTTGTGCACAAGGGGAAAGTTAGACATAAGAAATCTTAGGCATTTTAGACATAATTAATAAAATGCTCAGGTATTCTGTTCACTCCACAGAAAGCTGCCTCAGGAAGGGCATGGCTTGCTGACCCATTTCCACGTATGCCACGTGACAGCCAAAATGTAGCAAGGTGCCCTTGGAATTTATAGGCCAAGTTGCCTAAACTATGGCAATGTAAGCTTAGCATGGCCAGCCAAAGAGAGGGTGAGCTTACACAGAGGACCTCAAAACTCCTGGAAGGACAGCCCTTGCCAACAGGAGGTATCAAGATGGATAAGTATGAACTGCTATAACATAGCCTGAAGGAATCCAAGCCATCTAGACACTGTTCTGTTCTAGAAAGGCTTAGTTTTCTTGGCATATAGCATAGAGGAATTAGAAGTTTGAGAGCTACTCAAACAGCAGCGTGACCTGAAGTCCCCACATTTCATGTCAACACTCCTTCTGAAAGCACTCCTACCAAGTCAACTGTATATAATCTCTAGTGCTCCCAGTGAAGAGCTCCAGGTGATGAGTAATGGGGTAATTGGTAATTCTGCACTTGAAGCCTGTTTGTGTGGGATGTAAAGTGACAGTCCTGCCATAGCACAACAGCTTGTTTTTATCAGACATCTTTATTTGCTGTATCATCCAAGTGTACAAATACTGAATGTGTTTATAGAAATTCAAAATATACTGTAGTAGAAATCTGTCTGGGAAGTGGAATGTTAAGATATTTACTTTATAAAATTACTACACAAGCCATTCCCACTTGCAAGTTTCAAATATATCAGGGCTATGATGACAGATCACTTTATGATGCTGAAACAAAAAGTTCTTCTCAGAAAACATTTTCTGCTAAAGAGTCAGTCGACATCAAATTGATTTCTCACATTTGACTCATTTTGAGTTATCAGCCAACAGGATGTTAGCTACATCCAGACAATTCATACGCATTTCAACTCTCATTTATACCAACTCAATGCATCACTATCAATATATTTAGGTATTAGTCATAATCTCAGTGACAATATTTATTTTAAGCTAATGAAATTAAGCCAATAAGTTCCCCTTGGCCATTGAGTGCAACTGATGCTTTTTTTTTCTTCACATTTTCAGAGTAAGGCGCCTTAGTTCTTGAACAAGTCAATACAGCTTTGCAGGAGAGACACATTGTTCTGGAAAGGAAGAGAATTAGTTTCAGATGAGTATGACTGATTGTTTAAATCCTGCCTTCCACAATGAAGGAGCTTTCAAAATAGTAGGTCCATCGCAGGATTTTGCAGATTGTCACAGTGCTAAGAGATTATATTGCAGGAACAAGTAGTCAGGCAATGTATCAAACAGATCAGTCTGCAATCTGCCCCTCCCTGCAGGCCTGCAACTGTGACTTTGTGGGAAGGAAGAGAGGAGCAGGAGACTAGGAAAGCAGTAAACTCAAGTGGGCCAAACTGAGCCTTTTTTGTGTCACATTCAAGCACAGCACTGAAGTAGCTACCTGTGATGAAGTTCAGGGCAATCAGGAAGTAGGAAGTTAAATTCTCCTTGCTCAGAGAGGCTGGGGTTACCTCTTCCTGAGGCTTCCCACTTTGTAGGTTCTGCTAACTTAGCATAGAGAGCAACCAGCATACACTTTCCTAGATTAAGCTGGCAATAGTGTGGTCTCCTCATCCTACTTCAAGCAGGCTCAGCACACCTTGGCAGAAGCCTCATGACAGACCCACAAGCCAGTGTCTCCCTTCACCAATAAGCTAGGTAAGAAGGGTTGACAGCTAGCTCACAGGCTGCAAAACATGCTCACAGCACTTGAATACAGACAGTAGCTGACCCCCTCCTGAATTCAGTGAGGAAATTCCATAAGATGAAGCAACTTCCTGTGATGCCTGTAGATAAGGGAGATACTGCCTACTACCTGCAAAACAGACTTCTTACTTACAGCACAATAGGCCAATGTCCTAGGAGTGACAGGCTGAAAACGGACTGTATGAGACAGATAAGACTGCCAGCACTTGTTCATTGTATGCACAAGTCTTCAATTCCTTTCTTTTCCCCCCCTTCAGATCTCAGCCAGAGCACCTGCCTATTCCATTTTACACTTCCTAGCCTTAAAGAAAACCCAGCAAGTCCTTTAAGTTAAACATTAGTCACTTTCTTCAAGCTACATATGTCAAATTCCAAAGAACACACCTTTGCATGTTTTATTTCCAGTTCTGCCATTTCAATTAGGTTTTTGCGGAAGGCTGCTATTCTCTTCTGTTTGAAGCTCATCAATTCTGTAGGGAAGAAAGAATAAACACAGGTAAGACAGATGTACAGAGTAGTGACTAAAGTTTCAGTAATGCCCTTTGTTTCATAGTATACAGCTCTAGTTACAGCATTTGACCACAAAGAGATTGAAGGGTTTAGTCTCATTTCTAGCCAGAAGATGCATTCCATCGCACAACACTGTCTTACTAGACAAGATGGTTATTTCTCTGATAAGACAGGAAGGTTTTATAGGAAGACAACAGGAATTAAACAGGAGTAGGCCATGCAAGTTCTGAGAGAAACCGGAGCATTTAAAAACTGGGAATAGGAAGGGAGCAGCAGTGTGTACCATAAAGGTACGTCTCCTCTATTTTACATTGGCCAAAGACATCCACTAAAAAGCAGCGTGAGACTTGGTATCAGGCACTGCTCTGTCCCAGTACAGCTGAAAAACCTACTTGCACAGTTCTATTTGGGAAAATCAGGAGTCTGAGTTGTTATACTCAGATGCAGGCTGACGAGTTCAAAATACAAAGCAAGTGGGGGCTTATACTTGAGATTGGTTTAGTACTGACATTGACCAGCTTCAGGCAATCATTCTTCAAAAGATTGAGTTCCATCAACCTTCACAGGCATTTACACCGTCCCTGGTATGTACGGACCACTTGCTTCAGGACAGCCTTCAGGAGACTTTGGTTGCTGAAGATCAGATGGAGACCTGGGCCGCATTAGAGTCTCCCTTCAGGAGAAATACAGCAAAGCCTGTTTTACCTTGTTTTGCAGATTCTGAAATCTTTTCAAACTTCTGACAACAGTCCTGCTGATGTTCCTCCGCCAGCCTGACGTCCTTGCTCTTTAGCCTGGCTTTGTCTAGAGCTTTGTTCGAATTTTCGTAATTGACAAGAGCCCTTGTACGTCTGTACAGAAGATCCTGGAAGTAGACAGAAATAATGCAAAGCCTTAAGAAGACTATTGCCCAAACTGCAGTTACAAATCCTTTAGCAGGAGATATCACTTCTTTCAGCACCAGATTATGCTTTCTCTAAGAAGCTGTTATAACCTGCTGTATTCTTAGCACAGCAAGAAAAGCCTTTCACCAGTACACATGTTCAGGACAGTCACTTGTGCCTTAAATCAAGGAAGCTTGAGGGCTATTGTAGTCACCACTTCTTCCCTGAAAGTAGCTTCATCCTTCTGTAAGGTGGGCCTTCCCACAAAGTAGTAATAGCACTTTTTGAATTCCCTCAGTCTGCTTCCAGCAAGGCATACAGTGCATTTCATTCCCTGGAGAATTGGCAATTTGACTGAAGCACTGTACTAACCTAGACATGAGCAGCAGCACAGGTCTCAGTGCCAACTCCTTTCTAATCTAGCAGCAGAATAGACTTAATACTTGGAGCAGTACATCACACACACAGAGCCTGTACTGAATGCCCCAGGGTATGTGACACTGGAGATGGCACTGGAGGGAGAGGCCTGTCAGAGTATACCAGGTACCATTCCTCAGCATATTCACACCCTTGCCAAACCAAATATTTGTTACTGGCAAGTGTTTTGCAGTCACATCAGTCTACCAGGCAGGACTGATAGAATTCCTAACTCCAGTTGCTTTCACGTTATCATGTGTCCACATACAAGGACTAATTAGAAACCGTTCAGTAAATCCCAAGTGCTGTAGTCATCAGTATGTGTCATGAGAACTTACGCAATGGATGTGCCAGAACACTACTGCAAACTCAGCTGGCTCTAACTTGCAGGAATCCAATGAGTTCTTTTCCTCTACATGCCAAGAGAAACTGGTCAGAGATCTGCACCCTTAGTGCAGTAAGGGACTGGACCGCAGCTAGCCAATGCATGGCTTCTATATCCTGCTGTCATCCAGCTGTACCAAATTGCTTAAGCAAGACAAGGGTCCACCTTCCCATCTTCTTCAAGCACAAATAAGAGTGGATCACAATTTCCATAATAAAACTAAGCTTAAAAATAAAACAAAAACATTTCTCACCTTAGCAGCTTCTATATTGAGCATGTAGTATCTCAACAGTTCAGAGAGCTTTAAGTCTTCATCTGAAGAAACTCTACTCTCCACTTTCTGCAGAAGAGATTATATAGTTTGTATGTAACAGGACACAGCATGACCCACATTTACAGATCTCATTTTTCCAAGACTTCTCTTACCCTGAGTTTCTCAAAGAGCTCAGCAACTTTCAAGAGATACCTCGGGGAAGAAGAAAATAGCAAGTAAACGTTAGATATCTTAGTGCATAAAATGCCAGAATCAATTACCATGAAACCAAAAAGGTGAAGGCTAGAGTTTGTTCCTACACACATATCCAGACAAGAGCTTTGAAAGAAGGTCTAGGCACAGTCCTAGACAAAAGGTTTAATGCCAGAGGTGCTGGATTCCAGCCTAACAGACCAGTAGAGATAAGCAGCTGGACACCATTAAGAATAGCAACAATAAGCAGTATGAAGATATTGTACAGAATTTCCCCACTGCTACTCCCCAAGACTGATGAATCGTTTTGTTTATTCAGCTGTTAACAGCATTAACAAGGTTACATTGAATTGATAGCAAAGTTATTAAAGAGTATTTACCTCTTAAAATGACCAGGTTTCCAGAAGTTGGAAAAAAAAAAAAACTATTTTGGAACCTCTGAGGTCCAGAAGATAATACAGGCTTAGTATAAGCTATAGAGCTTATACAGCACATTAGAACACAGGTGCATAACCCCTTAACTTCTCCTATGTTCTCCAGAAGTTTGTGACCTGAACAACATTCAGGGAGACTTCTATTTAGCTATTTAGAAGGAGCTTTGAGCAGTACAATTCAGCTCTACTGCACAACTGGCAAGAGATCAGCTAATCTGAGAGTCCAATGCAATTGATAGTTTTAGAAATGTCACACCAGGAACATAAAAGGAAAGAGTTTCAACGCCACTTGCATGCAGTTCAAGAAACCCAATCCAGCTATGACTCACTCCCCTTGATTTTCTGAAAACATAAAATACCTGGACTCAGAATGTTTATGAATAGTTAGTGTTGCTTACTTTTTGATAACTGTAGGTTCTTCTAATGCCAGGCTGTTCAAGCAAGCTGAAGTATAAATATAGTCATCTGCAACATCTGCAAGAACAAGACAAGGCTTTCAGGCTACAAAAATCACTCAGCAAGACTGCAGGTCTTTAGAAAGGTCTTTGAAAAGATTCACTTTTATGAGATCTTGTCATCTTATCTGCTTTTGCACATGCATCCTTGATTCTGTTGTAGTAGTTTACAAGAAAAGTCTTCTCTTGCTCAAAAAAGTCATCTACTTCCTGAAAGAGAGTATAACCTGTTAAGTCAGTTACTTCACCACAGAACACAGGCTCTTCCCTTTTTAGGGAAGGGTCCAAACAAAGAACTTTAGTCACCTGAAGATTATGCTTGTCACTCACTATTGAAAAGCAGAGTTCACAAAAAAAAAAAAACTGAGGATTTCCAAACCATTTGTTCAGTTCCTTCTTCACAGTGAAGTGAAGATGGATTTGACACTCAACTATTCAGTGCTGCAGGCTGTCTGAAGTAACCAGTAAGTTATCAGAGAGCCCTTAAGGCTACTAGCTGTTGGAATTTTGTTTCCCAGGCCTGCCACTGCATGGTAGATGAACACTAAACAGTTCACAAGCCTGTTTCACACCTATACAAAACATACGTACTGTAATGTTTTATGACATTGCCTTTCAGACAGCAAGTCTATTAGGAAGAACTGCCATGGCAACAGGGTAGAAAAGCTGAAGCTGGACCACTTACAGGAGTCTTTTGTATTTGATCTTAACTAGTACAAGCAAAAACATGTAAATCATGTTTATTCAGACCCTGAAGTAGCCAAAAATATATTTGCTGAAGGTATAATTCCTTCCTCCCCACCAGTATCACATGTTCAGGCAACTCTTGTGCATCAGATACTTGAAATATACTTGAATTTTTAAACAGTCTATAGCCTCAATGTCCTTTTATTTTTCAAATAAAGTAGTCAGAATATAGGCTACTCCATACTGCTGTCTAAAGTTAGCATAGCAGCTCCAAGCCTCACACACCAAGCCCAAAGCAGATAACCAACTTCCCTGAAGAAGGAAGCAAGAAGCAATCAAGAGTAAGGTGACCAGGAGGAAAACCAGCTACCTTACCTTGACTCCAGAGAAGAGAACTTCATCAGCACTCTTTACCACACTTTTTAGAAAGCCACCAAACATCTCTTTTGTGTTTTTCCTTCGAACACTCAGCTAGAACAGAGAGACCAAGACAGCTTCAAAGTCATCCATGGGAGGAAAAAGTGACTATTTTAAACATTAGCAGAGTAGTAATCTAATTTCTATCTAGCATATGATAAAGCAGCCTGATTTGCAAGCTCTCCAAGACCACTCCTATAAGCTGTACAATGGATTGTTCATGTAACAAATGGCTTTACTAGAAGTTCAACTGTTCTGTGCCAGAGATTTTTCCCATTCCCAGGAAGTTTGGTTTCTCCTTACATTTCCTGGACCAGCATCCACCACTGATACTGAGGCAACAAAACATGTGATATTAACTTCAATACACTTCCATTTTAAGGACCATGAGGCACACATAACAAAGGCACACCTGAACCATGTTTGTTCCTAAGATCCAAGGACACATCAAATTGGCTTCCTAACCAACTTGAGTAGGATTAAGCAATGCTATGAGATTTATGGCAGAAGGCCTAAAGACAGGTCTTCACCTTTTAGTCATCTCACAGAAGTACAGGCAATATCTGCTTGCTGACACTGTGTGCTGATTTACATTCATTCTAACTGCCCAGAAGGGGGATAGCACCTGTAACACCTTGCCTTACATGGAAAGAGTGACTTACATCCTGGTCATACTCCAGGAAAACATGAAAATTGTGATCTTTGCTGAGCACAGGGTGAGAAGAAATCCGCTGAAGGAAGATCTCATGTGATGATACAGTCTTCTTGAAGACAGCAAGGTATTCACTGAAAGGAAAAAAAAACAGATCCCTTCTGTACTACCCATTTAATTGGGCAAGGAATTGCATTATGTTTTTCCAGGAAAAATATTCAGTGCATTTCTGAAGTAGTGACAGAGCTTCTCTATAGAGAGAGAAGCCATTTTCAATCTTTCAATTGAGGAAGTTTTCCAGTTTGAGCAAAGCTTTGGACAACTCCCCAGTTCCAGTGGTTTTTACAGAATATCAGGCAGCAGCAGCAGACTCTCTTCAAAACAGAGACACTCAACACCAGCTACCAACAAATAAGTTGCTCTCCCACGAGAATTATTTACATTCAGCCTTCAGTAGTAGACTCAGTTCTACTTACGCTTCCAGTTCTTGCTTCATTTTGGCAAACTCCTCTTTTGTCATAGACACTTCCCCTTCTCCTAGTTTCTGCATCTTCTCTCTGGGACCATCAAAGTCCGGCTTTGAAGGTGCGGGAGGTATCTAGGCAAGGAATTGGTTAGTGATAGATGGTAGCAATCATAAGTTACCCAAAATTACTTCTAGCCTTCTGCAGAGAGGCTCTTTCACATGGTCATACCAAGCCAGGAAGGTTCTGGACCCAGGAAGCCTATAGGAATGTTGGCGTCTAGGTCCTTGATTGCCCTTCCCCGCTCTGTGCTACCCCTGAAACCAACCAGCCCTTCCAAAAGGAATATAAGAGGAATAGCCTCTACTCTCCACCCACTAGCCAGAGGCTCCTGTGGCAGCTGAATAATCCCGACAAAAGAGACTATTTAATAGAGCAACCCAGTGTCATCAACAGGCAGATACCATAGGGACTACCCGAGTCATGAAACACTCACAACAATGGTAAAGCAAACTTCGTGTCTTTACTAGTTTCCATATGAAATCACCGTAGCATTTTGTTTAGAAGTGCATTTTCAGGAAGTACTTACAATGAGGCCGGCATATTCCTCAGTTTCAGTGAGCGTATCGTGCAGCCACACAAAGTCTTCGTGCTGCCTTGTAACTGAAAACTCAGAGCTTTGAAAAGCTGGCAGCGTAGTCTGGAAGAGAAGATATAGAAGGCCTACTGTTTTGTAAATTAGTGCTTTTAGAAACAGTTCTGTCGACTTCCAAAGGAAGCTATTTTGCCTACTAAGAGCCTCGCCTACTCTTTTAGCTGAGCTGGCACTCAGTGAGTCTTACTACTAAGGACACTATTTAAAGAACAGGCGCTGCTGCAGAACAGCATTAACACAGTTTATTTTGTGAAGTTCCACAGTGACTGGCTCCCCCACCCCCCAGCCTTCTGATCTCAGGCTAGTTTCTTGGGAAAGCCAACCTAGCGTATCAGTTACCTTGTCTCTAAACAGAGCATTCAAGTTTTAGGAAACTTAAAGTTTCCGCCTTTTTAGCCTCAGGCCACCTTTAAGTGAAAAAACTCCATCTAATGAGATTTTCCCCATGGCCAAGCCCATCCTTGCAGCTATATGTGTTACAAACAGCATTTGCAGCATATTTACAGAGTCCACTTCGTACCCCATGATCTTCTTACCTTAGTATGTACCGTGAACTTCACTCTGTCCTTTTCACTCAGGGCATCCGGTATGTCAATTTGGAGAGAAGGATCAACATTCAGGTCTACAGACACAGACCTCAGCTGTAACAGATTTCACAGAAAACGCCCTGGTTAAGCATCAAGCAGATTTAACAAAGCCAGACTCATCATTGCCAACACGAACCATGTTGCACTGGACTGCTGCCTCCAGGAGCAGTACACACAGGAATATGACAGCCTTGACACAGCCTGCACATCACTGCAACAAGCCTTCCCTTCCAAACACATGAAAGGAAAAAAAGGCTTAAAGGCTTGCAGCTTAAAGTCTGCAGAACCAATTGTTGGAGATCACACCAGAGGTATTTGTGGAATATTTCTAGGAAGAAGCATCCTCCTTCCAGCACTTCTCCAGCTTCTTTACTTGGAGCATAACAAGCCAAAGCCTATACTATGTCATTTTGAAGAGAGTAACAACCCTAATAATATTCTCTTCGTTATCCCAGGCTTAATAGCCTAGTCTTGTGATCTGTTTCCTCACCCTTACATCAGGCAGCTGCTGTAGTCTGGCACGAGAAGAATTAAGTGATTTTATCTGTTGTGAAGTGCAAGCCACAGGCTGGGTGCCTGTGAGTCCCAGATGAGCCTCAGGTCCAACTGCTTGCCAAAAAGAGGACCAAACCCCAAGAACACCGGGGCACTAACACCACATCTGCATAATCTTACTCTCAAAATACCTGGCATCACGTTATTAATTGCTGCTAGAATGCACACTTTAAAAGAAAAAGCTTCAACAAGCTAGAATAAGAACTAGATACAACGATACCTGAACTTGGCTCTACAAAAGCTATTTATGCTTGCAGCCACGAGCCTCTTTCCCCCTGCTAAATTCAGGTCTTATCTTCCCTAGACAGAGCTTTGGGCCTGGCAACATTTTAATGCTATTTGCTTCTACTCAGAGCAGCCTGGAAGAGGTTTCAGAGCACGCTGTGAGGATGGGCTGCAAGTACACCGTCTGCAGGAGGCCCCAGAGCACACCAGCTTCGACAGAGACCAGATTTACCTCCAGTGATTGAGGCCAGCACCTTCCTTAGCAGGAGGGCACTTATTTCTTCAAGAAGCCCGGCCTACCATTATACGGTGCCTTCCTCTGCCACGGGACTCGTCTTTCCAGAGGCTCTTCCTTCAGCACTAACACACCACTCTTATTTTCTGCTCAAGAGAGGAACTGCCAGGGATCACAACAGGGGAAGCGTGCTGAGGAGCAGCTGTCAGAGCTGGGCCAAACCCCAGGGCTGTCCTTTAGGGAGGATTTAGAATGAATTATGAGGAAAGGCAGAGAGCTGGGATGGGACCGATGCTGTTTTGCCACACCACAGCATGCCAGCAGGCAGGCGCCTGCAAGTACCACCTGCCAGCACCGAGCCCACAAGCACTTGACAGCAGCCCAGCCAGCATCTGAGCAACCCCCTCGCGTTACAGATGGTTCGGATGCCGCTTTAAGCTCCTGTAAAGCCGCGGAAGAGCTGTTGAGAGGCTGCCCTTTTTAAGGTGAGGTGTCACTTCCAAAAAGCTTCGGAGGCTCCCTCCCCCAGGTCTGGCCATCTGGGACCTGCAAGCCAGAGCAGCAGGCAAGAAGCCTCGCTGCCAGCCTGCAGAGCACGCAGACATCGGGCTGCTGAGCCTCTCACGGGATGGTTGTGGTCAGAAGGGACCTCCCCAGGGCAGCTTTTGCCTCCACCCAGCCTGTTTCTGGCTGGCTCTGGCTGTCACCAGTGGTTCCTGTAATCCTCAGCTTCTCACGCCTGAGCGAGGGATACCCCAGCCACGGTAAGAAGATTCCTACCTGCGGCATCCCAGCTGCTCGCTGGGGTTCAGGAGGGCGCTGAGCTTCCAGAGCACGTCCTGCTACACCACAGCAGGAGTATGAGCTGCAGCCCCTTCCACTCGGTGTTTTGCATCCTGCTTACTTATCTTCACTGTCCAAACAGGATCAGCAGAGCTAACAATACAAACTGCTGAGTCCGGGAAAAGCACGATAAGCCAAAGGAAACTGCTTCCCCTCAGCTAAACTACGGGAAGGATTACACAAATCATCCAGTCCCGAAGTTGCGAGCTTTCTTCTTAAGTGCTGCAGAGAAAGTAACCCGTGGTGAGATGCTGTCCTCACACCCCTCTGTGCCGAGTAGCTGCCTGCACAGGAGGTGGGGATGTATGGACACAGGGTGGTAGTTCTTCCTCAGGTCAAAGCAGTGTGTGCCATTACATCTGCTGTGAACACATGAGGCCCAGTTTATGCTTATAGACCACTGCAGGCTGAAACATCAAGCATATCACTTTTGGAAAAGAGCACGGGATCATCAACTCTGCCCCTAAGGAGTCTCAGCCTCAGGCCCTTCAGTAACGTGAAGCTGAGGAGCAAAAAACCACTGGCCTACTCCATCCCTGCAAAGGTCACTGCAGGCCAGGGACCTTTCGGATTACACAACCATGGCAGAAAGGCCCACACTACAAAGAGAGCATTCACACTGCCCTACCTCGGGGCAGAGGGCTTTGCTGCCCGGCAGGAAGCGCTGGGGCAGCATTTCTCCAGCACACTGGGAGCAAGAAGCCCCCTCCTGGTCCCAGCTCCACGAGGCGTTCACCCAGCGAGCACCCCGAGCAGATGCTCCACACCAGCAGCTCATCCTCCAGGATGCTTTACCCCATTCCTTCTACGCCCACCCCACACGCAGGAATGAGAAACAACTCGCTCACGGTCACACGGAGGCTCAAAGCCTCCTTTCATCTGCAGGCCCCAGGCTGGTTCCTGCCCGAGGCCTTCCCAGGGAGCCACCCCAGCTGAGCTCCCCAAATTCAGCCGTACCCAGAGCTCAGCAGAGGTGACAGCGTGCCTCACACACAGCAGGGATGGCAGCCCCGCAGATTGGGTTAGAAACCCGAGCAGTTCCCCAAGCCCCACACCATGCCCCCACTTTCACCTCTCGTTTCCCTTCCTCAGAAAGGCTCCGGAGGCTTCTGGTTTGCAACACCCACAGCAGCTGTCACAGCTGCTCTGACACTTTCAAGTTCTGGGCTCATGCCTCTTTAGTGACTTGTATGGGGATCCTTTGGCTTTCTTGAGGATTCAGGGGAAAAACTCTTCCCTGTTCAGGCTGTCCACTGTGACTCCTGCTTAACCTGACCCAGAATTAGAGCAGGACATCACACGGAGCTCTACAGAACAGGACCATCATATCAATGGCTTCCAGCTCCACGACAACCCAGATGTTGTTGAACTATGATAATCACCTCCTTGAGAAGCCCAAGAGAAGAGACAGCAGGGACAGCACTACTCCGGCCAACCCAGGCAGAGTTTTACAACAGCTGTTTGTTTCCATTGCTTAAAGACGGTAAAAAAAAAAGAAGTCAGACCACCTAAACACAATCCAGCACTGACCATCAGCTCCTCAGGCTTCAACTTGAACAAGTTTCTTTAGATGGCCACGTCATTTCTCCATTCTAAGAACAGAATCTGCCAGTGCAAGCAGCTGTGACACAGCATCCAGCCACTAGTGACGTAAGAACCCCTATTCATCCTCAAAACCCAATTAATCCAGGGGTTTCCAACAAAACTGGGCTCCCAGAAGGAGCAAAGAACTTATTTCTTATTCTTTCTATGTATTATCAGCTACCTTCTAACCAAGCACCCTTTCACTGCTCGCCTCCCTGCTGCCACTCAAGCAGCCACAAATAAGACGTCAGCAGTAATTACATCTGACCCAGCATCCATTAGTTTTTAGAGAACAGTCTAATTAAACCAGTGTAAGTGCTCTCCAGAGAGCACTAGAAGATAGTGATGCTTTCTGTAAGTTCATACAGACCTTTCAGCTCCAGAGTGCCTCGTTTCAACACTCAGAAGCTAACCAGCAGCCTTTCAGAGTATCCGGACAGCACATTTCAGAGGCATTAGTTGCTAGAATTACATTTCAGTCATTCAGCACAAGGAACTGAAGTTTCCCCTTAATCAAGGCAGTAAAAGTATGCCTGAAAGTACCCTGCATTCCTAGAGCAGCAAGGAGCTAGTACAGGAGATGAAAAGCTTTGATTTTGGAGCCTTCATGATAGACCTGCTGTTAGTTCTCTGATATTTAGTTGAAACAGTCCTGAAGTAGAAGAGATTACAAAGCACCAGGAAAACTGAACCAGCCTTCTCACACGCACTCCTCGCATCACTATTGATGTTACAGCAGACCCCAGTTTGGTGATTTTGGACGGCAGAACTGCAGGGATGCACTGGTTTCATTATGCCTTCTTAGTCTTGGTTGTAACACAAACAGCAGCTTGGTTTAGCCGCACTGAGATGCCGTTCCTCACCACGCGTGGTGCCTGCCAAGTGAGCGGGAGGCAAGTTCTACGGCCACAGTACCTGTTGTGAGTGATGGTGCAACGAGCAGGCCCGAGCACTCCGCTCTGCCACAGGGATCTCAGCTTCACTCTGCAGAAAGTAAGCGGTCACACACCTACAGTGGGACAGGGCTGGCAGCATTCAAGGATCCCATATTCCAAGAGAAAGCCTCTAGTTCCCCTTACTCCAGACAGCAGCACCCAGGACACCCCCACCCCTCCCTGCCGTCCCACAGCTCTCGAGGAGCCAAGCAGCAGCGTTGGCAGCACAGCCCAAATCCGCCCTGCCGCAGCAATCTTCCTGCACAGCACAGCCCTTCCAGCCCATATTTCATCTGTAACACGACATATGCCCAGCTACAAAAACTGTGCAACAGAAGCAAGCCCCTAAGCCGTGTTCAGCACTTACAGGGATGTGTTAGTGGCCTCCTGCAGCAAGGCCAGGGCTGGCAGAAGGGACTGTGCGACACAGCCCCACCATGCATTCTCCAGCTCTCTTGGATCTGAAATTTCACCATTAGTCCAGGCTGCTGGGCCAGCTTTATAGAGGTTTATATCCTGGGTAGTACATTATCCTGTCCGGTAGGATTCACCTTGCTAGCAGTTTATCTTGGAATGAGCTTTTTTTTTTTTGCTCCCATGCAGCAGTTCCCTTGTGGAGCAGAAGCAAGAGCTGAGAGGCCTCACTCATCCCAGAGCACCCAGAAGAAGTTGCCTGGCACTGAGAACTGCTGTTAGGAAGTGATAACAGACAGACACTGGCCACAACATCACATTTCATTTTTATTTTTATTTTTATTTTTGGAAGAGCTGCTACAATACCCAGTGTCACCATTTTGATCTGGTTAAGTATTCAGAAAGCTCAAGCCTGCACTTCAGCAATCAATACAGCGACATTAGGAAACACCGGTATGTGCACAGAAGCAGGGCAATCCCTCTACTTCACTTTCTCAGGCGCCCTTCCCTCCCCACACGCTGCCTTTCCCACCGCGCGTCCAGTCCCCCCTTATCCTCCCCTCCCTCCCTCCCTTTTCCCACGTCTCCCGGCCCTCTCCAGCCTGCCCAGCTGAGGGTCAGCTCACAGTTGACACCTCCCAGCGCTTCCCACTCAAGGTTAACACCTCGCGAAGCTTCCTCCGCAGGCAGCCCGGTTTTTATCTGGGGGCCACACACCAGCTCCGCGCTGCCGCTTCCTTGAGCAAACAGGAACGGAGAAGATCGCAGCGCTCCTGTCCCCCCTCCCAGCCGCCCAGACCCCACGGCAGCCCCCCTGCCTCTCCAACCTGGTTAATTTTTGCCCGCTTTCTGCCGGGGTTAAAGCTCCCGGACCCTCGGCAGCCGCCTCCCCCTTCCCCCATAGGAAAGAGGGAGGAAGGCACAGGACTAAAGGCACCAGGTGCTGCACGACAGCGGGCATTTCGCCTCCCCACCCGCAGACACAACCCACAGAGAGGCTTTTTGGCTCGCTATCCTCACGTTAGAGGCTTTTTGGTTCACTATTATCAAGCCAGAGATGTTTGACTCGTTGCTAAGTTCAACGCGGAGCAGAAAAAGGTGCGAGCGCGGCTATTTCACCAATAACCAACTTCCAGGCGGATCAGGAGGGGGAAGCCCTGACTCATTCGCAACCCAAAGCGGGGCACCCACACAACACGAAACGCCCAACCCCGCTCCGCTCCTCCCGAGACACCCCCACAGGGCTGGGGGAAGCTCGGAGGAGGAGGCAGCCCCCACGCCCCCAGCACCAGCCGCCCCCCGGCACACCCAGCCCGGGAGTAACACCGAGCCAGGCGGCTCCCCGCTGCCCCTCCGAGCCTCGGCACCCCTCGGGCAGCAGCCGGGCAGCCCTCACCTTGCTCTGCGCGTCCTCCCGCAGCAGGGCCATGTCGCCGGCAGCCGCCCGCCCCCCGCCCCGCCGCGCCTCTTATAGCCCGGGGCGGAGCCGCCTCACGCCGCCATCACCGCCACCGCCCCCCTCCCTCCCGGCGGCCCCCGCGGGGCAGCGGCCATCTTGGGTGAGGGCAGGGCGCCGCTTCGCCTTCATCCAAGATGGCGGCGCTTTCCTCTCTTTTTTCCCTTCGCTTTT
This sequence comes from Aythya marila, assembly GCF_965140915.1. Classification (NCBI taxonomy): domain Eukaryota; kingdom Metazoa; phylum Chordata; class Aves; order Anseriformes; family Anatidae; genus Aythya; species Aythya marila. The sequence goes on from NC_139044.1 coordinate 13,794,791, forward strand.
AAACGGTTTGGGAACCTTCGAAATTAAAAGGATCTAAACTTAACGAAGGAGAAAAATCCCATTTCAAAGGTTCTTATGGGCTTTAACGCCGAGCTCCCCGCGCATACGGTGAGGGGGGTGCAAAACTACAAATCCCGAGAGGCAGCGGGGCGCCGGCGCATGCGCGGTGTGTGCGGTGTCGCTGCCGCACGTGTGTTGACGAGCGGGCAGCGCGGCCCTGAGGTACCGGCGCCCCCTGAGGGGGCGCCCCGGTGGGGGGGGGGGGGGTCTGTGTTGGGGGGCGGCTCTGTGAGGGGATTTGAGGCAGTGCAGAGGGGCTGCTGCCTGCCGGGGGGCTCCTTTCTCTCCGGTACGGGCTTGTGATGGAGGCTGGGCTGCTGAGCTGAGCCTTATTACCTTTATTTTTTTAATGGGGAAGCGCCTTTTTCTCCCCACGCTCCTGGTTTCCAGACTGAGGGCTGGGTGTTGGTCACCTGCGGCAGGGCAACGGGTGGCGAGGTGGATGGAGAGAGACGGGGAGTGAGCAACTGTGCGGGGTCCCGGGGGTTGCAGGGCTCTCGGAGCCTCACGTTATGAAGATACAATGAAAAATAAAGGGGAAGCGGTTGTTCTGATGAAAAACGTGGCTTACTGTTGCTTTTCTGGCGAAAAAATAAATAAATAAGTTGTTGTTGCCTCTACATCAACTAGTAACGCTGCTTCTTATCAGGCAAAAGCCTGTGATACTAGTTTAAAATTATACTTTTGTAATTGCGTTCGATGTACTCAAATTAGGCACGTAGGGTAGCAGGTCTGTAAGCACGTTTAGCAGTGCCCTTTCCTAGTGTCTCTGAAATGAGCTTGTGCTCCTGTTTGCTCGATCGGTGAGAGAAGAAAAAGCCGTGCTGGGTGCTGCCTGAAGCCCTGGCTGCAGCAGTGCCTTATGGCCGTGAACACTGAAGCGATCCTTTCAGTTTCTACTCGTTTGTATCCTGGGAAAACCTCCTCCGTTATGTTGGTGCCGCTCATGTTGGAGCTGCAGAGTCGACTGGCTTGGGGCAGTTAAGAAAAGTTCTCCTTTTCGTGTTTTTTTTTTTCAGGTTATTTTATTTCGGTTCGAGTCTGCAGTCTGGCTCATCGTGCAGTACTTGAAACAATTGTACCAGCGCCAACGGTTTGAGAGAGAAGGGAGACGCTTCCCCTGAGAGAAATACCCATCAAGTTCTGCTCTGTCTGTGTGAGAGCAGATCCAGGCCGCCCCAGACCCGTTGCTTTCTTGTAAATGTAAGTTCTTTGTACAGAAATGTCACTGTGATTAACCAAACAACGCATGTGATTCTTTAGTAGGTTAAGTACAAGCGTGCTTTATTTCTGAGCGGTCCTAGAACATCTTTGTGGAACAGCACAGCAGCAGACAAACTTTTCCTTTCTCTGCTGTTCGCTTCGTAGTGTGCACAAATGTTTCCAGACATAGTACTCCAGAGCAAAACAGGCTGTACGTTTAAAATACATACTAGATACTACTGAGACACTGCATGAGTGTTACAGTAAATTAGCTCGAGTGCTTGTAATACTGAGCATTCTCGTGGCCCCCTGATTTACAGCACCGCTCTGGTATAAGGTTACTCCTTAAAAATTATTGAGGGTTAGATTACTACAACTGAGCTTAATGCTTGATCAGGTATCATCTTGCCTACTGCCACTGACACAAAGCCAGCATAAACTATTTCTTTTGTGCTCTGGCTAGCTTAACAAATACCCAGTCAATGACCCAGTGTGTATTCTGTTCTGATTAATGCACTTGGGTAAGACTGTAATGGCCATTAAACAACGGCCTGAGAAACTGCAAGCTCAGACACTACTGCATTTGAGTAAGGGTTGTGTTTTTCCTCCTATTTAGTTCACACTACAGCTTCAGTAACTCAGTTTAGGGGCAAACCTCAGGAAGAGAAGAGATTAATTTTTGCACCCTGCTATTTATGATGGAAAAAATACCTTAAAAAAAAAATTGCTTCTGGTATTCAGGTCTGACCTTTAGGTATTCTTCTGCAGGTTTTACTATTTCTTGTTACCACCTGCAGCAAAGTGAAACCTGATGTAACGTGCTAACATAGTTCATTACTTCTTTTTCAGCAAGTGGCAGATTCTGACAGGTAACCAATTCCAAGATCAAAAATCCATTAAAAATGTGATCTTCTTCTTAAGAAGAATGAGTTGTTGCAAATTTTGGCATAGCAGCTTTGCAGAAGTGAGCTACTTTCTGATAGTTAAAAAGCAAAACACAGAGAGCTTCTTAAAAAGAAATGCATTAGAATGATTAGTAGTAAAAATGAGGCCGTACAAAATTCACTGGCTAAAAACCTAAGAAGGACTGAAGAATTCACACAGATGGGTACTTCATTAAAAGTATCTTCTTAAGCTCTTACAAATTTCTAGCAAAACAGTTCCTTGACATTGAATGAAAATGAGAGGTAATAGAGAATTTGGTTATATTTCACTCAACATTGTAAAGCTCCCTCAGACATCCATGAAACAAAGCAGGGCAGAAGTTACGGAAGGTGGACAATCCAATTTCTCACTGTTGTGTAACCTGCCTAAAACAGGTTGCTCTGTTTTTTGGCAAAACTTGCATGCTTTCCTGGCAATAAAATGGTTGAAATTGCCTGCTTTCAACACGTTAATTCTGCAGAGGTTGCACGCTATGTGTTTTCACCATTGATGTTTTATGAATGCTTTTTGTTAGATCGGTTATTATGTGCCCAAACTTGACAAAGTCAGTGTGAAAAGTGTAAAGCCGGTAAAGAAAAAATGCGGTGTATCTGCCTACTGCTGATTAAACTTCTGCAGCTGGCAGGTTTTGTCCTTCACAAGCGAAGAACAATATTTATGGAACCAGAGTCCAAGGTCTCCCCCTTTTGTTACAAGGTTCCTTGATCTAAACAGCTGCAGCTGGTATCGCCCTGCTTCGCAAGTTGCTCTGTGTGACAGATGCCTGCACCCACACTCTGGTGTCCCTGCGGTTCTGCGTGAGTTCAGGATCTGTCCATGCAAAATAACTCCTCCTAGCACGTATTTGTCTTCTGTGCTGCCTACATCTTGGGCAGTGCTGTGTAAGGAGTGTGGGGGGAAAAGAAAAAAAGAGTACTGTTACAAGTATTGTCCAAAGCAAAATGCTGATGTTGGTTGGCTACGTGTGTTGTCTGTATTTTTTTGCAGAGGGTGGATGGAAGGAAACTTTGTGGTGGTCAGCAGATAACTTTCAGTAGGAGCAAAGGCCTTAATTCTGCAATTATTTAGTGTTGATTTAAATGCCACAGTTCACATGTTTGTTCTAGCCATGTTCGTAGACTTCCATGGGACTTAACATTGAAGCTATAATATAGTTTTGAAAGCTTTGCCATGAACAAGAACTATGATCTCCAGGTTTTCTCTTAAAGCTTCCTAAGTGTCTTAGAACGTAACCGTGGTTGAAACTTCTTTTGAAAAACACTTTTATACTTTACTCTGGTCTTTAAAAGATTTATTTGCGTCTGAAGGTACTTGCAATGTGTCTGGTTTCTCTTCGGCTTTCCCAGTCTAAAGCCTCCCAATTTCAGCATGCACTGAAAAAAATTAATCAAATTTACTATCTCACATCAATGGGTTTGCTTCATTCTCTTCTACACAGGATCTTTTGTTTGTTTGTTTCTTATTTCCCTCTGCCACTTTTGGGGGTGGTTTGTTACCGATCAGTTTGTGTGTTTCCTTTCATGTCAGTTCTGATACTGTTGCTGTAAGAGCATCTTCTGCAGTTTTTGCTACTTGCAGCATCTTTGTGTTTGCTGTTTCAGATTTTGCCAGCCATCACTGGTTCTTTTCAGGATCGTTTCCTCTTTCCTTACTTACAGGTTTTTGTTATTGTATTGTTTATCTAAATTTTGGTGGTATGAAGTGTATGAAGGCACTTTATGACCGTAGTAGTTCTTTATGTGGCTAAGGACAAATGGTTGGTGGTGTTTTATGACTCTGAAAGTGACTGATTTATTTTTCTACAGGGGCAGATTCTGGTATCCTGCAGACTGCTCCTAACAGAAGGAAGAGAACTGTAACTACTCAGAAATGCTTCTTGTCAGAATGAATTTCCTACAGCTACTGTGCAGGAAACCCAAGAGACTGGAAATGGTTTTTCAACTACGGCATTGCAAAAAGCAGTTCCCATACATGTGTCTGGCTACCTCCGCTTGTCTTTACAGCAAGAAGAAAAAAGTGAACGGTTATGAGCAAGTTGATCAAGAAAAATACAAAAGCTTGGTCTTCTCTGTTACATCTTACAAAGCCAGTGCCCAAACACCAGAGACAATACTTGAAGAAGACGGTTTGTTATATGGACAGCCACTTAAACACGCACCTCCAGATGAAGCTGAAACAAAAACTCCCAAGAACTGGATTCCTCTCATAAACCCCAACAAGAGGACTCCGCTTCTTGACAGCAACTCCAACCTGCCCATGAAAATTGCTTTGCAGAAAACAAAAATACCCAGCGTTACCCGTATCCTTCAACAGACCATGCCTCCGCAGCAAGCCTTTTACCTAGAAAGGTGGAAGCAGAAAATGATACAGGAACTTGGGAAGGATGGCTTTGCAGAGTATACTAAAAGTAAGTCTCATCACATGATGACAAAGCAGGAGCAAGGGTTTGGATAATTGTCTGGGACACATTACCAGAGCTGCATTATCCAGCTCTAGAAGTGGAGTGCTTTGAAAATTCCTTGTTTCCATTTCAGGGGACAAGAGCATACGATGAGGGCACCTGTCCTTGATGAATATAAGCTCTAATTTTTGTTCTAGGGCTACTAAAACTGATTCAGAATCGAGTGGGGAAACTGGAATTAGACTGTAGACACCCTTTGTTCTGTCCTACCTGCTTCTCCACAGTTTCCCTATGTGCTAGTATCTGTTTACAAATAGATATTTTCCAGTGGATTTTATTGAGCCTGCCTGCAGATCCAAAGGCACTTTGTAACAGGTGGGAATGAGCATGCTGAAATTGTATCATCTGGAGTGTTTAAAAAACACCTGGTGCCAAATATGCTGAAGTTCTTCAGTAACCATTCAGAATATAGAATACAGCCAGCCCCTCCGGTGAAGTTCGGAGGTTTTAGAGGTTTTCATTTCATAAGATACCTCCCCCAAGCTGTGGGACTGAAGAAGATTTGGGGAGACAATAGGTAGAAACTTGCAGCAAGATTGATAAATACCCTGGTGCTCCTTACACAAACAATTATGCTTTGGAAAACTCAATATCCTATGTTTATACTCTTTTTGACTTATTAAGTACTTGACTGAATAAGCTTAGTACAATGAAATGACACAACCATATATGACTGTTTAAAATTATCTTTGAATTGTTTCTGAGATAAGCCTTTACTCCTAAGAGCTATGCCCACCCATTTCAGATTTATTCAATTCAAATGGACCTGTACAGCAGGAGAAGCAAATTCATTCCAGGCTTCTGGCTGCTATTTTTTTCGTTCACAGAAATTCACGTTTTTAGTATACAGTAAAATAATGCCTTTTAATAATCAGTAAATTAAAGCTCATCTTTTGTTTCTGCAGAATTAGAGACAAAAAAAAAAAAAGAGTAAGCATTAATATAAAAGAGAGAATTTCACTGTTGACTAAAGTTATTTTTCTATCTCATTCCCTTCTCCTCCCCACATTCTTAAGTTTTCAGTACAAAAACCGTCTGATTTAAGGGTTTGTTGTGTAATGTCTAATATACAAGTCCATCACATATCATGAGCAGTGTCTAAAATGTTGCATCTTTCTTAGATCTTTTCCTCCAAGGAGAGCTCTTCCACGCAGCTTTGGAATCTATGTTTTTACCTGAAGAGTCGGCAACTAAGGAGCAGGGAGAAGACGCTGCTATTTCTGGCTACTTATCAAGCGTGCAACACGTCTTAAAAGACATCAGTGAAGTCAGAGTTCTGGAAAGCGCAGTTCAGCACGAAACTCTTCAGTATCTGGGCCTGGTAGACTGCGTGGCTAAGTATCGGTGAGGTCCTGGTTCTCTGAGAGACCCGAAAATTGGTGCTCTGTGGCACGTGGGAGGCTGGAGCAGCTGCCTTGGTGAGCTGTTGAGGGGAAGCTGGAAAAGAATTTTGGTATCTAAGCTGCCAGCATGGGGGAGACTTCCTTAGACTGGAAGTGATGACGAGCAACAGGGTTGAAATGGGCTGAGTGTTACATCTGTCTTTGCTGTGCTGTGTCTGATTTCCTGTTGTGACTGAATTTAAGCTAAAATATTGTCCTTTCTTGTTGTCTTATGCAGGGGCCAGTTGTGTGTGATTGACTGGAAGACATCAGAGAAACTGAAGCCGTCTCTGAAGAATACTTTTGACAACCCACTGCAGGTTGCAGCGTATGTTGGGGCCATCAATCACGATGCCAATTACGACTTCCAGGTCAGCAGGCCTGCTACCTGCCGAGACAAGCAGCAGCGCCCCTGTTCCTTTCATTTCTCCCCACTTACTGCCTCCAGCACCTGCTGGCCATGATTAGGGTGTTGGTAGGATTTGTAACAAAGCAGCCCGGGCTTAGATCAGGTTTAGCTGACATAAAACTGTACTGTAAAATAATTCTTGCTTATCCTGCTGCCATGGCTTGTCAGTAACATCTTGTCCCTGGTTTTAAGGGAATCCCTGTTCAGGGATGGATGCTCCGTGTCCCAGGAGGTCAGGTAAAATCCCAGTTACTTGACATTTGGCCAGTCCCCAGTGCTTTGTTCGTATGTTTTTGGTTTGTGTGGGGAGTAGGAAGCAGGAGGAGAGAGAGGAAGTGAAGCAGAAGACCGTGCAAACAGGGAAATGGGATGGGAGCACATTGCTCACATCAGGAGTTGCTTCAAAGACTCCACAGGCAATCTAGCCAGGCCTGCTTGGCCTGAAGGTTTGTTATTTCAATGCAAAGCCTTGAAGGGGGGAAAATGTAAAGCAGAAGAGAGCAGGGTAATGCATGGGTTCTGCAAAGGACTTTCTAGGATATTACAGAGATCAGTTTCCTGATCAGAAGTGCTTCATAAACATGATCCTTAGAATGCGCTACAGGCAGTAATGCAAGGATTCCGCCATCAGCCTTCTGACTCCACCACTTCCCCCCTGTTGGCTGCTCGGGGTTTGGATTAGAGCTGTTTGTCAGGCACTAAATATTTCAGAACAGGCCTAGGTAAGCGTTCGCGCTCAGACTGGTGCTGGAGAATGGCGTCAGGCTGATCATATGACCCCAGGCAAAGCCTCATCAGTCACTGGGAATTTTACCAGCATCTGGAAAGTGTAAGTGGACCCTAAAAATTGATATTCAGAGTTTGAGCCCTTCAGTTCTCACCGAGGTCAGTCAGAGCTCTGGACTCTCAACGTTTGAATGTCAGTTTCCAAGTATCTTATGGTGAATTATTGATGGGTTTTGTTCCTCATTTCTTAAGATATTTCTTATAAACTAAATATTTCTGATTTAAGGTATGAAGGAGCACTTTGTTACTGTGCAGGTATCCGAGCACTGACACAGGTTGCCCAGAGGTTGTGGAATCTCCCTCCTTGGGGATCTTCAAAACCACCTGGACATGGTCCTGGGCACCCTGCTCTGGGTGTCCCTGCTCGAGCAGAGGGTTGGACCAGCTGGCCTGCAGAGGTCTCTTCCCACCCCAGCTATTCTTTGATTCTGTGATGTGTATGTGTAAGCTGACGTTTTACAGTCAGGTTTGGTCTCTAAAACTGCTGGCTGAAGTTGCACATTAATGTTCCCTTTCTAACAACCTCCTGGTTTTAATTGCAGGTCAGTTGTGGACTCATAGTGGTTGCCTATAAGAACGGTTGCCCCGCACATCCGCACTTCATGGGTCCAGACCTGTGCTCACAGTACTGGAATAAGTGGCTTCTGCGCCTCGAGGAATACATGGACAGAAACTGACCCAAACTAAGCTATAGTGGTCTGAGGCAAGTGGTCTGAGCACAGATCCAAGGCACACATCCTTTTTTTTTAATCTTTTTTTTTTATACTGTAAGAAATATTCTTTTTCTAGTAACTTGAGCTAATTTCTTATTACCATTTTTCCCCTTAGGAAAAAAAAAAAAAAAGGAAAGAAAAATGCAAATGGGGAATGCATATTTGCCTAAGTTGTAGGAGACTTCAGTCAGTTGAATTATCCTTTTCTCATTTTTGAGAAAAAGCTGTTGCAGAGCTGAGACTCTGAAAATGGAATGGGTAAATGAAAGCAAAACATCTGTGTTGTCTGAGCTGAGAGAAATGTAAACAACGAATGAACATAGTAGACTGGGTTTCAGACAGCTTAGTTCTTGCCCATTTCAAAGATAGCCATTAACAGGTCTGTTACTATTTGTATTTTTTGTTACAGCAACAGTTGGAAAAACTACACTGTGAATTACAACCAAACTCATAAGTACTTGTTTAAAATACTGAGTAAAAGTTGATTGTGTAACAGAAGTGGCTGAGGAACAGGGGGGCAGAATTGTAACTGGTACACTTAAAAATTTCCAGCAAGTGTTCTGGAAGGTGGGAAGGTTGACTGCTGCTGGTAAATCCTCCTGCAGGTTTCTTAACAGGTTGTGTAGTCCACATAAAATAAATATGAAAGTGGAAACGGGCTTTGTGCCCTAGGTTGTGACCTTACAGTGGGCTCTGCAGGCCGGGTCTGTGACTGTCTAGGGCTCTTCTGACTTTGCTGTGGGTCTGAGGGGACAAGGAGCCTTCCCATAAGGACCTGTCTGCAGTGTCAGGTTGTAGCGTTTGCCAGCACAAGTACATTTCCTTATAACAGTCACAGACTTGTGACTTTGAAGCTGAGCCTTCTGAGGAACAAAGAGCTGGTTTTTTTTTTTTTGTTTGGTTGTTTGTTTTTTTTTAATTGGTCTTGTTTATTTGTTTTCAAGTAAGTTTGTGAATAAATATCCTGAAACAGAAGTGTTACTTTGAAGCCTGTTTCATAAAATTAAGTTTATAGACATGGAATGAGCCTTGGTGATGTCAGGGGATAACGCTTTGTGCGTTGCATGCCTGGAAAGCTTTTTCTTCATCCACTTTCTCTGAATTGTAGGTATGAGTTTTCATAATTCCACTGAAGATTGCACATAAAAATAAGCCCAACCCCTAAACTTCAAGAAAATCAGCCAGAACCATATCTAAAAAAGCAGTGGGCAGGCTTGCTGCTGAAGAAACCTGAGCCTCCGTAGAGTTTAGTCATCAGCTCCTCTAGAGTACTGCACTGTGGAAAGCTGTGCAGTAAACCTTTAGTTGTACTGGTGCTTGCTTATTCAAACACTGGTCTGGTGACAGTGTGCTTAATTACATTTCTAACTAAAGAGACAAACGCAGAGACAGAAGCTAGGTTCAGAGATGGCTGATGACTACAAAGCTGCGTGCGTGCTCAGATGTTGTACCTGTTTGGCAAGTACATCCCCACATCACAGCATTTTAGCAAGTGGGTAGGCCAGTGTCGCTGAACACAGCTGATTTTCTGTGTGGGGTGGCTCTGTAGGTATAAAGGCGGGCATAAAGAAGAGAAGAGTTGCTTTGGGCAGAAGCAGGAGGTGATCAAATGTTCTGGACTTTACGCGTCAATTGGGATTGGGTAAATCAAGGGAGTGGGCAGCACTGAGGTGGGACTGCATCCTCCATCATACCTACAGCCATTGGGTGTCTCTGGGCCGTGTCAGTTTTCATCCTCATCCTGCCCGCTGCTAAAAGGACAAGGCTGGAGCCTGGGCAGCACAGGCACCTCTTGGCTTCACCTGTGATCGTTTGTATAACAAAAGCCTTCTGCCATTGAAGCTGGCAGCTTTCCTCAGACAATGCCAGATCGTAAAACTATCCTTAAGTCTTGGAGTCTGTAACAGCAGAGCCAGGAGGAGCTGGCAGTCTTCAGAGAGAGTATTGGTACAAGTTACTTGTGTCTAGCACTTCTGGAAGCCCGGCAGCCTCAGGCATCCCTGTGGGAGCTCTCAAACAGTTCTGAAGAAGCTGCTGCCGGTTTTGTCCCGTAACGAGCCATTGCCAGTCCCATGCAAACTGAAACCCACTTTGTCACCAGTTTAAACTGACTTGTCTGACTGTCAAATTGACGTGCCCAAGGCACCTGCTCCAGGGAGTATCTGTCATCTGCAGCAAACAGTCAGGTGCTGGGGGCAGTGATTGCAGCTATGGTGTCAGCCTCGTTGGAGCTTTGCTCTCCAGCCGGAGCGGTTTCGATCCTGCTGTTTGCTGTTGCGTACGACTTTGTTCTGCTGCCCTGAGTGCTTGCTTTGAAGCCACTTAGAGGACCCACCTCAGTGTGTCTGGTTCTTTCAGCAGAGACATAGTTTGGCATACTGGAGGGAAATCAGAAGCACCGTGTTCTACAACCCTCCACCGACACCACTCAGTTGCAGGGGCACTGGTTCAGAAGAACTGAGGATCAGTGCATAAGCTTTAGATGTTTTTCTTCCTCAGATGCTTTTTCTTCCGTGGACTTGCTATTTATTGAAGTATTCTGCAAACTTCCCTGTTACACAGATTACGAGTTTGTTCTTTACACAGTAGTATCACTTTATTATCATCATTTTCAAGGTCCCAAGCACCCACAGTTGTGCTGAATAAAATACTTGTATCTTTAGAAACCCTAAAAGCTCTTCCCTGCAAGAACTCAAGCAGATGTCTGTACAAGACCAAGGCATCTTGAGAGGTTTTTTGTTCTGTTTTGTTTGATTCTCAGAATCTTACCATTTTGGTACCAGTGATTATTCTGGTCCTGGCCATGACTCTATTTCAGGTCTGTTATAGTTCAGCTTTTCTTTCAACGTACACAGAATGTGGCATGATCTTCCCCAAAAGTACAGCTTTATTTTGAAACACAAATGACTTTGGGGGTATTTAAAAATGAACACCATTAATTATGATGCATTTAAGTTAATTAAAACCTGTTTAGCAGCCGTGTCCATTAAGACATGAGACAGACGAATAACATGTGCTTGGACCAGCATAACCTGTGATTGCTGAGGAAGTTCCACCCCACCCTGACTTTCCTAACGTAAGACACCCAAATGCCCAGGAAGGGCTGCAGCAACTTCTGAAGAGGTTTAAAGTGTCACGCAGTTTCAGCAACAACAGTTATGGCACCTCTACTTCTTTTTTTTTAGTCCCTGAATTTGCACTTGATGGTCCCTATAGCGCGGTTGTCCTGGCTCAACAGGAGCCAGAGCAGGAATATAAGGGCAGGCTGAAAACATCAAAGACATCATATCAGTCCCCTATCATCATCACCACCTTCTTCCCTCGTAGCATCAGTCTCACCAGGAGCCTTCTAAACTGACTGATTACACATTAGGGGCCAGATACACGCGTATAGTTTTGCATTGATCTCGTGAGGCAGACAGCCTAAGCTGTGCTCTTAACTGCATTGCACAGCTCTGTTGTAGTAACTAAAGGCACCTGGTTTTTAAAAATAATTAAAAAAAAAAAACAAACAACACACATGCACACCATAAAATACAGACAAAAATGCATTTCAACATGACAGATAATAGAAATCTTCAAGTCATTAAAGTGTTTTCTTTGAGTTTCTGGCTTGGTACTGATGTATGTTAAGAGGATGTGGTAATAATCCCCAAAGCGTGAGTAACAAGTCCAGGACAGCCAGAGTTAAGGTTACACACTTAAATCTAAATATGGTAAAAGGAGTTCACAGCTTAAAGTACCTAGAACGTGACTGTAAGGCTGCCCTGGAATGTTACTTGCTAGAAGAGAAAGTTTAAGAGGGGAAAATGTTCTGCGTCCTTTTAAATAAAGTTTCAGCTCACCTTGGATCAAGGTTCTGGAAATCATTAGTTTACTGCACGGGGGGTCAGAGTAAAGGTTATTTGCACATTTACACTTAGGTACCGATACAGTGTGTTCCTGGTTGTAAGCCCATTTTAATTACTTGTGCACATGAGAACAGTGTACGTGTAGCTGCTCTTACACGGCCCCTCTCACCCAAACCTCTCACAGGCAATTTTTACAGGAGGTAACTGTTGTCGTCTGTAAGAAACGCGCTGGGGAACGGCGAACGTAGTGGTCAGCAGCCATGCGGATGTGTAGCAGAGCTGAAACAAAGCAGGTCACCTGAATGCCTGTAAATGCCTGTTCAGTAAAGGCTCCGTCGAGTAGGTGAGGTGACCGCCCCTTCCAGTCTTTCGGTTTTTTGACCAGACAGAAGTCCGATGTTTGCATCACGTATGGCAATATTTCTTTCAAGTTGAGGTTCTGCCAGTATCAATAGAATCCCGTTAACAAAAGCATCCCCTTTCTGTCAGGGATTTCTTCCAAAATTGTTTTTTTTAAAAAAATAATAATATAAGCATAGTCCTACATGTAAACTTCACTCCTGCAGCCTACTGTAATCCACCGCGTTATTCGTCCTTGTCGTCGTCTTTGGAGTTCCTCTGCAGGACAGGGCTCAGTTTGTTTTGCAAGACTGCCGCCAGTTTTTTTGAGGTCTTTTTCAGGAAAGCACTGCCAGGGTGAACGCTACTGACGTGCAGGTACAGGTCCTCCTGCGTGGGGCCGGTGTAGCCGCAATCCTCGCAGACGTAAAGTTTATCTCGCCTCTGTTTGTAGGCATATTGCTGCTGCACCCCGTGAATCTTCTTCAGGTGGGATTCCAGGGAACACCGCTGGGTGAATGCTTTGTTGCAGACCTCACATTTGTAAGGACGAATTCCTACAACATGAAAAGACAGCGATTACTCTTCTGGTTTACGTTTATTACAGCCAAGTGAGGAATCAGCTAAGAGAAGGCTCTGTTTAACTAAATACTGAGCAAATTCCTAGCAGTAGGTAGCTGCTAGTCCAGGAAACTCTAAATAAGACATTTTACTTTCAGGCTAAAATCTTCAGGAACCATTTGATACATTGGGGAACACAGAAATGTTTTGGTAAGGCTCAGGCAGATGCTGAAGCCAACAGGTGCCCATCAGCACTTTGGTGCCACAGAAGAAACCGTTATCCACTCTGGTGTAACCTACTCCTTAAAATATCTGACTGAGAATTTTAGCCCTGTGATTAGGTAAAGCTGCCGGTTCCAGCTAACCCTTCATCTTGGCACTGGTAATGAACGAAATCTTATATCTTGGTAAGTTGTTAATTTTTCTCTTCTAGTGAGCAAAGCTTAATAACACTTCAGTGGACGGCTGCCAAACACGAGCACTCAGCGATCGCAGCACTTCAAACAAGCAAGGCTGTTTTCACAGGATAGAGTTTTAATTATTGAGCTTACAGGCTCAGGTTCTAGGAAAGAAGTGCATTAAGATGAAAGAAAGACGTCTGCGTGCTCTGGAGAAAGGAAGAAGGGGCTGGCTTGTGATTTGAATGCCTGAACAGTTTCATTATAAAAGAGACCGAGCAGTAGAGCATCCATTTTATCACCAGTCAGCGCTGATTTAACAACAACCCACCAGCACTTGAAGGGAAAATACTGTAGGGTTTACCAACACTAGAAAAACCCAAACACTGTTGTGATTTGACTTATTATGGAGTAGCTCAGTAAGTTTTCCAGCAAAGACCAGCCTTAAAACTGACAGAATGTTACCCCAAACCCTCTTCAGTCAGAGGAAGATCAGACCTAGGGTGAGTAACAGGCAGGCAAAAAAGGGTGAAGTGTAAAGCAGAGGTGTTCATATGGGCGGTTTTAACTTTGTAAGGAAATTGTGTTAAGTTCACAACTCGCTTGCTGTAATCTACCAGAAATCCCAGCTAATTAGGAGTTGCAATAAGAAGCACCTTGATGCTGAGTCGAGTCACCCCTCTCAGCATCTGCACGGGTCTAGACCTCTGTCAGTTGACCAGGAGCTGTGCCTCTTCATTTCTAAATTTCCTTTAACTGCTTATATCAGTTACTTTTTAACCTTTAACTCTGCTTATGCTGTGAATCTGGGCTGGCAGGCTCGCCTTTCCCACCCTGTGACACTACCCTGCTGTTGCAAAGTCCAGTTGCAAACAATTCCCACCGGGACACTGAAATTCAGTGAAGCAGGTGTCGACCAGCACCTGCTGCGCCAGAAAGAAGCCCACGCTACCACTTGCAGCACCAGTATTCAAACATCGCCCAGCTTCCCTCAACAGCAATTGGGGGTAAAAAAAATCACAACTGTGGCTCTTGCTGCGCCGCTAGCAGTGCACCTGCTTCATTCTGCCTCATCCCATAAGCAAAGGGAAAGGGCAGTGCAGAGCAACCCCAAGCAACCAGCAGGTCCTGCAGGCAACAGCAAATGCGGAAAGGTGGAGCGCGCCCAGGAGACGTGGCGGCATCGTCCGGGTGCCCTGCAGTGCAAATTAAAAGCCTGCTGAGCACAGCCAGCCTGGCTTGCCAGCAAGCGTCCTGCTTGGTGAGGATGGACTTGAAGGGCGTTTTAAACCACCACTTCCACTTTAAGGGGAAAAAAAAGGGAAAAAAAAGCAGCTTTCCCCCTGCTCCAGGTTTGCACGAGCGCTTCTGTGCACAGAGCATGGGGTGAGCACCCTTCTTCCAGTGTCTGAAACGCTTTGCTTTGACCCAAGCTCATTCAGAATGAGGACAGACCCTCACAGACCTGATTTTTAAATCGTCGCAGGGTGAAAACCAGCCTCATAAACTCCTGCCTGAGTTAAGACGAGTTCAGCACGCAGGCACGGGATGGTGCAGCGCTGCTTGCGGGCTGCCCGCAGACGCATCGCCTGGCTTCCCAAAAGCCGGAGGCGCAGCGTGAGCCACGCTCTGCTTTCTCCAGACAGCGCCAAAATCACACCACAGCCCCTTTCCACAGCCCAGCCCGCAGGGCCGGCTCGCACCACGGCAGGAGAAACTGCTGCTCGTTTCCTCTAGAGGGCAAAGCGTTTTCACCCAGCGCGTGGCTGGGGCTGGCGGGACACAGGCGTGCTGGGAGATGGGCTCACACCGTTCCCTTTCCTCCACCACATCGCCGCTATGTATTTTTTTGCTAATTTTGGCTTACCTGGGCTTTGCATTTTCCCCATGGATGCTCACCCTCCTGTCCCATCTCACCCCTTTCTCCCACCCCCCAGCCAAGCAGCCCGGAGCCCCCGGGCGCAGCAAGCTCACCAGTGTGGGTCCGGACGTGCCTTTTCAGATCAAAGGTGTCGTTGAAGCCTTTCCCGCAGAAGGTGCACAAGTGTCTCTTCACCTGGCTGTGGCACTTGATGTGGCGGTTGAGCATGCGCTGCAGGCGGAAGCCCTTGCCACACAGCTCGCAGGAGTGCACCGTGGCATCGTTACAGGTGCCCGTGGTGAACTGGGGAAGGGAACGGGACCAGGTGAGTTGTATCGACATGGCAAAGACCACAAGAAAAAAAAAAAGACCTCGTGCCTAGGGAGCAGCCCCCTCTCCACCACCTGCTGACCCCCTCCCGGGCTGTGCCACGAGCCCCCCAGCAGCAGGGACCCTCATCTAGCCGCATCCAGGACGCCTGCTTTGGCCACGAGCCCTGCCGGCAGCACCTCCGCTCCTCGCGCTTCTCCCCCTGCCTGCCTCAAGGAGCAGCGGTGATGCTGCCCGTGCCTGGCTCAGCGAGGTTAAAAAAAAGGAGCTGGGTCTGCACAGGGGCTTTGCAGGGGATGGGGAAGTTCAGCATGGCTGTGTACAGCTTTAATCCCTCCCCAGCTGAAGGAGACTGAGCAGCAGACCCAAAAAAAGCCCCTCGGAGCGCAGGAGGAGCATCGGGAGGGGAAGCTGATGTCAATTCTCAACTCAGGGCTGTGGGAGATGCCAGGGTGCCCTGCAGCCTCCCCTTCAGAGATGCTCCCGCAGCCAGCCACATCTTCCCCGGGGATGCCCCTCCCTGCAAATATCACCGGTTTCTGCTGGAGGTTTTTCACCAAAAAAAAAAAAAAGTTAATGGTGTTTCTGGCTGCGCAGGTAAATTTGGAGAGATAAACTGAAGCGAGGTTGTGCTGACTCAGTGGAGACTAAAACAATGGCACTAATCTCCTCCCATCGGTCCCCGTTGCTGGTTAATTAGCTTGAGAGTGTCATTATGGGTTAATCTCCTCATTCCCAGTTCTAACACCAAAAATATTGCGCCAACTCCATGACCTAACTTGACTAAGGGAGACATTGATGATTCAGCTCCTGGGAAGAGCATTCCTTACAACGAAAGTTTAATGTCTGGGATATGCAAACACTTCACTATTATTTTAATTATTCTCGGGGCAGCCGACGCGCTCGCTGCTGGCCACTCGAGCCAGGTGAAAGCAAGCAGAGCAGCGGCACCACGCACACGGCCTCAGCACTCGGGGTGCTTTTGGCAAGTTTCTGTGGCATTTGTAGAAAGCCCAGCTCTGCAGGAACGAGGTTAACTACACAGGTCCTCTCTGTGGATTTCGATTTAATTTTTGCTAACAGCACAAAGTAAATTGTAAGCAGTGGGCTCAGCTCAAACAGCAGCAAAGCATGAAAAGAGGAATAGGTTTGGGGGTTCTTCTTCCTGAAGAGCCAGTTATTTTTCTTGCTCCTCCTCCTTCACTTACTCATGAAGTAACGTTACCTGAAATGGTTTGGAAAAGCCAAAAAAAAAAAAAAGCTAGCTGTGAGACATCAGGATGTGAAACTAGAGGGGCAGCAGAGGGAGAAGCACGTTGGGCAACAGGTAGGGCTCCACCTCACCACGGCTGCATGTAAGGAGAGGAAAAATGTAATGTTCATCACAAGATTGATAAATCTTGGCTGAAACCCTGTAATCCCCACAGACAGCGGGAACATTTACAGCTCCATCCAGCAGAGTAGCAGCCAGGGTTTAACGAGGTGCTAACTAGCCATGGCTAAAGGCATCTCCTCCTTCCCAGCACAGGGGTGGCCTGGGGGTGTGACTCCACCTCAAGGGGCAGCCGGCGTGCTCACAGATGGCCATGGTCCTGTGCTTCACATCCCACCACACCGGGCAGGAGTTTGGGGTCTGAGTGCCATGAGGAGCCCACTCCCCATTTCCCCTCACATCCTTTGGGGTGAAAGCACCGCCCTGCCTAGGGGACCCGGCCTGCCACAGCTCCTGCCCGTGGGCTTCCCAGGTTGAGATAAGCACCAAGACCCAGCGAGGTGCCAAGAGGACCTCTCCCAGGCGCTGCCCTGATAAGCCAAGAGGGCACGGGGCTGCCGGGAAGCCTCCACGAGGGGGTGGCCGCTGGGCCACCACCGGGGAGAAGGGCTCTGGAGGAGGCCCCATGCAGAGGGCCAGACCCACCCCCGTCCCATGGGGCACGACTCCTCGTGCTGGTGCTTCCTCCTGGGTTCGCAGCCAAGCAGGTCAGGGGCGGCACGGCCCCGGGCAGGGCTAAGGGAAGGCAAAGGGCGCTGGAAGATTACGGTACGCCGCTCGCCAGGCTTGCCCCAACGCCACCATCCTGCTCCTGGGGGGCGTCCAGCCTGGTTTGCAGGCTGGGTGCCAGCACCTCACATGAACAGAGCTGAGCTCGGTGCCGGGTGCCCCCCACCACCCCGCCTCAATGTGGGGTCACCACAAGGGGGGACGCCCATGCCAGTTACCTTGATTTTTGACCTGACCACGGGGCGCTTCACGGCCAGGTCCAGCAGCATCCCCCCGGCCGTGCCCAGGTCGGCGGGGGCCGGCTGTGGCGTCGGGGGGTCGCTGGGCTCGGCGTCCCTCGTCCCGCTGCTGCCGCTGCTCTCCAGGCTGCAGCTGTCTTCGTAGCCCAGAAGGACGCAGCCGACACCGCCTGCAGCGGGGCCGAGGGTGGGGATGGGGAGAAGAGGGAGAGCGAGAAGCGGAGCGGGATGAGGAACGGGGAGCGGAGGCGGCGTGAGGGGAGATTGGGGGGCAGCGGGATGGGGCCCCCCAGGGCCGTGCCGTGGGCAGGGGCTGTTTAACCTGCGGGCGGGCCCCGGGGCAGGTTCCCCGGCTCGCTCCGCAATCGGAAACTCAAACACGGACGGTCCCAAAGTTCAAACAAGCCAGCTCCGCTCCGCCGCCTGCCTGCCCGTTATACCCCGGGCAAGGGCAGGCGAGGAGGAAGAGGAGGAGGAGGAGGAAGCAGCGGGACGGGGGCAAGCCGGGAGGACCCCCAACCCCATTTTGCCCCACACACACCACCCCACGCCTCCCACCCAAGACGGGGGGCTCCCAAACCCCTCCCTGGGGGAACGGGCTGTGAAGCTCAGGGCTCCCCTTTCCCCACCGCCCCCTTTTTTCCCCAGGGGGGGCAGCGGTGCTCGGGGGTCGCTTCCCCTTCCCCGGGGGGGGGACACAATGGGGCCGGGCGCTGCCTCACCTGGGATGTAGGTGTCGGCTCGCTCCTCGTCGGGCAGCCCAGCCCAGCTCCGCACGGCCGGCTGCGGGCTCCGCCGCTTGACCAGGAAGGCTCTGGGCATGGCGAGGGCAGGGGGCACGGCTGGGCACGGCTGGGCACGGCTGGGCACGGAGCTTGTCCCCCCCCGCCGGTGGCCGCCACCCCGGCGGGGAGCGGGCGCTGCGCTGCCGCCCGGAGCGGGGAGGGGAGAAGGGGAGGGTGCGAAAAGAAAAGAGAGAGAGAGAGAGAGAGAGAGGAAAAAAAAAAAAAAAAAAAAAAAAAAAAGTGAGGGGAGAGAGAGAGGAGGAGGAGGTGGTGGTGGAGGGGGGAAAGTTTCATAAGGTGGAATAGAAAAATGCACCAGGAAACTTGGGAAGGAGCATGCGTGCTGCAAACATAACGGTGTCAACAAGTCTGCCTACCTGTCCGACCGGTTGGAGCGGCCGAGCTTTGTTCCAGCCCTTCCTAAGGCATGAATGTTTGCAAAAGAATTTTCACGGCTGAAAATTAAGAAAAAAAAAGAAAAGAAAAAAAAAAAAAAAAAAAAACGCACGCTGTTGCTGCCTCATCTCCGCAGCCCCCCCCTCGCTGTGGGGTGCCCCCCACCCATGGGTGCTGCCCCTGGGGGTGAGCGGCCGGGCCTTGGCCCCCGGGGACGGCAGCGGGCAGGGAAAGTTGTTGGTGTTATTATTATTATTTTATTTTTCTTAATGACAAGCTTTTCTTCTGGGAAGGAGGAAAAAATAAAAACTTAAAAAAGGCTTTATTTCTTTATTTTATTGTAGTTCGTTTCAAATGAGAAACGTGTCAAGGCCTCGGTTTTTTCTCTCTATCCTCCTCCCCCCTCTTTTTTTTTTTTTTTTTTTTTTTATTTGCCTCTTGTCCTCTCCCCCCTCTTCCCGAAGTGGAAATGAAACAAAAGAAAAGAGGACGGGTGGGGGGAAGGAAGCACGAGAAACAGAAGAAAACCCACAAAACTCTGCTGAGGAGCCTCCCAAGCGCCACGGAGCCCGCGCACGGCGTGTCCTTGAACATTTACCAACACCCAGGGGTGCTTGCTCCTGCCCTCTGCCCGCTGTTTCCAAGCCTTCCTCCCCGGGCACATCCTCACGGGTTGCTGGGGCTGTGTGTGGAGAGCTGCCTCCTGCATGGGGAGGCCTTGCGGACGGCATCGCTCCCCCCCAAAATTGCCATTTTCCTCCCAAAGAGCATGGGGAGACGACAGGGGGCTCGCTGTTTGGTGTCAGGGGATGGAGTTGGGGTTTTTTGGAAGGGACGTGCCCTCAAATGTGGCAGGTTCCCATGTGTCCATCCAGACCCCGGGGCCAGGACCTGCAGCGTTTGTCCCGTGGTGCCCCATGGCCCGGGAAGGTCTCAGGGCTGAGCATCCCAACCCCTGGGGTTCCTGGCTAGCCACATTTTGGCAGGGACCCCCCTGCTGCTGCTGGGGGCACCGCAGCACCCGCGGGCACTGGGGGAGAAGCAACCTGAGCGTGCCTTCGGGGGGATACCGCACATAAACCTCCCCTTTCTGCCTTCCTCTTTAAGGCTATGTAATTCCTCTGTTATGTCTGCGATTTTGCTCCAGGTCAAGATACAACTACACGGCTTTTAATTGATTTTTTTTTTTTTTGCAACGCTTTCAACTTGAGGTTTCTTTTATTTCAACCACTCCTTGCCTTTTAAGCCAACGGAGGCAGCAAACGTCATTAATCACGACACTCCTGAATGAAGAGCTTGCTGTGACTCCTTCAGGAGTGTTCCTGGCTTCTTCAGACCCTGCTTTGAGGTTCCCACTCAGCGAGGTACCGGGGCTCGCTCTCCACTTTAATTGGGTTCTCCAAGTCGGACGTGCGCTTACATGCATGGCTGAATCAGGAACTTGGTTGTTTATTATTATTATTATTATTATTATTATTATTATTATTATTATTATTATTATTATTATTATTATTATTATTATTATTATTATTATTACTATCAGCTCTGGAGCCCTAACAAGCGGTCAGGGCTGCCGTGTGCCCAGCGCTGATGGCACAGGGAGGAGAGGAGGTCCTGCAGCCTCCGACAGGGTGAGAGGAGCAGGATGGAGAGGTGGCACGAGGAGACACCACCTGGATCAGACGGAGCACCTGGTGGTGGGCTGCCTTCTCCTTAAGCCAGCAGGGGACTGACCATACCTTGGTGTTGCTTGGGCTTAGCCCACTCTGCTCTGTGTGCAGCATTTCTGCCCCAAACTGACCACAGAGCTTTGGGGACATGGGGGAAAGGGGCAGGGAGCATCCCCATCTGGCTCCTGGATGCTGAGGGAAGGAGCAAGAGGGCAAGCATCACTCCTGCACCACTCAGTGCTTCAGACACCTCTAAGCCTGTTGGGAAGCAGAAGGCAAACACTTCTTTGCCTAAAAACACCATTCCTAGCTGTTATTTAATCACGCATCTCCCGGTGTCCTTCCCCACTGAAACGCTGCAGAAACGCTATGTGCACAGCCCCAGCACCCTCGTTACTTAATAAATAGCAACGCTAACGAGATAATGGCACACAAACCTTTCTGTAGGATCTTGTTTCATTTTCAGCCTTGCTTGGGTGTGGAAGAAAATCCAGTATGTTAAATTAACATTTTGGGTGTAAATCAAATTAAACGTACAAAACGCCCTGTAGGGTCAAAGCACAATGGGACCCACCCTTACATATTTGACTACTAAAATGTGTTTCATTTGACTCAAATCATTTGGGAGTGAGAAGGGAGAGAGATGGGATCAAACAATGCATCAGCCACGCGATGCTGTCGCAATCACAACCCCCTCCATCCCAGGCAAACCCTTGACATGGGGACGGACTGACATGGGGCACCGCTCCTGCCTGGAGGGCTCCCTTTCACTGCCAGCATCGGCCTGGTGGATATAATAAAGAAATAAAGTGGAGAAAGTGGAAAACTTCATGTCCTTCATCTCCCGGGTGCTGCAGTGTGACCCGGGCTGCCCCATGTTGCCAGCTGCTCCCTGTGTCTGGCTCCCCCCTGCTTCTCCCAGAGGGATTTTGGGAGAGTCAGGGATGGGGCTGGATGTCCAAATTCCACCTGGCATTTTGAGAGAGCACCTGGCTTGGCACCTCGAGGGCTCCACGTGCACCCTGTGCAGCAGGACGGGGAGCTGGATGGGAGAAGCTGCTCTCCATCCTGGGACGAAAAGCTCGCGGTCCTACAGCATCCCCCTGGGGACGGCCCAGCCGGACGGGGCCTCTCTCCTGTGCCACGCAGAGGAGGGAGCCCAGGGAGCAGCCAGGGCAAGCGGGACGCAGCAGGCACCGGCATGGGGGTGAAAACACCTCCCCGGGCTGGGGCTGCGTGTGCTTCCCTGCCCGCTTTCAAAGCACCCCACCGCGCTGACTCACCGGGCTCCCGGCTCCCGGCCTCCCACATCCCCTGCCACTCCCAGCGTCTCCCTGTCTTTCTCCACCGATACCTCCGCTTCCTTCCCGCTCCCCTCCCGGCTTGGCGCTGTCTCCCCGGCCGCCCACTCGCCGCGGCTCCGCTCCCTGGGGCACCCAGCGGCGCCCCGGCGAGGTGCGGTGCTGCCGCTGGGCTGGATGCGGCAGGCACCGGTACCGAAAGCCCACCTGCAAGTCAGGGGCTGAGGAGATTTGGGAAAGCTGCTCCTCGTTAACGTTCCCGCTGTGCTCAGAAAGCCACCACCAGCTTTATTAGGGACCAGTGTCAACCTCCCAAAGTAACATCCACACGAGGCAGAGCCCCCCTGGCTCCCGAGGTGACCCGGTGGTGCCGTGGTCTCGGACGTTTCCTCAGGGGACACCTCAGCAGCACCCAGCCACCAAGGGGATCAGCAGCACCTGCTCACCCTCTCCCGCTGCTTTCATCCCCGATGGGTTCTGCTGACTCCCTTCTGTGGGGAGATGCTTGCTCAGCACGTCCTGCTCAGCTCCCCTCACCCCCGTATTTCTGCATCCCCGTGTCACGGCTTGGCCGGTGCGTGATCCTGTGGGGTGACACCCCAAAAAAGCCACATTTTGCCTACAGTCGGTCACCCGGCTTGGGAAAGCTCTCCCTGAGAAGTATGGCATTGGCTGGTGGGAGAAGGCTGGGGTCTGACCCCGTCAGCCCTCTAGCTGGGTTCCTAAAAATACCGAGCGTGCTCTCAGGACGGGCTTCCAATCCCCGCTTCCTGCAGCTGGCACGCACCGATAAGGCGCTGCTCGGGGGCTAACGGGCGCGCCTGAGCCTCTGCGGCAAGCTCCAGCATCCCCCCCTCAACCCAGACCTCCCCGGGGGAGAAAATCCCCGTATGGCACCTCTGGGGCTCGGGGGGAGACTTCCTCATTCCTGCGGGATGACCGGCGGCCATAAAACCCATTGTATGCATATGGGGCACTTCTTTACCCTCTCAGGCGGGTGGGAGGGCACCTCGGGGAGCAGCGGGGTGCCCTCCCTGCCACCCCTGCAGGTTTCCAGGGAGCGCTTATAAGGGCGCAGAGAGACAGGGATGAGCTGGAGGAAGAAATAACTGCCCCGAGCTGGGCCGGGGGATGCTCGGAGCAGTTAACTCGGTTGCAGATGGAGCTTTCCCGGTGCTCCCCGCGGGGACCCAGCGCGCTGCCGCAGCACAGCGTCTGTCCAAACATGCCCAGAGCCAGTTACCCATGAGCGCAGGCACCCGCTGCCTGGAAAATCGCCCTGGGAGCTCCCGGCTGCCGCTCCCAGCCAGGCAGACGGAGGCCAAATCTGGACTTTTGCTCCCTCTGCTCCTGCACGGCCGTGACCCCTCCGTCTCCGGCTGGGTTTGAGGGGGGACGAGTGACTTGGAGACAGATCTGCCCCTCGGGGGCACCCTCACCCTGCACCGACCCCAGAGAGACCCCAAATTGCCCCGTAAAGCCCCTTTGCCACCGGGGGAAGAGGGGCAGCCGAGCCAGGCCACTGCCCCGGCCAGAGGCTTGGGTTTAACCTCGCTGGGGCAGAGGATAACCCCAAATCCTTTTTATCCACAGATAAATCCTCCCTGTCCTTGGGGAGCCCGCAGAACTGGGGGTTTCTGGGGATGAGGACTGGGATGGGGACTGGAACTGGGACTGGGACAGGGACGGGACCTTCCCCGGGAGCAGCAGCTCGGCTTTTTCCAGCAGAGCCACCTTTGTCATGCAGGCTGCGGGGTGATTGCTTTCAGGATTACTCTGCCAACGGTTCTTTTTTTTTTTTTTTTTTTTTTTTTTGCACAACGGTTTTTATCACCAATGCCTTTTACAATGTTTACCAGAAGGGGGAGAAAAAAAAAAAAAAAAAAAAAAACTCCACACACCTTCGGAGCGTCCCTGCCCACCCCGAGCTCCCAGCAGCGCTGCCTGTCTGCGGACAAGGGTCTGTGAAATTGCCACCAATATAATTATCAAGTGTTGTTTCCACATCCTCCTCTTGCCACCGTGCCGCTAGACTTTGGCCTCGACCGGTGTTTCACCCGCCTGTCCCTGCACCAAGGGGGGGGCCCAGGGGAAGCTCCTCAGCCCGGCACCCGCTCTGGCACCCCAAAACTCCCCAAAAACATGGGAGGTGTGGAAAAAGCAGGGAAGCTGTGCTGTGGGGAAGGCGGGGTGATGTGGAGCAGCGGGGTGACAGCAGCCGAGCCCACGGCTTGGTTTTCCTGGAGCAGGGGCGCAGCGGGGCTCGCTGGCTAACCTGTAACCAGCCATCGCCGGCTGTAAAACCCTCGGCACGCTCGCACCGGCTTCCTCTGGGGCGTCCGCCCTCCCCTGGGAAGGAGGAAGAGCAAAGGCAAACCGAGATGAGAAGTAACTGTTTGACACGGCGCCCTGCCAGGGCAGGGGGAGGTTGGGGCGCCCTCGCTTTCTGCCGCCCTCATGGGTTTTTCTTTTTCCATTCATTCCAATTTATTCTTGAGCCTGCACACACAGAAGCCCTGGGCTGCTCTGCCTCTTAATTACAGAGTGAGGACGTGAAACCTTTAACACATTTACCTTTTTTTTTGCCCCTTTTTTTTTTTTCCTCATCTTCTCGTGCTCACAATGCAGCACCCCCTACCCTGCGGATTCCGCAGAAAAACGTCCTGCCCGCCCAGGTAGGCTGCACCCGAACAACGTCCACGTTGCTGCAATCACATCTGTTGGCGCTGGGGGGTGGGTGGGGGGGAGATAATTACATTTCTCAGAAGGGAAACGCTATCACGGTGAGAAAAAAAAGAGCCCACGACACGCTGGTGATCATTTCGCCCCTGTTATCAGTGCTGCTATAATAGGAAAGGCGACGCTAACGGCAGCAGGACGGCGCGCTCCCCTCTGCTGCTGGCTCAGCTCCATCCCCGAGGCTCTACATCTGCCCCTGCCGTATTTCACAGGGCTTTCCCTGGGATTTACGGTGACTGCTGGCCTGCTCGGGCAAGCCACGAGCGAGTGCCCCGTTGTGTGGGGTCCCTGGTGGCGAGGCGAGGGCTGTGCTGCCGCTGCCGCCCCCTTTCCCTCGCGGTGCTGCCACCACGCCTTCACGCGCCTCCACGCCTGTGGGATGGGGCTGCAGATCGGCGGGGAAGCCTTCCCGACACCGAAACGGCGTCTCAGCCTCATTAGGGAGACTGGCAGACGCCTGTGTAAGAGGGGAAGGGAGGGGGCAAATGAGGCCCGGGGATTGCACAAGCCTCGTTTTCTTAGGAAACCGGGATAGAAATGCCCCCCAAGCACTGGCTTCTGACGCGTTATCCAAGATAACCGTCGAGATCTGAGCTGTTTGCCCAGGGGGGAAATGGCCTTTAGCTTTTCGCCGTGCCCGCTGCATGTGAGCAAACTCTCTGCTGACGGATCAGCAATCCCTGCCCGCGCGCTGACGCGTGCCGCTGTGCCCAGGCTAGCAAAGGAGGAGCGGAGACACAGGAAACACAACGCCGAAGACGGGCATGGACACAACACCCCGGGAACCTTCCTTCAGCAACCACCGCGTTTATTTGAGGAAACCTCATGTGGAGAGGAGCCAGTAGGGCCAGAAAATAAATACATAGGCCCTCCTAAACCACGCTTCCCTCGGCACTGGCTCAGCCTCTGCTTCGCTCCCTGCTCAAGCACATCAGCGATGTGGCTTGACTCCCTGCAGGAAGCCACCAGCAGCTTGCCAGTCACACACGCTCCATCGGCCCCACAAGCCCTTTGAGACATCTCTGCGAAGGGCTGAGTTGTTAAGATTGCATTTGTTGCAGGGAACTCTGAAATCTCCTTTTTTTTTTCTTTCTTCTTTTTTTTTTTTTTCCCCCCTTCTGTTAATTGCCATTGCTTTCGCCTGTGGTATCACCGTCGGGCACCCCTGCCTCCCTCCCGCGCCACCCCCATTCTGTCTCTGCAGCACGCCCTGGCTGTGTGCATGCTGCCAGGCTGCACGATCCGGCTGGAAAACACTCCTGCGGGACAAGGAAAGTGGGCTTTTCCACGCAGTTGCCAGACCTAGTTGCCAGCCTGGCCCACAGCTGGGTTTTCCACTAGGTCACCTCATCAGCGAGCCTTCCCCGAGCACAGAAGGAGAGCCACCAGAAGAGGAGAGCAGGACAGCAGAGTGAACCTGGGGAAGGCGAGCCCGGTGGCAATCCCTGGTCCTCGGGAGGGATGGAAAGAGAACACGAGAACACCTTAAGCCAGAGCTCCCCTGTGAAACCACATCCTGAATATTCCCCGTCTGGGGTTTTAGCCCCTCGAGTGATTAATGCCAGGCTCGGGCAGAGGCACTCGGCTCCCAGCTGGGGTGAGCCCTTCCACGGTGCCCAGGGCACTACACGCTGGCTCACATCCGCCGTGCAGCTGGCTCGACCCAGTTCTTGGCACTCCAGTGGCGTTGGCTGCGCTACAAGCACTTTATGCATAAGTCTTAATAACAGTAAACACACTGATGTGAGCAAAACTATTATACTAAATTGAAATGTTATCATTCCCATTAATTTCGCCTTTCATTTTAATCACATTTGTTCAGCAGACAGATGAAGAAGATTATAACGAGGAAGGGCTGGCTTCACACATCTGGTTTGCCTCCTCTGCTCAGGGCTGGGCTGGGGACATGACATGGCTGCCTCCGTGCAGCAGAGGGTCCCATTCACGTCCCAGAAGCTGACTGCAGTGCAGCACTGCCAAGCTCTACCTGGACGTATCTGAGCCTGTTTTACAGCTAGGGACTGTGGTAGCTGCCGAAGTTGAAAATCTTTGTGCCCACAGTCCTGCCTGACGGAGAGCAGCAGCAAATGCCTGGAAAACAAAAAACAAAAAACAAAAAACAAAAAACAAAAAACAAAAAAAAAAACAAAACAAAACAGGAAAGAAGTCAGCGATAAGACTACGCCTTTCACAATAAACCTTCCACCTGACGGTTCACTTGTGGTTTACAGAATTCATGAGCTGAAAGCAACATCTCGACAGCAATGGTTGTCCACAGATTTGCCCGGATCCTTTCTGAATCTGTAGATAAGCTCAGCTTCTGCAGCACATGGGGCTGGCTTCCACAATTTGCTCATACATCGTGGAAAAATGTCCTTTTTGGTTAAGCTCGCTGTCCATATCCACCTACCTGGCTACCATGGTAGTGTGGGGAAGGGTGAGCGGTTGTTCTCTGACCTCCTTCAGGATTTACAGAGCTCATGGGGTATCCCACCTCCCTGCTGGACATCCCTTTGCTTGGGAAATTCCCAAGTGTCACCTTATACTGAGAGGGTTGTTGGGCATTGGGATGGGCTGCCCAGGGCAGTGGTTGGGTCTCCATCCCTGGAGGGCTTTAAAAGATGTTTAGATGTGGAGCTCAGTGATACGGTTTAGTGGAGAACTGGTCAGTGTTAGGGCAGGGGTTGGACTGGGTGATCTCGGAGGTCTCTTCCAGCCTAGGTGAGCCTGTGATGTTGCTGCCCTGTATCTGTGTTTGCAGATTTGTGGTGTTACACAGCAGATGGTGACTGCTCACACGCTCCTCGCTGTTTGGGAGCCAGCCTCTTGCCAGCTCCACAGCAGCCACAGGGATTTTCGTGTGCTATAGGGGAAAAGCGCCCTGAAACACGGCGCCTGAAGCCCTCCGCACGGCTCTGTGTGCGAGGCAAGGAGCTCCGCGTGCCATAACAGCAAAAAATAAAACACAACCTTCTCGGGCTCAGAAAAAAAAAAAAAACTTTTATTTGCTTTTCACACCAGAAGCCCCGACGGGCAGGAGGGGGCGGCCGCCATTTTGCGACACCCCCCCCCGCATCAAGATCCATCCCTTCCCCGCCGCTCGGCGCTCGATTGCTCATGCCTAGCTCGACGCGCTCGGCGCTCAGCCTGGCCGCGCCTCCCCCATCCACCCCCACCCCCCTCCAACGGCCGCCAACGGCCGCTCGCGCGCCCGGCCCGGCCCGGCAACGGCCCGGCTGCGGGAACGGCGGCGGCGATGTCGAGGAGCTCCCGGGCGGTGCTGGCCGTCACCGCGCTCCTCTCCGCCGCCACCGTGGCGGCCGTGCACGTCCAGCAGCGGCGGGAGCAGGAGGTGAGCGGGGCCGCCGGGACGGGGGGGGGCGGGGGAGGGAGGGGGGGAGACAAGCCACGCCCCCGCCGAGCGGGCCACGCCCCCTCTGAACAGGCCACGCCCCCCTCTGAACAGGCCACGCCCACATGGACCCGTGGCCTCGCCCACATGGCTCGGCCCCCGCCCCTCACCTGCAGGCTGAAAGGGGGCGTGGCTCCGTCTCTCTTGGCCACGCCCCTCACCTGTGGCCACGCCCCCTCGGTCTCCCCCCCCCGGTGCCTCAGGCCGCGGCGCGCAGTGTGCGCCCTGTGGGGAGGCGGGCGGGTGGTGGGCGGGGGGAGCCCCGCGGCCCCGTGTCAGGTGTGGTGGTGGGCGGGGGGCGGGCAAAGGCGACCCAGGGCAATATGTTCAGAAGGGACAAGCTGCACGTGGTGGAAACGTGGGCAAAAAGCTGGTTTTAACTCTGCCAGTGAGCCCAGCAAGTGCCAGGATGAGGGCACGCATCTGGTTTAAACGTAGATGTTTTAAATCACACCAAACACACACCACAAAATCTTATGTTAAATGTCTTTTACTAAAGGTCTGAAGTAGTCAGGAGCTACAAACCTCACAGTTCAAGCTGCCAATCCACACCGCAGCTCAGGTGCCTGTTGCTGTGCCATCCGTAATGACAAGATTACATTTTATCCTAGAGATATTGTCTCTGTCAGCACTTAAGAACAAGGGATCTTGGAAGATGAGACTGATCTGAGAAGGAAAGAGGTGCTTTAGGTTGGAAATTGGGAAGAAATTCTTTACCGAAAGGGTTGTTAGACATTGGAACAGGCTGCCCAGGGAAGTGGTGGAGTCACCATCCCTGGAAGTCTTTAAAAGACGTTTAGATATAGAGCTTAGGGATATGGTTTAGTGGAGGACTGGTCAGTGTTAGGTCAGAGGTTGGACTCGGTGATCTTGGAGGTCTTTTCCAACTTAGATGTTTCTGTGATTCTGTGATAAAGAGGTAACAGGCATAGAGAAGTCCTCAAGGAAATAAGTCGCTCTACCATCCAAGCAGGATCTGCTTATCACGAAGTACACAATGCCGTGGGCAACAGGCTAAACAAGTCACAAGAAACCAAACGCTGAGCGCCTGCTCATCCTGAGTGCGGTGCCCTGGTGTGTAGGGACTGCATCCGAACTCAAATCATGGGTAAACGGTTCTGTAACCTGCATTCCTCCAGCATATACAATGTCTTTAATAAAAAGAGCGTCATCCACAAATGAGCTGATATGGGTGATGCCCTCTGGTTGATTCATATATTTCTAACGATATCAGGAAGTAAATGGGGACTTGCAGCTCTTTGCGTGTTCCTCTTGTTGTTTCATTTGCAAAATACTGTTAAATAGCTTTGGTTGTTACACCTGAGGCCATTTCTGTCTGGGTAAATGCTACCTCTACCAAATGCTGCTTAATTTATTGACAACAATGGGCAATTTTCTCCCCATGGGTCTGTTTTAATACATTTTCCCATAACTAGAAGCAGCCGTTCCTGTGGGTAGGCAATGTTTTGCTGCCTGCAGATAGGCAGTTTTGCTGAGTTTCCTAGAGATGAAAGGGCCAAAGGATCCAGTTGGTCAGTGGAAAACCTTTTTGGGGGGCAAAATTTTTTTTTTTGAATATGTGAATTAAAATGTTGTCCCTTGCCACAAAAAAAAAAAAAAAAAAAAAAAAGTAACCTATTGTTTTCTATCCATCCAAATACCCAGGTGAGGGCACAGCCTCTGAAGGCCAGGAAGGGAAAAAGAATTGCATGGCTACAGGCAAGCTCCCACATCTTGCACTGGGCAGCATGCCTGGGTCTGTCTTCCCTCCCAAAAAAAACCTCTTCTCCCAAAATGTACATCTGACAGAGGAGTTCAGAGGTGCCTGAGCTGTATATTTGGGGATGGGTTAGCACAGCCTCTAGAGTTAGAAGAGATCTCCCCAGCAGCTGAAGGTGATGCAGATTATGTACTTGCAGGGATAGGAGCATTCTTCGAGATGCTGCTGCTGCAGAAGCAAAGCCAAAATGCTCGGTTTTATGTTACCAGCAATCAGTTAAAACTTGATGTGAAATGCTACTCAGAAAACCTAAGGCTCAAAGCTTGTATTTTTATAAATGAAACCTGAGATTTTCGTTTTATAATTCTGAATTTTCAAGTCCGGTTATAATGGCTTCTGGTTTAAGGAACCCAGTTCTTTAGGTAACGCAACGGAAATAAGTAACGTGGATATTCTGCCCTCGCGCATAATATTTTCTGACAAGCTTCTGACTATTGCTTTGACACCTAGTAAATGTCTGAACATGTAAAAACGCCTGCCTGCCCCGGGAGCCCCAGCCCAGCTGAGAAGGACGCCTCGCACAGCCTCCGAAGTGCTGCAGGAGTGGCTGGGTGCCTGCACCCGGAGCCCACCGAGGTCGCTTTGTGTTCCTCTGCAGAACCAGGCCCAGCTGCTGTCCCCTGCGCAAGGTGCCCAACCAGTTAAACCCTCACTGTGGTCTCCTTTCCTCCCAGAGCCACTGTCAGTCTTGGCATCTCCATTCCGTGCCTTAGTCTCACCATCCCTCCTTTTATATCTCTCTGCTGCCTTGCCTGCTCCCAGGCGTGTAGAGCTGCAGTCCGAAGAGCTGGTTCCCGGATAGTCCCTCCCCTCCTTTTCCCCATCCCAGTCCCCGTCACTAGTTTTGGTTTCGCGCATTCTGCGTTCACCTGGTGAGACATGAGGGTCGAGCATTTCATTAGCTGAGTAAGAAAGCCTTCCAGGTAGCAGACACAGGCAAGTATAAGGAGGAAACAAAGACTACATAGGATTTTCTTAGGGTTTTTTACATTCCTTTGGTGGCCTACCCATCTATGTGCAAACCACCAGTCTGTGTTGCACAATTTATTTATAGCAAACATTTTTGGTAAAGGGTTTGTATAGCTTTTGAATGAAGTGCCATCGTTTTTCAAGAGCTTGGCATAGACAGGCTGTGGGACTTTTACCTTCCTTGCAGCAAGAGTTTACCAGCCTTTTTTGGTTTGTTTGTTTTATAAAGAATAAGACATAAGCAGAAAGAAGCAGGTGAAGACAAACTGCATTTTTTCTTAAAATTATTATCAGTTTGCCACCAAATTCTCTCCAAGCAGAGGTACAAGGCTGTTACAGGTTGTGTGCATCCTGCGCAGCATGGGAGCTACTGGTGCAAAGCATTTCTTTGCCCAATGTCTCTCCTGCTCAGAAAATGCATCCATCTGAAGCGAGTACAAACAAAGTGGGTTTGGTGCAACACCATCAACACCAGGTGCCACCTCCTGTAGTTTTAGTTTTAAGTGGTGTGGCTGCAGGAGGTGGCAGAGGACTAAGGTTTGCAGAGGCAGCAGGGCAAGGCAAGCGCTTCTGCGGGAGGGACTGGAGCTGGGGTGGGGTTGGTCACTCTCAACCAAACAGGCTGTAATGAACCCTGTCCCTTTGTGCTTTCAGAGGCTGCACAGAGGAGTTCTCAGAGATCTGGAGCGACAACATCAGAAGAAGGAGAATATTCGCCTGTTGGAAGAGCAGATTGCTTTGACAAAGCAGCTTAAAGAAGAGAGAGACAAGATGCTCATAGAGAAGAGCTCCCAGCAGTCCTAGGCAGGACCTGAGGCATTCGAGGTTTGACTAAAGGCGTTTGGAGATGATTTGTGTCTAACTACTTGCATTTCAGTAAACAGACATTCCTGAAAGGCTTTCTTTCAGATACATTATATTCCTTTTCCAAAAGCCATAGAGCATACCCAAAATATTTCTTCCAGCAGTATTACTTGCGGACACCTGGCTGGTACCTCCAGCGTGGAGGGGCTTGTAAATGTGGGGATGGTGGGCTCCTTGTAGCACAAACACCGTCCTGCTTTAGGCGGTGAGGGATGGCTAATAACGTCCACATGAGTGGGCTGCTGAGCCGCCACGACGATGAAGCCACAAGGACATCGACCTCAGAGGGCCTGGAAGAGGGTGAGGTGGAAGGAGAAACCCTCCTGATTGTGGAGTCTGAAGACCAGGCCTCGGTGGATTTATCCCATGACCAGAGCGGAGACTCGCTGAACAGCGACGAGGGCGACGCGTCCTGGATGGAGGAGATGTCCTACTACTGCGAGAAGTGCCAGAAGTGGATTCCAGCAAGTAAGGAGGCTGGTGTTGCTGTCTCTTGTTGCCCTCCCTGTATGTAGTTGACACTGCTAGGGTTGTGATTTACCATGTGGGCACGCTGACCCAAGAGCCAGGCAGGTGTCTGAGACTGCCATTCCCTGCAAGAAATGGGACTGTTTGCTCTAACTGGTAACCAACCAAGGGGATGATTTCAGGAACGTGCACACCTTCCTGTGTGTCAGGCACTGGCTTGCTAAGGGACTTTGGCCAAGGGTCTTGGCCTTTCACTCCTCTCAGGTAAAGATAACACTTCCTGCAGAGGTTTGGGAGGAGTAGGACTTTGTAGGTAGTGCTACTTTTTTCCTTTTCCGAGTTTGTGGCTAAATCTCAGCCCTGATGATTTCCTGATAATGTGAATTTAATTCATCTTTCACAGAAATGTGTCCAGAATGTGAATTTAGTGCAGCTTTGACAGAAGCATGTCCAGCCCTTAGCAGCTGGCTTTGGGAGGCACTTGGAGCAAGCTACATCACTCGATCTTTTTGCTCTTGCTCCTTGACATATGATACATTCTGTTAGCTAAGTAATAGACTTGGCTTCCCTTTCTGATTCTACATTGTTGGATCTGTTATTAGATGCAAAACCTAGAAATTGCTAAGCATTGGTTTTATTATCTGCTTTTGTGTGTGCTTATTATTACTTCTGCGTTTAGAAATACCGAGCTCTTCAGTTGGCATCTGCCTCGCAGCTGTATTGGAGCTGCCCTTATTGCCATCCTAGAGCTTGCCAGGAGCCTAGTGTAGAAATCTCCTCTCAAGGCATGGTTAGTGAGCACCTTGCTGTTAGTGAGTGGAGCCAGCATAGCACCATTAAGATGCTGTGCAGGTAATGGGACACATTAACTTGAAATGTATTAATTAAAAAAAAAAAAGAGAGATCAGAGTTAAAGGTAGTAAAGGTAGCATGAGGTATCCCACCTGAGAGCACTCGATTTAACATTCCATCTGTATAATTTTACAAAGATGTTCCTCTTTCTAGTTGCTGTGGAACAAATTCAAAGAGCAGAGAAAGCCAGTCACAGAGCAACAGTAACTAGATACAAATGGGTAAAGTAAACAAGCTGGAAAAAGAAAATGCTATTCTCTTTGCTAATTGTTCAGTTATACATCTATCAATTGATGCTTGTGAAAGTTGCCAGTGAGCTCAGGCAAATAATCCCTTGCCACGCTGAGTTGCCATCTAAACATTCTGTTAAACTACCAAATCGGTTGGTTTGGCTTTCTCCAACAAACATTGGTGCAACTTTTGTAGTTGGATTCTGCAACTGACTACAAAAGCAGCGCAGCCATACATTGCAAGTGCTTGATCTGCTGTAGTGATATAATAAAGGAGATGGAATGAGTTTGGAGAAAGACCTTTCGTATGTGAAATTTGGAAATATTATATATAGACTTAACTGTTCCCCTGTCCTGTGATTTCTTTTTTTCATATTTCTTTAATGAATGTTGAGTTTAGAAGTCCTGATTCACTTGATTTTTTTTTCCCCGTGCTCTGCTGCAGAAACAGAATTTGAGCCTTTAGCTTTGGATGCGTGGGGTTTTATAGGTGTCTCTATCGCAGTAGATCACTTTTGTTCAACTTATATTGAAGGTTAGCAAGTCAGCTGTTTTTTAAAGTAGAGTGGAGAAACAGTTATTTATTGCAGTGTGTAGATTATTCTGGGGAAGCAAGGAGTGAAAAATGCAGAGGAAGTGAGGAAATGCTTTGGCTTTGTCCATGTGTTCAGATGCCCCTTTTTAATGCCTGTGGTTTTCACTTGGTCCCTGCTGACTGCTGCAACTGTAAAATTGATCCATATGTTACATCACAGTGACTTCCAGACAGTTCCCAAGGAGTGTTGGTCTCTGGACTCCAGGAAAAAATACTTCCTTGCCTGATGTAGGAAATTATTTTTCCTATGAAAGGACCAAAAATCTGATCTTTTGCCTATTAATTTTAGGTCAACTGAGAGAACAGCTCAGCTACCTCAAAGGAGACAACTTTTTCAGATTTACTTGCTCGGATTGCTCAGAAGATGGGAAGGAGCAATTTGAACGGCTGAGATTAACGTGGCAACAAGTAAGTCGAATGTTTGTGCCAGGAGAATAACCACAGGGCTTTCTAAAATTGTTGTTTGTTGTGTATGTACTACCTAGAAAAGGAGGACTGGGTATAGATGACAAAGAACCGTATACATGAACTTCAGAAATTAATTAGCTAGGGATTGCCTGCAGATTAGAACTTGAGCATTTGGCAAGTAAATTGAAATATAATCACACAAACCACATTCCTCATTTTTCTTTTTTTTTTTTTTCTTTTTCCTCATTCATGTTGCTCATGAATTTCATGGCTTCGGGCAAGTTTGGAGAAGCAAATTTTAATTTGGCTGCGAGGCATGAAGAGTTTTTTTTATATATACGAACAAATGTAAAACTTGTGAGGTGGCAACACACAAACAGAGAGCTTGCCAGCTCCTTGAACGCAGAGCTCTGGCTTGGCTGCCTGCTTGCTAGCAGTAGTCCTTGCAGAATTCTGCTGTTTCAGTCACTTGCACACCCGAGCCATCAAAATACTCTGCATTATGCAGTAACCGCTGCATGGGTAGATCGATGCACAATATCTTGTTCCGAGTACGGGGCTGGTTTAGTTAGAAGAGGGGCAGGCAGTGCTGAGCACTTCTGCAGAAAGTGGATTTGGTCAAGCAGGAACTGCTGCCTGAAGTGCTTCCAGATGCCAAACACTGGGTAGTGTGGGCAAGGTATCTTTTTGTCCTTTGGGACAGTAGCAGTGCACTGCCTCATAACAGTTCAGTTAAAACATTAGTTGCAACTTCTGCTGTGCTTTCTGGTGGTTTCCTTGCACAGGGCTGGGAAAGGTTAGAGGAGCTGTCTGTGGTTGGCAGAGTGGTGGAGTTTCAGCAGATTACAGACCTGGGAAGCAAGGGCTGCTAGCGTTACGCTCAGTTCTGTGCAGTGGAGTGGAAGGAGAGTGGCATGGGGAAGAGAAAGACAGGATCTAAACTGGTGAAAAAGAAGGTCTCCCTAGGCCTCCAGCAGCCAGAGCTGCTACTTCTGAGTACAACAGATTGAAGGAAGTGGAAAAATTGATCTGTCTGAAGCAGGAAAAATGTGGACGGTGATTTCTGAATTTTTTTCAGGCTATGTGACCTCAACAGATCCTTATGGCCAGTTGTAAAGATATATATACACATATATATACACACACATATATATATATTTAAAGTTCTGAAGTACTGTCCCACCTGCCTTTATTAATACAAAATTCTAGAGAAATAGTACACTAAGAGGGCTTGTGAGCCAGAAATAGAGTATAGGGGACATTAAGGCTATCTATTTCTTCGTTTTGTCTATTTTCTTCATAATTTCTTCATTTTGGTGTCTTCAGTGATGTATTTTCAAAAGCAGCTGCCCACTGCTAGGAGACCACCTCTGATTAAAAATAGCAAACAAACAAAACATCCCCCAACAACAAAAACAAGACTTCAAACCTATGTGGCAGTGAATAATATGTCCCCATTAGAAGTGGTGTCCTGTCAAGGCTGTGGGATTGTTAAAGATGATCGCAGCCTAGCTTTATGATTTTAGTTGTATTCAAATGCATTCATTAAATATATTTAACCGCTGGTCACCTGGGGTTTATTTAAAAAGAGGAGTGTTATTTTTCAAACCTGTCCTGTAGTAGGTCAGACTGAATTTGGTTATGAAGCGTGTAGAAGATCTGTAAAAGTATCATTTAATGAAATGACAAACTTAATTCCTCCATACCAAGACTAAATAGTAAATGCCAAGTAGCTTTACCTAGTTTAACCTCTGTTCAATTTGAAATGCAGCAGCAAGTATCTAGAAAGACTGCGGTGACAATATTTCTGATGGATAAGGTGATGGGATTACTTGTCACAGATTTTTTTTCTTTTTGAAAGACTTTTTTCATACTTCCACCCTACGTTCAGATTCCAGTTGTGATATAATTCATTTATACTGCCCAGTGCAAAAGTTTGCCTCGTCGTAAACCTGCCTAGTTAGGCGGCTTTTATTCCCCTGGGATGGAGAAATCTCTGAAAACCAGCAGAACGTGCATCTAACAATAGGAAAATTAGAAAGGGCACCATGAAAGCAGGACAAAGACGGATTGCAGAAATTGCTTCAGATGTTGCAAAAATAAGAAATTTACGAGACAGCAGAGATTTGGGTGCGTATGACATCACGTGGCTGGGTGACAGCTCACCAGCTGAAGCAGAAAAGATGCACTGGTATCCACCTCTTTCTGTTCCAGGTCGTTATGCTGGCAATGTACAATTTGTCCCTGGAAGGAACCGGCCGGCAAGGGTACTTCAGGTGGAAAGAAGACATTTGTGCTTTCATTGAGAAACACTGGACTTTCTTGTTAGGAAACAGGTAAAGGCATGATGTTTCCCCAAGGTTCTGTTTGCTGAGCAAAATGAATTAAAACTGGACAAGAATCCAGTTTAATTCAGTGATGTCTGCTGAGCCTGCTGTCTTTTGAGACCTGCCTGGCTCTGATCAGATTCAGATGAAGTGATCGCTGCCTTGCCTGCACTAGCTGCTGGTGGAGCAGGGACAGCTGACCAATCTGTGTCCCAGTTCAAGAACTGCTACGCTTTACATCCTTGGCATGTTAAGCAGCATCTTATCTAGATGCTCCAAGCCCTGATCTGGGGTGCTTCATGTTAATCCCCCGTGTTTGAGGGACATGACTAAGTTGCGTAGCCCAAGTGCTGAAATGTTGGCCAGTGGGAGTGTGCAAAGGCAAGAAGGAATCCTGAGAGCCGGTGTAAATATGGTTTGAGACTCTATACCATGAACCTGATTCTCCCATGTTCAAGGGAGTATCTCAGTTACTGGCCACGAGCCATTTTTAAATATTTCTTCGTACTTTTTTTCCTAAATGATGTTTACATTAGCCCCATGATAAGTTCTTAGAAGACCAGAAAGTGCTCAGATGCCCACTGTAGCACACTGCCTTGTGAAGTGAAGGGCTTAAATGCAGCTCCATGCCTCCAAGTGGCCAAAAATGCGATTCAAAAGCAGTTCAGTGAGGGCTGATGCAGGTATGCTGATTAATGGGGATCCTCTTTGCTGTGCTACAGGAGAGGTTTTATGACAGAAAACTCCAAGACAGGTCTTGAATAGAGCTCATGCTTTTATGTCTGTGGGACAGGCATAGGCTTTCCTCTGTTCCCTGAAATTTCTGCAGCTCAGTTGTCCTCAGTGATTTCTCCGGCCCTGGCTCTCCTTCTCTGCAGTGCCTGGCACAGCTGCAGCTATGGAGAGCAGAGCCATTGAATCCCAGTGCCCCCTGTGAATTCAGCCTTCAGGATTCTGTCCCACAGCTTTGGGAGCTGGCTTTGCTGAATGTGTTGAAATCTCAAAGTCGCCAAAGCAGATGTCTAAGTTTAAGTTTCTCTTTCCTTTTACGTGAAGTGAAACCTTTATTACTGCCTTTCCCTTACCTCTCCCATCCTGTGTACCCAGAGTCCTGTTTGCTGTCTTCAGTAAGGGAACACGTCCCTGTAATGTCAGGTCAACACGGCTATCACTAGGATCCTGTTCACGTTTTGCTGTAGATAAGTGATTGATTTCAGAGGGCTATGGTTAGCTAAGGTAGGAACCGGAGTGTTTGAACGACTGGGGTGCTAGTGGCAGTGTCCTTTGTAGGCTGAGCGTGTTGTGACCTCCTTGAGGCTTCAGGATGAAGGTGTAGCTGGTGAGTGGGGACCTAACGCTTTTTTTCGTGTCTCCCACTGTAGGAAAAAGACCTCGACATGGTGGAGCACAGTTGCTGGCTGTCTCTCAGTGGGAAGCCCCTTGTTCTTCCGCTCAGGGGCCCAGGAATTTGGAGAACCAGGGTGGTGGAAACTGGTTCATAATAAACCCCCAACAATGAAGCCTGAAGGAGAGAAGCTGTCTGCATCTGCACTAAAGGCAAAAGGTAACTCTTGCCCAAATGGTGTGTAGGTTCCTAGCTGGGCCAGAGCTGGAAGGCATGACAAAAGTTTACTTAAAACGACGCATTCATGTGCATGGATAGTTACAGGGCAGGATTTTTTGTCTTAGTTTTGCTCTGCAGGAATGGCTGATTTAAGAGGACTATGTTGCGTGCACTGTAGAATGAGCAGCCTTTTATATTTCATTTCAGTGCCTTTTTGCATTGTGCTAACTGATTGTAAGGCTTTTGAGATTTGTGCATTTTTTTGCAGCTGAAATATGTTGTTCTTCTGTTCCTCTTTACCCCGGGGAATGTTTTTTTTTTTCTTTCTTTTGTCCACATTGGATGCAAATTCCCTTCTGTGCAGAGGAGCAGAATTGGGGTTTAAGTGAGGCTCTAGCAGTGCATTAACTTTATGCTGCATGCCTTGGAATGAATTTCTTGTGTATTTTGAGAATACATCTTCTAAAATTTCTAGCCAATCTGTCCTTATGACCATAAGCACGTATACAGTGACTGCAGGAGCTCGGTGTCTGTTAGAATAAGCAAGCTACTTCTTTAGCAGCTTCAAAGCCACCTCTGGATCCCATCATTACCGTGGAAGGCCTCAGGAAACGAGTGAGCCGCAATCCGGTGGAATCAGCCATGGAGCTGAAAGAGAAGAGATCTCGCACTCAGGAAGCCAAGGATATTCGGCGAGCCCAGAAGGAGGCGGCTGGCTTCCTGGACCGCAGCACCTCCTCCACTCCTGTTAAATTCAGCAGCCGAGGCCGCCGTCCCGATATCGTCCTTGAGAAAGGCGAGGTGATTGACTTCTCCTCCTTGAGCTCTTCAGATCGCACGCCTCTGACAAGCCCTTCTCCTTCCCCATCTCTGGACTTCTCTGCTCCCGGCACTCCAGCCTCGCATTCAGCTACTCCTAGCCTTCTCTCCGAAGCAGATCTCATCCCAGACGTCATGCCGCCACAGGCTCTGTTTCATGGTAAGAGATGCTATGGTTTTGGTTTAATAATAAGCCACACGTAGTTATCAAGGAAAACATCTAATTAAAAAAGAAACTTCCAATGAGCTGCAGGATATTTTCAAGATAAGATGGAAAGTAACTGGTTAAATTCTGTTGGTCTTGGTTGCATTGAAGTCTTAAATAGGTTTTCACAGTTGTAGTCACAATTTCTGAGACCAGAAGGAACCACCATTGTCTTCTGAGGCATCCTGAATACCCAATGGGTGGAAGATTTCACCTAGCAACATCATCCTAATTAACAGATCATAAATTTTGGTCAGGTTGCAAAGCAGAAACGCAAGGCTAAATGCTGGTAGTTCTTCAAGGGGTCAGACCTTGTTCTAATTAAGAAAACAGAGAGTAAAGCAGTTCTTGTTGGACATGCTCTGCAGAGGGTCAAATGCCGTCCTTTTGTACTACCTCGTTGTTGTTCCCTGATTTTAAATTGAACTTCTCCAGGGTATGCTAGCTAAAGACAGAGCTTGATCATTTGATCCCCAATCTTCAGGAATTTTCAACAATTTAATGTTTATCAAAGAGCATGAGCTCACAGCCCAGGATGCAGTGTTTTTTGGATGCCAAAGGCAGGAGACCTTAGGAAAAGGATTGATTCTGTGTCCTGAAATAGGACCCCTTAACACATTCTCTGTCCAAACTCTGGAGGCCCAAAAGTAAATAGAAAATAAAGCGTGTTGGGTAAATCCACATTAGTTCTCCTTAGCAGAAAAGTCTTTCAGGAACCCCCTTTGAAATGGGACATTGTTTATGTTTTTTTTTCCTGGAT
The DNA here is from genome assembly GCF_965140915.1 of Aythya marila. Classification (NCBI taxonomy): domain Eukaryota; kingdom Metazoa; phylum Chordata; class Aves; order Anseriformes; family Anatidae; genus Aythya; species Aythya marila. The sequence goes on from NC_139044.1 coordinate 13,834,475, forward strand.
TTTTTTGATCTGTTGAACAGATGATGAGGAGATGGAAGGGGATGGAGTCATAGACCCAGGAATAGAGTACGTTCCCCCTCCCAGTGGGGCTGCTGGTGCTGGCACTGTGATAGCAGGCAGGAAAAAAGTGAAGACAGCTGAGCAGATCAAGCAAGAGGTGGAGAGTGAAGAGGAAAAAATGGAAAGGATGGAAGGTGACAGTGAGGATCCTGAAGAGTCAAACGCATCGCTGCAGGTGAGGGGGCGAGACAAGAGGAAACCACAGGTGGAGAAAGATGCTAAACCCCGAGCTCCCAAGCATACCTCTGTTAGTATTTATGAGGAAAAGCTGCTGCTGAAGAGGTTGGAAGCCTGCCCCAATGCCATGAGCATGACCCCAGAGGCCCGGAGACTGAGGCGCAAGCTGATAGTGAGGCAGGCCAAGAGGGAAAGAGGGCTGCCACTCTTTGACCTGGACCAGGTCGTGAATGCTGCCCTGCTCTTGGTTGATGGGATTTATGGAGCCAAAGAAGGAGGAGTTTCCAGGTCCCCGGAAGGGCAAGCGACATACAGAACTACTAGTCAGGACTTCAGGATCTTGGACAGATACCAGGTGAGTGTCATCAAATTTAAGTGGGTTTTTGACACTGGTTATTTTAGAGCTCTTGCTGCAGAGAACAGCACCACTGTGGGGTACCATGAACATGAAAAGAATTATGTGAACAAGGCTCGTTTTGACTTGGGGCTCTGTCCCCACTAATTATCTCACCAGCCCCTTTCTTCTCACGCAGTGTTCAAGCAGTACAACTTTCTATCAGTATAAGCACCACAAATGTTTATGTATTTGTATTCCACCCCTGCACAAACGCTGATGGCGGAGGCCTGGAAGTGCCTAACTGCTCTTTCATGCCATGTGGGAGAGGAGTTGCCTGCAGTGCTTTGCTGAGCAGTATGTGCAGCTCATAGCATTGGGTGCTGAACCTGAGAGTGCACTGCAGAGTCCTCTGAGGTAGGACTGTCATCCTGTGGGTTCAGATCACGCTGTTACAGAGAAAGGCCCTTATTCTTTCTCTGTTGATGTGCTTCCCTTGTGTTAAGTCATTGACTACTTTTCCTGATGTGTTCTGGATTTTTTTTTTGTACAGACGATGCTGCCTGCCATGAAGGGATATCGACAGCAGACAACGAAGTTTCTGTACCGATTGGTAGGCTCAGAAGACCTGCTGACGGACCACAGCATTGTCAGCCCTTACACGTCCCGTGTCCTGAAACCTTATATCAGGTACGGATGGGCAGAGGTTGAACTTGCTCTTGGCATGGGAACTGGCAGCCCACATTTCTTGGGCAGTGATTGAAGTATCTTTGTGGGAGGGGACGCTTTTCTTTTGGGCAGTGATCCTTGCAGCAGGGAGGAGAATCTTGAAGAGACAACAGGGCAGAGGAGTCACCATAGTCACTGAATGCAAGGTGCACCTGCTTTTAGGGGAAGTCTGTAACACCCTTGGTCCTGCTGTTCAGACAGGCTGGCTGAATGTGCTGTGGATCCAGGAAGTGTTCCGGCCTCTGGCATGAGGCTGTTTTTGCTGAGCTGGGTGCTGTTTTCCCACATGAATGGAAGACTTCTTTTGTTCCAAGTTGAGCATGTCAGAAAATATTTCATGGGCAGTGCCCGTTCAGCTGCAGTAGCGTTTATTTTTGCTCACTCACCTTCTGTGTTTGCTTTCCATGTTAACTGGCAGGCGTGACTATGAGACAAAGCCCCCAAAACTCAGGCTGCTGGCAGAAATCCGGGCGTATCCACACAGGAATAATCCTCACTGGAAGGCTGAGCCAGAAGCACCTGTTGATTACTGCTACGTTCGCCCTAATCACATCCCCACTATAAACTCCATGTGCCACGAATTCTTCTGGCCTGGTAAGATTCCTTCTGTGCTGGGTTTTCTAAGAAGGAAGTGGTTTTGTTCAGAAAAAAAAAAAAAATCTTTGGCCAAATGTGTCTTCAGTTGGTGTCTGGCTCAGTTCTTAGAAAACCATTATCTGATGTCATAGGAATGTAGTTGAGATGGAGACATGAGTTTGGTGTCTTTTGTTTTCTGAGATCATTTAGAACTGGGCAATTAGGCCCTAATTAGCACAGCACTTAAAGAAAGAGGTCGTTTTGGGTAACACCATCGATGCCAATAGAAATAGGCAGTTACTAAAATCAAACATCCAGCAGAATCCAGCTTGGGGTGGGGGCTTGATGTACACAAACTGCTTTATGCCAGAGATCTAATGCTCATTGGAGTGAAATCTGGGAATTGCTAATGACTGTAAGCTTCGCTATGGTGTTCTTTATTTCTTCAAGCCTCAGTATTGGCAGTGTATGGGACCAGTGTATGGTATTGATTTTTATGAACCATCTCTTTAATTGTAAGATCCCTGGGACAGTGGCTGCCCTTTACGGGGTGGGATTGGGGCCACACTTATGTGACTGTTGTCTCAAATTCTTATGAAATAAGAATTGTAATGTTCATCTAATGCCTGGATCAGCTTCTGATCAGCAGTCAGCACTGCAGACTAATTTAGAAAGCCCCGTGTAAACAGTCCACACCTTTATTCCAAGTAACTGTTTACTTTACGTTTTGATTTGCAGATAGTGATTCAACGTTGTTTGTAGTTCAGCAGTGCTCGTAAGCTGCAGTCAGGATCAGAGCTATTTGTGCCACTTACTGTCCAAATTGTACAATCCGGGGGTAGATAGCTTGGCATGTCTTCCCTTCACAAGCTGTTTTGGAGCTCGTGAGACACTCTGCAATCCTGACAGAGGCTGAACCCCTTTGTCATACACTCTCCTCTTCTGATAATGCATTTGAAGTTCTGGCCAAGTTGCTTTGCACCTTCATTAAGTTCTTCAGGACTCACCCTGTTTTATTTAACATAAGGAGCGTGGGTGTGTTCCACCCTCCTATGGGCTGTGCATCGTTAAATCAGAGAGCTGACACTCCCAGCAGCCTCCAAACAGGAATCAAAATTTCTTCCATGGTGTAAATTTTCTGGGGCTGGGATAATAGGATTATTGTACCTTGGTCTGTTTTATTAGGAGAGAGAAATGAGGATGTGATACTTCAGGAGATAAAACGTGATGTCTGTGTGGACACAAAGGGTTTTTAGCTTCACGGTGGGCTGGTGTAATTGCTGGAGTGGTGTTGGGGTGGGATGCACACCCAGTTGCGTCCTAGTAGTGATGCTGTCTTGTTGGCTGAGTTCTTGGGCACTTCACAAGGTGCTGTGAGTCCAGGCTTTAGTTATTGCACCTCCCCAAATCCTTCCTGTCAGAGCTTTTCTTGTTCCTCTCACGGCAGAAACGAGCTCGCAGGTAGTAACCGCAAATGAGCTGACACGAAGCGAGATTCCTCTCACGGTATCTGGAGCCTTCGTGTCCTAACGGGAAACATCTCCTGAGCAAACAAGTGGCGAACCCTACTGAGCTAAGCACCTTCCTGCAGGAATAGCTGCGTGCTGAGGGGACGGCACCGCTTCATCAACGATGCCAGAGCGCTCAGGGCAATGTAGTGCTCCTGTACAGACACGCTGTAAGGCACTTCACAGTCAATTGCAGCCTTGAGATAATTAACGCTGCTCCCTATTGCCAATCAATTCCTCCCACGTCTTACCCCACCCTGCTCACTCTCGAGCAAGAAAATAATTCACCCGCTTCTCTCTGCCTAGCGCTTTATGAGGTCTTGCATCTCATCAAGAGTGATAAACGTTGCTGGAAAACATACTCTGCTGTTTTCTTACCCCACGTTCCAAATATATCTGTGATCGCCAGTTTGAGGCTGAAACTAGCATTTATGGCGTGACTGCCGTGTGTTGCACTTCGCTTAGGGCCTGGCTACACAGCCAAATTACCAAGCAGGCTTCGGTGCTGTGAGCTAAGCTGCTTGGCCCTAACATGCTGCGTAGATGTTCTTGGGCTGCAAGAGCAGCGTGGTTAGGCAGGGTAACAAATCCCGCTCAGAAGTCACTGACTTCAGGTGTTTCTCTCCAGCCTCTGACTCATAGAAGCACCGCTGGCAGAGAGGCTGTTTCAGACCCCAGATTAGAGAATTTGCGTGCTAAAAGCAAATGTTTTGATAGCGTTGAAAGCTGTGGCCGGGTTCACAGTGTAGCTCACAAAACAGCTCAGTACAGGCAACGGAGGAAGCAGGAGGAGGTCAAGGCCAGGGAGAGAAAAAGACGAGAACTCTCGGCAGGTAACACTGAAAAAGCTGAAACCCCATTTCAGGTCTGCTGCACCCGGAGAGAGTTTGCAGGAGGAAGAGGATGGAGTAGCTGATACACTGCATTGCCCCCGTGCTTGTCTGCGGGCAGATCCTTCAGCGTTTGCAGAGTGGAGCGGTGATGGTGCGTGCCAGCCTGCTGCTGGCCTGGCCCTTTCCCTCCAGTGGTTCCGTAGCCCTTAGAGCCCCAGGCAAGGGGCACAAACTTACTGGGACCCAATCCAGCAAACATTTGCACATGCAAGTGACTTTACCCATATGCATGTCTACAACTGGAGGCTTAACAGTCTGCTGATATGGCTCAGCATACAAACTAAGGAGAGATTAGCTGGCTGCTGATACAGTGACACACACACACACACACACACATATATATATATATGTATATATGTGTGTATATATATATATCTATAAACCATTCGTTTTTTTTTTTTTGGTTTGGGTTTTATCTGTAGGTCATTTGGAAGGAAGTTGGCTTTAATGTCTCTTCTCCACGAGTAAAGGAGTCTTTTCCCCGTTGTGCGTGCTATGCTAATGTGTGCACCTATTGACATCAGTGCCAGAAGTCTCATTTTTGTCTAAGGGCTTGGTTGAAGCATCTGTCAGTCACAGAGCTTTGAAATAAGGCAAAAGGAAGAAATCAAGTGTTTACGAAAGGGCTTCATAATCTGAATTTCCATGGAAGTATACACAGCGTGGTCTGCTTTCTGCTTGGTTTGCAGTGCTTTCAACTGTTATCTCTTTCTTTGTAGGAATTGATTTGTCAGAATGCCTACAGTACCCAGACTTCAGTGTTGTTGTCCTTTACAAAAAAGTTATTATTGCCTTTGGCTTCATGGTGCCAGATGTGAAATACAATGAAGCTTACATCTCTTTTCTGTTTGTTCACCCTGAGTGGAGGAGAGCTGGAATTGCAACCTTCATGATTTATCATCTTATTCAGGTAATGAAAAAATCCCATGTCTCTGCCGAATTACTAGCTCCCCCTCCTTCCCTGTGTGCACACATGCATGTGTTGGAGAGGAGGTAGTGTTGTGTTCCTCCCTTCGGTCTCTTTCTCCTTGCCCTTTCTTTACTCATACAGCAGCACAAATTGTCCACTGTCAGCAGCCCATGTGGATGTTTTTGGGAGGATTGCTTCAAAAGCAGAAACTGAAACGTGTTTAGAAGAGTAACGGCACTGGTCAGGCCCTCAGAATTAGTGAGATGCTATGGACTTTGTCTCGGGATTAATTTTGCATTCTCCAATAGTCAATAGTTCACATAATAGTAATAATGTAAATTTGGGGTTTGAAGGGAACAAATTGGTAACAGTGATAATAGTTCGGTTAGAATATATGGTAGCTTTCCTTATCTACACCTGGAAGCTTATTCTGGGACCGATGCAGTTGCCTGAAATCTCTTACTGATCTTAATCATTCTCGTCCACTTCTAAAATGCACTGGTTCAAATGCAGCAGAGTTGAAGTGTTTGCAGCCTCATTCAGATTTGTTCAGACTGGCTTGTACTGGGCTTGGTTGCACAGGGACACTTGGGAACATTATTCTGAGCTAACTAAAGGGGTAGTGTTAAAGTAGTTAAACTTCATTAAACCACTGAATGGATGCTGTTTTTCAGGTGGCCTTAATTCCATTTACTTCCTTGGATTAAATTGCACAAATCTGAGTAAGGATGCAGACAGATGTCCTTTTCCAGAGCCCAACTGTGCCTCCTCAGGACCCACTTTAGCACTCCCTGAGCTCTCCTGGCAGAGCTGCTGGTGTGAAAGATTCCCCAACTTGTTTTAGTTGAGATGAGCTGTACTAGCAACAACTCTCCATTGGAACTGTTTTTACTTGTACTCATTTGGATAAAGAGAGATAGGGAGTGCTGGCAGGTCCTTGGGAACAGTGATCTGTACCTTAGAAAAAGTTCCCACCAAGAGCAACTCCTCTTGGCCACCTGAGGGTAATTCTTCTACCAACACAGCTTTCTGCAGTGCCCACCTCTCACTGGTTACTAGCCTGTGCCAACATGCAGAGCAATCTATTTTACATTCACCTCTTGCATTTCCTGAGCCTCTCTGTGTGAAGTGTTTGAGTAGATTGCCCTCAACTGCAGTGGGCTGATGTGAGATGTCAACACCTACAAACAACAGGCCCAGAGATGAGCCAGCGTTTGCAGGGATGCAGCCGCCGTACTCCTGTCTCTCCGGCAGGACCAGGATGTGTTTGCAAGTCAGCTGTGGGGAATCACCACAGCTTTTTGTAGCACCTATGACACCAATTAACCTGTTCCTGCTTTCAGGAACACGTGGAGAACAGCCAGGCAGGTCTGAGGCTGATGAGACTTGCTAGCAGTGAGAGATCACCGTTGTACATCCGGCTCGTGTTAGATTTATTTTTCCACTGCTGCATATGTCAGTGGTAGATGGTAGTCACTCATGTAGAAGTGGTGACAGTGCCCTTCTCTCCCTCTACTGCCAGGCTGTGTGTGCTGCTTCGCAGCCTACCTGGGCTGATACCGGGGGTCTGCTCTCTGTAGCTGAGGCCTCCTTAATATCCTTTGGATGAAGGGTAACTCCGTCTCTCTGCTGAAGATAAAGATCAGTGTGCTTAGGTTGGGGGTGAATTCTTGGGGACAGCGTAATTTAACAAAGAATGTTTTGATGGAAGTGATGAGGACCAAACTGCATCTTCTTAATAAGATGAATTCCAACCTCCTTTTCCCCAAAATGGCTCCTCATTATTTCACTTTTTTTTTTTTTTTTTTAAATCCCTGTGAGACCTTTTCCCTTCAAGTGATCTGCCACGTAGATTTCCTAAAGGGTGTTAATATTGCCACTTAGAGTTACCATACATGCAGTATACAGAGAATGCTACTAAAGCACTAGATGAAAGCAAGAAAACAATACTTTATTTTTATATTATAGTTTTATCAAAGATAAAGCTGCCCCTATAATCTCGGATCTTTACGGGAACTTCAGCGATGCCATTTGCTGTCTGAACTCCCTTGCCTTTTCGGGAGGCGAGTGCTGTGCCCTGAAGGATGGGAGAGGAGCTGGGTGGGATGCAGAGGAATTCCAGTGTGACAGCCCAGAGGTGGTGTGGTGCTGCAGCACGGTCCCAGAGAGTTCAGCTCTGTTTGCTGATGGGGAGGAGCACAGCGCCTGATCCTTTGGCATGTTTTGTCTTCAGGCCGTTGTTATTAAGTATTTGGGATTAGTGCTGTATGCTGGGATTATTTATAATGAACAATTGCTTAGACTTTGACAATGGAAAGCTGAGAAATTATAATCCAAAGCCTTGCTTTTATTGTCAGGGGGTCCCCATTTCTCAGAAACAGAGGCTCTGAGGAACAGTAGCTGGCCTCCCTTCACGTTTCAGCTGGTGCTACGTGTGGTAACTTCTGTGTTGAGACCTGCGATTTTCTCACGTTTCCTCAGTAACTTAAATACCAGACCTGATGAATCTCTTCACCTCCGCATTCCCCCAGAGGCTTTCTCATTCTCTTGCTGTGATACCTCTTTTTTTTTTTTCCTTTTCCTCCCTTGGCAGACCTGCATGGGCAAAGACGTAACCCTTCACGTCTCTGCAAGCAACCCTGCTATGCTGCTCTACCAAAAATTTGGATTTAAGACTGAAGAATACATTTTGGATTTTTATGACAAGTATTATCCCTTGGACAGCAAGGAGTGCAAGCACGCGTTCTTCCTCAGACTGCGGCGCTGATCTGCCCGAGCTGCTGGGGAGGATGTGCGGGAAGCCCAGCCTGTCGAGCATGGCCTTCAGCAGAGGATGTTGGCTGTCACGTGAGAGCTGGAACACACCTATGCCTTTTTCCCTAGGACTTCTAACATCAGCAGTGCTGGATTGTGTGCTGAAAATGCAGTCCAAGGGGATTGATTCATGCTCTCCAAGGGAGAGGCCTGGAAATGCCAACTGGGACATGCTGAAGCCACTGGAAGACTGACATTCTTATGGGGAGCTTTTCTGACACTGTCACTTTGGAGAGAGAGCCCCACTGATTTAAAATAAAAAACAACAAAAAAAAAAAACCCTGTTCATTTCAGAGGGGCTCCACGGATTTCAAATTTTGAAACCTATCCAAAGTTGCAGGCGTTTTTGTTTCTGTTTTCGTTTATGGAAAATGAACATCTAAACTTAAATCATCTGCAGTGTTTCTGTGATTTGATTGCTCTGTTAGGAACGGTGTCTTGAATTCATGAAGGGGAATGCAATATTGGTGCATATATCTGGATGCTGACTTTAGGAAAGCTCTACACGGGCCAGAACAGCAGTACTGGAACCATGTTTTAGGAATAATGAAGTGTGTGTGAACTCACGTCATCCCGAGTGAAGGGCTCAGAGGAGATATCTTTGTTCTGTCCCTTCCCTGCGGCCTTCCTTCCCCCCCCATTGCCCCTGTGCTCAATGTGAAGTTCTTGTGGTGCGCAGTGTTTTGTGTTCAGGAACAAGATGTCAAGTAGGCTCGCAGCTAGGTGAAGGAGGACACAACAGCTGCCAAATCAGCTCTCTGAAATCCTGCAGCCTCTCTGCCAGTTGTTGGTGCTGCAGATCAGCCCTTTGGGCACACCTCTAACCACAGAGCCAGCCTCGCAGGCTGCACCCACCTCCTCCTGCCATAGACAGAACAAAAGACGGAGGCGAGGTTTGAAACGCAGGCTCGAGTTTGTAGGAGCAACCTGTGTGCAGCTGGGAGGGGGCAGAGGGCAGAGGTGAGCCAGTGCCAGTTCTTGGAAGCATCTAGGCGGTGATTTCACAGTAATGTGAGAGAGCAAAAAAAAAAGTAAAGTGGAGAGAGAAAAAAAAAAGCCAAGAATTTAAGGAAAAAAATTGTTTGCACAGTTTAGCAGCTTTTCTCTCTCCCTGTTTTTTACTGCAGAAGAGCAGCAAGTTGGCAGGTGGCTCTGCTGCCTGACTGAAGGCCAGTCAGCGCTTTCCAAACATGAACCATACCCACTGTCCCGTTCCTTTCGCATCAGCTCTTCATTTCGGTATCAGCAGGAAGGTGGACGTGTACGTTTTTGTGTAGCCAGGAGTTAGTGGGAGGAAAACAGAGCCCACCCAAGAGCTGCGTGCCCTAACATCCATGCGCATTTCAGCCTGCTTTATGACTACGTGAAAATTTTTGATGTTAACTGATGTTACGAGTTAGCTGTACTTGGAAAGGAGAAAAATTGTCTTTATGAATGGAATTAAAGCCCTTCCCTTGAAAAAGCCTCCCCGTAGTTGTACTGTTTGTTAAACTGTCGTTCCATCATCTTTTTTCATTGAAATTTAGAAAACTCATGTATGGCCAAGAGAGGATGCTTCAGTAAAGGTTACAAGGGTCGGGGAGCAAATGGCTGATCTGCAGAAACAAGAAATTGCTCTGTGGCCTTGCAGGTCCACTAGGATTTATGTGGAGAGGGCTTGTCCCATGCTAATTTGCCCCTATTTCTTGGAAAATCAGCCAGTTAACTGCTGTATCTATTATATTTCACATTTGTGGGACTGACTATAGGCTTAAGTTTTGATTCCTTTGTTATTTTATGTGCTCTGGGATATTGATCTTTGGTGAAAATCTGACGTGGCTTTGACTTGTTCACCATGAAATCCTTCCCTGTTGATCCTAATGGCTTTGGTGAGAAAAGGGTGCAAGTACAGCTGTCTCAAAGGTCATGTTACTGATGGATTGGGCAAAGACAAAGGGCCGGGACCCAAGAAGACCTTCCTAATTAGTGTGAATGAACCAAACCGTGCACTTCCCTCCTCCTTGTGCCTCAGAGACCAGCATGAGGTTCCTTTAGCTGGGGTTAGCAAACCAGCGCCCACCCCGTGTAATGGCACAACTACTCTGCGCTTCCTTGAGCCGCGCAGTGACTGTAGCGATGATCGCAGCTGCCAAACGTGACCTGATTTAGCCAAATACATTTTTATTAGAGAATAAAGGTGGAACTTGACCCTTTCCTAAAAGGGTGGCAAAGCCCACACCTTTGGAGGTGCTTGCGTGTGCTTGATGCTTCACAACCAGGAGGCTATCTGTTGTAGTTAGCTTTTTATTACTTTTTATCTACAGTGGCTGGCAGGGTATGGGGATTGTTGTGAGACAGCAATGTGGTAAAACTGACGCTTTGCAGTTTCCTTTGAACGCGAATTCTCCTTCCCGAGGTGGAGTGGCGCTCCCCCCCCAACATGGCGGCGCCGTCCCCCCCAAGGCCAGGACTACAACTCCCGGCCTGCCCCGCGGCCCGCCGGCTCCCGCCTTGCCCCGCTCGCCAACCGCCGCCATTTGAACCATGGCGGCTGTGGCGCCCATGGCGGCGGAGGCGCTGCCCGAAGCCTGGCGCCTCTACCTCGTCCCCACCCGCGTCGCCACCTTCCGCAACTGGCCCTTCACCGAGGGCTGCGCCTGCACGCCCGACAGGGTGAGCCCGGCGGCGGCGGGGGGGCGAGGGGCGGCGGCTGGCAGCGGCTCCCGCTGATCACCCCCCCCCCCCTTTTCTCCTTTTCTCCTTTTCTCCTTTTCTCCTTTTCTCCTTTTCTCCTTTTCTCCTTTTCTCCTTTTCTCCTTTTCTCCTTTTCTCCTTTTCTCCTTTTCTCCTTTTCTCCTTTTCTCCTTTTCTCCTTTTCTCCTTTTCTCCTTTTCTCCTTTTCTCCTTCTCCCCCTGCCCGCAGATGGCGGCGGCCGGCTTCGTGCACTGCCCCAGCGAGAACGGCCCCGACGTGGCGCAGTGCTTCTTCTGCCTCAAGGAGCTGGAGGGCTGGGAGCCCGACGACGACCCGCTGTGAGGAGCGGGGCCGCTGCCCCGGTGGGGAGGGAGGGAGGGAGCTGGGGGGGGTGTGAGCGGTGCTGGCAGCCCCCGGGTGGGTTCCCGCTGTTGTGTTGTAGGGAGGAGCACAAGAAGCACTCTGCCGGCTGCGCGTTTGTCGCCCTTCAGAAGGATCCCGTCAGCCTGACGCTGCAGGAGTTCCTGAAGCTGGACAAGGAGCGGATGAAGAATGCGATTGTACGTAAACATTTGCCATGCCCTCTGAGGCTGGAAGTGGTTCAGTGTCTTGTCTCAGGGCTGTTTACCTGGCCTCCTGCTTCCCTATTGCACCGCTGCCAAACTAGCTTGGTGCTTCTAGGTTCCTTTTGGCTCAGATAGCTTGTCCTGCTCTGGTTCTCAGCCTTTGCCACACCAGAGACACAGCCCCGCTCCCTCCCTGAAACCTAACTGACGCTCGAAGCAGCGGCAGGCAGTGACTTTTATTGTTTTTTTTGCAGAAAAAACAAATTTCGCAGAAGGTGACCGAGGTTGAAGACACTGCCAAGTCTGTGCGTCGTGAAATAGAGAAGCTGGCCTCCTAGGCTGCACCAGCCTCTGCCGTCCGTCTTGTGTACGGACTGTGACACTGCCACGTCCACCGAACAACTGTTTCCTGGGACCACTTTTGTAACGGCCACACCTGTGAGAAGTGTAACAACTCTGGATGCTCCTTCTCTCACTTGAGTCTGTCCAGGAAGTACCTGGGATCTGATGCACTGCATAGATAATATTCTTCTGCAGGGATTCCCCTATTCTTCCAGTTAGTTTAATTTAGGAGTGTTTAAAAGCTTGTGTTTTTGTTTGTTCTTAATTTCTTTTGTAAACCTAGTTGTTCCTATTTTGGAGGGTACTGGTAGCCTTGCTGCAAAAACTTGTGTTTCTTGCAAGAGTTGGCAGACGCTTCCATTTCTTTTATTGAATGTACCAATGAGTATGGGTAACTTTTAAAACAAAAAAGGGGAAGGACTTTAAAAAAACTCCTTCAGGGATTTAGGATTGTGTTGGCTAATGATGTCTAGCAATGTACCAAATCATAGTGTGCTTAGTGTCCTTGTAAACCTCTGGTTTTAGCTGTCTGCTGCCTCATGGTGATGCGTTTATAGTTAAAAGTGGAAGGCAAAACAGCAAAGTAATTCTACTTAATTCTCTGGAGGAAAAAAAAATATTGACCTTTATTACAGTGAGCTACACTGAATGCAGTTTTAACTTCAAAATGGAAAATAACCCCATCAAAGTACAGTTTGTAGTGCTGTTGCTCAAGTGTCAAACCGTCAGTATTCACCATGTGGCCTTAAAATGTTTTAATGCCTTGGAAGATAAGGTTGAACGTTCTCCTTGTGCATGCTTGGAAATGAAAAGAAACCTCACTGAACAGAGTACAGGTAGTGAAGAATTGTGCTCTGAACTGCTTGGAAAGAGTGGCAGAATGTTGTACGAAATAAGCAGCTGTTAGAGGGTCAGAGTTGATCGCATGGTTCAGCAAAGTCAGTAGACGGAACTGGATGTGTGGGTTTAAGCTCTCCCAACCTCAAAGAACATCAAGCTCCATTTTGGAGAGAAGGCCGTCACAATCAAACGCTGATGAGAGCAATGCTCCTGGGTTTCGTAAGTTCATCCAACATTCCCTCTCCAAGCTTACTTGCGAACAATGAAATCACTTCATTATTTCCATCTGTAACAGCCAAATCATATGCTGATTGCCCTTTTGTATTCTTCTTTTTTATGCTTGCATTGCAGCTGTAAATAAAGAACAGATTGTGTTAAGCTACTTAGATTCATTTCAAGTTACTGGAGTTAGTAAAGTTGCTTCTAGGTAAATGTTGATGTGGAGTCGCTGCAGATTCCTGGATGCCTCTTCCTGCAAGGACAGAGCTGCAATAAGGGTGCTGAGGCTGGGGAAGGCTCTGGTCCTTCAGATCCGTGCAGGTGGGCTGTGGGCGGGTGCCCAGCTGCACACTTACCGTAGCAGGGCTTGGATGCACTCCTCTCCCTCTAATCCAAGCAGAACGGCCTCGTGGAGGGCGGTGTTGTTGTGCCTGCATGGGAGGAATCAGCAGTGTTCTTATACCTAAGGAAACCATCCGGGTACATAAAGGAATGGTATAGAAAATGAGTAGGAAGATAGAGAAGTAGTCACAGTGATCTCTTTCATAGGCTTTGGTGTGTGAATTAAGTTAATGGGAAAAGGAATTGAATAGAATAGCATTTTTAACTGAAATAACACCTTTTTGGTAAAACTTCAAAAGACCCGAGGTACAGTCACTGCTCACTTACAGTCCTGACTGCTGGTCAACGTGAGCACCTTTCTTCACGAGAAGAGGGATCGCTTCCGCGTGCCTGTTTAGGACAGCCACTGTCAGAGCCGGTCGGTCGTCATCGCCAGTGCAGTTTGGGTCAGCGCCCTGGGATGCGCAGGAGAGGGAAGGTAAGCTGTTTCTTACTGCACAGCCAAAACGTAGAGGTTGTGCTTTGCTTTGCTATACAAAAGGCTTTACCCTAAACTACACCATTCATATATCTTTTTTTCTTTCTGTGTGGCCTTGCCAAACCCAGAGGAGGATGCCCTAAACACCTGCAAAACAGAAACTGGGACAATAAAATAACTGTAAAGTATTTTTTCCTCATTTAAAATGCTCTTTCAACCTAAAGATTGCTGTACTGCTTGGATGTTGCCCCCGAAGCGTGAGGTTGAAGTTGTGTGCCAGGCTGATGTTAATTGCAGTAAGTGGTCAAAGAGCTGTAAGGTGAAGCAGTAACTTACTTCTCTGAGCAACCGTTCTATCAAAGTGGTTCTTCCTTTCCCATGGGGACCCAGTTCTTCCAGCAGTTGTCTGGACTCTGGCTGTGGAAACACAGAAAACAGCCATTAAGATTTCATGCGGGGAAAAGACAAGTGGACTCTTTTTGCATTTGACTAAAGGTTGGAAATGCACACAACAGTATGAATGCAGCTGAGGGAACAATGCCATATAGCTGAGCTTCAGTATTACCCACGACCCTTCTGTGGGAATTTTGGGTTCTGAGCAAATGTTGGATAACCCAGGCTAATACCTCAAGTCTTGAATCTGCAAATTATCAGCTTTACATCGATACACCTATGTCTGAGGCTTCCAGAACCAGTGGAAGTGTTTTATTTAGAAAATTAACATACTTGCCTTGCAGAAGTTAGTTAACCAAATCTTAAAACCAGAAATCTTTTTTTTTTCTTTTTCCCATCCTTCTACCTCCTTCCTTTCCCCTTTCAAAAGCCCAATAGCTTGGCCAAGCATTTTTCTCTGGACCCCATCGCAAAGCTCTGTGTCTCCCACCCGTTGAGTTAGCGAAGTGATCCAAACCTAGATAACAGCACATTGCACCTCTCAAACATTCTCTGCCATTACTGACAACGTTAATTCAGCAATGCTTCCAGGATGTTTGGTCTCTACTGGAAATAAAGCTTGCTTCTTGCATTAAGGTATCCCGTAGTTGTGCTGGCATCTCAGCTTGATGAAAAACAGAGCTGACCTAAATAAAAGCTTGCTGTATGGGTTTTGTTCAGCCAGACTGTGCAAATGGCAGCTATGACACAGCTAAGGTTATGTCCTGTGGCATCAGAGCCAGGTGTCAAGGGAAGATGGCAATGCCTCCTTCTGGTGCTGCTTCTTAGAGAAACTTGTAACAAAATCAGTCTGCGACAGCTTAGACCTGGTGCTGTGTCGTTAAAACAGAATGGATCAAAAAACGAGGGGAGCAATCTAATTAAGCTTTTGGTAGGAACAAAGCTTGTCTATTTCCAGTTTTGTAATAAGTGTCAGCCATCAGTTTTTCAGGTTTTATATTAAGTTGGACTTTTGTCTGTCCCCCCCCTCCCCCTTCCCTTGTTAGTGTTAAAAGCTTTCTATTTTTATCCTTGGATGCCCTCCTTCATATTAGTGCTGCTCTATATCTATTTCTTTTATTTTTCTGTACCAGCAGAAGATATTTACAGGGAGCTTATCTTGTTTTTCTGTAAGTGTTCTTGACTTTGTTCTCTTTATTTTGCCTCTTGAATGTGAAAGATCGTGATCTTCTTTGCCTACCAGAAAGGGAAACAAGCAAACAATTCAAAGTCAGTATCCTAACAAGAACTCGGGGGGAAAAAAAATCTGGAAATAATTTATCCAAAAATATTTTATTTTGTGCTGAAATGAAGGCAATATTTATAAACTTTCTACAAGAGAAAGTGATGAAATATTTGTTGCAGATCAGACTGGTTTTAACAAAAGGTTTGCACTCAAGCAGACTTAGAAACTTGCTATTTGGAAGTTAAGATTCAATGAAATGTAGAGTTCTGGGGGTTTGAGTCTTTTAACTAGCTGCAGCTATTCAACAGGCTTGACTTGGATTCATGAATTGTTTTGACCAAAAACCTCACAATTTTTTCAATGCTGTTTAGTTCTCAGATATTTAAGAACAAGACTAGAGGACCTTGAATAGATATGCATGTCCATTATTTTTAAGACACGCAATCTACCGCTGCACAGGAGGGCTGATAAATTGTGAAGCATGTGGGGACCCTGTGAGTTAGTGCTACTGGAGCCTGGAAGCACATCACTGGCAGTCTGGAAAACCAGCTCCGACTGCTGTTTGCAAAGTCTCACAGTAGAAGCACAAAGTGACCTCAATATGTACATGAACTGAAATGTCAGCTGACACCCGAAGCATTTCTGCTTTCTAATGCTGAATTTACAAATAATTTATGCAATGGAAACCAAAGTGCCATATGAGTTGCCTTAAAGGCTGAGCAGCTACTGACATCAATGGGAAATGCATAGTAAGCATCTCTGAAAACTAGAGTTGATGTATTTCAGCATTTCTTATCTTTACAAAATATACCAATGTTAAAGTCCCTGGCATAGCTCAAACATAGATGATATTGGTGCTTATGGCTTGTATTGGAAAAGAATATGCAGAGCATGTTTATCGCTAGAATAAAAACACTGCACTGAGCAGTGGCTGCAGTTTAGTGACCTCTCCAGCTGTCCTCTAGAGATGAATCATACCCATGAACTTTTGCCAGTCTGTACGTTGCTGAAATCGCAACTCAAACACATTTTGAGACTTCAACTTAGGAAGGTGCAGAATGTGCCAATTTATTAATGTGCCTGTCCCAGTCTGTAAGCACTAGTTCCCTGTTCTTGACTACTGTATTTGTTATATCATAAAGACAGAAAAAGAATCTCACCAAAACTAGTCTGGCTGCCATCCAGATCATCTCTGTCTTCTGTTACGCTATTTAGGTAATGATTATTGAATTTCACTGGTTTACTGGTATGAATATCCTGTAGGATGATCAAAATGCAGGAAGTTGATCAGACTATCATGCAATGCTGTTATAAACTCAGTAGCACAAAACAATAAAAAATTATATAGGCTTTAAATCAGTCTCAAATTAGCATAAAACATGATTATCTGTAATTAAACTCTGTTTTGACACAACATAATGTACTGTTTTTTCCTAAACTACGTGTTAGTTTGTTTTGATTTTTTAGAAACTGATACAACCTCACTGAAAAAAGCTTCGATTCTCATCCAAGTGGAAGTGCCACTGCCAGCTGAGAAATCTGATTAATTCCTCACTTGTGAAATGATGTGATACGCCTTTTCAGGCACCATTTGGCAAGGTAAGCTTTTTAAGATGCTACACAACAGATACAGTCTTAATTTTGGATCTTTGAAATGGCAGATTTACATCTTTGAAAAGCTGGAAATGAATATGTGGGTGGTTTTTTGGAACGTGGTGATTCCGTAGGTGGGAATTTAAGTGTTTGAATACTGTTAACAGGAGATTTGGTAAATGGTATCTCCAAACTATTAAAAATTACTAAGCTTGTTTCTTAAGAGCACAATATGTGGACTGAAGAAAAGGAGGTTCTAAGATCAGGAGCTAAGGGGTGCTAGAATGACTAAACATCAATAGAAAGAAGAATGTCAATATTACTAGAAAACTAACGAAAAGCAAGATGATAGCAACACAACCATGAAGTCTGGCTTAATCATATAAAGATACCTGTTCAACCAGCTCCAAAAGAAAAGAAAAAGATTCTTTTCTCTGAAGTGATGAGTTAACACCTTGCAAACAAAAGAATTTCTTGTTTAGACCTGAATTGAAAATGTATCAGTGTTACCCTGACTGCTCTAGCAACAGCTTTAGACCAGCTGCCTTACAACCGGCCGCATCCCCCAGACTGACCTTGTTACTAGCAAGAGCATAATTTAAGGTAACAGTGACTTGATAGTCGTTCTCACAGATGGCAGCAGAAGTAATCTGTAGGGAAAGAGCAACCGAGCAACTGTTAGTATCTCTTACAAAAAGGACACACATAATTTTTAGGAATAAGTCACAGTGATGGGATGCTGATGTTTATTGTGGAGCCAATGCACAAAATCACACACGGACAGTGGCCTTTGCCTGTTTCTGAAATGGCACCTGTACTTTAACTGAGGAAGGGACAGGTGGTGTTTTGATTAGCGGGGAACATCAGAATGATGGAATTGCCAAATTAACATAAAAGATGTGGTAATGCTATGTTTAATGAAAGTGCAGTCATTTTTCCACCCAAATTTTGCAGTTGTGTGAAAGGCTGTGTGGTCCTTAAGATTCCCCACGCCAGAAGAAGTGGCTGCTGCTTTAGTTGTACCAGCCCGTGGAGGTACAAGCTGTACTAAAACATAAGTAACTTTCTATATCTTTAAAAGTGTAGTGCTGACAAGAGTGCTCTTCAAGCTATATAAACAAATGGACAGGGGATTATACAGAATTGAAATGAAGCAGACAATGTTATATTGCAGCAGGTTGGGAATCCTGAGATAAGGTTGATTTTATCTCTAATCTGTATGATAACTGATAACAAGGCATTGAACCCAGAGAGTTGGCATCTACTTTGAAGCGCTTCTGTTACTTTTGTAGGCAGTGATTTCAAGACAATAGAATGACAAAAGGCCAGAAAAGCAGCAGGAGTAGCCAGTTCTAGGTGATTCAGGCATATCCCGAATTCTCTGGCAAAGGAAATGAGTTGCAGTGGACGTACACCTCATGTCCTGTACCATCTATACCAAGCAGATATCTTTTATGTTTATATTTGCATTAGTTTCTGAACACTGGTGTACTAAAGAGGTCTCAGATGTAATTTGGATGCAAAATATCTGCTGTTAAGCCTCCCAAAAAAATAATGTGACCAAATACCAATTACATTTGTCATCCTTAGTATTCATTAGCTTTTCTAGAGTTGTTTCTATGTGCTACAATAACTTTTTTTTGATTGATATGCTGTATCTCTCAGGTCAGGATAAGATGTAGTGAGTTTAAACTGTAACGGGAGATTCAGGTCAGTCACCAAGAAAGAGCTTCCCAGTATCTATGCCAGCTTAAGGAATTGCCAACCCTACTTCTGCCTGCATCCTACTTTCAGCTTTTTTTTTTTTTTTTTTTTTTTTTTTCCTCTAGCGCTGATGCACCTTTTTTTTTCCTTTCTTTCCTTTTTTCCAACTATTTTTAGCCTTGGTCAGTTCATTGATCCCAGTAGACAGACCATTGGCACAGGCAGTTGTGCTGGCATCACCAGGAAGCAGCGAGGGGGGGAAGCAACTCCTTAATCCAGCAGGGCTGCCAAAGAAAGCAATACAGTGCTTCAGCTGAACTGCAAAGGATAATTGAGCGCAGAAATGGACTGCCTGGGGCAATTGTGAAATCTCCATTGTTGGTGAATTTTAAAAGCTTCAAGACAAACATCTGTCAGGAACCGTTTAGGCAGAGCTGTTCCTCTCTCAGGACAGGGACCAAATGATCTCTCAGTCATTCCAGCCCTGTCTTCTAGGACTGTTTAGACAGGGTCTCCAGTTGCCACCTTTGGTTGCTATCACCCTTTAAATCATTTTAATGCAGGTTGGTGCACTGAAGACCAGGTCTCCAGTATGGAAGGAATACACTCTTCCACTACTGGTA
Organism: Aythya marila; assembly: GCF_965140915.1. Lineage (NCBI taxonomy): Eukaryota > Metazoa > Chordata > Aves > Anseriformes > Anatidae > Aythya > Aythya marila. Next base: position 13,853,475 of record NC_139044.1, read on the forward strand.
TAGTTTACATTAGAAGTAGGCTATATAACCAAAGAGAATTGCTGCTATCTGCTGGTGTAATCTAGCTCTAAGTTGGGGCAAGCATATCATCTAAATCCAATTTCTAGCAGGGTTTATTTAACTGACCAACTACACAGATGTCAGTTGGCTCTTCTTTTTCTTGATTGCCTGCTGCAGGATTCTGTAAAAGCAGCTGAGCAAGAGCTTTCTGGCTTCTATCACTTCTCTTACAGCTGTGAGGTGAGAGAAGAAAAGAAACTGCCATATTAAAAAGAAAGCAGAAAAAAATCTTCAGTGAAAGACTAAGAAAGAAATGGAACAACAAAAACAAACATCCCCACATATAAACAAGTTTAGGTCTAAAGAAAACATAGGTATGTATTTTTCTAGTGTTTATCTAGCAGCCAAAATGTTCTTCTCATGACACTTCACGGGAAGATATTACTCACAAGGCCCTTCCTACCTTTCCCATTCGAGGTTCTCCAATCAGTGCTCTGAATTCAAGGTTGTTCTGGGCGTAGCTTCTAAGGTGAGCACAGACATGATCCAGCTGCTTTCTCCAGTAACCTGATCAGAGAGAGTTAAGCAGGACAAAAAAATCCTTGAGATTGTGGTTAACATTTCTTCTGCTCATTTGATTAAATGATTTAAAAAAATAGCAGATTTTCACTGCATACATTTCAATTTTATATGGGAGAGCGTGTTAAAAGCTTCAGCATTCCTGCTCTTTTGCCTGTCAGAATCTCTTTGAAAGAGTTACCACGCTGTTATGCTGGTACAGGGCATGAAACACTTGTTGCATACGTCCTGTATTCAAAACTCAGCTTAAGCCATTCAGAGTTTTTGCATCTATCATACAACTACTTTCACAGCAGCTTTCTGTTTTCATTAGAGAAAGAAAGAAAAGGTCTTGGTCTCATTCTTAAATGGTTGTTATCAGGATAAATCTATTTTTGAGCACACTTATGGGAAGTACAGCATATGATTTATTTTGTTGTAAATAAATTGGGTAGGCAAGGTAATCTTGTTTAGCTTACACAGTGAAGTTGCTCTGACCTTACCTGTCCCCTCACGGTAAGTGAAGCTCATAACAGTGAAAAGAAGCCAAGTCAGAAGCGCTGCTTTCTGACATTTACAAGAGAAAACACAAGTGCACAAGGACTTCTGTGCTTGGAGGACTCTTTCTAAGTCAGAGCTGGTAGAAATTATGACAAACTAAAAGCACAAGTCTTAGTTGTCAGGCAGCTTTAAGGAATATAAAAAAGAAGGATGGTTGACCCACAAAGCAACATAAATTGTAAAAACAAGTTGAATACAAGTTGAAAATACTAATTAAAAATCTAAGCTATGGTACTACCTTATGAGTGATCCCTCCAGGGATGTCAGTATTATTTGCAATAAACTGGTTGATGACTAGCCTAGGTCCTCAGCTTCCTTTCATTAAAAAAAAAATCCAGATGGCCAGGAACATATTCTTGCTCTTTTGACTTTTTATTACATCTAAAAGGCTTTTGGGCAGTGTTGATAGAATACTTCAATTCATGCTGTTGTTTACACTTAGATCACACTGATTTACAGATTGTTAGAGTGGAAAAGGGGAGGTATCTTTGTAAAGTTTACCTGGTAGATGACTTAGCTCCAGAACAGAATGAAAATACAGCAAAAAGAAAGAAATATAGTACACGTCAGAGGATTCGTATTTTGGTACTGCTGTTATTTCACCCTGTCCTAACAGTTTATTTTTGATCCTCACAAAAGAGAAGGTTAGTTAATGGCTGATATGGTCAAGGACAGCAACAACAAATTGCTTATTAAATCACTTGCATTTAATAACTTTAATATCAAATGTCTGATACTATTTGAATTCAAGAAAAACAGACCTATCTGGCCTATATAAACAAGATTTCTTGGTGTGATAGCATATGGTCTTGTTGATATATGTAGTGTCAAGCCCTTTAGACAGCTTAGCATCAAGGAAATAGAGCAGCAGGAAATACTTGACTGTAGCAGACATTTATTGATTTATAGAATGAAATATATTTCCCAGGCCTTGGCAGTGTCTGAAGGAGAACACATTACACAGTGCACCTTCAACAAAGTTGATGTTTCTAACTGGAAAAAAATTAACAAGTCTGGTGTAGGACAAAAACAGAATTTATTCCCAACCTTTCCTAGTAAAAGGAGTTCTCTTACAAGTCAAGAGCTGGACTTCTGACAGAGACACATGAATGTTTAGTGTTACTATTTTTTTTTTTTCAGTATTATTGTAGGCCAGTCCTTTATGATCTCTGAATAGATTAAGCTCTCTCACATGTTGAGTTGAGTCAAATGTTTTATTTCCTACAGTCATGTCTCCAAGAGAACATGCCACATTTCAGAGCAAGCGAGTAGGAAAAAAAATTTCTCTAGTAATAATTTAAAAAGCAAAAGTGCATCACGTTCATATTTATATACAGAGTCAAAACAGGAAATTCTAACATTCATTAGCACCCAAGAGATAAATAACTCTGATAACGGCCTGAGGGGTTGACAGCAGTCAACTGATTCCACAAAGAACTCCTGCTGACCAAACCAGCAACTGCAAAACAAAGCAGTCTGCAGTAGTGATACAGTAGTCCCCGCATGGACGGTCTCTGCAGTGAGACAGATACCTTAGGGGGACGGAAAAAGGGGACTACAAGAGCTCTCAAAATTTCTACCAACCCTTATTTCTTGTAATGCCGTTAAGAATCCGTTTCTCTGTTTTAGTTTGTGTTGCTTCCAAGACTTATATCATTTATTTCACAACAGCATTCCAAACAGATTTTTCACGTAGACGTGTCTCATCGTATTTTTCAAGTGCTACAACCCCCAGCACATCAGAGTTTTGTTAAATAATACTCCCAGCAGGCTCTATTGCAGTACTAACCGAACTTAACTTTTGGCATGGAATAGGGGTTGTTTAGTGGTTTCCAATTCAAATATAGGACACGCATGCCCCTGATCTTGTGGGATCTGAAAAAAATCAAACTACTAGCAAGCTAGGAAAAGTGTACAGGACTCGTTAGCCACAACTTTGATGATTGTTGACAGGCTTTCTTTTAGCTATTATTGGAGATCGGTGATCTAATTTCTAAGGCACTGCGTTTCCAGTTGAAAAGACAGATTTGTAAAGAAGTTAATGACCTGCTGATGGCACATTCCATAGACTATAATCTTACGAAGAAAAACAGTCATATTTCACACCTTTGTTTTGAGTAAGAATTTTCCTTTATGATTACATAAAATCAAACTCTTTCTAACCTTTTCCAGGACTGATGGCTGTCAGGAGAGGCTTACGATCACTCATTTTCTCCAGCTTTTCTTTGTGTAAAATCAGCTCAAGTTCCTTCTTTTCCAACAGTTTGCTAGATGGGTAAAAAAGTCCAATGGTTTGGGTTCCTTTATCTTCTGTTTCTTTTAGATCTACCCTTGATTTGGACAAGGAAATAGGAAGAGACTGCCAGGCAACTTGAGCTTGAAGTGGTTTAGTCTGTGGGAGAGTGTGGAGGGGAAGAAAAAGTGTAAGTAAAATAAGTAGATATAATTAAATGGCTTACACGCAAAAATAAACTAAAACAGTATAAAATTGTAAAGAATGACAAAGCTACAAGGGAGAATCATTAACCATTACTGATTATCATTACCAATCAGTAACGATGATGTGATTTATCACAAATATTCAAGAAAGCAAAACTCTTCATGACTGTCAGAAGAATCAGGCCGCTTAGCTGTCCTTGCTAAGTGTTATGGTCTCTTCTTAAAACACAGTTTTCAATGCATGAAGGATTACTTTGTATTAGTAGGACACAGTAATTCATGAGTAGTAAGATAAAATACTTACAGAATGAAAACTTTTGAAAAACGGCTAGTTTCCCACTTTGATATTTAGAATGAGGCTTTTAAAGCCTTTGGCTAAGGCTACATTTTTGCAGAAAATGGCTCTCAGAATAAACATATGCTTGGTTTTGGTTCAGAATTCTCACAGAAACATCTTAAAAAAGAAGCTGTGTTGATTTATACCAGTAGTGGACTGGCCTATCCTTTAGCTGTGTTCAAGCCTGGCTTTGTAATACTGTGTGTCTTACCTCAGAAAACCTCAGCGAGTCCCCAGCATCCATGAGAACTCCATTCTGGGAGCTCACCCTTGATGGAGGCTCTATGTAAACACCACAAAACGCACAGAACCGAGCATATGGACGGTTGTCTGTACCACACTTGAAACAAGAAAAGTAGCACGGAGGAGGATCAGGCTGGAAAGTTTAATGAAATACTTGTTACTACAGAAACATACGATGAGCAGTTCAGGAGAGATAAAAACAATGACACAAATTAAAAGGAAGCAAAATAAGAATACCTAAAGTGATTAGAATAGTAACTAGGGTACCAGACTGTTAACACACCGGCAGATGCAAGACAGTGAATCTTTAGTGATCTCAGCACTGTGTTAAGGAGGCAAACATTTTTTTCCAGACAGATTTACTATTTTGGTATATTATTTTTAATGTATACTTCCAAAAACATTTATGTTCTTTGTCAAAACCCTGTCATTACTAGTGTGGTGCTCTAATACCAAATATTGACTGAAATTCTTCCAGTTTAAGCTTTTGAGCTTTCCTGGAACAGTATAGATAGCAATAATTGTGCATGCATGCAGGGGAGTGCTTAAAATTTTATGTAGACTCAGCTCACGTTAAAAAAAAAAATGTTATTCTCCACCAGTGTGATGTTACCTTGAAACACTACAAACAAAATACATGTCCAAAGAAAATGTTCACGTTGGTTGTACCATGCAAAACTCAACAGAGAATCAGTTGATAAAACACTTGTCTTTACTGAAGTTAATGAGGTCTTCAGCCAAAAGAACCACATTTATCATCTTATCTCTGGTAATTCCCTGTACAGATGATCATGGCCCAGCGTAGTTGTGGGAAAGCTTGAGTTAGGTTAGCCTATGCTTTAGCCTTTGATGGATAAGCTACTTTGGTGGAGTACACAGCTATTGCATCTTATCTGATGCAATGAGGTAATGCTCGTTGGCCCCACAGCAATTTATTTACATCTCTAAAACCCTAAGTCATTGACAAAAGTAGGGTCAAGAAGTTTTTAATTAACCTGAGCATTTAATGTTTCTTTATATTATCCTATGTGCTTTAAGCAAGTATTTTGATAATAATAAACTATGTACTAACTGATAAGAGTTTTGTGAAGATTGAAAGTGTTTCAGCTCATAGATGAGTAAAACCAGATTTGTCAACGCAAACACCAACAGCATGTACCTTGGCTCCACACCAGTCACAGAAACGAGCATCACACTGGTTAACACGATTGCATTTTGAGCAGGAAATTGTCTTCCCTTGCTGGCTGCTATAAGGTGGGGGGGTATCTCTTTGAAGCACGTGCTAGTAAAACAAAACAAACATCAGGCAGAAACTACTTCTTATAAAGAAAAGTTCAGTAGCTAACTAAGGCAAAATAGAAAATTAAGCAACTTTGATAAAATAATGTGCAGTCTAAAAGAATTATTTCAATGTAGAATAAGCAACAGACTGATTTTGATCTAACTTGCAACATTTCAAAAGCACTGTAAAATGTGGCATTAATTTGTTTGTTTGATTGTTTTAGTAGGAATAAGTGCAAAAAATTTATTTCCTTATCAGTTGTGTCCTTAATTTATATTGAGTACTTTATTAATATGGCCCCATGTGTAAGTACACTTGAAATAAACAGGGAGGATGCTCTGCTGGCAAACTTATATTTTCAAATCCAAAACACAACTGCTATTTTTCTTATTACCTTTTAAAGTCTTTGTTGTGGTATGGTGGGAAGAGTGTGTTCAGAAAACAAGTTTTTTTTTTTCCCAGTTTGATATTTGCTACATAAATATTTTTGTACCCTTTTACCTCGTACAAGTTATATATTACCTAGTTTTCCCACTACAATTAACTTATATGGGTATACAAAAGAAAACAGATTTTGCAGCTGAAACTTGGAGGTTGATCCTAGCTAGGACAAACAAGTCTTAAAATGTTTTGTTAGGTTTTGCCTCAGGAGTCTAACAGGGATATAAGTCCAAGCATGTTATTAGTCTAAATTATTTTATAACCATTAATAGTACTTAATGGTCATTAATAATAATTAATAGTAACCAGTTTCATTACTAATGATCAATTATTCAGGACTTGTTATTGGTCATCACTAATTACTAATTAATCACTATAACTAGTAACATTTGTGATCGCTATTAATAGTAATTCAGTGAGCAGTGAAATTTCTCTTAGCTTCTACAGAGCTCGCCATTAAAGTCATATGCCTAACTTTATGTGGTTACACATTCACATCTGCATTCAGTGAAGCAGTTAAATACATGATTATCTTCTTTAAACAAGGATAGATTTCATCTGAAATTCACTTTGAAATTCACTGGCTGAAATGTGGCCTAAGTGAAATATATCTTAAGCTTTTTATATAAGACCTCTTTTTAGCAAGGAATCCAATAAGTAAGCTAAACTGGGAGTTGAAACAGACAGTAATTTTACGGGGAACATTTATTGTGTTTCTCCCCTCAGTGCAGAATCACTGACAAATACAAGCACAGTAGCTGTATGTGCATAGGGGCAGCAGCAAACTGAGTTAACAAAAATAAGGTAAAAGATTATTTTGTTTTCATAAAGTAATCAAGATGAGTGAGAATGATCTTTTGGATGTATCTACTCGAGTTCTGTATTGCAACTAATTATTTGGATATCAGCAAGACTCCCAAAGAGTCCCTATTTTTTTAAGTGCATTCTGAGCTTTGCAATCCTGACTTCCAAAGGAGAAATTTGGAGGTATAGGGTTTATTTGTAATATTTAGCTTGGTATTTGTGATGGCACATCAGTGAGAGTACTGGTCTGGAACATGGCGTGTGGGAGGGATTCTCTGCTTTTGTAAAAAGGCACAAAGGGATAGTAATTCATTTTTCAAAAGAAAATAACTTTATGTTTTGACTTGGGTAACCCAACTGCAATTGATGCAAGAAGCCTTACCATCTGTGCTTCAGGCAGTTTGCTTTCACAAGTCACACAATATTTATGGTGAAGAGGATTTCCTGTGCCGCATGCCTGACAAAGTACTTTGCCCTTTTAAATAGAAAAAGAATATGTTTCACATGGTATTTGAAAACTGTTAGCAACAATAATAAGAAGAGGACTCGATCACAGAAAGTACTGTGGTTATTCAGCTCTGCAGATAGAAGAGATCCTTCAAGTCTGTGCTGTGGAGTTAGGTTTTAGTTAAGCCATATTGCCTAGTCATCACAAATTTGTGTATCTTGGTGCCAGTTTTGTTTAAGCTATGGTACAGGTCACTTGGGAGATCTGTCATCAGTAACTCCAGACCTTTTTATACATTAGTTTCAGATTGCTTCGTCAATTACCTTCAAGCAGATGTTGGTTTGGGGCTGCAGCTGTGGAGCTATTGGTGACTCACATACAATGCAGGTGGGTGTATTCATTGGCACGAGATGTCTGCATTCAAGACATGGTGCCATCTGAAAGAAAAGACACATTATACCTTATTAAGGACTGTGATGAGATCATTAAGTTTATCATGAGATCATTATGGTTATCGTGAGATTTTCAATATTTTGCTTATTAAAGTCTACATCAGCAGCAGTCACTGTAAACACAGCAATTGACAGGAAAATAATATTGATATAGAGGTCAAAGGCTATTGAGAAATCACAAAGACAACCAGAAAGAGAATGCTTTAGTGATGACTATCGTGTGCCAGAAAGGTGTTAAATTATTTTTCAGTAGATTTAAATGCTACCATAATATGTGTGTAGGTATTTCAAATCCTTCTAACTATGAACCTCATCTAAAGAGGTGCTGAATATTTTCAGTCATCACTTGAGACTACAGCATTGTCCCAGACAAGACATCTTTTTGAGGATACAGAAAAAAAAAATCACCTTTGACGTGTTAGATAGGGTTACTATTTCATGAGAAGAGATCACGGAAGACAGGCATCACTGTAAAAACTCAGGGTGCTCTTGCATATGCATGCATACCGCTGTTAAAATCTTCAGGCAAACTAGATGGATCTTCTACAGCTATGACACAAGCACTAGTCACTAACTTCACTATTCAGCACTGGAATAAGATGCACATGCAGATCCTGAAGATGTAGTGGTTGTTGTTGCGGGACGAAGAGGAAGCTGAATTTGGTGATGTTTCCCAACAGAAGTGAATAAAACACAATTTACCTTTTTGATGTTATCCTTATTAAAATATATAGCACTTGAAGCAATCCATGGTTAGTTTTGCCCATCATTTAAGAATTACTTTGGACCCACTGCTGAAGTTACAAAACAAATTAAAACAAAACAAGCAGAACTCCCTAAAAGAAACTGTGACTAAATAATGAATATGTAGTTTGCTGAGGAAGGTTGGTCCTATGAAGAGGATTTGTTGTGTTATGATTTTTGCTGACCTGTGCTCCTTCAGGGGGCGGGAACTGACGTACTGGCACAGGTGGGATAGGAGATCCACATTCCTGGCAGAAGTGAGCCAAGGGGTCAGACAAGCGAGGTGCGGAACAGTGTGCACATCTGAGAATAAGAGCAAACTACCTGAGCATATTTTGGTATTTTTTCTAATTTGAAAAGACAGCTTTTCCTGTGATCGTACAAGCGTTAGGAATTTTTAAAAGGATGGTAAGAAAGTTTATAACATTAAACACTGATATGAAAATAAAGTTATATATGAGAGAGAATTTTCAAAGCACTAAACTAGATCATATTCTGCTGCTATAAGCCAGTATCTGCTTTGTCTTTCCTAATTTTTAATAGAGTCTCATAGTATTATCAACTTGGTTGCTAGTAGCAATTGCTCTGTTACCTTCCAAGGACAAAGATGTTAAAAGCAGAAGTCACTTACCTGAGGAAATTCGTCTCCCTCTGGATCCTTGCCACCTGTGTGCTTGCTAAGCTTTTTCGGCTAGTCACCACAGAAGAAGTAGCAAACTGAAAAAAAGGCAATTCTTTAGCATTAATTAGCTAATGTTTGCAAAATGCATAGAAGATACACACAATTGCATCTAACAGATTCAGCTAAAGACATGTTATTTGAGTTAAAGTGCACTGAAATGCAGTGCATTAAAGAGCATCTACTGCATCTTGATTCCCCCATTAGCTGTTTTAAGGACCCACATCCTTTTCTTCTAATTCTTCTTCAAAAAAATATTTACTTCCAAGTGAGCATTACTAGATCTTAAGTTTTATATATTGCTAATTGCAGATTCAGTAATGTATTAGAAGAGGATTAGTAGGAATGCAGGCATTGCTAATTTGCCTTGCCTCATTTTGTCTTTATTGGTAACTCTGTACTGCTTCGGGCATCCCTATTCCAGCGTGTCATTACCTATACATTCAAAGTAGTGCCATACAGCACAGTCCAAAGTATTTGCTTCTGAGAGATTATATGAAAACGATCACAAATTTTCAAATCTTTGCATTTTTTAGAGCTCAGTTATTTTGATAGACTGTTATGTTTTAATTCAACACCCCTCTGCTTGCCTGTAATGACTCTGTTGGTAGTGCTGAGATGGATTCCTCTCTGCATCCTGTTGTTTCCAAATGGCAGTTCAGGAGCTGTGGTCCTTGCAGGGACTTGCGATAAGTCTTTTTTTCTGTTTCCAAGTCTAAAATTACAAACCTGTTATTCCACTGTCATTCACTTCATGGAGTTAAGATATATGTTAACATGAACATTATATGCTCTCAAGTTTTATGTCCCAATAGGCAAGCATATTTCTAGTCATTATTCCAAAATTATTTTCAAATCCATATTTTGGGTTAAAACAAACTCCATGGAATTACAGGAAGTTAAACTAGAAGAAACCTCATTCCTCTCTAAAAGAGCATACTTTTATATTTTTCTCTGTTTAGGCTTTTCTTCCTTCCTACATTGTCAAAAAATCCATCTTATAAGAGTAAATTAATTCGTAAACATTAATGTGATTCCCTATTCTTAAACACTCCCATTCCTGTGACCATGGGATAAAAGCCCTTATACAGGAAATCTGGGTCAAGCTTTCATTTTTGCTTTGTGTATTTATTTTGGAATCTTACTGCTGGCAACACTCAAATATCAGTAAAAAAAAAAAAAAAAAAAAAAAAAAAAAAAAACTGTAAAGGATTTGCAATCCAATCAATTTAACAGCATTTTCTGGCACAAACGGGGGCTTTGTTATGTTGCTCAAACTGAACAACCTTTTTTAAAATGTTTTTAAGAGGCAATTTGATATGTGTAAAGGCAATTTTTGTTCTCTGTTTGCAGTGCTAAGAACTGGAAATTGGAATTCCCAAAAGATGTTTAGTCTTTTGAGGTGGTTTTGAAACGACCTGTATTTTAATAATGATATAAGATGAAAACCTTACCCTGTCTACTTTCAGCTAAGAGAGAAGTATATTTCAGCTTTATGAAGTAACACCACACCTTGAAAATCTTGGGGTGCTTCACTCCAGGCAGGTTTGATTTCCCTGTTCATTCCATTTTTCTTTGACTTTGTAGTAAACAATCCATCTTCTCTCTCCTAAAAAGTAATTCCAATTGAATTCCAAGCAATATATACATATATATTTGCTCTAATCCTTTTTTTCTATAGGTGTTTGTTAGGATTTTAAAGTTATAGGTACATTTTTAAAGGTTAAGGTTCTTATTTCAGTGCAAGACTTTGAAAAGCTTAAATTATAAATGCATTTTAAAAATGAATTGGTCAAGAAAGACCAGTGGAAAAAAAAGAAAATATGTTGCCTTGAACTTTTAGTATTACAAAAAGGACTGAGGCAGCAAAGATGGACAAACAGGGAAAATTAAGTATATAAAAAGTATAGGTTATCAAGATTTAATCTTTAAGTAATCTCATACATACAACTCTTTAAATTCAGACAAGGGGTTACAATTGTTAAAACTTGCCTGTGTGGTGACAGCTTTTAGGAAATTCTTGTCATTGTCTTCAACAGAAAAGATGTTTGGTTGCTTGTACTCTACCAGAAACACCTTTGTTACAACAGTACTCTCCCTGCAGTCCCTGAAAATCAATGTTCACAAAGCTATATACATGTCATGAAGCCATGTGCAGCAAAAAGTAAGTAATTGGTGAACATGGTTCTTTTTTATTTAAAGTTAAAAGTGAGCACAACAAGTTATCAATAAAATGTATTAGTATTTTAATCCCTCAAAATCTTTTACCTGTAAAACTCCTGATACTGCTGTGTCTGCTTTCTGAGGTAATTACTGTTTGCCAGAATTGCAGAAAATAGAGGACAGCCAGACTTTTCTTCCATTCATAATACCATATTCATTTTCCCAGCCAAGCACCAGGTAGCACACTATTCATTTGATGTAACAACTGTATTTCTCAAGCATTTCTTAAATTACAGCAGTAATGTTAAAAGGCTTGTAAATGTCCAAACCATTCATTTAGGATTTACTGTCATTCTAGAGCATCTATTTTTCCCACCTGAAAATGTCTTAACGAAAACATACTGGAAACAAGTGTTAATCCAGGTAGTGATACAAGAAAATACATCGAGGCCTACCTTTTGCATGTCCCTGCACAAGGAATATAATGTTGTAATATTCCAGTGCAGATATAAGAACAGGCTACCTGTAGGTGCTAATAGAGGAGAACAGCAAGTCCAGATTCCCAACTGGACTGGGTATTTCTGTCCCCTTTGAAAAACAGGATAAAAATACAACAGAGAATGCATGTATTTCCTGTCTCTAGGCATGAAGTTAGGAGAAAGTCAGTGTCTGTGTAGCAAAATCTCTGGAATGTTGCATTTTTACTCTTGTGCATGCAACATTTTTCTTGAGCTGTGGGGTCTGCCATTCTGTGCTCCTTCCTTAGCGACTATGCAAATTCCTGGGAAGACCAGCTTTTTTAAATCTGTTGAATCGCTGGATGACTTCTGATGGCAGAAAATACCACAGTAGTCCCTCTGGCATTTTGATCATGTTGACAGATGAACTCTGAGTACAATGTATTTTATTAATCTCTCACCCACAGCCTCTATGGATCATTGGCCTACATCCATGTCACAGAATATAAAGATTCTGGATAATCCATCCCCATAAACATTGAATAAAAAGTGTTATGAGAAAGTGAAGACAGTGCACCCATAAAGATCACTTAGGCTGCAAGCTGGTTGGGGAAAGAGTTGTCTCTCATTTTCCAAATACAGGGTAGTTTAAACAATATGGCTCTAAGCCACTGCTGGGATATCAATCCCCTGACAAAATAAAAGTAAAAGAAACCAGGATACTTACTTTGTAACTGCAAGTGCCTTGACCATGATTTTCCCAACTGGTAGTATGATAGGACTTCTATACTTAAAAGTGTTATGCTCTCCATAGCCAAGTTTCTTATTGGGTTCTGGTTTACTTCCATCTAATGTATAATAAATGGAGACCTCAGGTGTATCTGAAAGACAGAGAGAGTAATTAGCTAAACTGTGTGAAAGCTGTAATAAAAACAAACTCCACGCCTCTGGAAATCCTCTCTACCGTGCTTGATTTTTCTCCCATAAACAGAATAAAGCAGTTGTATAAATGACTGAAAGTTCATGACCAAAATTGTTTCTCCCATGAAAAATTGGTTCATGACCAAAATTGTTTCTCCCATGAAAAATTGGTTACTAAATGAATACAATTTCAATTGTAAGCAGTATTTCTCTTCTTAAAGTAGCTGTACAATGGTTTTGTAGGGAAACATTGCAAAAACTCATCCGTTCTAAAAACAAAAAAATATATTTTCTCCTATGATGAAATGTGGAATTGTAAGGAAGTCCTTTAGGGTGAGCCTAGCACAGGCTACTTTCAAGTGCTATTTTTGCAGTCACAGCAAAATGCAACAACTTAAAGAGCTTGATCTTGAAAGCAATTAAGACCGCTAACATAGAGGAATAACCCCCATGTCAATGACATTGTTTGAATTAATAAAATCAAGTGCAAGTGTATTTGGTGTATCAAAACACAGTTAATTTTATAAGTTACTCAGGGAAGTGGTTATTCATAAACGTATGATAAAAAAAAGTTTCAAATGGTCACATAAGAAAATGTTTTACATAGAGTCAAAGCTATTATTCGTACCTGATTTTATTTCTACGAGAGTATTTGTATCTATTTCATGTTTAGCCTTCCCTGGAAGAGGGATTCGAAGTGGTATGACCTGAGGAACTGAGACAGAGCCCGCTGTCATTTTTCTCACCAGTGATCTTTAAAACAGAAAAACAAAAAGGCTGACAATATTTTTTCTTGACAGAAGAATGCATTAAAAAATGTGGTCTTTTAATGTAATTCCTCATCTTCATTTGTTTCTTTTAGGAGAGAGAACACTGGATACTTTAAACTGCTCACTCATGAATATTTATATATTTTTCACATTGAAAAAGAATAAGATCCTAACCATCATCACACTTTTGACATTTTCTCCTCGAACAAAGCTTGAGACGAGTTCTGTTGCCTTTATTTCACTTCAGCTTTCCTTGCTCATGTCTGACTTCCAAGTATTCAAGAGAAAAAGCTTTAGCATCATACGTCAGTGATACATGCTAAGAGGGAACAGTGCAGTATCCTGACCCTAATCATTAAATATATGGTGTCATTTTCTCTGCAGGAAGAACAAGCTACCTGTTTTGTTGTGGCCACCTGAATGGGTGTCAGGGCAATGCAAGAAGATGTCCTGAAGAGGGCTAGAGACAGCTATTCCTTAAGCTTATCTCATTTGTGGTATGCATTGAAAATATACCTATAAAGCACATGCCAAACTTAATTTATCATAATTTACGTATGATGTCATTATCTCAGCCAAAGCTCTCTTGTGCTGCATGCACCCTGTGGCAAAGTCACCTCAGGGCGTGCAGATCAGACCTCTACCTGACATCGGGGGCTGTGACCAGCTCTCCTCAAAGCCTCACCAGCTCTTGGCGCACACCTAGGGCAGAAGCACAGGGTCCCCGGTCAGTATGGTGGGAGCCCACCAGGGGGACAGCACAGGTCACAGGAGGCAGCCTCAGCCTCACCAGGCCCCCATGTCCCTTCCTCGCACCACACAGCCCCGCTCCATCCCCTCACACTGGGTCCCGGAGCAGAGGCTTGCCCACCCCTCAGCACGCAGACAGCCCCTGCTCACTCCGACCGACCCCTGCCCACCCCACTCGATCCCTGCCCTCGCCACTCGATCCCCCCCATGTTACCACAGACGCCACCATCCCGGCCTAGCAACCGCCCCGTCCCGCCCCTCGCTCCCCGCCCGGCTCCGACGCCATCGCTGCGCGCCGCGGCGGCGCCATGGCGGAGGTGCGGGTGAAGCCGGAGGCGCCCGACCCGGTGGATATCGAGAGCCGGTGGGTGAGCTCCGCTCTTCTCGCCCCTCCATCCCCGCCCCCAGCCTTTCGGATGTGGCAGGATAGGGTTTTTTAACCTCGCTCTCCTCCCTGCCGCAGGATAATCGAGCTGTGCCACCAGTTCCCTCACGGCATCACCGACCAGGTGATCCAGAATGACATGCCCCACATGGAAGCCCAGCAGCGAGCCATGGCCATCAACAGGCTGCTCTCCATGGTAGGTCCTGCAGAGCTCCCCCGGTACTCCAGGCACCCGGCGCCACTCGTACGGACGGGCTGCGTGGTGGCAGCCTGCCAAAACGGGGCTGATTGGAGTCAGTGGCGTTTGCTGTCATTTTATGGTTAGCACAGTTTCTTTTTGGTTGCCGTAACCACTTAGGGTCCCCATAACCAATTAAACATACCTCAAAATTTACTGGTTCTGTTCTGTAACAGAAAGTTACTGTGGGGTTAGTCACAGTGATAACAAGGCCTGGTGCTGGAAGTAACCTAACCTACCTCATTTTGTTTTTCCTATTTATCAATATGTGTATCAGGACATTGGCTGTGAGCTTTTTTGTTCAATAGTTTTTGAATTGGTTGTCCAGATTTCAGAGTGAGGCTTCAAAGACAGCTAAGTCTCTAAAACTTGTTTAAAATACATGTCCTGGGGAGTAGGATGCAGGGGGAGATCTAGTAAGTGCCTTATGGTAGGGAAAAGAGCTGCGGTGAGAGCTAGGCCTTAATAAGCATCTGGGAGACAAGCTGCAAGTATTTCTTCTGTAGAAAAGCATTGAGAGGGATCGTCCTGAAGTGAGAGCTCCATTCAATTATATAATCCAAATCTGTAAGAAACAAGACTGTAACTGTGGGGAAGGGATCAAATAGCAACAGAAGAGCAAATGTTAACTAATGATGTTATATGCATGTCCTTCAACTTGTCTAATTGTCTCTTTCTAAAAACACAGGAAATAGGAATTTGCCTGGCTAAGGCATAGCAGGACAAGTCTTTTGTGTATGAGATGCTAGTAATTCTCAGTCCTGGCTGTCGGTTTTCTAGTGATCAATACTTAAGCAAAAAACAAAACAACACAACCAAACAAAAAAGAAAACAACCTTTGCTACTGGAAATTAGAACTGTTTGAAACCCGTGTTCAGTAGAGCACTAACTTTTTTTCTGGATGGCCATGCGATTATTTTGTTGGGAAGCAAGAGAAATGTATACAAGAACTTGGTGCTCCTTGTACAACAGTAAAATTTAGGAGAAAGAACAGCATGTACACAGATATTGTGGGAAGAGGCTGGAACTGTATCTCTTTTTTTATTTTTATTTTTTTCTGATAGCTAATGATAAATGGATACTCATAGGGAAAAAGAGCCTTAACAGTATCATTGTGTCCAGCAGATAGAAATGTTAAACTTCCTCTTTTTTTTTTTTTTTTTTTTTTTATTCAGAAGTCTTTATTTATTTTTTTCATTTATAAGTTAAGAAGAATTTTTGCCAAATTCTGAAACAAGCTGTTTGAAGGAAAGTATACATGCTGTGTCTGTTTCTCCTAGGGGCAACTGGACCTTCTCAGAAGCAATGCAGGTCTCCTGTATAGAATTAAAGAGTCTCAAAATGCAAGGTAAGCCTCACACTTGTTGAATAAATATTTGAACACAATTCTGACGCTTGTGCCTCATTGCTGAGAAGCCACCAAACAATTTAACGTAGATTCTGTAACAGGAATGTTACAGAACTTAAGTGTACCTTCCTAAAACAAGTATTTAACTCCCCTGAGATGAACCTGGAAACTGTTTTAGTGGTTTGTACTGAACAGAGGCTATCATGGAACTCCCCCTGTGATGTGCTAGTGGAGTTCCTGAGCTGTCAAAGTGATCTGTGCAAGCAGATGTTTATGCTCAGGTGAAATCCAGCTTAAGTTTGACCATACCACCTGCAGCTGTGGTTCTGTGGTCTTCCTCATGGCTCATGTTGGTTGAGCAGTGCTCACATTTATAGAGGTTCCAGGAGACCACTTGATCTGCTGTTCATGCTCGTTAGTTGATTTATTAAAAAGTACCTTCAAACCATGTTTTGTGATGACTATGTGAGTAAGAGGTGCCAGACTTAATTTTAGAAAGAAAGATCCTTCAAAATTATTCTCAACACAGGCATCTCAACCTCTCTTTCCAATGCATTCAGGTTTTCTCAGCCGAGTGAAAAGTTCTGTTTTAGAGGTGGTAGCACTCTACTATCCCTTTGTAGACATTCCTTCCAGAAACAGATTATTCAAATTATGCTCTGTTCTGTGACTGTTTGACCTTCCACAGTTGTGTTAGTACGTGGCTTTCAATTCCCCATTGTTATGACAAGTTGAGTAACTCTGGCTTACTCACGTTTCTTTTCAAATTAGGCTCTTTTCTCTTTACTGTGGCTTCTCACTGGCAAACTTGGATTGATCCGGAGAGGTTTAGTGTCATATATTATATTTGCCAATGGCTGGTTTATT
Source organism: Aythya marila (assembly GCF_965140915.1). Classification (NCBI taxonomy): domain Eukaryota; kingdom Metazoa; phylum Chordata; class Aves; order Anseriformes; family Anatidae; genus Aythya; species Aythya marila. The sequence goes on from NC_139044.1 coordinate 13,870,363, forward strand.
GTGCAGATTTTCTTCTTTGTGCATCGTGTTTTTTTTTTTTATTATTGTATTTGTTTTCAGGTTAAAACTTTCAGACTTTGGGCCTTTTAAAAATCCGGCTGTCTGTTCTACTTTACAGTAAAATGAAAGGCTCCGACAATCAAGAGAAGCTGGTTTACCAAATTATAGAAGATGCAGGCAACAAAGGTAGTTCAAATAAATCATAACCGTAAATGGTACTAGCTCTGTTTATGAAACTGTTCCTGTCCAAACTTTTAAGTGCTTGTCCAGACAATACAAATATAAAATCTAGAGTGCCCTTAACGAGTCTGTAGCTAATATTCCCCTTCAAAAGCAAAGAAAGACACATTTCTCTATTAAAATAACAACCTCTCCTAGTTGGCTTTTTGGGGCCTCTTTCAGATTATGAATTATGACTTATTTATGGGACTCGAACTGAGGAATCTGTGCAGAACACTCACTACTTAAAGTAAAACTTGCCATCTGTATGGGGTTTAACAGCTGTACTGCCAGCAGAAACTACTACTAGTAACTGTGCTTTCTTAGAAGTCTTTGCACACTCTGTTTTAGAGATGGCAGGTAGAACTGGCTGTATTTTATGTTGATGTTGTAGGAAATAGTAGTTATCTAAAAAATGCAAGAATGTTTACTTGATCTATTCATGTTACCAGTCAAATGGGGTCTGCATTTAAGAGCTCTCAGAGGAGGAATAAAGGGCAAAAGGACAATTTGGTGGTGCTGCCATGTGTGTTTTGTTTTGTCAGTTGATTTTTGTTCATCCTCTTCTAACTCTTCCTTTAATTTTTTCTGGGAGTCATAGGAATCAGAAATACATCCTATGGCTGGCAAGCAAGTCAAGCAATGCTGTGTTGTGATTTTTGGTTTGTGAGTACTTGCAGAAACAAGTGGCTGTTTCTTGTAATTAATTTCTGTTCATTTCTCTGTTTTTAAACAGGTATTTGGAGCAGGGACATCAGATACAAAAGTAATCTGCCTTTAACAGAGATCAACAAGATACTGAAAAACCTGGAAAGCAAGAAACTAATTAAAGCAGTTAAATCTGTAGCAGTGAGTAGTTTGTGACTTTTTAACCATTTCAGATGTTAGCTCCATGTTTGAACAGGGGACTGGGTGCAGAGAAGCTTTGTTCTGGCACCAGCTTGGTCACTGACTATGCACTGATGCTGGACTCTCCACCTTTAGAATGAATGTTTGAGGTGTGCCAGATGTAAGAGGCCATAATGTTTGCTAAATATTCAGCATACCACTAACAAACTGATTAATAATCTAATTAAGTAATAAATACATAAGTTCCTGTAAAGATACTCTTCTTCTGCCCTCCTTTGCCAGTGGAGGGGAATTAGGTTAAAAATTAAATTCGGAGATCATCTTTATGATGTTTGAACTGTGTGTGCATTGTTAGTGGGATTGTCTCTTCTAACAGTATATTATAAAATGATGAGGAGTCTAAACGTATGAATCTTTTCTTTATGTCCATGTTACCTAAGGGTCAAACACATTAATGAGAGCTTGAGCCAGTTCTGTGCCCTAGATTTTAGGTGCAGTAAACCATTTCTTCTGTAGATACTTTGTTAAATCTTCTTTTCTTAGCGGTTAAGAGCTGTGTACTTTTCTCTAACAGGCATCCAAAAAGAAGGTGTACATGCTGTATAACCTGCAGCCTGACCGCTCAGTGACTGGTGGGGCCTGGTACAGTGACCAAGACTTCGAGTCTGAATTTGTGGAGGTGTTAAATCAACAATGTTTTAAATTTCTACAGAGTAAGGTGAGTGCCACTGCTAAACCAATCGTCCATTTATATTGTGCAAGTAATTCTTTTATTTCTAAAACCAGTGATGGACAAGGCTTAAGTTTTCCATTGTGTCTTCTGTGTTACCCATTGTTTTAACTGGATCAGCAAATCTGTGCTGGATTTTTGTTTGTCACAGCAAGTGTGATGATACTGCATTTTAACAATGCATATTGTTGCACCCTTCAGAGGGAGTGAAACCTACCTTCAAACTCCAATGACAAGCTAGGCAGCAAAGGACACAGGACCAAACAAAACAGCATTTTTTTTTTTTTCCCTTCAGGGCTGCTCATTTCAGAGAGACTAAAGGCTCTAGACAGGCAGCTGTGCCTGGAAGACAATTTTCTTTAGTCTTAACCATAGAATCATGTTCTCCAGTAAACAAGTCCTAGGCAGATTGCAGCATTTATCTGTTAAATAAATAAACAATGTGATAGGTACAGCAGAAACTTTTGTGTCAACAAAACACCAGATGCTGATATTCCTTCATATCAATCTAAATTACCCTGCAATTTTACGCTAACTGACATGAAACTTACATTTGGATGTGCACTGCATTATCTCACATATATCAATCTTGAGGACATAACTTTAAATAAAAAAAAGAAGTCCCAGAAATGGTTTGCAAACTAACTTTTATTTTTCAGTCTGCCTGAAACTGGACTGTGAAGGAAGCTGTTGTCAATGAGTACTGATGAGAATTCGTCTTTGTTTTTTTCCCTCAGGCAGAAGCAGCTCGAGAGAGCAAACAGAACCCCATGATACAGAGGAACAGCTCATTTGCATCATCCCATGAGGTGTGGAAGTACATCTGTGAACTGGGCATCAGTAAGGTCAGAACAGATTTGTATTACTTCTCTCAAAGTTCTCAGTACATGGCTAGGTACAGGAGTTAGGTCCTGCAAATCTGGCAAGGGGCTGATAAGTGCCTTAGTGCTCTGCAGTTACTGAAATGGAGGTGGGTTTTGCTGCACTGTTGCTTTTCAAGGAGTGTCAGTGGTGCTGTATGGGATTCCAGGATAGTTTGTACATGTGGGTTTTCAAAGATATATAAATGTTAGTGTTCGAATCCTTGCAGATGGCAACTGGAATCAGTTTTCATTTAACATTCTCACCTGGGGTAAACTTTATAATTTCTTCCAAGTTTGCCTATGTGCTTCAAGCAATTTTAGGGGGAAAGAAGGATAAAACAACAATGCCATTAATGGTCACCATCAACAGACATACCTTCATTACTTCTGACTTCTTCCACAGTTGTTTTGCTGTAAGACTAGAAATGTTCCATGCTAGGCTGATGCAGATACTTGAGGCGCATAGGAAAATCTTTTTTAGCCAATCAAGGCTAGTGTAATTCAAAGGTGCCTAGGAGGAAGGACACCTGTTTGCTTTTCTTTTTGTATCTGCACAACCCCATAAAGTGCCCAGTAAGAACTGTGTCTTCATCTGGGCTAGGTTAGAACTCCAAGGATTTGAACAACGATTTGGAGTTCTTACGGAATTTACTCTCATTTTCTCCTTGCAGGACTTACTGGCACGTCTTTATTGTATTTATTTTACTAATTGTTTCTTAGGTAGAATTGTCAATGGAAGACATTGAAACCATTTTAAATACACTAATATATGATGGAAAAGTGGAGATGACAATTATTGCTGCAAAGGAAGGGACGGTAGGCAGCGTGGATGGACAGATGAAGTTGTACAGAGCTGTCAGTCCTCTCCTGCAACCTACTGGGTTAGTCAGGACACCCTGCGGACTCTGCCCGGTAAGTAACAAATTCCGTATGTGAATATGTGGGTGCATGCAAATTTTGGGTAAAACCTTTTAAATGGTCAGCCAGTGTAAATCAGGGTTACGCCTGTGAGTGCTCCTTGTGGATTTCTAAGCCAGCTATGCTCATGAGTATCATTTAGCATCTTAATGTAAGGGGCAGCCTTGAGTTTATACCAGGATGTTTCCTACTTACATGCTGTCTCTTTCCCTTACTGTATGTAACAGGGTGCTTTCAAGTCCAGCCTGTTCCAAAATATAACTTCTTATCTGATCCTGAATTTTTTTTTTCCACCTATTTATATCTTAATAAGCTAACTTCTGTTTAGCTTTTGGTCTTTTCTAAATGGATCCTGAACTGATACGTGGGTGAAACTTGCCAGGCATGTCTGTTTGCATCATTTACTACAGTGGGGTCTGTTCTGCTTTGCTATGCTCACATTATTCTTCCTCAGAACTGGTATTGGACTTCCTATACTTTGTCCTGCGGTAGACTACTGTTTTTCTACAGGGAGAGGAGCAGAAAACACAAGACCATGCTATTTCTAGTTCAGTCATGCTTGATGTACACAATTACTCCACTGACACAGGGCTTTCTTTCCCAGGTTTTTGATGATTGCCATGAAGGTGGTGAGATTTCTCCATCGAACTGTATTTATATGACAGAGTGGCTGGAGTATTAAGGTGCAAGAAAAACTGTAAACTGGATTCATTCCATATAGCCAAGGTGACAAAGCAGCTTGCTTTTTTAGAAGTGGACTTCCAAATTTGTGAACACCTTCAAGTTCCTTGTTTTTCAAGTAAACATGAAGCAGCAACACATCAATTGTGTGTCCTGTGAGAGGACTGAAATTCAAACCAGGACTGAAGATCAAGGCTGAAGTGAAAACAGATCCATTCTTGTACAAAAATGTGTGTGACTTGAAAAATGTCATAGAACCGGGTGGTGATGTGTCACTTTCAAGGACTGTGTTGAGTACTCTGCTGACATTTACTTAAAATGAGAGAAAATAAGTCATCAGCTGATCAGAAAAACTTGCTGGTGAGTGTTGCCAAGAATGAGATCCCAAACTTTGCATTCCGACTAATGCTGCTGATGGGAGCTTAAGTCCTAAAGCTGACGCTTTTTTTTCCCCATGATAGCTACCATCTAATTGGAAGCTAAAAATCTAATGTGGGAAAAATCTTAAATATGTTAAATAGAACTCATTGATTCTTCACCATCTTTCTTACCTGCTAATTTATCATTAAAACGCTGTTTGATTTGTCTTACGTATTTTTGTGCGTCGTTATCTCCACTGCTGTCATTATCTGGTGATGTATCTTTATTTATTCCTTCATCTGATGGCTAGAGGATCATCTAATCTGTGTTGCTGTGTTCTGGCAGCTGCATTATATACACACATCAGCTGAGATTTTGATTTTAAGTATTCTGTAAAGATGTGTTTTCCAGAAGAGAAACAGTTCCTCTGACCTGATACTACAGGTACAGGGAAAACTTTTATAGACTGTCTGAACGCCCTCAGGGTTGCCAAAGATGCCAGTGACAGCTGTTTGTACATAAATATGGCCCCTGGCCTTGGTTTGTGATCTGAGAGAGGCACGATACTGGCACATCATCAAAAAACATGAGCTTCTCTTCCTGTGATGTGGAGCCAATTTGTGTTTCTTGTAAGCACAGCCTCCCTGGCTCCTCCGTGCGTCTCTGGACTGATGAATTGGCAATAACTTATAAATTGTGTTGTAATAAGCCTATTGCCCTTGATAGTGGCCCAAGGCATGCTGGAACACGGATGTGTTCTTTGAGGAAACTAGACACAGCTCTCTATGGATATCTGGCAGTATCAGAGGCGTGACACTCTTTGGAAGTATGGTTCAAATCCTGCTTTGGAAGTAAATAGACTTTTGTACCAACTGTTATGCTAACTAGTTACATCACCTCTTCCTTAATCTGTAATCAAGCAACATCTTGAGAAGTCATCTTTTTCAGGAGTTATAATACTGTGCGTATATGGTACAGCCAGCTCTCTGCCATCCAGAATAACCAGAGGGCTGGGATGAAGTACTTGTGGGCAGGGCACTGTACACAAGTAAACATTGTGGAGAGCCTGGTCCCAGTACAACTTGTTTCCTATGGCTTAGCCTTGCTGGATGTCTACACAACCACCCAGTACCTTTGTGTTAGCCTCACAGTGCTGGCAAATGATTAGTGGGGTTGAGCACAACAGTGGACCTGCTGCATCTAGCTGTTTTCAGAACTCCATCTGAATATAAGCCCTCCTGGACGCTTTGTTGGGAGGGCAATGGTCAAGCACCTTTGCTTATAACATGGACTGTGGGCAGAAGGCTAATGCTGGTAGGTTCTGTGCAAGGAATAAAAAAATAAATGTATTTGCTGTCCCATAAAGGGAATGTATATATACAGAGGCAGCCAGGCATGATGTCTTAGACTGGAGCAGACAGCTAGGATGACAAACTGGCACATCTGGGGAATGACTATGGTGTTAGCTAGTGTGAGTGCCCACGACTGTCTCTTTTGTCGTAGTGTTGTCTCTTGCTTGATGTGACAGGGATGCACCTCTCCACAGAGGCAGAAGTGTTGTCAAAAAAGAGGTGTGGGGGTGAAATTACTATATTTGTTCTTTCTCTGCTGCCTTTAACCCCTCAGCGCACTGAAGCCTGAGAAAAATGCTTCACTGAAAGGAGTCTTAACATAAATGACTTAGCATAAAGGATGCTTCAGACATCCTTTATGTGGCCAAAGGTAGTTTGAGGTTTGGGGCTGGGATTGCCTTTGTCTTCCTGCTCTCAAAGATGACTTAACACAACAGGGTCTGCATCCTGCTGCTGCAGAGATAACACAAATTGTTTGTGCTCTGCTTCAGCTAGAAGACAGCTTTCAGGGAAACGACACATCCTTATCATGCAAGTGTGTCACTTTGTGGTGTGACCATATTCACTGGCAATAAGAAAAAGGACAGAGAGTTTGTTGTCAGTGAACAGATTTAGGAAGTGGAGAGTTGGTCTATTAAGCCCTTTAAATTCTGGCTCATTTATACTGGGTTTATCTGGTTTAGGTGACCTTATCTTTGTGGTCCTTGAACCTTCTTAGCATTGCGGTTGTTAGAAGACTTGTCAAATTTGGAAAAAATATGCCTATATAGAAAAGTAAAGCAATTTCACTTTCCTACCTGTAGAATAGGAATCTCTGATCTGTCTAAATAAGAAGAATGATCTTTGTCACCCAGGATCTTCATGAACCCGTCTGACCTATCAGCCTGTTTAAAAAGAGAATAAATACCAAAAGGTAACATTAATATTCTTTTTTCCTCCCTGGCTTCCTTCATTTTTTTTTCCTCCTACCCGGCAAAGCTATCCCCACTAAAATGTGATATGAAATGTAATGTTTTAAGGACGTTATACTAGCTGTAGTACTGAACACCAAAACACATCACCACCAAAACATCTTGCCCTGGGAAGGAAGCACAAGCTGCTCCTTTCTTTATGTTAGCCTCATAACAAGAGAGCACACGTAGCAGGCGTACTCTGCTGATACGTCTCGCTGCTGCTGGAGGTGTTATGCACGATGGTTGTTCATCTGATGATGCTCAACCTCTTGTGTTGGAGAGCTCAGTCCCGTTCCTATGAGCCCTATGGTGTGCAGCTTGCCCAGCGGTAAGCAGCAGTCCTGAGGCAAGTTGGAGGTCACACCCAAATGCCATTTTAATGTGAGATGAAGTGCAGGATTGCTTTTGTTTCCAAGAGAAACATTAACTACAGTGCCAGGCTGTACTGTGAACTGAGAGAAAGTACAGCTGCCAGGTACTGTTTAACGTGCCCAGCCTTCACAGTCCAAAGTTTAAAACAATGACAAGCTTAAAGCAAATTGTGGCTGATTGGCTGTTTGGATTTTTTTTTTCTTTTTTTTTTTAATTAATTTGCTTACACATCTCACCTTTGCAGGAGGTGGAGTGGTGGTTGTTCCTCTGGTGCTGTTCGAGTGCCATCTGCTGTCTCCTCCTGGTATGGCTGCCCTGAGACGAAAAAGAAAAAAGTTTTAAATGCTGGCTTGCTGTTTTGCCTCCACGGGCAGAGCAGGTACTGGGGAGAAAACCACACTGAGTGGGGACAGCAGGGTCTCCTATTGATTCCAGACATTTCATGCTTTGAAACAGGGTGTAGACACCTTAACGCGCAGGAGCACCTTCCACACCACACAGACCCTTTGCTTTTTGCTTTTGTAGCTGGAAACATCTGTCAGGGTGATGAGTGGCGAGGGGTGCGGCTGTGCTGAGCCTGGGGACAAACGTGTATGTCCCACAAGGCATGCCACGGATGGTCTGTTTCTGCTGAAAAGGTTCACTTGCTCCCTCAAAAAGTTGATTAGAATCGTTTAGCTTGGAAAAGACCCCTCAGGTCATCAAGTCCAGCTGTTAATTATTGTACTCGGTGCTGCTGTGGAGGTCTGTTGGGTGGGGATGGGAGGAAGCCGAGTTCGAAGTGTTCTCCTTGGGGTTGTTAAACATGGAACAGATGGAGGCTTATACCCCGCCATCCCTCTATTTTTGAGCTGGCTGATTGCTCCAGGTAAACAGAGTGGGAAAATTGTAGCTGGGATTTTTGGTGGCAGCCTGTGTATGAACACGGGGCTTTGGGATTCTGCTCCGTGCGCCAGCTCGCGGTACTTGCTAAGTGCTTTAGTGAACCTAACGCTGGCAGAGGGGCCAGAAAACAGGAAGAAAAAAAAAAAAAAGCACCCAAGTGTAACGCCACGCCTAGGAGTGCGCTGCTACGGGGAATTTTCGTCATCCCCTCAGCCAGCCCCTTCCTCCTCCGCCCCCCAGCCAGCCCAGCAGTGCCCGTGAGGGAGCGGACGCCGCCTCCCCCATATTTACTAAGGGCACCCATTTCCCTCCATTCGCCCTCTACCCTTAGCCAAGATGGCCTCCCGACGCCGCCGCCGCCACGTTTGTTGTGGTCACCCCTTTCGGAACGCTGTGCGACGGGCGGGTGCCCTTAAGCAAGATGCCGGCGGGGCGTGCCGGCGCCGCCATCTTGTGTGCGGGCAGGCGGCGTCCCGCTGAGCTGGCCTTACCGGCGGAGCGGGGCCTGCCGGGACCGGGCGTCAGCGGCCGGGAGCGCTGAGGTGAGGTGAGGGCAGGGCGGGTGGGCGGCGAGGAGGGGGCTCCACAGCCTCCTCACGGCCTCGCAACAGCGCCCACCTCACGTTTGGGCATCGACTGTGGGATTTTCGTGTTTCTTTGCTGGTTTTGGTGAGTTTTTAGTCAACTTGCTTCGTTCCTTCCAGAGCTGCTGCAGCCCCATGGCGACCTACCTGGAGTTCATCCAGCAGAATGAGGAGCGCGACGGCGTGCGCTTCAGCTGGAACGTCTGGCCCTCCAGCCGGCTGGAGGCCACGCGCATGGTGGTGCCCCTCGCCTGCCTCCTCACCCCGCTGAAGGAGCGCCCCGACCTGCCGCCGCTGCAGTACGAGCCGGTGCTGTGCAGCAGGCCCACCTGCAAAGCGGTGCTCAACCCGCTCTGGTACGTGGCGCTCGGCTGGGGATGCTGGGAGAGAGGCGTTATCCTCATCTGCCTCATTCCTCCTTTTCCTCAGCCTGGCGCTTGTCAGCGTTCTTCGTGTAGTTGTAGTGAGTCTGGTAAAAGCACGCTGGGTGTGTTAAATGCCAGAACCTGAAGAGAGAGGATTGTCTTCAGGAGGGCTGTTAAGCTGAAGGTAACATGAAAACAACCAATCCTGTTACCATCCCAGAGAACTTTGTGGTAAATGATGAAATGAACAAACGAAAATGCTGGTTATATTGACGTTGTCCTCTGGGCCACGGCGTTCATTTAGTTTCCTGGTTTTATACACATCCTATTAGTCGTGGGTTGTCTCCAATACGAGCATCTAGGTTATCTTTGCGGTTTTCCTAAGAATTTAAGATGAAATCTTTGTCCCAAAATCACATGGTGATTATGCTTACGTGGAGCGTAGCATCAGGCTGAGGAAAAAGGAAGGAAACTAGTTAGAGGAAGTAGGAAGAGATCAAAGCCATGAAATAAGAATATGGTCAGGCTTTACTGCACTAGCAGTTATTGTATGTATTGGGCTGAGGAGAGTAAACTCCTCGGTGCAGTTTGTTCTGCGTTTATACAGGATGTGGGTGGGTGGCTCCTGCTGCTCTGTGACTGGAGCACTTGTGTGCTGCAGCTATACAAACAACGGGATCACTGAGATAGGCCCAAGCGTAGTGAAAGAATAATAAGACATAAACTTTTGTCTACCAAAGCTGAAGCTTCAGAGAGCTGTTGGTGGTCCCTCATGCTGACAAGCCTGGAAGCAGCCAGGCTGGCTGAGCTAACAGCCTTTCTGACATTAGAACAAGAGTCTGAATCGCTACAACCCTGTCATTCAAGCTGTAGCATCTGTTGTTTTGTTTCTTCCTCAGTGCCATGAAGCACTGTAGATAACTGTGAAACTGGGCTGTAAGGTTGTTCCTGCAGTTGTACTAATGCCTTGCCTTTTCCCTGCAGCCAGGTTGACTATCGGGCCAAGCTCTGGGCTTGTAACTTCTGTTTTCAGAGAAATCAGGTATGTTGAAAACAGCCTCAGCCTTCTTATGTTTTCATTGAGTGTTTTATTGATGGCCTCCCCTGGCAAAGGATGTTAAAAAGAGCAGAAATTCCACCTCTCTAGATTTCATCCCTTGGCCTTTTTCCCTTAATGAACCCAGGCCAGAGTACTTGTTAATGATCCTGTTTTATGTGACATTTTGCCTGTTTTCAACATTTTTGTCGATTTTACCAGCATGGAGGGCACACAAAAGAGCGAGCTGTTTAGCTCTTTTTTCACATGTGTTTCCAGTGTGGTTCTTTTTGCACTTGACATTTACTGTTCTTGCCAAGTATGAAACTTAGTAGGTTTGGGAAGGCTTTTGCCATTAGAAAACGTTGCATGGTTAAACGTTTTTTTGCTAACACATGGCTACTGCTTTAGTCCTGCCTTTCACTCTTTCACTTAGAGTGGGGTGAGTGAGTAGCTGTCTCTACTGCTTGCCACCAATATCTGTGCTTAGGAAAGCAGCAATATTAGGAAAGCCGGGCTCTTGTCATGAATTAATCAGATTGGCGTGGTGGTAGTAAATAGGATTGAACAACCCCATCACAAGCAGGGCAGCCTCTGTACTGCAGAGGAGGGCCCTACATTTCTGCCCTGCAAATTCCTTGTCCTAATTTTTGGTTCTGTTTTTCAGTTCCCTCCAGCGTATGCAGGCATATCTGAAGTCAATCAACCAGCAGAGCTTATGCCTCAGTTTTCAACAATTGAATACATTGTGCAGGTAAGCGAGTCATAGGCAAGTTTGCAGCCCCCAGAACTGTCTTGTTGGTGATATCTGTTGTATGTATTTGTTTTAATTAAGGTAATGGAAATAAGTATGACTTACGTAAGATGCTTAAGATAGGGCTCATTTTATTCTTTTGACTGGAGTCATGATAAGAAGTGTCACCTAGCATGTGTACATGCGTAGTAAACCCATCTCTTTCCACACCAGCGAGGTCCACAGACACCGTTGATCTTCCTGTATGTTGTTGACACGTGCTTGGAAGAGGAGGACTTGCAGGCGCTGAAGGAGTCCCTCCAGATGTCCCTGAGTCTGCTGCCTGCTGATGCTCTGGTGGGGCTTATCACTTTTGGCAGAATGGTCCAGGTTCACGAACTGAGCTGTGAAGGGATTTCCAAGAGCTACGTGTTTAGGGGCACGAAAGACCTGACGGCTAAGCAAATACAGGTATGTCCTGCCATCTGTCAGGCCAGTGGCTTGTTCCTCTTAGCTCTGTTGACACCACTGCTGTCTTTCAAGCTCTGAGGGAGGAAAGAAGGTTCAGTGCTCTTTATTATTTGTTATGTCATTACCTTCCCAGTGCCTCCTATGTCTTTTTGTCATTGTGAATGTTTAGAAGCTTGTCCAAGATAGAATGTTTATATCTTGCATGATTGATCTATTGATGATTTCCTAATTTCCTAAACCTTTTTTCTTCTGTTCTGTAGGATATGCTTGGGCTTTCAAGGCCAGCTGTCCCCATTCAACAAGGAAGACCTCTTCAGACTCAGGAGCAACCTGCTATTTCAAGCAGGTAAGTGCTACAACAACACAGCAGAAGATCAGGGAAGATGTTTTATGACCCTTTGGGATCACACTTCTAAACCTAGGTTTCCTAAGAGGATTTTTTTGTAAGATAACTTAAATGGTGTTGTCTTGTCACAGTTATTTCCCTCCATCATGGGATATGTGTGGATGGGATTTACTAGAGCTATGTTTTAGGCTCCTGTAGTATCTTGGTTTTGCAGTTGCAAGAATGTAATTGCCATTTGGGCTGGATTGCTACTTGAAAAATATAAGGTAGCAGTCTTTGGAACCCATATTTATTGCTTAGGGGTTGTATGTGTTTAGAGCAAGGTCTTTTGGTTCACCAGCCAACAGGGACCTTGTTTGAGTAACACGTCTACATGTCACCTTCTGTTCGTTGCCCAATCAAGTCCAAAAAATGATTGGCTGGCAGGCAGTGACCGTGAACAATGAAGCTGTATTTGCCTTTGTTGAACGTGGTGTTTTCTTCCTCAGTTCCTCATTTTCAATGTGTTTTGGTATACAAAATCACCAGTGAAGTCCCTTTCCTATGCTTTGTGTGTTTTTTGCTTTCTCATTGGTTCCCGATGACTTGCTTTGGTCAGTTCTGTTATTTTGCCCAGGCCTGTTATCTTGGAAAGTTTGTACATGTAGGAGTGTGCCACATGACTTTTTGCTTCTGATAACTCTGTCTCAGTGCAATTTAAGTGTGCAAGGAACAGAGGCACTTTTCTTCTCTTAAACTGAAGGGATTTGTAAGCAGGAAAACATTTCATTTTATTTTATTTTTTTTTCAGGTTTCTGCAACCAGTTCATAAGATTGACATGAATTTAACAGATCTCTTGGGAGAACTGCAAAGGGACCCGTGGCCAGTGACCCAGGGAAAGAGGCCTTTACGTTCCACTGGAGTAGCTCTTTCGATTGCTGTTGGCTTGTTAGAGGTACTCTTGCTGCTGCTGTTTCTTTGAGATGAGCTGTCTTTGCTGAGACACGTGCAGGTCCCAGTCCAGCTTGGTTTGTGGCCCCTTTACATTGGGACACAGCGATGCGTTTCGTCTCTACTGGCATTTGACAAGAGTTAGCGCCAGCTGGTGCAGAGTGGGCTGGGAATTTACATTAAATGTAAATTACATTACAGAAAACGCAGGTGTTTAAAGGTGTCCGATCCTTGTGCATATGGCCACGTGGAGTCGATTGCATGTACTGGGCTTATCTGAGGGTCATCTGAGATATATGTAGAAAGAACAGAAACTGCCTGCTTCCTGTTGTGACGCTTGATGTAGCTTGAGCCTAAACCAGAGGGTGCCTGACAGGAAATGCATTGCTGTTTGTCAAGGCTGCCTGTAACAGCGATCAGTTCCTAATGATATTGCAGAAGAGCAAGCAGATGCTCCTCTAAATAAAGTGTTGTCTGTTTTAAACACCCTTTTACTCTCCCTGCTCGCTAATGTAAGGCCTTATTTTTATTTTAGGGCACGTTTCCAAACACAGGGGCCAGAATAATGCTATTTACAGGTGGGCCTCCAACGCAGGGACCGGGCATGGTGGTGGGAGATGAACTGAAGACACCCATTCGTTCGTGGCATGACATCGAGAAGGACAACGCAAGGTTCATGAAGAAGGCCACCAAAGTAGGTGCTGGTGTCAGCTGGGGGCAAAGCCACTGGCAGCAGCTTAGGCTTGTTGCATGGCACAGTGTGTGTGTAAAGACAAAAATGGTGTTGTGAGTGTTGGGACGTGACATAAGCCCATGTAGACAGCTGTCCAATATCCTTCTTCAGGGAACAAACATCCCATTTTCTTGATATGGGAATGGTATGTCTGTTACATATACAACATACGTATGTTTGTATGTGTCCATGAAATGTACGAGTTTTTCTTTGTATTAAGGTCAAGGGAACGGTGAAAGAGACTTGCTGTTAGTTACTTCTGCAGCCTGGACTTGTGCCTTCCCAGAGAAGTATTTCAGTGCTACTTCCTAGCTCGTGGTGGGTGGAGATCTTTGAATCTCCTTCAGGGAGGAGGATAAAATAAAGCCTGTACTCCCAAGATCTGGTAGCTTCCTCAAAGGTTGCTTTGTCTCTTGACATATGAAAGAACAGTCAAAATTTCAGGCGCGAGATGTGCCTGGCAGCTTAGAGGAAGCAGTATCATACGTGCCCTCTTTACTATCAGCTAGAAACCTTTGAATTTCTTGTATGTTATCACAGATAAAGAGCCTGTGTGTGGATGAGGGTAGCAGTTCATGTCTTCTCTGTACCTGTGACTTGCAATTCAAGCTTATCCAAGGGAGACACCCTAGGAAGGAGAAGTGTGCTCAGGCAGACAGCCGTTTACCTTTACACTCCTGCTATTGGTTTCATTTGTGCTTTGTACCTCAATGTGTTGGCCTCGGCTGGAGAGCAGAAGAGACATTGCCTGATGCAGCGTCCTAAAACTGTGGTGTTGTCTTTTCTCCCCAGCACTATGAGACTCTGGCCAACCGCACTGCAGCCAACGGGCACTGCATCGACATCTACGCCTGTGCCCTGGATCAGACCGGACTGCTGGAGATGAAATGTTGTGCAAACCTCACGGGGTATGTTCACGGCAGGAAACACAAAGGTGGCACCTGCATTTTTTGGAGGGGGAGAATGGTTCAGAAAGCAGCTAGTTTGCAAGACAAAAGGGAGAGATTTTTGTCATTTTATTCTAAACTGTGGTTTGAATTTGCCAGGAGTTATATGGCAAAGTTTCCCTGATCCCAGTCCACATTTCTGAAGTCTCACAGTAGCACATGAATTAACACTGCTGGTAGAAAACTTGATGTCCTGCTTTTGAGAAAGGTATTCTAAAGCATGGTGCAACATGTCTTTTGCAAACGCCTTCTGCCTCCTTCAAATGCCTTGGGAGGTAACAAGCGTCCTTCACAGAATTGATGGGATGTAGATCCCGTGCGTTGTGGTGCATGCATGACTGAGGCACCATCAGAAGAGCAGAGCTTCAGGCACGGAGGGCAGAAGCTTTCTTTGTGTGGGCAAGATTTTCTCTGCTTAACAGCTCATTTTGCTTTCTCAGGGGAAGTAGGCTGAGCAAAGCTCTCTTTGGGTTGAGATGTTTGTAACCCCTGAGCATTTTTAAGGCAGATGAAAGGATGGCAAGAAATAAATTGAGAAAGCAAGCTGGAAAAGAGCATTAGCTTGTCTGGCTTTGGAGGCATTTATTAATCTGTGTTCTCTAATGTGAATTCTACCTATGCAAATGCATGCTTTTAAAACAGTTTCTGCCCATGTTTTCATGCATGAGAGTTGGGGGGGTGTATCCTTTGTGGTTTACTTCTGTTTTCCAATTGTTTCAATTTCTTTTTTTTTGTTTTGTTTTTGTTTTCCTCTTAGAGGACACATGGTGATGGGAGACTCCTTCAACACTTCTCTCTTCAAGCAGACCTTCCAGCGCGTGTTTAACAAAGGGTTCAATGGGGACTTTCGGATGGCTTTTGGTGCAAGTTTGGAAGTGAAGGTGAGAGTCCAGTTAAATTGGCTGACATTAATTGGAAAATGCAAGTGCTGTTGATTGGAAAAGCTGGTTAAATATCTCTGTGGTAGAATTTTCTACTTGTTTGAGGTCAGCTGTAGTGCCTGCTTTGCAAAAAGTACTATAACGGATTGAGTGGAGGGTTTTATGTTTGAAAGTTTATTAATTTTTTCCTCTTTCTTAAAAGTAAAATTCTGAATTCTGCTTTTCCTCACTCAGCAAGCAACATTTCATACTCTCTCATGGTGACTATGGATATGTCTCCACTGTTAAAATGTGGCCATGTAGATTCTCCTATGTTCACCAGCTGTAGCAGTAGGTGACCTGGGAAGGTACTCAAAGGTGCTTTCCCTGGTAGCCATATATATTAAATTTCTGATCAAAGCTGAGCAGCTGATTCAGTCTCTATATGTTCTGTTCTACTAACTTTCTTTTCGAAAACTTTTTTGACCTTGTTCTAGACATCTAGGGAGCTGAAAATTGCAGGAGCTATTGGACCATGTGTATCCTTGAATGCTAAAGGACCGTGTGTTTCTGAAAATGTAAGTTTCCAATCTGGTAAGAAAACAAACAAACAAAAAAAACCCACACCTATACTGAAGTAGGAAACAGTGCAAAATTTCTGGCTAGACCTAGAGGTCAGCTAGCATGTGAGAGTGTATCTTGAATCTTGAGATTCAAGAAGAGTGATTTGGAAAGGAAAAGGCATTTTTTCCTAGATTAAGTTCTTGCCCTATAAAATCTTTTTGTAACTGCATGCCCTTCCGTAACTTAATCCATACCCGGAAGATAAGAAATGCAGAAGGACTGCCATGACTTGTAGCTCTGGTTGGAATTTAACGGCTTGCCTTACCCACTGCCACAGACAAAAAGGCTTTTCTCTTTTCAATTCTGTGCAGGAACTTGGAATTGGAGGAACATCTCAATGGAAGATTTGTAGTTTGGATCCCAGCACAACTCTGGCCATTTACTTTGAAGTGGTAAATCAGGTCAGCCCTTGCTTTTCTCTTTTTGGTCTTCATTTTTACAAGCTGAGTAGTTGTAACAGGGCCAGGAAACAAAATGGCATTGCTTGTGTTTTCGATGGATGGCTGTAAAGTGCCAAAGTAATTTTCTTAGAGGTTGTTTCCATATGCATAAATTGCATGACGTTTTTATTGTACAAATTCTTGTACAAGAACTGCATTGTTTCTTCTTGTCTTCTTCTGATGGCATTCATTCGCAAAGAAGAAATAGTCTTTTTGCTGTTAGGTGCTCTGGAGAATAAAAGGACAATTGCTTTCAAATTCTTGGAGAATTGATCCTCTGAGTTGTAATATGAGATGGCTCACAAGCAGATGTTTTTCTCTTCTCTTGTCCATCTCAAGCTTGAATTTACTCTATGATTATTCAGTTGATGCCCTGGAGTTGTCCCTGTAGTGTACAGAGCTAAGTCAAAGCCAGCCTGTATTGAAGGCTTACCTTATTTCATTTGCAGCACAATGCACCGATTCCTCAGGGAGGCCGAGGGGCAGTGCAGTTCGTCACTCAGTATCAACACTCCAGTACACAGAAACGCATTCGTGTCACCACCATAGCCAGAAAGTGAGTATCTTGTGCCAGTTCTTTGGCAGAATGGCAGAAACTTCAGCACAGACTGTGCTGGAATTGTTTTAGCCTTTTATTGCATGCATTGGCCACGGAGTATTTGGCATGGGGGGGATAAATCTGGTTTGGGTTTTGCTGACAATGAACGCACTAACCCTTTACTAATCCTTCAGCTGGGCAGATGCACAGAGTCAACTCCAGCACATAGAAGCTGCGTTTGACCAGGAAGCAGCTGCTGTGCTGATGGCACGGCTAGGAGTGTACAGAGCTGAATCTGAGGAGGGGCCTGATGTCCTGCGGTGGCTGGACAGGCAGCTGATCAGACTGGTAAGACCAGTAGGCTGCAGTTGGGTGCAGTCTTAATTCAAATAAAAAGGGTCTATTGGAATGAAAACACCTTTCTTTTTCCAGGTTGTGTTGTTTCATTGTGCTCTGATCACAGTCCCGTAGTTGTAGTGATACTTGGAAGATGATATGATCAGTAAATTTGTGGTGGGGTAGGTAAGCATCTCATTGTCCTGAAAGGGCCAAACCTGAGATGAAAGAAGTGATAGTGGAACCGTGATGGTGCAGGTGGGAAGGGACCTCTGGAGGTCTCAGCACCCTGTTCAAGCAGGGCTAGCTTTGTATTACAGCAGGTTGCTCTGGGTCCTGTTCAGGTCAGTTCTGAAGATCTCCAAGGATGGAAGTTGTCTTGCTTCTTGACAGCCCGTTCCAACGTTTGATCACAGTTACTGTGACTTACTACTTTTGCATTATATGCAGTCAGAATTTCCATTTCTCCAGCTACCCACTAGGTATCAGCAGACAGCACAGTATGACCCCAGGTCCCACTCTTCACTAGGCTGAACAAACTCAGCTGCTTCAGCCTCTGTTCCTGCATTGGGTGCTCCAGCCCCTGACCAGTTTGGTGGCATCTGCTAGGCTCACTTCAGAACGTCCTCTTACGTCTTGCACTGGGAAGTCTCAGACTGGACGCAGCCTTCAGATGGGTTCTCACCAGTATCAACTAGAGAGGAGTTGTCACTTCCCAGCTAATGGCATTGTCCTGTGTCCTCGTTCTGTCTCTGTCTTCAGATTTCACAGGCTGGAATTACTTAAACCAAATCTGTTCCAGGATTGTCTGAACATGTGTGCAGATTTGATACTGACAGTTATGGCACATCAAAAACTGGAAAAAAACAGCCAGTGTCAAATAGGAATTTGAGCACTGAAACACACATGGGCGTGCCACATGCTGAAATGATTGTGGAGTCATCATTGATAAAGAAGTTCTAAATTGATAAAGAAATTTAATGAAAATGCTTCCTGTTTTCAGTGAAGCAGTTAGTGAAATTCCAGTCTGCCTCTGCTCTAGAAGGAAGCAGAGTTGATGCAGAAGTGTTTCGTAGTGTACAAAGCTTAAGTATGATGTAGTATCCCTGATCCAATGGAAAAATGGATGGTACTAGAAGCACCATTTCTTTAATTCTCAGATAACTTTGGATCTAGATTCAAAACTCTAGATTTTTCTTAGTGAGTCGTCGTTCTCCTTCCAGTTAGATACAGAAGTCACTGACATATACAGCAAATTTAAAGTCTGTTCTTATTTTACTTCTTGTTGCATTCATGACTTGGTTGCTCTGTTTAAAAACATTAAAAAAAAAAAAAAAAACTTTCAAAAAAAGTTAGTACTGAGGGGTGTGTGTGTGTGGGAGAGGGATATAACCAAAGTATGCATTTTGCTTCCTACAGTGTCAGAAATTTGGACAGTACAACAAAGATGATCCCAACTCCTTCAGATTGTCAGAATCATTTTCTTTGTATCCTCAGGTAAGAATTTATCTTCTTGGAGCTCTGGGAAAAATGTGCAAGGGTGAGGGAGAGTGATAAAGCATCTAGTGCCGTGCCTCAGATTCCCAGGGGAAGGAACAGATGCTTTTTGACTTTGCTGGGCTGGTCCTGTAGTTCAGTGCTGCAAATGACTGGTAGTGAGGATTTCACTGGGAGATTTTTTCCAAAGAATTTGTTGTTCACCTATACAAATTTCCAAGTACAGAGCTTTCAGCATAACCTTACTGACACTGCTCTTCTTACTCATCTTCCTGTTGCAGTTCATGTTCCATTTGCGACGCTCCCCATTCCTGCAGGTCTTCAATAACAGTCCAGATGAATCTTCTTATTACCGCCACCACTTTGCTAGGCAAGATTTGACCCAGTCTCTCATTATGATCCAGCCCATCCTTTATGCTTATTCTTTCCATGGACCTCCTGAGGTAAGCCTGTGTTTAACAGAAAGAGGTGGATCAAACCAAAACAATGAGCACTCAGTCAGAATAACGATAGTTTGTCAAAAAGGCCACTGTGTGTTTTTTTTAAATCAAGGTTATTGCTAGAAGATGACTTGGGATGATGTGAAGTATACATTATATTTTCAATAGGCTTTCTTTCAGTATGTAAATCATACTTTCAGTAGGCTTTTAAAACGCACACATATACACAGCAAAGAAAAACCACCAAAAACCAAACACCTGGCGAATCTTGAAGCTCTCAGTAGCAATTCTGTTTCTCTGCAAAGGCTGCCTCCTCCACTGTGTAAGTCAGCAAGCCTCAGCCCTTGCAGGTCATAATCTCTCACCAGCTGCTTGTTTTCAGCTGTTTATGCAGTACTGTTAAACTGCTGGACAAACCCTGACAGCTACCTTGAGTGGAGTGTGGCAGGAAAGCAACGCAGAAGCTGCTGGAGTAACACTTTAAAACGTTCTTGGCAGTATTTGCCAGAGTCCATGTATATTTTTTTTTTTGAAACTTTTGCTTAAGATCACTTCAAACTAAATTTGATAGCCATAGAAATTGCTTTCACACACATTTCGTACAGTAGCTGAGGACCTGCTGCTCCATTCAGTGATGCCCCAGGAGGCTGATGGTGCTCTGCAAGGCATTCTCATGGGCTGAGCAGCCCTCGGCAGTCTCCTCTGTACATACGTGGCTGAGCAAATTGTTACCCCCCAACTGTGAAGGTTAATACAGTTCTGAGGGTGAAGTAGTGACTGACCTTCTTTGTTTTCTGCAGCCGGTGCTTTTGGACAGCAGCAGTATTCTTCCTGACAGAATCCTACTGATGGATACCTTCTTCCAGATAGTTATTTACCTTGGTGAGGTATGGTGAAATGCATTCTTGCTCTCTGTTTGCACTCTTCCTCCTGCCATGCAGGCAAACGATGTGACTGTTAGTACAAAACAAACTGCTTGCAAAGCCTATGCTAGCATAACGATGTCATACACACGTTGCCAGTTGTAAGGCACAAAAACCCTACTGGAGTAGCTATGGATGTGTTCTGCAGTGAGCAACAGCTGTCATGTTAGCTTGGTAATGCAGGTGAACTTTTCTTGCCATGCCTGGAAAAGGCCAGAGAAGGATGAAACTCAGCAGGGCAGAGGGAGCTGCAGTGTTTTTCATCAGATACGTGACACAGTTGGTTCTTGGGTTTTGACACTTAAATACTGCTACTCTGAAAGAAGTCAGTTATGAATTTTGGCAGTTCCTGCTTGTAAATATTGGATGCTCTTGAGGTCTGCTCCTGCATTCCTTCCATCATCACTGATACAAGCACTTAGGTGCAGGCTCCTTCTGAACCTTCAGATTTAGGTCAATATCCAAAGCCTTGAAGCTGGCTTTCTTTCCTCTTCTTTCTCTGGAAATACCACTTTTATTTGGTATCTTTTTAACCCCCCTCATATCCTTTTGGTCCTGCTTGGTGAGTAGTCCACATGCAGTTTCTTCTACCTAAACATGAAATCAAATTTAGAATTTAAATGAACTCATCTTGGCTTATGGTCAAACATTCCTATTAGTTATTTTTTTATTGGAGGAGGTGTCTTAACTCTTCCCTTCATTTTTGAACTGAGCTATTGATATTTAATGACTGTTGTTAGAATGCTTAAATTTTGGTATGATAGCTTGCAGCAGCTCCATTATTGGCTCCCAACATTCCTTCACGTAGTGTTTGTTCTCTCTGAGAAGAGAGCAGGGATATGCAAGTGAAATGAGCAGTAGAATGGTGGAGTCAACAACAATAAATCTCCCAAAGTCACCTTAACTGGTGTCTACATATCTTAAATGTTCTGAAGTAACGCACTCAGCAGCTGGGTAAAATTAGACAAAGGAAGAGTGAGGTGTGTGATCTGCCTATGTGTGGAGCAATTGTCAGTTACCAGTGTCACTTGAAAATAGTGTAGTACCGTGGTTGCTTTATTTAAGACCAAGTCAAATTCCAAATGTCAGTGATTTTATAGCTTCTTGGTACTTTTATGTCAATGCAGGCTGACACATAATGGCTTGCAGTTTTCTTTGAACAAATTGTTCTTGTATTGCACAGACTGCTACCCAGTTTTGTGTTGAGTGCCTTTTCTTAAATTAAGGAACAAACAGAAACTAAACAATATTATTGACAGAACAGTGAAAGCTTGTTTGTCTCGTATTCTGTAAGAGGAAGTATGTGTGATCTTCTGCCTGAAGAAGCCCCAGTTACAAAGGGGAGGCTTGTAGACATCTCTACCACTTTTTATCTTCCTCCCTGTCAATAGACTATTGCACAGTGGCAGAAAGCTGGTTACCAAGACATGCCTGAATATGAAAACTTCAAGCACCTACTGCAAGCCCCGCTGGATGATGCCCAGGAAATCTTGCAGACTAGATTCCCAATGCCACGTTACATCCACACTGAGCATGGGGGCAGTCAGGTAAGGAGGTTTATTCAGGAACTCTTTTTGTTGAATAAAGCAAATACCTGTCTTTTCCTGCTTTACAAAAGGAGTGGTTTTGTAAGTTAAGTACAGTGGTACTTTAGCTTTTAAAAGTATAGAGCTTGTATATTTTCTCATGAGCCACTTTTGTCTTTTAATAAGCCAGTCACTCTCGATGTATGCTTTTGAAATCTGAGAATGGAAGGTGGGGGGATTATTCCCCCAAAAAGAGGTGGGAAATAAATGACTTGGCTACGTATCTAAGCTTACTCAAGACAGGGAGTGCGGTTAGTTTGCCATGACCATAAGTCACACTGAATGATTGAACATCTGTTCTTTTATTCTTGGATGCTAGATGAGGATATAAAATAGTTCCTATTTTTGTTCTTTCCAGAACTGCAGTAGTTCAGTGCTTCTCTGTGGCTGGGTTGTTTGTAGGGGTGAAGAGGCAGGAATCCATACTCCAAAACTAAATTTTGGTGTTAATTTCTGATATTGTGAGTGTTACCTTGGTTCTCCATTGACCTCTTTTCTGCAATGCAGATGGGGACTTGCACGGGACGCTTCTGGTGACGTGGCTGTGTCACGTGGAACCAGAGCTGCCCTGCCAAGCAGGCACCGCTTGCTGCAGCAGAGCTATGTCCCTTGGGCAGACCTTCAAGGTGACATCCTTGCTTTCGAAATGGAGGCGCCCATAGGGAGCTGCCACCACCTGGTGGTAAACTCCCTTCCCTGCTGTTACTCAGTAGATAATGCAATTAGCAGAACTTGCAGTTTTCTTTTTCAGACAACAGGAAGATGCCCCAAGTTTTAAGTTCAGTAAAATTGTCTTTGGAGTAGGGCTATTTCTGAACTTCAAACCTGTTTAAGTTAAACTATCATCTTGCTTGTAAAAGCAGAGGAAAATCGCTATTCATGTATCTAAGGTGGTAAGTCTTATGAAAGCTGACAAGGCTGCCCTTCTGTAAAAACAGTTTTCCCATGTTTTGTTTTAATAGGCCCGGTTCCTCTTGTCTAAAGTGAACCCTTCTCAGACCCACAATAACCTCTATGCATGGGGCCAGGTAAGCAATGGAAGAGCTGCTTATGTTTAGAAATGCTGTAAAATGTACATCTACGTATTTGTCTGCATAGTGGCAGTCCTGCTTCATCACATGCTATTTGGCCACAAACTGGCTATGTTTGTCCTGCTCTCACCTAACAGCTTTTTGCAAGACATCTGTGGTTGGATTTGAAAACTTTACAGTGCTTTGCAGCACAAAGCAGCAAGGTCACTTCTATGCACCAAAGGATTTATGATGGAATTACTGGCTGAGATTGTTATAGGTGTACCATGTAGAAGACACAACTGACTTACTAGATTTGTCTAGTAAGGTTAAATTTTCATTCAACATGATTATTTGGGTCCATAGTTATTGATAGTTGGTACTGGTGGGAGCGCTACATGACAAGATATTCAGAATAGAATTTTCAAGTGTAGATGGCAAAACTCCTGCTTCTGTTCTTTGGTGGAACCCATCCCCCCTGTTTTCGGCATTTTGTGCTTAGGAAACAGTGTATTGTTTTGTAAGAAGTAACTAGTATACGGATACATACCTAATTTTTCTGCAAATAACAGGTATTTATATTCTTGTATGTGTAGAGCTTTGGGCAGGAAACTTCCTATTGCTTTAGAAAGAAGAGGCTTTTTTGCTGTAGGTGCAGACGGCATGGAAGGATGTTGTCAGTGCAGTTGTCAAAGAGTGGTGTCTTTTGAGTAGGTCTGCCCTTTATAAGGAAAAGGTGATTGATTTAATAGGTGATCAGTGTTAGTAGACTGCTGACTTCTGATTTGGTTTCAGTTAGTCCCTGGTGCTATTTGAGACTCATTATTTTTTTAATTTGTTTGCAGGAATCAGGAGCTCCAATCCTGACAGATGATGTTAGCCTCCAGGTGTTCATGGACCACCTGAAGAAGCTGGCAGTGTCCAGTGCATCATGACTTGGATCGAACAGAGAAGCGAGAACAGAAGAGTTACGTGGATCATGGTGATGACAAAAGTGGAACAATCTATTTACATTTCCTTCTCTTTTAGAATACGGTTTTTAAATACTGAATGAAATAAATATGGGGGGAGAGTTTTGTACTTTGCCCTTTTAGATATTAATTTATTTGTATTCCTTTTTGTCTCTGTTGTTCACTCCACATCTTTCATACTGTAATTAGAGCTGAAGTAGCCCTTAGCAGTCTTTACCTTATGTTGTAACATTCTTTGCTTTTAAACGGTGTATTTTAGCAACCTGCAATAACGAAAAATAAAACTGGGTTGTTATACGTGGCGGTGATGAATCAGAAGAGCCAATCTGAATTATGGTTCAGCAAAACAGAATTTATTCAAGCAAGTGATCAAGCAGATAAAACAGCGCTGGGTGACCGGGGAGTCTCTGCTCACCCTTGCCAGAGTCCCCGTTTTCTAGGCTAGTAGTTCTGGGTTTACGTGGCACATCCTGGTTCCTGGTATCCTCTGCGACTGCTCATCCTGTTGCTAGGGGATTGTCACGAGCCCCTCTGGTGGTCGTGGGGATGAAGGTCGTAGTCTTCCTCTGCGTTGTGGATTGTGGCCTTGCTGGTTGGAGCACGCGCAGTATGTGCCAAGGATCGTCTTTTCCTTAGTTGGACATTCAAGTTACTGCCTTTTATTTAACAGGATATTGGGGTTGGGGACTTTTCTGGCTATACAAAGTTGCAATGGTTGAACCATTTTGTAAGATGAACCCCATCAGTTTGATTGACAAATTCATCATGCAATATATATTACAATCCCCCCTTCTGGTTTTTATTATTTTGTTCATCAAACCAGGTAATGGTTTCTCAGGCTAGGGAGAGGATGGGAGTTTCTCTATTAACAACCTCGTCATCCTCTTGGTGTTCATATTGTTTAAATATCAACATTAGGGGTGCTGCCTCCAATCTATTCTTTACTAATCCAATGACCTTATTCAGTATACAGGGTCCAAAGGTTAAAATAAGCATTAACAGTACCAACAGTCCAGCTATTGGCGATAGCAAGGTAGTTAACCAGGGAGAACTTCTAAACCAAGACTCATACCATCCTTGTTGAGCTTCTCTTCTACGCTTTCCTAGCCCTTCCCGAATGCTGCAGAGTCTCCCTTGCTGTAGGAAAAGGATATCCATCCCTGTCCTGTTCTGTAACACTACCTCCGATAATGAAGTTAGAGACTTTTCCAATGCTGTTACCGACTTTTCTGTTCGTTCCAAGTCTTCGTCTACTGCTGCTCTTAAGGAACTAAACCCTTGTTGCTGTTGGATGGGAGGTTATTCCAGTTCCTGCCTCCACCGCCCCGATGCCCAATAACGTGGCTATTGTAACCACCGTTATAGGTTCCCTTTTTATGATGTGATGCGTTTCAGTGTCCCCATAATCATAAACCACCCCTTCTGGATGGTATAATATCCGTGGAATAATAGTGACTTGCATGCAGTATTCTTGAGAGGCATTAAACACTTCAGGGGATACACACGGGTTAAGCCCTGTTTTAGAACATATCCATCGAGCTCCCTCCTGAGGAATGACCCACTTTTTGTTAGTTTCGTTGACAGGGGGTTGGAGGGAGCTACAAAGCATTTGCTTAGATTTCGGTACTTTGCAAACTCCTGTCCCAGAGAGGTGTTGCATGGTTATCCTGGTTTTCCTCTCTCCCCAAGAGCACTAGGAGGGTGAGGTGTCAGTGCTCGCTAGTTTCATTCAGGGTATCATGAGTAGCTTGCATTGCTTTCCAGAGAGGGTTTTCCTCAGCTACACCTGTAGGAGGTGGTATGGTGTTATCCATAACCAGGGTTACTGTGCTTGTCGCAACTGGGAGAGGTGGTATCTTTATCTCGGGTCCTTCGAGGACTTTATTGGGACCAACTTCCTGAGGGGGATTCTTTACTTTTTCCTTTTTTATAAATATTAAACCTCCTCTATCAGCCCCAGGTTCCCAATATCGCACCCCCCATGTTTGCCCTGTGAGCCAGGCAGGGTCGGTTGGGTTCGTTACATTTACATAGAGTTGTTCGCAATTTCCATAGGGCATCCGAATCCCTCCGCTCCAGTCTCGGCTTGGAGGTGTACACCCGTAGGGTCCGTATCCTACAGTTAGGAACTGATCCTGCCCTGCTCCTGGACTCCAATCCGAAGCAATTGTTTCACAGCCCCAATAAGCACAATAGTAGGAGTTGGGATAGTCGCAATATCCCCTTCCTGGGTTCGAGCTGGGGCAGAAGTAAAAACCCTTTTGGTTCAGACACGGACTTATGGGTGCTAGTTGACAAAGAGATGTGAGGAAACTTGGTGCACCTGCCGTAGTCACTTGCTTAATGATAGTTTGGTCATCCCACCTAATTAAACTCCACTTATAGAGCTGGTGGGGGCTCTCTTCTCCCTTTGCTACATCCAGCCAGATTATCAGGAATCCCATTACCCATACAAACCAAGTTAAGCCCGAGAAAAATGGAGGGGTCCTACCTTTACTACGGGTATCCCAGAGTTCTTGGTGGGCGCTTTGTCTTTTACCCTTATTGCTTCCTGTAGAAGGTGGGAGGTGTTGGGGAGGTACTGGGGTAACCTGGCTTGGAACTGGCATTCCAAGGGGCCTCGTGGGCTGATTTCGGAGGTGGTTCACCAACCTCGATCCCCACAGCATTACGTCTCTGCCTCCTCGTTTGCTTAGAGCAACAGGGTGTACCATCTTCTTGGCAGCAGCCGTAGTCTTCAGGGGAACCTCCTTCATCATTAGCCAGCCCACCTTAATTAATAGGCTTCACTCCCCTAGCTCCACACCTTATCCTGGCCACTGTCCTTCTACAGGCCACTTGAAGGGTTTTCTGCCTTCATTGGGCAGAGCTTGCTAACACAGAAGCGATGCTTCTCAGGACTTATAACACCACTCTGGATTCCTTTATGATTTTCCCGGTTGCCACCCCCACACACAGTACCTGTCACAATCACCTCTAGGAAGATACCCGTAGGAGCAATGAACCCTCCACTTTTCTTTACAAACAGAAGGATAACAAATACAGAAATCGGCCCAAAAACCAATGCAAAAATCGGCACAGAAGATAGTTTCACCTATCAGTTTTTCTCCAGAAAGTGATCTTCAGATTGTCGGGGTTTCTAACCGTCTCCCAGTGAGATTCTTAGACGGGTCCCTTTATCCTACTAGCACGCGTCCATCCTCGTTCAACCGTTCGAACTGTGGTGTCTGTGGTGAATAAAACGAGAAAGGATCCTTTCCAACGAGGGGTCAGGGAGGATTCTCCCCAAGCTTTAATCATTACCCTGTCCCCTGGCTTAATCTCGTGTATTGCCATATCTAAGGGTGGCCTCTGTACTACTAATCCCTTCTTTATTAGCTCCCGTCTTCGCTTCATGAGCTCGATGGTATGCTCTTTTA
Source organism: Aythya marila (assembly GCF_965140915.1). Lineage (NCBI taxonomy): Eukaryota > Metazoa > Chordata > Aves > Anseriformes > Anatidae > Aythya > Aythya marila. Next base: position 13,897,335 of record NC_139044.1, read on the forward strand.
ACTTTTGGGTGTTCAACTGATATTTCTAAATCATAAGGCATCCCATACAACATTTCAAAAGGGGAGATCACAGTATGGGTCCGAGGTTGTGTTCTCAGCCACAAGTGCCTGTACTCCCCAGTGGGTCTGCCTGTGGAATTCTTTCATTATTCTCCATGCCTTTAGGAATAATTTCCCTGCCATCAGGGAGTGCCCACCTTCCTTCTTTTTCAACAATTCCCATTTGTTGCAGTTTTTCTGCCTCTTGGGCAGTAAAGCTCTTGCTACCTCCTGCTGTTTCTCTGACCTGTTCTGCTTCTTTTATTACCAGTAATGCGGCCCATTTTGCTTCCTCATCAGCTAAGCTATTTCCCCTGATCTGAATAGAGGTACCTCTTTGGTGACCTTTCACATGTACAACCGCAATCTGTTTAGGTCCTCTCAAGGCCTTCAGGGTTTATTTTATCAGAGCCTCGTGTATCAGACCCTTCCCCTGAGAATTTATTAACCCTTGTTCTTCCCAGATTTTCCCAAAGGTGTGAACCACTCCAATGCATATCCAGAGTCAGTAAACACAGTCCCCAGCTTTCCTTTCAGCAGCTGTAAAGCCCTTAATACTGCATATAACTCACATGCCTGGGCCAACCAGGTTGGGTCCAAAGGACCAGATTCTTTTACCTCCGAGGTGTTCCCATCTATTATGGCGTAACCTGATTTTGGTTTCCCATTTATTACCCTTGATGATCCATCTATGAATAATTTCTCCCCATTCGGTAATTCCTCTTACTGTTTTACCCTTATGGGGATCTCAGGATTCCTAATGGTAACTTCAGAAGGGGTGATGTCTAATTTCCCTACCGACTCAGGAGTGTACCGCACCTCAGGATTGATTTTTGCCTCGTCCTCCACAGCGAGGGTGCATAATTTAACCGCTATTTCCTAATTAATTATATTCTGCTTCAGGCACTAATAAAAAGGATCCTATTCCGATTCAAGAGGGGGCCTCTATTTCTACTCCCTTTATTACTAGGATCTTAAAAGGTTCTCCTTTCACTCCTATTACCTGTAACTTCTCCGGGGAAGGTAAGCATCCCCGGGGCACTGTCTGGACAGTAGATCTTTCTGCCCCGGAGTCCACGAGGAGCTCCACTTCTTGGTGCTGCCACAAACTGAGTTTTTAACAGAGCTTGCCTCACAGGAGTGGCAGGGTAGTCTTTCAAGCCACTCGGTGGGGGTCTCATCCTTCCTATGATGTTCGCTAAATGGTTTGTTATTTACACTTCCCAACCTTGGGAAGTTCTGTAAAATCACCTTGTATCTTTTCAAATGGTCTCTTAGCTAGCCCCCGCCCTCCAGGTATTCTTTCTCTAACTTGTTATTTATTAACCTTTTGGCATGTTAAGCATTCTCCCACAGTCTTCTTAGCAATTTCATAAATCCCAATACACATTACTGGACCACTTTGGGACTAAGTATGAGGTGGTCTCCTCTTATCCGTTTCCCACCCCACACCTGCATACAGTAACGTACCACCTTTTCTCTACTTTTACCTCGTCTGGACGGCCAATCCTCCCAGTGGGCAATCATTACCCCCAAGGGACTATCTGGTGGTATATCGGGCAATCCTGCCTTAGGGTCCCCCATGGGGTCTGAAGGCTTGCTGTCCACACTCACTTCGCCCCTCAGGAGCGTCTCATTCAGGCACATTTTGGGAATCCCACCCCGGCCGAGCGGAACCACTTACCACACTTATTTCAGTCCTGAGCCTTCGTTTGGATCTTTGTGCACAAAAAATATGGGGTACTGCAGCGTTCTTTTGCCTGCTTGCCTGATTCAGGGTACAGGACTTGGACGGGGTGTCGTCCACCCGGGGGCCATCCGAAGATGGGGGCGCCTCCCCTGAGCTTGGATCCCGGGCCAAGTTAACCCGTATCCGAGTCACGGCACCAAATGTGTTATTGGATTGGCTTGGCCTGCCTCCTTTCCACTTCCGAAAAAAAAATAAGAAAGAAAAAGCAGTAGGAAATATTAAAACTAATTTCAGCCGCTGATTGCCTGAGCGCTTTCTTGGGGAAGCTGTGAGGGAGGGTCGGAGGGCGGGGCGGGCCCGGCCGCGTAATGGCGGCGCCGCCGCCATGTCCCGCCCCTCAGGGGGCGTGAGGGGATAATGGCGGCGCGGGCGGCCGTGTGGAACGCCCGCTGGGCCCTGATCTACTCGCTGGGCGGCTGGACGGCGCTGGGCGGCATGGTGCACTACAGCTACCGCAGCGACGGGGCCGGGGACGGTACGGGGCCGGGAGGGCTCGCCTGAGGGGCTGGGGGAGCTGGATGTAGACCCCGGCCCCGGGGGGTGAAGCAGGGGGGGGTCCGGGGGTGCTGCTGGCTCGCTGTGACCCCCCCCGAGCTAAGTCCTCCTCAGCAGGCTGCTGGTGGGAAATAACAGGACTGAAATGTTCACAGCAGTGAAACACTACAGTACTAAACTTTTTTTTTGTTTTTCTTTTATGCCTTAGAGAATGAAAATCATCCTCCAGTAGAAGACTCGGATTCTCGGGAAGTAGTCGTTACAGATACGCCTATAGGGATAAAAATCACAACGGTAACAACGTATAACAAGGACTTTGTGCCTCCTGCTACTCGGCTGCTCAGGCGTGTGAAATCTTTTTTTGACCCTACTGACAGCCCTCCTTCTGAAAAGTGAGTAGTCTGGAAAACTGAACTCTGTGCTGCCGGGGGAGAGCTGCCTTGTCTGAGAAAGTCGTCTTGGAGCTTGGCATCGCACCGTCGGTCAAAAACTCTCTTGTTTTGTTGAAACAGCAGCTCCATCACTGAAATCACTTTGCAAAACTTGTAACCTTCTCGCCTGCTTAGATCAATGCTATATTTGCACTTGTGTTCAAGTTATTAAACATGAATAAGTCATCTAAGAGTGGTGTGTTAATGAGCCTGTGTGCTGCCTGGTGTCCTGTGCCCTGTAGTCTGACCATGTACCCGCTGCAGCTTTTTGTGGAGATTTCCCAGCTCAGTGGTGGTGCTTGTTCTGTTACAAGCATGAAAAATGTTCTGAAAGACCAAGCAAGCTTTGTATTGTGTAACATGGCTCCAGGAGTACTGCTTCCTATAGCAAACAGCACCCCTATACAAGAGACCTGCTGTCCCCTCGCAGGTCTTTGTGGGCACTGTGTTCAGGTACAGGGACCAAGTCTTGTGATTTGACCCTGTGTGCAGCTGCCCTCAGTCCCTATACTCATTACCTCTTTCTCTGAGTTTGCTAACTTTCATTTCTATAGGGGTTTCCCCTCCTCTTAGAGCTTCTGGGTCCCTTTAAAGGAGGTTGCCTCTGCCAGGCTCTTGTTCATATATGGGTATCCCTAATCCTTACACATGCTGCCTCCCACTGTTGTGACTGTAACTTTTGTTTCTATAAGGTTGCCCCCATGTCCTTGTGGACATAGCCTCCTTTTTTTGGGGGCTTCTCCTGTATGCTGCCTCCCATCTGAAGGAAGCTGACCGCATCCCCTGCATATGCAGACCTTCCTTTCTGTGGGGACTGCCCCTGCCCTTGCAGACACCTCCCTGTTTCTACAGAGGCTTCCCCCTTTCCCTTTGGCCTTTTCTAGGAGGATGCCTGTTTGCTGCTGATCTTTACACAGCCTCCCCACAGACTGCAGATGCCACCTTGGTGTATAGAAAGCTGCTTCCCAGCCCTCCAGCCCGTCTTGTAGGGGGCGTTTATACACACAGCTGCCCCACCCCAAATTCCCCAGGGGCTTTTATACCGCATTGCCTCCAACTTACAGACACACTTTAACTACTGGCTCCCCTGTTCCTACACCTACCACCTCCTCAAGAAGCTTTCAAGAAGAAGTTTCCTGGGCACCTACGGACACCGTATTCCCACAGAGGGAGTTCCTACGGAAGGCTGCTGCTACCTCCCAGCAGCTTCCTCGCCTAAAACCGTAAAACCCAGGGTTTGGGGGCTTCCCTTCGGGGTCTTCCCTATCGGCACCACCCTCGGCGCCCCTCCAGGGCTGCCGCAGCACCTCCGCCCCGCCAGGGGACGCTGCCAGCCCCCCCCCGGGCCTCCCCTGCCCAGCTCCGCCGCCGCCGCCGCAGCCTCCCCGATCCGGGCCTCCGCTGCGCCACCATGAAGGCCATCGTCCAGCGGGTGGCACAGGCCAGTGTCACAGGTCAGTGGGCGACACCGGGACCGACAGCGGGACACGGAGCGGGGGGCAGAGGAGGAGGCGCTCCGCCCGCCCCCGCCACGCTCCGCCCGCCCCCGCCTCCTCCTCCTCTCTCTCTCCCCCCCCTCCGTGTCTCCCCTTCCACACCTCGCTCAGCCTTCAGGCTGTGTGGGGAGCCGTGGGGAAATGGGGTGAATTCGCGGATATAAGTCACTGGGGGGGATTTTTGCGTTTGAGGGGAGTCCTGGTGCCTCTCGGTAGCGCTGCTGAGCCGGTTGTGGGCTGTGTGCGGTGTTCCTAAATGGTGAAGTGAGTGTGGTGAGCAGGTGCCTCACTGCTGAGACCCTGCATTTGCAGGACTTCTGTGATACCTTACTGGAAGGGACATCAAAGATCAGCATGTTCCAAGCCCCCTGCCACACACAGCGATGCTACCCACCACATCAGGTTGCCCAAACGCCATCCAGCCCAGCCTTGAACACCTCCAGGGATGGGGCATCCACAACTTCTCTGGGCAACCTGTGCCAGTGCCTCACTACCCTCACAGTGAAGAATTATCCGTATATAGCACAGAATCATTAAGGTTGGAAAAGACCTGGTCCAACCATCCCCCTACCACCAATGTCACCCACTAAACCATGTCCCTAAGCACCACGTCCAGCCTTTCCTTGAACACCTCCAGGGACGGTGATGCCACCACTTCCCAGGGCAACCCGTCCCAGTGCCTTACTCTCTAGCAAAATTAAGACAGATAAGAAAAGTTTAGACTCGTGTTTCCCGTGGTGGTTGTACACCTGAAGTTAATACTTACCTGTGTCACAAAATGAGATAATGCATTTAATCTTTTTTCTCTTTTTTAACCTCTTCCCTAGTGGGTGGTGAGCAAATAAGTTCAATAGGACGAGGCCTCTGTGTGCTGCTGGGTATTTCATTGGAAGACACACAAAGAGAACTGGAGCACATGTAAGTCATGTATTTCCTTTTGCCTTGTACTCTTTTATTTGTAAATTCGTGACTCTGAATCAGTAACGCCTATGCTGCTAGTCAAGGAAATGAGGCACTCCTGTTGGGAAACACAGCTTTGCCAGTGTTAGTTCCTCTTCAGATTTTACCTGGAATGCAGTTTTTTTTAGTTGGCATTTTCTTTTTATGTCCCATTGAGAAAATAAGTTTTTCAATTCCTATGTTTTTTTTTTTTTTTTTTTTTTGTAAAGAAGAGGAAGAATCAACATTTTCTTTTTTTTTTTTCCTTATCTCCCTTATTTGAATGTCTGACCTTTTTACTTTTAAGAGTTTTACCCTAGAGGACTCCATCCTTCAAGCATGGTATATATCAGAAACCTCAAACTCTTAGTTTGTGCATGACAAATTCTCTTATTCCAAAAGACTGGAAAATCCCATCAGTTATTTTTCTGTAAAGATGAATCAATTTTGGCAGCCTGGAGGCCTGTCTCTGCCATCCCTTCCATGGCCGCAAAATATTTCAATTCAGCCACCAAACACAAGAGAGAGTTCTCCAGGCGATTATTCTGTCTCCTTCAGGCTTTTTATTGTTCTGGGGCTGATCTCAGTTTATATAAAGACAAAGAAGAAACAGATAATTCAAGAAGAGGGAAGACAGTGAAGAGTGGAGAATGTAAGTGAAGGTGAGAACAATGCTTAGCAGATAAGGAAGAGAAAGTACAATGTGAGGGTGCAAACTGAAGGTCGGAAGGTCTTAGGAAATTCATGGAAAATGGCAGAAAAGCTGAAGGCACTTTAATCAAGACATGCTCCAGTGTCTTGCCTTTCTGTTTGTCTCTTCGGTGTGTGGCATTTAATATATTGTTTTTTCTCATTCCTGCCTTGGTGAATGACAGATGCTTTTGAATATTGCAAGTGGGTGATCACCAACGACCGTGCTCGCAACGCCAGGATGTTTGGATGGCTGACGCAGAAAAGGCAGGAAGCCGGCATCTGAAAAGAACAAATAACAAGAAATCAGCTTAACCAGGCTCTTCAAGTGCTATTAAAGGAAACTTTTGTAATCCTGTAGATGAAACAGCAAATACCTTTTTCATTAAAACACAGCTGTGATGATAATTTAAACCTATGTGCCAGGCCTTTCAAAGCTTCTAACTGTGCTTCATTCAGAAGCTGTTTCTGTTTGCCTTTGACGTGCACAAATTGGCAGGGATATTTTTCTGGGACTGTGCCTTAGTGGTGGCAAAGCCTGAAGCTAGCCCATAATAAAGTTTCACCTTTACTTTATGCTACCTGCCTCACCTCTTGTGCAGGTAAAATGTCTGGCTGATGGCTGCAATTGAAATACTTTGCACTTGATGTGCTTTACTTGGCAGATGCTGCAGGTGTGGAGAAGCTAAAAGAAGAAACTAAAGACTGGAGAGTAGCATGCGTGCACTCTTGTAATCAAAGTCCAGCCATTGATTGGGTTGTACATCTGCCTGCTGCTTTTTAGGATTCATTTGTGAAAGGCCCCTTGTCCTTGTCCTCTTTGAGCATTCAAACCAGTCTTTTCTGGCCCCCACCTCCAAACATCAGCCCTAATGCAAATCTAAATGACAAATCCCGGTCACCACTTTGCTGCTCCCTCTATTTCTGCACTGTTCCCAGCTTTTCTTTTGGTCCTGATGGAAAAGTGCTTTCCTTACAGGGCTTGTGGCATCTGGTTTGGTATGCATGCTAGTGGGAGACCAAGCTGGAGGAGTGTGTGTGAATCATGTTTGGTAACAACCATAGTTCAGGATGATCTCATTTCATAATGAGTGTGATTTCCCAGTGCAGTAGGAGGAATAAATTGCCAAAGCTCTACTTGTTAAATAACGTTGTGACTCGTAAAATCAGATAGTAAAGAATAGGCTTTCTGCCTTATTATCCCATCTTCATGTCACCCTGTGATGGATGTGCAGTCGTTCTGTCCTGATCTCGTTCTCTACAAAAAGACGGAAGATGTTAATTAATGGTCAGATAATATTATGTCTGTGTGCAAGACTTTCTTTGTTACGGCTCTACCTAATGTGAGGATATTTCTGTGGTTCAGGAAGGAAAGGACAAAGGGATCTGTTATGTGGAGGCAGAATGAATGTGCATCTGCCATCCCCTTTATCTCTTCCTGTGTGGTACGTATTACTTGTACTCGTTGATCCTGCATGGGACAATTTAGAAATTTTGTAAATCTTTTTCTCCTTCTAGGGTTCGAAAGATCTTAAACTTGCGAGTGTTTGAAGATGAAAGTGGGAAACACTGGTCCAAGAGTGTGATGGATAAACAGTACGAAGTGTTGTGTGTGAGCCAGTTTACTCTCCAGTGCATCCTGAAAGGAAACAAACCTGACTACCACATGGCAATGCCCACAGAGCAGGCGGAGAGTTTTTATAACAACTTCCTAGAGCAGCTAAGAAAAGCCTACAAACCAGAGCTTATTAAAGGTAAGGGTGAAAGGTTGGTAAGGTCCTTGATGCGACCAGTAGACCTCATTTGTGTGTTCTTCTGTGATTGTTACCTTATTCTGTGAGTGTCTGTGTTGCAAAGCAGCTGTCTTTATGCAGCGATAGATGAGCAGTTTTACAGTGCATTTACAAGCAGCCTGATGGGGTGATCAGTCCAGCTTTCCTCTAGCCAAGCCATTTCTTGGTGTTCCTCTGGAACAGTTTGATGTTTAGATGTTCCTGTGTTGTTGTCAGATGTACAGCGTGAGCAGTGACTGACCACATAACCCAGGGAGGCTGCAGCCATGAGAACGAGCTCTGGGGTTGCTCAAAGGCTGGATGTCCTGGTGCCAGACTCACCCAGGGCAAGCATTTCTTCTGAGGGGTAGGTGGTTGGCCAGGCTGGAAGGCATTGCCGGCGTGTGATGGGCAGTGCATCTCAATCTGTCACTTTATTTTTGCGTTCTGGTAAGTGATAATGAAGACAGTGGGAGGTGTAATGTGCTGCTTGAAAACAGCGTTTGATGTAGACTCTCTTTCCTCATCTATATGCCATTTATGCAACAGTTTTCTCTTTACCAGAAAATGCCTGGCTTCCCTTTGCATTTGTGCTTTATCCACCTTTAATCTTTTCTGTTTGCTTTCCATCCATTTGCAGATTTAGACTTGAGTTTTTGATATGGTTGTCCAGAAGATGAGTGTAGAAGGACTTTTTTTTTTTTTTTTTAAAAATGGAGGTTATTAATAGACTGAAGCGGAAAAATTGAGATCATGATATGGTCAGCCTTACTTTCCTTATGAGGGAAAAGGGGAAAAAAGGCAGAAAAATAGCTGGGGGAAGGTTTAGAGGTTAACCTCAGTGTTGACTGTGGATGAAAGATAAGGTACCGTTACTAAGAAGTGTTTTCCAAGGAGGTGCAGTGAAACATGTGCATAAAATGCTTGTCTTATGTCAACTTTCCAATAGCTTGATATATTCTTCCAGTCACCCTTTGCTGGTGATAAGGAGTGCACTTCTTACACCCCTTCCATGCATTCCTTTTGGTCCATAACAAAAAACTTCTCGTCTAATGAATTCAGAGCGTGTGCTTTTTGAATTTTTATCTTTTGTTGAATTGTGATTAAGTTAGGACCCATTCCTGTGCCTCTGAAACTGATAACAGAACTTCCTGGGAAGCCAATGGGAATAAAATTTGCTCTGGTAAGATTTGATTAAGTTGGGCCCCTTTGTCTAGGTAAAGTAAAAGCAGGTATGGGCTTGCTTCTTTCACTTAACAAGGTCCGTAAAGATTGATCATATCAACATCTTTACGTATCAACATCTTTATCTTTAACATCTTTGGATTTGGAAAATGCTCTGTTTCTCAAGCATTTTGTGTATTCTGACAGCAACTTTTTAACATTCTCTTTTCAGTCAATAAGTTGTACTCCTGAAATGAATAGCCACTGCTGTTGAGTGCTCATATCTTGGCACTCGATTGCCAATGTTTTCTTCAAAGCCAGCCTTCGCTTCTGTTCTTTTTTTTCATGCTGAAAACATAGATTTGGAAATGCCAGAGTGGCTGCCTGTGCTACTGTGTCAGATAACACATGCGTTTGAAACTGCTTTCAGCACTGGAACCACCTGTTAATTTACCATTTTGCTTTATTTCTGTTTTGTTCCAGCCTGCACTGGGCTGCATTCAAGCCTGTTAGTCTCTTACAATTGAAGTTTCTGTTGTGCCAATTGCTTTGCCAGTGTTTTTTGTTTGTCTGCTATTCATTTCTTTATCGATTTGTGGGCGCAAGGTTTCTGTAGCCTGGCAGTTTCTGGAATAGCAGGCTAAGCCATGCAGTTGCAGCAGCGGAGTTTACAATTCCCCTGAGCTGAGGTGGGTTAAAAGATGGAGCCTTTGCACGCTGGCTGGCCACATGCGAGCAGGACTGCTCGGGAGTAAATAGAGATTTTTGCAATTGTGATGCCTGGGCTGTGATTTAGTGCGACATGCAAATGTACTGAATTCTGCACTGAAAAAGTTGTAACAAAACCAAAAACATAACAAAAACAGAGCCTGGTGTCTGTCCTGCGTGCCACTAGGTTACAAAGGGTAATGGGGGTGCCCTGGGAAGGAGCGCTGATGCATGAGCTGAGGGGCTATTAAAATAGGCTTAGTTTATCAGCGTGAGGCTCTGCCTGCTGTCTCCAAAATGTGGCCTCGGATATTTCCCCTCCACATACACTTCCACACACATGCAGTTGTAGTCACCAGGAGATAAGAGTTTGATTCTCTGGGTTGGTGCAGGTGGCTTTCCCTTTGATCTTGCAAATACGCTTAATGCCTTTTAGAAGAATCAATTCATTATTTAAAAGGGTATTTGTGTACCTGAGTCAAAGGCTCCTGAATGTGTTGCTGTATTGCTTAAGAGCCTTGTGTTTTCTGCTCCTGCTGTTGTTTCCCTAGTCTCATCTGGCTGTCAGAAGTTCAGGTACTACACATGCTGGGGCAGGCAACTCCTCCATCTGGCCTGTGGTTTATCTGGAACTTGCCAACTGGGAGCTAAGAGTGACCAGTGGTCCCCAAAGAGAAGTGCAAACTTTCCTCTCACACCAAGGGGAACATTTGACAAACGGTATCTTGAAAGGAGAGAAGGGTGCATCAGAAATCAGTGCTACTCTTGATTTGACACTTCTTGTTGTGGAATTAATTCTTAATTAATTCCTAAATACCTCAATTCACTGTGAGGAACAGAGCTGGTGAATGCAGGTCTGAGGGCTCTGCACAAGCTAGTATCCGAAAACTAGGCCTACACAAGGCTTCTTCTTGCGGGTCAGACCTTCCCTCTCTGTCCTGAACGTGGATTAATCTTCTGAGGCAGTGAGGATTAGTGTGGCAAAGAGCGTGAAACATCTCCCTGCCTTAATAGCAAGATCTGAGGCAATGTGGGAGGACTTTTCCACAACAAGTAGTTTAGTTCAGATTAAGGTCTGGTGCAGGATGAAAGCAGAATTATTCTGTTGGATCAATTCCCTTTGTGAGCGTTGCCACTCTGGAATAAAGTGCGCTTATCTGGAGCAAGGTTACTCACATGGGGTTAATTAGGAATAACTTTCCAAATAGACAAGCTTAGAAGTAACTTCTGAATAAAATCAGTGTGAAATTTCTAGATCATGAGGCTGGAGATACGTCCAAAAAATATTCTGAAAGTGTATTATGTTTCATTTTCAAGTCTTTACATCGTAGGTTTGTCTTGTCTTTCGCAGCTCAGATGATAAAAATCCTCTTTGCCTCTGAAGAAGGCGTGTGCCAGAGTCTAAGGGCAAAGGAATTTGAAGAGATGGGTGGCCAGCAGAATAAACTTGTCATTTATAGAATCCTGTTTTATTGCAGAGGAGGCTGCAAGGAGCTGACTCGATCAGTTAAGAAGTCTTAAAATTGCTTACTACTTTGAAGAGCATTGTGGTATAAAAAGCAGGAAAAGAAATAGTATTCAGGGGTAAGTTGCTAGTGTTTCCCATGGACATTACAGGACCACGTGTGGGATAAATTTACCCAAAGTTACCAGGATAACAAGTGACATGGTAGGAGGGTGGATTCTTTCAGCTCCTTTCTTTCTGACGGAAATATGAAATCGGTCCAGAGAGGCTTCATTTTGCCTTGGGACAGAGATGGAAGAGATCAAATCCTCAGTTTCTTTGCAGTCCTGTGCAGAAGAGGGATTTGTCTCCATCAGAGTTTCAGAAATTGCATGAAAGGGCACAACAATCAGCTCAGCTCCTTTGCAGCCTTTCAGCCCAAGTACCACAGAGTTGCGCTCTGAGGTGAATGCAAAATGGAGCACTACCACACATGTTGGCTGTTTTAGGAGGAGTCAGGCTTGTGTCTCAACTTTCAGGAAACCAAAACACAAAAATGATAAATGCCCTCTCAGAAAGCCTGTGTGAAGTGCCTGATACTGAAACTACTGCTGACGTTGGGACGAGGGAAAGAAGGCAGGAGCAAGTTTTTGACACCGGCAGCCAGCACTGGGGGAGATACTGCTGTAGAATGATGAATGATGAATTGGGTATTGATGGAAGAAGTGAATTTAGTTTTTAGCTTTCTCTTGTTCTTTCAGGCAAGACCAGACCCCCAAGCTGTAGAGAATAAGAACTGTATTACAGTGAGGCCACTTTTTGAAAAGAGCCAGGCTAACTGGTGCACCGCTAGAACCTTTTAGTTTTGTTGTATAAAGAAGCTGCCAGCACAAAAGGCCAGAAGCATCCTACAAGGAAGGCACACGCTGCACAGGGTCTGTAGTTCCTGAAACTACAGGACACATCACTTTTTGGTAAGGAGGGGTGGCAGCTGCTTCTAGGAACAAGATCAACTTTGTAATATATAGTTTGCAATCAGTAGTTTGAAGATGGAGGCGAGTGGTGGCCCACAAGACATTTTGGAATGAGTGCAATAATTTTGGAGTATGTGAAGAAATTCTCATTTGGATGGCTTTTTAAATTGCTTAAGAGAATGAGATTGCCACGACTGAAGCCTGCTCTGCCTTTCATACTGTGGTGTTTGCAAGGCACTGAGAGGAAGATCTGGAAGAGAGGCCACAGAGGAGGGCAGCGTTTTCTGCTTTTAAGTACTGTTTCCATTAGCTCTTAATCTTAAACTCTCTGAGCAGTGCTTCACCTTGACCTGAGGTGAATTCTCCTTGGGTCAAAAGACTGGAAGTTTAAGTGTGAGGAGAACGGGAGAGAGCTGTTACAAAGATGTCCCTCAAATGCAGTTCTGAGGCAGAGACAATTAAGGTAGAAAGTGCTGTGACCTGGGAGTGCTGTGAGGGTTCTGGTAAATGTGATGGCTTCTCTACCACTTTCTCAGCCTTGAAGAAAGGTGCTGGGGAGGATTTTGTTTGCTTGTTTTAGGTCCAAGTGTGCATGGGAAATGTGAATGGCTGTCCTTTTTCATGAGCAAAGTACGGGAGAGGGAGGATACGGTTACAGAGAGCTATTTAAAAAGTATTCTTTAAAAAAAAAATAAATTTCAAAAGCTATTTACCAAACTCCTACAAAGAATGGCCTAGGTTGGAGACAGGAGCATAGAAATTACTGTATCAGATTGGGATTGCCCTGCAAACTGATGTCCCAAAGTAGTGCTTCAGAATAGTTTTTTTTTTTTTTTTTTTTTTTTTTTTTTTTTTTTAACCCTTTGCCCATATTTAAGATTTCTTAAAAACTTCAGCTTATTAGCTGGACTGGATCCCTAGACTTAACTGTTACATCCTTTACAATTTTATCTTCTGCCTACGAGAAGTGTCCTGCCTCACCTGAAGTGTGATTATCTGTGGACTTGTTCTGTTTTGTGGACATCTCTGTACTTTGCTGTATGTTTGTTGTCTCTGAATATCAGAGCACAAAGCTGAATGCATGTAGACTTTTTTCTTAGTAACTTTCTGCAGTTCCTTAATTGGCTGTCCTTTATTTACTTATCGCTTATTTAAGTAGCACATTTGGGAAAGATTTTGGTACATGTTACCCTTTCAGTACTTCTGTCTCTATCCTTTTCAGACGGCAAGTTTGGTGCCTACATGCAGGTACACATCCAGAATGACGGTCCTGTAACAATAGAGCTGGAGTCCCCGGCTGCCGCTGTCGACCCTAAACAGGTAAACGAGCCTGGAAAGGGCAGATGTACGGGGCTGTGCCTCCTCTGTGAATTCATACATCTGCCTTTATGTGTACTTGGGAATACTGGCATGTAAGGCACTCTGTGGCAGCAGAGCTCTTTCTTCAGAGTTTGTGTGTTCATGCACGCTGTTCTGTTTTTCCCTCTTTCGTTCTAACAGAGGTTGGAAAATACAGGGAATTATGCGTCTCCTGGGAATTCTACATAGCTCAAAAAAAACCACCATACATAAGGCATTTGGAGCCCAATGGGAAAAGAACATGGGACAGTCTAAAGCATCGTCTCTTATACTGTAGTTTCTCCTTAAAATTATGAATTCTTACTATTGAAAGAGGTTGTCAACTGAAAAAAATTACATCAAGAAAATAAATAACAAAACCAACCCAACTCACAGGCACCAGGAGAGGGTACACAAGAGCAATCAACATGGTGATTTAAAGCACTTCCTTTGCTTGCTCACTGTGTCTTTGAGCGTCATGTTGCACAAACAGACTAGCTAAAAGCTGAAGTAATATCTTCTAGATAAACTCCGTTTGCATATCTCAAACCTATTAATTTTCTTAATTAAAGGTATTCATAACAGTAACTGATGAAAGCAGTGCTATACTGACAAATACTTTACCTTGAGCTATCTTAAGGACGAAAGTAGGCACTGAGTAGAGAACATCAGACAGAACAGAATCAAGTTATCCTAGTGCTAATGTAACAGCTTAATTGGCATTTTGCTATTTGATATTTCTGACTATTCAGCTTCTCATATACAATTCCCCTAATTACAGAATTATGGAGAAGTTGAGGTTGGAAGGGACCTGTGTAGGTCACCTTCTCCAACTCCCTCAGTGTTTGGGCAAGGAAGAAGTTTTACCAGTATGTGTATGCTGTTGTTAGCTGGAGGTAAGCAGTTCTGTCACCCTGCACAACAGCCAGGCCAGCCAGAGCAAGTGTCAGGGCTTTGCCTATTGGATTCTGAAAAACCTCCAGGGATGGAGATGCCAGTGCTTAATGGGGTAATCTTTTACAAGGCTTTACAGCTTGAATCTTAGGCTAAGTCTTTGTAACACTTCTGCAGTTTAAATCCATCCCAATTATCTTGTTTCCTGTGGTCACAGATGTTTTTCTTCCTGTTTGCTGTTGTTTATTTGTGTGTATGAAGAGAGGAATGTCGTCTGTACCAAGATAACAAAACCCATCTGATTCTGCTCTGGGATTATTCCACATTTGCCTACTTTTCATCTGAACTTTTGAGATTCAGTTTAGTCTTTCTATTTAAATGGCAGAAGGTCTCTATCAGCGATCTGTACTGCAATGCTGAGCAAAGGATCAGTTGCAGTAAAATCATTCAATTCTTCAGACTGGTGATGAGACCATATGTGATTAGCAGCAGGTGGACCAATCCTACTGATGTGGCATGTATGGCTAAAGCATTTGAGAAGAGAAAGCATTGGAATTAAAATTGTACAAGCTAACAAGCTGCTAACAGCATGCAGCTGTTTATTTTTGTTGCCTTAAATAGCTAGGGTATATTGTTTTGGAGTTTTTTTTTTTTTTATCTTCAAATTCTGCTCTGCATCCTTTTGTGATGTTTTAGCCCCTAAAAGAGCTACACACACCTGTTCTCTGCCTGTCTGTACTCTCACAGCTGTAGCACAGAGTTCACAGCCCAGGCCATACGTAATTAGGAGCAGCAGCAGCTCTGTCTTTGGATTAAGGGCTAGCAGATTCCTCCTGCGGAGGAATGGAGCTGCTGCTGATTTGCTGGGAAAATATAACTTGTAGAAATGTGGATGGCAGAGCAATGGTGTGCCTTGATCTCCCGTTTGAACTGTTCTACATTTCCTACATCGTCTGTGAGGGTAGATCAAGTGTTCCTGAAAAGTCTTGCAGCGAGGGTAGATTGGGTATTTCTTGCAGTTACGATGCAGGAAACAAAAGGATTTTTCTTAATGATCTAGTACAAAACACAGGCACTGCAGTTTCCAACCTTAACCTATGAAGCAATTTTTGGGTAATCCCTTTTTGAATTTGCATGCATCCATTTGGATAATTGCCGAGGTAGGCACCAAGACAAAAGATGTCTGTGCTATCTCAGTTAAGTTTGTTGTGATCATTGCTGAGTTTAGGTTAGCAATGCCCAGAGTGCTTTGTATTTTTATATCCTATGTTGGGGAAAGCTAAAGAGATAACGTGGCTTGTTTCAAAGGATTTTGTAGCTAGTAGAAGCAGCCAAATGGGAAAAAAGTGGGAAGAAGTGTTAGGGGAAGTGACATGGACACAAGTGGACAAAAACAAACCGCAAGTGTGAAGGTGTTTTGGTTCCCCCAAGAGGGTATTGCTTCAGCTTGTGTTTTTGTTTTGGGGAAGGATGGAGATTGTTTTAGTATTGTGTGATCAGTACCATTGTACTTATGCAGCTGGTGTCGAATATTTTGTGATCCTAATCTATGGTAAATGGCTGTATGGTGATGACCTCCATCTGCAGGAGGAATGGATTTTCCCTGATTTTTCTTTTTAATCTAGTTTTATTTCCTTCCCACATTGACATATGCACCATATGAGAAATAAAGTACAGTCCTCTTCTGAACTCTGTTAGCTGACGTTTTTCCTAGATGTTGTGTTGCCTCTTTGATATTTGCCTTCTTCCAGTTATGCTGAGCTTACTTATTAAACAAACACGAAATCTAAGAGTTCATTTTCTTATACCAGAAGTTTTGGTGAGAAAAATGAACCAAAGAGAGCTCAGCTTGTTATCACTTTATCACTGGTGATAAAAAATGGGGAGGAGAACAAGTGGGGGTATCCCCACGCAGGGATAAACTGCTCTGCTAGGGAATTTTTCCAAGCCCCTGGGAGGACAGTTACACCAGGATAACTTATGAACAGCAGGTACCACTTTTCTTGCCTCAGGCTGAAGTTACAGATACTGTAACTTGATTGTATGCTGCTTACATTTCTTTTAGGAACAAAATGAAGTATGCAGTGCCATGCGTGAGCTGCTCATAGGCCTAAAGGATCCTGTCCTCTTCTTAAGGAAAAAAAAGCTGATAATGCTTTGATCATAAGACTAAGGTACAGATACGTGGAAAGGAAAAGGAAAATATTAGATGATCTGCTGCCTTCTTAGCAGGCTGTGAGACAGTCTTTGTGCCACAGCCTTTCAGTGGCTTTATTTTTGCAGAAGGACTCTGATAACCATTTTACCTCAGTGCTATCATCGCTTAGTGACATTAGTACTAAACTGCTTTATTTGTAGTGACCCTATGATAGTTTGAAGGATTTGTCTCTTTTGGAAATGTAGCCTGTCCTTAAAGTTGTTGTAATCCCTCCCCTCTCCTTCTCTTAATTTTTTACTTTGAGGTTTGAAATCGTAGCAGCTTGGACACAACTACTGAAATTTAAAGCATACATTTGCAAATCATCTTGTGGTTCCAGAAACATGAGTACTGCCACTGATTTTCTGGCAGACTGCTAACAGAACAATTCTGCCAATGGTGTCATTCACTTTTTCCTGGTGTTATTGATGGGTAAATAAAGGAAAAGCTGTCTGGAGAGCAGAAATCAATCTCTGTGTACACATTGATCACAGAAAATCAGGAATGCTGGATGTATTTGTTTGTTCAAGCAAGACTGACAGAGAGGAGATTTAGGATGTGGGAAATTAACTTGAGCAAAACAAACAACCCAGAGAATTATTAGCATTTTCAAGTGGGGGACTTCTTGTGCTAGTTCACATGTTCATCCTACAGCAAATTGGTTTCAAAAGTAATGTATGATAGTATTACAGCTGATGGAATGGCAGACATTTCTGAATAGTGAAACGTTTCAAAGAGCAGCCCAGCTTTCCACTATAATTACTTAATTTTCATTTTTTTTTTCATGCCTGTGATGTACTATTAAATTGCATCAAGCAAGGATGTGCCAAAGAAGCTGTCAAGCCAAATGTAAATTCTGACCTTTTTCCAAAACTGTTACTCTGTATTTCAGACAATCTGTTAGGAAGGAAGCAGTGTCCACATGGTTCAAAATGTCTTGTTTATCAGCAGTGTCCCAGCAGTGTAGAATATCTGTATTGCAACGGCAGATAAGAAAAGTTAGTTTCTGTGGACTGAAGACTTGTATTTTTGTGTATTGTCATGAGGAAGATGGTCTTGGACACTTGAGATATTTCAAGATCTTTCTGACTTCTTCCATGCTTAGGAAATTCAGCAGCAGGCTCAGACCAGATACTGATTCCCCAGGGAGGCGAAGCACAGATTTTGACTGCTGGCTAGTAGTTTCTGAACAACTGATCTGTTTGTGGGTTGTGATTCTTGCCAAAGTCGTAACATGGAAGTCATGCCAGGGTACTGTGGCTTTAGATAAAATGATCAGCATTTGCAGGTTTACATCTGAAATTATTTTGCGTGATTTTTCAGGCTTTGTTACTCCTGTTTTGTCTGTACGTAAGGCTGTCTTAAGGGCTTGAGGGGTCCTGATTCTAATCCTGTGCCCATATTTTTGTCTGTGGTATGTTCATAGCTCAATGCAGAGGACGTCTGGTCTTGTGTTATAAATGTGAATGTTTCAGTGCTTGTGCAGACATAACCGCACTACACACAGGTCACAGAATTGCTTAGGTCAGCAGAGACCCTTTTGATCATAAAGTCCAACCATCAACCTAACCCTACACACTCCAACGCTAAACCATGTCCCTAAGTGCCACATCCACGTGTCTCTTAAATATCCCCAGGGGTGGTGACTCCACTACCTCCCTGTGCAGCCTGTTCCAGTGCCTGCCCAATTTCCCTGAAGAAATTCTTCCCGATATCCAATCTAAACCTTCCCTGATGCAACTGAAGGAGCTGGCAGCAGTGCTCACCAAGCGACTTTCAATAATTTATCATGAAATTACTGTAGAATTAAATTATTATAGAATATTTTGTCTGCTTCTTCATCCTGATGAGGTCGTCTATAACGTGCTCCTACCACATTATTTCCCTTACTGAAAGGTGCTCAACCCTTCCATCGCCATAACTAAGCTCCACGCCATCAAGACCCTTCCTCATGTAGAGGCCTGCCTCCCCTTCTCTCCTTCCCTGCCTGTCCCTCCTCAATGCCTGTAGCCACCCATCTCAGCTCACCTCACACACCTCACTGAGGCCTGTGGTATCGTAGCCCTGAGACAGGGCTAAAATTCTAGCTCCCCTTTCTTGTTTGTGAAGAGGTATTTAAGTTGGGCCCTAAGGAAGCTGACTACTGCTCTTAACGTGCTCTCACTGACCTCGGCTCCTTTTCTTTTCTCTGAGCAGCCACTGCTGATGCTGACCAGCATTCCCTGTGCCCAGCAGCTGTAGTTTAAAGCTCTCTTTGCCTGTAATTAAAGATGCTTCTTCTCTCCTCAGACAGACAGGCCCCATCCGACCCTAGAAGAGCAGGCTTCTCCCTGTACCTCTCAGAAGAGGGTCACCCACTACTATCACCCGTCACACTGGTAGTTACTCAGGGAGCAGATTGGGCTGGTTTAGTCAGCCCTGCCATCTCTGGCGTGACCTGTCCTTCATCTTCAGCGTGCAGAGCAGTGGAGCAGTTCTGCCAGGGCACCTCAGGCCTGGGGGAAGTCTCTTCCTCCTACTGGTCCTTGCCATTTTAAGCTTCCATTCTTCTGCGTTACTGGCCTCTCTTCCTTCTTTGTGTGCTGGTGGGGTCGACAGGGTTTGGCTGTGGTGTGCTTGGCTCCAGCTGTCTGCCTCCTCCTCAGCCTTCTCACGCTGCTGACCGCTCAGCTTTGCATCACCAGCAGACACAGTGCTTTTGCTACAAGACAGTGCTGCGTCTGCTCTAAGAGGGCCACACTTTGAATGCTGAGGAGCCTTCCAAGAGGTCTCAGCATGAGTTTAGGGTTTTAGATGTAGAGTGGAGTTAGGTGCTTCCCATACAGGTGCACCATCTCCGCAGCTAGCCAGCAAGCATCGTGGTACAGTAGACACAAACAGCTCATGATAGGTCTAAAGATGAGATGATAACTGTCAACACACTCTGTACTTACATGAAAGGCATTAATGATACGTTTCATTGAGCTGGAATTGTGTATCTGAAGAGTCACTTGCTGTAATACTAAAAAATGAGCCGTCATGATTTTTTTTTCAGCTTGCAGGCAGGTCTTTTGTGGCAGAGCATGCTTCTGTAATGTCCTTTTCAATCAACCAAGCGCTTTATAAGCAAGGACATGAAAAACTTAAGAGATGTGTAATTCTTTTATTGCCTGCATAATGAAAATCAGTCTATTTTGTGAGTACAGAGAAATACGTATTTCATCTCTGTGCCCAAACTTTGGCTTATAGACTGATCACGGTACATGCACAGACTGGAGAGCATGTGTGTGTATGGCCATAGGTACACACAAATCTTTATTTATTTCAGTGTTACTTGAGTTTTAGATGGATGAAACAGTTCATTTACAAACTTTAACTTGTTATAATTTACAATAAATTATTAATTTTTATTTATAATAAGACATATGATTAAAATTATCCTCTCCCCTCATATAAATGAACTTGTCATTTTTCTTTGAGCTGGGTGAGTACTGCTGTCAGATCATGCCAACATGGGCATTGTTCTATAAATTCAGGGTTATTCCTGGTGTTGTTTCTTCCTCATCTATTAAAGATGTGAGGAAGAGGTTTAGTTAGGTTGTCATGCTTACAGTCTTGGGCATGCTACAGAGCTAGGTGTGAAGATGGATCTGGATTTTTCTCTGGTTATTCTGTTTGCCATCAGTGCTTCTCCACTACACCATTCTCAAACTAATTAGCTACAGAACCAGTGGTAATTTATGAGGTCCTTCGTGATAAATGTATGTCATAACTTTCGAAATTGTTGCTTACTTTTTACTGTAGAATATGAATACTACGGAGATTTCAAAAGAGAATTTGATCCCTTTGTACTCAAGACTAAATGTACATAAATAAATTTATAAGCCCAAGATATATAACTATGTATACTTCAGAAGTCTTAGCATGCTACTTGCCCTCAAGACCACCTTGGAAACTGGCCAGTATAAGCACGTTTGAAATGCTAATATGGCATGCTAGTATATATCGAGCCATTTCTGCCTCCGTGTAAATTATATATGAACAAATATATCTTATTTACGTGGATCCTGTATTCCATAATGCAAGGTTCACAGTGTGAACACACCACTATTTCCCACGTTTGGGAAATCTGGGGTTGGCTTTATTGGGTTAGCTCCTCAAAGGAAAAGGTAATTCAATTTAAACTATTGTGTCTATGTGATTTAGGCTTTTTTTTTTTTTTTTTTTTTCTTTCAAGTAATGAGAAAGAGAACACTAGTTAGAGAGGAGTGGATTTTCCTGTTTCATTGAGTTACATTACAAAACTATGTGCTACCCAGACACTTTTTCTGCACCATTATTGCTGAGAAAGGGTCACTGCTGAGAGCCAGGATGAAAAAAAGAAAAGGGTACCAGCTGCAGCAGCTGTTTAGGTTACTGGTTTGTTGCAACAGGTTTGCCTGGTTTGGCTTTGCGTTGCATGTACTTTGTAGTTACCAACTGTTAGGTTGAAGGCCAGGGAGGAATGATGTACACACATCAATGATAAATGATGTAGATGTTTAAAGGTGAACAAATAAATATTTTGCAACCTAGAAACTGTGCTTTCTGCAGCCTGCAGCTAATGTACCGTGCCTTCCCACTTCAATACATTTTTGTTCTCTGAAGGTCTCTGAAACCCCAAACCTGGTTTCAGCAGCAGAATGAGCCCAGTGCCATTTGTATAAATAAAAACCAACTGCATAGACATCATGCAAGTACTGTTAATCAATGCTTAGCACCTTTAATAGTAAGGGCTCTCAAACATTTGTTTCTCTTCTTGCAGATGCACTCGCTTTCTCAGTCACTTTTAACATTCACGTGCTGTTTATGTAGGCTTGTTGGCAGAATAGTAATGTGCATCTATCAGACACGTGAGTTAGAATATTGTCTGTATCATGCCCTGGGTGCTTGTTCCATATCTGCATGTGACAAGGACTGGATCATGCTAAATAGATGCATTGCACTCTGCCATTTCGCACAGTGAAAGTAAACTAGTTTTAGTTGTGGAAAAAAAAAAATATCAAAGAATACATGTATTCTGTTTCAGCCGTGTAGCCCATGTGTACAGGTATGTAAGGATGGTGTGTATGTGCCATGAGGTACAAGGGGATGCTGTGCACTCAGACTCTGCATTCTGCCCTCAAAGCTCATAGTGGCTTGCAGATTTACATCTTCACATGCATCTTCCACAAGCCTGTCTAATTCATAATCAACACACTTAATCTCGCTTACTCGATTCTTGAAGATTTCACCTCAGAAAAGATCTGCTGGCCATTAAGTGACAACTTATGAGTAGTATGCTTTATCCTGGGTGAATCATCACTTGAGAAAATCAGAAAATTACAGAAATTGACCAAGCTGATGGACTGCACGCAGTGTCCATAGTGATTTAAGTAACTATCAGTTTGTAGCATCCCCAAAACTTACTGCAACCTGCTTCTGAAAAATGGGAAAGAGGTGTAACAGTGACAGCTAAGTGCAGCTTAGTTTGTCTTTTCTAGAAGCATTGATAATATCTCTGTGGAGAGGTGGCAAGGTGGTGTTAGCTGAAGGCTTTGTCCAAGATGATTTGAAATGGTTATTCTATGTCCTATGTGATGCTAAAGTTCATCTCTCTCTTCTATCTTTTTTTTTTTTTTTTCCTGGTAGAAATAAGTGTGTTGTATGAATGGATGCCTGAACTTGTTAGAAACCTGCAGACTGTGACACTGCTACTTAAGACCCAAAGCAGAACAGGAGGTTGGTGGAATCCAGCCACCCCTTCTGGTCCTTGTGTTTTATCCTTTTCTACGTTGGCAGATCGCGTTGAGCAGGAAAGGAACTCAGAGGAAAAGCAGAGGATAGTCCTTTGAGTATGCACAGTTCTCATTTGCACTCAGGGTTATAATCATGTTAGTGTATGATAATTCACTGTCTTCTCCAAATACCTGAAAATCTAAGCCTTTTTTTTCTTTTGTTTCTCAATGATATGTGTATAGCTATTATGAATCTAAGTTACCAGTGTGCTACAAATGCTCACATTTACAATTTTTTAGAAATACTGTCTTCTGAAATGACTTTATTCCATAAAGTGTTTTCTCACTTTCCTTGCTTTGTAAATAGCTGACAAAACTTGAAAAGCAACAGCAAAGAAAAGAAAAGACCAGAACCAAGGTACCCTCTGAATCAAGTAGAGAAAGAAATGCCCCCCGTAACAAGGATGACCCCAGCGCAAGCAGTGGAGCAGAAGGAGACGTGTCTTCGGAAAGAGAGCCTTAGCTCCTCCAAAGCAGGCCTCAGGTATGGCTTTTACACTCCTGTAAAGTTCTGTCTTCCTGCTTGGCAGTCTCTAACCCTGGGTACTTCACTGAAGCAGTACCTGGAGTCTACAGAGAGTTATATTCGAAGTGTTGAAAGGTGAAATTCTGGTAATCTTGCTGGTGGGTAAGCTTTTTGATCTGCAGCTGGCAGAGCAGAATGCCAGAATGGAGAAGTGGGTGAAAACCTCTCCCTAGTTGTGTGTTTGGCTGGAGTTGTGTGTCTTGAATCTGGCCCAGCCACGACTGTTTTCAGGCTGAGACTGAAGTTCCAAAAGGTTGGTCTTAGAGCACAGCAGTGACTTAACTGAGAATCCTGCTTTGTGCTCTTCAGTGCTGAGAGATACACGGTCATGTTTCTCTGCCTGTCTCAAAATCATCCCTAGCAATGGAAGTGGGAAAGATTTTGGAAGTTGGAGGCAGACTAGAACTGGAAGCTACAGTTCCCCTCCCCTCCCCTCAGTGTATCCTCTTGTTTTAATATTGGTGATGAGTAGGCACATTGGGAAGGAGGATGTTGTCTTAGAAACTAAAATGAGAACGTACAGTTTTTCAACAACTGTTGTCCTTACTGCCATGCTACAGGAACACAAGCTTTCCCCCACAGTTTCTGGGTTATGTGTTGATACAAGAGCATTTTAGAGGGCAGGAGTTTGCATGCCTTGTGAGTGCTTTAATCAGCCTGACCTTTCTGACAGCATTTGAAAATCTAGGTTGCTGAATATTTCTAAAATGTTGCAACCTAGTATTAAATTTCATGCCGTGACAGGAAGTCAAGATACTTCTGTCCATGTGAGTTGAAGGAACCCTATACTTTTCTACTCTACCTACAGTAACGTTTCTGTTTGTTTGCCTTCCAGAGTATCTCATACAAAAGCTACACTGGAATCTTGAGGAGAGACCTAACAGACATTCACCTCAGCACCACTCTTCGAGGACTTTGGATAGGAATGGAAAATGGAAAAACAGAACCAAGACAATAGAAACCTATATCATTCTGTATCGAAACAACCAAAGCAATGCTATCAGATTCAGTTGTTAATGTGTAGTATCAGTAGTAAAAAGGACTTGTAACATTTTTGTGTATGTGTTTTCACATGACTGCTGAATAAAGGATGACTGTAGGCAGATTGTAGCAGAACATTCACTGTCAGTACATAAATTCCATTTCAAAAATAAATCAGGGTTTTTCCTTAAACTTACACTTGAATTCTGAAAGTTATCCAAGCAAGCTTGTACTTTGATTCTCATTCTCTGATGTCATGTGCTACCTGTTTCCATGGCAGCCTGTAGGTCTGTGTGTATTTTGGTATATTGTCCAACTGCTCTGTAACACCAAGTTAGGCAGTCTAGTCTTTCTGCATGGGTTAAGTTACTAAAAGGAAAGATCAGCCACTAGTTGTTTATCATGTGAAACACATCTGTCTTGTAAACTTTTTTAAAACCAGAAAAGACTTTATTAAACAAATGATGCTAGCTGAGTGCCTGTTGGTGTTTGTTGCATAGCCACATCCATAGCCATGTGCGTGACAATGAGGGTGACACAGAGCAAAAGTGACAGCCGAGAAACACCTCCCAATGTAACTCATCCGCCTCTCCTTTGGAAACTTAGAAGTCAGGTTTCTGCCCTGAAATATCTACCCTTTCCAACACAGTAATTCCTTTCGATACTTTGTGGTGGTCATCAAAGTGCATCAGCAACTGCTCCGCGTACTGCATCGTGTTGACATTGATGTCAGACAGGTTTGGGAAGGAGTCAGGAAGCAGCAGGCTGCAGAACTGCTCTCCTCTGGTTGTTAAAGCCATGGGAGATTCAGGCAGGCTGAGGCAGGGGAGATGAAAGAGGGCAAGCAGTTGCATTTGACTTCTTTCAGAGATTGCAGTACCTTTTATGAAGTGTATTCTGGCTTGCCTTAGTCCTATGGTCTTCACTAGCCACTGCCATGGCCACCATCAAAGCTTTGCGTGATTTTAAGGGCAAATCACTGGTGATAGTTGTTCTTCATCCAGACATGTATTGTATTGATATTGCTGCACAGTGTGCAACCACTCTGACATGGCTTTTTAAAATGCACAAACCTCAAGGTTCTGCAAGCCACGCAAAGGAGTGTTGAGTAGCCTGGGTAGATTAAAATGTTAGATTTACTGTTGCCTTAAAGGATGTACATAATTTTTCGTCTGGCTATTATCTGAAACTTGGCTTGCCTGAAGCCACAGCCTTGCCACAAGCAGGACTTCT
This sequence comes from Aythya marila, assembly GCF_965140915.1. Classification (NCBI taxonomy): domain Eukaryota; kingdom Metazoa; phylum Chordata; class Aves; order Anseriformes; family Anatidae; genus Aythya; species Aythya marila. The sequence continues at coordinate 13,922,201 of NC_139044.1, forward strand.
TCATCTCCAGGTGCAAGTGCTGGGTCTTGTCCCTTCAGGGTGCACTCTCCTGGGACTGGAGCCCGCTAGGCTGTTGGCACATTAGTGCTTACTTGGCTGCAAAGAGCACCTTCAGTTGGGAAGATAGAAGAATGCCCACCTCACAGGTGTTGAGGGCTGGTTCATCAGCAGTCGTGTCAGACCTGTGTCATCCAACTTAAGTTTCCTGCTTGCTCCAGCATCTTTGAAATCTTGCCTTCTGCTTTGCAATCTGTTCTTAAGAAGACAAAGGCATGAAGAAAGTCCTACAGTCTCCTTGCATCCTGAGAGGTAGAAGCCAAGCTAAAAAAAGAATGATAAATACTGAAAAGAAAAAGCATAAATAATTCCCAGGGGAGGCAAGCTTCGGCTGTATTTAAGCAGAGGTAAAACAATGGCTGTTGGCCAAAGATGAGTGCACGTGCTGCTTGGCTCCCAGCCCAACCACACTTTCCCTGAGTGACCAGATTATGTGGACTTTCTGTGCCTCTCCAATCAGTAGTTGTCCTGTCTCATGTGGGAGATGTGAGGATAAACTTGAGATGTGGTTGTGGTCTGTGGGGATGGAGATGTCCCCATGTGGGGATGGTTCCTGTCGCCCTGTGCCTGATGTGTTTTCACGTACTGTGACTTGTTTCAGGGTTTCAGTGCAAACCCAACATGCCAAGCTCTGTTAAAAGTGCCATTTAACAAAAATTTATTCCCTATTCTGCTGACAGCAAAACTGGGAAAAGGCTGGTTTGGAAGGGCAGTTACACAGCTTAGAAACTCAGTAATCTTACCCATGACTTTTGTTGCTTATAGCGAGCTATAGAAGCAAAACCCAAGGACTCTAACTCCTGTATCTGTTCCTCTGCATGGTGTTTTTTTTAGGCTTGGTTGGCTGCTAGTGCCCCGGTGGGCTTTTGTTGGCTGTGAAATAGGTGAGGATCTTAGAAGGAATGGTAGTTTTTTTCTTTTCTTTTCTTTTCTTTTCTTTTCTTTTCTTTTCTTTTCTTTTCTTTTCTTTTCTTTTCTTTTCTTTTCTTTTCTTTTCTTTTCTTTTCTTTTCTTTTCTTTTCTTTTCTTTTCTTTTCTTTTCTTTTCTTTTCTTTCTTTTCTTTTCTTTTTTCTTCCCTTAATTGCTGAAAATGACCTTATTTAACAAAAAAGCACATTTATTTAATAATAATGCTAAGGGACAGAATTTGTGAATAAATTGCAGATTTAGCCTTACAGTCTTTTCTCCATTTTCCTGTCCAGATTCACAGAGCAGAGGTGTTTGCCAGAGCTCACTTCTTTGTGATTTATGGGCTAGAGCCAGAAGATGATCCTCAAAGAGGGCCGTGGACAATTTTTATAGCTATAATAAAGTGGCTTCTCCTTCAGAGACCCTTCAGTGTCTGATCTCCAGCTGCACACTGACCACCCTCACGTTAAAGTTGTGCAGCAGAACCTGCGGGGTGGTTATTTTGGGGAGTGCCCCCAAAACCAAATGACCTGTGGCTGTTTGCCTTGCTGATAACACTTCAAGGATGCTGACTGAATCTTAGAGCTGCCTTCCTGCTTCTGCCTGTGCTGGCGCTGCTCTCTGCCTTGCTCTGCCTTGTGAGCTCAGGCAAAAGTCATCCTCGTAGGTGAAATGCCTGGGGAACATTAGAGTGCTGTGAAAATCATATACATGACAAGTGAGGGTCAGTGCTGTTGTCCTCAGGCACAGGAACCTCATTAGGCTCTTGTTTTGTTGTGGCTTTGGTTATTTAGAGTTCAACGTATTTGTAGTCTCTGTGCAGCTACCACGTGGTCATATTTTAACAAGCAATTCTGCCCGTACAACAAACACACTCATAAAATTACAGAAGATATTCTCAGTAGCATTTCTGCAAACACTTGGTAGCGTTTGTGGATAAGACGAGCCTGCAAGAAAGTTGCATTGGATTTATGAATTGAAACTGAAAAATTGAAATTCCCAGCAGGTGTCTGGGACATGATATGAATCCAAATACAAATATTTTATCTAACTTCTCTTTTAAAATACCAGCTAACAAGGGAGTGCCTGAAAATCATCCTGTATGGAAACACTGGCTTGTACTGTCTACTGTAGGTCTTGTGTTTCTTTCATCCTTATATTCTCAGCAGAAGATCCCCAATGAAATCTCCTTGGTAACCAGAAATTCTGCTAGGAGACCTTTGACAATCTTTTGTTAATTTTCATTGATTGCTGCATCCAGAAAAGATAATCATTACTGCAGTAAAAACCAGTTTCAAAAGGCATTTTGCAAATGCCTCAATTCGGGTACTGATGGATTATGTTGCTTTAAAAAGTAGGATTTTAAGGATGGGGCAATGTGACTAAGGGATGCTCCTAGGATGGGCCAAAGGTATTTGAAAATATGTTTGGATTATTTTGATTCGGTGTGTCAATACAATTGAATTAAAGGCAATATAACATACAGCTATAGACGTAAATGCTCAAAAATCTCCTAACTGTGGAAATAAAGGCTAATTGATCAAGCTCACAGTTTCCAGTTTTGGAAGGTAGCATGGACACTGAAATAAAATGTTTTGATTTACAGATTTGCTGGTTCTCAGAGAAATCTCATTTGAAAACCTTGGCTCTAACTCTCTCTGTTCCATTTCGGTGGTTCTGTGATGACAGGTTTCAGTCTCAGCATCATTTATTGCACTTCTCTGAAAGGCACCATCATATTGACACACCGCAGAGCTAGGGGAGTGTGAGTCCTTCTAAACCATGCTTCAACAGCGTGCCGAAAACAAGTCTGGATAGCGGTGCTGACAAAAGTGCTCTGATTAATTCAGGGGCTGGCAATTAAAACAGATCTGTAATTCTTTCAGCAGTCCCAGGGCTACAGATAGAGCAGAGACAGAGCTTCCTTGTGTGCACCATGGGCCTCTCATACAGGCTGGGCTGTTCCCCGCAGCCCCTTGGGAGGGGACGTGCTCCTGTCCTGCACCCTAGGGGTGGCCACGAGACCCCCCCACCTCCTCCAGCCACTTCTCTGCCCCATGATGCTGGTCGGCTGTGCCCAGGTAGCTACAGGATATTCCTATAAGCTAGTGCTTCCAAAAATATTCATTTTATTTTATTTTATTTTATTTTATTTTATTTTATTTTATTTTATTTTATTTTATTTTATTTTATTTTATTTTATTTTATTATTTTATTTTCTATTTCATACTTTATTTTTATTTTATGCTTTTTTTTTTTTGTTTTCTTTTTATTTTTAATTTTAGTCTCCTGCTCTCTTGCTAAGGCTTTCTCTCAAGCTTCCACTTCTAAACATTTGAAGGCTTTTGATCTCTCATTTCTGTATGCTCTGCATGTATTCCCATTAACCTGCTAATGGAAAAAAATAATTGAGTATTCCGAGGTTTTTTAACGTTAATAAAAAAAAAAAAAAAAGAAAAGAGCAACCAGCAGCTAGGAGAAGTGTTTGCCTTGCTTGTGTTCTGGCAGCACTGTGCTGATTGGCAAGGAATTGGATATTCAGTTTTATGCTGATATGCTTCAGACAGCCTGCGGATGATATTAAACTATAACAGCGTTTGTTATGCTGGCTGTGGTGTGTCATGGGGGTAACCAGAGCAAGACCTGTAGAGAATGACAGCAACTTTTCCAACCGCACCACTTGTTTTCTTTAACAAACAGCATCTCAGGCTGTTAATTTTTATATGCTGTTGCAACAGGAGATCCAAATTTACCACAATGATTTCTCTAGTTTTGCATCAGCTGTGTTTTTTAGCAATTACAGTTGCTTATTTTAACCATTTTTATGGTTTTTGGTTGCATAATTAGAATACTTAAAACCTGCTGTATGGAACCTTCAGAATACAAATGATCTGATTATTTGGGTTTAGTGTTTTACTCCCATCCATACTCAGTCAGCACCGTGGCTGCTGTCTTAACTTTATTTGCAAGTCCATTCACATTTTTTTTTTTTTTTTTAAGAAAACGAAATAAATGACTTGCTTAAAATAGTTTATGGCAGGTAGAAATCTCGTGGGGAAATCTTCATTAAAGGAACACTTGGTAATGGTATTTAATGCCATGTGTAAGCGGAGGAGGCCAGACTGGCCCAGGGAACAGTCCTGGGGTTGCACGGCCAAGAGGATTTTAAAATGGGAAAATGTAAGATACAAAGGAAAAAAATAAATAAATGTGACAATGGTATTTAAAACAGGTTTTGTGAAAAATACGAGTGGTCTTCATAAACCGTTATAGAGCTGGAGTCTTAATGAGACTACAGAGCTGCACATGCCTGATACATGGTTAGGGTTGTAGTGTTGAGGCTCATACAAAAATATACTGAAAATATTCCTGTAAAGTATTTATTGAATATGATGAATACTTGATTTTTACCAAAAGCACTTGTGTACCAAGAAGATCCTTTTAAAAATAACTACTGCTATATGTATATTTTTTTCCCATTATAATTAAATTTAAGGGGCACCTCTGCTTTAATAAGGATTTAAACACTTAATGTCAACAGTTCTTTTTTTTTTTTTTTTTTTTTTCCTTTGGGAATTTGGCTTCAGAAACAATGTTTTAGAGAGCTGTTCCATTGAGCACTTTGACAAAACAGTAATCCTGTTGATACAATGCATATGTTGTAATGTTTGTGTACAGGGCTAGTGGCTCAGCTGTGAAGTAAGAAGAGATCTACACTTTTTTTAAGAGAGCCCTTTGCTCCCTGTGCCTATTTAGTTCTTTCCTCTTGTGTTTAGGTTACCTGGGGGGCACTAACCACTGCCAGCTGAGGCAGGAAAGCAAACACCTGTTTCACATTAAGAACTGGGTGTGCTCATTCATTTTATATGGATGGCCAAAAAGCTTATGGCTATGTGGTGGTAATATAAATCTTCTTAATCAATTTGCATTAACACAGGTGTACGCCAGACTGAAGTATTTGGGGGCAAACAGTTCCTATGGTATACGTGCATGTTTCAAGGTTAAACCTGCAAAAGACTTCCATGGCAATCCTTCTAAAGCTTTGAGCATATTGTCTTACTGTAACAGAAATGCCAAATCATCGCTCAGAGGTTAAGGGATCACATAGCAGGAAAGTGGACGTTTATCATTTTAAGGCTATTTTCCTTTCTGCCACCAGGTGTCAGTAAAACCTAAGAAATACAAAATCACTGCAGTGGATTAAGGTGATTTCTATTAAATCATCCTTCTTTACAGGTAAATAATTATTTAAACGTTAATTGGGATAGTTATTTCCTTTAGAATTTGTGTGTTTGTCGACAAGTGCAATCTGTGTCCTTCTGTAGATGGCTGCTCTGTTCACGCACTGTAGGATATACGCATTTTTGCATATTTACAGATACGATCAGTATTACATTTGTGCAAAATCCTCAGGCTGGTAAGGAAAACACAGGTGGGATTCAGGAGCTGGCAGCTCTGCTTTGGAGGTAGCAACCCTGCTGGGAACTCTGCTGCTAAACCTCCCTGCTACTTACACTGCAGCTTTGCTGGTGCCAGCATTTTCTCTGTTATGGTTATGGAAACTGGGAGCTGGAAATGAAGTAGGGCTTCTGAGGTGTTGATGTAAAGCTCTGCTCCCTTGACTTGTATTTGGGAAAGAAAGCACATGAGCATCTTGCACTCAGAGGCTACAGCACAGATGATATTTCTGGAAGAGGAATGTTGAGGGCTAGCCTTTGCTTGCACCGCTTCTCTCGCACTGCAGGTATCCATCTCTCACCCCTGAAATGCAAACAGGAAATTTTTTTTTTTTTTTTTTTTTTCACATTTCCTTTTAGCTTTATTGCTTTGTACAAAATAATGACAATAAAAACTTAAAACCTTGGATGTCTTTTGTTTAAAATGTTTGCCAATACAGACAGCGGTGATTTTGGCACTGTCGACATGTATAACACTGATTTAGAGGTGAGGTTTAAAGGTAGGAGATGTTTTTTTTCCTGGGATAAATGTAGTGCTTACAAATACCGTAACTACTGTTTAGTGAAAAATTATCTGCCTACGAAGATAGCTTGTCTTCTAAATAAAAACGGAATAAAACTGCTCAGATAAAAGTTTTCTTTACGGTGGAAGGTTGCCTTTGCTCTAGGTAATATGCTTTATATATCTTATCTCTGCATATGCAGATACTTTGTGGTTTAAATTAGGTTGCAGACGTACATTTCATTATTGCTGGAGAGTTTGTTCGAGATGCCTTAGCCAGGACGCTCTTCATTGTACAATGGATTTGTACTTGTATATGCAGAGAAATAAAAAGCCTGTGATAGCTGTAAATAGTTTTTCATTAAGTTCTTTGTTGTTGTTGTTTTATTTGGGTTGGGGAGATACATGATAAAAATGCAAAGAGAAAACATGTTTGTTGTTAATTCTAAAACATATTTTTAACATTTTTTAAGTTATCATTTCAAGATAATATTTCAAAAGGATAGTAAAATGGAATTTTCCCAGCAGCTCTATGGAGGGTTGATTGCTGTGTTTTCTGGTAGGTTTTTAGAATCCCTGCCATGGTCTTACAACTTTGGGTTTTGTTTTTCTTGGAGCAGGCCAAAGGAGCAATCAGTTGGGTGAAATTCGAAATTCTTTGGCGTGTTTTCAGCAGTATTGCGAACAACCTCGAGAAGCCCAGCCAACAAACTCCCAGCCAGTATGGAAAATTTCAAAAAAGTTGATAAAAGTTCTCAAAAAATCAATCTGAGAAAAAAAAAAAAAAAAAGCGAATCTGCTGACATATTTTCTGATGTGCTAATTTATACCATTTTTACACCATAAGCATAATTTCTTTTTACTTAGAAGAGCTGCTACAAAGGCATAGGAAGAAACTATCCCTTTGGGTAGTTTCTTTTGGGTAGAAACTTGGGTGGGAAGGTTGGGAGGGATTCAAACATGGGATTTGTATCAAAATCAGAGAAGGAGGAAGAACAGAACAGTGGTTTGGTAAAGGGTCATTTTATTCTTGCTTGGCCTTTCCCTTCTTCATTAGGCTGGGGGAACCTCAGTGGGACCTGGTAGAGCCTCTGTCCTACCCTAGTGTCTGTGCGTGCACATTGTATGTGTGTATATAGATAGGCTGATCCTCCTTGATTCTGTGTTTGGATAGCCTTGCCTCTGTGCTTTGAACATCACCCACGCTACTATTAATGGTAATAAATGGAAACTGGTGTGATTTTTTTTTTTTTTTTTAACACCTCATGAGTCTCATTAGGTTAATGTGGATGGGGTGTGGTAAGAAGAAGGTAAAGAAATGAGGACTCCAAGAAAGGGGAGGGAAGCTGAAACAGTGGGTTCTTTGTTATTTGTTAAAGAGAATGTCAATAAAAAAGTTTAAATTTGGGGGAATTTGTTGGAACGTCGTCCATGGATTCACCTGTAATTGTCAAGTAGTGATCTGCCTGCTGCAAAACTGCCTCTGTGTCTCAGGGGTAAGAAGGAGGTAAGAAATACACTTTTATTTCCTGTTTAATGAACACAGATTTTTAACAGGTCTAACTAAGATGTTATGAATAAATTTATATTTCCCACCCATTTTGGAGAACTTGAAATCCACATTGATCTACTATGAAACCTGATTAGAGATATTATAGATGGTGTAAGGAATTGCACATTTTTCTATAATGTTTCCTTGTTTAAGCTATATTGTGCTAACCAGAATGTTCCTACAGATAATTGTGGTGAAATATGGTGTGTTATTGTTATAAAATCCATAAAGAAAAATGATTGCAGTATTTATCTCTGGACTAATGTCCTCTGTCTAAGAGAAGCTGTCATTGAGAAACTCATGGAGATGGAGTGGTATGCTGATAAGAAAACTGTCTTGAAGAGCAGCATGGCAGTAAATACTGAAGGGTGCATTATTGCAGGAGTAAAAATACAGAGATGAAAATTGCAGCTGATTATGCTGAACATGGTTTAGGAGAAAGGATTCAAAATTAGCCCAGAAACTGGGACTCACCTCTTGATTTCAACTTCTAAACCTGTTTGCTGTTGTCTGCTTTGGCGTTTAAACTATGGTGTTCGTGTGGTTTCACGTTTATTTACCCATAGATATTCATATTTATCCTAGAAAAATTTAAGGGTAAGCAGGACCTAAGGCCAGGGGGAGTGGTGCTGCTACTGCTGCAAGTACCACTGTGGATTTTCCTCTGACCTATGCTGGAAAAGACAGAGATGAGAACAGACAACATATTTTTTTGAGTGTTGTCTATTTGAAATACTTCTATCTGTAAAGAGAAACCCAGAATACATTGGATTCCTTTTTTATTTTATGCTTGTAGCCCCTTAGGGAAATGCCTGGATGCATTTAATGATTTTGAATACATTTTGTCTTATTTTCCAGTATCCCTTCCTTCTACACAATCCTTCCCCTCCCTCTGTCGTGCTGCATCTATCATATTTCCATGCTGAAAGATGAGCCCATCCGATGGGGGCTTCTACATACATGCAATTTCTAGCATAGCTTGTGAAGTGTTTTTTGTGTTGCCTTCAGAAATGTTCTAAAGGATTTAAGAATAACATAAAAATCACAAGAAAGGAAGAAAAGCTGCTTACTTGTACAGTTGTGAACCATTTTGATGCCCCAGTGGGGTAGTGTGGAGTAAATTGGAAAAGAAAGCAGCTGGAAGCTTGGATGGGATCTGAGAGTTTTTTTTTTTTTTTTTTTTTTGGAGGGAACCAAGTGGAGTAAGTGATGCCTTGTGTATGAATTTAATGTAGAGTTTCTAGACAAATGGCAGAATGCCCAGCACTGCCTTGTGTAAATGCCATAGGAGATGAATTAAATGCACTGTAATGGTGTTCCCAGAATAGCTGCTGTAAATAAAACATAAAATATATCGACCCATGGTCTGAAGAGCTCTGAAGTGGGGTCTGTAGGGTGACCATCTGTTAATCTCTAAGTGTATATGTAACAAGAATTTGGGGCATCGACACTTTTTGTGACTTGCTAGAACGTTCATTTAACCCGATGCAATAATTTTCATCAGTCAGTCACCAGTAATTGTGTCTCTCTGAAGAGCAGTATTTGATTTCTGAAGTTCACTCTCTGTCCCATCTATGCTCTGCTAGTAAAATCTATTTTATATTAAGTCCCAGCCTTACCTTGGACATATATACTTCTTCTGGAGGCCAAAATCTGTTTGTGGACTGGTGACTCCTCAAAGATGCCAGAGGAATGAGGAAGAATGGACATAACCTGCTCTTTTATCCCTAATGTCCTGTATATGTTCTTGTTATTGTTTCCTGTGTAAAACAGGGGAGGTTCTGAGGAAGGTGAAAAGGCCTCTTGGTTCATGGTATTATTCATATGATAGTGATACTTCCAGATCTTCTGGTCATCCAATTCATTTAGTCCAGGTTTCTTGCATCACCAGCATCCAGCCAAAATGGAGATTTACTTCATGACTGTGGGTCGGCAGAAGATCAGATAAAATAAGCTGTAAATGATGCTTCTAATGGGGAAATATGGAGATGCTGGTGAGAAGAGCAACTGCACTTTGTATTCTGGAAACATGCTGCGCCTTTGTCGCATTGGCATGGGTTACTGAATGCAAGATATCTTCGAGACAACGTGGCTGTACACAACATTTTTCCTTGTGTTTGGTTTGAGAGTTGCCAGCCTTTTCCCTTCCAGCAGATCTTGCTGGTCCTATGTATATGCACCTGTTGCTCCCAGGCAGGGATAATCTGGTACGTACTAGGTTAAAGTCTGGACTAGATAATTTTAGAGGTCTTTTCCAACCTAATCATAATTCTATAATTTACCAGGGTAAGTCTGTGACATCCAATGTGAGGCTATTACAATGCCCATTGCCTTCTGCTTTCAGGTTTCCTGAAAAGCTGCATGAGGTTTTTGAAGCCTTATTTGCCAACAGACATATCTTAAATTTGTATCATGCAGACACATTTAACCATCACCTTTTGGAGGTGTGATGCAGTGTCTGACAGGATGAATCAGTCATAGGTCTAACGAGAGATGGGTCTCCTCTTCTTCTATCGATGTCTTTTTGGGGATTAAACAGTTAGTAGGTTTTTAATATATTTATTTATATCTCTGTTTGCTTCGATAAGCAGAAATAGTTGCATTTTACACATCCTCTTTAATATGAAGGTGGATGAGGAATCATTTGTAGTGGTAACAGGACTGACCCTGTGCTCCCCGCCTACAAATTAAATCAGAAGTAAAATCCCATGTTATCTTCAGGTTGCATTGGCTAGATCTGTGTCAGGCCTGACAGACATGAGGAAATTGGCTATTTGAATTTTTACTTGAGTACGCATCCAGAACACTACATTCAAGTCCTGAGACTCAGCTGGATAGAAATAGCCAAGAAAGTTCCTACAGTTTCAATGTACTTTTTACAATGGTCTGATGAAATTCCAAATAAGAAGATTAATAAGATATTAAATAATATTTTTTTTTCTTTGAACACATAGAGATAGCATTCTTTCAAATAATTCTGAAACTCTATCATTGAATGTGAAGTTTAGCAGTAATTCTGATTATTTTGCACAAGGGATCACCTCGTTTTATTTGTGGTAACTTCCATACATGCATGTTGTGTTGGGGTTAATGAGTGTTTTTAAAACAAAGTGCCATGACTCTGAAAGTTAGAAAATAGATTCTATTAAGTTTACTTGACTGTGATTTCTATTGCTGTGCCTCCTGGAGAAAGGGGAAGGTACTTGTCTTTTGTCCGTTCACTGAAAAATTCCATTCCATATTTGAAAATTTTTGTCTGCCTCTAAGTAGTGCTGCAAATAATTTCTTTTTCATGAAACACAATAGAAGGCAGTACGTGTGTGTGTTTGATTTACTGACTAGACTACAAACATCATGGTAATCGGTGCTGATTGATCAGTTAGGAGAAATCAGTTTTGTGTTTAAGAAGGGAAGGTAAATGCAGAAGTGTGATTATTTTGGCACGAATGTAGCAACAAAACCATGGAGTTGTTCGCTGAACCCTTTAATTATATCTCCTTAAGAAGAACATTTTTTTCTTTACTGTTGTGTTTGAAGCTGCTGAATAAGGACATGCAGGCATTGTGAAGTGCCTGCTCCCCTATTAATGGACACCATCCTTGGTGAGGATGAAATTCCTAAATTACAGGCAACCTGCAAGTCTATCAGATCTTTCCCATGTACTGCTGCATTCTGAGTGGTAATTTATATACAGTTTGCATTGTTATCAGGCAATTTTTCCTAACCTATCCTAAGAACCAAAAGGCAGTCTAAATGCTAATGAGCTTGAAATGCACTACAAGAGTGTATCCAAAACTATGTGAGCTATTAGGAAGCAATAAGTATTATAAATATTGCATGTACTTAGGAGTTCATTTATTATATTTGGGAAGTGAATCTGTTATGAGATCTTTTTGAGAAAGAGTTCTGTTTGATATCCGCTTCTAAGTGAGATATATGGCCTATTTCCAGAACAGAAAAATGCGAGCTTAATGGTTCTAATAAACTAATTTAATTCCCATTTCTATTTATTGGGTAAAAGAGAAAATGTGAAAAAGTGAATTAAATTTGGCTAATTTGTTCCACCGTTAATTTTTCATCTTATATTTAGAGAATCAAATATATTACACATTTCTGACTTCAGTTTGGCATAGATCGTGTCTGTTTCCCAGTGTTTTTTAAGAGCAAAAATATTCATTTTCGGGATACACTGAGAAAATAAAAAGCCTCCTGGGGAAAAAAGTAAACAAGGGATGTGAGGATGATTTTGAATTACATCTTTGTTTGTCACTGCACAGCATGGAAAGATGGAGAATTTAAGAAAGCTTCTATCCCCTGGTAATGGTCATGAGTAATTTAGCTTATGTTTTTAAAATTGCATTGAATTGTCATCAGATACTCTTTTAGTACTATTTTTGGACATTGTTAATTCCAATATTTTCAATTTAACTTTAGTTGCAAACAGATATGGGAAGCCATTAATATGTTTCGGTAATTTTATGCTTTTTCCCTTAAGTAATAGCATGAATAGGAAATCAAACCTATGAGATCAAAGACCAAATTTCAGGGTATTGTTAAACATCCTTAGTAGCTCTAGCAAAGTAGTTTGGTTTTGATGACATTGCTCATGTAATAGGATATTGTTCAGTGAATGTAGAGTCCTACAGTGACAGCAATAGTTTCATTCACATAGAAATATAAAACTTGTTAAGTGCAATTATTCTTTTCAACCAAAACTCTGTGTACCACTATTAAACCTGAGGATGCCTTAGCCTAACCAGAGAAATCATATTAACTGGTCAGTTGATACCCATGGGGGAATATCTCTAAAATAAGTTATCTCCTTTTGTGCTGATCTTTCAAAGAATTGAACTGATGTTCCCCTGGTCCCATGAGAGCATTATCTTCTTTTACAGTGGGAATAGAAAATCACATGTAACATTTAGGCAGGATTGGAGATAGTAAGGAGCAGTGAACATGATTTATAGTTCCACTTCTTACACATTTTTATTAGTGTACAGTATATTGCTAGTAATTGGTAGCTATATGAACCTAACAATCTGTCAGCTTAGCAAGATTGAATAAAGGCAGCATATTGAATAAAGGCAGTATCCTTCATATGGAGAAAGTGATTTTCCTTCTGTAGTATGTTATTTTAGCACAATATAAGTAGTGCAGCATAAATAACTGCAATCTAAGGATTGTGACTTTTTGTTGCACTGCAATTTTTAGTATTTTTGTGATTAACTTAAAAACAGGGTGACCAATATGATGTGTCCTCATGGAACCATTGTGTTAGTATGAAGAAGCTATAGACCCCCAAATTTTCTTTAAAATAGTATTTTTCAAAAATAAGTGAATTCTTTCCTATTCAGGAAAACAGAAAACTTGTTGCTATAATCCTCACATGTAGAATTTGAGAAGGTTGCTGGCTGTGATATGCTGAAGCATGGCAGTTTAAACAACAGCAAGTTAGTAGATGTTTTCTTAATGCTATGGAAAACCCGTTAAATGGTCAAGTCACCCTGTGAAGTCCCTAAGCACTAATTAACAGTCACTTGTTTATTTTGTGTTGGGTAATGATCCATCATGTAATGTACTGGCTGTTTGTCATGTGCAAACATCATCTGCCAAGCAAAGGAGAAACCTCTGCTGTGGCCTGCTGTGAGGGCTGGCTGTGCCATGTGTGGGTAGCAAAGAGAATACCCTGCTTTTAAAGAAAGAAGAGAGTTATCATGCTGCCTGGCGTTCAGATCTTTCAATCCTTTTCATATTTTCAATATCCGGTAGCAGTCCCAGAAAAGTGAATGACTATTCTGAATTCAGCCTCTAATCTGAGTTTGATCCATCTCATAATGAGTTCATAGGGATTTCCACAGTGCTGAGTCAGACATCGATTCACTTAACGGGCATATGACTTTTTCATTTTAGAGTATAAATAACAATAACCTATGCTTCATATGAGACTTGAATGGCTCTTAATTGGAATTACAATCATGACCATGAAGAAGCAGAAGTAATCATATGCAAATAACGAATTAGCTGAGCCAGCTAAAAAGGCAAACCCACAAAGCGGTTCCTTTAATCCTTCCAGAAATGTACTTATAGATTTGCCCAGTCCCTATGAACTAAGTAGTTTTGCAGCAGAAACTCAAGAGCAGAAAGAAATTCCTGGAGCAGCAGGTCATTGCAGAGAAGTACCTCTGGGGAACACCTTCATTTGCACATGACTGAGAGCACAAATGTATTGAAGGCAGGCCACTAACTGCAAAATGACTATCAGATGCTTGATCTTAACCATTACCAAAAAGAGATGAACTGTCACTGAAGCTGTGCCGGGTGGAGGGCTCTTCCCCAACTGATGAGGAGGTCAGATCATAGCAGATATAGGGAGAGCTGGATTTTCTTCAGCTTTTCAAGAATGAAAGATTGGGTTGCACAGCTGTCAGCACTAGAACCCTCTTTAAGTCAAATACTGCCTTGGTAGCTTTTACAACAAGCCTGCAATCTCTGTGCAGCGTCAATAAATCCTTGTATCAAAGGAACCTGCATTTGTTTGCTAATCTCTGCAAACTATGGAGGGTGTGGAGAGGTGTGAATTATGAAACAGGATGATTATTCTGCTTCTGTATCTCAGTAAGTGCTGTTGAACAGAAGGAAACGTTCATTTTGTCTGCAGTTTGTATGCTCACTTCACCTCCAAACTTCACAGAAGTCTGGATCTAAATACATGCTATGGGCACTCAGTATTGCTGTGAAAAGGATTGCAGGATAATATGACATCTCTGTCTCTGGTTCTAATTAGAGTGCATTTATTCCTTGCATACTTAAAATAATGGAACACAACGTTTTAGCAGCTCTTGAGTCTGTACGTAGCAATGTGATTTACCCAGCTAGTCATTGGCACAAAGCTGTGCCAAAGCACACTGTTCATTATGATCATATTACTGAATGATAAATTCTTTTAAGCAAATTCAGTAGTGCGACAAATAGGTGGGATTTTGTTCTTAAGCTGTAAAGACTATGAGAAATGATGAGAAAATTAAAATGTAATTGTTCCATAGTACCAAGCATTTACAGTGTATGGGAAAGGATCTGTGACAAAGTGGAAGACAAAGTGCACCCCCCTGTATCCTAATGGCGGTAATGAAGGATGTTTGGAAATGTTGCCTAAAGAAAGTTCCAGTCCAGATGCTCAGAAGTGCCTAACCTTTGGCTGCAGGTCATTCACTCACGTGTATGGTTTTAGAAAAATACTAAGTATGCATCTTACATTTTGAAATTATTCATAACTCCATTGGCCTTTATTTAACATTTTGTTTTCTATTTTCTTTTTCCTGATGTGCAGAGTTTTTCTGTCCTCCTTCCTCAACTCTTTAGATATCAGAGTTGCACCTTTAACACCTGAAGACCTGTGGGGTTTGGGTCACATGCAAGAGTGAAACAACCTTGTGGAAATCTCCTCGGAGAAGCTCAGCTCTTTGAAGAGGAATCTTGTAGAACATAATTGCTGTCTAGTTTTTTTTTGTTTTCAAAAACCTTTATCAACCCATCTCTGTCTTCTGGGAACTTGACTTTTTGCTGTAATTGAATCAAACAGACTCTTAATTAGCTAGATCCTTTTCAGAAAGTACAACTTATTGCAAAATACAAATTTACTTTCTCCTCGTGCCTGTGTTGGGCATGAAAACAAAGGAACAAAAGTCTTGTACATACTTTTATAACTAAAGTTTTCCTCCCACATACATTCATCTCTCTCTTGTTTCATTAGTTTTGGAACAAGATCACCTCGCCATGGAAGAAGAGTATTATTTCAGCACAACAAATCTAATGAGCACTTGAAATTGAATGATAAATTCTTTTAGATCATGACCCTTGTCATCTTTTACATGACTTGATGTACACAGACCTAGTATAAAACAGTAAATTAAATAGTGGTTGCTTTATCATACAACACTTATAATTACAGAAGAAAAACAATCAAATATAAAAAACGTACTTTTCAATGTGCATGTATACATATGGTAGGTCAGTGAGCCGCCTTCATGTCATTAATCACTGACTTTTCCTTTAATAATGCAGATTCTCATTCCTAACTTTTCAGGAATTAATTTAGGTATTATTATTATTATTTTAAAATATATTGCTATCTCTTAAGTCTCCTTGCCCTCCTACCAAACAAATTTAATGCATAAAATATTATTCAAAGGGTTAAATATTGACACAGCTCAGGTCAAGATGTAGGATCAAATCTCAGCCACTTAGGAGTTTCTAATTTTTCTAATCTGCAGCTATAGTGTCAATGTCCTTACAGATTTTCATGGGAACTTTGAATTGCAGGATCACAGAATGGTTAGGGTGGGAAGGGACCTCTGGAGGCCATCTGATCCATCCCACTGCTCAAGCAAGGTCACCTAGAGCAGGTTGCCCAGGACCACGTCCAGGTGTCTTCTGAAGGTCTCCAAGGAGGGAGATTCTACAGTCTTTGGGGAACCTGGGCCAGTGCTCAGTCACCTGCACAGCACACGAGTACTTTTTGACGTTCAGGGGGAACCTCCAGTGTTCCTGTTTATGCCCATTGCCTCTTGTCCTGGCACTGGGTACTACAGTTAAACAGTCCCAACTATCTCAGCTTCTCCTCATAGGAGAGGTGCTCTAAGCCCTTGATCATCTTAGTGGCCTTCTGCTGGACTCTTTCCAGTACGTCTAGGCCTTTCTTGTTCTGGGGTGGCGAGAAGTAGACAGAACAATCCGGATGTGGCCTCACCAGTGCTGAGTAAAGGGGAAGGACCACCTCTCTTGATCTGCTGGTGATTCTTTGCTTAATGCAGCCAAGAATACCAGTAATCTTAGTAGCAAGGGCACGTTGCTGACTCCTGTTCACCTTGGTTACCATTAGGACCCCCAGGTCATTTTCTGCAGAGATGCTTTACAGCTGGGTGGCCCCGAGCATACCATGCTTTCAATTTAATACCAACTGGGGTCATTGCTCCCAGGTGCAGGACTCTGCACTTCTCCTTGTTGGACATCATGGGATTCCTGTCAGGCTACGTCTCCAGCCTGTCTAGGTCGCTCTGGATGGCAGCATGGCCCTCTGGTGAACCAGCCACTTCCCCTGAGTGTCCATGCACCTGAGAGTATTTTAAGCCAGAGAGAATACCAGAGACAGTGAGAATTTTTATGTGGTAGAAAATGCATCTGATTTTTTTTTTTTTTTTTTACTTTGCCTAGTTGCTGTCTTTCATTTTACCTTTTGAAAGAGTTCAAGTTTGTTCACCCTTTATAGACAATTCTCAGGATTACAATGTGAAGTAGCACCAGAGGCTGGTGCTTCGTTAAGGAAAAGAACTTCATAAAGCCTTTAAAATCTTTTTTTTTTTTTTTAAATAACTCAAATCCTAACACAATAGATCATGAATGTTTGATAGCAGTGAATTTAGTTCATCCCCATTAAAAAACATAAAAAAAAAAAATTAACAAATTGTCCAATTGACCCCCCCCCGCCTCCTCCCTCCCCACCCCCCAAAAAAAAAAAAAAAAAAAAAAAGTAACTCAAGGGTCTGGCTTGTATTTGTAATTCCTGATCTGAGTGTCTCATTTTGCCTTGTCTTCCAATTGTGACCAACTCTGATTTCTTTTATTTCCTATCAGGAAGAAAAATCAAATTAAACAACATTTTAGCTGTTATTACATTCCAGAAGATTTTTGTCTGTAGATGACATGACTTCTTAGTCAAGTGAGGCTTGAATATACAAGATGTAGGGAGGTTATTTGAGAAATTGCCTTGTAATTTCTCAAGAAAAGCCTATTCTTTTAAAAAATAGTTTTCTGAAGGTGATATACTTCTTTTCCCTGATAAAAGCTGTTGAATGTGACAGGGATAATCTTTGCTGAAGTTTTTGTTTGCCTTTGAATTTATTTTGCTGATATCCATCTTGAGTATGTGTTAAACTCAAATGTTAAATGAGACATAAAGTACTTATAAATAAATATGGCTGCAAAGTGATCACATTTCACTTAAATTTCTTGAGAATTAAATAGCAGTAATTAATAGGATAGCATCTTCTTGCAGTTGGCTTAGGAAGTACTTTTAAAAACACTAACACATATGTAGCATTGGTCTGGGGATGGTACCAGACCTAATAAAATAACTTGACAGTTCTGCAGTTCTCCTACAGGGAAAGAGACTGCAGTGATATTTTGCTTGATTTTACCCTGCTTCAACTAAAAGCGTTTATTTCAAGGACACAGAAAGGACACTTTTTTTTTTATTTATTAAATGAAGTTTTTTTACCTAATGGTACCTATCACAGCCCAGAGTGTCTGTGGTTGGGCTGCAGATCAAGTAGATTGCTTGAGGCAGGAGCTCATCCAGATCCTGCACTGCGCATGTGAAATCACACACCAGGATACTAGCCAGTGTGCTTTACCCAGTCTCCTATAAATTATGTATAAGGTTTGCAGTGAAGTGGTGCCTGGGGTTTATTTGTTCCGATTTTCATTGCAAACATCTAGGAAATGTCTTAAAATATCCTTGGTCATCATATTGTGTCCTACTCTCGGTGTATGATACAATAACTTAGGAAAGAGATAGATGATGACTGTACTAAAAATGTACTGTAGATCATACAATGAGGCAGGTAGCTTGCAGATCACTTCAAGGAAGTGAAATGTAGGGAAATTGTTAACTAAAAAAGAACACCCAAACTGTTGGTCAGAATTTAATCATGTTATAAAAATATTCAGAATAATGAACGTTCAATAATGAAATGTTGAAATAAGATTTACTGCTAGCTTCAATGTGGGCGGGGGAAAGCAAATTATTTTGACAATATCTTTCTATTTTTTTCCTGTGCACAAAGGAATGAGTTACTGGGTGAGCTGAAATGGACTGCAGATTCAGTGGCCTTGTGAATATGTATGTCCTCACATACAGATTGAAGTCTGTAGCTCTGGTTGTAACGTTGAGGGTAGACAGAAATAGGACTTAACATCATGAGCTCCTTCTTGACAGCTCTTGAATGCTTGGATCCTGCCACTTCCACTACATCCTGTAAAATATTTTTCAGTAAATATATAAATATTTTATTATTATTTAAAAGTAGCATTTTAAAATGCTGATGAAAGCTCAATGAGTTGCAGATCCTCCAACGAATACAGCTGAATGTATGTCCTAAAATGTTCCTGATATGAGGCTAGTCCCTAATTCCGAAGTTCAGTATGTTCATATCTAATATGGCAGTTTCAAGGTAAAACCTAAACTAGTGGGCATGACATTTTCTGTAAGGTTTGGAGTCTTCAAAACTAGTTTTACATTTTAAGCTGATACTTAGAAATATCTGCACTCTGGATGGACCTGGTGGGTTTTTCCGTTTGGGAAGATCATTGGTAAAAGAAAATTGTTTTATTAGAGGTAATCAGCAGAAATGGAATGGCAGATGCTTTCTGTGATACACTAACAAGATGTGCTGTGCCTTGTGTGCTGTTTCTATTTTTTAAAATTTAATTAATACACTTATGAAATATGTGATCACCCTGCTATGGATTAATATAGGATATTGCCTGTACCCTGAATAGTTTATTTTGAGGCTTCTTGAAGCTGGGCCGCTCCCTGCCTACTGCAGACCAGTTGCCAGAGCACACAAGCTATGAGCTGAAGCACACAAACAGCAGGAAGAGCAGCTGCTGTATTTGCAATCAGGTGGCTAATCCAGCGCACTTACTGTGTGGGTTCTGGTAAGCAGATAATTCCCTATTTCTTTTTTTAAAATGTTGTATGCTACTCTCCAAAGCTGGTGCAAGTCTTGTATAACATGTGCACAATCATTAGTTACCACAATCAGAGTTAGTGAGGGTTATAGAAAATTTGGAATAAAAACTTCATGGATAACAGCTAGATTCATTAAAATAAATTTCTTTCACTTTTTTTTTTTTTTTTTTTTTTTTTTTTTTTTTTTTCCCACAGAATCACAGAATTTCTAGGTTGGAAGAGACCTCAAGATCATTGAGTCCAACCTCTGACCTAACGCTAACAATCCCCACTAAACCATATCCCTAAGCTCTACATCTAAACATCTTTTAAAGACTTCCAGGGATGGTGACTCCACCACTTCCCTGGGCAGCCTGTTCCAGTGTCTAACCCTTTCAGTAAAGAAGTTCTTCCTAACATCTAACCTAAAACTCCCCTGGTGCAACTTTAGCCCATTCCCCCTTGTCCTGTCACCAGGCACGTGGGAGAACAGGCCAACCCCCACCTTGCTACAGCCTCCTTTAAGGTATCTGTAGATAGCAATAAGGTCACCCCTGAGCCTCCTTTTCTCCAGGCTGAACAAGCCCAGCTCCCTCAGCCGCTCCTCAGCCCTGAACAAGCTCAGCTCCCTCAGCCGCTCCTTTTTTTTTTTTTTTAGGAAGAAAGCTGAGATTTTTACCACTATCCCATAGAAAGGCATCCTTTTCCATTCTTACACTGAACATATATTAGCCCCCAAATTCATCTGAGTAAATGTGAGAAGGAGAATTTCAAATGCCAAAAAAGAGGTCAGAAGAGGTAGGAAATGAAAGGAAAATGAAACTGTGCCACAGTTAGGAGGGAGCAAATGGATACAGTTAGAGATTGTGTCAATGAAAGAATAAGACCAAAATATCACTCTGATTTTGGCATTTTTTTGCATGTAGATATAACTTAGCAGTTATTTCTAATATTTAATTAGATATTATGGAATTAAACCTGTATTTAAAATTATGAATTATTATTATTATTGTTATTATTGTTATTAGCTTATCCTTGAAAACATGCTTAGATTTTACTTCCACATTTGTGAGCTTTTACCAAAATAAGTTGATGTGTATGAGCTCATTTCACTTATTACTTAACTCTAGGAAAGGAGCAGAATTTTTAGATTTAATTAATTTTAAATATTGAGATGTATTTCAGATACTGGTAAGATGTCAAAATGATTTTCAATAAAACTATTTTTTTAATCTAAAAGTCACATTTAAAAATGTTGAAAAAGTTCAATGTTATGGCTTTTATAGTTTTATTGTTTTTCATTTAGAGAATTGCTGTCATTCATCAACATTCATGCCTTTCTAAGCAGTACTTAGAGAAGCATGTTTGCAGCTTGGTACATCTGTGATTCTGTAATTGTATTTTCATACAGAAAACTAAATGTGATTGAAAGGGTGGACATGCTACACTATTGCTATCTGGTGACAAACATACATATCTGACTTTCCAAATACATAATATATCATGCTTTTTAATATTTTGATATTTTAATATTTTAATATTTTTGTAATACATAAATGCTTTTATAGAAATTGCTTGCCTCATTTAAAAATATGTATTTTTAAAATAGTGCTTATCACATAATCTAGAAAACTGATGTTTCTGCAAGCTCAACTATAATATTAGTTATACGATCCTGGAAAATGACAGGAGAATAGCAGACAGTAAATGACATTTATGCACATGGTTGATTAACTGTCTCTGGCTTGCTGTGCAAAGCAGTTGCATGATAGGTTAATCTAAGTGCCTCTTACCAGTGGCAAAGCAAAATAACCATTTGCTTAAATAAAGTTAGGCAATCAGCTCTTTACCCTTCATGGTTTTCAGTAATTGTATAAGAAATTATTTTCTGCTGGTTGCAGTCAAACATGAAGTCCTTTAATGTTCTAAAAAGAAATAATAATAACACTTAGAAAATGCATAAAATAACCTTTGACGTGAGTCTCTTGAAAACAGCAAGTTATTAATTTTTTTTCATCTGGTATTGTTGTGCACTTAGAGCATTTAGTTTTCCACTTAGATGGAAAATCAGGAAGGTATACATCTAGCTAGGAATATATTCTGTGAAATTACTTGGCTTTTTATCATAGGTAGTGCTGTAACAGTTGCTGGTACCTGCTGTGTTTACCGACTTACCCAGTTAAAATTTCATTGAAAGTTCTTTGTACATTGTTAAGATTTGAAATGTTAAGTCATGCTGATTTCTGAATATGCATAAATGCAATCTCTGGTGGAAGGTGAGTTTGAAACACTTATGAATTCTGTATTTTTTAAAAAATGAAGCAAATACCTAAATATGCTGGGTCTGACTTCTTTTTTGCCAAATGTGATGGAAATGCTTATAACATCCTGGTAACGAGAGACCTTGTTAAAGCCTAGATGGAAACGGAATAACAAGCTGCTGTACAGGAGAGTGTTGCTTGTTACTGAGGTATATATATTTGCTAACAGATATGTTCTTCTGCAGTCTAATTTATTTCTAAAAAGTAACAGAAAGATAGAATTGCATTAGTAAGGGTTATTCTGTCAAAATTACTTTAGAATTGTCTTGGATATCTTTCAGTGCTTAGGGTGTAGATTGTCAGAGATTTGTTAGGAAAGAATTCTAGGTATTGTTCCCATTAATATTGTAAAAGTATTGTATAAAACAATGACATTTTATGGGAGTGTTTTGTTATGTAGGATTGATCCCCTGAATGAGAATGCCCTTGATGTCATTCTGGAGCTCAAGAACTGGGACAGACTGCCTCCAGCTGTGAAGTGAAACCTTCTAGGCCACAATAAGGAGATATCAGTGGCTTCCAGCAGACCCTTTGGTAAGCATACATCTGGGGAACCCCTCTATGAGCACCACTCTCCAGAACATCAGGGGTCCTAAATGCAATATGCTAATGCACAATGGCATCAGCGGGTCAAATTATCAATAGCAATTGCATGTCCAGAAACTGGGGAGCAGAAATAGCAGTTATTATTTATTTATTTATTTATTTACTGGGTTTACATAGCAAGGCTTTAGTAGCAGTGGGGCTGCGGGAGTGGCCTCTGTGAGAAGATCCCAGCAGCTGCCTTGTCAGATCAGTGCCAGCTCCATCTGGATCCAGAAGGGACCTGCTGCTGGCCGGAGTTGAACCTTTGAGTGGCATTGGTTGGACCTCTGTGAGAGCCGATTTAAGAAAGGGATAAAAGTCCTTCTGGGCAACAGCAGCTGGGGGAGCAAGGAGTGAGAACCAGCTATGCAGCCCCCAAGGTCAGTGCAGCAGGAGGGCAGGAGGTGCTCCAGGCACACAGAGGCAGTTCCCCTGCAGCCTGTGGAGAGGCCCCTGGTGGAGCAGGCTGTCCCCCTGCAGCCCATGGATCCCACATGGAGCAGATCTCCACGCTGCAGCCCGTGGAGGAGCCTCTGGTGGAGCAGGTGGATGTGGTCTGGAGGGGGCTGTGTCCCATGGAGAGCCCCTGCAGGAACAGGCCCCGGGCTGGAGCTGCAGCCCATGGAGAGGAGTGGTTGTGGTGGTTTGCCCAGTTGGGTAAAACCACCACACCTTTCTAGAAAAAAAAATATATATATTTGAACGCATTTCACTCATCACAGTGTTTAATTCATAGTTAGCTTGTTTGAGGGAGGTATCTTTAGTATGGGTTATATATCCACATCATCATAAACATGTCTATACTGGTGTGTACACCTATACATTCTGCAAGTGCAATTCCCAGATCTGTGATGGGGTGAGGACCTGGGATGTGGTGACATATCCTGCCTGGCTGTATAGGCATGTGGAGGTGGAAGCTGTCAGGGGTGCACCCCAGGAACTGGGTGTAGTCAGCCAGGTTTCTGCTGTGTGTGGAAAACAAAGTGTGGGCAATGAGCATAAATTTGTACTGCACCTTCCTAAAATGACTTGTTCATCCTTCTGGAAGACTGAAGGGAAGATAATTTGATTACATTTTTGAGGCAATATCCCACTGGCTTTGTTTATTAGTTTTAAAATTTGATTTGTATTTCCAATGAGGTGTCTATCCTTCTGTGTTAGCACTTGCCAGTAATTAAACCACAAACCACACAAATTATCATAATAAATATTTACAGCTCATTGTCACTCCTATAGTCAAAATGTGGTCAGCCAAAAAAATTCAATAACCTGTATAGAGTGGTGCTTGCCATGTTCACCCTCCAAGGAAGCAGCTTTAACATATGGACTTAGCAATATGACTTATACATTGTTATTGAATAACTGGGGGATGAATGGCTGAGTTTCAGATTCATTTCAAAAAAAATAAAAAATATCTTCTTTGAAAGGCACTACATTGAGTTAATGTTATTAAAGATGACTTTCTTTGGGATATTATTTTAAATGCTAATTAGCATATTTTTTGAGTGAAAAAGGGTTTTACTTGGGGAAATTTATTTAGCATTCTTTCTTTAGCTAAGTTTCCTTAGCTATTTGAAACTCTGCATTTAAAAGAATTGTCACATATATTCATGTTTCTTTGTTTGTGAGTTACTTAACTCAGTATATAATAGCCACGAGAAGGAGTCTGCAGTTAACATTTTTTTAAGGAACACTTTCCACACAAAGCAAGGATGTGGTGGGCAGCTGGTGTTGCCCAGGCTTTTGGGAACTGTCCTTGGTTGTCTAACTGAAATTATAGCAGACAAGCAGCTACATTGCACAGTGAATGCACAGTCTCCAGTAACCAGACCTTAAGAGAGGAGAAAGGAAAAAAGAGTCAGGAGTTTTCACATTTTTATTCTTTCAGCCAACAGCAATCAGGATAGGCAGGCCAGCTGCTGTGCTGAGATACAGCCTTTCCCACTTGAAAAGTACTAAGCACTTGCATTGAGATAAGCTTGTCACATGGCTGAGCATAGGAAATTAAAAATGAAGGGTTTGTGCTGACAAGTTCAAGAACTGGTGTTCACACCTCCAGCTGATGTGTGTCGCTGGCATACTGAATTTACACTTCTGCCTAATTAGGCTCCTGACACACTGACCCTGCTGCACTAGAAGAGCAGCTGCTGCTCTTCTGCTTGTTGCAGAGACTGAGCTGCTCATGGTCAGCCTGGACACTGCTTTAGCAAGGACATCTGCATCTCTGTGTACTTATGTCAGGCTGTAGCAGCCTTTTCTGTCCACTTCACAGCCAGCCCCTACCATGCAAGAAAGTGTTCAAGCACTGGGACAGGCTGCCCAGGGAAGTGTTGGAGTCCCCATCCCTGAAGGTATTTAAGAGATGTGTGGATGTGGCACTACCAGACATGGTTTAGAGGTGGAACTTGGTAGGTCAGGTTGATGGTTGGGCTTGATGGTCTTGAAGGTGTTTTCCAGCCTAGATCATTCTATGATTCTATGAAAAGGGACAGACAGGGACTCCTGGGAGATACAGGTCCTCTAATGAGGTATAAGGAGCCATGTGCAGCCAAATAGCTCTGCAACCAACCAGCTCAGATCCTGCATTGTTTGTTAACTGTGGAGGGGCACTGACATTCCTATCCTGGCTCCTCTGGAGCTACCTGGTACGTCTGTTTCAGCAGGGGTGTGTGGAGCTACCACAGGTCATCCCAACCAGCCAGATGTGGTGCAGATGCTTGCCCTCTGTAAGACAACAGAGGCAAGGTCTTCTGCAATTGCTCATTTGGTGAATTGAGTCGATATCAATAGTAAGGAGGTGTTGCTTGTGGCTTGCTGGCACTGGAGTACTTCCCCAGAAAAACACAGCACAGCTAGGGTTTTAGAGCAAGCCATCATCCCAGGTTAAAATGGAATGTTGATTGCCATTTTGGAAAGGGGAAAATCAAGCTCTGAAAGTAAGTAATGGTAAAATACTTCATTTATGTGGTTTCTGAATTTGCACTAGCTATTTAAGGCATTTCTCAGTGGCATTATGAATTGTTAAGTTTGCCTTTTCTTCTATGAATGTTTTAACATTGTTCATAGAGATAATAAATAAATCTTTGTGTTGCAATTCAAGGAAGGAAGTTACTATAGGATCAACAGTACCTTTGTTGTTGTTGTTGTTTCTCCATCAGGATGCCTGGGAATGAACTCTCATTTTTTTAATAGAAAACATCACTTTCTTTCATGTGTATACTGTGCTGTGCTTCATATGGGACTTTCTCTGTCCTTCACCCTGAATGTTACTCAGAGAAGTATGGAAGTAAAAGATGACATAATAAAAAACATTATTTAAAAAAAATGTTTAAGCTTTTTCTTTGAACCCCTGCAGTGTTGAAAAAAAGGTTTTGCTTCAAGATGATACCGAGATGATACCGATTTCTTGCAGCTAATAAATTGTCCTTGGAAGAAATAGTTAATTTTCTTCTTGACTTTTTTTTTTTTTTTTTTTTTTTTTTTTTTTTTAAGAAGTGGCTGATGTATTCCTACAGTAAAAGAAAAAGAGCAAACCTCTTCATATCTGGTGTAACTTCTGAACTGCAGTGCACTTAAAGGTTGATGAATTGAAAAGTTTCAGTGCAACCTCCAGATTCTTTTCCACTTTTACATCTAAAAGGTCTGTGTTTTTAGTCACTTGATGTGTATACAGCACTCTTCAAATAAGCTGTATGATACTAAATAGCAAGTATGCAGTGGAAGACTTTCCCAAGAAACTGATTTCTTCTGCAATTCATAGCAGGACTTCCATTTTGCAGCATAAAAAGTATTGTAGAACACATGAATAATGATTGAAATAAGGAAAGCAAACATCACTTTTAAAAATATTACTCATGTTTTTGATTGCATATGTGACTAAATGGAATTACTTTATGGTAGTACTGAATGATGTTGAATGCAGTTCATTAATGTGGCAGGTTGAAGCTAAGATTTACATTTGGAAAGCTACTGCCTTTGATTGAAAACAGCATCGAAAGTATCAAAGTGCATAGACTTCATTGCTTTTTGGATACCACCATAAGAAGCAGTATTTTTATTGGTGAGAATGTGCTAAAATCCCTAGCTTTGGATTTACAGTGTGATAGAAGTATCATTATCCTGCATTTACTGCTGAGACTTCTGTACTTTATTGATAAGTCGTATGACTTACCCACTGGGACTTGCCACTGGGACTTCCAACATTAATCTCCTCGTTCAACACAGGAAAGTAACCAATACTTATCTGTAGTTATTACATTACATCAAATGTGCAGCAGACGTTGTGTAGTTCCTATATGTTATATTGTATTCAATTACACATTACAAGAGGTCTTGGTCTATGAAATGGACCATGCCTTAGCTTCTGGGAGCGTGACTGTAAGCTCCTGACCAGCTGCATTAATTGTGCTATGGCTTCCATAGCAGAAAAATATGTTCTTACTGAATTCAGACCAGTTTTATTTTATGTGTTGGGTTTTGTTTGCAATGACAATGCCACCAAGCTTTGTTGAATGTTAAAGTTTTTTCATTAAAAAAACAGATTGTTCTAAAGTCTGTACCAGTTGAATGACGACGGCAGATAAGAATAGATTGTTGCTGTTCCACAGAGAACAAAGCTGTTACATATCGATCGCTGTTGTTCTCAGTACAGTGTTGTTTGCAGATAAACACTCTCCATGGTTCCTGTAACACTTATAAATCCGGAAATATTTTGGAAAACAGGACCCATCAACATGTTAGTTCCAGGTCTTTAGAAGATGTGAATATTAGCTCAAAGTGCCTCTTCTACACTGTTTTTCCCTGTTGGTCAGGAAATTAAATGAAAATTATGATTTGAAAACAAAGGAATAAATTAGTATTTTTGCTTTATAATTTGAATATTTAAAGTTTATATTTTTATTTCCTCTGATTCTAGGAATGGCAAATATTATTCTCATATGATTACATCTCAAGAGCGATCATTTAAAAATATATATATCAAATGTTATGTAACATGTAATAAATACCATGAGATTCATCAACATTGGTGATAAATTCAGTCTGGATATCAGAAGAATTTGTCTTTTTGTTTTCTTGGGAGGCATTGCAGCCCCTATAACCACAGTTTCTTTTACATAATAAGAATTTCAAAGTCCTGGGTGAGGTATGTGGATTTACAGAGACAAAATTTGGGAACATCTGTCTGATTGTTCGATTGATTGATTGGTCAATCTGATCACATCAGGTGCCTCTCCAACCTGAACCATAAAAAGTAAGTAAACTGAACTAGGTTTCTTTTTCATAAGTAAGGCAGAAATGGTTGTAGTTAAAATTTCACATTCCTTTGGGATAATCTAAATGGAGAAGCAGTTCTAGAAGTGCTTGGAGGCACGGGAATGGCCGTTGGCATTAACTGGTTCCCAGGAATATGCAATGTCAGGCTTGAGCATGACAAAAACATATAGAGGAAACCACAGATGCCATTTTGAATAGAATATATATTAAAGACAGCTAGTTTGTTCTTGACTCATACCATCTGCTCGATTTTTTTTTTCAGATGTGCAAGTTATTTGTCATGTCTAGAGAAGTATTTTAGGAATCATATATTTCTTAGTTTTAGATCAATGTTTTATTCATTATTTTTGGAGAATTGCTAAATAATTGATTTGGGTCTTTGATGAGCGTTTATGGTGGAAATGGCTTGCATTGTGAGACTAGCGCACTCCTACAGGAATCATGTATGGTCAGAGAGCTGGAGCACCTCTCCTGTGAAGACAGGCTGAAGGAGAGGTTGAACCAGGTTGTGGTTGTTCAGCCTGGAGAAGGCTCTGGGGAGACCTTACAGTCTCCAGACCTTCCAGTACCTAAAGGAAGCCTACAGGAAAGCTGGGGAGGGACTCTTTGTCAGGGAGTGTAGTGACAGGACGAGTGGTACTGGCTTTAAACTAAAAGAGGGTAGATTTACATTAGATATAAAGAAGAAATTCTTCACTCAGAGGGCAGTGAGGCACTTGAACAGGCTGCCCAGAGAAGCTATGGTTGCCCCATCCCTGGAGGTGTTCAAGGCCAGGCTGGATGGGGCTTTGAGCAACCTGGTCTGGTGGGAGGTGTCCCTGCCCATGGCAGTGGATGGGAATAGACTGAATCATAGAATCATAGAATATCCTGAGTTGGAAGGGACCCTTAAGGATCATCAAGTCCAACTCTTGACACCACACAGGTCTACCCAAAAGTTCAGACCATGAACCACTGGGTCTGGTCTGAGCTGGAAAGGACTTCAGGCTGATCCTATCTGGAATTGGGGACATACATACAATTTTGTTTTCCAGTTAAAGTTCTCAAACATATGCACATTGTATTTTATAAAAGCTCTTGTTGCTCTGCTGCACTCCTGTTCCTGAAATAAAGGTCACACAATTACTTATGGAAATCACGTAACCACAGGCCATGCATTTCAGGGAGCGGACAGCAAAGATACAGTGTGTGATCGTCAGTTGCTAAGTAGACAAATAAGAAAATGAAATACCACCTTTTAATAGTGAAAAGGTTATGCTAAACTCTGATCAGAAATTGTTTTTATTTTCCTGTCAGCCAACAGACATGATGTAACGTCTGCACCTGAGTATTTTGTTAATTAAATTAACCTTTTATTCCATAACTTACCTCTTTGTCAGTTAGCCAAGAAGGCAGAAGCTGCTTTTATTCTACAGGAGGCCTTCTCCTCTAGTTGCTTTTCTTCCTACTCAAACTTTTCTCAAATCTATGTTCTCTTTTCCAGAGATGTAGCTCAGACACCTTTTGCTGGTTCTTTTGCTCCCCTTCTTCTCTTAGCTATTGAAAGGTGTTGGCAGAAAGCCTGATGTTGATTCCTTTCATGCTTTTCAGCCCACTTCAACTTGAGTTCAGTCTATGTTCTTTGTTATTGCATCGCATTTATCCCATCTAAAGAAACAGAAATCTCCTTTGCAGGCAGGTTTCAAGCAAGCCTCCCTTTTCAAACTAGCCTTTTTTCTTCCTGCGGTCAAATTCAAATCAACTTTCTAAAAGTTATGAGGCTTGACTGTGACATCACAAGGTACCTCCATGAAAGGACTTGATATAATTCCTTAGATATGTATGCCTTTAAATGTGTTCATGTTTTAACTGGAAAAGGGGTTGGGATCACATTTCTGATTTGGCTTGAACCACCAGGTTATTGAAGGCATAATTTTATCGTGCTGTGCTGGCAGAAGGGCATGAAGAAGGCTTCTTCGTAATTAGGAATGGAGGCCAGCAGCATTTGTCTCTAATGAGAGGCCTCACAGAAGATAGTGAGAACCAAGACTTTTCTGTAAAGAAGTCAAATGTGAAGGTGGTAGAAGATAAAGCCTTTTAGAGGATTCAGTACAGTGAAAGTTTGCAATTTGTGCTGCCAGGCACTGGAATTTTGTGCTCTCTAGCCATGTTTGAGACAAGAATTTCAAGCTTGTATTAGGATACGCTACTACTCTGTCTTCACGAGATTTGTTTTGGAGTGAATGCACCTTTGCAGTCTGTTAGTGTCTCTTTTACTATTTTATTACTGTGTGTCCTTTGTCCAATTATGTAACAACATGGTAGATGTGAGGAAAGCATTTGTCATTTTATGTCATGATTGGAAGAAAATGTTTCCAATGAATGGATTCTCATTTCACTTTGAAGCAAGTAAGCTTATGATTCATATATGCTCTGTACAAAAACATAACTAGGAGTCAGTCCATACATCAAGAGAAGTTAAGTTGAAATAAATTGAACAATAATGGATGACTCAGGGTATTATTTAATACTTGTTCTAAAAGTGTCTTTCCCCCATGCTACCTAAAAAGGTGGCATGTTGTTGTTTGACTTCTTTCTAGACTTTCTTTTGCTTTCTGGTAATGGTGCATGGGCTTCACTCTCCCTGGGCAGGTAGTTCTTTTAGGCTGGTTGGACGAAACTTTCTAATTAAGGACAAAATGTTTTGTTTCTTTGGGATCTGTCATAATCAGGCAAAAACAGGTTAACAGTATAATCCTGTGTTTCTACTTACTGATTTTTTTTTTGTTTTTGCCTTTTTTCAACCTTTCTTCCTTATGTTTGTTATCTTGCGATGCCATCAGTCCTAGAGAGTGCGCATCTACAGGGTGGCCAGTTTGCTTGGGAACAGTCATTCACAGCTTGTCTCCAGGAGCCACGTCTTCCATCAGCCCCTCCAGCTGGTGCCTGGCAATGATACTGCCACTGGCTTGACTCTGGGGCTCCAGATGTCATTACAGCAATTAGCAGACACTGGAGAAAAGCTACTGTAAATATATTTTTTGTAGTAACATCTTCTCATGCTGCAGTTTTATACCATACCTGGAGTTCACAGCAAGTTCTTTCATGTGCTGTTGTAGTGTTCTAAGTCTGCAAACATTTTCTATTTTTGAAAGCATTTTTTTTAAGGAAAAAGAGTGTGAATTGGGTGTATAGTTATTTACTATAGGTAATGTATGGTGCTCATATCAGTGTCTAAGTTAACAGTTAAATTGTTTTGCACTTGACATACAAAGCTATGGTTTCAAATGCAGCCTCTGTGAATTGCATCTGGAGATTGAACTGGAGAAATGGAATTATACCTTGCACCTCACATTAAGTCACAATTTCAAATGTCCTTTTCATCCTGAATGATAATTTTGCTAGTTAATTTTAATGTGATTTGCAGTATATTGCAAATACTAGCTATAAAAAGAACATCTGCGGGAATTTTGTTATCCTCATATAAAAAAGTCTGTTTTACCCTCATGATGTCCTCATCATGATAGCTGTGGTTTGTGCATATCTTTGTAAGATGGGGAAGGATGGGATAGCAGACCAAGAATTTCAGAAGTGCAGTAAGGAGAATGTTTTACAGACTTTACTCTTCCAGACAGCTCCATACCATTCAGCCATATGCATGCTGCCTCGAAGCAGGACTGGAAACCAAATCTGCAAAGAATCATAGAATGATCTAGGTTGGAAAAGACCCTGAACATCATCAAGTTCTGACATACTGAGTCCCATCACTAAACCAATCTCTTTAGTGCCATGTCCACAGTCTGTTAGATATGTCTCCCTTTTGTTCAAGAGTAAACACTTGATTTGAATATGGAATATCAAATTATGTGATGGTGTTAGCAGGCAGGATTTGGGAGATGTTTGTGACTAATCACTTACTGGGAATTCCATAATGACTGTGTTATGAAAGTTTTCTGAGATAAATTTATTCATTTCAAAGGCTGTCCTAAAACAATAACTAACTATGAATTTTGCTAGGTTTATTAAAGCATTTTATGTTTTACTTGTTACATAGATGAATTTAGGAGGTAGCTTCACAGTTTTTTATAGCTTCACAGTTTTCTACTCCCATTTGCTGGGCAGAGCGTTTCAAAGTTTATGCTTTCTTCACACACACACACACAAAAGAATTATGGAAACAATGACGTCCTTGCTTCTGTATAAATTGCAGCATAAAATCTGATTATCTTGTGAATTTTGTATGTTCAAATATTTGCTTATGTACTATGCTGGAGCAAACTGCATATTTTCTTTACTAGTACATAATATTCATTTTGCAGTCACTGATATCAACAATTTTTCATTGTGCTAGCAACACTTGATAAATAAACAATGTCAGAGAAAAAAATGTATCGGAGAGCTCCTGTCAGACCAATTATATTTTCATTTTACAGTAGTTTTCACTTTATGATCTCAATATTTTTAACTAAAAATAGAGCTGCTCTGAACCCTGTCCAGCCAACCTGTCTTTAGAAGCTGCACATTCTGTTCAAGCCAGTTGCTGGTGACTGTCCCTAGCAGCTGGCAAAGAGAGAGACATCTCAGCTTAGGACAGACCTGTTTGTGGTGTTCCTTTCCAGTTAAAGAGATGCTTGACTACTAGATGCATAAACTCAGGTGAAATATCACTAGCAGGTTGTTAATGGCTTGTTTTATCCTCTTGACCTGTTTGACCATATGTTTTCTATCTACTTGTGGTGTCTGATAAACGAGGGAAATTTCTTTTGGAAATTTCCTCCTAGTTACTCAAAGCTGGTATGAGTTTTGGCTGCATGCATGAGGGATGTATGCCAACTGCATACTTAAGAGCATTCTTTGTGCTGCTCTGTGGTTCTGATCAGTCATTCCAGGTGTGTCGTGTCTTTATTGACAACCTGTCCAATCCCCCCCCTTTTTTTTGTAAGCAAGATGATAGAAAACCAAGGAAAATAATATGCCTCATCAATGGACAATTAGTGGGAGGAGAATAGGAAGATATATTGTTTCTAAATTCTGTAGGCTATCTGATGCTCCAAAATGTGGTAGTTATGGCAGTTGTAGTAGTTATCTTAGCGGTACTATTGCAAATATTATAAATGTATTTAGAACACAACAAAGAAGGTGACTATGCAGGAAGGGAATTTCAAGACAAGGCAGGGCTGCTGTGATATTGCAGATGGACTCTGCATATACAGCCAGTAAAATGTGTCCCAGAATCTGAATAAAATGCTGATCTGTTGGAGAAACATTTAATCTTGTCATAATATCTATAATGAATGAGTGTAAAGCTTCTCTTTTTAAGCTTCTCCTGCTCCTAATTACCATTACTCTGTTAATGGCAGGAGTAGTTTTATTTCAAGGTTGAATTGCTCCAGCTTTGTTTGGATTCCAGCCACATGGTTTTTCTAGCTCTTTGTGAGATTAAGAAGTCCCTTGCTATCAGATACTGTTTCTGTGTGTAATTACCTATACACGATGATTCAATCACCTCTCAACCTTCTTTTCAACAAGCTGAATAAATTGAACTGCACTTTGTAGGACTGTATTGAAGAAAATCCCCAGATATCTTTTTTACACATTTAACAATGTCAGGGCAGAAGTAAGCTGCTCTCATTTGCTGTTGATATATATTCTTCCATATATTCCTGCTAACTAGCATGTGTATACTCATGAGATTATACTCATATACATGAGAGTATACTCATTGTAGAGACATAACACACATCAACTACTTGTTCACAGCAATGTCCCTTTCAAGGTATTCAAACACACCTTAAAAAGGGGGATAATTGTGCATTCTTTCACTGTACAGGGACAGAGATGTGCCTCCCTCCCTGGTGCTGGGATGACCTTCTCAGTCCTAGGACTTGAATGCTGGAAAGCAGTTTGTCTCAACAGGGGAAACAGCGAGCCACTTACCTCTGGTTAATTAGTGTCAAAGACAGCATAAAAGTTAGTGTTTGTCTAACCTATTTGTTGGCTTGTTGGAGTTTTGCTAAATGGAAATTGCTTAGTTGAGTTTCTGTTTCAGTCATGGTAATCACTCTGAATAAAGCAAGATTTTGCCATGGTTGAAAGTTTGTGTCACATCCCTGGTGTCAGGGATCCCTTGCTCTGGGAAGGGAGATTTTTTTTTTTTTTTTTTTTTTTTTTGTCAGAGGTGGACAATTTTCTACTCTGGGCAAGAAGCTGCCCAGGAATGTAAAAAGTGAAATATTTGCCTTTAAAACAGTGCAGTTGATGCATATAAAGCAGAGGCTGCCCAAGTTTTAGGAGACTAATTTCCTGAAGAGCTACCTGCACAGAGCATGTTCTGTTTGGGAGAGAGCTGGATAAGATCCCCTCTTAGTCTTCCCCAAGCTAAGCAGGCCCAGCTCTCCCAGCCTCTCCTAATATGAGAGATGTTCCCATTCCCTAATAGTCTTCACAGCCCTTCTCTGGACTTGTTCAGACACAACGTGGAAGGAAGGACTGGGTAGGTCTGTGATGTGGGTCTAAAGATTTCAACACTGTTGGTTGCCCATATGAATAATGACAGAATTAATTCTGACTTCTTATGAAAATCCTGAGAGAATGACACCCGTACAGATGTGTTAGAAATACTCAGTGGGTGAAGGAAGGGAGAGAGTAAGATGGCAGGCTCAGGTATTCAAGATATCAGGAAAGGTTAGGCTCTACCAAAGTCATCTGCAGTTTCTTAGCAGAAAGACAGGCTTCTCTCTCCATTCAATTTGAGGAGATCAGCTCTCCTCCTCCAGATGCCTGTGGCTTGAATCTTGTATATCTTTCTGTGGTTTCTTCCCCTAAAGTAGAAAAGCCTCAAGGGCCATACAGGCTGAAACAAGGGAACCTGTACAGGAGATCCTACTGTAGACAATTCAGAATATATAAATAATGTATGCAGGAGTTGGCAGCAGGTGTGAACAAAATGCCAAGCCAAATGTTGCAAGGAATAATGTCAACTTTAGGGAGCTAACAAAATCAAAAACCGTTTCTATTGATTTCCCTTAGAACAACTCTACCTGAGATTGTTATTAATCCTCCTGAGCATCCCAAGTTTTTGTTCTCTCAGACTTCAGCTGCCTTGCTGCAAAAGATGATTTGCATCTCAAACTACCAGAAGCCTTGGGACCGCAGAGCAGTCATATTACCAGGCGATTTTACCCTGGGGAGGAACTGCACTGACTGCAGCTTTACTTTAACAAGAGCTTGGGCTTCAGGTTTGGGAAGACGTGGAGAGATTGGAAGAGCGGAGGAAGCCATATGGGAATAATTTTAACCTTCAAAGTATATTGTATATAGGTTTTTGATGTTACAGAAGCTCTGGTGTCAGTAGGATTTCTGTGCCTGAAAAAAATAATCTTAAAGGTGTTGTCTCATGCTACAACCTGTGAATGTATAAATGTATCAGCAGAAATTTCAGGGTTGGAAAAAGGAATCACCACTTGACACTGACAGTAAGTTCACGGGCACTTGACACCTTCCATCTCAATAGCTTGAACTTTCCAGGTCATGGAAACACAAAGACCCCGAGTGGGAGTCAGGATTATTTGTAAACCCTTCCACCAAAGGCAATTGATGCAGAGACTGGCCCTACAATCCCCTGGACACTTTTACCTGTATTTCTACACTTCTATGTGCTCATGGTGTGATACATCACATTGATGTGGATGTCCAGCATCACAGGTGAGTGGGGCAAGGCTGTGGGCTCCGCTCTGAAGTTGGCCCAGGGGAAGCTGTGGTGGGGCTCTGCCTGCCTCTCCAGTGCAGATGGGAAAGAGGCAGTGTGGCAGAGACAATCTGAGGATGGACTGAGCTTCTGAATGAGGTACAGCCTTTGCCTTTTTCTTGTTTGCTGTCTCCAGTGTCTTGTTTCAGGCAGTATTGATCGTGTCAAACCTGGGCAGCTCTATCAGCAGAAATGGTAGTTGTGCAGAAAGGAAAGTCCTCTGACAGCCAGCAGAGCATTTAAAACTAATGGAAGTGCTGTTACAAAACCAGTAATAAATGTGATGTGGCTTGTTAGCTGTTAAAGTGTCATGGTACAAAATTTCTCTGAGCCCATTTGGTTGGGGTGTCATTAAAGGGCAGGGACTTTTCTGTGTGTGCCCTAGCTACCAGTCCTTCTGGTAGCCAGGTCTTGTTTCATCTCTGGAAACTCCACCGGATTCTTTCCTCCACCCCCAGATGACCCAAAAACAAAGCAAGGAAGCCCCCTGGTGATAACCTGCCTCCTTCATAGCTGGCTGCCCTACAAGTGAAGGCCATAGGCTTTGTCCCTTACTGTTACAGCAGCTGCTGCAGTGCCTGTATGAATGGCCACAACGAGGGAGAGGGGAGGCTGCTAAAACTCTCCTCTAAAGCTGTGTTGGAGCCTCTTCAGGCAGCTTTGCAGTGCTCCTGTTTAGCTTCTGCAAAGAGATAGTGGGGTCAAAGGTGAAAGATTTCAGGGGACAGAAGATGGGACTGAAACATACAGCCTTTAGCTACAAGAAAGAAAGCACAGACCAGTGTCCAACACTATCACCAGTCCCAACAAGTGACAATAAAATACTCTCCGAAGAGACAGGTCGACAGTGACCTTATCTATGGTGCCCAAACTGCAATAGGTGAGACGATGTGAATTTTCAAAGGAGAAAAATGCATAGGCAGAGACTAGGTCAAGAAATCTACTCAACTCTGCTGAGAGTTTGCCATTCAGGAAGGTGCCTTCTAAAGGATTTGAGTGAAATCCTGGTACTGTTAACATCCAGGAAGGTTTTGCCACTCATAATACAATCTCAGAGTTCATTCCAGGTTTCTCTATGATAGGCAAGCCCTGTCTACAGGGGAATACAATGAAAGTAAATTCACAGCTTAAATGGCTTTCGTACAATTGTGATTATGAAATAGAGCAGAGAGGATTAAAGATCGGCAGCATTAACTCTAGGTAACTTTAATGAGCTCTGTAATTCTAGAAACAGTGAGGAGCTCAGCGTTGATACTTACTGACGTAGACAGACTAACAGTGTTTGAAGAAAAAAATTAGCACCTTCTCAGACAAGAGGGCAAAAGGCTAAGGAGAATGGCTGTGCATCACTTTCTCTGTCCCAGCCTTTATGCCTCGTTCTGATCCGTGAAATCTAAAATGGCTTTGAGTTCCTACTAATTTTCTTTTTCTTCTTAAATGTCAGAGTAATATTTTTCTGCCTCTCTTTCTTGACCTTTCTTATTTTCAGTGAAGGAGGAAAGATGCACTTTTTATGAATCGGGGTGAAAACTGTTAACATGCAGCATACACACCTACACCAAACTTTTGGAAAATAGAGGGCAGCCACACTGTGCCTGTGTAGACACAGAGAGTGTCTTGAAGCTTTTTGCCTTGGAACATTTCTGATGGGGAAATAATTTTTCCCTGCCTGCTCCTTCTCTGCTCTGACAGCTCTGGTGTGAAGGATCACTCCTACATAGCGAGAGGAGTAATTTGTCTTCTAGGGCCTGAGCTAAATATGGACAGGGTCCTATTGATTTCTATGGGAGCTGGATGGGCTCATAAAGGCACCTTTGTAGACATAATTTGCTACTCTGAGCTCAGGTCACTGCTTTCAAATACTTGCAATTTCATTAAATCAGGAGTGCTTTCAGAGAGGAGAGTCTTTACTAGTTCTTGCCTCATCTCTGACTGCATGATCTTGAACAAATCACCCAGGTCAGAACCTTCTATTTTGTATTTTTGAGTCCATTTCCAGGTGACATCAATGAATCATTAGACTTTCCAAAGTCCTGCACGCCCACAGGGTAGGGCTCCCCTGCTTTAAAACCAGGAAAGTATCTCTTTGCCAGCAGACATGGAACCTGCAGGACTGTCCTATGTGCTCTGTGCTGTACAGATCATAGTAATAGGTAAAGAAAGACAAAAAGAGAGTGTCCTTTACAAAGGAATACTGTCTGCCTGGCCGATAAACACTGCAGGAAGAGATGGCATGCATTGCAGACTGGGGGACCTGCATGGTGTGAAGATGTTTGAGGTGCTACATTGCAATGTGGTTGGCAGCAAACCAATGATGCTCTGGGGTAAAATCTGGGACTTTGCACTGCTTCAGTCCAAATCTGCAAAGGAAGCAGACTTGGAATTCCTCTGTGAAAATGCCCCGAAATTTTCTGCTTCTTGGTTTGCTAAGAACAAAAGGGGCGAGCTTTAGAACTCAGTGCTTGAGGCGAGGGCAGGTGCAATCCACATGCACACCGCTTTAGAACAAGAAGGCTTTGAGGGAATATGATAGCTGCTGGCAGAAGAAAACTTTCCTTTTGAAAATCCAAGAAATGTCTCTATTTTAGCTTATCTTACAGGGTCACTCTTGCTAGAAGAAGCCAGCTGAGAAACCTCAGTTGCTATTAGTCCTCTGGAGTAAGTAAGCAGACCTCTGGCCCCAGAGCAGTCATACCAGAAGGTGTCCCTGACTTCTTAAAGCTTACAGCTGTTTTTTACACTTCTGTGCCACATATAAGTTACTGCAGCTTTCCCATCCCCTATGAAGATAACGATGCTATCTCACAGCTTTCACATATTAACCACAACTAGGTCTCTGCCATCTTTCTCGTATCAGTCATCAGTGAAAAGAGCATAAATATAGCCCTACAGCCACCTGCAAGCAGTAGGCCTGGTAATTGCATCCACCAGCAGGTAGGGCAAGTCTCCCGGTCCTCCACATGGAAATTGTGCTGAGGAGAGGCTTCCTGAAGCATGAGTTTTGCTGACTTGCAACAGATAAGCTGTCTGCAAGTGTACATACATGGGCTTGTAAAATTTGTTGGGTTCAGGAGTTATCTTTCTTTTATGCAAGATTACTTGAGTCTGGGAGAGAAAGTCCCTTGAAAGTGTTTAAAGGTGGCTTTAAGGTGTGTGTGGAATGGCTCCAGATCACAGAATCACAGAATTTCTAGGTTGGAAGAGACCTCAAGATCATTGAGTCCAACCTCTGACCTAACACTAACAGCCCCCACTAAACCATATCCCTAAGCTCTACATCTAAACGTCTTTTAAAGACTTCCAGGGATGGTGACTCCACCACTTCCCTGGGCAGCCTGTTCCAATGCCTAACAACCCTTTCAGTGAAGAAGTCCTTCCTAACATCCAACCTAAACCTCCCCTGGCGCAACTTTAGCCCTTTCCCCCTCGTCCTGTCACCAGGCACGTGGGAGAACAGGCCAACCCCCACCTCACTACAGCCTCCCTTGAGGTACCTATAGAGAGCGATAAGGTCGCCCCTGAGCCTCCTCTTCTCCAGGCTGAACAAGCCCAGCTCCCTCAGCTGCTCCTCATAGGACTTGTTCTCCAGGCCCCTCACCAGCTTCGTCGCCCTTCTCTGGACTTGCTCGAGCACCTCGATGTCCTTCTTGTAGCGAGGGGCCCAAAACTGAACACAGTACTTGAGGTGCGGCCTCACCAGAGCTGAGTACAGGGGGACGATCACTTCCCTAGCCCTGCTGGCCACACTGCTTCTGATACAAGCCAGGATGCCGTTGGCCTTCTTGGCCACCTGAGCACACTGCTGGCTCATATTCAGCTGACTATCCACCATCACTCCCAGGTCCTTCTCTGCCTGGCAGCTCTCCAACCATTCCTCTCCCAGCCTG
Source organism: Aythya marila (assembly GCF_965140915.1). Lineage (NCBI taxonomy): Eukaryota > Metazoa > Chordata > Aves > Anseriformes > Anatidae > Aythya > Aythya marila. The sequence continues at coordinate 13,961,200 of NC_139044.1, forward strand.
TAGCTCTGCTTGGGGTTATTGCGCCCCAGGTGCAGGACCCGGCACTTGGCCTTGTTGAACTTCATGCAGTTGACCTCAGCCCATCGGTGCAGCCTATCCAGATCCTCCTGCAGAGCCTTCCTACCCTCGAGCAGATTGACACACACACCTAACTTGGTGAGTATGGTTTTCATAGCTCAGTGCTGTATCAGGATGAATTGTAGCACATGGGCTGTTGCTTGTTAGAAAACATGGTAAATTTGGTAGGTCTCAAGTTATAATCGTTCTACTTGGAGACTAGAGTTGTAACTCTTTAAGCTTGTGTCTTACGATCCAGAGTCAAAAGAAATCTCCACAGAGACCTGATACAGCACTCTCCAGTTTGTGCTGGGTTGGAAGGAAGCCATAAGCTCCCAAGTAGACTCCTCTGTGAGGGTCTAGTTATGTGAAGACAATCATCCACATAGACATTTTATCTATGCTTAGGATGGGAGTTTATTTCAGAAAAGGAAGCATTTAGAAAAGCAACAGAAAACCTAAATTTGTGCAGTACAGCAGTTCTGAAAAAAGCAGGCATTCTGGAGGCCTATAGCAGCTGTGTAAGAATGCATTAAGGACTCATTAATATTTCACAAAACAGAAATGTCAATATATATTAAAGTATTAAAATGTTAGCCATCTAATTTCCCTGCAATGGAAAACAAACACTAAGAAGGCATTCTGTAGGGAAGAACATAAGGATAGACTTGAATTTACATTGCCTGTGAGCTTTATTTGTGCAGTAAGGTGTTAGGAGAAAGGAAGCAATTTTCAGGGTCTCTTCTAGTTTTGCAACCACATTTATTTAAAATATGCATCCTACGCTGGAATAAAACCAGGGTAACTTATTTGTGCCTATTCACAGTAGCTATGACAGTCACATTCAGATGCCCATTGCTGGCCTCCTGAAGGCAGAATTATGCACTCATTTTCAGAGCCATTGGCTCTGAACACGCATGGCTGCTCAGCAGCTGAAAATGAAGATGCTTTAGTGGGATGCTGGTGCTCCAACTGCTGAATAGTAACTGAAGCCAATGGGGCGACTCGTCTGAGTGCCTGCACCCTGTGTGAAGCTTTGGGCAGTGAAGGCTGAACAGTTTGTCTCTCTCCTTTATAAGATGCCAGCTGCGGTGTAAACCAAGCTTTATCCCAAGTGAAGGCAAAGATTCAGGCTGGTGTCACTAAAGCATGCCGTGCTTTGGATGAAATACCTTGCGCGTGCTGCTGTGACCTCCTCTTCTCCAAATGGCAAGGAAAGTAATTGTGGAAAATAAAGGGCTGCTTGTTTATTTTTGCTTTCGCGGTGAATCACAAGCAAGATTTGTCAAGGAAGACTCAGTGCTGTGGAAATGAATCAGTATCTCTGGCACTCGGTCCTGAAATGAGGCCTCTGATTTGAAATCTAGTGGGGTAGATTTAGGCTTCTGGGTTTGTAAGTAATGTTTCCTTCTGGCCTAGGCATACAAATAAGAAAGAAGTCTTTGCTATGTATAGTTATTAGATGCAGAATCCCATCCCCACAGTCTTCAGGGGTTTCAAAGTCCAGATCTGCATTTTGCAGTATTGACCCTTACCCAATACCAATTCATGTCACTTGCTCGCTTTCCCCAGTAGCAATGCAGAGGGTGTGTGTAATGAAATATTAATCATTCATTACATGTTGGGCAGCCTAGGGTTTTTAAACTTCTGTTTTTATAAAATATCAGTTCAGCTCAAAACCACCGGGGGATAGCGACCATGCTGTGTTTGCAGCGCGAGCACACAAACAGCTGTTGGGCTGTCCCTGCAGCTGCCACCACCTGAAGGGCATGGAGCATCCTTCAGCTGAGACCTACCATTTTTGCTGCGTTTGGATGCATTTAACTGTTTTATGTGGAGGTCCATGAAGATTTATTCTTTGTTGTTAAACATAGTGGTGCTTTTTTTTTTCCTCAGTCAAATGAATTTTATCAAGTGCAGTTGTACTTCGGCAATAAGACAGCTGCAGGCTTTAAAGACGTGATGTTCAGGAGAAGCTGGTGCTTCAGCTCACTCCAAATCCCTTTTGTATCCCTTTGAAAAGTCAGACATCTAGGGAGAGTTTTGTATGTACGAGTGATACTTAACTCCATTAAAAAAAAAAACAACAACAAAACCTCCCCCTAAGCTGCAAGTAAGAACACCAGCCTCTTAAATAAGCCTTTGCTCAGTGTAACCTGGAATACTATATGTGGAAGTGGAATGTGTTTTTTTTAGGTGGGAAAACTGAGGCAGTGCAACTTTACCTGCAGGTTTCACACGTTACTGGCTGCAGGGGTGAGGGACGTGGTGGCTGTGGCCGTTGGTTGCTTGACCATGGCCAGCGAAATGCTGCTTCTGGGCTGTCCATGGGCCAACTCTTGGACCAGTGGAAGCCGTTAAGCCGAAATATTCTCTTCATCCTGGTTTCTCCTCAACTGCTGTACTGTGTTGATGCATAAGCTGTTGTCCTGTGCTGATGCACATGCTGGCTGTCCATCAAGCAGCAGGAGCAGTTGTGGACCAGTCATTCCTGCTCTTCAAACTGAGCTTCCCAGTGCCCAGGCAGTGCTCCAAAGGGCTGGACACGAGGCAGTTGCTGTGGCTCAGCTGGCAGCTGGTGATGTGGTCGCTTTCAAAACCAAGTTTGGAAGTCTCTGGCTGTCTCTTAAGTTTAACCAGTAATCCCCTCTCAACTAGTCTGTATGCCAGAGTGCTCACTGTTGGTGAATTATTTTGGCTTATATCAGCAGCTTCAAGTGAAAATTAATAATGAAAAGTAGAAAAAACCCTCAATGCAGAGAAATAATGGGATTGCTTAGCTGTGATAGGCTTATAGTTTCATTTGACAACATCTACACTGAAATCAAAGCTACACATGTGAAATGAGAATCCGAGAATCACTCAAGAATCATTGGAAAAGACCCTTAAGATCAAGTCCAACCATTAACCTAACACTACCAAGTCCACCAGTAAACATGACCAGTATAGGGGTGAGTCTGCCCATAAAACAAATAATCACGACGAGGGGTGAACAGGCAGGGTGCATCTTAAATATTGGCAATGAGTTCCTTTTGAAATGGTGGAAGCATCTGTGTTGTTATTACAGCTCTTGTAAGGCACTCTTCATCTGTTTCAGAGTAAAAGTGTTCTGTAAAGTACTCACACAGATGACTAACATTGATTACAATTGAAGTCTCACCTTTGCTGTTAATTTAAGGCATGCCAAACACGATGAGAGGCTGTTACTTTGTGATTGCACACTTTTCAATAGCTAACATTGGCCTGTAGCTGCTTCAGAAATCGATCGTATGGAGTGTATAAATGTTTCATATGACCCATGGCCATATTTGAGATAACTTGGTATTATTAATTTATTGTTGCTTTTGCTTTAAAATCATGGAGATAAGGTTTCTCTGAATTTAAGATAAGAGCAGCTTGTGAGTAGATAGGTCTCTTGTACGTATGGAGGTAGTTGTGTATTTTTGGTTTCCCTTTGCACGTGTTTTGAACTAATGTCGTGCATGCATATGTGTATTTAAAGCCCAGCATAAGTTGTGCTTAAAACTGCTAGGTAGACAAATGAGGGTTTCAGTGCTTAATTCTACACAAGAAACCCCTCAAACATAATTAAATCTGAACCATTTTACTTGCAGACAAATGAATAATTCATGGAGTTTAGGCATAATCAGGTTATGTGCTTTCTGAAATTCTTAGATGATGTGCGAAGGTTAATTTTTTTTATATAGGGAAAAAAAGGGTGGTTCCATCCCTAACACAAAAATGCAGGTTGCCTAGGATACCATATTAAAGGGGCAGGAGGGCTCGGGATGTATGTGAAGAGGATGTATACAGAGCCAAACACATCCTAGTATTTATTTAATCCAATATACATAGATTTTCATGTCTGGATGGCTCATTCTTTTCTCTTGGGGAAAACAAGACAAATGCAATGAGGAAAAAGGGTGAAGGGGGGAGGGAGTGGCAGGAAACTGGAGCTGGGAAACTGAACAGGCAAGCTCCAAAAAGGCAGAAAGAGAAGGAAAATAGGGCTGGGAGGAGCAGCAGGCGCCTGGCAGGTTTAAAGCAACCTGATGTAGGTAAAGAGGAATTAAATCCCTGAGCCTTCTCTGTACGTGTACCAAAGGGGAGCTACAAGGGCTGGTAGCAATTCCTGCCCTGCTGTGCTGCCAGACGTATTGGCCGGGGAGGGCTGGCAGCCTGGGGGAGCTCTTCTCACGCTGGAAAACCCCAAACCGAGAGCTGCAGGGAGGAGGCAGGGTGCTGGGCGATGCCGACATCGGTACCACGGTGCCTGCCTGCGCTGCTGCCATCCACAGGCAGCTGGTCCCTCGCTCCCCAGAGCATCTTGACTTGGCTCTCAACATAGAGATGCTCTCTTTTGCTCTCCTGGTTGCTGCTCGTGAAACCCAGAGGCTTCAGGAACCCCTTTCCACTGTGTATTGGATTTTGGAAAATATTTAACTGAGCCCTCAGTGGAAAAGGGATCAGCGAGTTTGTGCAGCTAAATAACAAGTAGGGATGCTTTACTTCTATTAGTGCTGCATAATAAACATGAAAGAACTGATTCTGTGGTTTTGGTCCCATAGGTATATTCTCTAGAACACGTGCTCGAAATAACAGCATGCTTAGTATGTGAAGAGAGGGGAAAATAGGCTTAGCAATAAGTCTCAGTGCATAGCTCGGACAGCTGTTGCCGTGTGTGCTGTGAAAATTCCGGTTTTTAATGTGCCAAACTAATCTGCAGTTGTCCTGCAGCTGTGCCATGAGAACCACTAATGCAGCTGAGTCGGGATCTCCAAGATAATAGTAAATAGGAATTGGTCTGAAATTAATCTGGCCTTGTTTGTGAGCAGGAACACACAGGCATATAATCCCTGGAGACACCAGGCTTTCCCACCAGCTAGCTGGAGCTGGCATCTTCCAGTCACCCACAGCGTTTCTCACGGCCCTCAGAGCCGTATTTGTGCTCGATGTAGGGCTGCCCCAGTCCCCTGAGCTCCAGTAAGGAGCACTGTAATCCAGGATTTTTCTGAATTGTCATGAAATATGCCTTTATGTTGGCTTATTGAAAACTGGTGATTCAAGTATTTGGCTGTCAAGGTCTTGAGAAAGGGCAAATGCCTGCTTTGTAGTTTGGAGACTTAACTGTTGTAATAGTACTTTTCATTTTTTATCTCTTGTACTACTTTTAGGTCACCTAACACATCCTGTTTTCCATCAGCCAAATGAGTATAGCAAGAACAGTCTCTTGAGTGTATATTGCTATTTGGAGTAAAGCTTGCATTTTCCACCCTGATTGAGTGGAGCAGTGTGTGTTCAGTGTAATGCTGCTATCTGGAGAGCAGTATTAAAAGCATCTGTCATATGCGTTGTCTTCCTGCTCACTGCATGAGTGTTTCACGTGGAACAGATAAAATGCTGCATGTGTTTGATGTGCAGCAGAGTGCTCCTCCCTGAAATATTCATCCTTACTAGCATTGCAGTTGCATCCTTCTGATGCCATACCACCATACCTACCAAAAAGTCTCTGGACTTTTCTCTCTTGCATGCTTTAGTTTTCAATAAATGTGTTGTATGTGGTAGTTTAAAATAGTTGCCCAGCTGTTCTCTGAGACCACAGGCCTGAGGTTTGAGGCTGAGCCTAGGAAAGGCTGGGTGTTGGCAAATGGGACTGAATGCAGCTCCCATTCCTTTAGCTCTTATTTGGATGACTTGTCATATGATGACCATGGCCCATGCATGGTCTCCCCTGCTTTGCATTGTCCTATGTAACAGAGAAACATGAAACATTTCTTGTTTCACAGTCTTATCTTTTCCCTTGCCATAGGTCTAACAGCAGCCTGTCTGAAACTCATTTGATCACTGATGGCTTTGCAGCAGAGGGGCTGTGTGCACAGCCTCTCATCCCATGGGAGAGCTTCCAGAGCATCTGCTCATGCTGTGAGGGAGAGGCTGTGAGCCTGCCCAGTCCCTCAGACCAGCTGCCAGCTGCTTATCAGGGGGCTGTGGGTGTTCTGGAGCCTTTGTGTTAGGTGCTGCATTGCAAGTGTTTGCTGTTCTTTGCAGTCTGATTTAATTAGGAAAAGAACAGTAGGGGTTCAGTTTGAAAAACAAAACAACAGCCAAAACAAAACAAAAAAAAAAAACACAAAACAGACAGATACTAAACACATTAAACTGCTTTTTAAAATTCATTTTAAAACATTATTTAGAACTGAAACCATTCTACAGAGATGAGCTAGCATAATTCAGTGAATTGCCTGGAATTGCTGATAAGGTAGATGTTGGTAATGGATGCAGAAGTTGTTGCATTGGATTATCCATATGGGCAGTGTCAGTGTATCATCTGACTTGTTTTTATTTTATACATCTGCCTGTTTGTGTCTAGACCTTCCTAGTCAGTTCTTCCTATAGGGTCTGGTGTGGCCTTTCTAATAGCATATTTATCACTATTAATGATTATTTTCCTACCCGACTGGAAATTCTGTTTCAATGGCTTAATGCCCTACTGTCACTTACTGCTTATTTTTGTGACTAACTGAATCCTTCTCCTGAAACAACTCAGTATCTGTAATGAATAAAGAATATAAGGCATTAGCTTGCTGGTATCCCATCCTATTGTAAGAAATCACTTACTGCCTTCTATCTGTGCCGTTATTGCTTTCTTACAGCATAGGTGAAATCACAGGGAAGGCTGGAGATCAAAACTATTTCCCATTATGTGAATGCTGAAAAACATTAGCCTAATATCTTTGACAATCAGGAGGAATGACCTCACATGAAAATAAGTAATCTGTTCATATAGGCTTAAAATACGGTTATGGCAGTAGAAAGAACTGAAAATCTTGTAGCTGTGCCTCCCTGCTGTATCTTATCTCTCAGATCAGTAGATAGGTACTAAAATGAACACAAGGTCGGGGAACATCTTTTCAGTTTCTTTCTGGAGAGCGATGTTAAGTTTCTTTTGTATCAAATTTTTCTGACTGGGAGGAGAAATGTTTTTCTGCTTAGATAACAAATGCACCTCCACTATAGAATTGTATTATGAGAGTCCAAGATGAAAATGCTTTTGAAGGCTAAATTGACCTAATCTTCCCAGTTGGATTTTCCCATTTCAATCCATTTTTGGTGTTCTATTTTTTCAAAGAAATATTTGAGGTTAGGTGCCTTATACATACAATATGTGTATATACAAAATCATACTCAGTTTCTCAGTGCTTAATTGAAGAAGGAAAGAGTATGGTTCACAGGGAACATTAGGCTGTGGAAATGTAAGAAATTCTGTTAACACCACGGTGAGGGTGTGTGCTTATACAAAGCATTAGCATGTATAATGGCTCATTGATGTAAGTTCATTTGATCTGAACTTTGCATTTCCAGAGCTCCCCTGCAATAGCTGTTTTAAGTTCAAATGCTTATTTTTCCATGTAAAATGTTATTCTGCACATTTGCTCTTAAATTTTTATTAGAAAAATTTTTAATATAGCAGAAAGGGCTTTAGATTTTAGTCTTGCTTAAAATTTGATTTTCAGTTACGTGATAGGACTAAGGCTGTTTAAAAAAAAAAAAAGATGATTTGGTCAATCCAAACACAATTGCTGTAGTCCATTTCAAGACCTGTAAGCCTTTTCACTAACTTAAAATTCTTCTAGCTGGTAAAGTAGCTAGGCTATGAAGCATTTGTTTCCATTAACTGATTTTTTTTTTTTTTTTTTTTGGTCATGACAATGAAATATGTGGGCAGCAACACGCAACAAGGATAGAGATATTGATGACACATTTCAAGACACCTGTGATCCAAAGAGAGCATGCAGGGTGGATGCCTGATGCCTACCAAGTCCCAGAGCTAGGCAGGACAAGAAGAACAAAAGGCCAGTAACATGCCCAGGAAAACACTAATTTTGTCTGACTCCACCTGGGTGCCAACACTTGTGAGGGAGAATCATTGAATCAAAAGCAGATCTTACATCTCACATCACTTTCTTCCAGTGATCATATTTTTCCTTTCTGCCTTTTCTTTCCTTTCCTTTCCAATTGCCTCAGCTTCAGAGGATGACTCTTCGTAGTCTTTGTTTAAGCAGATGGGCTATCCTTTTTCAAAAGGAAAAACAGAAAAGCTATATTGGCAGCTGCTTAGTGGGAGAGGAGACCTCGTATGTGGGAGGTTTGGCTTTCGCTGTGACCAAAAGAAAGTGGACCTGTGCCTGTAGAGAAGCTGGCTATTAAAATAGCCTATTGCTACTGTGTGAAGGTGATAGATGATGTGGGGGAAAAGGAGAATAAGAAATAGTCTGGCTGTGATATTAGGCAAGTATGACCTAATGAGGATAAAAGATGATTGTTCACTGTTGCCTATTGGCTAGGGAGACAGCACGGATATACATGTATTTGGGTGATGCTTCAGATGAAGGCTGTGCGACCTCTTTGAAGCTGGGCCCAGCTGTCAATTTTAGGATAATTCCAGGTGAATTGCGGGGGTCACAGATGCCCTCCTGTGCTGGATTCTCCTGATGACTGCTCTGTGCTTGTGCGGAGTATGAGACGCTTAAAGAAAGAATTGGTTTTAAGCTGTTGTAGGAAGTGCCCTGCTGCATGTAAAATGTATACTTAAAACCTACAAATTAGAACTTAGTGGTGAAATGTAGTCATTGCCTCTTATGAGTTGACATTGAATAATAGAAACAATATAAGCACTTCTTACAGGAGGAAGGTGATATCCCAGGTTCTGCTATGTGTTGGCAATGTTTTGGCAACTAATGACTTAACTGCAGGACATGGATCAGCACTAAGGCTGTAAGAAGCCAGTATGCTTTGCATGTAGTGTGGATACACCCAAAGTAGAAGAGCAGGAAAGTGATTTAACTGGGTCATATATTAAAGATTTTTTTTCTCCCCATGTTAGTAGTGCTCTTGGAAGTAGATAAGTAGATAAGTAAGTCAGGGACAAAAATACATTCTGCTTATGATTTGAGAGGAGATAACTGAGCAAGTGCGTGCAACAAAGTTTTATTCCAAGACTTGAAATCAATTTGAGTTTAGTATACAATAAATACTCTTCTTAGTCTCCATATACAGAAGCCACCCCACCATAAAGCTGGACTAGTTTTGTAGATTTTATGGGGATAAAAAAAAACCTTTGCTACTTGCAAAGGATTCACAAAGTAGATTCATGAAGAATATTCATGAATTAACCAGATTAATTTCTTGATGTGTTAAATCCATACCATACAAAATTCAAGAATGTTTACAAAAAACAAAAATCCCAACCCCCAAACATAATGAGAAATTAGAAGACCTAATAGGGAAATGTGGAGATACTAAAGCCTACTTGCATGAAAGTTGTATTGCCTCTGTGCTCATGGTATATTTTGTTTTATGGGTGGTTTTTGTCAGTGTTCTGTTTTAGAGAGCTCGTGTTGTGAATCTTTACCTACCGGAAGCATAGTTCTACCTGGCAAAACCTTATTAAAAATCTTCTATGTATCCAGGATAGGCAGATGTAATTTGGCTCGTAAACAAGAGAAGCAGACATTAAATTGGCATGTTATTTTTTTGCGTTATCTAGGGTCTCTGAAGCAATTACTTCTGCATATGTTAGCAAGTCTGGAAGTCTTTCAGTCTGCATATTTACAGGGCAGAGACAATAGCCTCAAGGTCTGATCCTTGAAGTGGTACAGAAGTTGACAGATCAGGTGTATGCTGATGCCTATAGTAGATGTACACAGAGTATTTTTTAGCATTAATAAATACTTTACTCCCAATGTTGGCCCTTTTACCTCATGTATCTGGCAACAAGGCTCATGTGCAAGCATTGCCTATTACAGCCTCTAGGAATTTAATATTAATTCCCTTCATCTGGGTAGTTCTACTGCCTTGGCTGAGAATACTTTATAATTAGTGGCATTTTTCACTTTGGTCCATTGCTTGTTCCTGCTATTTTCTCCACATGAGAAGAGTTAGTTTTATTTTATAAGTGGTTGATAATACAGCGTATGCTGTTTCTGGGTGTTAATGTGTGTAATCTAGAAACTCACCTCCTGCCTGCCCACTTCACTGCAGTCCACAGCAGGCAGAGCCTTCAGCCAGCAAAGGCAGTCCTAAGACTTAATTTCCTTTCTGCTGGAGGACTCTAAGTATACATTTTCCGCTTCTAAGTCAATCTGGCTGTTAAGGGCCCTGAAATATGCTTCTTGTACTCTCTCTTGTTGAGAGGAGCAATTTCTATAGGATGTTTAAGTACCAATTGGTCCAAAAAGCAGGAGAGTTGCTGTATAGCAGAACCCTTCAAGCATTCCCTAGAGAACGGAAAGCCACCACTCAAGTCCACCACCAGTGTGCTTTGATTAACAGGTGAGGGAACAGGTAGGATCTCCTATTCTCTCTGGTGAAGACTGTAAATGCTGGGTATCAGAGTGGTGCTCCTCCTGAAGCAGGAGGAACTGCTGTTTGGTGTCTCTCACCCACAACGAGCGCAGCAAGGTCTGGCTCCTTGTGTGAGGAGGGTGCTCACCAGTGTGGAAGAAGCTGGACAGTTCAATTGCTGATATGTTAGATTGTGACTGAAAGAAATGTAAGAAAATGGGGAGAAAATATCCCATTTAGCTTAAAAATAATAAATTGTAGGAAGGTACTATAGGCAGGCAGATCGTGACATGCTCTGATGCCTGCTACCCTGCAGCAGGATCATCAGCCCTTATTTGAAATAATGATCTGTATTCTGGATTTCCAATGGGATAAACCAGCTAGTTACCAGTGTGCCAAGTTGTGAGATCGATTAAGAATTGAAACAGTTTGCGTCTGCAGATGTGCTGTGCACAGTCAATTATACAGGCATCAATATTTCATTAAATCAAGACTAGTGTTTGTATGGGCACTTTGATTACAGATGTTATTCAGTTTAGAGTTTTTCTGGGGGTCCTTTTGTTTGCTACAGGCGTACATGAGCACAGCACAGTTTCTTTGTGCTTGGGTAGGCAGAAATTGGGTGGGAGGCCTGTGCCTCAGGAGAGGGAAAGGAAGGTTTAGGGAAGAGTTCCTACAATTATTTCAGTATGTTACAAAAGTGATCCAAATCCCAGGGGAATGGCAAGGGAAGCTGCAATGCTGCAGTGCTCTGCAGCCTACTGGAGATGTTCACTCCAGTGGGTCATCTCCAGTAGGTCACTGAAGATGGTCACCTCAGGCAAAGAAGGAAAACATCACTCTTGCATTTCAGGTAGATGCAGGTGGTGGCCTCCTTTAAGTAAGGGTTTCCTGGCTGTGGGTTCCAAACAGGGATGGCTGCTTCTTTTTCATCCAGAGGTAAATCCTTAATTATGCCTCTTCTGTTATGTCTTCCAATTGCACGTGCCTCTCTTTTCTGTCTCAATTACCAGCCAAGGTTTACTTATCTGCCAGATTTTTGTGGACACAGACAACCAACTCTCCATGTGCTGTGGATATGGAGTTTGATATATCAGCTGGGGTTCTGGATTCCAGTAGATCTCATAGTACCTAAAAGTTAGGGGTCGCAACTCCCCACTAGTAACTGAGCCTCTGGGAAAGAGTGCTTCTAAGCCATATAAATGCAGAGCTCCAAATGTACAGTGAAAATTTACAGTTCTTCTGGGATTTAATTTTCTTTTGAAGAATTAGTTGAAGAGATGTGGTGCTTTCAAGTGTTGTGGACAGGACCATAGAGAAATAATGTTGTTGAAAAGCATGGAGCAATCCAAAATTTCAGCTCCTTGCAGCATCTCTTGCTAGCTCAATTCCGTAAGTCCCAATCTGTTCAAATGCCTCCACATGCACACTTGTCTGCAATAACATTAAAGTAGTTATGACTAATCAAGTAAAGAGATAGCATTTACAGATTTCAAGTGCCTGTGTAACTGAGGAGAGCTCAGGATATTCCCTGAGCTTTGACAGGCTGAGAGCAGTAGCTCTCTGGCACCATTCATGTATTGTCCTTATGACACTTTTTTTTTTTTTAAACTGGTGCCATTCAGGGCAGCTGTTGTTATGAAAGTTCACATGGCAAATGGAGAAACTTGAGCTTCCTTACACTATGCTTAGCAAGATGCTTTTCAGAGGTTCAAATAACACTTGAGTAGGGGGTCTATTTTTTTGAACCATGCAGTTCTCTGCCTTAAGAAATGAAGGTCATGATGAATGTGAGCACAAGAGATATGGGGTGTACTGTGCACAAGGCCATGGTCTTGAACCCATCTTCCTGCTTTCATGGCCTGCTAGCACAATAGGAGGCCATGGAGTGGCTGTTGTCAGAAAAGTCAGTCTTGCTGTGTACCTTTCTACAGTTTTTGACTCAAATACTTATCTCAGTAAGAAACCTGGCACCCAATTCATTTTCAAGTATCACAGAGGTATTTCTCAGGATACTGACCACAGAGTGATGGAGAATAGGTTCACCAGGCGAGGGGATCAGCAGATGAGCTGATTGCATTGCTCTCTCCTCTGTGAGGGTGCTGCTACCATTTGCTGAATCAATTATTTAGGTTTCATGAATTAGTGATTGATTAATTAAGAGACATAGTGAGAGTCAAGGAGTTGACTAAAATAACACAGTCCTTTTGTGGCTGAAATACTAGTATGAGGGATGACATTTATTTTCTTAGCTGCTTCTATTAAAGAAAGTTTTCCCCCAAAATGAGGTATTTGGGATGGTCACAGAATGAAGATACACTCTTTTGCAGATGTTTTCATATGTGATGCATGGAACAAAAAAAGCTGCTTGCTATCAAGTCAAAATATGTCCTGTATATCATACAGGGCCATGCTAACTTTTGTCACTATAGGTCATTTGCTCATATATTAATTAAAAATGCATTAAATTCAGTTACCATTAATGGACCATTTCTAAATATAGTATATTTAATAGGCCATCTAAAATTCTTCCTTTTTGCTACAGGTCTTAGTTTTTAAAATGTGACCTTAATGTTTTCACAGCTGTAACAGATATTGCTTGTCTCCAAAGATAAAACACTACTTCCAGAGGTCCAAATAGTGTTGAAATAAAATGTCTTAAGGGAGATGCAGAACACACTAATTACCAAGCTGAAAATCGTTCTGACAGAAGGAATTATTCTGAGGTGTGGTTTTGCACTAGGACTAGGCCTTACAGTATATTGTTTTGTATTATTCTGCATGTGATTTAACCCTGTTTGTAACATGCTGAATGTGATGACTCTACCAATTTGACTGAAGTACAGAAACTGTATGGGTTGTGCTCACTATGTCTAGTAGCATTAAAGGATTGAAGCATGCAATCTGGGGATGTGGATGCTGCAATGTGCCCTAGCATAGATGGGAACAGGGAGAACTTACCTTGAGCCATCACTTCCTCCTCCATTGCAGGCTGTCTGTCCAAGAGGCCGGTCCTGTGGCATAGGCAGAAGACTGGCAGGGCTCAAAACACACTCCTGGGGGCATTTTGCTGCTGCTTTGGAACAGTTTGCTTTGAGTTTATTTTTGCTTAGCTGTGATTGCTTCAGAAACTGCTTTGTAGCTAACCTCCAGTTCAGAGTAGCCTCAGCGCTAGTGAGACATCCTGTTGTTTTTCTGGCTTGTGTCTTTCAGAAGTAAACTGTTTCTGAAAATGGTTGTAGAGCTTACATTTTATTGTGACTTGAGTGCTTACAAGATAACTCTAACCAGATATTTTCTAAATCCTTGATAATAGGAACTGAAAGGAACAGAAAGCTGTATCAAGGCCACTTTTGCTTCCTGGATCCCAGTGCTTGCTGTCTGAATTTTAAATGCATATAAATCAGGAAAGCTTGTGCTGCAGAGCACTGACCGTTTGTGCAGTGCAATGCATAGATGCCCCTGAGGAAAATTTCTTTATGAGAGGGAGGCCAGCAGCAGCCATGAATAAATGCTAGGGCGCATTTCTGGACTGAGATATTTACTGTATAATGACTCTATAATGAAAAAGAGTGCGCACTAAATAACTTCTGTCAGTAAGTACTTAAAACCCAGCTATTTTACTGATTCTCAGAAGAATATGCCTACTTGTTCATGCTAGCTTTTTTATTCTTTCCAGAACTGTATACATTTACAGCGGTGATCAGCCATACATAGTAAGAAGCATGTTTCTCATCTTGTAACTCCTTTCTTCCTGGCCTCTTGGAGCTAGGATTCCAGAACCCTTGTGCTTGGCAGGTTCTTGAAATTGCTATGCTTCTCTTTGAGCCTGAAATTGCATTTTTAATATCTTGGCAGATGGTGTTCAAACGCTTATGAGTTTTACACCCACAGTCCCCTCTGGTGCCAGTTGGGTATTTCTTCTGAGGAGCATTTTTCTTCTCTAATTACAGCATGCTGCGGGTTTTTTCCTCCTCTTCTCCTAGCAGTAGCATGTTTCTGCAGCCTAGGATATGTTATTACTATTGCACAGTTTGGAAGGTGGAAAGCACTGACCTTCAAAGTTGTTGCTTGTTTTCCCTCTCCCTTGGTTTCTGCTAATGTGAAATTCAATTCCATTAATGTTTTGTAGCCTGTTATGCATCTCCAAGTGGTTGACTGTTACAGTAAAGGGGAAGAGTTTGGAAGTGCTGTTTGGCAAACAATCTCGGCTGTATAGGCTGCCTGCTGAGTAAATAAACCCACCAGTTAAATCTATCAGTGTGCATTTAAGTATGAGAGAGGGGAAAAGAAGGCCTTCTGTTGAAACATAAAGAATGTAGAAACAAGGACATCACTCTTTCTAAAGGTTAATGGGAGACAGATAATGTCATTGTCATATTAAGGAGTTTTCAGCATGGAAAAAAACACACATTTTTCCTGATCTTTGGAACACTGTACAGCAGCCTCATGTTTGAGTCACCAAAATGTACTCCTAGGACATCTGTACCTGTATGAAGGCTTAAAGAAGTAGTTTGGAAACTGGTAGCAGAAAGAAAACGTAGAGACTAGGGAAGAGAATGGTGGGGCGGCGCTTTCTTGAAATGGGGCTGGAGGATTAGCCTGGCTGCAGATAAGCAGGGTGTCTGTGAAGCTGCCTGCCTCAGATGGCATGCCCCAGCTCCGAATGGCCTGGAACCATGTTGTGGTTGACTGTCTCAAGTCACCAAAGTCCCCAGCTACAAAATGACCCATCCCAGCTCCACGGGCTCTCTAGTCATCACGACCATCCCAGGGAATGATGACTACAGTCCAGGGCCATATGGTGTCTGTCTCTGTAACCTGCCTTCTTCCTTGGTTCTTCTGAAATTATGACCACAGAACCTGGATATCAAGCTGGGGTGGGTGTAAATATTCCTGCATCCGGACTCTAGGAACATTCCTAACTGCTATTTAGGAGCTCTATATTGCTAGTGAAGAAAAAGCCGTTGTTTTTAAATTGGCACCCAGTGCATCTTTTCAAACAAACATGAAAAATCTGTGCATGATATCTTTTGTAGATTAGGTGATAAGTGCAGTTGATTGGAAAAAGAACTGTTTTATAACAAAAGGAAAGAGTTGAGCTTAAACATTTGTTTTTAATTTTCCCCCTTGCGAGGTTTTTTTTTTTTTTTTTTTTTTTTCTATTACGTTTTCTATCTATATCTTCATTTAAGTCACTTCCAAATAAAATTATTGCGTGTTAGATGTAGGAGGTTAAAGCAATTCTGTTTACTTCATTTTATTTGTTCTGGATTTAGAACTAAAGCCTTTTGATAGAGGTAGTCTATACAAAGCTTTGTTTCATATTATGGAACATGCTGTTATACTGTTTGTTCTATTAAAAATCTAAATGAAAATTGCAAGTTGGGATTGCTCAGAGAGGACCAGGAGGAACATTACTGGATTTCTTGTTAACTAGGGAGCTTCTCTGCACTGTCTCAAACAATAGACCTGGGAGCCTCAAAAGTTTTCAGAGCATCTAGGCAAGTTTATCTGGTGTTACAGTCACTTGTTACCTGTGAGTTTCTGCCACCATCTCGTTCTGGAACTGTAGCACATACTCAAAGAGCACGAAGGAAGAAAGAGATGGTGGCTTCAGGGGGAGGATATGTGTTACGTGAATTTTTTCCTTCTGAACTCTAACACCTCAACTCTTATGAGTGAAGCAGGATAAACATTATTCTCTTGTAGGGTTTTGGCAGTCACATACTGATGTTAATTCTTTTCAAGTATGGGACTAACATGCTACATATCTCTGCTATATGCCTTTTCATGGGAAGATGGGTTCTATTTTATTAAATCTTTTCCAGAAATAAGGCAGAGATTGAAGTGATGTGATGATGGTATTCTGATATTGTGTTATTTAAGCATTTTAGTTTTAGCTTACAAGGGTACTGCCCAGAGGAGGTGCAAAGTGTGCTACATGCTTCTGTAATACACTGTCTGCAAAGCACGTGCAAGTACCAAGAATATAACTAAAACAACCAACTATGTATACATTACTTTATGAAATGTCTCTATAGAGAGAATGCCAGGTTTCCCAGGGAAGCACTTGGTATATCTGAGGGTTTGGATCTCACCTAGTAGATGCCCCTATGAGGGAAGAGAGGTATGGCCTGTTGACTGATCCCTGATGTCAGCAATGCCTTTCTGGCTTGTCTGAGATGGTATCTTCCCTAACATTTTCCCTCTCTTGAGCAATTTTATACTATTTTCTTGTTTTAAGGTGGAGCTTGAGTGACTCTAGTCATATGTACTTTTGTTACAATTGGTATAAAATTTTCTCAATTTTGTTTTAAGGGAATAGGCTCAGAGGAATTCAGAGTGCATGCTCAGTGAGCAGTGGTTGCACCTTGGATTATAATGAGCAACACTCACCCAGAGGATGTGATTTTGTTATCAGGTTGTCTCAGGGCTGGCCATGCAGTCTTGTCAGGTCCATAGTACCATTGGGTTCCCCGTTCCCACATAGCCTGGCCATGGTGTCTTCACTCCTGTCCACCCTCAGTGCTATTTCTCTAGAGTCATAACACCAGGCTCCCCTGGTGTTGCCAATACCTAAGGTTGAAGTTTGTGTTGCCAAGGGAACTATCATGGAACAGACTCCTTGCATATCTGCCACATTTCACCCTGGAAGTTTCCTTAGCACTGAACCATCTCTTAAAATGTGGATATAGGTTTAGTCTCAATAAACCACCTCCAGCTACTATTCCATACACATTTATATCAAATAACACTTTGACTAAAAACAATCCAGTTCAAGTTGTTGTGGAAAACCTGTTTTCTACATGACAGATTCCCTTTCCTGCCTTGAGTTAGATTTGCATTACTTACCTCTGCACTATTTATAGATGCTTTAAATTGCAACACTCATTCTAACAATACCATAAAATACTTGTTATTAATATTTCCATTTTAGGTGTTCTGTGGGTTCCATCACATCAGACTATTCCTGTGAAAATCAGCATAATTTTAATTGGCTTAGTTTCTTCAAGTCAGTGGTGGATGTTCTGCCTTCACTTGTGCTTTACTTTGTGTTTAACAGTTGTTTCCCTGCTGTTGTGCATTTGGCATTGTTAGGCATACCACAATAAATCCAAACAGACACATTTATGACTAGCCTACCATCTTATACAGTTGAATTATGCTGTATTTAAAATAACTTCCAAAATGTGCTGATGTTTTTACTCCACTTGCAGCTTGAGCTATTGAGTAACTGTGTCATCATCAAAACTCGTTTCATGATTATTTGTTTGGGGACTAACTTTTAAAATATAAGATTTGGCTTCCTTGGATTAAAATTTCATGTGGCTGCTGCTAGCTGCATTATAATATAACCTGATTTGGGGTTCTTTTTTGTGCAAGGCAATTTATAAACCAGACCTAAGAGGCTATGGTTTCTGCCCATATGGTTTCCAACCCAGTAAATAGTTAAAACCTCACAAGTGACAGGATGCTGACTGTCATAGGGTGGGCTGACCCAGGCCAGTTCTGTATAGAGAAAGTCTATATTGGAATAAAATGTCAACAGGGGGTTGCTGTGGAGTAACTCTTCTGGCCAGTCTTTTCTCAGAGAAGTATTTATACATACAATACAGTAATGAGTGACTGCACAAATAAAATTACTCAAATGTGTTAATGTATGCTTGTAGAAGTTGGGATTTGGAAATCCCTGACATAGGATTCTACAACCAGTTATGCAGTCTCGAATGTCTTGTTATGCAGTCTTTTTCTTGAGCTGTTGCTTTTGTCTGTTACCCATGAGAAGAGGTAGATATTGAGAGAGCAGAAGGACCTATGACTATTTCAGCTTTGCTTCTGTTGGAATCAGATGGGTCCTTCACATCTCCATAGTGGTGCAGATGCTTAAGAGCCTTTCTGGTACAACCTTGAATCCTGTAATATCTTTCACTGAAGAAAAATCCTAGAAGGTGATTGATAGATCTGTTGGATTTGGATATCCAATACTGAAACTAATTTGTGGCAATGTACCTTTCTTCTTTGTTCTCCCTAAACAAGGGACCCGATCCCAAGTTGGGGTAAAGGTTAGTGGTTTCATCATCTAATCACTATCTTAAAGGTTTTTCCAACTTCTTTCCACAGCCACCTTATCTGTGCAACTGAAAATTGAATAATATCTCCTCATGTTTTTTATTACTGAGGAAGTTAGCTCTCCTTTTCATAGCTGACTGCTATTCAAAGCTTGATAGTGACCCCTCCATCTGCCTTTTTTTGAGGATGTTTTTCATGCTGAAGAACTCAGAAGACCTGATTTACATCAATTTCTACTGCTTCCTTTTGGAAGCAGTGATTTCTGAGCTGTAGGATATATATAACAGTCTTTCTCCTCAGCAGCCTGGAGTTAGTTATATCATGGCTTGTCCTATCTTGACCTTAGTGTTTTTGTTCCTGTTAGGAGTGGGGAATAATTTGTTTCACTGCTGAGAACTGGGACTATTGTGCCCCCTCTATCTCCTGCCAACAGTTGTTATGTTACTTGTTATTTTAAGTTGATGTTTTAACAGTTAGTATGCGGTGAAGTCTATGTGAAGAAGGATTTGGAGGTTACTATAGGAAGGTGATGCTGAGGAATGGGACAGGAATGAGGAGAATGAGAGAAGGGAAATTAATGCAATTTGGGAACATATCAACCTTGTTTGATCTTACTGACTCTTCAGGTTCTGAGCCAACATCTGAAGAGAGTAAAAATGTTAAAGTTCTCCATTTTTACTACAGAGATTCTGATCCAGATTTCTGCACAAACTGCTTATGGCTGGCTGCAAAAAGTTCTTCTGCGATATGAATGCCACTTATGATCCTAAGTTTCAAGCCAGGCTTGTTGGCCATTACAGTGTAAGGAATTTTGGCTTCTCTGAGGGTTGCCATATGTCATCTGCTACTAGTGATGTGAATTCCCAAGCACTTCCTGGGACTTACTACATAATTTATCTGGAGGGATGACTTCCTTGTGAATGGCCAATTTATAACTCACTGCAAATTTAGCATCAATTATTTTAAAACCAGGCACTTCCTTAACCTTAAACCTCTTTAGAAAATAATTATAGGGAAATGTTTTGGGGAGATAAAAATGTAACACCATGTTTTCATTTTGTCATGGTGTTTTTCTCTGCCAGTTTTATTTCTGTAATATAGTTTGTTCCTTTTACAAGACTCTAGTGGAATCAAAAGATGCAATCCATTCTAGTTCTTCTATATCTCAGCTAATGCATATTCAACCAATGTTAACTTAGGTTTTAGAGCCATGTTTAGGATTAATAACTTATAAAATCTAAATATTGCATCATTTTCAAGCCTATACTATTGGTCTGAAAAAAGGAAACATCTACGCTGGTCATTTCTTTGAGTATGAAGTCAAACATTTGTCAGAGAATATGTGCATTTTAAAAATGAGCTGAAAAAGATGCATATAAAAAGTAACTATAAAAGCTAACAATACAAAAACAGTCTGTCCCTGTAACTTATAATGCTTTGCAAATAACTGTTTTTCACCCTTATGTTATGTGATTTTTTTCTCTTGTTGATAGCTTCCATTATTGGTGTAGAATTGTTTCTTAGCATATAAAAATAAGCTTAGAACAGTAATAGCATGGATTTAATGACACAGATGAATAACTTCTAATGCATCCAAGAATGTATCCATTACTTTAAGAAAGCATAGTCTCATAGCTATTGCAGACTTGGATTCCAGTGTTGGACCAGCACAGGCATTGTTTGGCTTGAAGATCTTTGGCCAAGCAACATACAAAATATTGTTGGAATTAGGAAATTAACACGGATTTGCCACTACTGACCACAAGGGGAAGTTGCTCCTGGTTGTAACACCCAGTGAGTTTGATTTCTGGGGAAAAAGCCTGCAAAAGAAAACAATAGCCTAAGCTGCTTAAACATCCTTTTATGACATGCTATTTATAAAAAGTGTCAATGGTTATGTCTACATGATAGTCTAGGCTGGTCCTGAACTTGAAGACACTTAAAATGCCTGGTGAACACACAGGGCAATCCCTTGATCTCTGAAAGTTTTATTCCACTGTATCTGCTCTACCTGACTATGAACACAACGTTGAGCATGTAGAGCTGTGCTCCATGGAGCTCCCTGTGCGTGTAAAATGTAGCCAGGATGGAAGTTCCTGAGCAGGAATATCCCTGATCTATGCTGTGTTTGTGTGGAAATCACTAAGGCAGAGTGCTAGTGATGCTCTGCTTCCCGTGGGCAAATGCTGCTTTCCACTGTTGGCCAGGAGCCCAGGGCAAGCACAGCCAATGAGTGTGACTACGGAAGCATGATTGGATCTGTGTTTCAGAAAGTAAATCAGTGGAACAAATTCAAAAAAAAAAATTTTTTTAACCCTCCTGTAGGGACCTTTTAGCTCTAAAATTCTTTCTCTATTTTTGTTTTACGTTTTCAACTTCTAAAAGATAAGTCCTTGTCAGCAGCTTATAGTGATGAAGATGTGAGTGGAAAGGAAGGGGCATCTATAACACGAGAGTATTCAGTACCTGCCACCTGATAGGATTTATGCAATATAAAATATAAAGCTTGGAAACAAATTCATAGTGCTTGATTGAGAGCTCAACCTGAATTAAAGGTATGTCCAAGTAGATACAGTCAGTGTGCTGACGTGAGGCTGCTATTTATACTGAGGAGGGAAAGATAAACTCAAGCAAGGAGTCAGCATTTCTGCAAATCTCTTCACCTGTGAAATGTCATTGCTAAATAAGCTTGCCAGTGCTCCCTTTGTAATCTTGCAAATACCAGACAGTTAAATTAGAAGGGGAATTTTTTGACTGGAGATGCAGAAAGGACAGAGATCCTGGAGACGGGCTTCATAATTTCATACCTCATCTTGATCTAATCCTAGGAAAGGACGCAGATATACCTGGTATATTTTAAGACTTATTTCTTTGGACTGTTATTGTTTTCTAACTTTCTAGAAAACCAACCGTTATGGTGCCTTTCTCATCATGATTCAACACTATCATCCTCAGGTATTAACTGCTGCGTGAAATGTTCCTGGGGTTATTAACCTGGATCTCTGTCAAAAAGTAAATAGAGATCCTGTGATCGACCCAACTCATTCAAGGCCTCCAGAGAAGAGCTACTTTTTCAATTGTATGTTCTTACAGATTGTCTCAGTGGGAACTGGTGTTTTTCTGCTGTAGATTGTATGAAAAATTTTGTGAATATTGCAGCTTTCATGCCTAAGGCCCATTTGAAAGAAGCATGCTGTTAGTATGGCATTTGCATTGCTCCCAGGTGTCTCTATAGTCAGATCTTGAGATCTTTCTGTAAACCTCTGTTTGTTGATGCAATCCTAGATGGAGATTCAGGAGGAGAGCTGAGGCGTGATGTTCTATTATGAAAAAGCAAACTATAAGAACTGCAATATCTCAACACCTCCACCCTCCAGAGCTCTAGTGGGGTGAAATGAATCTGTGCAGTGGGCCTGGCACACACAACGCTTTTGAAATTAACTGGAAACAAAGTCATCTTCCCTCATATTTTCTTGCTTCTGTTTGTTTTCAGTGGACTTGTCCCTCATTTGTGTCAGGGGAAGTGCAGAACAGGTTCTTATCCAAGTATTCAAGGTGAACGCTGGTTCCCACTGCCTCCACTCGCTGTCAGCTTGTCAACTCAAAAAAAAGTCTCTTATCAGCTGAGAGGAGGTGGGTGACTTTCCCAAATAGTTATGGAATTGTATATCTATTCTCTTTAAAATGAGGACTGCTCAAGTGCTCTGTTTAACAGTGTCTTTTCATGTGGGCCTTACATGGGGTTACGTATGGTTCTGTGGTGCTGTGCTCTGTTCTCACTATGAAATCCATTACATTCATTTCACTTTAACATGTGTGGATTGCTGTAGAAATCAACCTTACACTGATTTTTTTTGTAAGCCAAGAAATCACTGATATGACACAAAGTAAAACTATGTTGCCCACTGTATCTAAGTAGTAGACTGAAAGCTGTTCCTCTCCTTCAAGAACTTCAATCAGTTCTGCTGTGCAGGAGAAACTCATTCTCATGCTTAACATATTTCCTTGTTATCAATACTGTGTGTCCTATTGAAATGAGGCATCAGGATGTGGGAAATTATTTTGGGTTTGACCTGATGAGTTCTGTATGTTTTTAGCATCTGGGAAGTTTTGGTGCAGAAATGCTTTCCTTCCTGCACTTTTCATCTATCTAGCTGGCTTTTGATAGCTCACTTTTATGGCAAATGCATTCCAGTCTTAAGTGGAAAACCTGAAAGTAATATTTAAAATAAGAAATAGATACACTTCCTAGGTGGACTTTTATAGTTCCTCTTCCCACCCCTTCTTTCCTTTTTACCAAATAATCTTATGGGGATCCCTCTATTGCTGCTTGGAAGCCAAAATGTGGAAGCGCGAGCTCTGATTCTAATCATGATAATGCGTCTGCTCAGCCCAGCTCTGAGAATTCACTGTAAGCAAATGTCTTTTTTGTTATTGATTTTTTTTTTTTTCCCTCTAGGGGATGTACTTAGACTGCTAGTTGTCACTTTGAAATGTCAGAGATGCCATTTTGACATTCCTTTGCAGGAAAACAATGACAATGGGAGGTCAAGAAAGCTATGGGTTTTAAAGAAGTAGAGCTCTAGTATGGTTCAGTGCATTTCCACAGCTAAATGGCAATGACATAAAGTTAGACAAGGATATATGTTTCACAATAAGATGAAGTGACTGAACCAGCTTGTGGTTGCTGCTTAGGTATGTAACATATCACCTACTTAAACCTTTTTTTAATTCCATATTCAGGTTGAAGAATATTTCATGGCAAGAACATTAGCTGTTGTCAGTAAATCAGAAGCAACTTGAAAGTGATTTCTAAAATTATGTACTTCTACATTTTTTTTTTGAGTAGGATTGAGCTCCATATAGGCTAAAAAAACATATAATAGGTGCAGCCCTTACCAGAAAGCTATAGTATTTATAACTTTTCTTTGAAAATAAAGCACAGAAGTATGTAAGCTTACATAACAAGATAAGAAGAGTCTTATATTCTCTAATCACTTTCGTTTATTTCTGCTGAGCTCCAAACAGTTTTAATTAGATTATTAAAGTTATAGTATACAATAGTGCTAAAATTCTTGCTTTGTAGCTTGGGGGCAACCTTTGAATCTATCATTAATTAAACACATGGAGTCTGACTGTGTACTCCCTGGGATCTGAATTTCACTGCTTTGATTTTTGGAATAGGAAAGCTACACTCTGTGCAAATGATGGGAGTCTTGCAGTGTAGTAAGTAACTTCAGTTACAACAGAGAGCTGGACCTTGAACACTTCCTTTTGCTCTGGAATTGTTTGTGCTGCCTGTGCCTCTGTCCCCAGAGATCACACATTTGCAATCCGTTTAGAAACCAGCTGAGATGCTGCAAACGCTAGGTGGTGCTTTCAGTCCAATATTGAATAGTGAAAAAGAAATGCCGATGGGAGTTGTAGAGGCAGCTCCCTACCAGTCCCTGTTCCAGTCCCTGGAAGTTGGAGGGTTAATGAAACTTGAAAGCTTTTTAAAATATCCACGCTTAGTGTAATGGACTTAAGAGGCAGCTTCTTCTATACTCCCCTCCATATCAAGTTGCTTCTGGTTGTTGCCCCTGTTGGCGGTCGAGGATGGAGATATAAGCATCCTCTGAAGATGATCCTTTCGTTTTCTCTTGGAGTCCTGGGAGTGTTATTCCTCTACACCTGCCATCTGCTTTGTCTTGCAGCTCTCTTCCTCTCCTTAGATCACACCAACTTTATAGACTATTGTACAAAAGTTGATTTGTTTTAAAAGGCTTTTCACATCTACAAGCTGCAAACTTAAAAATAAATGTGTTTTCTGTGAGCTTTGCCCCTCCATTGAAAATACAGGTTTGGTTTTGTCAGGTGCAGCATCTGTTGCAGGTAATAAATGAATTGGTTGTGATAATATTTACATGAAAAAGTCTAAAAGACTTATGTTCCTCTATAAAAGGAAGAAAAAAATGTTCTATGTATAGGTGGGCTTGCAGACTGAGTACAGCAATCTCCAGCTGCAAGTCTGCCATAGGTGACAGTGCAATGTATGTTTTGGAGCAGTGCTGACTCACTGCCAGTGACAGCAAATTAGTAACACGATGCTGTCAGAGCTCCCTTTTCCAATGTCACAAGCTGTATAAGCCTAAAACACAAAAGCTTTTGCTTTAGTACAGGCACATAGCTGATGGATCACTTCTACATCATTCTCTGAAAGGACTTGCAATGTGCATTTGAGATCATTCGTAGTGTAATTTTTAGAAACAGGGCTATGAATGTAAAATGTGGTTTCATCTCCTAGTATGCAATGCCAAGTTGATGTGTAGCCTGGGGAGATAGATGCAAAAGGCTTTGCTGTTTATGTCAAGGTCTTGCAGGAGGGACTTTCATTGGTTTGATGAAGTCCTAAGGTAGTAGGAGCATGCTTTGGAGAGATCTGGATTTCCAGGGGGTGGCCAGCAATAACTTGCTGAAACTCAGGCCTCTGAAATAGGTTTTAAATTAGGTGCTGAAGTTGCTACCTTAAAGCTCAGATGTGTTTTTTTTTATTAGTGTGTTCAAAATAACCATGTTTTTATTTCTGCTCCAAAGCTCTTTTGATGTCCCTCTCTTGGATGGGTTTGAAAGTGCTCTTGACCTCTTCAGAGTAGATCCAGCTTTCTCAGTTGCTTGAGAAATCAGCTGTTTGCACTTTGAGTCTGAAATTCATACTGACTGGCTGAGACTTTTTTTTTTTTTTGGGGAAAAGGAAGAGTTTTGATCACTGAATGACTTAGGTGCTGTGTGAGCTGTGAACTTTAAGCAACATCAAACTGGCTTTTGTTTTAAAAAACAAAACAAGCTGAAAAATGCATTTGTTGTTGATATTCACACTTAGTACAATGCTTAATGAAAAGACATTAAGAGTTGAGTGACAGAATAGTGTGCTTCTGATCATGGACAGTTATTCCTGTATGTTTAACTTCGCTTAGCTCTACTAAGTATCTTTCAAAGACTTTAAAACTTAAGTGTTTTATTTATTTATTTATTTATTTTATTAGTAACCTGAGGCTAAAATAGAGGAACACTAGTAAATGACTGGCCTGTTAGGGAGCAATTATGTAGATGAGCTGCTTCAAGAATTGGGTAGGTGCATGTCAGTGTCTAACTCTCAGTGCCTGGGAGGAGTTTGAAGTCTGCAGCAATTGTGGCTGGGTGCAGACGTGTCATTGTGTGACAGTAAGGTACAGTGAGTGTGTATGTTTGCCTGGCCCCATGGCTTCTGCCCACATGAAAATACTTGTTAGTCTTTTTATTAGTTGCTTAAAAAAAAAAGGGAAAAACAAATTCAAGTGCTTGGAAGCAGAAGTATTAAGTAATGCTTTGCAGAATTTCCAATAACCCCATAGCTCTTGAGAACTTTTATAGGGGATAAGAGGGGAAATGTTTGACAGGTTTTTGAAGTTCTGGTATTAGAGATTGTTATGGGAAACCTTTGTTTGTGAAGGAGTTCAGAAGAAAAAGTAAAAAAGTAGGCTGAACATAAGCTGTCTACTTAAGATCCTTTTTTTCTTTTAAGAGCCAAATGAAGAAACAGGTGAAAGAGTGAAAGGATAAGCCAAAGGCAGAAAGTGCAGTTTCTGTCTTAGGCGTTGATGCTTTGCCATACCCTGACTGCGGGAGAAAGGCCAGCCCAGCTGGTGCTCTGGCCAGGCTCCACGAGACCCTCTGATCATGGGCTTTCCCAGCCAGAGTGAAGAGAAAATCTGGGTCAGCTAGGCAAAGTTTGAAAGAGGGAAATTTGTGGGTGCGTGGGGAAGGATGAAACAAACAAATAAAACCCAAACCCCAGAACAGCAAGGAATGAAGCAAGGAAGAAAACTTTCCCTGAAAGGCTGGTGTGACAGCATCTCCGAGGAGTCATTCTCTGGCCTGGCTGTCATGGGGCATCTTTGCATCTGTATTGGATGGGATGAAAAGATATCATAGTAAATCTTCGATTTTTAGTGAGTAATGGGGTAGCAGACAGCAATTTGAAAACTGCTTCAACAATTTAATCTAACCTCATGAATCATTTGGTCTGAACCTTCTTTTTCTCCAAGCTTCTTTCATTTTGTTTAGGACCCCTGAAAAAGTGGGATGGGCACAGGATTTGTTTGTGGTTAGCAATGATGTCTAATATCTGATGGGCAAACTGTAGTCTCTGAATTTTTGCTCATGTTTCGTGTTTCCAGGGGCAATAGTAATGTAGCAGTAAACCTTTTGTCTGTGCTAATTTAATAATCTAATCTTCTTTATGTAAGTTCTGTGGTGCTTGTTTGTTACAATCATCTGTGATACTTTAATGTAACTTCTGCTTTCAGTGCTACAGATGCTACGTCTTAGTTTTGCAACGGAGGAATGGGTTTTGTTTAAATGTAACTGTTGATCACCTCATTTACTCTTCACTTCCATCAGTTTCTCCCTGTTGCATCTGGAACTCAGTAATTTAATTTAGCTAAAACGTGTCATTCAGAAAGCATGCAGCTTTCTGGTGCTGGCCTTAATTTGGACTGTTTCTTGAGATAAGCTTTTCCCAGTGGATAATTGCCCTCACTGTGAAATGTCTTATTTGTAACCCAAATAATCTGAATTAAACTTGTCTGTTGTTGTAGTAACTTCTATATTAAAAA
The DNA here is from genome assembly GCF_965140915.1 of Aythya marila. Lineage (NCBI taxonomy): Eukaryota > Metazoa > Chordata > Aves > Anseriformes > Anatidae > Aythya > Aythya marila. The sequence goes on from NC_139044.1 coordinate 13,988,310, forward strand.
TAAAAAAGCCTTAATACTTAGTATTCTCTTTGAAAGGGAATGTTTTGAAACTGGGGGCTAAGAACTGATTCTGGTCTGAGAAGTAGGGATAGGGCATAGCTGGAAAATGGGTGGTAAGGCTTATATTTAAAGCTGTGCTACCCCCTTGTAGTTTCTGGGGAAAGCAGATGTAGTGTTGCCTACAATGCAAGGTCAATCCACTTTTGCCTTTTAATCCTGCCTATCATAATTAGCTTTGCCATCAAAATTGCAGCAACCCAACTAAGACTGAACTAGTGCCTATGCAAATATCACCAGCCTTCCAGTTCTCATTTTAAGCTTTGTTTATGTTCACACCACATAGAAAATTAAATCCAGGTGGGACTAGGTCTGTCATTGACTATGAGACATGGCCATAGATATTGCTGTTTTTGTTCTTATGTACATATTTCCTAGCAGAGCAGAATGGTAATGTAGTGGATGCCCTCATGCTGGTCAGGCATCTATTTACATCCTGTTGGAGACAAAAGGTACTTCCTATCTTTGCTATGGACTGAAGTTACATTTTAAAGTTAAGCTTACGGTTCAAGTGCAGGTAAATCGTCTTGAGTATTTAAAAGTGTTGAGCTAAGATTTCTGGAGCAGGTGTATAATCCCTGTAGCAGCTGTGAAATCTGGGGGTGTTTTCTTCTGCAAATAGACTAAGTTTCCGGAGAGTGAGCTTAACCACAGTTTCTGTACCCATGGGCAAAGGTTTGGTTGTGGATCTCCTGCTGGGTGAGGTTGTTTGGGATGATTAAAGGCCTGTGCGCTTGGGGCTTTGGCACTGACTTACATTGTGTGTATTTATATGTGTACATGTAGAGAAATGTTTTCGGTTGATTATTTGTGACTGATTTTTTTTATTTCATTTAAGAAAAGATAACTCCTTTTAAAATGAGCTGAATAGCCTTTCTTTGAGAACAGAGGATGAGCAGGTCTTGCTGGCCAGCTCTCAGGAACTGCCTCACCCACCTCCCCTGGGTCAGCTGCTGACTGAAGCCACTGAACACCCTGGCTGGCACAGCATCAACAATGTCAGTGCTGGGGCCAGACCCAGCATGAAGGTGGGTGAAATAGTATTCTGAGTGAAATATAGGGGAACACTGAATCTAGGGGTATGGGTAGGACAGAAAATAGTTTTTGAGGTCAGGTGGAAAGAGAAGGGGTGTGATCAGTGCAGAAATATTCATTTGGTTTGTAATTACAGTGGGGGTTTTTGTACTGATTCTTGCTCTTTGATTTATTGTTTGCAATTGCAAGCTTCAGTTAGCAATTCTAGGTTATTCTGCATGCATTATTTGAACCAGAGCAATGGTGCCTCCTTTGTGGAGTCTGATAGAATATGTAATTACTTGGGTCACCTATATTACAAAGAACAATGTAATAGCAAGGAAGGAACAAAGCCAGTTTGGTTATCACTAGTGCAGTGTAATCCCTCCTACAAATAATTACTGGTTTTCACCTGCCTCTCCTGGGGCTTAAACTAATTGCTGTGTTAACAGTCTGCAGACTGAGTTCAAAGGCTAGTGCTTATACAGCTGGTTCTGCAAGGAAGGTATAGCAAGAAAACTCAAAGAAAAGGAAAAGAAGGAATTTGGGGATTATGTTGCCATGAACACTTGACATGAGAGGTTTTGGTCAATTCTCAGATGAATGACTTGCAGTTTATTGCTATTTTTCTTTTTGGTTTGTCAGCCACTTCCATCAACACATACTGTTGCTTCTTGCTGTCCTCCTGCATAGTTACTTGAAGACAGGTTACTGCTTATTTTTAGCTCTCCAATAAATACCTGCTGAGCTTTAACATCCTAAAAAACTTTACAGGGGCATTGGCAATTTATGAAGCAGGAAATAAGCACCAAGCTTTGCTGTCAGAGGGACAATGTATGCTGCAAAAGCAGGGGAGCAGAGTAAATTTGTAGAAGCAGCAATGACCCAAGGAAGAGTATACTGTAAAATAGACTAGCCTTAAGTAGCTGATGTTGTGCTGAAACTCTCAGCAGTGTGGTTCTGCTGGGGGTTTCAGGATGCAGGGAATAAGTATCCACACGTGGTACTCAGATTCAGTGATCTCATCCACGCTTGACATGCAGAGCAAGCATTCCCCAAGAACCCAGCAATATCTCCCTAGTAAAGGAGGATTTTGTTTGGAAATGGTAATGCCCAATGGATTGACAGTTGTACATGCTCTAATTTAAATTAATTTGGAAAGTGTAGAATACTGTGGTAACTTGGGAGATATTTTGGACTCTTGGATAAACACCATGTAGACTAGTGTAAATTTGTAGAAGTTATTTTGACAAAAGAACTATTTACACAGGTTAATATGTGCTTTATTTTGGTGCCTACTCTGTCTGTATTTGATCAATTTTCATACTGTTTACTTAAACAGTACCTCTCTAATACTTTCAAGATATTCTGGGCTACAGGATAGAGTATATTTTTGACTTGATCTCTGACTCAGGTTTAAGGTAGACAATGATAATAGATTGAAATAATCTGAGTAATTTTGAGTGTCATATTATTGCCTGACCTATTTCTTCATAGAGTCAGAAGAGTGTTACAGGAGAGGTTCCTAAGATGTTAAGAATCCATTGGGTTAGACTTTCTGCTGAAGGAGATAAGTAAATATGCATGTGATAGTGGTTTCTTTCTTCTAAAAGATGCTATTTGTTCCATGGGACCACTGTAATTAGGGTTATAATTTAAAGAGAGCTCTTAAAAGGTAAGTGAGGCACATGCACTGCCCCAGAGAAGAAAGAAGAAGCCAGTTATGGGCCTTACAGACTGGGCACGAAGCAGTTGTATGTCTGTTTGGTGATGTGATTGCTAACAACTGTTTTTCTCAGCCAGGGCCCAGATTTTCAAGAGGATGATTCAGAAGATAGGAGTGGATCTGTGGTTGGAATGAGAAGGGAAGAAATGGTGCAGTGAGTTAATGAATGGAAGGATAATTGGTTGAAGGAACAGCTAATATTAGAAACCTGAAGGACAGAATCAAAGTGTGCAAAACATGATCCTTAGTAATGATGTAAGAAATAAGGTTCTTGTCTTTCGACTTTTGAAAAGTTGAAGTGTCCATGCACATCACAGTGGACCCTTACTTGGATATGTGCTTGTGGTATTTCCCCTCATAGATAATAAGAACCCTGTGCCACTATTTTGCTGTAAGCCTCCATTTTCCTGGAAGCAAATATCCTAGTGGTGGTCCTTAGAGAGACTACCGAGAGTCAGGAGTAGCATTTAATATCCAATAAATATTCCTGACAATGCAAAACTTATTGGAGTCATCTGTCCAGCAAGAAAATCTTGACAAGCCACCTATGAATATGACTTAGATTATTAATTTCAGGTCAGAAAGGAGATAATAGAGAAATACAGTTTGTTTAATTTCCTCTCCATCTTTTTTTCCCCTTCCATGCACAGGAAGTAAACTGTATATGTTGAGTTTGTAAAAAGATGAAGGAAACGGTATTATGGAAAAAATGACTGACCTTCATCATCTCTTGGTATGTTCTCTTCTTTTATGCATCTTCATGCTTTCTTTGGCATTGCCTTTGATGTGAAAGGCAGACTGCAATGTACCTGGAAAGTCAAAATGCTTCCCTGTTTGGATTCTAAAGCTTTGCTTTGTCCAGGTGTTCATGAAGCTTTCAGTAATGATCAAGGTAGAGCTCATCAACAGTAAAAGGGATAATCAACTCTAATGACAAATAAAAACAGAACTCCTTTCAGAATTATTTACATTTAATGTTCTACTCTGTCAAAAGTTATCAAGGGTATTTCTCTATTGTTGCGTCTGTAAAGATGCATCAACAACTTTATTTTGTGGAGTGTGTGTACATGAACACCAGTGGATCAGAGGAAGAAGGATATGACAATACTCAACTATCTGGTCCTTCAGTCTATATGACTTCTCATCTGACTTCTCTATAGAAAAGAGCATTCATTTTTCTTCCAAATAATTTTGGAAAGTTTTTTTTTTTTTCTTTTTTTTTTTCTTTTTTTTTTTTTTTTCCTTCTTGGTTCTGCAAGAAATTGCCTGGGAAATACTTAGCAACTTTTGGTTGAAATAAAATATTTCCTTTCAGCCCACCATCCTTGACAATGACTTCTTTCATCTACTGATTTCATAGCTTGCTTTTCCTTGTCCCTTTCAGCTAGTCCCATTTTTTTTTTTTTTGTCTACTGCTTCTTCTCTTTGGCCAAACTCATTTTGGACTGATTTGCAATGGGGCAAAAAGGAGGCCTGCTATGCAGTGCCATAGAACCATTCCACTGAATGACTCTATGTATAGTTTATTTCTCTTTAAGTGTTGTGTATGTGAAAGATATAAATAAATTTTTCTATGTACTGTTTCAATGCTCAGCTTGCAAAGAGAATAAATCAGCTCAAAAGGAAGAGGTATAGTCACTAAATCCTCCACTATTAGCAGTTGATGACATGTAAGGAATCAACAAACATTTATCTACCGTAATTAGCAAGTACTAATTTCTACCATTTTAGGCAGTCATTTCTTTGCTTATTCCCTCTATCAGGATGATCAGGCAAATCCCAGTGGCTCTTACTGTTCTTGCTTTAGGCTGTGTCAACATCCAGTGATGAGACTCCAAAGGCACTGTCTCTTCCAGGATGCAATTATATTAAAAATAACCATCAGTTTCCTCTTAATGAGTGATGTTGTTGACACAGCAGCTGGAACTCTGGTTTCTTGGTGCATAGCACTATAAGTGTTTTTTTTCATATGTGAGAGGTGTAATGGCAGACTTTCACAAACCAGGACATCCTGAGATGCCTAGCACCATGCTGAGATCTTGGAACACACTTTTCTGATGATTGATATGCCTTCATGCTCAGTGCTGACAGTGCCTATGTGGGATTTGAAACCCCTGTAAAGGCATAAATAAGAATCCCCAAACAGGAAAAGGTTGGAGTCAGTTAAACAACAGGACAGATCTCACCCTGACAGCTCTTTTTCTTGAGACAACAAAAACAGTTGCTTAACTATGTAGCTGTCGAGTGATGTACTAAATAGCTACCAAAATAATTCTGAGGTTTTCTGAACCTCAGCAGAGGGGATGAGTCATAGCATGTGCTGAGGTGGTTAGGCATTTGCTGCACTGAACCATGAAGCTGGTAACACATCTGATACCTCATGCTGGCTAATGAGGGGAAGAGCACACAGTGGATGTGATACTCCTTGCTGTGGACTGTCAGTCAGATGCCACAGCTGTATTTCTATGGTATGCATGGCTGCAGGTGTGCCATGTTCCTTTTGAAACCCAGCTTTGAGGAAGACATGGATGGTGGAATAGCTTCTTTAATTCTCATTTTTAAAGGCTACATTGCTTGGTCAAGACTCTGCATGTTATATGACTGCCTTGTTACTTATGGCACCCCTGGATCTGAATGTTTTTTTCTTAAAAATTACCTCTAGCTCTTCTGATTGAAATGTGAAACAGTGCACTATCCAACTTCTAGTACTTCAGTCAGGCTGAAATGCATTTGAGAAGTCCTTTTTATTTTAACTCTGAAGCTCCAACAATGCTGCTTTTAAGATACCCATGTTAATCATTTGATCCATAGTCTTTCCAGGAGAAGCATTGGGCTGAAGATTGCCCTTACTAGATTTTTAACCATATAATGGGATCGAGATGCTAGATACTGTCAATTTTACTTGAATGAAGTCTTTTTTTCCTTGTAGATTTACTTATTTCAACCTGCACGTGGGGGTTGCCTATCTCCATGCTTTGTGGGTTAGGCTTGCTCTGCTTTGCTTCTCCCACATTACCCACCATGTTTCCTATTATCTCAAACTCTCCATGGAAACTTCTGAAGCTGCAGAACTGCTGAATGCACTTGGTGATATTTGCCTTTCTTTTTTTTTGTTTAGAATGTTTTTTTTTTTTTTTTTTTTTTTTCTCCTCAGTTGTAATGTCCTTAAAGTACGGAGTCAGGTATTCTTGGAACATCTTCCAAGGGAAAACTTGATTTTCTTTGCATTCTTTCTGGAAACTTAACAGCAAATTATATATGCATATGCATACTCTTTAAATGGGAGTGAGGGGAGCAAAACTGCTTGTGGTACTATGTAATCTTATTGCTTCATATCATAGCATGTACACAGCAGACCTACACTTTGTCTTTTAAGCCACTCCTTAATTTGTAAATCAGATTATGTAGAAACAAATATGGAGGTGGAAATGTCCTGAATTTCACACTCACTCTGACTCAAGCTTCATTTCTAAATCTGTTCTTGTTAATAGCATAGATAATGATAGCTCTGTATTTTAATTAATTTAGTATGGTTTGTCTACATATATGGCTGATACTATCAACCTCCCAAAATGGAGCTAACTGCCTGTCTGTCATGTGTGAAATTTGTAATTTATTTAATTACAAGTTTTCTTTAACCTTAACCTGGGCTTCTAACTGCTGTTTTATGCTTTCTTATGTGAGCTCTGATTAGTGACTCAGTTTGTCATTTGTATAATACTGACAATTACAATTTCTTCTTAAAGGAAGTCAGGCAATAAATCAAGTTTCTTTGCAGAGAAATAGATTAACTAAAGGTATCTTTAGCATAAAAATTGTGCTGTAAAGATGTACATATACTGCTCTTGATATACCTCAGTCTTTCCTTTATTGTCCCTATTGAAAGCTAAGTGAAACTACTGTGAATTGGGCTTTCAAAACAAGTGTATTTGTCTGAGGAAAATGGTGGGGAAACTGTACTCAGAAACTTTATAGCTATTTTGATGTTTTAATGTCCTCAAAAACATGGACTACTTAGAGCAATTCAGGTATTTTTCAGGATTAGATAGTCAAATCTTGAGGGCTCTGAACCCTCAAGACTTTTTTTGGGAGAGGAAGATGGGGGTAGGGGAGGGAGGCCATGCTGATGTGAATGACTGGGAAGTTGGTGGTTGTTAGAGATCTAAATGTAAGGTTTGAAATGATCTCAAGGGACAGACTGTTCTGTATCTCATTTATACATGGATTGTATTAGAGATACCAGTCTTTCCCCTTGTGGTGACCTGACAGAAGAAGGTAGTTTTTCAGATAGTGTGGAGTATGTAGAACAGCACAGCACACTTCTGTGATTCTTTGTTTACTTCTTGTGTACTAACATCATACTTCTTGTTTCACTGCTACCAATATTTTTGTGGGATTCTTCCTGTGAGTTTGAAGGAGGCCTTACAAAAGGAGAAGCATGATCTGAAATTGCAGGTGTACAGAATTTTAGATAAATTGATGGGGGCAAGGTGGAGGTCTGGCTTGTGACAGCTGTTACTTGGGTGAGACACCCTTTGTTCTGGTCAAACAATTGCTCAGTACCAGCTGAGGCCAAAAGGTGGGAGATGGCTAAAGGTTCCGGAGTGTGACTGGAGGTAGGATGTAGTGGCCTCCAGGGTGAGGGGTTTAGGCCAAACAAGATGGAAGTGAGAGACCAAGTAGGGCAGAGCTGTGGGGGGTTGCATAGAAACAGCTTGTGAAGATAGTGGGTCTTGTTTCTTTATGCTTTGTTTAACTGGTCTTTGGGGACTGGTGTGGAAAAGCTGTGAAATGGATGGTGAAGGATTAGAGTCACAAGATGAGAATAGTGTTGGGAGTCTGTCAGGAGTATAGATGATGTCCAGATTTTGGTTTAAGCTAGATGTTGAAGCACCATAGCAGAGCAAACCAAATTCCAGACTGGTTTAACAGAGGTGCTGGAAAGTGCCATGTGTGGTGAGCACATGTATGCTATTCTTGCAGAATAGGCTGGGGCTCCTGGGAAACTTCTTAAAAGCCAGGATATGTGAACTAAATACTGAGAACAAGCAATAAGAAGCAGTCATTTGGCTGATTTTGGAGAACACCTTTTGATAATTTCACTGGTCCCAGTGCCTGTGTACTGTGTGCTGGGAGAGGTGTCAGCTTCTCAGACCAAACCAGCTTGTAAGTGCACTGTATTGAGATACTGGTTTCAAACAGCATTGCAGCCCCATGCATGCAAGCAGGCTCTGCCAAGCTCTTCACTTTCCTGGCTTTCTTCTTTTATGACTCCTACAGGTAGCAGGGAATGCAGCTTCTTCCTGGACACCCTCCTGTAAAAAGGTTTTTAAACTCCATCCCATCTAGCAGAGGCTTGTGATGGTGTTGAATAAGATGACACATCTGTCCCAGGTGGATCAATATTTGAGCTGCTTTTATCTCTACCTGTCGCAGAAGAACAGTTAAATAAATGGCATGAATTTCTAAGAAATATTCACAATAGCAGCTGACAGGAATGTCACTTCTAAACGCATTGTCTGCCTTCAGTGTGATGCCTCCCTTGGAGATCTATGGCATGTGGAGTGTGCACCTAGGCTGCTAGGATTGTCTGGTTACGAGGTGCACATTTCAAGTGAACAACTGGCACCTTCAGGGCATTGTAGAGCAGGTGGAGATAGGTTTTTCTTTCATCTGGGAACCTTAGCTGTAGTCTGTAAATTAAATAATAAGTCTTCACTGGGAAATTAAAACAAATGCCTGCTAGGGCTATGTCGACTTTCACTGATCACTTCAAGGTACAAGGCCTTCTGTGGAAAATAAAGTCCTTAAAGGCTGTGATGCTGGGCTATAGTGCTTCAGCTTGTTTAGGTTGGTCTTCAAACATGCATTTTTTTTTTTAACAGTATTACTCTAAAACAGTATTACTCTAATATTCTGGTAGTGAATTGCTTTGGGCTGTTTCTTATGATGAGTCACTTGGCCTGTTCTCTTTGGAGGCTTACGGGGATAGGAATTAGTAAGTATGAGCTGGTTGAGCTCAGCAGGAAGCCTCAGGTTAGCTTGGTGTGTGCTAGGTGCTAAGCAAGGGTAAACCCTGGCAGGAGATGTGGGGTGCCTGAAGAGCAGCACCTCTGCCAGCTGGTGCAGGCTCTGTTGGAAGGGTTTTTCTGCCAAAACCAGCTACGCCTTCTGTCTCCCTTCCCACCAAGAGCCCCTCACAGCTCTCCCTCTGCTTGAGTATTTATAAGGAGAGGAAATGACTCGTAGACAGTGATGGACCAAAGAGCTGCCACAATCATGGAAGAGGTGGGCAGAAGGTGGATGGTTAGATGAGAGGCAGGGAGATATAGGGATTACTTACTTGTCCGTCCTTGGTAGGCTGCTGCTGTGTGAAGTTCTGCATGGGTTTATGTGGATACCTGTGCCTTAGAGGCAGTCTGACAGCTTGATTAGCTCCAGTTCCCTGAGGTGGTCATGTGTTGCATTTTGGTTGGAGAATGACTAAAAAATGCAACTACATTTATAATCTTTCTGTTTAGCAAATGTGAATCAATTTGAATTTGAAATCTGGGAAGACTCAGCTGTGTTCACCCTGACAGGTGACATACAGTGTTGCTTGAAATAGACTTTATGATGAGTAAAATGTGTTCAGAAAGGAGTAGATTACAATCTGTTTTGTTTTTTTTTGGGGTCTGATGCATATTCCAAGTGGAAAGTGGATGCTGTCCTTTGGGTCCAGTGCCTTATATCTGTAACAAGGTGAACTCTGAACTTCTGGTTAGAATTGCTCTCCTCCTGACCTTCATCTGCACTAGGAAATGAATATGGGAGGGAAGAAGTACTGATATACAAGAATAGAGCCTGGAAGAGCTGCAGGGAAGGGAATTTTAAGTGATGCCAGAGGCACTGTACATTTGCAGTTGGGCAGTAATGGCTTACTGCAAACCTATTTAACTTAGAAATGCCCTCCCTTCATATCCAACACTCCTGCTATTACAAAGCTTGTGATAGCCTGTCCACTGATGTCACTGCTGTATCAAGGTTCTAAAGGTGATTTCAGACTGAGGTTAACTCTGTCAGCTGCTGTGGAAGGGTGTAATAGGCTTATCTGTGGAGCATGCATTTAGTTATTTGATTTTAGCAGACTTAGGACCCGATTCTGCCTAATCTGGGGAAATAGAGATGTTGTCATCTCACTCCTTCTCACTATCTCCACACAAAAGGAGGATGCTCTTCTGTTGGAACAAGCTGTTTGCTTCTTCAGTTTCTTTCCGTAGCTAATGTATGGAGTAGGATGCTGGCAGGGCTGCAGTTAGAATATTGAAGCTACTTTGGTTTTGGTCACTGTGGGGAGTGGTCTGTTCAGCCACAGCTTCCCAAACCCCAGCGTAAGCAGGGAAAGATTATTTTTCAGTGTCTCAGCAGTGCCTTGTGCTGGGGAACAGCCCTTCCACAAGGAAAGGTGACCTGGGAGCCTGCAAAGAAAGCAGGGCAGGCCTGGTGGTGACCACCAGGTTCAGCCAAGAGCCCAGATCATGATGGAGGTCTCTGAAGAGGCAAGCCTGAGGGTGAGTGGAGAAACACCCTGCAGGACGGAGCACAGATCAATAGGGCACCTGCTCAGGCATGGGGATGGCTGCAATGCACCTGTGGTATAGCTTAGGTGGAGATCAACGGGGGGAACCTCTTAAATAGATACTTAATAATGTACTTACTGTTTGTACATCTTCATGTTCAGTATACTGTCTTACAGTTAGAATGTAATAAAGTAAGGAGTAGCACTTCAGGATGTTTTACTCTCTGTTCCATGTCAGCTTTACTAAGTTCTTAGGGACAGAGCATACTGTTCTGTATGGCAGGGACAGAAGGCTTTTTTCCCTGAAAATAAGTTTGTTTCATGGGCTATAATTTGTCACACATTACTAGGAAAAAAAATAATCTGGTCATCTTTGTTTCTCCATATTTACACTTTGAAAGCATTTGTTCTCAGATTCCTCCCCCTGCAGTGTGTTTTGTCTTTTAAGCATAAAAACGAGTAGACCACTCCTAGGCTAACCTGGAAGCCTGCATCTATTAGATGGTCATTGGTATTCAATTTGCTTTATTGCATTTGAGCAGCAGTTGTATTTTAAGGGTCTTTGGAGTGGCTCTTGACTCTTAAAACTACTATTCTGTTTCAATATTGAATATATTCAATATTCAATTCATTGACTATATCTGATGTTTTCAAAGAACAATTGTTGGAAAAAGCAGACAATGTCAGTTACTCATTGCTTTCTGCTAACTCATTTTGTTTTCCTAAATCTACCTTTTAGTTTTAGGTGTAGTTGTAGAAGGAAAAACAAATTTAAACATTTTCCTGTTTTTTCTCAAGTTTCTCATTTCCTGACTTAGAAAGTTCTCAAGAATTGAAACTATAGTGATATATCCACCTGAAGAGTTGGGCACCGTGAACCCCTCAGAGCTCAGGTAGCCTACAAACTTTGAGACGGCTGCCTGTTTTCATCCTGCTGCTTGTGTCCTTGCCACCATTGTCCATGACCGCATACAACTGAAAAGCTGTGGATCTTTGTCTGAAGCTGACAGGGTTCTTATTCAAGGGGAACTGCATTTCTTTCAGGATGACTTACCAGTGATAAATTACCATATGATAATTTTCAATTTTCAGCATCTCTTGCTGTAATTTTTTTGTAGAGATCTGTTCAAGGTGATGTGCTAGAGCTAATTACTTTCTTAAAATAGTTCTTGTATCTTTTGATCTATCAAGTTCGTTTGAGATATTCAACTTGCTAATAGCTTGTCTTTTTGGTTCATAGTTATTTGGTTTATTCTTTTTGAAATTTGTACCTATAACATACTTAAGGATGAATGCTTTATGAATGGTTTGTGGCTTTGAAGAAACATGGCAGCTGATTTTTTTTTCCTTTAAGACATTAATTCTATAGCTGCAGAAACCAGCATCATAACTCATAATCCACTTTCTGTAATAGCCATGAGAAATCATGTGCAGGTTTCTCTTGTTTACTGTTGGAAAGATGATCTCTTTTATGAGAATATTCCTGTATTTCTGCTCTTGCTGAAGTAGAAGTGGAGTTCAATGACTATTTTACTGAAAAAAATAAATAAATCATGGGATTTTTTTTTCCCAGATAAAAACCCATTTCTCTCTGCTACATGTAATAATCTTATGTAGTTTTCAGTACACTTGCTTTGAGTTTATATGAGCATTATAGGACTTGATTCTTCTCTTATAAACAAGGCCTTATCTCCTGTTTGATAAAACTCAAATCTGTTAGCTACTGCAGAGGAGATATTGGGTGATAGATTATCTATTGTAGACAACTATTTCTGTTGTGTTCTTTAAAACTCAGCTGTGGAGAGGGGACACCCACAGAGGTAAGATATTTTCTGAAGTTAAGATGATGTTTAATCACTGTACCATTTGCAATGGCGTGAGTCTTCCTGGATGGTTACAGATCAACTTGTTAACTGCTGAAGTGTGCAGTCTTTCCATTTTGTCAAATCACCTAATTTGACAAAGGACAGTTACATGCTCATCTGTACCCTGTTTGGTAAGTGATACTGTACTGATCTGGCAGTCTGCAGCACAACTGTATGATTTTGCTTTGCCTTGATAACTATTAAGCCAATTATAATTTCAGTAGTGTATTCTGCACCACTAGTTTATCTGTGAGGAAAAAAAAGCATGATATAGTGTAAACATTTCAATACACCAGTTGTTTACTAGCTTGAAACACCACTTCAGAATTATGTAGCCATTTGTGGTATCTGCTTTGAAATTAAAAGTGGAATATAATCAGCACCTCTCACAGAGTAGCACTGAAGGTATTTGGTATTGACTATTCCGAAAGAGAATACATCAGCCATATCTTCAAGGTGGAGAGGCTACACAAATAAACAGAATAGGCAGTCAAGCTCAGGCTGTCAGAAAGTAATTTATTAGAGTGAGTGAAGAAGTAAACAAAAGCTGCAGAAACCTTCTTTAATGAAAAGTGCACAATGCCTAAAGATGAATGCTGACCGAAGAGATTATTTTCTGTTGTGTTAATGGAGGCTTTTAAGATAAACTGTGGATATCCTGATGAGAATAAAAATCTTCTTGCCTGATTCTCTTCTATTTTTTTTTTTTTTACAACAGATTTATTTTATCTTTGCCTAAATGACTGCTTTATTGCGTCAAGACTTCGGCAGTATTGTATAGAATGCCTTAAAGTAAAAAATGTTAAGGAGAGTGAAAAGCAATGCAATTGTAGCTGTCTCCAGCCCAGGACTGATGGAACCTGTCCCAGGGACCCAGGGTCTCTGCCCAGGCTGGGGAACATGGCTGCTGCAGGTTCAGCTGGTAGCATTTTCTGTTGGTTTCCAGTTTCTGCCCCCTCCCAGTGCAGGGCCCCTTGATTCACAGTCTTATCAGCTGCAAGGTTCATCCTTCTTGGAAGTGGTGCCTGTAGCTGGTTAGCCCAATTGGTGTCTGGGAGGTCTGTTTCTTGTGATTGTCTCCCACCTTAGAAGGTGGAAGAAGTCCTACACTCTCCCTTACTCTCACAAATTAGTGTGAGTGAACAGACTTGATTCCCAACACTACCTCCCTTTCCTGTTATCCCTTGGTGCCTTGGAAAAGGTCTTTAACTAAGAACTTGGAAAACCTGCTGGTGGACTTAGAGAGCTGCCAAGGCAGTGGGGCAGGAGAGGCATCCTCTTTAGAGAGGCTTACCTGAAACCCTTTCAGGTACCTCTAACGACAAACTGATTAACCACCACAGTTTAGGTGTTCGCGTTAAAGTGAGCTAGTGACATTGCAGCTCAGTGAACAATTTAATCAGATCTCTTCATTTATACATTTGGCTGTGTATTTTAAATATGAGCACTTTCTCATGACATTTCTTCTGTACTTGCCTCAGTGGTGACAATATTGTAATTTAATTAGCATAGGACCTGTGATTCCTGTGATTGTTACTAAAAGATAACATCAATTTTGTTGTTACAGGCCTTACTTAGCCAGGCATAGATTGGTTTTATTTGTGGATATGACTGTATTTCAGTGGAAATTCTCACTCTAAATGCTGGAAGTTCCTTTAACTCTGAGTTCTCCTAAACAGACTGGCGTGGATGAGCACGACCACTCCAACCAGATATCAGCATGAAGTCTGTCAAAAGCATGAAGACATGCCCACTTCATGTCATGTGCTGTCATGCTATACTCAATTTATTGCTCATGTTGTGCAGTTATGCCAGTTATTAAACAAGATTAAGACAGCTCTCATTTAAGCTATGTGATATCACTGAATCTTTAACTAGGATTAAAGGTTTAACTTGGAGAAAACAAAATTTGGTTTTCTTGTTGTCAGTTAAGATGAATCTGAACCTGTCAGCACTTCCTAGCACCAATACCTATGTGTGCTGACTACTGCCCAGGTAGCTCTGTTTGCTTGGTTAGAAAGGAATGGCACCCACATTAAGACTACAGGGGGTGTTGACTCTGAAAACTTTTTGGTGTATTTTTTTTTTTTTTTTTTTAATTTTGAATTTAGCGTAGTTAGAGTGAAGATCTGTTTCTTCAGAGCTCTTGCTGTTCCTATATACTGGTAGAACTTCTCATCACCCTGCTCATGCCTTCGCTACCTTAGAATTATCTTCCCTTCCCTCTTTGAAATTGATTGTGCCCCCCATAAGGTGTAAATGTCAGAATGATTATGGGAATGTGGCTGAAGGAAAACAGATATTTTTTGCCTCCATCAAAAAAAAATAGTTGAAAGGGAAGAGATCTGAAGTTACTTTCAAGTTGAATATTTTATATGACTTTCCTTTAAATTGTTTGCTACTGCTATCTTTTATACAGAGCATTCTTTGTTACCATTTTGGAGGGGAGGAAAGAAGAAAGGTTGTAAGTTTTCTTCCAGGAAGAAACTCTCATTGGATGTCAGTATCTGATTCTGGGGGAAGTTGGTTAGAGATGGTTTTTGATTTAAAATACTAAAGCTTGCAAGGCTGTGATGTTTCCTTTGACCCCTCCTTCTCTTTCCTGGCTTTCTTACACCACTTTTCCAGAAGGTAATGAATGCTGCTGAGAGCTCAGGAGTGAACCACCAAGAGCTTCCAGCCCACCAATTTTTTCAGGGTGTAGGTTCCCCAGAGACCATGAGGGTAAGGACTGAGGTGTTAATTTAACAAAGTGGCTATACCTAAGAGGAATTGTATCATGAAGCATTAACTTGCTCTTGTGAGGAGATTCTGCTCAAGAGGAGGCAGTAACAGCAGGGTCTAACCAAAAGCAGCAGCAGCAGCAAAACAAAAAGCAAACAAAAAACACTACAAAACAGGCACAGCACAACAAAACCATGAAACAGCAGCAGCAACAAAAACATCAAAACACCCAATGAAATTATTTAAAAGTTCCACTTCCTGGAGAGACAGTAGTTTATGGATTTGTTTTGATGTCTCGAAGTGGAACTTGAGCTTGTTTCTGGGTAGCTGCTTTTAGGCAAATGTTTTTCAAGTGGCATCTGAATTCAACCCCTAATACAAACTTTTTAGAAATGGGGATGGGTGAAAGCAGAAATGGAGAATGTGGGTTGGATTAGGGGCCAATCTGGAGTTTAAATTTGAGACAGGGTGATGTTGTATGTCCTTTGATATGAACACCTCTGTTTCCTTTGAAGTAGGACTGTGCTAGTATTGGGCAGGTCCCTCTGTGCCTTGGGATTGATATATACGTATGCTACATGTACATCTTGACAGTTGAATAGGATTGGGATTATGTGGTTGCTGAGCCCTTATTCCTTGGATATGCTCTCCTATTGCCTACAGCAAGGACCACCTCCACAAGTGCTCCACCTCTGCATCAAGGTATTAGCTTAACAACAGTTTTATTTCACCTCATTAGCACCCAGCCCCTGAGCAAGGTATAAATCAAAAGACCATGTGTAAGACAACATACAGAGAAGTTCCCAGATAAAATACCAACCCAGGAGGGACTGGGGTCCTCTGTGTTTTGGTAACCTTGCCTGGATGAGGTGGAAGATGGGCAAGAAGGCATTGCTTGCTGAGCTTCAGTGTGGGGAGGAGCAGCAGTAGGGCTGGGAACACTACTTGTTCAAGATGATCTTTAATATCCAGTGCTACCACACAAGACTTTATCCTTTTGCCCACTCTTTTTGTTTTCACTTCATTTTAGGATTTTCAGAGATTCAGTGCTATAAATGGCACGACTTCTTAGTTAGCTTTTTTGCAGCTATTGCTGTCTTTTGAAATGCTGCTCCAATGTGGAGTAACATACTGCACCTAGCAGTTAATGTGGCTTGCTCAGGATTCCTGTCAGGTCTGTCCTGCCTGAGGTAGACTGTTTCTGTTGTTTCATATTCACTAGCACTAACCTCATCTTAAGACTTGCTTCCTAGATTTCTGAGACTGAGATAGTAAAGTGATCCTATGCTGTGATACCATATCTACTTGCTAAATCCCATCTGAAATTACCCTTGTTAACATTCTTATTTGCTTTTCTGTGCTGCAAATCTAAGATGAAAGTGAAAAAGGCATTTTTTTCGTTTCCATTCCTGATGTCCTCCTGCTGTATCCTATTCCCCATATGCCATCTGAGGCAGAAGCATTCAGGTAGTATTCAGAAATGCAGGTTTTGCCTTGTCAGTCTGTCATGTCTGTAAAGATTGATGGGATATGGTGATGAATAAGCATATGGTCCTTGCACGTAGCCTCCTTTGAATATAAAGTGTGGAAGAAATTCCTTAAATAAAACAGAAGTGTGGGAGGGGGAAGATAGGTGAGTCAAATCCATGCTCAGAGGAGTTCATTGCTTTGGAAAGGAGCCAGTCAGAATGTAAAAAGAGGCAGAGGCAAGCAATGAAACAAAACCGGACGCTTTAATCCAGCTCCCTTGAAGGTTTCATAGCAAAACTCTAGGTAATGTCAGTAGCATGTGGGTCAGCCTACTGAATCCAGCACAGAAACCTTGTGTCTTGAGTGGTTTTGGTGACTAGGGATGTTACCTTCCATGAGAAGTATACCTTCTGGCTTAAGGAACTAAAAACTTGATTAACCGAGTCCCCACAGACAGTGAAAGCTTGCTTTTCTCATGTGTTTTTCATTTAACACTAAAAGTGGTGGGTAACTACTTTGTTTTGTTTCAGCTTGGAGCTGTAGTTTACATAAAGTGTACAGATTAATAGATAGATAAAGTTCTTAACAGAAATCACCCCACAGGTTAACATATAAGGCTGCTGAGTAATCCCTTACAGGCATAGAGATAAGACTTATAAAATAACACGGGCAACCCTCAGTGTATACATTCTGACCTTCCTATACAAATCTGTTCTCTTTTAATTTCCCCAGTGTTCACAGGAAGACTGGCATTTTCTGGAGATAAGACCATAAAACTGTTCAGGAAAACATTGTTGGTGAAGGTAAAATGTATTCTGAAGTTAAAATCATAGAATAGTTTGAGTCGGAAGGGATCGTAAATACCTAGTTCCAAAATCTGCTACCTGTGACTTGTTTTCCTGTTTGCTTTCTAGGAACTTTGTTTTTTGATGGTATGTTCTGTTTGTATGCAAAGGTTGTTTATTTTTGGACTCACTGTTCAATACTTTATAGGACTCTTCTCTTGTTCTCTAGAATCCTACCGCTTCTAATGCCAAGGAATTTTTCACAATTTGAAGAAATGTGTTCCTTTTTGCTTCCTAGAAATCCTTTGTAGAAATACTGCATGCTTTCTAGGACTCCTATGATTTGTCTGTAGGAACTGCAAAGACTTTTTAGGACTTGCCTGTTCAGTTTCTAAGATCCCACCTCTCTTGCTTTCTAGGAATGTTCCATGGTTTCTATGAACTCACTTGATTACTTTTCTAGGAGACACCTATTTTGCTTTTGAGAATTTTCCACTAGGATCCTAGGATTTTTTTGCAGTTGCTTCCCAAATGTTTTCTAGGAATCTTCCAGTTCCCTTCCTAGGGGTCACCACTTTTTGTGGCACATACATTTCATAGGAATACCCTCGTAAAGGATTTATTGAATCCCCCTATTTATTAGAAGCACACAATACTTTCTATGAATACCTCCTTTACTGTTTTCTGGGAGTTTACCACATACAAAATAGTCCTTCCCATCCTTTTTTTTTTTTTTTTTTTTTTTTGATATTCCTCTCTTCTTTGGGGGGGGGGGGGGGGGGGGAATTTCTTCCTGAAATCCTACTTGATCTTAAGATCTTAAGGATTTTCTTTTTTTTTTTTTTTTTTTTTTTTTCATTCTAGCTGTTCCCTAGTGCTTTAAAGAAATTTCCGATGTTCTTCCTAGGATTTACAAATTGCTTTCTAGGATTTTCCCATCTCATTTGTCTTTGCAGTTCTTTTCCCCTCCTGCTCTGCTTGCTATGAATTCCCTACTGCCATCTAGTATACTTTGTTATACATCTTGGAAACCCTCATCTGTTTTCTCTGAATTCCCATATTCACTTTCTAGGAATTCCCCATCTGCTTTTCAGAAAAAAAGTGGTTATGATGCTTCTGAAAATCTCTGAGTTGTCTTCCTGTGCTTTTGCTTAATAACAAAGCAGAAAATGGGCACTGATGTTTGTTAGGGGTCAGCCCAATGAACTAGAAAAGTACCTGTTTATGTTCATACAGCATTTCTTGTCCAGCAACCCTGGCCTGTCCTTGACTACATCTGTGAAGTCCATGGAAAGGAGGCAAACCTACTGGGCTTATACTGGGCTTACATTCTTCTAGTGAAGAATCAGTATCTCCTTTGGAAAGGGGAAGCACATTCCAGAATAGAACAAACCAAGCAGTCTGTTTCACTGTGAATCACGTATCCTCCTTTCACCTTGTAATGTCTCTCCAGCTGTACGTCTTTGATCTGGTTTAGTCAATTGGTTTCTAAGTTCCTCACTCGGAACCGTGCTACCTTTGCATACCTTGTGATCCTGGATCTGGATTCAGCTAATTGACAGTTTTCATCTCAGGTTGGCTCTGCAGTGACCTTGGATCTCCACAGCTGTTCTTGCTTCATTCCAAAAGCTTAATTCTTCCTCTGACAGGCTAGATGACCTCCTTAATGTACTTTTTCTGCCTTATTTGTCCAGTACCTCAATAGCTGGATTTTTGCCAAATCTATTTTGAGCAATGAATGGGGTTGAGAAGGTTTAACTATAGACTGTTTCCATTCACTCATCTGCCAAACCCACCCTTCAGCCTTGCATGCCCCTTCCCCTCAAATCCACAAACTGCCATGGATATCTGCACCTTGTCAGTGGAAGCAAGGAGTGCATCTCTACTGGGGCTTTCCACTGCTTAGTACCAACCCAGGTGAATCAGATGACAATACTGCATTAATGAACTAGTGACAGCAATGGCATAAGAAGGATGTCGGCCAATATCACAACTGGCTTTGGTCAAGGAAGAAAAGGGCAAGTTTCCTTCAGTGTGTAGCTTGGGAGGACAGGCATATATCCTTCAGGGTTGATGTACACGGAGAGGTGAAGGAATGGTTGTAGTCAGAGACCTTGGGTTCTGGAAGAAACTTGGTTCCTACAAGTGAAATCTGCTATCCCAGCCCTAAACAATGTGAAAAGAGAAGAAACGGTGTCTGTCAGATGGGACAGGAAGTAAATAAAAATATTTGAAAGCATTGTGCTTCAACAGACTTGTGTGCTTCAGGGAAAGTTGCACTGCCTTTCCAGTCTCGTGGCTCCTCCAGCCAGTACAAAGAAAACAACCAAAGTGAGGAAACGGCCTACCTGTAATGCAATTGTCTTGGAGACAGGAACCAGTTTGGACCACACGTTTTCAAAGCTACTAAAGTGACACTTCTCAGTAACTGATGACTCTTTCAACCATCTGAGAGCTTTCAGTGAGTTAAAAGTATGTAGTGTTTTTATAAAAGGTGGCTCAGAATGAGTAAAGATCAGGGTATTTGAGTTGTGAAACAAGAAAAAAGCCTTGATGACACTTTTCATATTCATCCATGATGCTTTAAACTGGAATTTCTTCATCCCAAAAGTGTATGTATTCAGTATTATAGAATGATGTATTTGCTTTTTGCAAAGCCCCTGTTTCTAGTCTGACTTGAACCTTACCAAGAATAGATTTTGCTGATGGTAGAGTTATGAATACAGTATTTATCAAGAAAAAATGGAATCACCTTTTTCCTGATATAGCTGTCTCCCTGGTACAAAGGTTTTTCTGACTGCTAATGCCAGCCAAGGTGAGAACTTGGTTTTGACACAGAGGCAGGTCTGTATAGTTTGAGCTGAGTCTCAGATGCTCACTGCTTAGTGCTCAGTGACACTGAATATTTTTAGGTTGCATTAATTTTAGTAAGCTTTGTGAAATCTAAGCAACTTTGCAAATAAGACTATCAAAGACAAATGTTTTGAGGCAACTGTGTAGAAAAGCATAGTATCTTTTCCTTTTCTGATGAAGAGTGGTATGTTGTCTCCCTGCAGAGTGGGAGGTGTGCAGAAATTGCTCACAAGCCCTGAAACCAGAATAGAAGCAGCTTAGGACTCTGCATTGACTCTAATACTAAATCCATTGGTTTTCAAAATCTGAACTTTATAGTAGAAAGCCATAATAAACTTGAATGTTTTTCCCCTCTTTTTTTTTTTTTTTTTTTTTTTTTTTTTTGGTCTTTTGTAGTTGCAGACTTTTAAAATCACTGAATGCTGATCAGAAAGGTCAAGGTAACTTTTGTTTGTTGTTTACTTGATGCAATTTTTGTTGTGTTGACATCATACCCTGACTGCATTGTCTGCTAAAGATAAGTTTTTGTTCATCCAACATTGTCAGCTAAACATTTCCTTATCATTTTTCTCAGCTATTTGTTTGGTTATTTTTAAATTATTCAGACTTGGCTTTGTTGAATCTTTCAGGTCATTGCTACCAAAAGAGATAAGAAAGTTTATTAAGTGAGCACATACAATGATGATGGAGGGTGGGGGGCAGGTAGAAATAGATGGAGAGTGTTTGTCTAGCTTATCTTTATTCATGAAGCCCTTGAGGGTGATGGAAAAGGGTGCCAGGAATCCACACAGGCTGTCGACTCATCCAGCCACATTTAACTTTGTTTGTCCTGGTTGCCTCAGCTAATGCACACACGAGGCTGTGCCAAGAGTTGTGCTTTGCCTACCTTACATTATTGATGCTCCCAGAAGCACTTACATTTGTATGCAGTTGGCTGAGGTGAGACTTGCTGTGCTGTATCTCCCTTGAATGCTGCATTCATTGCTGTGGCATCGTGGCACTATGGATGATATTAGTACTGAGTGGGCATAGCTGGAGCAGAGCACTACCTAGGGTTTTTCAATGCTGCCAATGGTTTTAATCCAGAAATATAGGCCTCTTTGAATTCTGATATATTTAATTAGGGAGATAGGGATACGTGCACAGACTGAAAATCAAGTCCAGCCATTGTTACCCACAGTGTGATTATACTATGTGTTTTAATATCTGTCTCTTTCTTAAAACTGAAATAAAAAGCTTGTATGAGCTTCTATCTACTATCAATGCAGAGGACAACTTAAAAACCACAAATAGGTGTAATGTAGGAACTGAGATGAGCATTCCTCATAATTAAAGACAATCTCATGGGTTCTGAACTGGACTCTTGTATAGAGTCCATAACATTGCAAATAGGTTTATATTTGTTTTGTATTGCTCCTTTTTTGCTTTTGAGGACTGCAACCAAACAGTGTTTCCACTTGAAGTATGGATGTCTCATCATGATGAGACCCGATGAGACCTCTTTATACTGCGTCTTGGCAAGCTGCACTATGGCTGAGTGCTGGTGGTCGAGTGCATGTGCACATGAGGGCTCTGTCTACCTGAAGCTCCCCTGCTGATTTTCTGACTTCCAGCTGATCCTTTGGAAGTGGAGGCTTAAGTATTGAACTCTGTATTTATTTCCCTTCTCTAATTGCACCACGCTGTGTAATATATTTGAATAGATAACATCTGGTGTGGCTTCCATAGCCAGGTTATGCAATATGGGTAATGTGCACGCATAATGGGCTATTCCTGTAATAAATTTGTGTAAGTATACCATGCTTGATTTGACTCCACTGAATGCAGATGAGGGAGGCAGTACTGTTCAGTACTATTGCTTCTAATCTGGGGTTAATGTTGGGTTGCCAAAAATGCTACCTATCAAAGAAGAATATTACATTTGGACATGAAGGATGTATATGTAAGAAGTTAATGTATTACTTCCTCATATGCTTGGTTGCATTAAAAGTGTGCTAAAGGAAACCAAATAAATTACCTATATGTCAGTACAGTACTGCCAGCATCAGGCTTTCCCAAATCACAGGACTAGCTTAAAATCAATGCATTTGTATTCTACTTTTTTTTCCCCCAAAGAGCTGTCTCATAATGAGTGATTAGTTTGAATTTTTAACCGTTCTTCTACAATGAGGCCTAGAAATCTACTTAAAAAAAAATCACTGACAATTGGTCTCTAAGGAAGATGTAAAATATGAGACTTGTGATATAAGTGGAGACTTGTGATATAAGATATACTGCTGCTATTATTAGTTTTCCACGTGCATTCCTTTGGGTTTAGAATATACCAGGATTTGTCAGAAATCCCATCACTTGGGCTACTGTGAATTTGAATTGAACCAGTTCTCTCTCCCTCCCTGTGGCTGATGCTGTCACTTTGTGTGCTATTGTGCTATGGAAGGCTGCTGGCAGGCATACGTGCAGGATTACTTCAAGCACATTTCTCTAAACTGATGCAATATTAGGTCTTCTAGGTAGTAGAAGCAAGTTTTTGCTTACTTCATCCCCATCTGTTACTAATGTAAAATGACTGGAAAAAGTCAATTTTTAATTAAAAGCAGAAAAACAACAGGATCAATATATGTTAAGATGTATTAGATTTAGGTCATGTTTCATCCAGACATCACTGTTTCATGCTGAATCCTTGATGGTTGCTGTTCTTGAGTAGATCAGCATGTTTTAACCAGTAAATTCACCTAATGAGGTGGGAAATTCAGATAAGAGACAAGTGGTCAAATCAGGCAAATAACACAACATTTTTAATCGGCACAAGCAGTGTTTACAAGATTGTATAGAAGGGCTATGACATGATGAGAAGCTTTAAAAATTATGCTTAATAAAACAAGCTTATGGTCTTCTCACAACATCTGGTACTTAATAAAATAAAGTAAAATAAACTCTTTCAAGCAGGTGCTAAAGAACATTTGGCTGTTGGCCTTTGTTTTAATGCATGAGATTTTTCTCATTACAGGGAAGTGGTTCTGAAAAACATACAACAGCTTTATGGAGATGCCGCAGCTTGTGTATGGAAGTTCTAGCTATTACATGTTAAGGGCATAATTTGTCATTAGATGATTAGTACAGTACACCCCTGTAGTGACAACCAGCTGTTTGTCATATACCCACTAGCAGATTTTTACTGTAAGGTGACAAAGAGGAGGGCAAAGCAGTGAAACATTGCCCTGAGGAAAAACAGTTACTTGGTACTAAACAATTATAAACAGCTAGAAGAATACATACTTGTCTCCTGGTTCAGAATAAGCGTTCTTCAGAACCTGTGACATAGTACACTCCTTTTACACACCAGATTCTGCATGTAAATTAAAAGCAGACATAGCCCTGATTACAGGGAAAATGATGAAGCCTAAAATTAACCTGTATAAATCTAAATCCTGCTTGCTATCAGTGAAAATACTTGTTTCCTGTTGAATTAAGCACTTTGTTGTTCTTCTTTGTCAGCCCCGATCTGAACAGCTCTAATGCAGGTCACTGTAATCATTTGGGATAACCTTGCTATTGTACTAAACAATTAATATGCTTGAGGCAGAAGGTGTGCAGTAGGTGACCCCTTAATATCCTTTCCTCCCCCCATAAGTGATGACTATGTCCTTTTATACTCTCCCGTCTCTAGTAATTGTAAGCTGACTCTGAAAACCTAAGAGTTCAGGCTTTGGGGGATCACAGAGCTCTTGCTGCTGCTCCTCTATCGGTGATGTAAATGATGGGTGAAGGAATGATGGTTGCTGCAATCAGTATTCAAAATGTTTGTCCTCAAGCTGAGTGACTCATTAATTACAGGCTATAAAATGCTACTTTTCTTCTCTTGCTCCCTCAATCTAAGCTGCAGACATTTAACTCATCCTTCCCCAGATAGCACATAGATGCAGACAATGAAAATACTCAGTAAAATCACTTTTTTTTTTTTTTTAGCTTTGTGAATCTGTCTCATCTCTGAAATGACCCCTTATGTGCACAGGTAAATTTAAAACAAAGCTAGGGATGAATTGCCATGGATGGTTCCTGGTAGATAAGGATTATTATTATTTTTCTCTCCCCTTCCTTTTCTTTTACAAAGGGGATTACTCTTTCATTTAAATGCAACTAAAATTAGGTTTGATCTTGTTGATAACTATCCATGTTGCATTTTGCCATACAATCTGTTTTTATATCGCCAGCTCTGGTTCATATTGTTATCTTAAAGAGCTTGTGGCCAATAGCTAAGGATGGGTGATTGCTGCAAGAAAATAAGATGTGGATAAAGGCAATGCTTCCTCCTCCACCCCTACTAGTTGTTGCTTCATCTGCTGCCTCAGACTCTCCAACTGTTATATGTTGTTGAAGATCTCGAAATAAGTCCATTCGTTCAAGTGTCATACAATTGCTTATGATGGAAGGTACATCTCAAGATCACCTGGTCAGCCTCCCCTGCCCAAGCAGGGCCAGCAATATCAATTACCAAGGGCTGTATCTAATTCTGTTTTAAATATCTGCAAGAACGGACACTACAACCTCTGTGGACAACCTGTGCTAGTGTTTGAGCACTCCCACAGTACAGTGTTTTTGTGAACTGAATGGGCTTTATATGCTAACTTTTCCCCATTCCCTCTTGTCCATCCATTGAACAGCATTGAGAAAAACTTCTCTGTCCTCTTTGCATGCTCATTTCAGGCATTTTTGTATGTTGCCTAAACCCCCCTAAGCCTTCTCTGCACCCATCTGTACAGTCTCAGCTCTCTTAGCCTTTTGTTCTAGGGGAGATGCTCCTGTCGCTTCATCATCTTTGTAGCCCTATGTTGGATTCTCCAGGAGCTCCATGTCTCTCTTGAATTGGGGAGCTGTGCTTTGGGTGTGTCCTCACAAGTTCTGAGTAAAGGGGAAGGATCACCTCCCTTGACCTGCTGGCAACACTCCTGGTGATGCAGCCCAGGATGCTGTTGGCCACCTTTGCCCCAGTGGCACATTTCTGGCTCATGGGTAGCACTAAATTTTTGGACAAAACTTTTTTTTCCTCTTCCCCCCCGCCCCCCCTTTTATTTCCTTTCATGCCCTGAATGGAATCCTGGAATTTGTTTGTAACTTCCCCATCCCTCACCCCACCGTCCTTATTTTTTGCCACAAGCTTTGTTCAGCTGTTGGGCTTGTCTGCCTATGACCTGTTAGAATCTAACTCTACCCTACCAGAATCAAACTGAGATGGTGAAAAAGAATAAATGCAGCAGGAAATGCGGGCAGATAACTGTCATTGGGAGAATGACAAGAACAGCTTCAGAGTGGATTTATATAGTGCTAACTTCTTTCTTTCATGTTTAATTTAATCACAGAATCACAGAACTGTAGGGGTTGGAAGGGACCTTGAAAGATCATCGGGTCCAACCCCCCTGCCAAAGCAGGTTCCTCAGAGCAGGCTGCCCAGGTAGGCATCCGGACAGGCCTTGAATATCTCCAGAGAAGGAGACTCCACAACTTCCCTAGGCAGCCTGTTCCAATGCTCCGTCACCCTCACTGTGAAGAAGTTCTTTTGCATGTCAGTGCAGAACTTCCTGTGCTCTAACTTGCAGCCATTGCCCCTTGTCCTATCCCCACAAACCACTGAGAAGAGGTTGGCTACATCCTTCTGTCCTTCTGTCCCCCACCCCTCAGATATTTATATGCACTGAGGAGATCCCCTCTCAGTCTTCTCTTCTCCAGGCTGAACAGACCCAGGTCTCTCAGCCTTTCATCTTTGTGGCCCTCTGCTGGACTCTTTACAGGAGATCCCTGTCTTTCTTGTACCAGGGAGCCCAGAACTGGACACAGTACTCCAGGTGAGGCCTGACCACGGCAGAGTAGAGGGGGAGGATCACCTCCCTTGATCTGCTGGCCACGCTCCTTTTAATGCATGCCAGGATCCCATTGGCCCTCTTGGCCACAAGGGCACAGTGCTGGCTCATGGTCAACCTGTCATCCACCAGGACCCCCAGGTCCTTCTCCTCAGAGCTCCTCTCCAGCAGGTCATCCCCCAGCCTGTACTGATACTTCGTGTTTTTCCTTCCCCGGTGCAGGACTCTACACTTGCTCTTATTAAATCTCATTTGGTTTCTAATGGAATTTCTTAATGGAAGTCTAAATGATATGATTAATGCCTAAGAAGTAGTTTATAAAAAGTGAGAGGGATCAAGAAAGTTGTTGTTTCTGAATAGTGTTACTGAGGTCTGTCCTCACAAAAACCTTACCTCATGATACAATGTGTATATGATGTCTGATGTGAAAAAAGCTCATAGAGGTATTCCTGCAGTAAACCAAAAAAGTCTTGTCAGAGATGAATGCTGAGATAAAATATTGCCTTCAAATATTCCTTACAGAGTCTTAGACGAACAAAAGGTATTAAAGTCAGCAAGCCTTTATTACCTCTGATGTGCAACTATGTTAGCTGAGCACAGGAAGCGTTCATGCTGTTAAGTCTACAGATCTAGAGCCTACAGCCCCATAGTGCTGTGCTGCTGTGATTTCAATAGATGTAACTTCTTAAGGTGATTATATATATATTTTGAAATTCCATCCTATCAGGCAGATCAAAGTAAAAACAGCCATGGCTTTACCTAGTCTTTCTTTGAACTGAAAAACAAACTAGTTTCATTTACAGTACCTGCTATGATTTGTCTCAGGTTACCAGGTGTAGATATTAAAACAGTATGTCACAGGGAGAGAGTAGGGCATTTAAGGTACAAAAGGGATACAGAAACTTGAATGCACCTAACAAACATTTGCCTGGTTCACTGCTCACCCCCTAAAAATCTCAGTAATCTGTGCTTGTCTATCTCAAAATCATTTAATTGTTTAGGTTGGAAGGGTCAGCTTGAACAGGTTGCCCAGGTCTGGGTCCAGTAATGTTTTGAGTATTTCCCCGTGTGGATGCTATAACCTCTCCAGACAAGGTGTTCCTGTGTTTGAGCACTCTCACAGTAACATAAAAAATAATAAAAAATTGTTCCTAAGAAGAGGAGAGGGAAGAAAGATTTTTTGCTTCCTATTTTCATAGCAGATTTCTTCTGTGAAAATGGGGTAAAAAACTTGATGTCATGTTTGTTTCTCCAAGTATGAAATGTTAAGGTAGATCCCTTAATGTTCATGGAAGCACTGTAAAAAGATAGCATAAAATTTTCAAGGCTAAGAAAAGAGTGTGGAAATTGTGCAAAATGTATTAATATAAGTATTTATATATCTTCTGAATGGATATTGAGAGCTAGGTTTGGAGGAACCAGACTGGTCTCAAGACCAGCTGAACAGAGATAAACGAACTGAACAGGTAAATGTTCCTGTCCTTGAAGATAAACTCAAGCAGTTTACCTGCCAATGTTACCTATAGCTGTAGCTTTTAAACTGGGACAGATTCTCAGGGAAGATTTACCAATCTAACATATTCTCATATGTGCTAACCCCTCTCATTTAGTAACAGTACTTAAAAAAAAAAATAAAAAAAAAATCAAAAAATGACTAGAACCATGCAACTTTCTCCCTGCAAGAAAAGTCAGCTCTAACTGAGAAATTGTTAGGTCCTTTAAGGAATAAGACTCTATCTTTTGTTATGTAGATTTAGATTAGATATAAGGAAGAAATTCTTCACTTGGAGGGTGGTGAGGCACTAGCACAAGTTGCCCAGAGAATCTGTGGATGCCCCATCCCTGGAGGTGTTCAAGGCTGGGCTGGATGGGGCTTTGAGTAATCTGATCCAGTGGAAGGTGTCCATCTCCATGGCAGGGGAGTTGGAACTGGATGACCTCGAAGGTCTCTTCCAACCGAAACCATTCTAGGATTCTACATATAGAAGTTAATAAGATATATACAATATATCTTGTAGTCAAGTTTATGGTTGGTTTTCACACCTCATTTCCACTCATTGCTTATCAGTCCCCCAGACTTTCAAAAAAGACATGTAGAAGTGTAGTTCCCTTCCATCTATTGAGACCTTTTTGGACAAGTATGAGCTGCTTTAAGTTTGTTGTTGAGGATGGTGATGTTTTGATTCATTGTAAATTCATTAGGGCAAATTTTGTAAACTTTTAGTGCTCCATGTGGCAGCTGAAATCTGGACTTCATATTAACTAGATAACCATTGTCAAGAGATATGCCAATCAAAAGCTTATCCTTTGAAAACCAATACATGGTTTCACTCGCATGTCAATGACAACGTATGTTGCCTGCCTTTCAAAATCCTGCAAAATGTTTAAAACTGCCATCTTTCTGTATGTGAAAATCGTGCTGGCAAGTCCAACGTTTTCAGGCTTCTTCCTCTTGCAGAGGGAACTTGATGTCCTATGTTGTGCTTGGCTTCCTCTGCTGCTGGTATTTCAAGGCATGTCTCATTCTGGTACCATGAAATGTGCACACGTGGAAAGAAGTTTTACCTCTGGTTGTTTCTGACTGGCAAATAGGTAGCAGTAGACATATGGGTGAGGTGGATTCAGTACTCAGGAATATTTTGAGAACAAATGTACAGTGAAGTACGCTTTATTGGGTTTTATTGCTTTTCTTCCTGTACAGAAACGGGACTCAGTTTGTCTCTACTCAGCAGGCACTGGTGAGAACAGCACCCCTACTATTTTCAGCAAGACCAGAGGGTCAAATGAAAGATGTAAAAGTATCATAAGCTCTACTATCAGGCAGGAAAAGATAGTATGACACTTCTGTGCAAGTAGTTGAATCCATGTGAAAGCCCTTCTAGATAGTGAAAGTACTTAAATAGGGTAACTAATGCAGCTAGATCTTTCCTTTTGGGTTTCCTTTCTTTGTATCCCAGTATTTGAATGTCATTGTGATGATTCAGTTGGATAATTAAAGATATTGATGTGCGTACACTTAGTTATCTGATAAAATAGGTTTTCTAGCTAGGTGTCTGCACATGCTCTATTTTTTTTTTTCCATTAAACTTGTCTTCAATTTTTGTCCTGGTGAACTTTAAGGTGAGAGTAGTTTAAGTAAGGTATGTTAGCTGATCGATTCTATCTAGTAATTTTCATCCTTTTTCTGAGGTAGCTCTGCAGTGAGTATACGGTAGTGTCATTTCTGTTCTTCTCTTTACTGTCCCCCTTCCCTATAATCTCTAAAATCAAAGAGGACAGCAGGTAGATGCCCAGCTAAGCTCTTTGTGATTTTTTAGGGAAGTTGTACTGCAGTCACTGTGTCCAACCAGTAAGTAAAAGGCTGACAGAAAAATGCTGTTTGCACCAGCAGGAGTGTTTCATCTCTGTCTAGCAAACATCCTAAGGACTGGGTGCAAGGCAAAAATGAACACAAAATTCTTCCTTTTTGGTTGATTTGAGTCATGAGCAGGTATTACCCAAGTGCCAATGGTCAGGAAAATTTTTTCAAGCAGAACTATTTCCTTTGTTTGTTATATGACTTTAAGACTCTCCTGATGTAACTGACGTTTTGTTTTCAGAAATATTCCAAAGTCATAAAACAGAGAATGAAACACATAAGAGTAGGTAAAAAAAAAAAAAAAAAAAAAAAAGCAAGTGCTCTAGTCTGAAAATCTAGAGGGAGTGATACGTGGTTATTTGTTTCCCTGATAGTGCAACCAGTTGTAACGGGCTTACATGGCAAGGTTTTTGGTATCAGTGGAAGTTGCTGATATGGCCTCTGTGAACAGAGTGCAGCTGCCCGTGTCAGATCAGAGCCAGATCTATCTGGATCCAAAAGGGACCCACTGCTGGCCAGAGCTGAACAAGTGAGCGACGTTGGTTGGGCCTCCAAGAGAACAGATTTAAGAAAAAAATAAAAAAACACAAACTGCTGCAGAACAGCAGCTGGGAGAGAGGAATGAGAACAAGCCCTGCAGACCCCAAGGTAGAAGGAGGGCAGGAGGTACTCCAGGCATGGAGCCCCCGGTGGAGCAGGTGGATGTGGCCTAGAGGAGGCCGTGGCCCATGGAGCAGGCCCTGGGCAGAGCTGTAGCCCGTGGAGAGGAGCCCATGCAAGAGCAGGGGCTCTGGGGAGAGCTGGTACCCGTGGGGTCCTGTGCTGGAGCAGTTTGCTCCTGGGGGATGGACCCCATGGTGTGGAACCATGTTGGAGCAGTTCTTGAAGAGCTGCTGCCTGTGGGCAGCACCCGCAGGCTCAGTTCAGGAATGATGGCATTCCGTGGGAGGGACCCCAGTGGAGCAGGGGCAGGGAGTGACCGTGAAGGGGCGGCAGAGACAAAGAGTCAGAGCCTGACCACAGCCACCATTCCCTGTTCCTCTGTGCTTCTTGGGGACAGGACATAGAAGAGGGTAGATGGGGGGAAGGTGTTTTTAATTTATCATATAATGGCTTGGGTTGGAAGGGTCCTTAAAGATCATCTAGTTCTAATCCTCCTGCCATAGGCAGGGATGCCACCCACTAGATCAGGTTGGCTAAGGCACCATCTGACTTGGTCTTGAACAGATCCATGGCTGGGGCGTCTACAACTTCTCTGGGCTTTTTTTCTCACTGCTCTGGTCTGTTATCAATAGGCAATGAATTGCATTCATCTCCCTATGCTGATTCTGTTCTGCCAGTGGTGATAATTGTTGAGTGATCTCCCCGTCCTTATCTCAACCCTTGAGCTTTTTTTCATCATATTTTCTCCCCTTGGACTGTTGAGGAGGGGAGGTGAGAAAGTGGCGTGGAGAAGCTTAGCTGTCTATCAGTGTGAAACCACCTGAGAACAGTCAAGGGTTTGCAGTATAGGTCTGTTTGCTGTAATCCAAATACTTGTGTCTTGGTTATGACTGAATGGGAACCATGGTCTCTGAAGCCAGTATTACAGGTACTGATATGCTTTTTATTTTGCCTAGAACGATCTTTCCTATAACATATTCTTGATGCTTTTCCTCTGGTGGGTTGGGCTGTATTTCATACATATATTTCACGTGTAGCTTTACAGAAAAGGCGTAGAAGGGAACACTGCAATCCTTCAATCTTATTAGCAACCCGAGGACTGGAAATTCCCATTCCAGCAATGTTCAGAGGCAAGTTAGCTCCATTAGGTGTGTGAGAGCTAGTGCCTACCTGATGACTGATCAACTGCATGAAGTCCTTGCTATGAAACAGCAGAATGCTGTGAGCATACTAAACTTGATTACTTCAGTCATTTGCCTTTTACCACAGTGGTAATTTTGCTGAATGCTGATAAAAACTACAACTAGCTTATGAATTCAAAGAGAAGCATCTTCTAAAAGGCTAATAAATGAATGATAAGGGCAATTCACCCATGGCTAATATATGATGTCAGGGCTATAGAGAAATAAATGTCAGTGCAATGTATATATGCTGTTCAACATATTAAATTAAAAAGTGTCACAAAGTAAAGTGTGTGTAGCATTAAACAGGGAGGAGAGAGATGAAGATAGGAATACATGAAAGTCATATCTTTCTCTGTCATTAGTTATTGCATAGCAGTGCCATTTCCTGAGTGCTCCAGGAGAAAAACACTGGAAGGTAAGGGAGCAGTCAGGGCATTCACTGCAGAGCAGAGTTCAGTTTGAATAATAACACTATCCAAACAAGGAGCATAAAGTCTTTTTTGTGATCTGCATCATATTTAGCAAATCATTTGTGTGACTTCTCGTTGTGAACCTCTAGATCACTGTGAGCAGTATTGATATTTGGTGCAAAAAAATGAAAGGCAGAGAACAAAGGCAGTGCTGGTGAGAAACGGATGAGAGAGGAACAGCAGATAATGAAGAGGAGCACAGCAGATAGGAGGCTTTAGATCATTTAAGGGATAATAGATGAGAAAGATAGTTCACTGCAGATAAATGTGGAATAATGATGACTTTGATGAATCCTTTTCACTCCAGACTCTGTTTCACAAAACAGGGCTTAAAAAACAAAAACAAAAACAAAAACACAAAAAACATCACAAAAAGTAGCAGTCAAAGGCATAGCTCTGTGTGCTGTTAATGAATAACGAACAGGAGGAAGATGAATCTTTGCATGCAAAATGGTACCACTGGTGGTGACCTTCATCCAGCATATTCAGGAACGTGGCAAAACAAAAAGGAAGAAAAAAGGCAGGAAGAAGGGGGAAGGAAATGAACCCCAAAGGCAAAATAAAGTACATTTTCTTAAAAAATAAAATAAAAATAATAAAACTAAATGAAGCATTTGGAATATTGTGCTTGTATACGTGAGCTTTCTGATGTCAAGGTAACATACTGGAATTAAGTAAATTGGTAGCAGTTGCATTTGGAAGCAGTGTGATATGTCTTTATGTATATTTAGAAGGCAGGTTTTGACTACAGTCCTCTGATTTTGTGTGTGTGATTCTCAGAGACTGGAGAAGGGGCATGCAGCACTAACACTGATAAGCCAGTTCTCCCTTTGCTGATGGCAGGAGTGCAGAGACCCCAGCTGTGGCTGAGAAAGTCCATCTCAGTGATGCAGGCCAGGGTGGCATATGGAAGGATACATCAAGGATTTGCTTTTTTTTTTTTTTTTTTTTTTTTTTTTGTTAATGGAAAGGAGAGTCTTTTGCACCCTGCTAGTATTTGTGGGTTGTACACCAGAGCGTACTGAGCCTTCTGTTACAGAGGAGGCACTGCTGGCTGTTTTCCTTGCCAGAAGACCAGGAACTTTTGGGGGCTGTTTTTCAGCAATGGTTCATCTATATGAGGCAAAAATCCTACCCTTTTTGCTGTATGTGTGTGCTTTGAGGAAGGTGTTTCCTGCAGTATTCCTTGCTTATTCCTGCTTTCTCAGTTCAGTGGAGGTACAGGAATACAGGGCAGCTCCTCTTAGCTGTGGAACCCAACATAATCTTCAAAGCTCCAAAATTCCTTAAAGCATTACATACTTTGCTCAAATGGTGGCTTTCATGTCTCCTAGATTTATGGTCCATGGCAGGGAGCAACTTGGGTTGACATTAATTTCTCTGGGGTGAGAGAAGATTTAGCACAAATCACCCAGGTTTGAAGATAATGTGGATTTTTTTTTTTTTTTTTTTAATAAAATTTTAATCTGTTTTCTTTGTTCCTCTGGAAAGAAGTGGGGAAGAAATTCAGAGAGAATTATCAATATTTCTCAATGTTGCTCCAGTTTGGAACACAAACTCTGTTTTGTGCCAAAACACTGGAATTTTCAGGACAATGAGAATTCCAAATTTTGTGGAGGGCTTCTACTGTGCTCCTGGCAGTCCTTGTGGTCCCCTCTCAACTGCTTCCCCTTTCCTTTCTTTGATGGTATTCTAAGACTTCCTACCACTGTCTAATGGGAGATGCTATCTTTCTCCTAGTTTTCTCTATGGCCTTCACTCCTGCATATTCAAGCCTTTTCAATCCTCATGAATTTCATAAGCTGTTCTTGTCCCACCTGGAACTTCATTTGGATGTGCTTATGCCTCTGCCACTTTCTCTTCTGTTGCAACTGTTCTCTTGCTTTTACATTTTCTAAATTACATGGTATGTTAATTAAACTTAGGCATTAAACTTCATTGGAAAAATGCTGAGGTCTTGTACACTTTGCCATGGTACTGTGGAATAATGAGTCAGTGTGCCTGTACACATGTCCATTGCCAGTGTCAGATAAACCATATTAAGCTCTATTAATTTGAACCCAGATTTGAGGGTAGAAATTAATCATCTTTGCAAGCACCTAAGATAGTTTAAAATGCAATTGTTTTGAGGACATTGTGAAACCTCTTGCTAGTTAATCCTGGTCCTACCATGAGAGCCGACTGATCTTACTGACTCTCATCTTTTTCAGGGTAAAACCAGCTGCTTTAACCTAACCAGCAGTTACACTGACTGAGTGTAACTCAGCTTTGAGTGAAGTAAACTTAAAATATCTTCAAATATCTTAGTTGAGGAATGGGAATGTCAGTAAATTCTAGCCTGTGGTCAAGGATGAACAGTTTGGATGCCCAGAAGCAGATACTTTTTTTTTTTTTCCTTCGTCAGATTTTTGACTGTCTAATTGTACCAGTAAGTGGAAGGTTTGGATGATGCCTTGGTGACTTTCTGATCTGTGCTTAGACTTGAAAGCCCAGATCTAAAATTTGAGTTATTTATCTGAAAAACAAAAAATGAGATGGACATTGAATATCTTTACATTTCAAAGTCAAGGAATGTGTGACTTGTGAAGTTTTGTGCTTGGTGGCAGATTGAAGTTGAGAGCTGAAGCAGAATTGATTGCATCTTTGCCCTGTGTGGGAGCTTAATGACAGTAAAACTTCCCCAGGTCCTACTAAAACAAATTAATTTAGTTGGTAAGTGAAGGAACAGGCTCTGCAGATGTGTGATACAGGCTGGTAAGATCTGAAGCCCCGTGTCCTTCAGTTCAAAGTTTGGAAACTGCACAAAAGTGTTGCCATTTGATCAATTAAGAATTCTCTTTTGAAACTTAAATACTTTGTACGTTATTTCTATTGTGTTTTCCACAACAATATTATTTTAACTTTAGGAACTGCAGTGCCTATATGTATTCTGAAACAATATTTGACACTGTTTTGAAAGATTCAAGTGAACACGTCTTGAGTTCATTTCAGGAGCATAGATAATTCTGTGGCAAAAGTTTTGTAGCTCTTCTGAGTGTGGCTATAATTGTTCTTGCTCAAATATTGATAAAATCTCCCTAACTGTATCTTGGAAGTTGTGTTGTGCTCTGGGTGGGTTTTTATTTTATTTTATTTTATTTTATTTTATTTTATTTTATTTTATTTTATTTTATTTTATTTTATTTTATTTTATTTTATTTTTACCCTTTGTATTTCGAAGTTTGGTTGTCATTTTCTGTAAAGCTGAATTACTGAAAGCAAAGAATGGGGAAGCAAATATGTATCAAAACTAGGAATCAGATATTTTTTCCAGACTCCCAATGGCAGTGCAAAACAATTTTTTTTTTTTTTTTTTTAAAACCACGTAGTCAAGAGAAAGGGAACTAGATTTTGGTTAATCTTTCTTCTTGTAATTCTTCTGGGAATTTCATATCTATGTTTGTCCTGGCTGAGAAACTTGTTAGAATGGCCCTCTGGCTACCATGCCTTTTAAATAGCTGTATACTAGTTTTGTGGCATTGCTGAAAATGATGAGATGATTTGCAGGTAGCTGTGTAGTGGTTGGAGTGAGCAAGTTAGACAATATGTACAAAATGCTTTTATTTTTTTAATTAATAATTTCCATCAAAATGTTTTTTTTTTTTTTTTTCCTTTTTCTTCACGTACATTGCTCTGGTAAAAGGGTCAAAATGTTTATTTCTCCTAAGCAAATAATCTATTTAGAGAGATCTTTTTTTTTTTTTTTTTTTTCTTTTTGAATCTCCTTTGAGGGGAACCTCCGTTTACCTACTGGGCCTTCCCTGAGGTTGGAATGGGAAAGTGAGACCTTTTGCACATGATCTTTGGGTCAGTGCTTCTGTGACATGTCTTACTACCACTGTAGATACTCTTACCCTAGACCATAGACTTGGTTCTCTTATTTTCCAGAAGCATCTTATTTATATGTCTCTAATTCAACCATCTTTCTGTAAACATTATCTCCAAGGTTAAAGTGTTGAAAAAGAATAACTTATTAAAAAAGAGAGTGAGAGATTCAGTATACTTCCAGACAGTACCAACAGAGGAGAAGCTTGTTAAGTGGTGCTGTAAAGCTAAAATACCTTTTTTTTTTTTTTTTTTCCCCTTAGCACAGGAGTTGCAAATCATGTGACAACACACAGTGTGGGGATCGTTGGCTAGACTTTATTTGAACTGGCCCCCATGCCTGGCTGTTATATAGTCTGTGGCTGAGTGAATCACTTAGATTCTATATTCTTTAGTCTTCCCAAGTGTAATGCTTCTTTTGAAATTTTGATTGTCAGAAATAATAGAAAAATAGTTACTCATGATGTTGGCTTATGTGTGCGGTTAAATTTCTATTTTATCAAATGAATGACTAGACATGAGCTTTATGTCTAATACATATTAAAGGATAATGATGTATTTCTATTGTGCCATACAAATGAGGCATGACTTCAAAAAATTGCAGTGTAACCACTGCAGCTTGGTTTATGCATAAATGCAAATTAAAAAAAAAACAAAACTTTAAATGCTTCTTATCCTACTACTTATCAGACACAGTTGGTTAATGGCAACTACTGTTCACAGGTGCTTCTGGCATCAGAGCACTGGGAATCAAAATAAAAGGTTTTAGTATGCTTTTGTGTGCCTGAGCTATATGAACAATGACTCGGCTTCAAAAGATGCTTCTCTACAGTTGGCAAAAGACCTGTGTGTGCTTCTCTAAATCATTTTGCCATAGTGACAAAGCAATGACAGTTCTCCATGAAACTGCAATTTAAAGAAGAAACTAATTAGTTCTGTGTAAACAAAGAAAAGCTTGGCCAAAATCTGACTGAAGAAGAGGAGGAACTTTAGGATAGCAAGAGAGAAAACAACCGTGTCCTCCCTAGCAAAACTCTGACTTAGTGTAATTTAAAAGGAAGTGTGCTGACTGTCTTTCAGCGTAGACTCGAAATCTGTGTCAGCAATTGGGTTGAGAGAAAATATTTTTTCACCTTCTCAGATTGCAGGTCATATTTCCAAATATTTTTAAATTAACCAAGCATAGTTCTTTCTCTTGTACTTTCTCCCTCTTCATAAAAACTCCATATGTATCCTAGAAGGGCACTGATTTGTAGAGAAGCTCTACCCAACCAGCTGAAGAAAAAGAGCTCAGCTAAGATATGAGGGGACAGGAAAATAGGGACTGAGCAGAATGCTTCTCTCCATGGTAAAGAACATATTGCAGCTGACAAACTTGAGATTTCTGTTCATAACTAAAACAAATCCACTTTCTACCTCCATATGGGGTCAGATTCCAAGTTGTCTGGAGGCATTTAAAAGGAGTACCTATTCCACTGTAAGATTCATGTGTACCAAGAGGCCATGCATATATGCTAGCATTTTTCTATTTTCATCTATCACAGAATCACAGAATTTCTAGGTTGGAAGAGACCTCAAGATCATTGAGTCCAACCTCTGACCTAATACTAACAGTCCTCCACTAAACCATACCCCTAAGCTCTACATCTAAACGTCTTTTAAAGACCTCCAGGGATGGTGACTCCACCACTTCCCTGGGCAGCCTGTTCCAATGCCTAACAACCTTTTCAGTAAAGAAGTTCTTCCTAACATCCATCCTAAACCTCCCCTGGTGCAACTTTAGCCCATTCCCCCTTGTCTTGTCACCAGGCACGTGGGAGAATAGACCAACCCTGGTCTTCTTCCACGTCAGCTTGTCTTTGGGCATGGGGGGACAGACCATTCCTGTGCCATTAAGATTTCCTTCTTGAAGAGCGCCCAGCCTTCCTGGACTCCTCTGCCCTTCAGAACTGCCTCCCAAGGGACTCCACCAACCAGTGTCCTGAGCAGCTCAAAGTCAGCCCTCCGGAAGTTCAATACAGCGGTTTTACTGGTCCCCTTCCTGGCCTCACCAAGAATAGTGAACTCCACCATTTCGTGGTCACTCTGCCCAAGACAGCTCCCGACAATCACATCCTCCACCAGTCCTTCTCTGTTTGTGAAGAGAAGGTCTAGCGGGGTGCCACCCCTGGTAGGTTCACTAACCAGCTGCGTCAGGAAGCTATCTTCCACACTCTCCAGAAACCTCCTAGACTGCTTTCTCTGAGCTGTGTTGTGCTTCCAGGATATGTCAGGGAAGTTGAAGTCCCCCACGAGAACAAGCACCGACGATTTTGCAACTTCTGTCAGCTGCCTGTAGAACTCCTCATCCGTCTCCTCATCCTGGTTCGGCGGTCTATAACAGACCTCGACCAGGACGCTAGCCTTGTTGGCCTTCCTGCCGATCCTAACCCAAAGGGACTCAACCTTGTCATTCCCAGCCTCGAGTTCTACAACCTCGAAAGACTCTAATATAGAGAGCCACACCACCACCCCTTCTGTGCTGCCTGTCTCTTCTGAAGAGCCTATAGCCAGTCATTGCAGCACTCCAGTCATGAGAGTGGTCCCACCACGTCTCCGTGATGGCAACCAAGTCGTAGCCTGCCTGCCGCACGATGGCTTCCAGCTCCTCCTGTTTGTTACCCATGCTGCGTGCATTGGTGTAGATGCACTTCAGCTGGGCCATTGCCTTATCCCCAGGCGTTGCCATTGTTCCCCCTGGCACAGCTCCAACAATCCTTGTTTCAGCCCCATCCCCCTTCTTACCTAGTTTAAAGCCCTCTCAATAAGCCCTGTCAGCTCCTGGCCCAGGATCCTTTTTCCCCTTAGAGATAGGGACCTGTCTAGCAGCCATCAGGCTGGGTGTCAAGTAAAGCACCCCATGGTCAAAAAAAAACAAGGTTTCTGTGCTGGCACCAGCCTCTGAGCCAAAAATCTATGTTTAAAATCAAATCTATGTTTAAAGTCAAAATGGATTTCCGGGGATATCTGTATATGAGTGTTCATGCATGTCTATGTAATCTCACTTTACTAGATGAACCTTAGACCTCCATATCATAAAGTTTTGGATTTTAACACGTATAAGTTTACTAATGAGGAGTGAACAGTCTACCATTCCTTCTCCCTCTTGTCAAACTAATATTGACTTGTGCAGCCTGTTCTGTTAGGTCATGCAATATTGATATAGTGTGTTTCTATCTTCAGCTTCCTATTTCCTGCTATCGTGCTTGCTTAATATATATTATTTGGTCAGGATGCCCCTGGCTCATAGGTGTCACTGTGCCATTCAGTGCCATAAACATGAAGTGCTAATTCCAGAATAAGCTATTCCCACAATAAAGAGCTATAGCAAACCAGAATTAGCACTAAGGAAAAGTATCAGAACAAAGGATTTTCAAAGGGTCACAGAAGGCTAGAAGATCCCTATTAGAAACACACAACTTGTAAAATGAAATCAACAGAAGAGCGAACAGCTTCCATAAAACCATTAAGAATAAACTGACAAAAATACTTGCAGAATGACTACAAGGGCTTTTTATCAGGGACCATGTACTATGCTCTCAGCACCAATTTCACACTCAGGACCTTTATCTGAGAATGTTTTGCCTTAATCCAGTCCTGACTGATCTAAAAATGGAGTTAAATAGCAAGTATTAGTGAATCATCAAGCAGGGTATAAGATAAAGCTATGTGTAAAGAATTGTTCCTTTGAAATGCCATAAAAGTACTGAAGAGTTCAGCAGCAAAACAAGTTAAACACAGTCCAGTATCTTGGAGAAGGCAGAACCTGACTGTCATTTTACCAAAAATTGTGATTTTGAAAAGCTTGAAAATTAGAAGTCAAAAGGTTTGGATGGTCAGTCATTGTACAGAAATGAGTTTTTCTTTAAAAAAAAAAAACAACAACAAAAAACTACTGGTTGTATTTTTTTGCAGGGTAGAAGAACCCTGATAGTCTCTGACTTTTATGACTGTTGACACAAAGATGTTGCATTCTTTTGGTAGATGTAATAAAAGTACAACATCTTTATTTTCTATTTCTGTCAATGAAAGTAGAACAAAAAGCTATGATCTCCACTGAAGAATTGCTGCTTTTTTAGTTTGGGATTCTGTGCCTTGCACAATGAAGCCTATGTCACAGTGCATACTATTTAATCTGAGATCTTCCCATTGAACTGTTAAAATGTGATGTACAGAAAATACATATCTTGGTGGAAATGCTTTAAAGTTATCTCGAAGGTCAGATCACATTCTGATGAGTCCTGAGCTATTCTTATGCTTCACTGCACAGCACACATCAGCTTATTTTTTTATTGTTCTATTATACTGTTTTATTATACTATTATTGGTTGAAATTCTTCAGGACAGAAAGAGGGATTTAATATACCCAAACCATTTGTTGCAACATTCCCTTTTATGTTGCTGAAAATGGAGCCAAAATCACGATTGCCTTTAGGTAACAATGATACTCCAATGGAGGTGTTTTTCTAAAAAAGCAAACAGAAGCTCCTTTTTTTTTTTTTTTTTAACTAACATTGCAAAGTGTTCCAGTGCCTTTCCAAGCTCAACACAGAGGTGCTGTCTATTTGGAAAAGCATCTGTACAAGGAATTCTTATCAGCTCATTAACAAATGAGCTAGCATGTCTGAAAATGCCCTAGATACAGAAGTATGACTGTATTGCTTTTATTAGTGTCCCAACAGGCATTTCCTTTCCCTAAAAAATATTAACTAAACAGCAACAACAAAAAGATATTAACTTCATAACAGACAGAGATGATGCAAGACATTCATTTAGGATATGAAGTTTGTTTAAACTATTTTGCTCCACTGTATTCTCCTGGCCTTCCTCTCCTCTGAACTGTAGTTACCCATTGCAATGCCCTCTGCTGATGATGTGCTGGTATTTGGTGTGTCAGAGTACACAGAACACCTGCTCCTCATATGCTTCTGAAATCTTGCTTGTCATCCAGGACTAAAGCAAGAAGTAGTTTTCAACCAACTCTGTCTCTTGCTACAGTTAGATGTCAGGAACAGATGTTCAGGCTTTAATCTGTGCCAGAGGTGGGGAGAAGCGGAGATTTCTTTTGCAATTACTGGGGCAGACAGAGATGGAAACTCCTGAGCACTTTGGTAGCTTCCAGGGGGCAACACAAAAGCACAGGGTAACAAATTTAGATCATGGGTAGAACTGTTGGTTTGATACCCTATGGAAATGACTTGAAGGAGATCAGAAACTTAGAGGCAAACAATGTTCATTCTATCAAAATCTGAAACATCTGAATAGGAATCTATGCCTATCACAGGCACTGTGGAAATATCTAAATATCTTCTGGGTAATTTCCACTGGTTATTATTTCCTCCAGTGCTTATGCAAAATACAAGACATTTAGCAACTGCTTCTTTTTAGTGGTCTATCCCTATTTTCCCATATTAGCTTTTCACTCTTCTGTATTTTCTCAGAAATACTATTCCTTGCACGCTGATGGTGGCCAGGTGCTCCAGTGGAGGAAGCATTTCATGAACACTGAGGTATCATCTGTTGCTGCATCCTTCCAGATGGCTTAAAACCCTGGACATTAGCATGAGGTATTTTTGGAGAGGAAATGATTTCACTTATTTTGGTGAAATATCTAGAGTAACAAGTTGAGTAGTGCCTGCTCTGAATAGTCCAGACTTTGACCTTAAGCTTTTTTTTTTTTTTAAATTTTAATTTTATTTATTTATATATTTTTTTAGCTCTTATTCCTGTGGAGTGCAGCTACTTTGCTGATAACCTCATTGCACATAAAAGACTCTCAACCTTAATAATTAGTTTCCTAGAGATGTACCACACAAGCTTTGCCTAAAAATCTCATACTTGAAAAAGTGTCAACAAATCTCACACCAGTTAGTATCTTAAATTAGGAGCTATAGGGGTGTGGGTATTTTCCAGTGCCTTGATAAATAAGAATTACCCTGGTGGCTGTGGCATAAGGCTCTTTTGGAGACAGCACATAAAAGTCTGCTTGTGTATGTTGATAACTGAGAATGGTTATAAAAAGTTTCTAGAAGATAATCTTTTGCCTTGTAGAAAGGGATTTACTAGTCATAATTCAGACAACTTATCTGCTTGGAATAAGACTTTGGTATTCTGCAGTCCACAAGTTTCCATGGTATGACTGAGCTGAAAGCTCCATTCCAGACAGAGACAGGAGAAGTAGGTATTAGGTAGTTATTCACTTATGATACAGTCATATGGTAATATTGAAATGTACAGCTAAAAGCTTATTTTAAGAATTGGATGCAGCACAGCCTGAAAGATGTACTTTTTAATGATGGAAAGACAGGAGGTACATTCTGGCTTATGATTTGGGGACTTTCACTGAGGTGAAATTCCCATTTCATTCATGGATGAATGAGGAATAATTTTTGTGAGATGATAGTGATGTATGAATCATGTTTTTCTTCTACTGACAGGACAATCTTTATAATTACAGATGGCCATGCTTCGGTTGCCTTACACTTTCAGCAAATGACATTGAATATTAGTGATTCTGCCATATCTGCAGGAAACGGTTTGAAGCTGCAATTCTGCAGAATGATCACATATTCTGGAGTCTTACACTACTAAATTGAAGTCTTTCTGACCTAAAAATTAGATCCCTGGCACTGCAAATGATGCCACAGTCATTGTTTGTTCTGCAGCAATATATGAATAAATACGTGCCAATACAGCTTCTTTTGTCATATTGTGTGTATTTATAGACAGCAGCTATTGTAGTATGGGATAAGGGGAATTAGTGTTTAAGGGCTTTTAGAATCTGCTGATATAAGACAGAAAGGAAAGGTTTAGGGGTATTGAAAGGGATACTTCCAACAACAATGATACATTTGTGGGAGAGGTAAGCTAGATAACTCAACTCTTTTCAAATGGTGATCTTTTAAAATGAGTAAGACTCTCCAGAGGGGTAATGGGAAAGAAATATTAATGTAGATCATCTGTGGCAAAACAGGATCTATGAAGGGCTTCAAAAGAGAGAACCCAGTGCAGGGCATGCGGTCAAGGCCCACAATGCAGAAAGGAGAAGATGCAGAGATAGTCAGTGGGAATATGATGAGCAGAAAACTGATGGCTGGTGAGAGATATTCCTGCAGCAGGAATATCATTAGGCCACAGCATTGGGCTTGAGCTGTGGAAGTGTCAACAGGACGAGAATGCTGGATGCATGGGCTGAGTAGATGTTAATAGGAGTATTCGAACTGCAGCCTTAAGATCTCTGTAGAGTGAAGTTTGCTTTCTGGCTGTTTAAAAAAACATGCATGGCTTTTTATTTTACAGCCCACCTTTAAACTCTAAAAAATAACATGCTTCCCCTTTTCATACTTTATACTTCAGAACTACCATTCTCTCCCTCTTTCCCCAGCCTTTTTCATTCTTTGCCCTCTCCTGTGAATAGGCTTACTGAAAGCCTCAGGACCTCCTTGCCACCTGCTTGCTACATCTCTACCATTGACTATCCTGGACTCCTTTTTGCAAGTTGCTTGCTTGATCTTTCAGCCACCTGCTTCCTGGTGGGTAATGTTATGACAGGAACAACGAAGAAGCATGTGATAAAGTAATAATTTGGGTAAAATAAGCACCAAGTTTTGTCTTCCTATTCAGTCCCTTAATTTGGTTTGCTTTTTTTTTTTTTTTTTTTTTTTTTTTTTTTTTTTAAATTAACCATTTGTGAAATCTGCTTTTTCCACTGGTGTTGTTCTGTCCAGCCTATTGACAGACATGAAGTAGATGAAAAGGGCATGGAAGTGGTTCTCTGGTGTGCATGCCAACACTTGTTACAAGAGGCTGTTTTAGCTCATTGGAACTGTGATCCCCTGAATTTTTACCTTCTGTTTCCCAGTGTGACTGGAGCACTTGACAGTCACTATGCACTCCTGCTGTCAGTGATATCAGTCTGTGGAGAGCTGTGCTGCATGACAGACTCTGCATAAGCATCTCTGCCACTCAAGTAAGATCTGATACTGTTTAGCAAGTCCTTATTTGAAAGGACTGCCACGAACCTGATGACTCCAAAACCAGCTGGGAATGCTGAGCACACTGTCTGTTCCTAGCGAGCTGGACGCCTTATGTCTGCTTTATGCGTATCTGTTTGGAATGTCATGAAGTGTTTGTTTCAAAAAGCACTCCTTAATTAGTGACATCCAATTATGAGTATGGTTATGGATATTGTGGTATGTGATAAATCTCTATCCAGTTCCCACATCTGATGTTTTATTTTAAAGCACAGAAAGATGTGTTTGCACATATATGCTCAATTCTAGTAGCTTTAAGACCTCTGGTAGGTCTTAAATCACAGTTTCTCTTGTTCCAGAGTTTTATTTTATTTTTAAATCTGTTTTTTATTCCTCCCTCATTTCCCCTAGTAGAAGTGGTGATAATTAACATGAAAGTGTACTGAGCATTTGTGCAAAGCTCACTGACAATGCTGGGTGAGGGTTGCCTGGCTACGCTCAGGTGTTTCTTTCTTATCACCACTGCTATTAGCCAAACTAGTGAAAAATAAGTATAGAACTGCCGATAGGTGTTGAAATTAGAGGGTACGATGACAATGTAACTCTTCCTCATCTTTCCTACAGCACTGGGAACCTACCTGCATTTTTCTGTTCACCTATCACAACAGCTCCTTTGGACACATAGCATTTACTTCTACTCTCAGCCATTTGCTGTGGTTGGTACTTACTAAGTGAAATGTGAATTCTTCCTAGAGACTTCTACAGAGCAGACTAATGATTACTGTGCAGGATAAGCTCCATGGGGAAGGGACTGGCTCTTTACTGCAGACTCTTCATTGACACTAGTAGTGATGTTTCTTGGCATACAAGATTTTTGTCTGGTCTTTTGCGTGATGAGTAACAATGATGAGTACTTTGAGAAAGGCACAGAAAGAGGAACTGAGGAGTTTCTCCTAGGTGACTGTGAGACAAGGTCTAAGTCCTTATGTCAGAACCTCTGTCTTCTGAATGTTAAAACCTCTAAGTGTGTTTTTCTGGCTCAAATAGAGTATAATTTTCAAGATGCTCCTGGAGTTAGGAGGACACTCCTGTTGTTACAGAGCAGCACTTCTGAGATGTGAGGGTCAGGAAATCGTCATTGCTTATGAAATGTAGTAATTCAGCCCTTATGCAATGACTGGATGCAGAACCTACTCCATGTGGAGCTGAAGATATGCGGCTCCTATGGAGGGGCAGTGAACAAATCATGCCTTGCTTCAGCTGCACTCATTCTTGTACATGTATTAGTTTTTGGTGGAGAAAGAGAGCCTGTGCTGGAAATTTGAATAATGTGGTAAAGAGGTCATATAAACTTTTATATAACTGAGCAAAAATTTAACAGTGAATCACCAATGAGATGGTGTGCACAACAACAGCATATTCTCTGTGTCAGTGCAGTC
Organism: Aythya marila; assembly: GCF_965140915.1. NCBI lineage: Eukaryota > Metazoa > Chordata > Aves > Anseriformes > Anatidae > Aythya > Aythya marila. The sequence continues at coordinate 14,033,207 of NC_139044.1, forward strand.
AATGTGAAATAGCTTTTGATTGGCATTTGCAGTCTGAGCTGCCCCCCATTATCTGGAGCCTGTGGATGGTGCTGTTTGTTCATTAAACAGCTGGGGAGTGTAGAAAATGCTTATGATTTTCATGCTTACACATCTTAGCAAAAATTATTTTGGATGATTATTTGGAAGAGCGTCTGGATGAGGATAAAGACAAAAGCTGGGATGGGAAAATAAGGGAAAGGAGTTAATTCAGCTAACTCTTCCCACTCTGGTTTCTTTCCAGTGCCCATGCATTGATTACTTACATTCTGCTCACAAACTCTTCCACTTGAAGGGAAAACAATATAGCCACTTCCTTAAGGCACCTGCAAATCACCTGTCTGTCTTAGCAATTCTTAGTTTTCATCATCTCTGGAAATGCAATCTTTGTATTTTTTTTTTTTTTCTCTTTGCTCCTCTTCAGTGTTATGCTCTTTCTTTTGGGGACTGACTTTTTTGTTATTTTTTCTCTGAGGTGACTAGTGCTTAAGACACCTCTGCAGTTAGTTGGAACAGCCTCTGGAATTTGAGATTCACTATTTCTTTTCATACATCTTTTTTTTTTTTTTTTTTTTTTTTTTTTTTTTTTTTAATAAATATTTTAGATCTCTCAATCTTACCTGTGAGATTGGTTTTATTTTTCAGAGGCTGTTTGCTTATAGCTTTTACATTCCTATTAAACTGCATCAGCTTCTACTGTCCTTTAACTTAACCAGGATGAATTTCATTTATATATCTCATCTTTCTTTCTTTCTTCCTGTAGTGGGCTTCTCCACACACCAGTGAGGCAAAATCGTAATTCCACAGTTGTTTCATATTACCTCAAAGTCAAGGTTCCAAATGCCAAAATCCATGTTCTTCCTTCAGGTCTTAGTTTCTTTGAGCAGTCAATATTAGATAACATCTCTCTGCAGGCTCAGTGTGATCTCTTACCAGCCTTGCTCTTATTGTGCTGCTAGACTAAGAAAGGAAGTGAGAGCATTTGTTGGTTACTTACACCTCTAGGCATTGCTTTATTATATAGATGAACTAGTGAACATTCAAAAAACCACACATACTTATTTATTTTACATACACATATATGGTTATTTTACCTATTTTAGCACATACTGCCGGTGTTACATTCACAACCAAAGAAACATTTGAGCCTCACCTAATTTTTACTCTGTTTTGATTTTCTGTCTTTAATGCACATATGGCTTCTTTCTGTAGCATATAACAATAAGGGGATGAACATTCAGAATGCAAGTTTGGGGTAAGAATGCATCAGTGAATATTGCACTGGCTTTGATAGAGCAAAACTATCCTCAACAGGCTCTGGTGTTTAATTTAACACATTCAGTAAGCACTTTCACACCCATAATGATGAGATTTTTTTTTAGTTTTCAGACCTTTTCCTCTACCTTTTGCATCATGATAAATTAATCTCTCCTTTCTGTTCTTTTTTCCAGGTTTAAACCCCCTGGAAATACATTATCACTCAGGCCAATTTCAATTAATATGAGAATTAGGCTTTGTCAGACATTTGTTTCAAATGGTTTACCTACGGAGCAGAATTAATATCTGGAGCTAATTTCTCTAAGATTACCCAGGGCTGTATATAAATCACTATGTACATTTCATTTCCTTGACCACTAATTTTGCTGTTCTCTCTAGAAACACTGACCAGGGCCAGAACAACCATTATTCCAGTCTTTCATGAGATACAGCCTGTTATTTTTACTTGAAGCAGGATCTATGACAAATTAACTTCATTAACTTCAAGCCAGCACCCAACTCTTCATTTATATATATATATATATATATATATATATATAAAAATATAGCTCACAGATCTCTAGCTGCAATAAAGCATAACATCAGACTTCAATGAGAAGTGAAATTCATCTCTCCCTTCAGAGCTTTGAGGCAAAGGGCCTCTTCTGAAGCGTGAATAAAGTAGTTTTGGCTTTTGTGCCCTAGTTCTTTATAACCATCCTTCCCTCAGTGGCAACTGTCTCCAGCAATCATGTTGTGCTAATCCACTGCAGGCCAAGTCCTTTAAATTATTTCAAACAGTCTGAGGGGTTTGGGCTGGTGCCTTGGCATTTTGTCTAATGCAGAGGAGGGGGAACTTATGTGGTTGTTTTCCCAAGGAAAAGTGCAGATAATAAGAGCCTCCAATGCATTGGTGGTGGTACACGATGAAGGTGCAGTTACTCGTGGCAGGTGGACATCTTATTCGTGCTTTGAATCTAATGGACAGTGGAATAGTTGAGTAGAAATGGCTCACGCCTGAGCTGAGGTTAGTAGTGTTACCCTCTTTGCATCTTTCAGAACACAAGTTGCCCTAAAGAAAATTTGGGAGAGACAAGGGTGTGTCTGTTGCACTCCTTCTTGATAAGGATTGGTGCAGGTGGTGGAGAAAACTGTACAACCTCAGGATACTCCACAATATTTACAAGCAACTTCCATACAGGCCAGAGGGCCCAGTGTGGCTCCTTCTGCTCTCTCAAAGGCAATGCAGCTCCACACCGCTGCTGACCCAGTGCTTCTGTCTCTATGATGCTGGACTGTCCTGAAGAGTAAGGTCTGAGCAGACCGTCTCAGCAGGACTACAATGGCCAACTGGGTTCAAGCATGGTATATCAGTGCAGACTTGATTCTAATAATTAACTTGAGTTCCGTCCTGTCTTAGCTGATAATACCTGCAAGGATCACATTTTGAACAGATTTTTTTCCTCAGGACTTCCCTTCTCAACCAACATGTTTTTGCAGGGTGATCATGCGCCTGCCACTAACTCTCTTGTTACAGGATGTCTTAGTTTAGTTTGGTGGTGAAGACTGATGTTTCTAGAAGTATTTTTATTTAGTATTTAGTATCTTTCTGGAGGAGCCGGGATATGACACAGGCTTGATCCTCATTTTTTTTTTTTTTTTTAGAACCAGATGGGATCTAGATTGTCCCAGAGCAAGATTTGTATTTGTTTTGGTGTTCTTTTTAAATCCTTCACTGTCCAAAAAAGAAAAAAAAAATCCTCAACAAGACCTACAGTTCTCAATGCCTTGTATTAACACACTTAAACCTTGATCTTGTTGTCTTCTCTTTTCCCCTTTGGATCTGCTGTATGACCCTAATGCCTATCATCAAATCCAACTACTGGTTCCACTCAGGACCACGCAAAAATCAAGCTGTATGTCTGAGAGCTTTGTCCAGATGCTTCTTGAACTCTGTCACACTTGGTTCCATGGCCACTTCCCTGAGGAGCCTTTTCCAGTGCCTGACCACCCTCTAATGATGAACCTCTTCCTAATATTGAACCTGAACCTCTCATATCACAGCTTTATACCATTCCCTCAGGTCCTGTCACTGTCACCAGAGAGCAGAGATCAGCTCCTGTTCCTTCACTACCCTGCAGGAAGCTGCAGGCCGCCATGAGGCCTCCCCTCAGTCTTTTCTCTGGGCTGAACAAACCAAGTGACTTCAGTCACTCCTTGTACATCTTCCCCTCTAGACCTTCTACCATCTCTGTTGCCTTCCTTTGGACACTTACATTGCTGCACCCAAACCTGCATGCAGTACTTGAGGTGAGGCCACAGCAGCACAGAGCAGAGCGTGACAATCCCTTCCCATGACTGGCTAGCAGTGCTGTGCCTGATGCACCCCAGCATATGGATGGCCCTTCTGACTGCAAGGGCATGCTGCTGGCTCATTTTCAACTTGCTGCCAACCTGAACCCCCCAGGTCCCTTTCCACAGGGCAGCTCTCCAGCTTTATTTTCCCCCAGTCTGTATGTATATTCAGGATTGCCCCATCCCATGTGCAGCATCCAGTACTCACTCTTGTCATATTGTTGGTGATTGCTCAGCTCTCTTTATTTGTCAAGATCTCTCTGCAAGGCATCTCTACCCTTGACAGAGTCAATGTCTCCTCTGAATTTGATATTATCTCCAAAGTTAAGGATAAACCTTCCAGCTGATAAGACTGTGAACCAAGGGGTCCCAGCCTGGGACTATGCAGATGCTGTAGAGTTCTGCAAACCCATGGTGGGTGTGCAGGAGAAAGGGGAAGTAGGAGGAACAAAGAATGGGATAGAGGGGTGGGTGAGTGTGCATACACAGCAAGGCAGGCCTCAGGTCTGACTGGGGTTACTGGGCATACAAATGGACTGTGCCACTTGAAGGGTTTGTGAACGTGTGTGTGCTTGTAAACGTGGAGAAATGTGTGCATGTGCCTGCACTAGTGAGCTTCTGTTTCTACCAGCTGTAGAGCTCTTGGCTGTCTGTGTCTGTTTTACATGAGTCCGGTGTGTAAGTGCTGTTGGAAGCAGCCTTTGTGGCCGGTCACATCAACGTCCTGTCTCTGGAACAGGTGCTCAGCTTTGCTGACAGCTGGACCTGCAAAAGGCAAAGCAGCAGCCGTGTTCCCCAGTCTGGGCAGAGACCCCAGGTCTCTGAGCAGTGCTGGGCTGCAATGGCTGGACTGGAGTGGTGCTGGGCTGGAGTGGCTGCAGAAGGCATTCGTGCTCTTTGCTCTTTACCTCCCTTAACATCAAACGCTATAAAGCTGTGGGCAGACAAGATCAGGAGAGACTGCTGGGCTTTCATGACTTACAGAATAGAATTATTTAGGCCGTTTGCTAGGAAAGAGGTTTAGATCTTATACTGCCTAGTAAGTTAAAAGGTCTCTGTATTTGAGTCTGCTGTAAGATCCTGAGGAGACAGAAGAATTGGCCTAATCCTGTGGTGAAGGGCAAGGGACATTTCCTTAATTAAGAGTAATTTTTTTTTTGTTAGATTTCAGTCATGTATTATTGGGGGAGCATAGAAGGGCATTGTTAAATTAGCCACATGCTTAGATCTTTGTGTTGAACACTTTTAAATTCATTTTTAAAATTCTCCTTTGTGCTGTTTTATGGATGAGTAATGTTAAAAAAAAAAAAAAAAAAGGTTGTGACCATAACATGGCATTAGAATTATCTGGAACAGCTGGTGGAAAACAGGAGGGTTTATAATCTGGTCAAGGCTCAAAATTACCTGTGAGAAGTTGGGTTGCAGTCATTCTCATCTGTAGTGCTTTGCTCAGTCTTCCTACTGGCAAATGGGAATCTTTCAATCTGAGTTCCCCTTGGAAAGTATGATTCACTTAGCACTAAAGTTTCAGCAAGCTTTTACAGCCTAATTAAAAGAGATGGGAGACAAAAACGCAGTATGGGGATACCAAAATGGGGCACTCATTCAACAGCACACTACATCCTTATTGAAAGCACAGTTCTCAAATTTACAGTATCTAAATCCCTGCTTCCCACTTACTGTCTGTGAGCAGGGAGTTCCAATCATTTTAGAAAAGCTTTCAAGATTAGGACATGAAGGTGTACTCTCTCAAGCTGTGCCACTAAACAGAACTGACTGCATCTTCTCACTGCTGGAGCCAGGTTGGCTCTTCTGCTCTCCAGCTGCTATTAATTCCTTGTGCTATGAGCAATTTGTTCCAGATCCAGAAAAAAAGCCTTATTCTTTGCAGTAAGCAGAATTATTTCCTTACAGGGATTGCTGGTGTCTTCCCCCATCAGCATGAAATGGCAGTGTAGGGGAAGACTTAAGGATGTGACTGAAATATGGGGTTACAAAGATGACCTTACCCCAGACTTTCATCCTGTTACATGTCTGGCCTACGGCTGCTCTGAGTAGATGCTAAAAGTGAAGGTAAACCTGCAGTAAGTTTTCTGATAGCTTCATTTTCAGTGAGATTTTGAACTTGGCAAGGGATGCAAAGGATAACACCAAGGGATTCTACAGATACATGTATGTTTGTTGGCTGGAAAGCTAAAGACAGTGTACTCCTCCTGATAAACAAGATAGGAGAACTGGTGACAGCAGATGGGGAAGTTGAGTATCTCAACTTTTTTTTTCTTTTTTTTTTTTTTCCTCAGTCTTTGCTGGTAATCACCCTCCCTACAACTCTCAATCTCTAGTCCCTAAATGTTAAAGAGGAGTGAAGTCCCTGCCACTGTGAGAGAAGATCAGGTTTGAGAACACCTGAGGAACTTGAACATGTCTGTGGGGCTCAATAAGATGGTTGCCAGGGTTCTGATGTAGTCACCAAACCACTCTCCATCGTGTTTGGAAAGTCATGGCAGTCTTGGGTGAAGTACCCAGTGTGGTGGTTTTACCCAGCTGGGCAGCTGAGCTCCACCAAAACTGCTTCCTCACTCCCACTCCTCAAAGGGAAAGGGAGAGAAAATACAATGAAAAGGGCTCAAGGGTTGAGATAAGGACAGGGAGATCACTCAACAATTATTTTCACAGGCAAAACAGACCCAGCACAGGAAGGACATTTACCTCTAAGAGTGGTTCCAGAGGAGGGCCACAAAAATGATCAGAGGGCTGGAACACCTCTCCTATGAAAGAAGGCTGAGAGAGCTGGGGTTGTTTAGACTGGAGAAGAGAAGGCTCTGGGAAGACCTCACTGTGGCCTTTCAGTACTTAAAGGGGGCTTATAAGAAAGATGACAAGAGACTTTTTTAAAAGAGCACATAGCGATAGGACAAGGGGTAATTGTTTTAAACTAAAATGATCATTGCATCATTTGGCTTTAGTTTAGCTTTATTTTATAGTAATAGCAAGTAACCAAAATAATAGATTATGCGGTGGAGTGAAAAGGCAAGGTGATATCAGAAGTCCCAGTCAGTTGGCAATCATTACAGAAGAGCTGCCTTGTCAATTGGGTAAAGCTAGTTTATACATGCTTGAGAACAAACAAACCCAAACAACTGGGAAACAAAGGAATGAAAGATGATATAAGCAGGGTCTGTTAAGCAAATGTAAGAATGACTGTTAGTGGATTTGAGGAAGAAGGGAATGGCACTGTGAACATTGAACTCCTCCTGGTGAGGACCTCGGGATGCTGAAGACTTGTCATCAGCTTTACTCCTACTCTATTTGAGGAAAATGGAAGCCATCAAACAGATGGACATGAAGGGTGAATATACATGTAATGCTGTAAAAAGGGATGGATAATAGATAATTCTAAGGGAATTTTTAGTGCGTGTAACAATTTTAACTGTACGATGCTTTTCTGCAGTATTGTGGACTATTGCAATTGGACTAATTCATAACTGGAAAATTTTAAATTAGGTTGGTAAGACATAAATAAAACTAACAATAACTTCTTAACTCCATAAATCTGTGTATTTATATGTATACATATGTATGTATACAAACATATGGGCCAAAATTCTGTGATTTTGAGATCACCAATCAGATAGGGTCCTTCTGCTTGCTAGTACTTAAACTTTCCAGAACCTCTTAAGCAAATCACAGTTTTTTTTTTTTTTTCCCTAGTCCTCTTTTTTTAACATGTCTGACATGTACAGTTTCCTTTTATGTGCCTGAGCCCTGTGCATTATATGGGCATATATCATCAGTGTTGTTCAAAAAAAATAAAAATCCATAATTAAGATTCATGTCAACTGCAGAGCTCTGCATTGCTTGAATGCATGGAAATGAACATGAAGAACTGAAAATAATAAAAAGGCTCTAAGTGGCACAGGCTGGAGAATTCTTGTCATCTTGGCTGTCATTTTGTCTTCCTCAGATGCTGAGTGATCAAATGTACCCTCTGATGCTGATTTAAAATTGCTGCTTTATCCTTTATTTTTGGGCTATGCTACAATAAAGGGGAAAAGTAAAACAAGATTATAATTTTGTTCCTGTTGCTTGGAGTCAGTGCAAAGAGCAGATCTATTGCCCTTCACAGTAATGCTGTAGCTAGATCTCTGGAATCTCGTGGGTTAAATTGCTAATTGAGTCACAGCAGTGTGTAGTGAATTTGGAGGACAGTATGTCAGGGGAGCCACAGAAGACCTTCAAGGCTCTTACAGATGCTGTGAATCCAGCAATAGCAGGATGAATTTCTCCTCTGCTTGTTAGGTTTTCCTTGTGCCAGAGTTGCTGCCACCAATGCAGATCAGCAGACTGAGACTGAAATAAATCTGTTCTCAGCTGCTACTATTGTTCAAAATCTGTCACTTCTGTTCAAATCTTTTTTTTTGTTGTTTTGTTTTGTTTTGTTTGTTTTTGTCTCCAGCGCAGAGGCTATGATGCTGTGGCTTGTATGCTGGCTGCTTGAGCATGGATGCTGTTGGATATATCCCTCCCACTGAGGGGAAGAGTAGCAGTGTATTAAATTACCACAGCAAGGTTCCCCTGGTGCTCATCTGCTAGAGGCCAGACTTGTACTGGGTGTAGAAGCTCCTGAAGAGCTACTCTACTGTCCAGGACTGCAGAATTGATTTCATTTCAGACTTCCAGCAGCTGAAGGGTCCTGTATGGTTTCACAGTGGACAGATGTTGTTTTCCAGGCCATGTGTCAGTCTCTCTTTCCATTCCACCATGGAGCTTTTAATCACCTCAGTGAATAAATACAATGGTAAATGTGTTTTTTGTACATTCCATGGCATTTCAGCATAGTAACACTCAAGCAGATATTCAAAGTGTAAAGTTACTTTCTATTCATGATCAGTTTCTGCATATTGATGTTATTGCTTTGAGGGCAAAGAGTTGCAGTTCTGGTTGCACTGCAGTTCAGGAATTACAGCAGCGCAGCTTATGATTGCAGTTTCTTTTATGTGTGACTTGATTTGCAGACCTTAGTTCAGAGATTCTGGTTTCTGAATTACCTGTGAAAACATTGCAGGAAAAGCCTCTTTCCTTGAAATAAGCTGGCCATCAAGGTTTGCATTATTCCTTTACCTGCTGTCAAGGACAAAATCACAAAATGGTTCAGAAACAGCTGGGAAATCTAATGGCATCTTCAGTGACTAGTCTCTTTTTTTCTTTTAATTAAAAAACTATAGGTAGAATGGACATATCGTATTAGCTGTTTGGGACTTCACCGAGGGAATCTGCTTATTCTTTTTCTCATTAACTTGTGGATTACATAAATGAGGCATGTAGTGAAATGTTCACAGAACTTGGTGTTCTTTCTTTTCCTTCTGTGCTTTCAGAGAAGATAGGCTGCTATGCATCTGTCATATTAAAACATGCCTCCTGGTAATAGCCCAAGTGCTGTGAGCTATTTTAATGTACCTGCATATTGCCATGGAGGATTTCAAATACCTCTTTCAAGCATCTTTGGAGCTTCTTTATTCAGTGCTGTCAGCAGTGTGGGAAAATTGGTTTGAAAAAACACTCCAAACAAACATAAGCCAGGGAAGGAAATACAGTAAGAAAGAAATACAAGATAGTAAAATTGCATTTATGTCTTACATTAATGTAGGTTATTGTGTGTTTATCACATGGGATAACACTTAATCTCTGGGGAAAAACATAAACCAAGTTTTCACACAAAGGGCTTTTTGTCTGTCCTGAAATGCGGTTATCTGTGAAGTGGTGGGTCTTACACTGTGAAAACTAATGTGCTCCTTGGGTAGGTCAGTAAGCTGTACTTGACCTGAGTGAGCTGAACCATTCCTGAAGAATGCTTTCTCTGACCCCAGTGCCTCACAGTGGTAACCCAGGCAATCCATACAGCTCAGTATTCAACGATTCATTGTCCTGAGTTGAGAAGTGCACCAACACATTTAACCACGTTAGCCTTGCTAATTTGCAAAAGGTCTTACTGCAAATAGAAGAACAGGTCTAGAAGAAATAGAAAAACATTTATCTATAGGTTATGGAATAGCAAAGACAGTTACAGGATTATGTCTGAGATCGTTGTTCCTGTTCATCAATTATATGATGGTGTTTATTGTAGGCTTACTTTAGTGAGTTTTTTTTTTGTTTGTTTGTTTGTTTGTTTTTTTTTTTTTGGGGGGGGGGGGGAATTCTCAAAGGCCTGGATTTAGTGACAGTGTTTGGGAACATTGACCAATATTATTTTCTCCTGTGTGGCAATGACCAGTGGAAGGCATGGGATTAACCATGAAGTCTGTTTTGTTTGCTCTGGTGTCCATATTTAACAGTAATAGGCAGTACCAGCTGCTTCAGCTGAACACATAAGTAGAGGTAATGCCCTCCCCTTTGAAGTCATCTTAATTCTTAATCAATAGAGTTTGGCTTATGCTTTATCTGTTATGTTTTTTTGGTTTGACTTTTTTTTTTTGGGGGGGGGAGGAAGGATGTCCTTTCTTCATAGACTGAATTAAATAGAGTAAAATGTAAGACTGTAGCATATACGCTTAAATTCTGGATTCTTTTTGCTTTGAAAAGGTACCAAGCATGTGTGTGAGCTGTGACTGGTTCTGATTCAGTGGATTTTAATATTTCTGACAAACACTCTCTGGACAAAGTAATCTTTCTGTTTATGCAATCTAGATAGAACACAAGAGGAGCGCAAGCTCTTCCCCATTGGCCTATTATTATGCCACAAATCAGAAAAGTGCAATTTTAAATGCAAATTTTTTTTTTTTGAAAGGATTGCCAAGCTTGAAATGTGCTGAGTAGGGTTGTCTGCTTTCTGAATGTTCAGAATATGCTAGGTTTGGTAAAAGACTATAATTTTCTGCTGTAATGATACAGCTGTTGGGAATTATGTGGTAGCCAAATTCATATAAACTTTTCCAAGAATTAAAAATGGTCCTACTCAATCCTGAAAACAAAGAGGAATAAGAAGGTAATTGCTGGATGATTGCATAGCAGAATGTTTTTGAAATGCTACCAAGAAAATATCAAAGACGTGAACCTGAGCCTGACTCTATAGTTCCAGTTCTTGACTGTCAGGAGAAGACAGCAGAAGAGTTGATAATTAACAGAATTTGGATGGCAGATCAGTATTAATTTGAAGGTAAGAAACTGAAAGTAGTGGAAAAATGAAGTAAATAATTTTTGTGATGGTACTTTTGAGTGCCAAACAACAACCATGTATGGAAAGAACTACAATACTTAACTATCTTTAGTCTATATGAATAATTTCACCTCATAATTTCACTTTCCTCACATATGGAAGAGGTTGAGATTTTATTTTTAAGCATTAACTTTGAAAATCAAAATGTTTCAGCCAAAAACTGGGCATTTGTTTTTCTTTTACATGCCTCAGAAAGGAAACAAAAACCAACCAAACCTACCAAACCAAACAATTTTCAGGAAAATATCTGCTGTATCCAAAACAAAGTTCTTTTAAATTTTGTTCTGAGAAACCTATTGAAACTAATGGGACTATGCCTATGCTAACAAAGCCTCTACTTCCTTTAATGTCTTGCTGGATTTGCGGAGAGAAATTACACAGCTTGAGAACACTGAAAGGAATAATGAAAGAAAAAGAATAAATGGAATGGGATTGTGATGAGCAGCAGCAAAGGCAGAGTTGCAACCTGCTATATTAAAAGATGGGAAAGCAATGGAGTGGGTGAGGTCACTTCATTAGAATTAGGAAAAAAAATCTTACACAGCATCCTGTACATTAATTAGCAGTAATGAAAATAACTGTTCCCTCCAGCTTGAAACTGTGGCTAATTACAATTAAGTGTTCATTACAAGCTAACATAATTAGACCTTCACGATGTTTTATAAATACACGGCTTAAATTATGCAGGGAGGGAGGAAGCGTTGTCCTTTGTAGCACTTTCCTGTCTGTCTTTATCTTGTTTTCCTTCTACTGCTACAGCTGTTTCTTAGTCTTCTTTCTCAGATGATCCCACTGTGTGTGCTAGACCTGATTATTGAGGCAGTTTCTTGCCAAGCCTGAGATACGTTTATGGTGTTTGTCCCTTGTGTCAGACAGGATTGGTGAGACCCAGCTTTGCAGAGGATTTCAGGAATGGGAGCCTCAAAGAAGTTGTGCTTTTATGTCTCTGTTACCAAATGCGTAGTTTAAATAATAAGCTTTTGTAAAATGCACTTTATCAGCATGAGCAAAGAAGGTATTAAAAAGGGGGGAAAATACTAAGATTTTCTGACTTTCCTAAAACTACAGTTTGTTTGTGATAAAACATCCAGTACTTTAGCTGATGTAGGCTACTGTGTCTGTGGTGTATTTGTGTTTTTTGTTTTCCATTGAGATCTGGAGGATACCAGCACAACAATACATTTCTTTACTTCTGGATAGAAGCCACGGTGATCTTTATTTCCACTTGGGGGTAAAAACATTGTTTACTCATTCTTCATCCTTTTTCTCTGATATCCTGTTATACTTATGTTGCATATGAAAATAGTTCCATTTAGCCTTGTCTCTGCTCTCTTTTGCCTTTATTTTCATTGAATTATATAACTAAAAAGTTGTGCTGGAAAGCAGTCACTAGAGGTTAGCCATTACGATGGTTATCTTGCAGCTAGAGGATATATGGGATCTAGAATATTGGTGTCAGGAAGCCCTGGTTTTTGTCTCACCAGCTCACAGGTGAATGTGGGATATCATCTGAATTGTTTTGTGATCTGTTCTAGTCATTAGCTCTGGAAGAGATGGAGATGACAGAGATTTGGAGGCGATTATGGCCAAACAAGGAGTGCACTGATGCCTGCCTACGGAGAAGGGAAGGAGACTGGAGAGCTAATTGAGCATGAAACTAGTGATGAAAAAGGCAAATGGGGGAGAGAAGGAGGGAGAGTGAAATGGCCATAGATGAAAAAACAGTATAGCAAAGTGAGCAGATAAGCAAACAAAGGAAATGCTGCAGGCAGTGATTCTGCTTGACTGCACAAAATAAGCAAACCTGAGGGTTTTATCCATATCCTGGGGTTCAGCAGGGCTTGCCTTTCCGTTTGAGCCTGTGCCTTGCCGCTGACTGCTGCTCTGTCAGGGAGCTGCTTCTCAGGAGAGATACAACAAGGCAGGTGCAATCCTGTGCTTAGTTATCAGAGACCTTAATGGCTGTTTTTGGCAAAACAGGGATTTCTCACTTTGAATTCTGGCCCGTTTTCAGGCTGTGTGCTTCTGTTAGTTGTCTTAATGTCATGCTGATATTTCCAAGGCATTTTCTACTGGATCTGTTACTTGGTCTTAACTCCTGTCTCCTGCCCAGATGTGGCGTGTAGTTTTTCTGTGGATTCTTGAACTACTGTTGCATGTTTTGTGAAGGTGAAGTGGCTTCTGCAACCTTAAAGTGTTTGTGATTGGACCCTGGGATGGTAGGCATGGGGTCAGCATTATCTAATAAGTCTTTGCCTTTGTGTAATATCATTCAGTCTGAAATAGACTGGAACTGAGATCTCTTAGTTAATAATTCCCTGATTTGGCAATCAGACTTTTACAGACTTTACAAAGTTTTTAAATGGGATATCCTGAAATGAACAGTCACAGGATCATTTAGATTCAAAGGGACATCGGTGGTCCTGGGTCCAACCTCAAAGGGCAAGTGCTCCAGCCTCCTGTTATCTTGGTGGCACTCTGCTGAACTTGTTCCAATTTATTCATACCTGAGGTCTATTGGAGGCCCATTCAGGTCCCTCTGAATGGCAGCCTTGCCCTTCAGTAGACAGACTGCTCCCCCCAGCACTGCCCCAATTTGGTGTCATGTACAAGCTTGATGAGAGTAGCCTCCGTGGCTTCCTTCAGGTCATTGATGAAGATGTGAAGGAGGACAGAAGCCAGGACAGGCCCCGAATGTATTCTGCTTGCTACCTCCAGGTAGAGCATGACCCACCAAGACCTGCCCTCTCAGCCTGCCCACCCCACTGGTTTTCCATCCATGTAGCTGTCTATGCATCCAGCATAATGCAATGTATAAACTTAAACGTGTTGCTGCTTTGGGGGAGAGCGTCAAAAGCTGTGCTGAAGTTGAGGTAAATGCCATCCATTGCTCTCTCTGTCCATAGAATCAATTCATTTTACACTAGGAGGTGCTCAGGTTGCTCACTCATGACTTACTCCTCGTAAATGCAACAGCATTAATTAAAACAAGCAAAGAAACAAAAGAGTTCTACTCTTTGTGCAAGAAACACAGCTTTTCTCTTTTTATGTTGGAGTAGTAGATTTTTTTTTTTTTTAACTCAAGTAAACAATTCTTTTGCTGCTAGCCTCTTTAGATTCTTAAAATCCCAGTGAACCGAAGCCAGTCAGCCAAAATAAATAAATAAATAATAAAGAGGAATGTTGGGGGAGAATCTGAATCCTGTATTCTCTGCCCTGGGAAAAATATGGCAGAATCCTTTGTTTATTTTCTCTCTGTGCTTGTGAGCTCTCTGGGCTTCATGCAGGTGTCTGTGAAATATAATGCAGAATTCCTACTTGCCTAGCTGGTTCAGTCTCCATCAGCCACATACCCAGGGAAGACTGGCTTAAGAACAAAAAAACATTCCCCCAGACTGATGCTCTTGTGAGGTTCTTGTGAGAACCTGGCATTCTGCTGACCGATGGATCTCTAGAGCCAGTTTTAATGCGGTGAAGTCCAGGTCCCATAACTCCTCGTGAATTCAGAACAGAGCAGTGATTAGTTTTCTTTGGGAGACTGACCTCTAGTGTTTCAATACGACGAGCTCAAGAGGAGGGGAGCAGTATACTCGATGGATTGATGCCTGAAACCCATCTGCAGTGAGTGATGCTAAAACCTGCAAGATAATTAATATATTTAATAATGAAAAGGAAGTGTTGCCATGGAACCGGGAGGTGTATTTATATTGCTATGGCCACAGAAGGATTGCATGATATTTTTAATCTTTATTTTAATTACTGAGTTCAATTTTTTTTTTTTTGAAGTTGCTGAGGCCTCTTACATTTTTTGATTATGCAGTGTTCTGAGAGATTGAAATATGAATTGAAACAAGAGCTGTTTCACTCTTTCCAGAGAAGAAATCAAATAATCTCTGAAGCCCCAGCTATGTGCTAGATTTGATTAAAAGTCTCACAGAGGTCACTGGAACAGCCATTGCTGAAACACACTGTTATTTTTTATACATGAAAAGCATGAGTTTAGCCTTAGAAGCAAGACAGAGATATCTGTTATTCATGGTGGATATGTGTGTTTCCGTGCAAAAATCCAAGACATAGGCAGGTTTTTATTGCTTCAGGTCAGACCCCACAGCATGCCACATTTTGGCTGGGAGGTATTAAGCTCTTTTGAATTCCTATTGAGTTAGCATCCTTCTGTGTCTAATCCCAGCTGACAGCTGGGGTAGTGGAAAAGGTGTCTGATTGTTTTGCTGATGCAAGCATATTTCTAAAGCAGATGTTTATGGAGCAAAACGTGCATTTCTTACTATGGTATTCCAGGGGAATCTGTTTCCTCATCTGATCACTTTCATGTGCATTTTATAACATGAATCTTATTATGGGATTTTATTTTATTTTTTGTATGAAAAAAATCATGCCTGTTGTAGACAGAGAACATTCCTTCCAGACATAAGAACAACAGCTTCTCCAGGATTTATTTAAAAAACAACACAAACACTTTTATACAGCAAAACAATCTTAACTATTCTGAGACTGCAGTTGTAGAAACTCCCTTTTCTCTCGCAGAATTGAGTATAACCTTAACCAAGGCCTGCTTAGAAGCCATTTATTCAAGTCTAAGTTTGTTGATACACAGCTAGAACAACACGTGCTGCTGGGTGTTGAGAGCAGTAGCTATGGTTTAGTTATGGATCGTTAATTTTTCAGTCCTTTGATCTGTTATCTGAGTTTAGGCTCTAATTCTGATACCCTAAGTTTCGTGCTACTCTCTCCTGAAGGTTTCTTTGAGAGACAGTTTTGTACATGGGAGCTAATACCTGTGAACAAATGTACTGTTCTATCTGTGGTAATCTTCTCTAGTCTGGCTCATCTAGGGTCCACAGACAAAAAAAGATACCTTATATTTATATTAATACAAGATATATTAATATAAACCAAACGTTGCTGCTATTACAGTGTTCTTGTGGAGGGCTTCTTTCCTTTGGAGTACATTATTCCCGCTAATTCAAATAGCCTGAATTTGTTCACTTTCTGACAATGGTGCTAGACTTTTTTTTTTTTTTAAAGGAAAGCTACTGAGAAATTGCATCTTGCCTGAAGGACTATGTACTGAGAACATGTTTTGAAATATCTGCCTTATTTTTGCTGCACAGTAGTTTGGTAGCCAGTGTTTTCTGACATGTTATTTTGGCTTGTTTATTCTCTTTTCAGGCATCAAAGTGAGAGCTTAAGGAGCATAAATGAGTATGTTTTTCATATAGAAAAGTAAAATGTAAGAAGGGGTAGAATTAGGCAAGTAAGGGAGTTCTAGAAAGGCAAAAGTTATTCTTGGAACATCAGTGGCACTAGGCCTGTGGCAGAGAATTTGTACCATAATTTAAAATTTTATATATTATTGTCACACCAATGGTTTTGCAATGCAGTTTTAAGCATAACATGGTATCTGTGTTTTTTTTTTTTTGTTTTTTTTTTTTTAAATGTCTGACTTCTCTGGAAATCACAGAATCACAGAACCATTGAGGTTGGAAGGGACCTCTGAAGATCTAGTCCAACCACCCTGCCAAGCAGGATCACCTAGAGCATGTTGGCTGTGCAGGATGGCATCCAGGCAGGTTTTGAATTATGAGATTTGTGATGATTCATTTTTGCTCTAATGCATATCTCTGTAAGAAGAAAAATTACACATACCTACTTTTCTCCTTTACCCTTCTAATATGATTCCATGTCTGTGTTGTTAAAACAGACTATGGCATCCTATTGCAGACTTTTGCCAAGGCAGCAGGCACTGAACAGGTGACCAGAAATAGTTCATGTCAGGAACATCAATTAATCCATTCTGAAAATGAACTTGTACAGGCAGAGGTTGCTCTTTTACTTAATCACGCCTCCTGTGTTAATGTTATTACTGCGTTCTTCATGAATGTGAGACAATATTAGATATATCTCAGAAATTAAGGGGGGTGAAGCAATGTATGGCTCAAAAAATTGTTGGAAGGACTAAGAAATAACCATAATCTCTGCTGATATTTTAAATCCTGGCCATTGTAGTATGGGTTTTGTGTTTCAAGGTTTGTTGTTTTCATGAAGAGAAATACCAGCTTCGCAGACCAAATGAGGTTATGATGCTAGTGTTGATCTTGGCAGAAGCCAGACATGTGGGTTTAGAAGCTAATACCCCTTCAAGATGTGTTTTGGAGAACAGTAATGCTGCTTATTGCCCATGCAGAATGAAGAAATTTGCGTTTTTGGTGCTAGTGCATCACCTGTTTTAAATAGAAAGATTTGCAGTATTCATTGTTATTAGTTTAGGTGCATTTCCTGTCAAAATAAATACATATACATATATATAATATTATTTTAAGATTAAACAGTATTTAGGAGTGAGGTTGAATAAGATGCACAAATCTTATTCTGAAAGCCTAAGTTTCAGAACAAAATCAGAGGAAGTATTTTGAATATAAACACAACTTAGAAATTAAATGCTGGTGATATTAACATGTTTTGGCAGTGTTGTTCTATTTTGTGACCTCTTTAGTTATGTTTAATGTAAATTCTTTTTAAAAAGCTGCATGTAAAATGTTGATGGCTAGTAGACTGCTTTAATCTACTGTAGACAAATAGACCCTTGCATGCAGACAGCATGGTGCTATTTCCATTTTGAAGGATCCTCTGTTAAAGAATATTTGAATTCCAAAAGTTAGTAGAGAAATACAATTCTGTCTCTTTCAAAGGATTTTTTTTTTGGGAGTAATCCCAAACTATTGCTTGCAATCACTATTTTCTTTCAGATTGAAAGGGTAGGGTATAGACATCTGTGAAAGCCATACAAACTAGGCTTATAGGTGTAGTCAACAGAGATAAATTGATTTTCAGGTATCATTCATTTCATTTGAAATATGTAACTAAAATCAGCCAGATAAATGGAGACTTTCAGAGCATAATTTATTTCTATTGTGTGGAGTTCCATTAAGTTTCCTTTTATGCTGATATTTAAATCTGTTATGGACTAAAAATGAATACCTCATTCTTTGTAAGCATTGCAGAAGATGTTTTGTGTGTTCTCCTTGGCTTGAATCTTTGCTTTGCTTTAAGGCATCAAATTTCTTCACCCTTTACTGCGACTGCATCACTAGTGGACTTATGGAGAGCTTTTGCCATGCTCTTTAGCTTGTGTGTATACACCTCCTTCGGGATGATCTTTTACAATCATATAATACTTTTCTCTATGCTTCTCTCCTTCTACAAGTTAGCTTTGGCAACCAGCCTATCCTCATCCCTGCTCTGTAGCCTTCCACTTCTGTTGGGCATATTTGTATCTGCTCTATTTCTTTAAATCATGTTTTAACTTTACTGGTTTCATGGTTCCATGATTACATAGAGACTGGTTCTAATGGTCAGCATAGTGTTTTTGTCTGTGAAGTTGAATAGAAAAGGTGGGCTTCATCGTCAACATTTCTCAGCTGAAATTAAAGCTTGTCATTGTAAATTTTCTGAACAGAACAAAAAGTTTGTGGCCTATGTCAGAAACAATACACATCCACCAAAACAGCAAGATTTTAGTATTTTCTTGCTCCTTTCGTCCACCAAAAAAATCCAAACTTTTAGCAGAACAGTTGGGTTCTGAGAAGGAAAAAAAAAAAGGTGTTTCCTGGAGCCGAAAATAACACAGGATTTAATTTTGGATTATGCTGCATTAGTAAGAATCCCCCATATATTGTAACAAATTGTTGCTTACAGACAAAACTGAAAAGATTTATATATCTATTTTTGAAGTGTGGAAATGTTTTGGCTTCTCCAAAATTTTTGATGGATGGTTTTCAGCTGAAAATAAATCTGCTAAGTTTGTATGCATCTAAAAATATTTGATGATAATGCACTGTGTATTCATAGTGGGATGATGCACTTATTTTTAAGTGCTAGTGTTTATTCAGATGTAGAAGCCTTTCTGGTGTTACTAAGATGATTCGAAAAGACGGTTTGGGTTTTTGGTTAGCAAAGTGCCATTAGAGATGATTCTCCTGTAGACCAAGATATGGATGTGGATCTACATGCTGAAGTTATGCTCCTCCACAAATCTGTATTTAGATGCAGATATATGTGCATCAATTAATGGTCGTACTATTTCCGTAAAAATACAGAGGCAGTTCTGGATGCACACAAAAGGAGTTTCTTTTGAACAACAGACTCAATGCATTTTTTTTTTTTTGAATACTAGACCCTTAAAATCCACCACTGTCTCAGTGATTTGAACATGAAGGACATTTAATGCAAGGTGAGAATTTTATGAATTTAGACAACAACAAAATCTCTTTACAGAATTTTCACTTTTTAGTTATAAGTGAAGTCTTAAGGGAAAAATGATCAAAAGCTGTTGTGAGCGTGGACCCCTGCCATAGCCCCCAGATCACACCCAGAATCATCTCTTCCTGCACAGAGGTGGTGCATTGTTAGCCTACACAGTTTCTGAACCAAATCTAAATCCAGCCTGTTTTCTTTGTTTTTGTCTGGAGGGTGATATATTTTCTTTGTTTGCTATCTCAGAGCTCTCTGGAAAAAAGTGACGAGAGTGATGTGTTCATGCTCTCTTTCTCTGTCAAGCTGTTTCATCAGCTCACATTTTATGTTCCAGGCTGTGTGAGAACAGTTGTTGAATGCTTAATAGTACTTTCATTCGCCAAGCTAATCTACTTCTGGTACTTAAAATTCAACTTCACATGAAATCTTTGGCAGCAAAAGACCTATGCTCAGTAGAACCCATGATAGTTGATGAGTATTTTGAATGCTAGACTGTAGTCAGAGATGTAACTGCAGAGGAATTAAATCACAGATTTCATCATCCTGCTATTTTAGGAGAGAGAAATTAATCATAGAACATTTGTTTTTTAAAAATAAATATAGATCATACTGACAAGATCTGAGTGCACTTGCTAGCCAGACTGCTTAACAGTGAAAATTGTAAAGGTTATGGCTTGAATATAGAGTGGGGTACAGCAGTAGCAGTTCGTCTTAATACTGTTGACTTGCTAAGATGTTCAGGTAGCTGGCAGTGCAGAGTCTTTGTTAGGTTTCGGTCTAGTAATTGTGAGTTGAAATCACTGCCCCAGCCTAGGTATCATGTAAGATTTTTTGTAGCTTAAAAGCTAAGAGTATATACCTCACTGCATGCAATATTTTTTTTCTCCTGGTAGGAAGAAAGTTTATATTGTGTGTTTGGATTGCATATAGTATATATTGCAAGGAGCAAAATGGTCACAACAGCTCCCATAACCTGGTGATAGCTCCATTTTATAAGGTAAACTCCTCTCTGGTTCTCCTTTGCACAAATGAGATTACTGATGTCACTCTTCATTTAATCATAAACTACATGTCTCATTAACATCTGTACCTCTGGCTCTATAGGTTAAGCTTGAAACTGCAACATTTCTCTGTCTCCATGGCTGCTCCTTGAGCTCTCAGACAGCAGGAGCTGGCAGTCATGTTTTTCTAAATGTTGTTCAACCTTTGCAGGCTTTCCTTTCAGGCTCAGAACTTCCTCTCTTTATTTTATCCTTCCTGAGTCTTTATTCTGGCTGCCTCATTTTGCCAGGCTTAACATTTTAGTCATGGAGCAGTTTCCAGTTATTGCCAGGATAAATACAACACCCTCTGTCACATCTCACCTATGTTTTTATTACAGGGAATTGAGCCAAAGGCAGTATGGCTCCTGCTTTTGAAAACTGTCAGATCCAAACTAATGTTATGTGAGATTTGACAGAAGACAACAAAGTAGAGAAAGAGTCAGAGATTGCCCTTAAGATGACTCACTCAGGGCCATTGCAAAGCTAGTGGCAAAATCTGGGTCCTTTGGGCAGTGTTAGACTTGTTTTTCTCCTGAGACATCCAACCTGAGGGCTGTGCTTTGGAGTGGCTCATCTTGTTTGGGATATGCTAAGCACACTTTAAAGCTTAGGATTTTGAAGCCTGACCTGTGAATTAATTTTTTTTTTTTTTTCAGATGGAATTTTTATGGCTTCTGTTGAGAGTGAATTATTAAGGAAATTAATTTGGTGCAAAATAATCATATTCTTAATTAAAAGTTTGAATTTTACTCTCTTGCCAATGCGGCCCACAGATACCGGTACATTTTGTTTCAGATGGCAATGTGTAACCCAACTTGCTTTAAACAAAGTGTAACCAAGATGAATTGGAAATGGGAGAAGCAGGTTGTTTGTCTCTGCCTTGCAGCAACCACATAGACAGAACCCAACAGTCAGCATACTGCAGCTCTTGGCAAGGCAGCAGTGCTCCTTGGCTGTTTTGTTCAACATCGTCTCTGCCTTAGACGCAAATATAATTCCCAGGGCTTAGAGTGTATTCTGCTGGTATGATGGCAAAGAAAGGTGCAGCTCAGTAGCTTTGGTTTTATTTACTTCTAATTTTCCTCACTCCAGGAAAAAAAAATAATCTTAAATCTTATGCAAGACTTTGTCCTGCTTTGCACCAGTGGGATTTGAGTTCTTACCAGAATTAGAATTGTATTAAAATTCAGGATTTGTAGGTGTGGAAATAGGTCTTTTAATTGTTGTGCAATTGTGTGAAGAGTAAACGCATCAGTGCCTGCAATTAAAGACTCAATAAGCTGTTGTAAACGTTTTTATAAAATTTCAGATGCATTCCCAATTCACTGGTATACTCTTATAGCATATTCTTACGACTCTGGAGTGTACGGGGAACCTGACATTAGTATGCACTGGTAGGTTGGATATTTTAGCCCCATAGACAACAGTAAACATGCATATTTTATGTTTAGTATAAATTAGCCATGCAGGATATCAGATGAGTGCCTGAGGGGAGGTGCAGCGTGTTGACATTAAGAGTCCAAATGAAATCTGTTAAAGCAGTCAAATCCTGAGTTAGTTTTCACTGCTATCAGCCAGTCCAACTCTATTAAGTTCGGTGGAGCTGTACCTGTTGTCTGCTGGGGAAAAGATCTTCCCTGAGTGTTTTGAGTAAACACAGCCTAGTTCTGTTGATCAAAAAAATACTTTTATGCAGTATCTGAAATCTAGTTTGTAAATTGTGAGAAAAAAAATAATACTGAGCCCTGTCTGTAAACAGCTCTAGTGGGTCACTGCCTTTCATCAAGACAGACTTAAGAAGAGGGTTCCCAGGTCTGATAGAAGAGGAGAGGCTCTCTGTGGGGGCCATGCAGGATTTGGTGAGATGCCGATCATCTACCCTGCCAGGCATGGGGACTGCACATCCCTAGAAAGGGGGAAACTTGCCCTTAGAACAGCCTATGAGCTTTCTTTTATTTTACTGGCTGCAAATTGCAACTTTGCACTCAGGCTGGCATTGTCAAAAAAACAAATGCCAGATAACTTTGGAGCTGGAGGCATGTTCCTTGTCACTAGGACTCAGGGTTCTAAATAAATCTGAATTTTAAACATTGTTTCTTGAAGCCTTGGCTCCTGAAGATATTTTGAAGAATTACATCCTCTGATATGAAAGTGATAGTTACCTTCAAAATATCATGGTTTAATTAGCTGACCCTAATAGAAGAAAGTCAAACTTTAGCATTCTTTCTTTCTGCCAGTTTTAATTACTGCAGAGACGGAAGGAGGAAGAATGACTCAAGCTTATTTGTCCTGTTCAAGTTCGATGATCTCTCAAAATAGAGACCATCAAGCTTCCTGGGAGGGGGCAGAAGGTTTCCCCATAACAATATGAGACAAGCCCTCTTTAATTAGAATAGGAGGGATTTTGAGTGTTTGTTCTCTTGTGACTTGAGTTAGCATTGGAAAAGAACAGAAGAGCAGGTAGATAGAAATTAAGGCTGAGAGAAGTGTTTGAAAGGAAAAAATAAATGCCTCTTGTGTCTAGACATGGAGAGTACCTACATTTACAGACACCACAGCTGCAGTATTTATACTGTCTCTCATATCACTTCAGAGTAAAGAAAAGAGCCTATTGTCTTTCCTACTTGTGTTTAAAGCTCTTCAGTGCTGGCTGGGCTGTTTTGTACCCCTGGGTAAGCATTACCCAATTAAGCTTGGGGCTCTGTTAGATTTGGCAACTATATTTCTTACAGTTTTTTATTTTTACCTTCACAACTGGATGGTTGCTTCAAATGAAGAGACTTTTGTATGCCAGGACAGAAACTTTCCCTGGGGGGGTCTAGTAATTGCTCACAACAAGAAATGTGTTATCCAACACCCCAAAGTAATAGCAAACAGCAGCACCTCCTTAATTGTTTACTTCACATTGTTGGAGTTGTAAATATTCCCTTTTTTTAAGACAGGTAATAAATAAATTATAACTGCAATATCTCTTTTCCACCCAAAGGTTATGTTTATTCTTGAAGCACACAACAGAAAAAAAACACAACACATGAATACCATAGTAGTATCTTCCATGGAAACTCAGTACAGGCATGTATGCTGCTCATTAATTACATTAATTATTGATACAAGATAATCCTGAGGGCTAATGTTTTCAAAATGAGGAGTCTCTGCTTCATATTTCACTGCACACACTGTACAGAATCATAGAATCATAAAATCATTTAGGTTGGAAAAGACCTCCAAGACCATTAAGTCCAACTATTACCTGGTACTGCCAGGGCTACTGCTAAACCATGTCCCTAAGCACCACATCTATATGTCTTTTGAATACCTCCAGGAATGGTGACTCAACTGATTCTTTGAGCAGCCTGTTCCAATGTCCTACAATGCTTTCAGTGAAGAAATTTTTCCTAATATCCAACCTAAACCTCCCATGGTACAACTTGAGGCCATTTCCTCTTGTCCTATCACTTGGTACTTAGGAGAAGAGACTGATCCCCACCATGATACAACCTTCTTTGAAGTAGTTGTCAAGTGAGATAAGGTCTCTCCTGAGCCTTCTTTTCTCTAGGCTAAATAATGCCAGTTCCCTCAACTGCTTCTTGTAAGACCTATTCTCTAGACCCTTCACCAGCTTCGTTGCCCTTCTTTAGACACACTCCAGGACCTCCATGCTGTTGGCCTTCTTGGCCACCTGAGCCCACCACTGGCTCATATTCAGCCGACTGTCCACCAATACCTCCAGGTCCCTTTCTGCCAGGCAGCTTTCCAGCCACTCTTCCCTCAGCCTGTAGCACTGCATTGGGTTGTTGTGCTCCAAGTGAAGTACCCAACATTTAGCTTTGCTGAACTTCATAGAGTTGGCCTCTTCCCATCTATCCAGCCTATCCAGATCCTTCTGTAGAGCCTTCATACCCTCAAGCAGATCAACACTTGTGCCAAATTTGGTGTCATCTGCACTTACTGTGGGTGCGCTCAATCCCCTCATCCACATCATTGATGAAGATACAAAAGAGAAATGGCCCCAGTACTGAACACTACCTATGACTGGCTTCTAGCTGAATTTAACTCCATTTCACCTGGCCACACAGCCACAGTTGCTTGCAGTTTATGCAAGTGCTATAAGAAAGAAAATTTTTATATATGATTATTTCTTTTTCATCGCAAAGACTGCAAAAATTTTCAGTAGCATTAGTAGGCCTGTACTGTTTACAGGCTGCATCCTGTTTGTATCAGTAAGATTTAGGAAAATAAAGTTCTGAACAAGATAGTACAAGGCATAATATAAGAAACTCAAAAGAAAATTAAGTTACTTTAGGTGTCAGTGAAATTAATTGAGGGATTTTGTTCTTAATAGTCTGATTTCTGCATAGGAGCACCTGCACGGCCCATTGGCAGATTGGGGTAAGTGTGATATTTGAAATATTAGAAGAATACCTATTGACAGATGGGAAAAATGATGTGGTATTTGAAGTCTTAGAATAATAATGAATTTAAATTAACCTTTTTAGCTTCATATTTGCAGATAATTAATATTGTACACATCACCAGTTGCCACATCTCTGGTAAGGGGTGGTAACCTCTTAAGAGTTTAGAAAGTCTAATTTGGTTTCTTGCAGTTTGCTTTCTATGAAAGGATAGTAGAAACATGTGGCATACAGTGAAATTTTATTTGTGACTAGTGTCTTGTATTTGATAGGTGTCAGAGAGAGCACTCTTCTAATCTATCATGAAATTTGGTCTGTTGAATAGCAGCTTAAGCTCCAGGTATTGACATTTAATTCACAGACAAACAGTCAGCAAATCACTTTCTTTATATTTAGAGTCACAGAATATCCTGAGTTGAAAGAGACACAGAAGAATCATCAAGCCCAACTCCTGGCTCCACCCAGAACCACCCAAAAATCAAACTGTATATCTCAGAGCTTTGTCCAAATGCTTCTGGAACTGTGACAGGCTCAGTGATGTGGCTCCCTGGGGAGCCTGTCCCAGTGCCTGACCACCTCTGGGTGCAGAACCTTTCCCTAACTCCCAGCCTGACCCTCCCCTGTCCCAGCTCCATGCTGTTCCCTCGGGTCCTGTCGCTGTCCCCAGAGAGCAGAGCTCAGCACCTGCCCCTCTGCTCCCCTCGTGAGGGAGCTGCAGGCCGCCATGAGGCCTCCCCTCAGCCTGCTCTGTGTGGGCTGAACACACCAAGGGACTTAGCCACTCCTCTACATCTTCCCCTCTAGATCTTTCACCATCTCTATTGCCTTCCTTTGGGCACTCTCTGGTAGTTTTATGTCCTTCTGATATTGTAGTGCCCCAAACTGCACACAGTACTTGAGGTGAGGCCACACCAGCACTGAGAAGGGACAATCCCTTCCAACCTCAACCATTCTGTGAATCTGCACTTGCTCTTATCATATTGTTGGTGATTGCTCAGCTCTTTAATTTGTCAAGATCTCTCTGCAAGGCCTCTCTATCCTTGAGGGAGCTAACAGCCACTCCCAATTTAATGTCATCTGCAAACTTAGTTAGTATGCATTTGAGTCCTGCATCCAGACCATTTATAAAAACATTGAGGGGAACTGGCCCTAAAATGGAGCCCTGGGGAACCCCACTAGTGACTGGCTGCCAGCCTGATATAACCCCATTTACTATAACCCTTTGAGTACTGTCCATCAGCCTGTCGTTCATCTTTCACGTTATGTACTTGTCTAGCTGTATGATGGACATTTTGTCCAGTATGATACTGTGAGAGACAGCTTCAAATGCTTTGATGAAATCCAAAAAGATCACATCTACTGGCTTCTAAATGGGTCAACTAAATGGGTAACCTTGTCATAAAAGAAAATTAAGTTATTTAAGCAGGATTTTTTTCTCATGAAACCGTATTAGGTACAACCATATATATATTAGCTGAGAAGTAGGAGGTGTTACTTCGGGAGAGCCTTGGACAGTCAAAGAACTATAGAACAACAGGTCTAGAAGGAACTGTTAAATGATGCAGCACAGTCAGGTGGAATTGTATGCCGTCAAACAAACATGAACCAGAACAAAATCCATGTGGAGTGAGTTATGCTGTAAATATCTCTCTTTAGAATAAGATATTCTTCCCACTTGGCCAAGAATGTTGTTAATGTCTGGGAGCTCTGATATCTTGTCACTTATATTCTGTTATCTGGTCTTCACTTGCTCATGGAGAACCCTGAATATTTGGAATGTACCAACTGTCTTTATGTAAGCATAGGCTTAAAAAATAATTTATGTTATATAGGCATAAGATGGATGCCCACATGCCGTTATCACAGACACCTCTGAATCTTCAGTGCTCATCAAAACCCAGACGTTGCCTATCACTTTCCCACATCCTACTGGGGACTTGTAATTGGGTATTCAATCCACACTAACAACTGTGTCCAGCAGCCCCAGAGAAGACTATTCCTCTAAGAAACTTATTTGTTGCCATGAGCCATCTTGTCCTTCTTGCTTCCTTGGGAAACATATCTTTTCATAATGGAGGGCCTGTCTTTGTCTTAGGGTTTTCCCTTATACATGTGAGAAGAAAAATAGCTATCACTTAAATAGATTAAAATACACTTTGCCTCATGATTAACACATGCCACAAACAACTGAAAGTATTTATCAGGTCTTCAAACAAAATATTTGCTAATGTTCTTAGCTTAAAGAAGAACACCCAAGATATTACTTTGTATTATTTGCATAATGTTTTTTTAATATCCATATTTTATTACTGTAGAAGAGTAGTTGTTAATTACTGAAGCCACCCTTTAGAGGAAGGGACATATTTTGATAAAATAATCCCCAGAGTTAATGAACTTTACAGATTTATTGCTGTGATGCTCAGAGTTATGACAATATGTACTAAGTAGGAAGTATATCTCTGTAGAGAATATAAATTAATTCCTCTTTAGCAAGTGAAGATGAGTTCAAACGCAGGACTTGCTTTGTCTTGACATTTACTGATTTTACGGACAATATGGAATTTTCAGTAGTTAAGAAATACTTTTTTTGTTGTTGTAACTAGTAGTGCACCCCAGGCAATTAAATTAGATAGCAATCATCTTTAGGTCTTTTACTGAAAAAAAGTCTTTTGCTTTAGGTCTTTTTCTAAAACTGAAAATTCTCTTATTGAAGATTTTTTTTTTCCCTTCTGTTGTCTCTGTTGATTCTAAAAGTTCTATGATGAGGCATAAATTAGCGTAGCAATACTTTTCTCACAAAGGCCTCACAAGTGCAGTATAATTTTCTGATGACAGTGCTTTAGGGATTATTCTGAACAAAAATATAGCAGAGAAGCTTCTTGTTTTGGAGGAATCATAGCAAATGAGTACTTAATGGGTAAAGACTGGTAAACGATATCACTAAGCTGGGGAAACTGTCCTAATGGAGCATCCTGCCTTACTGAGTTTGGAGCCTGTGTATTAGACTAGGGTTATTGCTTTCCTGAACTGAGCAAGGTGAAGATGGACTTTCAGAACAAACAGACTCCACTTGTGTAAGAGCTGGGGCTCTGCTTCCTTGTTGCTGGTAGGATAAATGACTCCCCAGGTTCCCAAATTTCCAATGTTTGAGAGATCCAGTCTTGTGGCTCCCCGAGGCTTTATTTCACCTTTTCATGGGTATCTGTTAAGAGAAGCAAATAGACAAAAGGCAACAGATCAAAAATACATCAGTCTTCACATAGGTAGCCCAGGAAAATGCTTTGCTTTTCCATATTGGGGTCTTCAGGAATCAGGTCTCTCTGCAAGCACCCTTTCTTTTTAATACCGGTTGTTATAAATGATGCTCTCTCTTCTGTTTCTAAGGAAGTGCTATTTGTTCTGTCTCCAGCTTCTAGTAAGAAACCTTGCATCAGCAAACCTGTTGGCTAAATTTCCTTTTATTTGAATGTGTACTCATAAAGATTTGCTCATTCTCTGAAGTCCGTGATCTGATACAACCTTTACTAGTAATGAATTGCATATTCATAGAAGCAACTGATAATGTAGATGTTTAATTAAATTAAATAGACATCAAATGTTTTATGTAGCCAAATTTCCAAAATACTCACAAGGCTACAAATGGCTTGAATTGGTACCTGGTTAAAATGCAGGAAGAACATATTACATGTTTTTTTTTTCACATAGAATTAGGACTATTGCTGTTTTGTGAGTTTGATATCTCATGAACATAATCAGTTAAACTATTCTGGGTAAGACAGGTCCACTAGTTCATGTGTTTTGTGAAAACAATCCAACTGCATGTGTGATTTAATTTTATGTGTAGCCAGTCTTTTATTAGATAGATTTTACTTAGCACACCTTCAGACTGAATACTGGGGTTTCAGGATATGACAAGAAAAACATAATAGTGGAGCTATTATCCTATGCCTGTTTCTTTCATTCCTCCCTCCCCAGCCCAACATCAGCTCTGTCTCAAAGCTGGAATTAAAAGAACATTCCGTAAATCTCTAAACACAATATTTTATTAAAATTATATAAAAAAAAATAAAAAAAAAAATCTGTGGATTTCAAAGTTGGCTTTGTTTTCAAAAATTGTTCATTATCAAGTGGCAAGAATAAAAGTTTTTTAAGCGAAACGTGAAGGTATTACTAAAAATGATTTTAATTCATGTGATCGCTGTGCCCATCTCCTTGACAGGACCCTAGACAGCAGAAAAGTAGTATCTGGTATAAAGGACTTTATGTTTAAGCCTTCATTCAGCAGCCTTTGTTTGGTGGAAGCAGGTTTTGATTTTCTTATACTAGCTGTGAGAATACGTAACCTTAAGCGGCTGCTGAGGAAGTAGGAAAGCAAAGCGCACCAGCTCTTTGTAGCTACCTAACAGATGAAAGACAGAAATGTGAGTTGGTGTATAAAATAAACAGCACTTCAGCAACAAAGCCCTGGTGATCAGAAAGCCTTGTTCCTTCTGGAAAGCAGGCTTCAGGTGAGCAGCCCCAGACTGAGATATGTGAAATTGGAGGATACTTATGGTGCCATAAAGAAAAGGAGCAAGCTTGAAAATAATGAGTACAAAAGCTCTTGTACAAAAACCTTAGTGATATAAAAGCAAAATTGTGAATGCATCCTTCTGAGGAAAATAAAACTGATTTCAGTGCTGCATTTGAGAACATAACCCAGTCAGGATATATTGATATTCCACAGCCATTTTTTTTTTTTTTTTTACCTCTCTAATTCTTCTTCAGTTATCCTATTTTCTGTTATGTTAGACTGCTGTCTATAAATGATGCTTTTAATTGTCATTTTAATATGAATATTTTTATTCTGAATAACTGTCTCTTGTTTTTCTTCTCATTGGTTTGAGGAAATTGAAGTGCCTTGCTTAGTGAGAAGTTCATTGCAGACTGCTTTTGTATCACAGCTAGGAGTCAGGATGTAGGTTCATTTTCTGAGCACTACAGGGCTGTTTTGTTTCCCTACTTGAAGGAATATTGCAGGCTATGGAGAACAGAAAGGCAACCACAGGCTCAAAGAGGGAAAAAGGCAACCACAGGCTCAAAAGTGGGAAAGATTCAGTGGTAAATGTTATGTTATTGAATGATGCAAGAATATTCGGGGACTAGTGTAGTTTTAATGTAACAATAAGGCTAATAAAGACTCAGAAGTTGGTTATTTTAAGATCTTGAAACGCAAAATGCCTTAAGCAATGCTACTTTAATTTGCTCTGGTGTGTGCAGAGATGTACACATGTACACAGAGCAGTAATAAAACTGGACTAACCCTTGTTTCAGAGTCATTTAATCTAGTTCCTGGATATCAGGGGAACACAGAATGAAATCATTTTCTGGCTTCAAAAACAAAGATGGCACTATTCTGTGCTATCAGCAAAAATTAGCAAAACAAAATAATAGCAACAGCAGCAACAACAACAACAAAAACTGTTATAAATTGACAGCCCCCTGAAGGCCATTCATCAGGGCTAAAAGGAAGCAGAGAAAATGCCTTTTTTATTGTAGATAGCAATTAACACACCTTTTCAGTTTGTTCCAGTTTAGGAGGATGGAGGCTGTTTGCCATGCGTGAGAGAAAAAAGGTTCATTACCTCTGTCCTGAAATTCTGGCTGAATACTGTTTATTTTTATTTTATTTTTATTTTTTGATATACAGCTTTCTAGGCATCTCAAATACTTTTCCTGAAGGCTTGGAAAAAAGGGTGACACCTCAAATAATGTACATCTAATATCATACTTCAGAAAGACTTTTTCTTTACTGTTTAGGATCACTATGCGTTTATGGGATCTTCTAGTGGTATTACATGGGGAAGACTGATTTCATGCATCTCTGGCATTTTGTTCTTATTGTCTTTAACCGCTGCTGGTTGCAAATGTTCAATTTTCAATGAAAATATTTTTAATATCTGCCGGAGTGGATGCAATGTGAAGCTGAAAATCTGTTTCTCTTCAGAGATTGTGCTCCAAAAGCTCCCTGAATCAAGCAGAAAATCTCAGTTGACTCTATGCATTTTTTTTTTTAAGACTTGTTCAAAGGTGATTTCCTTGCACTGGTACTTTCTGGGGGTTTGTATTACAGTATCAGTGAGGCAATACAGGCTGAGTGTAAGCTGAAGGAAAGTGAGTTTGCAGAGGTGTATTTTTGATGCATGTTGCAGTGTGTGAGCTATCAGCTCTAGACATGGTGTGGCACTCCGTGTAGATCATTTAGGCTTGCTGGGTACAGGTGAAGTGCTGCTAGAATCCACAGCACTGTTCCTAGGTATAAGGGGCAAGGGGGTATTTTTGAGATTTTATTCAGTAACAGAAATATTGTACCAACTCAAGTGGTAGAAAGGACATTATGCATTTTTGATACATTTTGAGACATTTCTTACTGAAAACTTGTACTCAAATTAATGAGAAAAGTGAGATATGAAAATTTGACATGGATAGATAGATATCATGGACCAGTGTAGTGAGGAGGGATAAATCTATCAAAAAATAAAGTGCAAATGCAACCTGGTTTAGATTTTTTAAATTATCATTCTTATTTATTTATTTATTTATTTATTTATTTATTTTTACTGTGCAGGTAAGAAACTGGAGAAGAGACAGACCAGATATTACATAGCTGTCTGGGTTTGGGAGGTCTGTGAAGATGCTGAGCATACTGGGTAAAAGTATTGTATTATGGAAAGCATAGGACAAAACTCAATTAAAAAGGTCACGTGTGCTGTTCATTAGCATTTTCAAGCTCTTTCTCCTGTTCAAACAACAGCTATGCAAATAGAACAGGCACATGAATTTAAAATCTGCCTATGCTGCCTATTTTCTTTGCTCCTATCCTTTTAAGTGCCTATAAATAATAATACAAACTAAGGCATTATGGTCCAATGCTGTATCTGGAACACACTTCAAATAATGAAGTTTTTGGAGAAGCTCCTACTGTTATTAGAGATAGCTTTGTAGTTTGGTCAGTACCCATTCTGGTAGATTGCATGTGAGCCACAATCACAGTCAATGATGGACTTTTACAGTTCTATAGTTAAAAGGCTATCTTTTCATGTTGACTATTTTTAAATTCATGATCAGGTTAGAGGTCCTAGTCTTAGTTCAGAAAATGACATTCTTTACAGAACTCGGCAAATAATTTTAATATAAATTAGGTAAGGCAAGCTTATTAATCATTTAAGACTGTCAGAATTTGAACTTATTTTGGAATATATTGAGTTTAACTTTAGAAAACAGCTTTATTATGTTGTAGGTTGACTAAGCCTAAAACACTATCTTGAGTTAACAACCTAGAGAGTAATGCATATAGGGCTTGCAAAGGCTCATAAACTCCTCAGCTAATTTAGCAGGAGGCTCTATCTTCCAACCTTATTAACAATAAAATATTTTAAATAAACTCCAACAAAATGATTGCAGGGTTTCTTCTACTACCTTATGGCTGTTGTCACACGGCAACTATTAAAGTAATGTTATTTTAATGGGAATATATATGTACACACATAGCAGTCAGATGCTTTATTGTACAAGCACAATTATACATGCCTTTTGGTACAGAGGTCACAATTACTGAGGCAGTATTTGCCAGCTGTTGCACACAGCATTTTCTGTGAAACTGCATGTTTGCCCAGCAATCAGAACTGGCTAAAATGCAAAAGTAAAGGTGCTTGTACATAAGGTGAACACATCCATTGTTACTGTGAGCAGTAGAGTTACTGCAGTTGCAGTCTTACTAACAGAGAGGAGAAGGATAGATGCCTGCCTGTTTCTAGGAGCTCCTGTCTGCCAGTTTAGCGACAGCACTTCTGTGGTGATTGAATGTGATACCCCACTTTAAAATCAAATCAGAACAACAGGAAGCAACTTCTGCAGGTGCCTTACTACATGTAGATAACTACCTTAGAATAGAAGCCTGACTTCTGGGTAGCTACTTTTAAATTCAACCCCACCTGTAAGAATTGTACAGGCATGACAGGGATGTTCTAGATGGGGTGTAAAAAGCAATGAGAATCCCCACCCTTGGTTTACTGACTGTGCTGGTGTTAATGCGGCCAGGATGCTCTTGGCTTTCATTGCTACCAGGCCTGAGCTGGCACACCCTTGTCTCCGTGTCCACCAGGACGTAATGGCTGGTTTCCACAGTGCTGCAGCCTGAGTCATTGCCAGGGCTTCTTCCCTTCCAGGAGTGGGACTTGGTCTTGGTCCTTGAATTTCACGAGGTTTCTGTTAGGCTTTTCCTCTAGCCTCTGCAGGTGCCTCTAAATGGAGGCCCTGCCCTTCAGTGGATCGACTGCTCCCCCCAGCACTGCCCCAATTTGGTGTCATGTACAAGCTTGATGAGAGTAGCCTCCGTGGCTTCCTTCAGGTCATTGATGAAGATGTGAAGGAGGACAGAAGCCAGGACAGGCCTCGAATGTATTCTACTTGCTACCTCCAGGTAGAGCATGACCCACCAAGACCTGCCCTCTCAGCCTGCCCACCCCACTGGTTTTCCATCCATGTAGCTGTCTATGCATCCAGCATAATGCAATGTATAAACTTAAACGTGTTGCTGCTTTGGGGGAGAGCGTCAAAAGCTGTGCTGAAGTTGAGGTCAATGCCATCCATTGCTCTCTCTGTCCATAAAATCAATTCATTTTACATTAGGAGGTGCTCAGGTTGCTCACACATGACTTAATCCTGGTAAATCTGCACTGCCTCTTCTCAGTGCCTTGTCCTTCATGCGCCCAGGAATGTGTTCCAAAAGCACTTGATCCACTAACCCTCTTTATTTTTATTTACTTCAGTTTACTTACGTTAGGTACAGTTTTTTTTAATCAATCTATTGGTACTGAACTTAGTGCACATATCAAGACAACCAAGGGTTCTTTGTATTCTTATCAGTCACTTGAACCAAACATATTCCTTCATAAAACTGAAATCAAGTCTTTTGTTGGATGCTGTGAACATGATTTGGCTTAGCAGATGATGACACTTTTATTTTCAAATTCCATTGAAGGGTTAAAGTGATTTTTGATGCATTTCAGTTGGAAATCGGGCAGTTCTGCTCAGCAATAAAAATCATTACTTTCAAAGTCTCAGATTTATTGATACCATGTTCCCTGGGGTACTCTTTCATCTGACATTTCACACTGTCATTGTGCAAATCAAATCAATCTGCATGTATTACTCAAAAAACAGTATGTTTTTGACTTTCCATACGCTGTGGTGCTCACCTGTATGTTTATATTATACATCGCATATACTATATTCATGTATACTATGTTTAGTAGTAAACTCATTCTGAATTTATGAAATTTAGAGATCCTAACGTTTTCCTGTGAATAAATCAGATGATCTCTGCTCCATGTAGTATCTCCTTGGTGTGGTACATTATCTGGAATCACATTAAAGAAAAATCCTACCTGCAGATTTATGTTATTTTTGTAGATTTTGCAGACTTCAGGGTATTTTGGATGTGCCCTGCATTACCAGGATGTCATACTGGCCAGTCCTTCTAAAGCAGGGCATTAGTAGTAATGCAGCAGAGTGTGATTTGGCAAACATATGCACTCCAAGACTCTCCAGGTCCCTGATTCATCCCCAACTCTCTACTCTCTTCTTAATGTGGGCTAAAGCAGGCAATTTATTTCTGAAATGTCTGCCCCATCAACGGGACCTTTAGTTTCCCACCTGGTGCTCTTTGTTGCTGGTAAGTTGCTGGAGGCAGTGAACTGTCAAGAGCTGTTCACATATATCTGAGGAACGTGGAAACTGGATCCTAATGACTTTGCAGTTTAATGAAATTATTATATATATATATATGTATGAGGCAAGAGAGATAGGACTTGAAAGATTTTTTTTCAGTGCTTGTATTACTGTGCAGCTAGAGGAGAAAAAACAAAAAAAAAAAACAAAACCAACAGTGATGTTGGGTTTTGGGTTTTGACTGCTAACTGCTTCTAGCTACTCGATCACCAAAGGTCCACAAGCACCTGTAACAAATGCTTTACGTGTGTGTTCAGTCATTTAATGCTAACTAAATTTTTGACTGTTTGTTTTGTCTTATCTGAATGCAGGACATATTTGTCCTTGATGACTACTGCTTATACAGTAAGTGACGATAACAAGTGCCTGAGGAGACAGATAGGAAACAAATCTCTATTATCACAGCCATTATCACAGGATGGCCATACTGCTTGTTTTCAGTGGAATGTGGAGACTCAGATGGAAGCTGCTAAGTCTCAATCATGATTTTTGTGGTTTTACTGAAAACAGATTTGTCCTGTCTTCTCTAGCACTTAATCCAATATCTGTGTCAATTGGCAAAATACCCATTGGCAAAAAATCATCATCAGGCAGTGGTTATGTGATTTGCATATAGTTCTGATCTGCTTGTTTAGTCTATAGACTCAGTAAAGAGTTGATATATTTAACATGGATTCTGCTACACTGTGTGCAACTAAAAAGAGAAGTGGAAAAAACAGATGAAAATCCTGGAAAATATTTTCTTGGAACATTGGAAGGAATAATGTGGGAGTCAAGGTGGAAAATCCCTGGTCTAACAGGATTTTCTCTCTGATTTAAATTTCTCTCTTTGTAAATTTTGTCTTTTATTTTAACTGTCTTTTTCTCATCAAAGTATTTTATCTTCTTAGATATAGAATATTCTGTCACAGTCACGAACACTTCATTTAAAAGCTCAAAGTGAAAAACAGAGGCCTGGATTAAGGAAAAATCAACTTAAACTTGGAATTGTGGAATGTCTGGGGGTGATTTTCTGGAATTAGGTAATGGCTTCTACTTGAAAATAATGAAAATATTATGATATATCACTGATTGCAATTGTTGATTATTATTTGATTATTATTATTTACGATTACACAACTTTGACTGACATTTTAGACCTTTTTCAGTGGAGTGTGTGTCAGCTAGAAGTCAAATGGCTTCTGTCAGGTATCTCTGTTTTCTCTTAGAATGTCATACAGAGCATTAATAGTTCTGCACTGGAAGGAATTTATTAATAAATATAAGGACATCTGCAATACCCAGGATCCTAGCTTAACATGACTGAAGGCTGAAATCTTTGAGCAGGAGAAACACACAAGGAGAGTGTGCACATTTTAGTATGATTAAGGTCATAAACTGAAACTGAGTAAATTCAAAAATTTTCTGTCTGCATTTGGAGTCATGCTTAAACAGGTAAATACACAGTTTAGAAAACAGATCTCCATTTGTGTGTTCCTGTGTTTGTACTGATGGATGAAGTCCAGTTTTCATTTCAATTCTGAGAATGAATTGTGATGTATATGAATTTATCTGTGAAATCAGGTTGGCTTGAGTGAACAGTCTATAGGTAGAAACATTTTCAACACTGCAGAATTTTTTTTGGAGGTGATTCTTGATTTTAAAACTGTGTAACTGCTACTCTTGGCAAGACTATTCATAAAAAAAAAATCAATTAAGCAGAAAATCAAGCTCAGTGCTTTACTAATATCTTTCATAAAACCTAAAATGATATTAACTATTGCTTATGTTCATCTACAGTGTACCTAGTTTCTGTGTCAGCATACATATATTTTAATTGTGTCCTTTTTCAAAATAGAAACTGTCACACTTAAGTATCTATTGCAGTGGTACACGCTTCTTTTTGTGACACTTCATGATACTGGATACCTAACTCCTTCATTTCAGTCATATATTTGAATATGCATTTTGTTATGTAAAATACTTTTATTTGCAAGAAACACAGAGAGAGAGCCCTGAAGAATCAGTAGTTGTGCTAGAGTACAGTAGTTTGCATCTGATGTCTTCTGCTTTAATGATGTACAAATTTGGACGTCCATCTCTACTCATGAGATGGAAAGATAATCATTGGAGTACCCAGCAGCATTTGGCTGAGAAAGGGCTCCCCATGAAGGGGTTTAGTGATCTTTATAAAGTCAAGAGCAGGAAGAATTGACAGGTTGTTGTGAGGGAAGAAAATAGAGATTTTCACTTCTTCTCATTGTTTTATGTAAAGTTTCAATAGTTCATCATTTTTGTCTTGCACAAACAAAAAGTGAAGGATAAGGGAACCTCTAAGGGTTAATTAGGGTACATATGAATAGTTCAATATTCAGGTACAGAAGCATATGCATTAGAGAGGGTGCTTAATATTAAAAGGAAAAATACCTGGAAATAGTTTGTTTTAAATATATGTAAAAACTGACTCATTGCAGCATAATTTCAGTTTTAAAGTCAATTGATTTAAATATATTTTGGTATGGGAGTAATGCAAGCGTGAATCAGTCCCATAATTATTTTGGGAAAAAAATATTATTCCAGTAGTTCTGGAGAAATAAGTTTTTATATAAAAGTCATTATTGTTTAGGGAGAAAAACCCAACATCATACATACCTTTCTTCATGCTTATAAATGAATTCCATTTTACATATGCAGAAATATTATTTTTTAGGTTTCTTTAGGGAAGGATTATTTTCCCTGTAAATAGCAGATGTCTCAAAGAAGTAACAGAGTTCTGACACGCTGTTATGTGACAATCAAAAAAAAAAAACAAAACCAAAACCAACCAACAACGCAAAACAACCCACTGATTATTGTAATAAATAAAGAGGGACTGAAGGTTTTAAAAGCTTATTTCATAGTATGTCTGAAATTAACTTATTAAAAAATGTAAGATATTTGCCACCGCCTTTGACAACTGAAACTTGATCAAAAAGAAAGACTCAAGTTCTTAGCATTTTCTTATGCCAAAGAAGACAGGGCAATACTTTGATGGGTGTAAGTTAATCTAACATGTGACACTGGATGCTAGTGAAGAAAAAAATTTAGCAGTTATATTATCTGGAATCGAATCAGTGGCTTTACTGTATCTTGTATGGAAATTGTTTGAGACTGTGAAATCAAAATATTTTAAGAACTTGTTGCCAGACTTTATGAAGGTGCATAAATATCATTAATAGATATGTGTAGTTCCTTAATTAGCTCAAGAATCTACATAAATATGTGGTAATGTATCTTAAAATCTTAAAGACTTGAAATATTTACTTATTTTTTTTGTTTATATTGTCTGAGATGGGTAAGCATTAGCCAAAGCAGAAAAGTAGAGAAGGAAATATTGCAAATATATTCACGTAGCACAGGGAAATATTGAAATACCGATGAGGTGTGACCTCTGCAGCTCTTGTCAGTTAAGTATTCTTACTGAGTATCCATGCATAAATGTACTCTTCCTCTGTTTTTATTAAAACCATCACTTAGTGTGAAAAGACAGATGTTTCAGGAAGAATGAGGAAAAATACATGACTAATTGGGACCAGAATCTATTTGAAGTTTATGTAAAACTCTACAGTACCAAAGAACTGTGTTCTGTTTGCCACAGAGAAAGTTTTTTTTTTTTTTGGCAACATTTTAAAGAGTTATCTCTGGTTGCAGGAAATACTCAATTGTAGTCAAACTTAGTACTTTTCAATATTTTTATAAACGATCTGGATGTAGGAATAGAGGGTATTTTGAGCAAGTTTGCTGATGACACCAAACTTGGAGGAGTTGTGGACTCAAATGAGGGCGTAAAGGCCTTGCAGAGGGATCTGGACAGGTTGGAGAGCTGGGCGATCACCAACCGCATGAAGTTCAATAAGAGCAAGTGCCGGGTCCTGCACCTGGGACGGGGAAACCCTGGCTGCATGTACAGACTGGGCGATGAGACGCTGGAAAGCAGCCTAGAAGAGAGGGATCTGGGGGTCGTGGTAGACAGCAAGTTGAATATGAGCCAGCAATGTGCCCTGGCAGCCAGGAGGGCCAATCGTATCCTGGGGTGCATCAAGCACGGCATCGCTAGTAGGTCAAGGGAGGTGATTGTCCCGCTCTACTCTGCGCTGGTGCGGCCTCACCTCGAGTACTGTGTGCAGTTCTGGGCACCACAGTATAAAAAGGACATGAAACTGTTGGAAAGTGTCCAGAGGAGGGCTACGAAGATGGTGAAAGGCCTTGAGGGGAAGACGTACGAGGAACGGCTGAGGTCACTGGGCCTGTTCAGCCTGGAGAAGAGGAGGCTGAGGGGGGACCTCATCACAGTCTACAACTTCCTCGTAAGGGGGTGTCAAGAGGCAGGAGACCTTTTCTCCATTAACACCAGTGACAGGACCCGCGGGAACGGGGTTAAGCTGAGGCAGGGGAAATTTAGGCTGGACGTCAGGAGGGGGTTCTTCACAGAGAGGGTGGTTGCACACTGGAACAGGCTCCCCAGGGAAGTGGTCACTGCACCGAGCCTGTCTGAATTTAAGAAGAGATTGGACTGTGAACTTAGGCACATGGTCTGAACTTTTGGGTAGACCTGTGCGGTGTCAAGAGTTGGACTTGATGATCCTTAAGGGTCCCTTCCAACTCAGGATATTCTATGATTCTATGATTCTATGATTAGTATTTACGTCTGACACATTGCTGTCCAGATATCAGCAGGTCAGGCTAAAAAAATTGGGCCACTATTGTCTGGTTCACAGGTTTTCTGAAATTCCAGTGTGAAAAGGCTTGGGAATTGATGTTCCTGATGTACCCAGAAGACTGGTAGGAGCATTAGTGTGGCATTATGTATAGTGTTGTGGTGGTTTTACCCTGCTAGGGAGCCAAACTCTATCACAACCACTCTCTCACTGCCACTCTGCAAAGAAAAAAGGGGAGAAAATACAATGGAAGGGGCTTAAGAACTTGAATTCTTTCAGGCTCAGTGCCGTGACCGCTTCCCTGGGAAGCCTGTTCCAGTGCTCAACCACCCTCTTGGTGAAGAACCCTTTCCTGATAATAAAGCAGAACTGGAGTATTAAACGGCAGGTGAAGAAATCTGAGAGCAGAAAGAGTGCCAGTGAACAGTTTTATCTAAAGGTATTCAGAGAAGAAGTATTGATAAAGGGCCTGTACAGACAAATAAGATCACTCTGAATCTTCATCTGATGTGAAGAGTCAGATCAACCGCCCCCACACCATGTTGTTAGCCTTTATGGAAGGTGGTTTTTTTTTTTTTTTTTTTTTACACAGCGATGAAAAAGATTATTAAAAAGTAACCTTGTTAGTCTCTGCCTATGCAAATATTTATTAATTCATCAAACTTGCAGACAGCTTTTCATCCCAAAGTGATGAGCATGACCCATTTATATAGCCTCTAATCTCTTTCTCCTGTGGGTCAATGAAATTTTAAACTGTAGCAAATACTTTACTAAGTGACTGTGGGAAAAGTGTAGTAAACTGTTTTTGCTATGGAAACCACTTTTTGAGGATGCTCTAACATTTGCTTGCCTTGTATGACTATGAATAATTCTTTCTGCTTGGTCATAAGTAATGTAAAGAGTGGCAGTTACAGATGAAAGGTTGAAAAAAAAAATCATTAATTCTCATCAAACCAAGAAGTTTGCCAAGGATTTTGGGAGATTTTTTTTTCTCCTCGTTAGCTGCAGTCTCTTGCTCCTTGGATGTTGTCCTTGTGTGAATGAGAGTTTAATCTGTCCTCTTCCAACCCTCTTGTGTGGATCCTGTCAGAGACCTCTTCTAACCCTTTGCCAGGGCAGCCTGATTGTGCTCCAGGGATGTCTGCCAGATTTAATTTCTAGATTTGCATGGCTCTGTGTATTTACAGAGGCTATGAATGAATATTAAATAAGATAAAATTAAGGAAAAGAGAGAAGAATGTAAAGCCAGTGGGATGTTTTATGACTAGCAAGTATAAAGAAGAATATCGAATCCTAAATACTTTTCTACCAGCACTCAACCAACTGAAAACAGGGTGAACAGTGACAGGTTTGAACTTTGTGTGTCTGATGAAAATTCGCTTTCCTTATTCCAAAATGTATTAATACCAAGACAAAAAAATCATTAAGACTCCTTGTGGATTTACACCTATGCATCCTCAGCCTCTCTATAATTCATTTCCGCCATTTAAGTGTACATTTTATGGATTTTAAATTTTGGCTTTAGAAACCTAAATTATGGATGTACCTTTGAGTAGAAAAAGGAATGACAAGATTTATATATAATGGAAAAGCAAATAACTGAGGGCCTGTCTTTCCTTCTCTTCAGCGTTGTTTCCCTGTCCCATCCACCTAAGTTCAAGGCTTTGTACTTTGTCTCATCTGACCTTCAGGTCCTCTTTGAAATCACTAGGCATCCTTCTGTTTACTCTTGTCTACCTGAATTAGTCCAGACTTTCCAGGGCCCCTGACAGAAGATGACTATACCTAAATCAGAGCCTCACAACACTAATATTATACTGAGACTGCCTTTCAAAAAGTACCTCTAATATGCCACAAGCTGTCACAAATAGCAGCAGAATTATAATATGAAGGTCTTATTGCTGTAGGAAATTAAATAAGAAAGAAAACCTGTAAGTGTACCCATTACTTAATGACAGTTTATCAGTTTGATATATACAGTAAACTCTTTTTCTTTTTCTTTTCCTTTTTTTTTTTGCTTTTTTTTTTTTTTTTTTTTTTCCCCGCATTCTATTATATTTTCATTGTCACATTTCTCTTTCTGTTTGAATCTCAGGCCTTAAGATATGTTCTCCCAAGGCTTTAGGAGTTATTGCTTCCCTTTAAAGATGTATATGTAATAATGTAATACCTTTTTGGTATTCTAGTAGGAGATCAGATGCAGTGCTACCTTGGAGAAGAGGCAGTCAGAGACTGGCACTGCTCTGATGCTCCACTCTTGCTTATTTTATTTTCTTATTTTTTATAAAGAGGTGGCTGTTGCCAGCTTTGCTTTCAGGCTGTTGAGCCAAGTATTTAGTCTGTGTTCCTGTCTCCTGTGTTACATCACTGGTAAACAGTACTTTAGATAGTTTAAATTTATGTTAAAAAGAGACTGTTGTATACCAATATAAAAACAAGCAGGAGAGCAGGGAAAGCAGAATGTGGACCCTAGTCAGCAGGTGAGATGATTCTAATGATGATTGTTCAAATGACTGTGCAAATGATCATGAAAAGAATTATCTTTTAGGAGACTTCTCCCATCTAGTGCTGAATTTTTGCTTCTGTTTTGCTTTGTCATTGTTTATTCAAGACGTTGCTCTGCTTCTTTTCTTCTTCACCTCTTGAAAGTGGAGTTTAAGGAGAGTGGACCATGTTTTGTCTGTTTTCTTTTTTTCTGTATGGTACTTGTTCAGACCATCTCTGGTTTGAGGAGTCACTCAGTATAGAACTTCAGAGTGTGGTCTTCCCTCTCCAACTTTACCTTTGTTGATGAGCACTGAAATGGAGATCATTACAGCCAGTAATGTATCATTACTGGATTCTAAGATAGTGCACGTGGAAATGATGGATATGTTTTACAATTCTTGTTATAGGTCCTTTGCAAAATCAGACAGATGTCATTGTTTCACTCATATGCTATGTTTTCAAGGTTTTCTTTTATTTTCTACTTTTAGAAGTAAACAATGGGTGCAAAGGGAAACAAGCAGAGACTCCAACTGTTTTGGTTAATCTTTCTCCTGTGTTAGCTGTCATGGCACTGGTACTAGTTTGAAAACTGTTGATAGGTATGTTGGTTGAACTTCTACAGCTTCTCCTAGATGTCTACTAGACTAGATTCCACTCTTTCCCCCTTTTCTATTGTTTATGAGAGTTCATGAGCTTTCTTCTTTTACCCTTGCAACACTGCTTTAAGAAGAGGTGGGAACCAAAGCAGAGGAGAGACTGCATCTATACCAAGGCTCCAAAACATAGACCTGTCTGACCCAGTTTGAAACTAGCATGGGCTCCTTCAGTATGGAGGTGCATGCAAATGGCACATGGCTTCTGGGTCAACACTCAGGTGAGTGACTTGTGAGCTCCAGACTGCATCAGTTTAAGGACTATAGTACCCAGTATAAAACCTGGTATTAAGCTACAGATGATCCATGGTTTAAGTTACATTCCACTCAGTCCCAAGTGTCTCATCCGTGATCACACAAATGATCATTCATGACAGATGATGTACCTGAAACCAGCTACCTCAAGTCCTAGTCTTGAGCTCTACACACT
Organism: Aythya marila; assembly: GCF_965140915.1. Classification (NCBI taxonomy): domain Eukaryota; kingdom Metazoa; phylum Chordata; class Aves; order Anseriformes; family Anatidae; genus Aythya; species Aythya marila. The sequence continues at coordinate 14,075,796 of NC_139044.1, forward strand.
GGGCCACTGGCCACTTATCCTCTCTTGTATGACACACCCTTGAAAAGTCAATTTTGTCTCTCCAGGTATTTCATGGCATTTATGAAAAAAATAAAATGGTTCTTAATATAAGTGTAGCAATTTTGGCAGATTTGTCTTCCCTTCTAGGTCAGTTTCTTCAGTCCTCTTTGATATTTCTCCTTCCCGCCAATATTTCTAGAAATAATTTTTTTTTTTTTTTGTAAAGCTATTTAAAAAATATCTGTATCTAGTTAAATTACAGTCACATCATTGACAACATCTAAGTCTTAACATGGAAATGAATAGTTGAGGCACAGTACATCATGAATAATTCTTACAATAAACATATTTTTCACCAATTATAAACACTTAGAAAATCTCTCTCTTCTACCTTAATTTACCTGTTGGGATGTACTAGTATAACAGATTGCTTCAAGGACTTATCACTCACTAGTTACACATTAATTCACAAAAAGTTTCCGTTGTTATAAATCTATTAAATTAATTTCCTATGAAATAGCTCTTATCCGTTTCTCCTGTTTTCTCAGCCTTTCATTGTTTATAGTTATGTGAATTGTGTTTAAGTATTAAACAAGGCACTTGATTAAATACACTGAGGAGAGTGACTGAGATGTCATGGGCTAGTCTTTTAAAAAGTGTTTATAATTCAAAATTTGCATATTCATGCCTGTTTCCAAATTTGCATGCACAGATGAGTAACATCCAGATACTTAATCTAATTGTTATGTGAACAAAGAACTATTTCTATTTACACTGTGAATGTATAAAGGCTTAGCTGCAAAACATATCTCTAACTTACAGCCTAAGGTTGGATATTTTGTCCATTGTGCAAATCACAGATACTAGAAAATGTTTCCTCTTCCAGATGCAGCTATTACATTTTTAACGTGATATAGATGTTTGTGGGCTGTGTTAAGAGAGTTAGAGGACAGCTAAAGCCAGTAAGAATGACAAAACTGCTGCAGCTGATTACAAAGATTCTCTGTAAGAAATGAGAAACAGTGAAAGAAAAAGGGAAAACTGTTACACTGGTGAAAGCATATCTACCATACTCAGTTCACTGCATTAGGGATGGGAGTCTTCACAAAGTGAGACTGATTCAGTCTTTTGGTTATTTGAGGGAGGCTTAAGCACATCTCAAGTGCTTTACAGAATTGGGTCCTGGTACAAAGGATGGTTCACACTATAATGTTTAGTAAAATGTGCAGTTAAGAATTGCTTTCAAGAGAGATTTGAATTAATCATGTGTCTTAAATATAAATGGTTTCCTAGAGCAAGGCTCATGTTTCCCACTGAATGACCTAGCACATTTAACTAGTGCCTGGTGCTAGTGCTAGTTTAACACTCAAGTCAATAAAACGAAGATTATAGTAATGTTACCCAGTAGTTGCTTTATATTAGGTATGCAGCTCAAGAAACTTAAGTGTCTATGAGAATTGTTTTGAAAATAAGCTTCCATGTAAAATTAACCTTGGAAAAAAAAATCAAGATGAAGGAACTGCTAAAATAAAATACAAAAAAGAAAATAACCTAACACACTGTATTAAAAGAGAATTATGTCTTTACTATGTCGATTACTATAAATTTTCTAGTAATCATAATGCAATTGTACTTTAATTGCTCTATAATTATGTTCCCATATATGGTCTCAATATGAATTTCCTTTATATGTTTGACAGATTAATTTTATTCATCAAGTGTTAAAATAGTGATTCAAAGTGAAACCTATAAGAAATGATTGTAAGATGATTAAATTATAATTATAGGGATATTATTTGACATAATCAAATTATGGTATATATGCTTTCAGAAAGAGAGTGATATGTATTTGTTCTAAGTCTTATATGCAATTACTCTCTATGTGATTTTCTTGTTAAGGAAGGTGGCAGAACAAATGTTTCTAGCAGTGGAAAGTAGAAGAATAACGGTCTTATAAACAGAGCAGAAAAATTCCACTATAAATTTGATTTTAAAAGGAAGGAAATGTCTTGTCCTATATGCCATTGTATTTTACTTCTATTCCCTTTATTCTGATCACCATAGTTCCTCTAAAATTACTTCAAAGCTTTTGAGATTGATTCTCGTTTCATGAAACTTGGTTCTTACTTGAGTATAATAAGCCAGAAAGATATTTCATTGTGTTTCATATTTTAGATTGGGGGGGCTAAGGGGAAAAGAAGACAAAGATAATGAAAGAGTTGGGCTTTACAACGTAAATATTGAGATCTATTTTTCAGGTGGCATATTTGGCTAGGTGCAGATAAGGCTAAATAAGATAGAGTGTTGACCTCTTCTGTCCTGGGCAAATTATCATCAGTTTTCACACCATTGTGATTGATAGTGGTTCATAACCTCATGGGGTTCATGATGATTCTTCCCACTTTTAGAGTCAGGCTGTATGTGAAAGGGTAAATACTGCTGATCCTTACGGAAACAAAGCCAGGAATGTTATTTCCATATAAATGTTAAAATCATCATGCTATCTACTAGCTCTGTTCCAGTTAAAAAACCAACCAACCAACCAACCAAAATCTTTAATGAACAAGTGGCTCTATTTTTTTCTTCCTTTTTTTTTTTTTTTATCATTAATGCTTCACAGATGGCTGTGGTGCTGCCTGAGTTTATAACGTGTTTTTTTTTTTTTTTTTTTTTTAAATAATAAATGCTGCAAGGGCCATATGTCCCCTCATAACCTTGTCCTTCAAAATTAGAAGTGAATTAGTAATTCAAGGGAGGAGGTTTAATAAAGTGCTTTGGTAGCAAATAATCTATTTAGAGGATGTTTATAATTTAAAAACACCATGCCAGGGATTTTGATACCGCACATCAGCAGGAATAAAAATATTGGATGTGAAAGCAGAAACTGTGCTGACAGAACTGTTAAGATATATGCTTAAAAAAACCAACAAAACAAACAATAACAACAAGAATATTCATTTTCATTATCTGAAGTGCTCTAAAGAACAGAAGCAGAAGTGAGTTACTAAGTGCAATACTGCAGATTCTAGTGGGTGCTCAAATGTGAGTTCTCTGCAATACTATTGTATTCAATGAAAAGTCGCATACAATTCTAACAGCTTGCACTTACAGAAATACACAAGTAAATTTATTGAGAGGAATGAGAGAGGTTAGAAAGCTGTGAAGGACTACTAGTGTGCAACAAAACCCTCTGTCACCTCTTCTGTTGTAGATGAGAAAAAGCTCCCCACTCTCAATGGGTTTGTCCAGGCTGTGAAACCAGTGCTTGCACAAGTGAGAATTAGGTAGCTTTGAGGAGGGAGATAGAAGAGATGCTCTGAAGGTGATGGGAGGAGGTTGTCGTACCTTAAGCCTTGCTATACACTTTCCATAATTACAACTTTACTTGCAAGGCTCTGTTATTCTTTTTAGTCTCCACATGTATCACATTGTACAAACATCTCTATTATGCCTGTGAATTTCACAGGAGAGAGGAGATTGAATGCCACCTGAATGCTCAACTGAAAATTATTTCCAATTGGCTTATACAGGGTGTTGTCAAGTGGCTCGAGAACTGGAGTATCCAGTAGATATATAGGAAAGATGTCTGGTTGAGTAACTTGCATATCATACTAAATATTTTTGTTCTTGATCTGGAAAAGAAACAAAATGGAAATCCCCAGAAACTGCTAAATAATGAAAAGTGGTGAATGTTTGTGAAGAGAGACATGTTTACATTTGCAGAGGTACTTAAAAGCTGAAGAAAGGGCTGGAAAATATATTAAAAAATTAAAGTTCAGGGATGTGAACTTAATATATCTAGAAAATAATGTAGATATTCAGTGGGAGGGAAAAATCAGCAAGACATCAAGGAATGAATTTGAACAGCAATTTTCATTTTATTATGCAGATGAAAGTCTGGAAGAACTCCATTGATTCCTAAGAGTAGCAAATTATACCTTTCTGACACATGAATGTGATTCCTATTGATACATCTGCATTAAACTCTCTTTTATATCTGAGAACAGGGACTGTTGTTGCAGAAGTACAGGTGGTCTGAAATCAGGGGATGGCTGTGCACCAATTTGCAAGCTTAACTGAACCTCTATCTAGCCAAGGTCTTAATTGCGTGTTTAGCTTTAAGCTGGCTGAAGTCCATGACCTTAAATTTAATATTCTGGATGAGAGTCTGTGTGTGGTGTTCACTGTATAGGAAAAGCATGATATATTATCTTGATCTGACCATTTAACAAAGTAGTTTTCCTATCTACACCCACTGGGAAAGTCCACTTGACCTTGGGCAAGTCATTTAAACCATTTGCATCTCCACCCCCAGCATACATGTACACTTTTAAGCTTATACATCTTAATTTTATGTGCTGTTTACTTCATCTGGAAACTCAGATGTCTGTTATGTGTTTGCATGATGTAAGCAGTCTGGACATTGCTGTGCTTTAAATAATAATAACAAGATGGAAAGGACGGACATAAAACCAGAGGTGAGAAAGAAAAGCAATACTTTGGGTGTATGTTGGGCTGTCACTTAAGCAGAAGAGCTTTCATGCTTTGGCTTTGAGAGCAAGGTATTTAGCAGTGTCCATTGCTGATGTGTAATTTTATTTGCTGAGGTGTGTGCCACATAGTGTCACTAGAACGGAGCACTGGACTGCCTCTTTGAAACACCCACAGGCAGTTTGAGTGTATCACACAGCCTCAAGGGTCACTGGCAGCCTGCTGTCTTTAACTGAGCTGCAGATTAGATAGTACCCTCATTACAGTATGTTTAAATTGATATAATATATATATATATTGATATAAATATATGTTTAAATTGATATAATATATATATATATACACACACAATAATACATAATAATACAGTGTATATCACAATTTTGGGGCTGCTTACTATAATCATTTTTTTTTTTTTTTTCTTTTTTTTTTTTGAGGAGTGAAGCAAACACAGTTTGCTGTTCACGGAAAACCTCAAGCTGACAGAAACAAAATAACTGCCTGCATTCTCAGTTATTGTCTCTGAATTATGATCTAAAATGCTGGAGTGCCTTTTCTCCAACTTCCTTCAGTTTTCTTTCCTTGTCTTGGTGATGGAGAAGCTGTAAGTGCAATGCACGCACTCTCACTGATTAAAGCCTTAGAAACGCATGGGTAGCAGTGCTTCAGGGAATGGGTGATATGTTACCTAGTGAGAGATGATTGCCTTGACTTGCCCAACGCCAGCTGCTTCCTGGGTGATAAGGAAGAGGAAGGGTTACACTGATGTGCCAGTGGCATATGGGTGCTCAGAAGGTCCTTGAGAGGTTGCTCTGTTTCACCAGGTGTAAGTACAAACCTGTAGTCTTCATCTGCATATAGCAAGCCACTATCTTGTTAGGAGCTATATGAAAATGCCAGCAGTTGTTGATGTCAGTGTGTGACAGTGGCCTTTGGCACGTTATTGGTGTTCTGGCATTATCATTTCTTGACGATTCAACAGCAGGGGGATTATCAGAGCTTTCCATGATGATTTCTCAGCATGTGTTTTGTTTGGCTTGTGGTGGTGTGGTCTTCACACAACACTTCTGTGTCTTTGTGACAGAGTGAGTTTCTGTGGTTAAAAACATGTAGTACATGATTTCACTTTTCTTTTCTTTGATTTTAAATGTGCTACCTTTTCAGTACTTCATTGTATGAGCTTTAGTAGTCACAGTTCAATATAAATCATCATTGGCCCATGTACATCACACTGCTTTTTTGTATGGCTTATATAAGTCTAAGTTTTGTGGTAGAGTGGTCAAATACAAATAGGTATTGGCACTGGCATATGAAGAGGAAGAGGGCCAGATCTCTCTGTTTTACAGAAATGGATGCTTTTTACAAGGCCTGGGATTTTCCTGACGGGTAAGGAACTGTCAGCATTGAGATGCTGAGATAAGCCTCAGAAACTCTAAGGCATGAGTGTCTAAAAAAAAATAAACACTTTCTCTTTGGATTGGATGAGCTAGAATATTACCTCTCTGCCTTACTGTCATTCTGTCTATGGTTGGGTATCTTCATTCTTGCAACCTGTTGCTTTCTAGGGGCTATTGTCATTTTTTGAAGTTGTATAGATGTTTATTTCTAGTTGCTTTTTTAAATCCTAAAGTGTGTTAACTTCTGTTTTAGTTACATTAAATTTTCACTTCAACGTAAATAAACCAACAAGTTTGAAAAAAAAAAAAGAAGTGACCTGGCCTAGAAGTTCATCAGCTGCCTTTGTTTTGTTTTATTCAAATTCAAATAGAAACTTTACTTAAACAAACAAACAAACAAACAAAAACTTTTCTCAAGTCTAGAATCTCTCAGGAGACTCTAGGAAGCATAGGAAGCATCTCTTTCTTTTTTTACTTTTCCTTTCTTAAGCCCATGCTCCCGTGCCTTCTGGTCAGCACAAAGCAAGTTTATCTCACTGTGGTTTCATGCAAAATGTGTCATTTGCCAGGAACTCCACGCCTGTTGCCATTGAGCTTGCATCCTTTACTCTCCTGCTGAATTTACTCCTTGAACATCTTCTGGCAATGAGACTTTTCAACTTCGCTATTTATAGACTAAAAGTTAAAGTTAATACAATTATATTTAAAGCAAAGCAAAACAAAACAAAACCCTACTGTGTTATCTTCAATTCATATTTATTAGTTTCCCAAGTGACTACATAATCATATTGTCCTTCTGCCTTGTCCTTCTTTCTCCTTCACTTTTCTCTTAACTTAGTTTATAAGCTCTTCTGTACAAGTAGATCCATCTTTACAGACATTCCTGAAGTCTGTGTGCTACTCTATTCTCTATTACCACTAAAAATTGGCTAGGTATGAGAGAATTCCTCTGAGTGCTCCCTAAATAGCCTCCATCGCTGCAACCTTGCACGACAACTCTTCATTATTGCATACAGCCTTGCTGACTAAGCAAGTAAGTATCCTGCCCTTCATGTGTTTGCTGCTGCAGGACTTGGTGATGGCTTTTAGTATGGGCAGGGGAAGACCAGCCAAGAATTGGAGGTGAAATCAATAGAGAAAATAGAAGAGAGATTTGGTCCTGCTCTCATTTCCACAACTTTTTATTATCTGGAATCTTTTTTGCCTCAGATGTTGTTGTTCTTTTTGGCTTGTCATTGTCATTTTCCATTTTGGTCTAAAACTGTCCATGGCTGATCCAAAAGGATGTCATTGTGGTGATTAGTTACAGAGCTTCACAGTCTTGATTACCCAGAAAGACAGTGAGGGCATTTTGCCTGCCTTTTGCCTTCAGTGAAGGTTTGGGCTAGTTGTTGGGTGCTAAGGGAAATGCAAGGCGACAACCCACAGAGAAATCTGTAATTCTGTACCTTTAATGGAAAACTTTTGCTTTAAACTCTGTGCTGCTGCAGGGCTCTCTTGAAGCGTATAGCTCAAAATTCAAAGCTGAAAGTCCCTGCTTCCTCAGAGTTGTGAAAGGATGAAAAAGAAAACAAAGCTGTGGAGGTGGAGGGGATTAGCTCAGGATCACCCAGCAGGTCAGTTGCTGTGCTGGGACTGCCATTGAAATCTGCTGCCTTCTAGATCACTCACCTGCTTGATTGTGCTGCCATGCCCAAAACATCCAGCTATCTGGGTAATATGCGCTTTAAACCCCACGTTGATGGAGAAGGACTGGTTGTCAGGCACCTCTGCATTCCCTAAACTGTACAGCATTGGTTATCTCTCTGTACTGCTTATTTATCTTTGATCATGATTCTGAAAATGTGCAGATCTCAGGCTGCTGGAGAGGAGTGCTCCAAAGTGCTGTCAAGATGACTGCTTTCCATAATTCCACAAACAAAGCCGGAGCAACATAGACTATGCCTCATTCTGCTCCATGGGCCATATAAACTATTTCCATGTCAACAAGGATAGACGTACTTTTTGTTTTTTTGTCTCTAGAAGAACTAGTGCTCTGGTCTGTTGAAATCTTGGTTTTGCTTAGACAAAAATTACCTCCGGACTTAACAGGATAACATATGGTTTCTAAGGATGGTTCACTCTCTTTTATACATTCATCATAGTTTTTTTCATTTTTGGTACTATTTGGTGGCACCCAGCAAACTTCTGAAATGTCTGCACTGCAAGTATGGAAATCATAGTTTCAGGACAGAAAGTATGCTAATTCTTTTCTTCATTATAATTAAGGTAGGACTTGTAAAATACTGAAGGTGGTAGTTATTTGAAAACTGTTTGGGAGTAATTCCATTGTTAGGCTTGGTGGACAATATTCTGCATCCATGGGTACAGATGAAAATTATGTTAGAGAAACAGCTTTTCTTCACTGGATTTCTGGGTCAGGAAGCAAGTGGACGCATCTGCCACTACTCAACCTTTCTGCCATTACCATGATCTTTCTGAAGACTTGAGGGCAAAGCTGTTTGCACATGTTTAATGGAAAGAAACCTTAAATACTGAGAACTTTCAAAGAGTGAGATGCTGTAATACTTACAGACAGGAAGAAAGATCTTAATAGGGAATGTTAAACTGCATACCACCACTGCATACTGTGGAACAGCACATTCAGTTTGAACAAACCCTCATAGCTAGACAATAGATTAAAAATGTGAACATCATCTTTAGAGATTCAGGATTTCCACTCCATTAATTGTGGCCCATCAGAAGGCTGGGCTGGATAGTTTTTAGTTCTGGTGACTTACTTCACATTAATACTTTAGTTTCATTGAGATGTCCAGGACAGCAAAACTTTATAGGTCATCTGATATGTAGTCTGTCAGTGCAGAAATGCACCTGGAGAGCAGTTCAGGTGTGTGCTCTTAAAAATATTTGACACAGATGCATCATCTCAACTATACCATACATCATCTTAACTACAGTATAAGGAATACCTCTGGGACAGTAATTACCTTGCAATCCTCTGTGGTGAGATCTGCTGTAAATGAATAATTCACAGTTGCCAAACATAAGCGAACTCTTCATATTAATTTAGAACTTCTTGTGGATAGGCTTTCTTCTGGAAAGTATCACAAGGGAACAGATCAAGGATAGCTTGAACCTCAGAGAATTTCTGGCTATTAAGAGAACAATCAGGTTCCTTTTTATATTTATGCATTAAGAAACCTAATTTTCTGTTCCTTCATTTAGAGCTTCTTGCCAGACAGATTTTTTTCCCCTGCTTGGGTTATTGGCAAAATATAGTATAAACAAATTAGCACTTTTTCACAGAATCACAGAATTTCTAGGTTGGAAGAGACAAAAGCTTTAATCTTGTTGCTTTTGCCATACCTAATAGTAAAGAATAGGCAAACCAGAGCCATGCAATCTTAATTTTAAACCTCCAACTAATTTAGTCTTCTTGATATTTTTAGCCTTGAAGCAAGTATATTGCTTTTGAAATATTAAATTACATATTTGATTCTATCAATGTTATCTTTTTCATTCACTTTATGTTCTATTGGGAATGGAAGGAGTTTGGCAAAGTTGGTGTTGATTATGTGCTTATTTATAGGAGGTGTATGTATACATGTATATAAAATTTGCACTTAATCTCCAGAGACACTTTAATGGGAAATATCAGGAATCGTTGCTGAATTATATCTTTGCTTTGGAAAAGCCTCTTTATTATCAGCTATAATGCAATATCATCTAGCTCAGTGTTTTACACATTCCAAGTGATGTACAATTACTGTTCAGATTATTGCATCATAAACTTCACAAATTATTAAATTGTATATATTTTTTCCAATATCAAACTGCTTTTGCCAATGTGCATTCATTCGGGCAGGATACATTTTTAATTAAAAAGAAAACTCTCAGAAATAAATAAATAAATGTGGATCAGTTTTATCCATGGTGAGCTGTTGATATTGAATTAAATTCAAGTCAATCTCAAAAGCTAGTACTAATTTACTGAGATCTGCTGAATGATAAGTCATTATGAACGGCAAGCCTGTTGAATTGTTCTCATCTTTTCCATTCATATAGGTTATCCAGAAAACATCAAAGAATAACACACAGCCTGTGAAACAACCACAAGAATGGATGATGTGGTTCATTGGGTATGACGCACCCAAGGACCTCACTCCTGTGATGGATGCCATTCCTGCCTCAGAAAACTATGTGATCAGTTTGTCAAGGGTAAGTTTAATAGCATAGGAACAGTCCAGGTAATATTATTTTAGTTTATTTTTTGAAGGAAAAATAAAGTTGTGACTTCCTCTCTTCCCTACATTCACCTGCCAGCAACTGTGGTCAAACTATAACCACTTCAGACAGAAGATTCAGGATCTGAAAGATGATTAAGTTTCTGCAAGTTTCATGAAAACTAGTGACTTTGCTGAAGCAAGAGGTTGCGACTGTTGTCCTCAGTGCAAAAATTGCCAGGTAAGAGCAATTCTGTTTGGCCTGCCACTTGAATGTTCAACATGAACCTGTTTGCTAGTTGGCATATGTACATAGTTTTAAAATACCTACAGCCAATGCAACATCATGCCAGCTTGCAGCCAGGGAAAGGAAGCATGGGATATGAAGGGAAGGTGGAGAGGGACTAGGAAGAAGCATAGGGTAGATTGGAACTACTACTGTCGTGGCTGAGGAATGGGTGGACTTAACAGGTTTATTGGATATGAAGGGAAACTAACAGCATTGACTCTGATAAATGGGATTTTTGCTGTCAATAATGTGTAAATCCACAGGAAATGTGACACCATTTATTCTACTTGTCTTGGAACAACCTGTTTGTTACCATTAAAAGATTGGACCTTTTTGTTTCATAACTGAGCAGAACGCTTCTGGGCATCTGAGCTGGCCTAGCTGTTACAAGCTGCCTTAGCCTGCCTCTACATTTGCAGTCTGGTGGATTCTTCTTTATCCAGCCTAATTCCAGTTTCAGCTTCTCTGCTGAGTTTGCCTAGAAAGTCTACTGTTTTCCTGCCAGGTCTAAAGGTAAGAATAAGCTTGCCACAGGGAAACTTTTGTTTGAAATAGAAACACAAGAAATTTTTACCAAGATGGGGCATGGTAAATAGACAGGACAAAACATATGTTTTTCTCCTGCATTGCGTCTTGTGTCACAAGGAATTGCACTAAAAAGATTGTAGTGGTTCTGCAGTCCCTTCCTCATGAATTAGGACAGAATTGCAGCACTTCCAACATCTCTGTAATCTTCCCCAAATTCTGTAGTTGGTTGACTTGGTCTTGAAATGCTATTAGCTACTGAAGGGAGTGACTAATTCAGGTGTAACAAGTTATGTGTCTTGAGGAATGGAGCTCCCTGTAAAATACTAGGATATTTCTGGAATTCTTGGATATACTGTAACGGAAGCATGGTCTAATATCTGCTGTGTTTCTCCATCCTGTGGAAACAGGTGAGGGGTTGCAAAGCTGTCTGAATATTTCTGAAATATGTCACAGAAGATATTGATATTTGTAGAAAATGTACAGAGAAGGAATTCCTATTTTATCCCAGAGTAATGAATTCAAGCATTTTTTTTTTTACTATGCTAACTAAAATTGAGATTGTGGAAGAGGTAAATAAAAACGCTGAATGTACTAGAGTCTTTTGCTGTTTTATTTTTTATCAAGAGACTGTTTAATCTGGTCTCCTGAATAGTCCTTCATGTCTTGCCTCATCTTTCTCCAGTATAAATAATGTATTGGGCACATAGAGGTATAAGTGTATTGAACCATTTTCATTTCATGTGGGCAGCAGTGAAGCTTGTAGGCATTTCAATTGAGACATTTAAAAATTGTATGAACACGCTTCTGCTACATGTAGCTAAAACCATTTTGTTTTGCTTTCTGTTACTTCACCCAAGAAAACAATCTGAAAGCATAGTTTGTGTGCAGTCTATTGAGTTCTGATCATGCCTAATAAATAATAATAATCCTAACTGCAAAAAGTCTTTCTACCAGATACACAAATCATCCAGAAATGAGACTCCTACTTCATTGCACTTTATTTATGTCCAGTAGGAGAGAGATTGAGGGAACTTAAATAAATTCATGCTCCATATCAGCTGGTTTATACTAGATTTCTGAGGCAATTTTTGCAGGCAATTCTGCTATAAATTAATGGTTAATTTAATTTGACCTTTTTAAAATGCACATACCATAAGTAACTTTCTTAAACATCTTCCATGAGTTCCTTGATTAAAGAAATGCTACTTGCTTTCTTTTATTTATTTTATTGCTTATTGTGTATTTTCAGAGTTTTATGCAACTCCTTCCCTAATGTAATACAATCGAAATGAAAGTCAGATAACTATCAAATGACTAGGCAGCTCTGAACCCAATGAAAATGAGTAGAGCTTTGTATTATTTAAGTGCTGTAAGACAGATGTCTTCAAGCTGTTGCACGATGTTTTCATTGAGGTTATGGTACAAATCATGTTCCCTCCTATTGCACAGGTTCCTTGTGAGAACATACTGTCTCTTTGTAACTACAACAACCAGTTATATGGAAAACTAAATTTAGGAGTATACTCAATGATTGTCTCACATTTTTTTTTTAAAAGTTAACCAATTATATACCAATCCTAATTGGCAGCCTCAGCAGCCCTACTCTCTGTCTTCCTTAACCTAGCACAGTGAACCCTGCCTTACCCCATGCTAACATGGTCAAGAATTGTATCTTTAATCCTGCATCTCATCAGGGCTGGTGTGGTAGGTTAGCTTCAGCCAGCAATCAAACACCTCTCCAGCTTCTCACCACTCCCCATTCAGCGGGATGGGGGGAGAAAATGGGATGAGTAAACTCATGGTTTGAGATAAAGGACATGAGATTGCTTACAAGTTCCTGTGACAGGCAGAAGAGACTCCACTTGGGGAAAATCAATTTATTGTCAATTAAAATAGGTTCAGTAGTGAGAAGCAATAAGACAAACATTGGAAGCATTATGTACATTAAAGCAACACATTTCCTTCCCCCTTTGCCAGGCTTAACTTCACCTTAGCTTCACCTTAACTTCAAAGTCCTCCACGTTCCCAGCCCATCCCTGAACAGTACAGGACAGGTGGGGAATGTGGGGATGGAGTCAATTCATAATAGCTCCTCTCACCCACTCCCTCATTTTTTCCCTGATCCAGTGTGGTGTCTCCACACAGGCTGTTTATCCTTCAGGATAAATCTGCATCTGTGTGGGCTTTCTGCGGTCCTCAGTTTCCTTCAGGAAGCCTCCACCTGTTCCAGCCTGGGTCCTCCATGGGCTGTGGGGAATCACTGCTGTGGTGCCTGGAGCACCTTTGCCCTCTCCTTCTCTGACCTTGGTGCTCTCAGATGTTTCTCACTTTTTTCCTTCCCTCCTCCTCAATCTGTCCAGCATTTTTTTCCCTTTCTAAGTATGTTTTCCCTGAGGTAACCTTGCTTGGGGCTGATGGAGACAGCTGGAACTGGCATGGGACATACCCACAACTGGTTCAAGAGGCTATTTTTACCTTGGAAATGAGAGTTTCAGAGTCCCATGCTGCCCATGGAGCAGCCAAGCTCTTGTGTTCCTGTCCCCCATCTGTGACCCCACCTTGGGGTGGGAGGGAAAGATGTTTGCTTTCTTTCTCATCTCAGTACCATAGATACAGCTCCAAGGCCATGCAGTGTAGTAAGTAACTGATAGCTAACATTTTCAAAAGTTCTTTAGATAACAAATATCACTTTTATGCAGCCAAGTTGGCATTGAAAAAAGTTCTGAAAAGAGCTGTGGTTATAAACTGCACGTGAGGCTTCTGAATCTCCACTGATTTTTGCTAGAGGTGAGTACTAGTGCAGAGTGCTACTCTGCACGATAAGTGAAATAATCCTTTGTGGAACAAGTTATTGCAGAATTACTAAACCAGTTAACTAAAATGGCAGAGATAAAACTACCAAGTATGTACCTTTGGATAGGTCTCTGTAGTCATCAGTGTTTGTGAGGAGATAGGAAGAAATGTGGTGAGGCCAGAAAGTTGAATATTGTATCACAGCAAGGGGTAAAAAAAAGCAATATTAACCCACAAGGAAGAAACTTTTTTGTTTAAAAGAAGTTAGAAACTGCCTGAAAGAAAAAAGTTAGGATATTATATCCTAGACTCAGCATGGAGGCACTTAAAGAGCATCCTATTAGCATCACAGAAGGAACAGTACGCACACCCCAGAATGTAAAAAGGAAAAAAAAATCGAGGAAGGAGAGAGCCCCTGTAATGTGTTCAAGAGATAAGATACAATAGTTTATTAAAGCTAAAATCTATCCTTTAGAAAGAGACTAGGAGTCCAAACTATTCTAATAAAATGAAAGGGACTTTGGCAGATAAGAGAAGTCAAGCAGGAGTTTGAAGAAGTAATATTCAGATACAAAGACAAGAAATAAGTGATTTAAGGTAATCAGAAGTAATCTGCCTGTGGGGAAAAATGTTGGACTCTTAGACCAGTGGGGCAGAAAGAGGACAGACAAAAATGTGGCAACTTACAGAGTATCTTATGAGTTTTTCTTTATAGAATTAGGGTCTTTCCCCCTCTGAGCTCACAAAAAGCTAAGTGCCACTTCTTGGGAACTCTGACACATCCCATTACAGAATGCAAGGTGTGGATTCTTTTTAGGTAGAAATTTTTAAGTCACATAAGCTTTATTTTGGGGGTGTCATCTTTGGGATATCAAACAAAGATGAATGGATAATAATTTCATGGTTATTTTGCAGGATGATGGGTTGATACATCGGTGGGATGTGGGATGAATTATTTTAACCTACCACCCACCTCCTTAGCTTGAAACAATAGATCTTTTTTGTTGACTTCACTTTTTGTTGGAAATCCTTTTTGAAGCTCTTCTAATTTTTTGACCTTGTTCAATGCAGGCTGCAACAAATTAGTTTATTTTCCCCCCGCTTTGTCTTCTTTTCCTCTAGTCTAAGCAGTCACTACTCTTTTAAAAGCTCAAGGTCATTTTCATTCCTACTAAAAAAACAAAACAATACCTCTAAACATTCTGCCATTTTGTCTTGAGCCTCCTTATGCAATGGTTTTAGAGATACAACTGCCATTAAAGTTGGAAATAATTATAGGATTGATTCTGTTTGATTGAATACTGTGTGATTTTGTCAATGGGAAATGGCTTATATCCTAGATCTATGGAGGAAAAAATGAATTTTCTGCTGTTTGCTATTCAGTAGTTCTGAAGTTACCTAAATTAAATATATACCTATTCATTCTTTCTTCAAAACTCTACTTCATCAATTTTGTTCCTAGTGTTTAGTTACCAAAATATATATTTAGAATTTCTGTCTTTTAGCTTTGTTGCAGCCTTTGTAGTTTTCTCAAACAGGATCTGAAAGAAATATGAAAGGTTTTCTTGCGGGATAAGAAATGTGTAAAAGTGATCTATATCACATCTAGAGCTAAACATGTCTGATATGCTGCTCAAGTACTTCAGCAGTGATATAAGTAATCTACCAATTTATACTTTTTATATTTTGTCCAGATTTTATTTAAAATAACTGTTAATGTAAATTTCTTTTCTCTGTCATTTCCTTGTGGTTTTATATATGTTTATATATATTGTGTAATGATATTCAAATTTCTTAGTTTTCAGGAACAATTATAATAATATTTGATAACAGGAGTTGGAGCTCTATATGGCTATCTAAATTGTTTCATCCACTTGACTTTTATTGATTAAGGAAATTTTGCAGGTTCATCAGAGACAAATGATCTGTCTTACTTTATTACAGACGCAGAAAAAAACCAGGCTATTAACAAGCTCAAGCACATATTGTGTCCCTATATGCTTCTTCTGTAAGAAATTAAATCATTTCAGTTTTTGACTTATTGCTGTTGACAGACTGACTTACTATTTAAATTTTATCATATAAATAATATACTGGTGATACTGCTCATTAGTTCAAAAAAAACATATGTCAAAAATTGTCATGTTAGCAGATTTTATTCTTTTTTTTTTTTTTTTTTTTTTTTAACAAACAAACAAAAAACCTTCTTCATGCAAATTAACGTTTTTACTTTTTTAGTCCTTTCCAAGTTCTGACTACCTCATCAAAACAGCTCTGAACAGCCCTGGTTAATCAGCATCTGACAACGTTTTAGATATAATTGTAGAATGATAAAGACTGATTGAACTGAAGTTAATTTCCATTTGGCTTTTACTTTCTAATTATTTAGCAGGTGAGCATCAAAACCCCTTTACCATGACATGCCTGCAGGGCCCTTAGTAGACAGTACATAGATCGGTAGAGTTCAGTTAACTGAAAAAAAAATGTTACAGCTCAAGTGATTTTGAAATGCTTGAAAGCTGAGAGACTTTGCTGCTCATGAGACTATAATGAAAATTGGCAATTAGAATACAAATGTACTAATTAATGTATTGAAAAATTAAAACTCCAATAATCATATAACAAAAATTAACAGCCAACTGGCTGACAAACAAAGTTAAGTCTGTTCTGAACTCTGCATTTTGGGCAAGCCAGAGATGCTATCACAAAAAAGAAAATTAGTAACGTTATACTTGGTAAAAATAAGGCATTTGTAGGCTCATTATTTTTCTTCTCGTAAGATGCTGATGGTGTATTATCTTCATGGCATGGACGAGATCATAATTTTTTTTTTTTTGGGTAGAAGCCAGTCTCTTAATGCATGTGCATGATGGCATTTGCTCAGTTTAATGCCCAGAGGACTTGGGCATGTGGTTGCATAAGAAGTGAAGGTGTGGAAAGCTGTGTTATGATTCAAGTTAAAGGCTAAACTAAACTCTCTAGTGAATTCTTGGGATAACAGAATTTCTAATTAGAGAGTTTTTCATTGTTGTCAATGATATATACGAGAGAGGATTGTGAGGGGTTAAAGACAAATCTTGGGGTTATTGGGATTTATCAGAAAAACAATTATTTTCAAAAGTGAATAAATATTATTCTTGTTCATTAGGGCATGACAGCATACAAAAATTGATGTCATTGTAAAAGAAAAATAATGTAGGTGTAACTTGAAAAGGATGAGGACTATGTTTTCTTGTAAATTTATGATAGGAAATTTTCAATGTAGCTTTTTGTTTTCAGACCTAATTCGTTAGAGTTAAGAACAGTCATACTAATTTACAAATTCAGTGTGACTCTGGGGAGAATCACAAGTGATATCAGCTGTTTTGTGAGTGGCAGTCCTTTATTCTGAAGTAGATAGCAGTACCTCTGCCTTTCTCCTCCCTCTGTGTGCACACGTATGCATATACATTATGCATACACACTCATTGGCCTAAATGGCCTTTTATTGTGATGGAAAAAACAAAATGCAGGAGGTACCATCTTTCAGATGTGATGTAAAGCTCATATTCCTGTGATTTATTGTCTTTAAAACACTTTCCTATTTCTGCAGGAATTAATAATAATTTTGAGAATAAGTTGTAATTTGGATAATTACATTCTGCCTACCTGAAAATCCTCCTGTAGCTTCAGTTAATTAAATATTCCACACTATTTGTCTTGAATTGCTGTATCTATCTGCAGTTATAAAAAAGAAATGTTCTAAATTTGTGGAAAAGCAGTGTTTTAGGGGAATTATCATTGCCCTATCATTTTCTTTTCTACATTAAGGAGGCACAGCTGAGTTCTCTAACTGAAGATGAATGGAAAAGAGTAACTTCATGTTTAAATACAAATTTTCAAGTTTCTTTTCTACTATAGTTTGATTGCTCTTCATGAACCTGAAACTAAGGTAAGTTTGGAATGCCTGAAATCCAAAGAAACTTTTGTATTACAAAAATAGGATACAATAAATGTATAAATTATTTCTTCTAAGAAAAAAAAATTCTGAAGTATTCTTTACCAGAAAGATTCTCATACATTATTAATATATAAGACGCAAATGATATACCTGGTGCCTGTATCAATAAATTGTCTTTGAGTTAGATCCACAAAGAAAGTTAAGACATTTTTGTGCTGCATTTCCTCATACCTGGATGGCTCTGAACAAACTAATTCCCTTGAGCTGTGTGATGCAAAAGGTACTTCAGGACCACTTTTGTTATAGGGAGCATTACTAGGAAAAGTCAAAGTTATACGAAATAGTAATGTTCATATTAATTTTAATATATGCAGAGTACAGACAAATAAGCCTGTAAGTCCACACCTGTCAAGAGAGAGAAAAACAAAAAAGTAAATTATGGAGTTTAATATTTCTTTTGAGGGTTTCCATATTTTCTCCTGATTGGCATGCCCGTAATATTCTTCTGATGACATGAATTCCAGCACTTTTTTTGCCTTCATTTTTCTTTGCACAGTGGTAGACTTCTTCTGTGCTAAAACACTGGTGGTGCTATTGAGAATCATACCCCCAAGCAACTCAAGATAAATAGTCTGCATGTGTAATGGCAGGCTGTGTCCTCAGCATGAGTTGTGTAAATACAGAGGCCATGGCAGGTGTCAGAGCGGAAAGCAATTTGAGAGATGTCTTCAAGGACAACGGGGAACCTAAAAAAAAAAAAAAAAAAAAAAAGTAAAATCCTTCTGCCCCTCCCACACCAAGACTTTTGGTGGTGTAATAGTTCATGACTCCCTTACCTGTGAATGGAGAAGGAAAGAGAGGGACACAGAATGACTGCTGAGAGACACAGTGTAGCTTGAAGGAGTTGAAAATTTGAACATTAAATGCTCTTTTTGTTCCACCTGACAGTAAAACCTATCAAAACCCCCAATGTAACCAAGGAGAATATCCAAGGTTTCCTGCATCCAGAGACATCTCAGTGGATTTCCACAGAGAAAAGAACAAATACGCCTTTCTTAGCAGTGGAGCTGGGGATGGGGCTCATTCTCTTGGTTGTGCTTACTTCACAAACCTCATCAGAATAAAAAGTAGCAGCTGTGTGTCCCTTTTGTCATTCAAATCTACAACCCTGACATCAGTGTGATGTGAAGAAAAACACAGTTTTTCCTTTGTGGGAGATCCTTTTCCTGTATTTTAACATAATTTTCCACATTTCCTATTAAAAATAATAATAATAAAAAAGCCTTCCTGTTTGCTTAACGTATCTGGAGAACTTAGTGCTGGACGGGAGCAGATCCATGCTGTTCTGTTGTTTTTCTGTCTCTAGATTTTGTAATATTTTGCAGAAGTAAACCTAAACACAGGCTTTATGCTGCTCTTTTAGGACAAGTCCAGCCACCTGCTCCACATGCTGACAGTTTACAGAATTAATTAATTTCCTGCAGCATGGATGTTCTGCTATTACAGTTTAGCAGGCTTAAAGGGACCCCACATTAAAGATTCTCTGAAGCCCTTATTTCCTTTCAGGGAAAGAGAAAAAAGTAGAAATTACGTTTGAACACCAAGATGAGGGGTGTGCTTGACAGTGGCTATCAATTTTTTTCCCTTCTTTTTAAAAGAAATCTTATAATAACCCATCTGTTGTAACAGCTTTCCACGTATTTTCTGACACTGGGGGAATCTATATTTGTGTCTTCTGTTGCTCTTTGACAATATAAGGCATGCTAAAATTGTAGCTTAGTTTTTGAGTATTTTTTTTTTCCTTCAAGTAAGGGGAGCTTAAGTCTGAAGAGGTTTATTTTGACATTTCTGGCTTAGCAATGGAGTAGCCAACAGGCATTTCTAAGTCTTTGGGTAAGTATTTTTAAATGCAGGAGGAATCTCTAATTGAGACTTAATTGTTTAGGAAAGGACTCTCCTTAAGGAATTCTAGTTTATTTTTGTACATCTTAATATAGAAACACTCTTGACTGTCAGTTGTGATTTCTGTTTCTGAAGGCATTGGCAAAATCATGCACATCAGCCTTGTGGTGGCACTTGTCTTCCACGTAAGGTGATCCACCACTGGAGAGCCATGTCTTAAAAAAATTAGATTTTCTTGCTTTTGAATCCAACTAAAGGGTTGTGTATCCCTACTTTTCTCTCATCAGAACTCAGGAATCCAGCCTGAATTGAGTCCCTCACATCCTGCTGTTTGGAGTATTTGAGTAGTCCCTGGTGCTACAGCTGGGATTTTTTTTTTTTTTTTTTTAATGTGATGGGGTGATGTATTAAGTTGATTTTTGAAAGAACTTAGGTCAAGCGTGACATTAAATATGTCATGGCAGTCATAGTGCAGGAACCTTCTGAAGGACATGCATAACACAGGTATATTTAGTGCCTATGAGGATTCCTAAATACTATTAGATCTTTAAGCTGTAAGAACTAACACAGAAGAGAGAAAAACAGCTGTTTGAAGAAGTATGGTTGACATGCAATCTTTGCTCCCTAATGGAATTTTAAGGCCAAAAACATGATAAAAAGTACTGGGGATCACTTAAAATAAAGCTTTTATACACAGTGTGTCTTTGTCTGATGCTGCTGTGAAATGCTTTAAAACCCACATGTGCATTATTTTTAAAACTAGAAAACAGAATGCTTCAATAGCATAAATATGAAAGAACTTTCTCCTGCTAGCAAGCATTGTGGTTTGAACACTTTATTTTTATCAGATTATAGACCCAAAGACTTTCCTCCTCTGGATGCACGTCTCAGTACCCTGAGCTGGTGGAAGGGGATGGGGAGCAGGATGTGGCCCTCACTATCCATGAAGAACTGGTTGGTGACCTGCTACGGCACTTAGATGTGCACAAGTCGATGGGGCCGGATGGGATCCACCCAAGGGTACTGAGGGAACTGGCAGAGGAGCTGGCCAAGCCACTATCCATCATTTATCAACAGTCCTGGCTATCAGGGGAGGTCCCAATCGACTGGCGGCTAGCAAACGTGACGCCCATCTACAAGAAGGGCCGGAGGGCAGACCCGGGAAACTACAGGCCTGTCAGTTTGACCTCAGTGCCAGGAAAGCTCATGGAGCAGATCCTCCTGAGAGCCATCATGCAGCACTTGCAGGGGAAGCAGGCGATCAGGCCCAGTCAGCATGGCTTTATGAAAGGCAGGTCATGCCTGACGAACCTGATCTCCTTCTATGACAGAGTGACGCGCTGGGTGGATGAGGGAAAGGCTGTGGATGTGGTCTACCTTGACTTCAGCAAGGCTTTTGACACCGTCTCCCACAGCATTCTCCTCAAGAAACTGGCTGCTCTTGGCTTGGACTGGCGCACGCTTCGTTGGGTTAGAAACTGGCTGGATAGCCGGGCCCAAAGAGTCGTGGTGAATGGAGCCAAGTCCAGTTGGAGGCCAGTCACTAGTGGCGTCCCCCAGGGCTCAGTGCTGGGGCCGGTCCTCTTTAATATCTTCATCGATGATCTGGACGAGGGCATCGAGTGCACCCTCAGTAAGTTCGCAGATGACACCAAGTTAGGTGCGTGTGTCGATCTGCTTGAGGGTAGGAAAGCTCTGCAGGAGGATCTGGATAGGCTGCACCGATGGGCTGAGGTCAACTGCATGAAGTTCAACAAGGCCAAGTGCCGGGTCCTGCACCTGGGGCGCAATAACCCCAAGCAGAGCTACAGGCTGGGAGAGGAATGGTTGAAGAGCTGCCAGGCAGAGAAGGACCTGGGAGTGATGGTGGATAGTCAGCTGAATATGAGCCAGCAGTGTGCTCAGGTGGCCAAGAAGGCCAACAGCATCCTGGCTTGTATCAGGAACAGCGTGACCAGCAGGGCTAGGGAGGTGATCGTCCCCCTGTACTCGGCTCTGGTGAGGCCGCACCTCGAGTACTGTGTTCAGTTTTGGGCCCCTCGCTACAAGAAGGACATGGAGGTGCTTGAGCGGGTGCAGAGAAGGGCGACGAAGCTGGTGAGGGGCCTGGAGAACAAGTCCTACAAGGAGCGGCTGAGGGAGCTGGGCTTGTTCAGCCTGGAGAAGAGGAGGCTCAGGGGTGACCTTATCGCTCTCTATGGGTACCTCAAGGGAGGCTGTAGCGAGGTGGGGGTTGGCCTGTTCTCCCACGTGCCTGGTGACAGGACGAGGGGGAATGGGCTTAAGTTGAGCCAGGGGAGTTTTAGGTTAGATGTTAGGAAGAACTTCTTCACTGGAACAGGGTGCCCAGGGAAGTGGTGGAGTCACCATCCCTGGAAGTCTTCAAAAGACGTTTAGATGTAGAGCTTAGGGATATGGTTTAGTGGAGGGCTGTTAGCGTTAGGTCGGAGGTTGGACTCGATGACCTTGAGGTCTCTTCCAACCTAGAAATTCTGTGATTCTGTGATTAACTTCCAGTAATATCAGTAAATCTTTAATGGTAATAATCATCATGTATTCATGAGTCTTTAGCACCTCAAGAACTGTGTGTTTTGTCTAGTTTCCTTTCAATGCAAGCCTTTGTTTTAGCTGTTTGAGGCAGGCTGAAGTTCAAGACACTACTATAGCTTGGAGGATTCATGTAATAAAGAAAGGTTAGCTAGGCCAGACTATTCTACATCATTCAACGGACTTACTGGCTTGTGGTCTTCTTCATTAACTGTATACTCTCTTATCACATAGTGGTTACTGACAAAAGTCTGTCTTTACAAATTTACAGCATATGTTGTAGAATGGCTTAAACAATACCCTATCTTTTTATTTGCTTAGTGATGCTACAGTTAAATTCTGACTAGAAGCTCACACAAGAATAAGAACAGTTATAACTTAAACGTATATCTTCCCTCTTATGGAAATTAAGTTCTTATCGTCTCAGTGCCTTATTCACACAGGCCTATATTTGTAGCACTATTCATCTTCCTGAAAGGGATTGTATGAGACCCTGGAGATGAGTAATGGCTTTTCTTAATCAGCCTTTTGAAATGCTATTGTCTTGTCTGTCTTTGTTAGAACATCAGCACAGTGGTGGGTGTTTTGTGGTATAATATGAAACAAGGTGCTTGCTGCTGAGAGCTTGTAATTTAAACAAAGAAGCAGCAATCAGGAAAGGGGCTGGCATACACTGGCTCTTGATATTCAAGGGTTGAATGCATTCTGCACTGAGGGCAAGAGTGTGGGGAAGAATGAACACCAAATGGACGAGAGTCCCCTTGAGCGTGCTGGGGCAATCTGCCAGGTCCTACTAGCAAATTCTGCTGCTCTTGGTTTATATGTTCTAGGTTTATGTAGCTTCTCCTTGCCTGCTAATTTTGCTGTTAACATTTTCTTTGATAAGCACCTGCATATGCTTTTATATGCCTGATCCCTGTTATTTGTTGCTTTTTCTGCTCTAAATAAAAGATATTTCTCAAAAGCTGAAATAATCCCAAACTCTCACATAAGCCATAAGCACAAAACTTATGACTATGCAGTGCACTTTCAGCACACAGTAAAAATGTAACATGGGATTTTCCAGTTTAGGACTTACAAAAGACAGAAGGGGGTCTGCAAAGGTCATCAAATCATGTCTTAGACGTGCACAGAGAAATGTACCTACTTACCTGCTATACCCTAACTGACCTTTTCCTTAAATTCCTTAAAGCCTTCCAGTTAAAGAGCTGCCACACCAGCCCTAACCAGCCAATTTCCCTGTTTCACCATTCTAATGACTGAAATCATCTCTAAATCCACTCCAAATAAGCTGTATAATTCCCTCCTTTCACAGAAAACCTTTATATTTGCTGCCGACTCCCTCAATGTTTTCTCATAGCTTTTTTTTTTTTTTTTTTTTTTTTTTTTTTGTGTGTGTGTGTGTGTGTCTTTCTAATATTCTCATTTGGCTTCTGTCTAACTGGTCTGCTTGCTATTTTAAACACCCCATGCAAAACTGGCTACATATTGAGGTCTCATCTGAGTGAGGAAGAAATATCTCCTATGTGGTGGTTGACATTGCATTAATGTACTTAGCATCGAGGCTTGCTGTTTTGTCTGTACTACTGTGTGCTTGATCTGTATCCTCTTTGTGGTAAAAACGTAAGTCTCTCTCTCTCTTTTTTATTTTTTTTTAAATTAATTTTTATTTTTTTTATTGTGGCATCACCAGTTACTTCCCATTTTGTAGTTGTATTTTCATTTTCTCTTTACCCTGTGTAGCACGTCAAACTTGCCTTTATTGAATCGCATCCTGTTGATTTAAAACTCTCTTTCCAATTTATCTGGTTCATTTTGGATTCTGATCTTAACCCTTAGCCTGCTCGAACCCTCCTCTCTTCATCTGCTGATTTTGTAAGTACACACGCTGGTATACCATCCAAGTCACTAATGAAATATTGAATAGAATTTGGCAGCTATAGGATGATGGGTAGCCAGAGATGAGTAAGGCCAGAGATTTTGGACCCAAAAATGGGGCATGATTTTCTAACTACAGTAGAGAGCCATTACTTTGCTATTTCCTTTTATTTATTTATTTATTTTCCCCAGAGTGATGGAGACAGTGCAATCATTAGTTATGATGCAAAATGCTTTGATTTTATATGGTGCTTTGTATCCCAAGTTAATTTTAAAAAGCAATAAACACCTTTATCTCCATTTTATAGGCAGAGGACAAGGTAAAGCAACAGGCCAGAGGCAAAACCAGTGCTGGAGTGCAAATTTCCATGAGTAGTACTGGGGAATCCTGTTCTGATCTGCCTTGCTTCTCATAATGACTGCCTTCCCTGTGTTTCTGTCTACCCCACAGAAAAGTTGGTGTGGTAAAACAAACTAGCAACATCAAAATAGGCATGCTCTCCACCTTGAATAGTGTCTGTAAAATGCCAGAGAGTTGGTTAGTGATACTGATATTGTGAGCAGAAGAAAGACAAGGGTTACAAAGGAAAATCATATAGACTTACCACAGTGGTGCATATAACCCTGTAATTCCTTCTGTCTGTTCCCCAGCTGTAAATGGGTGATGTATTGCACCACTGTGGATGCAAGCTGTGTGCCCAGCTCTTCCCTGCTATTTATTGCAAATAGGTGAGTGCCCTGTACCGCTGATGTCATTACTATTGATTCAAGATAAGTGAATATGTCACAGCATGTGGATTTATCTGTTGTCTTTCAGCTCCCCCACTCATTGAAACAGGAAATATATTACGGGGTTGAGTTCAATGGGAAGTGCTAGGTTTTCAGGCATGTAGGGGGAGATACTTTCAAACCAAGTGAAATTAAAGACTTTGGTGTCTCCTCTCTGCCTAAAGCTGTTTGTGGAGTTCTGATGTTCTACTCTTGAATAAGGAGGGAAAAAAAAAAAAAAAAAAAAAAAAAGCAAGATCTATCTATCTATTCTGTTTGCTTTGCGCTAAAATTATCACCCTTTTTACCTGAAAAACAGTACTTGGAACCTCAAAGTAAAACGCACTTCAGGAATTATTTAACTGGCTGTTAAGCGAGAGTGGATGTTATTATTTAAGTCAGAATTAGAAAAGATTGAAATAGAATTGATCTTGGTGTTTTCACATACAAATACATTGCAACAGATGTTAAGATACCTCATAACTCCTAAACTCCACTGAGACACAAGTAGGCTTAGTATGAAAAAAAACAGTGATCTGGTGTAAGTCTTCCAAGATTTCTTGTTTCTTAGGCTATGAAGGGTAAAGATTAACCCTGATCCTAAAACTAATCCCAGGTATTAAAATCTGTGGCAGAGTTTGCATTCATCGATGCCAGGGAAACCTCCATAATCCCCCCCCAAAAGGTTAGAGCAGTGAGGACCTGCTTAGAAATACAGTTAAGAGAAAGAAAAATGAGTTGCCCTTCATGCAACCTCACTGCAGTAGTCTGCAGATGCTAAATTACAATTCTTGCGTTTTTCAGCCAAAGGTTCAATGCAGAGCAGTTGTTGTGGTATCCTCAGCCAGAGACCCCATGAAGGGACACTGCTCAGGATGGCGCAGCATCCACCCACTTCTCAGTGGTGGAGCCAAGCAGAGTTGCTCTATAGCTCTGATCTGCAATTTTGGGGCTGACCTTTTTCGAGGAAGATCACAACAGGATGGCTAAAACGCTGACCCTCTCTTCTTTCTCACTGTGGTTTATTTATTGGAGGACTGCTGGGAGTTTCTTCAGCCCTGGCAGAGCATACTGCTGGCAGAGTTGACCTTAACAGAGGCGTGGACCTACTTTTTATAGGGATCTGTGCACGTGCAGCTGTCAGTAAGTTCAACAGGGATTTCCAGACTTTAATGTGTATTTTGAACTGCAATATTGAGGTCAGTGATGACCTTTCTTACTGCTGTCTCTAATATAAAGTAAGTGCTTGCTATGGGGAGATGGATGCAATATCCCTACTCCCACTGAGCTGGGATCTTTATAACTATTACAGCCATTTATTGTAGGGAATGGTAGGGTGCAAAACACCTAGTCCTCCTCATTATGGAAATATTTTTCCCTTAAGATATGCTTCTATTATGGGAAATAACTTTGTGACGATGATGTTGTGGGGCTTCAGGTGGACAGAAATTGTTTCTGTTACTAGAATATAACTGCAAAATTATTTTAGCTGAGAACTTGCTAATTTACTTCAGCTTAGTTATTTGAGCCTGAAGTTGAACCACCAAATCCTTCCTATCAGCTCTACAAACAGCCTGGCACTCAGCAGACTGGCTGCTTTCTGATTTATGGATTATGGATGGTAGAAAAGGTTTGGTAAGTCAAATGTTGTCCCAAGGTGAGGCTGTCATTTCACTTCTTCCATTCTACCTGACATGCTGCTAAGAGAGAGGGGAACACTGAGGACACTGCTGCTGAGGAAGCATGTGCCAAAGGGAAAGGGAGTCTTCTGTTTATTCCCCAGTTGCTAGCATTAAATATGGCCCTGAACTGCAGGGTGGAAAATGTCACTGTTTCACTGTCCCTTCTCAGAGCTTACCAAAACTATGTTTGATAAACAACATTTTCTGCCTGCACCTAGTTTTCACAAACCTTATTATTTGGTTGTTTTACCAACCTAATTTCAACTTTCTCCTCCCAATAGAAAACAAAGCTGTTTATTTCCACACTGCCCACTGCTGCTCTCTCTGACTACCAAGGAGGCTGGTATGTTCAGCACACTTGAGGGTAGTCAGTGGCCAATCCCACCTTCTTGCTGTAGTTCTGGCCACCTTCCTTCCTAACAAGGGAAATGCCTACCATAAAACTGGAGTGTTTGGGGTATCCACATTAAATGAAAAGCAGCAACATTTGCAGGAAAATTAGAGAACTGTCCATGCTTCACTGTTCACTTTATTATTTATTGTTGTTGTTTTGGTTTTGGTAGCACTTCAGCTGCGAAGTAGCCCTGCCATGTCTTTAGAAAACAAACTTTCTTGGGTAAATATCTTAACATTCATTGCTGCTCTACTAAGCTGAATTAGTATTAAATTTTGCGTGCTCCACATTGAGGGGTAGCAAAGGATGTATGAAGCTTGGGTGAAACAAAATACTTCCTCTGTCAGCTCTTTTATTTTGGGGAACCAATGCCAATGCCATTTTCAAAGCAGTGGCCGGCAACAAAGAGGACACTCTTTATTGCCGGCAGATGCAATCTTTGATTGCATCTGTGCTAAGCTTGTCATAGTGCTGAGTGACAAGTAGGTTATGAGAATGTCCTCTATGCAATATTTGAATATTGTTAATCGAGGGGATTACACCAATCGTTGTTCCTGGTTAATGCTGCTGTTGTGTGTGGAGATCGGATATGTGATGCTGTTCAGTGTTGTAAGAAGCACAGCCCACGGAAGATCATAACACTTGGTAACGTGTTGGAGTAACTAGATGGTTACACAGCGCTATGTTTTTCACATAATGTCAGATCACAGGAAATAATAAACCACATGTAGAGCTCTGTTTGCAAAGCACTTGGTCTGTAGCTTCAAACAGGTTGCCAGAATCTAGGTCAATACATTGATGGTACTGAAGGTGGCTGTATTAGGCTGTTCAGATGAATGAGGCAAGCTGATGTCTTGCCTCAGAATATTTTGAACTGACCAAATGTGCAAGTTTTAACTCTCCTTCACATAGTCGTCCCTCACCCATTTTGTAGCAATATGTCTTGTTATCCACAGCTGCATTAGAGAGGTCATTCAGGGTGTTCAGAGAGTTAAACAGCTTTTAGACTTTTTCTCCAGCCCATTAGGCACAGGCTCTCTGCTGTCAGTGTCACATGACTGTCTTTTTGACTTTTTTCCTTTTTTTTTTTTTTTTTTTTTTTTTTTTTCTGAAAATACACTTTTTTTGTGGGTACTGCAAGGAAAATTATAGTCCCTGCTAATGTTTAAAACCTGTTTGATGGCATCACAAAATCATGACTGTTTGGTACCTGCAGTATGTCTTTTTCTTTAGGAACACTCAAACGATAAGGGGAAGATAGTGGAGTTTATGACTCTGCTCCATCAGAAGTTTCCTCTCCTCTGTCCCTCTGTGCAGTGGTAGACTTATTTTACTGTTGCTGGTGATGATTCAGAATGACACAAACAGTTTTTTCTTCTAGCCATGTAGGTCTTCCCCTTTTTATTCATGTAAATCCTCCTGATTTAACAGGAGTAGGAAAAGCTGGGGTGAGTTTATTTCTGTATTATTTGAAATGAAAACATTTTATGCAGAACAAGGACATGTGATGATAATCTTATCAGGCAACATGACTGCTGAAGGGTAGAAGTTAGTTGAAAATACAGTCTTCCAAGAATCCCTGGAGTGCCCTCATTTGCTTTTGTTTCAGCCTGTTAGAAGACTTACAGAAGCCACCTCTCTGCTCCATCTAAGAAATTTTTAAGCTTGCTAGTAGGCTGATGCCTACTGTTGCCTACTACAATTGAGGTGGGGAATACAGAGAAAATAACTTATGTAACAAGAATAATAATCTTTTAGAATAAACACATTATCGACGCTGCTTCATATAACTTAGCTGTAATTTTTTTCATCTCAGTGGCTGTTTTACCTGTGTGCACTCTTCTGTGTATCAGTGGAACGTTGTGTCCTGTTGGACACTGGGTAATGTGAAATTCCCTGGTGAAGTTTAATTTCTTCCACCATTGCTACTATGGTTGTTTAACAGTGTACATCATGTTCACGTTGTGTGGCTGGCATGGTCACTGTTAGCTTCCCAAGTTATCGCTCTACAATCTGATTTTAATTCAGTTCTCCCTACTGAGAATGATTTCAAAAATAATTAAGTGTAGGAGCTAATAAAAGTCATGAGAAGCCAAATTCCTTTAATTTCAGTACTGTTCATTCTCACTTTTAATAATTCCCTAAATAGGAGATTGCTTACATAAGAGGGAATGAGAATAAATCCCTTTATAAAAAAAAATAGTAGAAAAAAATGTATTTTTCAGAGGCTGAGTATAGTGTGATTCTTTTTTTTCACACTATACGATTTTTTTTCGTCATTTTTTCTTTGCTCTATTACCACTTCGGAGTTTTGTCTTTGTGCTTTTCTTGGAGAACAGTGGCTTTTATTATGCAGTTCTCCTTGTTCTGACTGGCAGCGATTTGAAGTTCTCAGAAATATAAAGATCTGTGGGCTATCCAGCTCTTTTATTTCTTCCAGAGGTGATAATATCCACTGCTGAAGTACAGCGTGCTCTGTCTTGATGCTGTTCTTATTCACCAGGACTCATCTGTATCTTCATGCTATTGTGTTTCCCCAGAACCTCTGGGAGGGGGTTTGTCTGCAGATGAAAGTCTCTGAGGGGGGAGATTTCACTTCACTCCAATATTTTTAGACATGCTTCTTCAACTCATCTATTGATGCCTGATGGGTTGGAGTGGGGTGGAATATATGGTCTCCCAGTGGCAGTCATTAGGTTTCCCTGATCTTCTGCAAGCAACCTGAACTGCTATTTGCCAAAAATAATCCCAAGTGCCAAGTCGAAATCTAACACTGAGTTAGGGTTAGTGCACTTAACTGAAAGAAAGCCTACAATAGGCTAAATGTGCCCTTCTAACAGTATTCCTCCTCTTCCCCACTCCAAAATTAATTTGCAGTTATTTTCTATAGTGGATGACACTTCTGTAGCACATAAAATAGCTTTGATGCTTGTATGCTAAGGTATTTTGCAAAATAATGAATTAAAGCACCTTTGTAGGTAGGAGTGAGATTTAGCAAACAAGTCATTGAAGTAACTTTTGACTGATGACACATCACAGCATAATTTCCCATGGATTCTGCCAAGCTAGGCAACAACTGGCCTCAACAAGAATCACATATTTTTACTTAATTACATTAATGCTTTATGGGTCCAAGGGATATTTTTCCAGCACTAAAATATTAACTCTCAGATTCAGGCACACATGTATTTTTGGTGAAACTCTATTAGCATATGTAGAAATTCAGGCAAGTGTGCTACATGCAGCTCTGCACTGAGGACTGACATTCTGTACTAAACTATATTTTTCCTTCTGAATCTGACTATAAACAAATTTTCTGTTTTTCAGTGAAGAAAGAAGGATTCTTTTAGTATTTTTTTATTTTTATTAAACTATATGTTTAATTTTACTTGACTAGGTTTATAATAGCGATGGCAATATAGCACAAAATCAGTTTCAAATGAAAAACAGTATTGAAATGAGACACGTGATTTTTTTCAATGTAAAAACAAGCCATTACAGGATTTTTTTTTGGTGACTAAAGTCCTATTTTGTAGAATATAAATTTGTTGAATTTATCTCCATAACCTGATTAAAAACAATCAACGACAAACATTCTTTTGAAAACTCCTTGACCAATGCCTGTTCAGCATGCCAAAACAGAAGCATATGCTCCTTTTGTTCAGAGCTTGGTTCTTAAATTTTAAGAAGGAAGAGATCCAGTGGGATCTATTAGGTTTTCTCATATTGGATAAACTCTTTTAAATCTGACCCTCATTTGTAGGAGCTGAGTGCCTAGAATTGTGGCTCTGAGCTAAGCTCCTTCAGGTTATAATTCTTGCTTCATCTTCTGTCACTTCATACAGAAACATCTGCTCCTTTTTGGCAAGTTTCCATGTAATTTTCCTTCATTTCATAAAAGAGAATTTGATAAGGTTCTCCAGATTTTTACATATTTCCATTTTCTTTTGGGGTTAAAACATTATTTAACTTCTGAAACCTTCTGTATGTTAGAAAATACTCCATACATAAACACATTTAATCATTTAATTGCTCTTGAAAATTGTTGTATCTTCTTTACTCCTTAATTTTTCCAGGCATATTACTCCAAAATCATCATTATTCTCCAGCTCCATTTTTGTGATATTGAAGCACAGTTTAGAGTTGTATATAGATGATTTGTATAGATGAACTGTTGGAGAGTGTCCAGAGGAGGGCTACGAAGATGGTGAAAGGCCTGGAGGGGAAGACGTACGAAGAACGGCTGAGGTCCCTGGGCCTGTTCAGCCTGGAGAAGAGGAGGCTGAGGGGAGACCTCATCACAGTCTACAACTTCCTCGTAAGGGGGTGTCGAGAGGCAGGAGACCTTTTCTCCATTAACACCAGTGACAGGACCCGCGGGAACGGGGTTAAGCTGAGGCAGGGGAAATTTAGGCTTGACATCAGGAGGGGGTTCTTCACAGAGAGGGTGGTTGCACACTGGAACAGGCTCCCCAGGGAAGTGGTCACTGCACCGAGCCTGTCTGAATTTAAGAAGAGATTGGACTGTGCACTTAGTCACATGGTCTGAACTTTTGGGTAGACCTGTGCGGTGTAAAGAGTTGGACTTGATGATCCCTAAGGGTCCCTTCCAACTCAGGATATTCTATGATTCTATGATTTCAGTTTCAAACCAATGTATCTCATTTAAAGGCAGTAGTCAGTAGAAACTTCTTTGTTCTGATTAATGGTGTGCAGATCTGGATTGGTGTCTTTATCTTGTCAATGTCCATGTGGAGATCACTGACAAGTGGTGTCCCTCGGGGGTCCATACTGGGACCAGTACTGTTTAATATCTTTGTTGGCGACGTGGACTATCAGCAGGTTTGTGGATGATGCCAAGATGAGTGGTGTAGTTAACGCTTCAGAGGGAAAGGGATGCCATCCAGAGGGACCTGGACAGGTATGAGAGGTGGGCCCTTGTGAACCTCATGAAGTTCAACAAGGCCAAGTATGAGGCCCTGCACCTGGTTCAGGGTGATCCCAAACATCTGTACAGACTGGGTAACAAATCAACTGAAAACATCACTGCAGAAAAGGACTTAGGGTTACTGGTGGATAAAAAATCGGACGAGCCAACAGTGTGTGCTTGCAGCCCAGAAGGTCAAGTGCATTCTGGGCTGCATCAAAGAAGGATGGCAAACAGGCTGAGGACTTGATTGTCCATCTCTGTTCCACCCTTGTGAGACCCCACCTGGGGTCTGCATCAAGGTCTGGGCCCCCAGCTTTATAGAGACATGGACCTGTTAGAGTGGGTCCAGAGGAGGGCCACAAAAATGAACAGAAGTCTGGAAGAGTTATCCTGTGAAGAAAGGCTGAGACAGCTAGGGTTGTTTAGCCTAGAGAAGAAAGGGGTTTGAGAGGACCTTATAGTGGCCTTCTAATACTTAGTAAGGGTCTACAGTAGAGCTGGAGAGGGACTCTTTATCAGGGATTGTAGTGACAGGAAAAGGGGTACTGGTTTTAAACTAACAGAAGGTAGGTTTAGATTAGATATAAGGAAGAAATTTCTCATTATGAGGGTAGTGAGTCACTGGCACAGGCTGCCCAGAGAAGCTATGGATGCCCCCTCCCTGGAAGTGTTCAAGGCCAGGCTGGATGGGGCTTTGGGCAGCCTGGTCTGGTGGTAGGTGTCCCTGCCCATGGCAGGGGGTTGGAACTAGGTAGTCTTTAAGGTCTCTTCCAACTCAAATTGTATGATTTTATGATATACCTTATGCTGCTGCATGTGCAGAAAACTTTTTCAGCATTTTGGTCTAGGTTCTAGTCACAAACACTAGTTGTGTATAGAATACAGAGCACAAAAGAATTCTTTGCCCCAAAGCATCCTGAATCGGACAGATGCATTTTCTAGGGGTGCAAAACATTAACCTAAGTAATGGCTCTGTGGTGGAGGCCGGCCACCTCGGAGCCGGGGCAGCCGCAGCGCCCGAACCCGCGTTACGGGAGGATTGGGGCCGTGCCTCGCCAGGGGCGGCCCCGGAGAGCGGCGCGACCAGGCCGAGGCCGCCCGCTCTCGCGCGAGAGGCTGACAGGAGGGGGCGCTGCCAGAGCCACGGGGGCACAGGGTTCTGTCCCTCCTCCCTTCCGAGTCTGCCCTGTTTGCTGGCGGTCCCTGTGACCGCAGTTTTTATCATGGTCTCCCCCAGGCAGAGAGCTTGCCCCAAAAAGGCTGTGGCGACCCAAAGGGAGGGGCTGTCCAGAATCACATAATTGTCGGGGTGGAAGGGACCTCAAGAGATCATCGGGTCCAACTCCCCTGCCAAAGCAGGTTCCCTAGAGCAGGCTGCCTAGGTAGGCGTCCAGATGGGCCTTGAGTATCTCAGAAGGAGACTCCACAACTTCCCTGGGCAGCCTGTTCCAGTGCTCCATCACCCTCACCGTGAAGGAAGTTCTTTCACATGTTGGTGTGGAACTTCCTGTGCTCCATTTTGTGGCCACTGCCCCTTTTCCGGTCAGCACGACCCCTTGAAAAGAGGTTGCCCAAATCCCTCTGTCTCCTACACTTAAGATACTTGTAATCATCAGTAAGATCCCCTTTCAGTCTTCTTTTCTCAAGGCTGAATGGACCCAGGTCTCTCAGCCTTTCTTCATAGGGAAAATGCTCCAGGCCCCGTATCATCTTTGTGGCCCTCCACTGGACTCTTTCGAGGAGATCCCTGTCTTTTTTGTGCTGGGGAGCCCAGAACTGTACACAGTACTCCAGCTGAGGCCTGACCAGGGCAGAGTAGAGGGGGAGGATCACCTCCCTTGACTGCTGGCCATGCTCCTTTTAATGCATGCCAGAATCCCATTAGTCCTCTTGGCCACGGGGACACAAAGTCAACCTGTCGTCCACCAGGACCCCAAGTTCCTTCTCCGCAGAGCTCCTCTCCAGGAGTTCGTCCCCCAGCCTGTACTCATACACAGGGTTGTTCCTTCCCCGGTGCAGGACTCTAGACTTGCCCTTGTTAAACTTTGTTTGGTTTCTTGACTATGAAATTGTACAGTTTTCTATCCTTTGTGATGTCAGAAGGGTAACTAGCAAAACTGTTGTCTTGAACTTCCTGAGGGCAGACTCCAACCTATTCAGGGCACTTGTTGCAGGGGTCCCTTGGGAGTCATTCCTGAAGAGCAAAGGAGCCCAGGAAGCCTTGACACTCCTCAAGAAGGAAATCCCGAAGGCACAGGAGCAGGCTGTTCCCAAGTCCCATAAGGCAAGCCGGAGAGGAAGAACACTGGTGTGGATGAACTGGGAACATTTGTTGAGACTCTGGGAGAAAAAGAGAGTGTACGTCTGCTGGAAGAAGAGACTGGCTACTTGGGACAACTACAAGGAAGTTGCTAAGAGATGCAGAGAGGAAGTTAGAAAGGCAAAAAGCTCAGCTTAAACTCAGATTGGCCACTGCAGTAAAAGAGAACAAGAAATTCTTTTACAAATATATTAACAGCAAGAGAAGAACCAAGGAAAATTTCCATCCTTTACTTGATGCAGCAGGGAATGTGATCACTGAGGATAAGGCTGAGGTTCTCAATGCCTTCTTTACATCTGTCTTTAGTAGTCAGATCAGTTATCCTCAGGGCACTTTACTCCCTGACCTGACACCCGCTGTGATTCAGGTAGAGAATCACCCCCTGTGACCCATGAACAGTTAGAAACCTGCTCCTCCACCTGGAATGTCACAAGTCCGTGGGACCAGACAAACTCCACCCTTGGGTGCTGAGAGAGCTGGCAGAGGTAATTGCCAAGCCGCTTTCCACCACCTATCAGCATTCCCGGTTATCTGGAGAGGTCCCAGAGGTTTGGAGGCTTGCCAATGTGACTCCCATCTACAAGAAGGGCCATGAGGAGGACCTGGGGAACTACAGGCCTGTCAGCCCGAACTTGGTTCCAGGGAAAGTTATGGAGCAAATCATCTTGGGTGAAATCACCCAGCACTTGCATGGCATCCAGGGGATCAGGCCCAGCCAGCATGGGTTCACAAAATGCAGGTTGTGCTTGTCCAACCTCATCTCCTTCTATGATTGTGTGACCAGACTGGTAGATGAGGGAAAGGCTGTTGATGTAGTCTACTTAGACTTCAGCAAAGCCTTTGAGACAGTCTCCTACAGTATTCTCCCGGGGAAACTGGCTGCCTGTGGCCTGGACAGGTACACTCTTCTCTGGATAAAGGACTGGCCAGAGGGCCATGCCCAGTGGGTAGTGGTTAGTGGAGTTAAGTCCAGCTGGTTGGTACTGGGGCCTATCTTGTTCAATATCTTTATTGATGACCTGGACGAGGGGATTGAGTGTTCCCTCAGTAAGTTTGCAGACAACACCAAGGTGGGAGGTAGTGTTGATCTGAGGGTAGGGTGGCCCTTCAGAGGGATCTGGATAGGCTGGACTGCTGGGCTGAGGTGAATGGGATGAGGGTTAACAAGGCCAAGTGCTGGGTCCTGCACTTTGGCCACATCCCATGCAACGCTATAGGCTTGGGGCAGAGTGGCTAGAAGATTTTGAAAAGGAAAGGGACCTGGGAGTGTTGATGGATGCTTGACTGAACGTGAGCCTGCAGTGTGCCCAGGTGGCCGAGATGGCCAATGGCACCTTATTAGAAATAGTGTAGCCAGTAGGAGCAGGAAGGTGATTGTCACCCTGTACTTGGCTCTGGTGAGGCCGCACCTCGAGTACTGTGTTCAGTTTTGGGCCTCTCACTACAAGAAGGACATTGAAGCCCTGGAGCATGTCCAGAGCTGGTCAACAGAACTGGTGAGGGGTCTGGAGCACAACTCTTATGGGGAGCAGCTGAGGGAGATGGGGTTGTTTAGTCTGGAGAAGAGGAGACTCAGGGGAGACCTCATTGCACTCTACAACATCCTGAAGGGAAGTTGTGATGAGGAGGGGAGCGGTCTCTTCTCTCAGACAACTAATGATAAGACTCAGGGAAATGGCCGCAAGATGAGCCTGGGGAGATTTAGATTAGATACCAGGAAAAACTTTTTCTCTTAAAGAGTGGTCAGGCACTGGGATGGCCTGCCCAGGGAGGTGGTGGAGTCATCATCCCTCGCAGTGTTCAAGAAGCACCTGGACAAGGTGCTACAAGATCTGATTTAGTAGGGTAGTATTGGTGATAGGAGGATGGTTGGACTAGATGATCTTGTAGGTCCTTTCCAACCTTTTGTTTCTATGATTCTATGATTCTAATAAGCCTGAGTTTTCAAGATACCAAATATTATAAAAACTTCTGCACGATAAATACACTAAGTAGGAATTTAAATCCGGAAAGGTCACTTGATTTAAACAATTAAAACAATTTTATCCCATGCAAATTCTAAATTAAAACAGAAGGCATTTGTAAGGAGACTGAAGCTGTCCTAATTTCCACTGTATTATCCAACTATGTAATCTCTAACTATGTAACTAAAAATATAGAAGTGTACTTTCAGGCAATTCTTGATTTTTTTATTATTTTTATTTTTGGTGTTTTGCCCATTCAGACTGTCTGTTTATTGGTTTATGGTGTAGTCTGCAACCTCAACAAATTGAGAATGATACTCAGATTTAAATGAATACCCTTCACTGGTTTTAAGGGGTAATACTCCTAGGATTTGAAGACTTGTGCTATGCATATTAAGGAAATTAATATTTTGGTCTTGGTGTGTTATTACAATTGAAAGTGTTTCTAGATTACAGCTGAAGGCACACATGATACTTGAAACCTGCAGTTAGAGACCCCTTGTGATCCACTGGAATTTTATTTTCGATGAAAAAATAAAACAATGCCACCACAATCAAAATCCTACTATTTATAGATAGTAAAACAGTCTCATTGAGAGGAGAAAATACTACCTTTACTCCTTAATCCTGCCATAGCCTGATCATTTGCTTCCCTTGGTGTCTCAAGAAGCATGCACAGCTTTTTGAGATTTCAGCTGAGATCGGTTAGTTTTCAGAGGCTGCCTTTATACCTGTTGCCTGGATAAATTGCTATTGAATTATAAAGAAGACAGACATTGCTGCAGTATATCTGCCAGGAGATGTAATTTTCTGGCAGGACTTTCTGCCTGTCCGCTAACTCTATATGGTAGTGTGCTTTGATACTTGTCAAAGATGTATGGTTGATCATAGTTCAGGGGCAACATCAAAAGGCTACTTCAGTCAGGATGAGACATTGTTCTCTGGGAGGGAATTTTCATAAACATATTGCTCTAAGCTATGTGAGCCTCATATCTGTTTTCCTATGGCCCCCCAGTCTCTCCCTCGGCTGCTATTAAAACATACAGGCTGTATGTATCCAGACATGTTCAAGGGAATGAATCTCGGGTAAAGGGATAAATGTTTCCATGGCAATACATTCAGGGTGCAGGGAGTAGGAGCAAAGATTGGTCTTATTGTTACTGTCACATCAAGTGCTATCAAGTCAGATTCAGTGTTTTGTATAGTAATTGAAAAAGTCAATTAAACCAGCAGAAACCTTTATTCACATGCCAAGGCTAATCAAAAGACTGCTATTTAAGTCATCACTTAATGAACGCTTGCATCATAGACCCATTGCCGGTTGATCTTATTTATTTGCTAATGGCTTTTTTAGGAATTCCTTGAAGGAAAAGATAAAAGTGTTTAATCACTGCTACCCTTAATTTTCTTATCAAATAAAACGGTATTCTGTCATAGGATCTAGCAACGACCACACTGGAGACCTTCACATACTTCAGTACCAAAGGTGAAGAGGGATTCTCTCCTGAAATTTAAAGTAGAAAAAAAAAACAAAAAACCTAGTCAAGAAAGAAAGTGGAAAAGAATCTTTGACGAGTACGATGCCTTTAGCTTGATTTATATTTACATGAAAAATATTGTTTTGGAGAGGGTCCAGGAGTTATTATTTATCCCAGTGCCTTTTCTGTGCTAGTAGCTAGTATTGGATGCTTATGG
Organism: Aythya marila; assembly: GCF_965140915.1. NCBI lineage: Eukaryota > Metazoa > Chordata > Aves > Anseriformes > Anatidae > Aythya > Aythya marila. Next base: position 14,113,537 of record NC_139044.1, read on the forward strand.
CAATAATGTAAGTACTAACAAGTGCAGTCTCGTATTTGTTTGCGGTTTACACATTCAGTCTGAAGTGCCAGAACTTCATAGAGTTATACATGCTCTTTTAATAGACCTTGACAGACTTCCATTAATTTATCTGATCAGTTTTTAAGCTTACATATTTTTTACATAAATCCATGCTTTATAATTTATCCCTTTATGCTTCCATCATCTTATGGCAATGAATTCCATGATATAATTATGTCTTTTCTGAAAAAAAATCCTACCTACTGAAGTCAGGATACAGTGTTGGCATAAATGCAAGTGGTTGTAAATTCACATGAGTATATTTAGGTTAGAAATAAGAATAACAGTCAGACTGTCAGGGGCAAAAAGTCAAACTGGTCCAAAGAAGGAACATGAAAAGATCATCAGAACAGTTATAAAAACACATTTGTAGGTGACCGAACTTAATCACCCAAGTACTTTCTTACTGTGAGATCCTCTTTTTCTTTAACTTTTAAATCACCGATGGTACATCTTTCTTCCGGCAAAGCATGAAAAATTAGGGAGCACAGCTCCTGTCAACATTAATTACAGTTGTTATGAAGTCAGAAGACTGTTGGGAAAAAGGCTCTTAAAAAGCATTTGTAACTTGTAAAACAAGGACTGATCTATTGTTGCCACTATGAGCCTCAAATTTCAGAAGGCACCATAAATCTTATGACTTGTGGAGCCCTGTTCTATACAAAACATCATTTTGGCACCCTGGAAAATCACCATGCCTTTCAGTCTTCAGCTGTGGGCACCAGAATAGAGTCATAAATTATCTTCGGGCATTTTTATTTCCTGCCTCATCAGGATGAGTCCTCTGCTGTATTTAGCCTTTCGATTGCCTAATTTGTAAACACTTTTCATGAACTCTGTAATTAATTGGCAGGCAAGATTACACACTGGCTGGAAGTAATTGTAGATTGCTCTTAATTGTAAGAGCATACTTTTGGTGGCTCGTTTAAAATACATATGCAGATTAAAGACAAATATAAACAGTAATTAAGGTCTGAATGCAAACAGTGTGCTGGTTTGGAAGGTGTGCCATCAGAGTTCATCCTGTTTTCCTGAGCCTCCTTACTCCCTGCCTGCCTTCAGGCTGGGCTACAGCAGCATGGCTGCTGCACCCAAGCACAGGCTCAGAGCACCGAGGAGGGAGAGGAAGGGGAGACTTAAGAACAAGGTAACCCACACACTAAGGGCATTCCCCACCTGACAGCTACCCAGTCAAGTTGCACCTCTCACAGAACAGTCCGTCTCCTCTTATCGCCAGCTGAAATAAATCAAATGCTGGAATGAGTCAGCAGAGCTAAGTTAATGCTTCTTTGCAGGTTTGCAGCAACTGTTCATCTGTCTGGGTGCGCAAAGGCACCCAGCCTCCTTGTCAGGAAGATGGATTATTATGTAGATATAATGAGATTCTGACTTAAACTTGTATAAATGAAATCAGAATTGGTCTCTCTAAAGTTGGCTGGTTGAAACTGTCGCTTTTTATGTTCTATTACTTTACATGTTTTCCTGCTGCATTTCCTGTGTTAGATAGGTGATTATATTAGGCTAGGAATTGGAGGATTTTTACATCTTCTTAGTCGAGCAAGCAGGCCTAAGACTGAAACTATAAATCTGACATGCTGATGCTAGTCAAACAATTGACTATGGAAAATGTAATTTTCCTGTACAAATATGAATATTGCACAGGTACCTTCAGAGATAGGTTTGAATATTTGATTCTTGCTGCTGGAGCCATTATTATTTTAGCAGGCTGCAGATGCTTATGCTGAAGCAGTCTGATTTTTGATGTTTTGCCCATTCAGACTGTTTATTTATTGGTTTATGGAGTTGTCTGCAACCTCAACAAATTGCTTTGATTAAAAATCCTAGATAGCTTCTTTCTATTTGAAAATCTTAATAGGGCTAAAAATGATTCATGCTGTGCATTAAATTCAGCATTTCTGCAAGCATACAAGCATGGACACAGTGCTGTAGTCGTTTCTTTTTTTTTGGTCATAATTCTTTTTTTTTTTTTTTTTTTTTTTTTGTAAGTTTGGTTCCCCCTGGAATTGCTTATATAAATGATTGAAATATTATCTAAGTAATCATATTTTAAATATTTAAATGATACCTACTTGAGTCAAATCATCTTGTCAATACATTGAAAGATATTTCTGTGCAAGCTCAGCAAAAATGAGCATCAGGATATTCTGGTTATTGTGTGTGATATTTGATGCAGATAAATTGGTAGATTTTTGGCTTAATTCTTTCTATAAAATTCCTTACATGTTCTCTATTCTGTTTGAATCAAAGCTTGCATTGATTTTTTATGATTTACTTTCTTTATTTGTTAAGAATGAGAATCAAAATCAGAACTCTGGAAAAACTGGAAAAACTTTCTGGAAAAATATTGCAAGAGTACATACATTGGGTAAAATTTCCCAACTTGTTCGATGTAAATAAAAGCTTTATTTTTGATTTCTGTGAGATAATAGGTGCTATGTAAGGAGAATGTATTTTCAAGGTTCTTGCAGTTTTTATGTTCTGGTAGAAGAGAAGGGATGAAGGAATATTAATTGTTTCTGCAACTTAATGAACAAAAAGTATGTGTTCGGACTAGAAAAGAAAGCAGGACACCCAAATAAAAACAGGGAGCTATGCCTGGCGTTATGTATATGACGATAAATTCTGCAAAAATAAAGTAATTTGAAGAGTCTTTGAAGTAACTTTCTCTCCACTATCAACACTGAAATGAATTCTGGTTTCAAACAAAGAGAGGAAAAATGTAGCTCTTCACTTCCAATTCGGTGGAAATTTTAAAATTGATCAGAATTATTTGGATTACTGCAGTACAGTAGTCTGTTTATTGGAGTCGTAAAATTTGAAAATATGTATTTTTTCCTATTTTTTTTTCCTAACTCTTACTTTCCCATGAAAATTTTATTGCCAGGCAGAAGTTACATATCTGTATACCAATGGATATTTTTATAGAGTTGTGCTTGTATTAAAAACTGCTTTAATTACAGAAGTATTCTGATTTTACCAAATCAGGAAGGATGTAGTTAAGCTGGAGACAGGTTGAAAAGAAGAAAACTTTACAGCATGTTGAACCCAAAATATGAATTCCATAAACCAACTTTTTTTTTCCTATTTTTTTCTTTTTACTTTTTTATTTTTTTTTTATTTTTAACAGAAAGATATATGTTTTGTGGATTACCACTTTTTCCCCCGCTCATGTAATGTTTTATATATAAAATGACTTCATAAGTAATTAACTGACCAAACCATACTGAGATCAAACAATTAGAAACCAGATGTATTAAAGAACATGAGTCACATTTAAATGGCAGCACTTCAACAGTTTTGGTAGAGTAGTCGTTTGTGCTTGAAAACATTTTAGAATACAAAAAATGTGTGATATCGCCTTGTCTCCAGCTACCCTGTTGCTGTGGAGCCTTAATGGCAAAGTGAATTTTTAGATTTGTATTCGATTTTGGGCCACTGTTACTAGATTATAAAAAATTACAACTCGTTCCATTAAAAACTTGGATCGCCATCAACAAGGTGCTCATTAAAAACTGTTTTGTTAGGAAATTTAATAAGAAGACATTTGAAAATCTATAGTGGTGTTTAGATACAAAATATGAGGACTGAAAGATAAATTGCCTGAGTTACTTGTTCACTGAACTAAATGTAGTAATTGACTATTTTTTAATTGGCTCTTGCCCTGTCTTTTGCTCAGATATATAAAGAGCTTGATTCTAATCACATTTATGGATGTTTTGTCAGTTAGAGTATAATTTTACGGCACCTGTCACATTGGATAATCTATTAAAATATATTTTACTTAAACACATTTCCTCTCTGGACTGGCTGTGAAATACTTGTTGTGAGTACTCCTTTGAGTATATTATATCTGAAATTCAAAACCCAGGTTATTTGCATGAACTGGACTACTTCATTTCTCTGATCTTGTGTCGTGGTTCTGCTCGAGTGGGCAACCGAGCTCCACCACAGCCGCTCTCTCACTCCCCCTCCTCAAAGAGGAATGGGGAGAAAATATGTGAAAAGGGCTCAAGGATTGAGATAAGGACGAGAAAATCACGCAATAATTATTGTAACGGGCAAAACAGACTCGGCATAAGGAGATAGTAAGATTTATTGCCTACAACTAACAAGCGAGAGAAGTGAGAAAACAAAGGAAAAAAAAACCAAAAGCACCTTCCCCCCCCATCCACCCTTTTCCACCTCCTCCCCCCGAGCGGCGCAGGGGAACGGGGAATGGGGGTTATGGTCAGTCTACAGCACTTCTCTGCCGCTCCTTCTCGGTCACTCTCGTCCCCTGTGCTGTGGGGTCCCACCCACGGGATGCAGTCCTTGATGAACTGATCCGGCGTGGGCTTCCCACAGGCAGCAGCTCTTCCAGAACTGCTCCAGATATGGGTCCGTACCACGGGGTCCATCCCTCAGGAGAAAACTGCTCCAACCTGGCTCCCCTACGGGCAGCAGCTCCTGCCAGATCACCTGCTCCTGCGTGGTCTCCTCTCCACGGGCTACAGGTCCGGCCCGGAATCTGCTCCGGCAGGGGTCTTCCACAGGCGGCAGCCTCCGTCGGTGCAGGGCCACCTGCTCCACCGTGGTCTCCTCCACGGGCTGCAGCGTGGAACCCTGCTCCACCGTGGTACTCCATGGGCTGCAGGGGGACATCCTGCTTCACCATGGTCCTCACCACAGGCCGCAGGGGACTTCTGCTCCGGCGCCTGGAGCACCTCTCCCCCTCCTTCTACACTGACCTTGGTGCAAGGCTGTTCTCCCACTCCCTTGACTCTCCCGGCTGCTGTGTGGCGCAGCGTTTTTTCCCTGTCTTAAATATGCTCTCACAGAGGCGCAAAACAACATCGCTTATTGGCTCGGATCTGGAAAACAATGGGGCCCTTCCCAAACATGGGGCAGCTTCTAGATCTTTCTCACAGAAACCACCCCTATGGCTCCCTGCTACCAAAACCTTGCCACGTAAACCCACTACATCTTGTTGCCACAACTCTTTAAATTTAGTAGTGGTGTATGGATGTATTTATTTACAAATATCCAGGACTCAAAATACATGTACGTATGGTACTCAATGGAGTTTGAAACTAAGATGTCATCTGAGTGAAGTCACATGAGTAAGGCAAGGCTCGAACAGGCTTCGTTCGAATCCTGGAATGCAAAAGCTTTCAACAAAAATGCACATACACCAATCCAATAGCTTTTAGGTAACTTTTCATTACCACAGTCCTTCTCACCTCCTTGTTCCCCAGTTTCTGAAGGAAGGAAACCTACATTGTAAAGGTCTGTGTATGTCAAATACTGTACCTGTCTTATTCAAAGTGCTTTATTTGAAGCATCTGTTTTTTTCTACATGCAAGTGTCATAGCTCTAGTGGCTTTATGTGTTATCCTCACAGGCTGCACAGAGACAGAGGGCTGCTTTTCCTACACAGGATGTCTAATGCTGCACCATTTGCTGGAGACTCGTATTTATCTCTTGATATATTTGCTTTCCAAATGCAGAAATAACTTGTAGCTGCACGCATTGGTTTGGTTTGAAATGATGTTCAGTAAGTAGCGATATTAATGGATAGGAATACTTCTGCAAGTTCGCTAAGATGACAATATTGGGCATTAGTGTGCAAGTTAGGATGCCTGGACCCTATTTGCAGGTCTGTCACTCACCAGCACTGGGGAATTGAGAATGTTACTTATTGCCAATTTTTTTTTTTTCATTCTTCTCCCTTTTCTCATTATTTTGCTATCCAGCCAGAGATCTCTGTGTTACATTTGGGCAGTCTTAAATTCTCTGGCATCTTGTCCCCTGAGTCATGAGGTGCAAATAATGGTCCTTGCTCTTGTTTGAAGATGCTTTAGCATTCAGAATTAGCCAGATTCCTTTCTAATACTATTTCATTTTTAGTTTTTGGTAATGCACAAAATACTCTATCAAGGTTGAGAATTTTTGCAGAAATAGGTAAGACACTAATAAGATTTTGGATTCCAAACCTGCTTGTCTGCAGGAAATGAACAACATTCTTGGCTTACTCAGACCATTTGCGTCAATAAGAAATTAAACAATCCATCAGCAGTGAAGTTGGCACAAGACTGTCCCAGTTCCAAAAGAGTGTTCCAACACTTTATTTTAACAGTATAAAAGAGCTATCTTATTCCTACTTGTGTACTACACAGGCATATAATTTAGTACACTCACTTCTGAGAAGCTCAAAGTAGATGTTTTATTTTATTTTATTGATTTTTTTGTCTTTTGTAAATTATAGAAAAGCAATATTGCTTCCCACAATTATAAATTATTTGAAAATTTCAAGTTTTCATTTGTAGTGCTGGGAGAGGGGAATTTAATCTCATGATTTAACTTTGAAGTCTCTGTTTTTCTCTTGAGGTTGCATTAGCGCTGCTAGTATTTTCAAAATTCGCAGAACGTATTTTGACAGCTTCAGAGATTCTGACAAATTTTTTCTTGGACTGCCCAGCACACCATGATCTGCACACCATAGATGTCAGTCTCACTCTCCTCCCATTTCAAAGTTAGAAGTAAAACCGATGGCATGCAAATTACAGACCGTTTGAAAATGTTTCTGTATACATCACTTCTCTGGTCAATGTTCATATAAAATGAAAGCCAGAAAATACATGAGCTTAATTTAGAGGATTACATGGCTTTCATGGAATAATTTGTTACGTGGATTTCATTCTCTGTCCTATGATTTTCTTTTTTCCTCCTTCCCCTCTGACCAGGGGCTGCAAACAGCTTTCTCTTAGTCTTGATTGCAGTTCAAAATGCCAGGCTGATTATGTTTTTCATTTTAAAGAAAGAGCTGAAATGAATGGTGATTATGGGTCAGATCCACATATTCTGGAAAGCTGAAGTTCATAAAAATAGGGTTAACCTATGACTGCTGTTTCAAATTATTGTGATGACTGACTATATCTGATAGATCAGCCTGCTCCTGGATCAGGTGAGCAGATGTCTAGTTACAGCCAGTTACCTACAGCATCTTGAGTTAAAAAGTTCATTGGATAGAGGGCAAGAGGAAAACAGAAGAATGTAGCTTAAGCAAGTTCATTGTCATTAAGATCATAAACATTTTTTAGGGAAAGGCTATCATTTTTGTAAATACTTCACTGTTTTTAAAATATTAGCACTGGAAATCAGCCCTATCACTGGAGATCACTGAAAAACAAAAATGATTAACCCTAAAAAGCTGCACATTTAAAAAAAATGTAGTAATCATTACTGTGACACTGAATACTGTCTACCTATAGAGACCCCATTCAAAATTGCAATTAGTCAAACCTTTTTGTCATCAGTCTTTGTTTCTGAAGCTATTTTTATAACCAGAAGGATTAAATCAGAATAAAATATAGTTATTAAAAAAAAAAAAAAAAAGAAAAAAAGCTGGGAATCCAAAACACAGAATATTATTTTGGCAATGTTTGTTGGCAGAACTGTCAACAGCTCTTCCCAATCCTTTTCTAGGCTACTGATATTTAAATTTTTTTTTTGCTGACTGATTCTGCTAGTGACCAAAAAAATTTATTAAGTTTTTCAAAGAAGACTTAGTTTCTTATGCACACGTTTAGGGCTTCTAGCAAATGGACAAACAAGATTGCAGTTCAGCCCTTTCCACAGAACTCTGATGTTATCATGGTACTGGGAAATGTTTTGGGTTAAAATCAAAATAAACTGAAAATGCTCACTGTGTTAGATTCTCTTTCCTGAATTATCCGGAACATTGAATGTGTATTTCCTGGACAGCAGATGATTAGCTGTGGATGGTGCTTGAACTCTCAGAAGCAACTTTACTATTTCTTCCCATTTCCATTTTGAGTTGCACCTTTAAACTGTAAAAACAAGGGATTTAGGCATTTTTCTTGTGTATATTAAGGTAGGTGAAATACAACAAACATGCAGCCACATCCTTCAGCTGCTCCTGCCCGGGACTGTGCCTATGTGTCTGCTGGAGCCCAGCCTGGTGCCCAGGGCCCTGGGGTCTGGTTTGGGAACACACATCGCACCAGCCCCAGTGTTTGGGAGGTCTGCTCTTGTGATACTCTCCCGCATGAGAAGTCCTCCATTAGTCAACCCTGCTCATTCTCGTCTGCTCTCATAAATTAGTGTGAGTGACTTGGTTCCCATCACTGCCTCCCATTCTTCTTATCCCTGCTGCCTCGGAAAAGGTCCTTGACCAGATACACTTGCAGGAACATCCACTGTCCTTCTACATACCCTTCCAGCATATAATGTATTTCTTGTGATGAAGTCGATACCTTAGGATGAAGTCTTACCTGGTAGATGCTCTACAGATGGTATAGAATGCATGGGTGTGATTTTTGCCGTACTGCTTTCATTGATCCCTGCAAAAGTTACCTGTTATCACCATCAGATGCCATGTGAACTGCTCTCAACTCCAAACCACTTTTCTTTTGTACTTTTAAAGCATCTCAATTCCAGGCTTTTCTTATTCAAGAATGGGCAACCTGTCCTCTTAATCAATGTGATTACCTTCACCATTCCCATGTAGGAAATTTCTACTGAGGTGCATTTCTGAAATTGAATTTGAAAGATAGCGACACCCCCCTTTTTTAGTGGTTTGACCTTATCGCAGCTTTCAATTTAATGAAAACCCAATTAATTTTAATCTACATAGGCCTATACTCCCACGTAATAGATCACTCACATTCCAGAGCACATTGTAGAGTTAACATTAATGAAAGTATACTTTAAGTGTGTATGTAGGGAAGCAATCAATTAAATCTCTTTTGACTTGAGGTTTTCCATTTCTTGTGCTATGGTGCTGAATTCAAATACCCAGACTTTCTTCTTCCTACTGGGCCAAAGGAAGGAATGAAATCAGGCTTTCTACATAGAATACAGATTGATAAACCAATGACATGGTGGTATAAAATAAATTGCCTATAATTCATGGAATTTTTAGTTATTCCTTGCTTCCATTCTCCTTCCTTCTTTGTTTTAAAATAAAGAGGCTAACACAGGATGCTATTCAGATCCTCATCTGACGTTCACACAAACCAGAAAGGGTCTTTCCAGTGGACTCTGTATTATACATGCAAATACCTGCAGCACAAATTTGACTAAGATATATGGTACAGAATATACATGTACAAAATACATGTGAAAGACTGCTTTTGAACTTTGTAGCAAAAGTACCAAGTTCAGTAGGGCCAGGCTTTCAACACAGATTTTTGTTATATTTAACACTTTCACTATCCTTCCTGTCAAAAAAAACTTGTTGTGTTAAAATCACATTTTTGATAAAATATTAAGGTTAACAATACATTGAATAAATTTTATTTTATTTATTTATTTGTTCTTCTTGTCATGAAAGGGAGAGAATTCAGTTCTTGATCACTAATTATTATTTCTAAGGCAACTCCAGATTTTTCTTTATTTAATTGCCAGACTGTATTTTTGAACTAATAAGACCCAAGTGTGATGTGAACACACCTCTAAGAAGCTTTTGTTATTTAAGGATTTGTGTTTCTCTTCTGATTGGAGAGATCTGTAGCTGACAGCAAAGTTAGAAAGAAGTTCATTGGTGGATTTCTCTACTTAGTAGTAACTGGAATCAGTGAAGTTTATGTTGACTTGAAGTTGTTTGCTTTGTATCTTGAATATCCAAATGCATCTTCCCATATAGAGATTTTGGTACTGAGCAATATGTTCAGTACTGAAATTTCCTAGAAACTTGCTCCTCCCAGCACCTTATAAAATAATTGAAAGACAAAAGATTTAAAGTCTTATCTATGACTACCAATTTACCGTTCAGTATCTAGTTGGTGTATATGAGTATAAATAGTGTATTGCATGATGATAAACTGAATGGAGTATTGTATGACAACGAACTGTCTCTATTCTAATGTTATTCTTCATGTCCTGTTTTTGTGTTTCTGTTTCTATAGGGTGATTTCTTTCTTCTTTATATCTTGTTTAAAGTTTGTCTTTATTGTAAGTTCATATTTTTACATCCTCGTGTTTTGTGTAAAATGAAAGAAAAAAAGTAAAAGGCTGCAGTTAGGCAACTTTTTTTTTTTTTTTAAGTTTCCCTCTTTTCTAATGATATTAGAGCTATCCATTTAATTGTCTGCTATTCATTTTCATTCTCCGTATCTGTACTCTCATGCAGCATATAAAGATTTTCATCACAATCCTCTCTTTTAGATTGATGATTTTAGGAAACTATCTAGTCTTCTCATCTTCTATTTTAATCTGTGTAGAAAGACATTTTGACATCAGTCTTTTCAGTCTTTTTCACACTCTTTTCCTAAGTGTGGAAAATTAGAACAATGTTTCATAACTATCTGAATTTCTTCAAATTTGAAGTTAAGCACTAGTTTTCCTCAACAAGTGATGTGGTTCGAAATGAAGGAGGGAAAGACTGGACAGAGGTTTCTGGAAAGGATATACTTTTTTCGTTTCACTTGGCATTCGTTGTAGATAACCACTGAAATTAAGTTTTATGCACTAGTGATATTGCTTGACTTGTATTATGAATGGGTGTGATAAACTGTGTAACTTGAACTGTAGCTATGAGCATCAGTAAAAATACAAGGATAGATGGAAGACATAGCAAAATTAAAGGTTTGGCAATAAACAGGCACGGGGGGAGTAGATAGGATTTGAAATCTGTGGCATAGGATAGCAAAAAGACCCCTTTTTTCTCTGAATTCTCCTTAAAGTGCATGCAAGGCATCCTTTTGTCTGTGATGTACACTTGCAGCGGAGAATTAATCATACTGGGCCAAGAAGCTGTGCTGATGGAGGAGAATCTAGAGCTAATTATATCCATGGAAACTGATCTTAGACACCACAGATCTGACAGCTGCTGCAGAATCTTTCTGCTTAAAAAAAAAAAAAGAAAGAAAAGAAGGGAGGGTGGGCAGGGTGTCTTATACTGCATGTTGCTCATGTTGCTGTTAAATATAAAAATTCAGACCTCAACATTAGGCATTAGGTTTTAAATTAGCTTTGGAATAGATAAGTAGTTAGTATGAAACAATCGAATTAGTGATGTGAATGAGAAGTCTCTTGCAGTTCAGTATGGTATATTTAAGGTAATTTGTATGGTCTATTTTGTTCCTTTTTTTTTTTTTTTTTTTTTTTTAACAGTTGTAGTGTTCAAGATGGGGGAAAGAAATAAAAAGGGGGGGGGGACTGCAAGATTTACATTGATCTAATTCACTACTTGGACCCAATTTAAAGTGATGAACAAAATTAATGACATTTGTCTTTCAGGTTTTAGATGAAAAGCTTGTAGCAGCTATTATCTGGATATGTAATTCATCTTTTAAACTGAGAGAAGTCAGGCGAGATTCTGAAAGGTTGCAAATTCCCCATCCCACAAAAATAAAACCAAGCAAACAAATATAAAATAAAACAACAAACCACAACCTTACTCAATGAGAGCCTTTATTTCCTTCAGCTGCATCTTAACCACTTCCCTCCCTCCTCAGCTTCCTTTCCTCTCCTCCCATTCCCCCCAGGCATTTTCCTTTGAGCATGAAAATGTTGGAAGTGGTGCAGGCTCTTTCTCAAACATGTTTCACAGCTCTTTCTCTCCATTTGGCACGAGTGATCAAAACTGGTAGGTCTCATTTTTCTGAGTACTTTGTAAAGATTTCTTCTGGATTAAACTGAGTTGTGACTGATGCAAATTGAAGGACAGTGTTTTTCCTGCACTCTTGTCACACCCAGAAGTGTCCCTACAGGTGCAACTCCATTGCTAAATGAAAGAAGGCAGACAGTAGTTCTTGGTTTCAGGGCTGAGCGGTGTTGACAGGCTTAGGATAATGCAGCTTAGAGCATTCTTCCTGGATAGCAAACTCTAGAGACCTCTTTGGTGCATTTTAAAACATATCTAAAATTGAACTAACAATGAAACAATGCAAATAGGCAAAGGTCTGGTACTCAAATTTGCTCTGTGTCTGCCTTTTTATTTAGCGCTACAGACATGCCTTAAGAGTTCACAAGCCCCTGTTATGGTGTGTATGGCCAACAGACCCTAAAGGGGATCCCATGCTTCCATTATACCATAGCCTGAATAGCAGGAAGAAATGGACTTGTCTTTTGTCTGAGATTAAAACACCAAGGGGAACTGTTAATGAGCTCTGCAGGGATAAATGATGCTATTTCCAAAAGAGTAGTTTAATAATATCTGCACTAGAATTGAGTATTTTGAAATGTTTGGAAATGTCTATTTTCTCAAGGATCGAAAACTATTTATTCAAAAAGTTTGTTGAGTGAAACCAAACCTCTCACTGATGGTGGTGGTGATGATGATAGCTGTGCAGGAATCTCTGCGCATCACCACTCATCTGTGAGCAGCCTGCGCTGTGACTCACTGCTGCCCGAGATGATGGGCTGTTGAAAATTGCTTGGAAAATAGATGAAATGGTGTCTTTGATGTTCATTGATGTGTCCTATGTATGCAGTCTAGCCAAACCACCATGATTAAAATGGCCTTATAACCCAAGCACCACGAGGCACGTTAAACAGTTTCATTCTTCACAGAAAGCAGAATTTTGGGGATTGTTAGATCCCAGACAAGGGAACATTTGGTACAGTGCACAATTTGTATTAACTGTGTTACCATCTAAGTCTTTGTGAGTCATTCTATTCATCCCCAATGACTCAGCAGCGTATTTTTGAGATTTTCTTCTTTAAATTATAAATAAAGTTTATAAATATTAATATACTGAAAAGAAGGTTAAGAAGTAACTACTGATGCCTAAACTCTCTTGTGCGAGGGAAAGCTACCTGACTCTGGAAATTTCTTTATGAAACAAAGACCTACAAAGATCAGCCAGATGAGAAAAAAAAAACAGAAAAGTGTATACAGTTCCCTGGGCAAAATCCTGAAATGGAACTGGATACTTTTGGACAGATACACGTACCAGTTCATGTGTGAATTATTTTGAGTCAACATGGAAACAAGTGGTGACTTTCTATGGTTGTTGGTGTTCTGCAGCTCAGCTAGATCATTTTGGTTCCTTCTATCTTTAGAATCTAGAAGGAGAAGCTTGTCCTCATGAAGCCAATGAGAGAATTATTGACAGTCTCAGTATAGCTGGGAATGTGCCACATGAGTGGGTGATAACATATATGTGACTAGTGCATAAATGTACTATTTTGATGGGAAACAGTTTTTGTTGCATGCTGGAACTTTAAGATTTTTAACATTCACCATTTTTTCCCTAGAAAGCTTTGTAAATGTTTCTGTTGCATTTACTTCCTGAGAAAACTTAGTGACTTGGTTGTTTTTGTCAAAAGACAGAACATTGCATTAACTAGCTGTGCTGGTTTGGAGAACATTTTGCATAAGGAAGTTTTCTCTATAATGCTGAGTTCCAGAGGTAAAGAGAGAAATTGCAGGAGAGAAAAACCTGTGTGTATACTTGCAGGAGGAAGTGAAATATAATACTAAATAGGAAACACAAACTACTACAAACGTGACACCCCTTAAAATGTTGTTTTTACAGTTTGCTGGAGAGTGTTGATGTAGAGAATTTGAGTGTCAGAAACAGTGTTTGAAAGAACATCTCTTGCAAGTGTTGTCTTTGATCATTGTGAAGCTTTATATGTGTTTGGACTGCAGTATGTTAGCATGACTCTTTATGGTTTGTAGATCCTACTTGAATCAGAAACCTCTTCAGGAGACAGATCTGATGTGTCTGAGGGGGAAAAGTTGAAGGATCTTAACAGCAGTATTTATTATTGAGCTCACTGAAGCTAGCATTTTATAAATTGTTTTATAGCTAATTTTGAATGTCTTTTGGAAAAATATAGCTGGATTTTATTTTTAGTTCCTTCTCTAGACCTCAAGGGTGTCTGAGTAGTGAGAAGATGGAAATCTATGGAAAAATGTGTAGAGGCTATAGATAGGATGAATGCCTTCCAAGGGAAAGAGAAAAGAAAAAACCAAGCAGAGAGAGGCTTTGGAAGAGCTCTCGGTATGATTAAGAGATGTCTTGTGCTGTTGTTATATGTACCTTATGTACCTTTTGGTGTTCTGTTTTACAAACTGAAGTCATCGTGCTGTGTATGTGTAAGCAGCCACATTTGCCTTTACCAATTTCATGCCATCACAGTACTTCAAACACATGCTAAATGGAGTGAGAATTTGCTGGCTGAAGGTTGATAAAATTGCAACTTTTTTGAGGATTATTGTTTCTTCATAAATTTACCTCACAGCTGCCTCCCTACACCCCTGGCAGGGATGGAGGAACAGCCTGCTACCATGTAAAATGTAGATTAAAGTCAGCAACATTCAGAAAAGAATTGGGACTATCCAATAACCAGCTTCAGCTGCAGTGATACCTGCCACTCTCTTCACCATAATTTATTGATTCCTCAGCACTTTGGCAAAGCAATTACTTGGAGAGAGCAGTTTACAAATGAAAGAATGAGTTTCTGGGCTAACGGAGTCATTGTGGCAAAACGTGAGCAACTAGGCTTCAAGTTGCTGGGGGTGGTTATTGCCTGTTTTTTTAATTTGTTACACCTATTTTACTCCCAATTAAACAGCTCATGGACTGGTTTGTATGTGGGCATGGTCACATTAAACACTGAGACTTAGCTCTATGAGTCACCAAGGTTTCCATGTTATTTATGGTCTAGCAAAAAGAGGTGTTAAAGCATAGGACTGACTTTAGTTTATCTTATTTCTGCAGATCAGGTGTGTGGTTGATAGTATGGTGTCAACACCTCCTTTCACAATTTTGTCATCCATAAACTTTTGTAGCAGATCAACTTTACCCAGGTCTTTGCAGTGGCTTTTGAGTTATCAGGGTTGAAGGGATAATTGCTACATCAAAGAGATCCTGGAAGATGCCCAGTATTCTCCTAATGTGGCATTTTGATGTAAGGGACATATCAGTCACCAGCCCAGCAGTGAGGGGAGAAGGCATTTGTTGGGCTTGTCCTGCCTAAGGAGGCAATTATATTGGATGATGACTTTCATGATATTTTTTTGGCAGAAAAAAAAAAATAAAAAAATTATATCTTCATACGAGAAAAGTTTGAAATTTTGTGAGTGGATAAATATTTATCTGATCACAGAGGGAGCTGTGGCCAATCTAGTATTTTCTCATCCAGCTGACTATATGCTAACTAAAATGCTCCATTGCAATGACCTGTGCTCTTGGTGGCTGATGAGGACAGCTGGTAGTTGGTTGCAGTTGGGTATGAGCAGAGAAGACTGACAATACTTCCTAGGTAGCACTGAATAACCAGGATTTGATGGAGTATCCTGGCATGGCCAGGAAGATGGTGCTTTGTTGTGGGGTATCGGGGTGGGAACTGGCATCAGCCTGGCATCAAATAGCAATTAATTAATTAATAGTTATGTCTTGTAGGCACTTATTCTATAGAGGGGTCTGATGACCTAACAGTTCAAACATTTGAGGAGGTGCCTCCTTATATGACTTGTGAGAATGTTTGCAGGGGGACAGAGGGGTCCTAGCAGAAGGCTTGATTGGGCCTGAGGTAGGATGGGAGGAATGACAACAGTTCAAACAGCTGGAAATTATAAAAGAGGAATAATTGCCACCTTCTGCATGGTATATTTATTGCCAGGTGGTTCCCAAAGGAGTTATTAACATTGCAGTCTCATTAGGGAATGTCCCTTACATCTTCTCTGTCTTACAGGGTGGACAAGATAGCAGGTTAAGTTTGTGCTGTAGGGCTGTGAAGAGACTGAAAAATAATTCATCCATTTCATGAATTGTTCAGAGCTAAAGCCAATGATCAAGAATTGCAATGTTAACATAGCAGATGGCATGACTTCTTAAAAGCCCGTTTGACACATTTTTGGCACAACTACATTTCTAGCTGAGAAATTTTTGAAGCTCTGGAAGCGTTAGAGCTGTCAGATGGATTAAATCGCTGTTTAATATTTTTTTATAGAATAGAGCTTTATCATAGAGATGCCTTTCCCTCCCTCTGCTTAATGATAAGCGATTTGTGTTTCTATAATAGTTTGCTCATATTCCTTGCAGTTTCAAAATATTCATCAATGAGTTTTGGTTGAAAATTAGGTGATGTGCTCTGTCTTTTAACTTAACCTCTATATTAGGAAAAACTTCTTTACCAAAAAGGTTGCTAGGCATTGGATGGTCTGCCCAGGGAAGTGGTTGAGTCACCATCCCTGGAGGACTTTAAAAGACATTTAGAGTTTAGTGATACGGTTTAGTGGAGGACTTGTTAGTGTTAGGTCAGGGGTTGGACTTGGTGATCCTGGAGGTCTTTTCCAACGTAGATGATTCTGTGATTCTATAGTGTTCAAGGATGTGATAACCAAATTATATGTTCAAACACTCTTTGAATCTGTAATTTTTGCTCCTTTGGTCATCTCAGTCTACCTTTAGTTACCATCATATTCTGAATTGTCACTCAGCTGGCACCTACATCCATAACCAGTGTCCTGTGTAGCAGCAGCGTCTCCTCCATCTCCATTTATTTCTGGTTAGACCTTGATGTAGTTGATATTTCCAGGCTTTCAAAATAATATTAAGCCCTTCGTAAATATAATTATTTGTCCTTAGTTGCTATGATTTGAAGTAAGATCTCATGTATGCTGGGTGAATGATGTAACTAGTAGGCTACCGGTTATTCTGTAGTGTTTTTCCTTCTTTTGGTCTTTTCTTAGCTTTTCAGATGGACTATGCAAATTGATCTGGGTGGCCTAAGCAACTGAGTTATATATGCAACCAACTTCAGGAAAGCGCTCATACCAAGCCTGCTTGTCATATGCCAAATTAGGCTCTCCATGCCACCTATTTTCTGTATCTTTCCCAGCTGGTTAGGTCATGAAGTTTCCCAGCTCCATCCTGACACTACTTTTTGTCTTCCCATGCAATATGTGAAGAGGTTGGGCACCCATTTTGGATCTGAAGGTAACATAGGTAGGATGCCTGCACGTTAGATATTACATGCCCAGGTAAAGCATAAGCTTATGGTCATGATAGCACATGCATCAAGGATTCATAAGTGGGTACCCAAAGTTTATAAATGAAATAATTTGGTTTACAATAATTCATGAGTCATCTTCTGCAGATTTTTCTATATTTTGCATTTGATTTTGAGGGAGAGAACGCATCATATGTAGGACCTGTTACTGCTTTTTCTTTCCAGGAAATTTTCAAAAGCTTTCTTTCTCCAGTTTCAGTGAGGTCTGTTTCTCATGCAGTTTTTTTTCCCTCCCTCTCCTGCTGCCACCTCCTGTAAGCTTTAAGACACCCAATCTTGTGGCTGCTCTGAATCCTGTGAGGTGTGCAGTGGACTTCTCTGTTGTCCTTCGACTGCTAGTATCTTCTTTCTTTGGTATTGACTGCTAGTTTCTCCTTTATTTTAGATGCTGTTTTTTTTTTTTTTTTTTGGGGGGGGGGGGGGGGGGGGAAGACCTAACAGGCCTCCTCTTACAGTCAGTCAGTGCTGGGGCTGGATGGTCATCTGTATCCCCAAAAGTACTACATACTTGTGCCATCAGGATGATCAGGCATCTCAGCTGTGTGTGCCTTCTCTTATCTCAGCATATGGAAGGGTGATCTGAAAGGGCTTGACCCTGCAGTGCCAAAATTGTTTTCTGTTAATGACATGAAGTACTTCAGCTTTAAAGAAAGACATTTCAGTTAACAATGACAAGAGGGAAAAAAAAAAAAAAAGTAAAGAAAAAGGCCATGGAAGTAGAACTGCTGAATGGAATTAGTATTGTTAAAATCTTATTACAACTGCTGCTGAAAAGCAGGTCCAAGTTTTCAAATGTGCTTGATATGCTCTAGGAGCATGCTCAAGTTGGTCAATTTAGATTTGGAGGATTTTAACAGTCTGCTTTGAAAAAAGGGGAAAAATCCATGGTTGAGAAAACTTGGAAGGATTTAACACTGTTAGGAAGCTGGCGACGCTCCCACTCTGATCAGGAGCTGTGCTTTCAGTGAAACGAGCAAAAGAGGATGCCAGCCTATGTACGTATTATTTCTGACTACACTGTGAAAGTACTTGGAGTCTTTGTTTTTTTTGGCTTCAGTGTGAGGGTGGAAAAAAAAAAAAAAAGAAGGTAGCAGATGAGCATGCCAAAGGGCTTGGGACTCATTTTTCAGTGTAAGCTAGGTTCAATACTCTGTAGCTTGCCTCAGACTGAGGCACTGAATTCTTGCATGGTCTGCTCATCTTTCAAGATTATAGATGATTTCATATTATCAATTTCCATGCCGTTGATACTGAAAGGAAAAAAGCCTCTTCTGTGAGCTTTAACGATATGCCTTTTAATAGCACTTCAAGCTGAATCATTCCAGTAGATGTCACTGTGGACTCCTGAGTTACAGCCATCCCACTTTTAGCTGTTTGCTTTGGTGTCATACACCTGCTATCAGCAACACTCAAACATCTTTGTAACGATGGTTCAGAATTACAGCTGTCTCGGCATTGCTAATTTCAGTTCTTTACTGGGCAATGTGAGGACACATCATCTCTTGATCTTGGCAAAAACTGTGAAGCCTGGAGGCAACATAAGTAGTGAACGCCTGTGCAAGAACGTGTGAGGATGAGCATCTTTGTGCAATGTGGGAGATAGGTGTAGGCTATTTTAAGCTGGGTTATAAACAGTCCTGAGCAAATTCATCGAGTCTTATGGTAACAGAAGAGAAAAACAGATTTGCTGAATATAACTAGCAGAGCCTAGAAGCCTAAATATAGAACTTAAACAGTAGGGTTAGGCTGATGTTCAGACCCTCATTAGGGCCCTCTTTATCCTTTTTAAATATCTATAAGAGATATATACTCTGTCCTCTATCCTGGGACTAATGCAGAAGCGAGAGAGCTCTGCATAGCCCAAGGAGAAGCTGTAACCTTTGGTGGACTTTTCATCTATGATTTCTTTCATTTGTTGGTCCACAAAGTAATGCTCTGAAAGGTGTTTTTATTAATAATCTTAGTTGCAAAGAGTCTGTCTGAAGGAAAGAGTTTGAAGGTTAAGGTGTAGGGCTCTGGTCTAGATATGGTATATTTGCCATAAACAACTGGTAATTACAACTTCAGAATCTAGGGCCAGAATGAAGCTGAAGTTGTGTTACTTCAGCACACCCTTTGTTGCAGACCTGCCCTTTTGGTATGAGATGAAAACATCTGGGTGGCTAATAAGATTATCTTCAGTCTTTCAGGATAGCACTTATTTTCACTTTCTGGAGGTTTAGATCACTTTAAGGACAAGCAGCAAAAAAGATAAAAACTTAAAAGGCACTGACACAGGAAATCATATATTGTGTATTTCTCCAGATGTAACAAATGGCTATCCTGTTCTTGATATCTAATTGTTATCACAAAAATTAACATTGAGATCTGCAGTTGTTAGATAGAGATAGGTTGTGTACTTGCAAATTAACTGGAGATAGTTTCAGAATTACCTGTTTTTGCCTACATAGATATACTTTTTTATTATTATTATTATTTTTTAGCTTTTGCTAGGTTTGTATTGAGACTCTTTTGTAGAAATTGGTATATTATGTAGCTGAAAACAAAGGATTTGATTTTTGTGCTCTCTTGCTTTCAGCAGCACTTGTACGTGGTCCTCCTCAACCTGCTGGCCACTCCTCTGTTGATGGAGTCTGGGATGCAGATTGGCCTTCTGGACTGCAGGTGCAAACTGCTAGTTCCTGTTGAAATTTTTGTCCACCAGAACCCCAAGTCCTTCTCAGCAGGGCTGCTATCGATGAAGTCTGAACCCAGTCTGTCCTCACGTCTGGGATTGCCTCAACCTATGTGAACACTTTGCCTTGGCCTTGTTGAATCTCATTAGGTTCACATGGGACCACTTTTCCAGTTTGTCTAGGTCCCTCTGGATGGCATCCATTCCTTCTCGTGTATCAACTGCACCACTCAGCTTGGTGTCATCTGCAAACCTGTTGAGGGTGCACTCAATCCCACTTCTATGTCATTAATGAAGATGTTAAACATCACTGGTCCCCAGATGGACCCCTGAGAGACACCACTCGTCACCAGCCTCCACCTGGACATACAACTGTTGACCGCAACTCTCTGGCTGCAGCCATCCAGCCGCTCCCGTGTCCACTGAATTTTCCACCTTTCAAATCCTTCTCTCTCCAAGTCACAGACAAGGATGTTGTGTGGGACTGTGTCAAAGGCCTTTGAAAAGTCCAGGTGGTTGATATCTGTTGGTCTTCCCTTGTTGATTCATGCAGTTATTCCATGATAGAAGGCCACTGAATTGGTCAGGCATGATTTACCTTTGGTGAAGCCATGCCAGCTGTCTCAAATCACCTCCTTGTCTTGCATGTGCCTTAACTTGGTTTCCAGGAGGATCTTTTCCATGATATTGCCAGGCACAGAGGTGAGGCTCACCGATCTATAGCTCCCCAGGTCCTTCTTAAAAATGGGAGTGATATTTCCTTTTTTTTTTTTTTTTTTTTTTTTTTTTTTTTTTTCAGTCACTGGGGACTTCACCTGACTGCCAGGACTTCTCAAATATGATGGAGAGAGGCTTGGCAGCTACATCAGCCTGTTCCCTCAGGACCCTGGGATGCATGGCATCAGGCCCCATAGACTTATACCTTCCATTAGATCATGATTATTGTCACTAAGAGCATGAGAAAACAAGGCTTGTTTCATCCTTAGCAGTGTTAGCCATTGTATTTTGTTAATGTTTTCTTCTACCTTTTAAAAACATTCCCAGATTTGATTACACTGCTTCCCTGCACACACCCCTCTGAGATAAGCAAGAAAAAGAAAGCTTCAGGCTTTGACTTTCCTGGCCTGCTTCTGCACCTTCTAACTCATCCACTTAATGACTATAGTAACATATTGTCTATTACACCAGATTTTCAGCTGATCTAAATCAGCAAAGCTGCAGTGACTTTAATGGTGATAGGACATTTTGTAGCAGCTGGAGATGAGGCTCAGTGTATTACCTAGACCAGACTTCCATCATAATTATCTAATTTATGCCATTGAAAGTGTGCTATAAGCAAGGTGTCTGAGCTAATGGTGAAGAAGTAATCATAACACTTGAATTTAATGTTTTTGAATACTACCAGTCTCATCTAGCTGTTTTATGGCTCCCATTGCCAGTATCTCAGAACTCTAGCCTGTCTTGTGTTATTGCTGGACTTAGCTTGCTCTAGAAGTGATCAGGGCTCCCATAGGATGCCAGATTTTCATTTTGAAAAACACTGAGCTATGCTGATTTAGACAGTGCAATTCTAGGAGCTTTACTCATACACTTTGTCATAGAAAGCTTTTGCAGGAGGTTCTCAAACAGAAAGCCCTTGAGTAAAGCTATAATCCTGCCTTGGAGCAAGAGGCAATAGACCTGTCAGTAATACGGTGGCATGGGAAATGATGCTGTAATTAAAGTTTGCTCAGCTTTTTCTTAATAAATTTCTAAAATAGAGGCTTTTTATGCTAATATAGCTGTTTTAATTTATGTTGTTATGAAACTACACAATCAGATTGTCAGCTTTACTATGATCATTTCTCCATAAATGTATTTTGCAAAAGTATTCTTATGTGATGTTGTAAAATAAGAAGGATTTTTAAATCTGCCAAACAATTTCTTTGGGAAGCCTCTAAGCTCAGGTGCAAAACTATGGAGACTGCACATAACCACCTGTATGTTTGCAGGTTGTTATTCTTTAAAATGCATAAAAGACCTTTAAGTTGGAGGTTATAAACAATACTGGATTCTAAGTAACTGCTAGTACATGGACTAGCATAAGATCCTATTGAAGTCAGTTACTGGGTGGAATTCAATGTAAAACTTCTAACTTTTAATTTCAGCATTATTGTTTACAAAGCATATGTACCTGGCCTTCATGTGGATGTTGTTTGCTTGAATGATTTCTATAATAAAAACCCATAGAGAAATGAAAATCTGCTCACAGTTTGAAGCAGGAGAAAAGGCAAAAATTGCCACACATGTCATTAAAAATTAGTAGTTCTCTTAGCTGTAGGGTTGACCTACTAAATTATGGTATAAAGATTCGCAGCCTCAGAATTTTGCCTCTGGGAAGAAGCAGAGGAATTATTACTCTTTTATTTTTTCTCCCCCTACTCCTTCTTCCTCTGCTTACTACAGTTTGAAATTGTCCTACCTCTTTTTATGTAACATTGGTTAACTCATTCAGAATTATTTTCAAGTTTGTATCTATATTCAGAAACAGCTACAGTTTAAGAAGCACACAATGCTATTTTAAAAGTTGAAGTGGTATTTCAAGGGTGAAATAAATGTGTTAAGTAGTTGGCTACAACCTGCTCAGACCAGACTTAGAGTAAGCAAGCAAAAATTAGCCATATTGATTCAGTTTTGCTGGCAAGTGCTCCTCATGCAGATGGACATAGCTCACTGTCCAGGCATGTATCAAAAAAATCAATATCTGGAAAAAAAAAGTTTTTTTTTAAAGAAAAAACCTTGAACTCTGAAATATTTTTGTACCTGCAACTATGTTAACTTCAGCCAGATGAAAATATCAGAAAGGGGATCTCCCACCCCCTCCTAATGTAGTTGTATTGTCTGGAGGCAAAGTTTTAACAAATGTGCTTCTTTACTACAGCATTTATTAATGCTAGGTCTGTGATCAACAGTATTGTCTGGAACCACTATTTGCATCCACATCAGTTGGGTGTGTTTTGTTTAACTGTAAATGCGCCAGTTTATTTTCACATTAGATAACCCTTCTCATTACCCATGCTCTAGCTCTGGATTTTGGTCCTTCTTCAACCTCTAGATCAATTTTGAAATGCGGGTCATTTTGAAAAGGGAAAATATAAATGAAAAAATGTAATCAAAGCATGTAGTTATGTGTTTTCTCCCTGTTATGTCACCAAATATACTGTTGCAATTTGACTAATATGGAAAGCAGATCACTCTCAAAATGATAGTCTTTGGTGAATGCATGGTTCAGGGAAATGCATGATTCAGATTTAGCACTGAATACACTTCAGGTATAACTTTTACATACAGAGCTCTGCAGTATTTTGAACTTCAGATGAAATTCTGATTAACTTGTATGGAGATCAGCATAGTAAAGACTGGGTTCTTGACCTAGGTTATTTAATTTCAGCGAGGAAGGATTGTTTGAATGTAAAACGCTTTCAGCAAGGTTTACAGCTCAGACATTGCAGCATAGTGCTCGTACAGACCAAGGAGTTAACCAGCAATGGTTGCTTACCCATTGCAGGAAATGTGTATGACCCTACAACATACACTTTGGGGAGTATTATTAAGATGTCTTACCTGTACACTGTTGGCGATAAACTTAATTAGTTCTTTTCAGCTCAGCAGGAAGTAGGAACAGGTATTTTAAACTGTTCCTCCTTAATCCGATTTTGAGTTCAGAGATGATGAAATGGAGCAATTTCTTATATGATATTTTCCACTAGAACCAAAGAATAGGAATGAATAGAAGGTAGAATGTAGTGATCAAACAGATGGAAGAAAACCATGGATTTGTGTCCCTCCTTCAGTTCCTCTCTTGTGATGGTAAACATCACTATTTTGAAGATCACTATCACCACCAACTGGTGGGCAGCACTGCTTATTAAAGTGAGTAAACGAAGAATTCTTACTTTACCAGCAGAGTTAATTTTGTAAGTGGAGTAACAAGATCTCACCTCAGTACCTATTCTGGTGGGTATGAGCACCAGGTATCCTTGCATAAAAGCAGGTTGACAACTAGGTGAAATGTTGGCAAAATCATTTTTACTGCTCAACTGCTTTCAGGTTTTTTACACCCTTTCTTACTCCAGTGCCAATGTATGGGAATGAGCTGTTCTCTTTGTCACCTTGCCCTCTGATTCCCTCCTTCAGTGTGGCTTCGGCTCTCTGTAGAGTGAACTGGTATTTTAAATTTTGCTGCATTGACCATAGTAATCTGATCTTGGATTAGCAGAGAAACTAACTGGCATGAGATAAAATGAGCTATTTCATGCTAGCATAACTAGCGTGAGATAAAATTCTGGTGTACAGGATAGATATTGAAGCTTTCACGTGTCAAGATCTGTAAGACAGTCTAGAAGTTTGATGTCCTGTTGGTGTTAAATAGCACCACATTAATAGCACTTTAGCTAACTTGAGGTATGTTTAGCTTTTTTTTCTCCTAATGAGTCAAGACTTCTTGTTATGCTATGATAGCAAAACAAACTTGTGCAATTTGTTTTTAGAAGCAGATCTGTGATCTAGAAGTGCCTTTAACTTCTTGTGCATTCTCTCATGACACGTTGCTGAAACCATATGAAATGTTTTGAAATAAGTTGATGCTTAAGTATTAATACCGTTTGGTTTCTCTTTGCAAATTTTTCATGAGATTCACTGAGTTTATTAAAAATATATAATGCACAACTGACCTTGCAGCTGAACAATAGTTTGTCTGCTACTACTATATACTAATTCTTCCTTCAATAGTTTATATAAGTAAATCAATTTAGTTTATCAGACTAAGTAGATAAAAAGTTTGTTTATTACCATTAACTCAATAAAACCACTGAATTTTACATTCACCTTGGTACTTGTTAAACCTAGTTGATGGATATGGAAATTATTCCTTAGCAATGGTAGTTTTTAATCACATTAAGGCTATTCACAAACTGTTTATTTGCTTTTAGCTTTAACAAAGCTCAAGCATCAGCTGTTTGAGATTCTTCACCACATTACTCTTCCAGCACCTAAGATTCACCATATATTAATAGAACGTATAATTAAAAGCTACTTACTACTACTTTAAACTGGTCAAAGTGCTGGAGTTAAACCATAACTGACCTGAAATTTAGGTGAAGGAAAGACTTATCCTGTATTGAAGGGAAGGTCTGAAGTGAGTGGCTTGCTGCCTACTCACAAATGGAATAACAAGGAAATGGTTTGTCCTCACTGCAAAACTGAGAAATCGGGTTGAGATTGTAGCTTTTGATAAATCCTTTCCCCTTTTTCACGTTAAATAATTCATAGTCTCGCCTCCAGATATCATTGAGAGATTTAGTCATGTTGTAGTAATCATAGCAATGATGAAGTAAGAGCTACACTGACATTAAAGAACAGTTATGGTCTTCACCATTCTGTGGATTGGGGAAGAGTTGATGCAAAAGATCATAGGGTGGTTCAAAGAGCTGGTAGTGGAATAAATGCTTTTCCTCAACCAAGCTGAAACATCTCCTCTTTACTCCAAATCAGTACCAGGCACAGAAATGATAGGAATGGGACAAGGAAGGAGGGGCAATTTTCAGCTGTTTCTGGAACTCCATGAAGTTCTGGGTTAATAGTTAAACTGGAGAAACAGACTGTATTTTAGAGCTAAGCTGTCTCACCTTTTACAATTAGAGGTATGACCCTAAGATTTTAGAAAATATATATTATAAAATATGTATGTTTCACTGACTGCTAGTGCCTATACTCCTATGGAGTTATGTGCAGATTATTTTTTTACCCTCTATTGATAAAATTGACCAAAAAAATATTCCAAAATTGAACTCTTGGAGACAGCTATGACAGAAGAAATACCCTTTTTTATGACTGAGGGATGAAGCTGTGTCCAAAGCTAATCAAAAAGAGGTTTTTGATTGCATTCTGTTTCAGGTAGGAATGATCCACAGCATGTATCTGATATTTACTGTGCAAGTACTTTATTTTACTACAGCAAGTGTATTATTCTCTATCACTCCTCTTATTTTCTGTCATAAAGGTCAATATTTCCCCTATTGGAAATCACATAGCACCTCTGTGATAGTTCTAGCTGTTAGGAAAGTGCAATGTTAAAGTAATACCTGTACTGTTAGAGACTGTCTTGGCAGCTGTTAGTTCAGGACAGTCAGTAACCGGGGGGAAACCACAACACGTTGTCTTCATATGACTGTTCCAAGTTCTTTTGATAGCAATAGGAATTTTTACCCTTCTTTGCTGTCCAAGAGAAAAAATGCAGCTGCCACTGAAAGTTCAATAGCATGTGAAACTGCTAATTTTGAAATCCTGCAATCTGTTCATTAAAAATCACATTTTTAAAGGTAGAAAAAAACAGTAATTATATGATTTGAATATTTTTGGAATTTTCAAGCTGAACATTTTCTTCAAACCCTTCAAAATTTTGGGTAGAAAAGGTCTGATGTGATTAGTGGGAATATTATTTGAAAATGCTTTTATGTGTCAAATCATACTTAGTAAAATTGGAATAAAACAAGTTCAATGGTGTATGCCGTGGCTCTCTTTGAAAAATATTAACCACCTTTATGCTATATAAGTGCAAATTATTATTCTGGAGTATATTATTATACCACACTGCTCCTGTAGCTATAACAGTACTCAGTGTACTGTAAATGATAGGGAAATGCTTCTCTACACAATAAGAATTGCACCATGGTTTTAATTAAGTGATCCATTTCAGCAGAATATGGATTTCAACTGGATAATAGTCCCTATCAGCAAGATAAATGCTAATTCATAGATGGGAAATTATAGAAAATAAGCATCCATGCAAAGTGGTAAACCATTAGCTAGTCACAATGCTCCGTGTCACTGACATTTTTGCTGCTGTATCTAACAGTTCATGTAGAAATAACATAATAAATAAAAGATTAAAGTAGCAGGTGGACCCCATGTTTCAGTAAAGGACTTGTAGCAGCTTTGAGAACATAAAAAGATCCCTTTTTGGTTTGGCCTGAAATCAAATGCCTGCTAATTCTGAGGCAGCTAGAAACCATCCTCTGGTAAAATTCTACCAAATTCTGGTACACCTAATATTAGTCTAAACATGTGAGAAAAGTACAGTGTCCTAACAAGCTATATGGATCCTTCAGTTGCTTTCTGAATAACGGTTACAGGCCTATAAAAGAGTAATTACAATGAAGCATCAAACCAAAACAGCACATTCAGGGAATGTAGTCAGTGTGGGGACAGAAAGAAATGGAGTAGTGTTACATACATGTAAACAGGAAAGAAACCAGTCCAGATTGTTTGTAGTAGCAGGTGCTGACATATATTTCCATTTACAAATGTGGTAGCAAGTCAGATGAGCTGTCTTAATTCTCTATGAACAGAGAGAAAGATGGCTGAAATAAGGCTGTGCAGATGAATCTCTCCCATTTCCTACCTAGTCTGTGCCTGACTTTGAGAGCAACGGTATCTTGGGTTTGTTCAATTTAAGGCAGTAAGGCCTGTCATCACCTGCCCCTCACCATGTACATTTGGCAGTTTCTTCATTACCTTTGGTGCAGTGTGGTGCCAGCAAGGCAGACTTCAGCGCTGTGTCTCCTGCAGCTGTTTGTAAACAATTTGCAGTTAAGAAATAACCATGTATAGAAAGCTAAGACCAAAGGCTGTTTGTGTGGAAAACTTACTAATTGCAGGCATATTTTCTGCTTCTTACTAGAAAATGACTGGGCGATCCTTCCTTTCTTGTGTTTTGGATAGTAGCAGACTGCACTGCTTTAGTATCATATTTAGTAATGGATTCTGGAGAGGGAGAGTAGTGATAAAATTGCTTATTATGCAATAAGTCTGTTAAACTCTTCCCTGACTAAACTCAGAAATAGATCTGCAGCCATTACCAATATGTGTAAGATGATTTTTTGCAAATTTGGAAATACAAAAATATATATATATTTTAAAAAGGCCATTTGTTAATAATAGAAAATATTTTAATTCCATCTTAGGTACACAATTTCAGTTGTAAAAAGATTAGCAAACCTATGTAGATATTATTGAAGCATGCCAATATACCTTGTTCTTGGATCTAGACCTCTGTGAAAGTGTACGCAAATTATGTTTAATTCTGGAAGGGAAATGCAATGCCACCAGCAGTAATCATACTTTGTTTCATGACTCAAGCAAGAAGAATTGTGTCATATAATAATGAGAAATGTGAACCTTATTGAATCTACTCTTGTCCAATAAATATTTAAAGAAATGACATACTGTTAAGCGTATGGTTAATTTAGGGAACAACAGGCACATTGACGTTTCAGTTCTTCATTTGAGTTGTCCTTCAAGTCCATTTGTAGGGTATTAAGTCTGTCAAGTGATTTTTCTCTTTGTCCCAAATTAAATGCAATGCTTTATGCCTTTAAAAAAGGAAGCTGTTTTTTAGACATAAGCAAAGCCAAGCTCATTGAAGAGGTAGCTGTAAATGCCAAAGAAGGTGAAAGTAATGAAATGTAGGTAGCTTTAGAGAACAGCTGTGTTTATTAAAGACTGCAGTTTGACACATTTAGATTTTTCCTTTCTATCTGCCAACATCTGTTTGAGGGGTTTGCTTTTTTTTTTTTTTTTCTTAGCAACTGAGGCCACAAATACACACGATGAAGTAGCTTTTAGTAAACGCTAAGTAAAATGTATAGTACTCTTTCAAATTAAAGAAATGAGGACCTTTGTGAAATACATTCTGAAAAAGGTGCCAAAGCAGTAGCCATGCAGAAGACCTTTTACTGATGTAGGCTGACTTGACTGAAGTAAATTCAATCAATATCAGACAAGCTACACTGCAGTCTAAGGCAATTGGAAATACAATGAGACATGCCAATTCACATGGCAAATTATTTGTATATAGATCACCTCTGTTAACAGGACCAATTGTAATTTCTGTAGTAGTTTTGAGACCTGATTTTGATCTCATGCTATCAGAGTTGCATTAATTCCTTTTTTTTTTTTTTTTTTTTTTTTTTTTTGGGTCTAGGAAAGCTAAATCAAACATACCCCTTATATCTAGAGACAACTATGAGACTCAGTATCAAAACATATCAGAAAACGACACAGGGCAGCTTGTTCACAGCTTTGCATTGGTTGATCTTAATGGAAAATACCGTAGACTAATATTTAGGAAAAAAAAAAATAAAATTAAGTATATTCAGGGAATTATCTGGAAAAGGCAATCCACTCATTCAAAGCGTGTTTCTATATGAAGTGAGAGAGTGTGATTTCCACTGCCAGCTCAGAAGATAGAGGACATTTATCATCTCTTTATGCTCTTTCCTCAGTATAATATCCAGTCAGTCCTGAAGAGTATCTGAAAAAATAAAACACCTCTTTTGATTGGTAAAATGTAATAAGAGCTGTGGTAAAGTATAATAAGATCTATGTAGCAAGCAAAAAAATATGTTCTGGGTTGGCAAGACAGAAATATGTTTTCTTGTTGTTGCTTTCACCGTGACAAGAAGTGCAGATCATATCTTCTACCTGTCTTCGTATGCATTAAGACCTGCACACCAGGTGTTTAACTGGAGTATAAATTATCAATAAATAGATTGGCTATTAGTGGTCTCATTTTTAGTATAGGGTGACACAGGATAGGGTGTCTCAACAGGTTTCTCCTCTACCTTTGCAGGAATGTAAGTGTTTAATTTAACTTTCTGAGATGAACCCATATATCTTTTGTGAGATAAAGGAAGGGTTAATTTGCCTGAAAGATATTATATCTGATAATATGCTTCCGAGACCTTAGGGAATATATAGTTGCATAAAGCTGGCAAACGCAATTCAGAAACAGTTCTCGCTTATCGATATTCCTGAGGGCATGTGTTACCCAAAGCTATGGCACATGAGATAAGGTAAGATTTTGCTTAGCCTATCAGAGCATCAGTGATGCTTGTATTTAGGGATGTTCCTTTCTATTAAAGTGTCTCGTTCTGGTTTGTATATTTGAATTGCCTCTAAGCTATATTTATGGTTTAATATAAATGTTTTCACATAAATTTGTCAGCTAGCTATGGTAAAATCAATGCACTCCAGTGATTGCTATCACCTCCCCATAAAACCTTTATTTTTTTTGCCTTCACTCTTAATTGCAATTATGTAGGTTTGAGTCTTCTTGAAAACTTGGAATATTACTGGAATATTAGAGTAATTATTTTATCTTTCACACAAAATTATTTATGTGAATGAAGGCTTCTTAAATAGAAACATCTGTGAAAACCTCTAAGTCCAAACCCCAAACCTTGAAATTACTTTAAAATATGTTCATATTTCAAATAGCTTTTTTTGTCAGTAAATATAACCATACTTCAAACATTACCGTACAATTTTCAAATTTTATCCTGAATTCTTACTCAAATGCAGCTATGCTTATTGTAAATATAACTTTGATATATTTCACTTATTTCAGAAAGAATGGTTTAATTTTTCTTTTGAGTATATTTTTATGGGACTTCATTTAAAAACTGTAACAGCATTTTAGTTGTATTATTTTGTGTGGATTTGTGGCTTAAATCATTTTTTTTTTTTTCTGTCACAATTAAACTGTAGATTTAATTAAACTGTGAATGAACTTAAAGGAGAATTTATTGCAGAAATTTGTGCCACAGTTGTTGACTGCTTTTTGATGCAAACAGTGGTCCTCTGCTTAGTGACTGAAGCTGGTCTTCTGCCAAGCCTGTTTTCAGCTATGGGTCTGACTTCCCTCTTCTTGATAGTGTTCTCTTTTTCCAAAATATAAATAGTTTTGATTACTGATGCCACAACAAGTGATAACTAACTGTCAAACTGGTGTGGCTGCCAGGCTAGTTGAATTGACCTGACCAGTCTGTGTTGGAAATTCCTAGTAACAAATCAAGGTTTGATGAATTATATTCTAGTAGTAGTATTATAAAAACATTTAGGAAGAAGGTGACAGTTTTTTTTTTTTTTTTTTTGTCTTATAACTGTGAAAGACTTCTAAAAATATATTTATTTATTTATAATATTTGATGTTCACATTGTTGTAAGGCAGCTGGACTTAGCTGAAACAGCTAGCAGGTATACATTGAGCTTTTGCTCTGGTGCATAGCTTAGCCTGCTGAGTAGGAGCTCTGTAGGCCAGGTCACTGGAAACACCAAGCCTAGCAGCTCAAGAGGAATTTCAACTGCCAGTGTGTAAGCTTTGTAGAATTTTCTGTGTATGAGTGGGAGCTCAGGTCGACTAGAATAACAGCAGTGAAATTTTATGTAATGCCAGTGATCAGCAATGAATCTGGTTCTCAGAGGCTTATGGTTGCATAATCCTGTATGTTTACTCACGGGTAATTTATGAAGGAGTTAGAACCACATCAGAGGGAAGCAGGTCTGGTGAATTAAAGACTTACACATTCTGATTTACCTGTGTCTCAATAAGCTTGACAAATAGCACTGAAGTCTGTTTGTTTCTTGGGGGACTTGTTTGGTTTGTTTCCCATCAGATTTGTAAGCTTTAACCAGATTTGTAATAGTTCAGCAAATACAATCTAGCATTTGAAGAATATACATAGAACAGAGTCCTCTGAACTCTTCTGGCAGAAAATTGCTATCTTGGAGCTTTTAGCTTGTGTCTTTCATGCACTTATGCTTTTCTATGCCCTTATTTGCCTGTAGACTATTATCGTGTAAAGTCTGTCATTTCCACTCTGTCCATCAGGCCCCTCCAGTCAGTGAACCTAGGGGTAAAATACTAAAAGTTGGCTAAACCAGGTGAACTTGAACTGAAGAACTTGTGAGAGTACAGTGTGTTTAAGAGCATAGTCTCACTTTAGGCTGAGAATTTGGGCTAACTGTAATGAGGCAATTAAATGACTGAATGTGAAGATAAAGGACCTACTGGGATTTTCAAAATGATTACACTAGCTAGCTTTAAGTACCTTTGCAAATCAGGTCCTCAAATTTGCATTTAGGTGCCTAATTGCCATGGAAATCAATGGAGTCTGGATATGAGCATAGATAACAATGGATGTCCACTCCAATGTTCAGGTTTTATTATATATACATATATATATATATTTATTTATTTTTCCTGTTATTGCTATTAAAAACCAACAATATACTTAAAAATAAAAATAGCTGCCTAAACACTTAGAAGGTATTGATGTGAGTTGTTATAGGCTACACGAGACATCTAGCTTGTGTGCAGGAGTAGTCCATAAAAGCAATAAAGGAAACTTAAATGTTTATCTCCAGTCCATTGATTCACACTAGTTATAAATGAAGTAGGCCAGTGACAGTTGCCCTTTCTGTCCTGTTCCCCTGAGTGCTGACTCTTACCATGGAAGATAGCAACATTTCATTTCAGCTTTCATTTTCAGACAATGCAGATCTTTTGATTCCTGAACCTGTATTTAGGTCCTTGCATTTAAGCAGGTTGTTAAGAAATACTGAACAATTTCACTTTTTAAAGCAGTTCTGGATGAATTTTCTAAGATGCTACACAGCTGCCACAGTATGCTATGGGGTAACAAAAAGAAAAGGTGTATTCTGCTTTGGCTGGGTGTTCTTCCATAACAGATGAATCTTTTTCCTTTGTTGTTGTTTTTATTGTTGTTAATATTTTGCTTTGTGGAGCATAATGGGAGAGAAAAATCATTTTCAGGCTTTCTCTATTAAGCTAAAATAACTATTGGATGTCTGACTGGCTTGATTAAAAGAAGTGAGACAATCTATAGCACAAAAGAAAACAGGAAATTGCTTCATAATGTTATTGTAATAGTGAGTGCAACACTTTACTTAGATTAATGAAAAAGGATTTTTACATCTTATTTATTTTACTTTGTTTTCTGATTGAAATAAATGAAGTTAACTTTATTTTATTTTAAAAGACAACTATATATTTGTTGGACGGTAAGATATTTCTTTTTATTTTATTTGATATTTAGTGGGCAACGTATTGGAATATAAATGTTTTTCTTTGATTAAAACTGGTGCTTCAGTGTATGATAAAAACTTCATTTGGGGTAGTATCTGAATAATGTGTCAAATGTACAACAAATGCTGGCTATAAGAACCCTTGGTATAAGTTGATGCAGTTCTATTGACTTCATTGGTTGCGTCGTGGTTCCGCTCGAGTGGGCAGCCGAGCTCCACCACAGCCGCTCTCTCACTCCCCCTCCTCAAAGAGGAATGGGGAGAAAATATGTGAAAAGGGCTCAAGGATTGAGATAAGGACGAGAAAATCACGCAATAATTATTGTAACGGGCAAAACAGACTCGGCATAAGGAGATAGTAAGATTTATTGCCTACAACTAACAAGCGAGAGAAGTGAGAAAACAAAGGAATAAAGCAAACCAAAAGCACCTTCCCCCCCATCCGCCCTCTTCCACCTCCTACCCCCGAGCGGCGCAGGGGAACGGGGGAATGGGGGTTATGGTCAGTCTACAGCACTTCTTCTCTCCCGATCCTTCTCGGTCACTCTTGTCCCCTGTGCTGTGGGGTCCCACCCACGGGATGCAGTCCTTGATGAACTGATCCGGCGTGGGCTTCCCACAGGCAGCAGCTCTTCCAGAACTGCTCCAGATATGGGTCCGTACCACGGGGTCCATCCCTCAGGAGAAAACTGCTCCAACCTGGCTCCCCTACAGGCAGCAGCTCCTGCCGGGTCACCTGCTCCTGCGTGGGCTCCTCTCCACGGGCTACAGGTCCGGCCCGGAATCTGCTCCGGCAGGGGTCTTCCACAGGCGGCAGCCTCCGTCGGTGCAGGGCCACCTGCTCCACCGTGGTCTCCTCCATGGGCTGCAGCGTGGAACCCTGCTCCACCGTGGTACTCCATGGGCTGCAGGGGGACATCCTGCTTCACCATGGTCCTCACCACAGGCCACAGGGGACTTCTGCTCCGGCGCCTGGAGCACCTTTCCCCCTCCCTCTACACTGACCTTGGCACCTGCAGGCTGTTCTCCCACTCCCTTGACTCTCCTGGCTGCTGTCTGGTGCAGCGTTTTTTTCCCTGTCTTAAATATGCTCTCACAGAGGCGCAAACAACATCGCTTATTGGCTCAGATCTGGAAAACAATGGGGCCCTTCCCAAACATGGGGCAGCTTCTAGATCTTTCTCACAGAAACCACCCCTATAGCCCCCTGCTACCAAAACCTTTCCACGTAAACCCACTACAGGTTGTAACAAAGATGGTATCAGCTGACAATATAGAGAAAAATGGTAAAGAATATGTCCAAGAAAACGAGCAAAAGATTTTGGTTATGAACTGATGATTAGACAAGTGGATTAGATGAAGGGGTTGGGTTTTAGCAAGCTTTGGAATTTTGGGGAGTGGATTCCAAGACAGAGGAGGAAGGATATATACTTTGGATCCTTTATTTCAATAGATGACAAGTGTTTAGGGTAGAACTAGAGGGAAAAGACAACACATGGACACATTTATTGTAAAATTAGCATGAGGTATGTGAGAACAGCCTTGACACCAGAAGACAAAGGAGGAAGGATTTGTTGATTGGCAAAATGCTAATGGGAAGGATCGAGATAATGTCAACTGAGAATTGAAATCCTCATTTGTGAGCTTAAATGCAACTTAAATTATATGACAGAGACTTAGAACAGACGTGACTGGAGTGTTGAAATCCACCGTGTAGAAAGGATCAGGTAGGCAAGCAGTCAGACTGTTGCTTTTTGTCATGTATCACTCAGAAGCAAGTGATCTTGGCAACTTAGAATTGAATCACAGCAAGTGAAATGTGGTGTAAGACTACATCATGCGGGCAGTAGATCAGCAGATAGTTGTTACAGAAAGCATTTATACTAGATCTATGCTTCATATATAGGAATCTGTCCTTGACTAGTACTGTAGGTGTCATGTGGAACACATTTTACCAGTTCTATGATATCTGTGTAGCTTTAGAAAATGATTGAAGAAAGTGACTTAACTCCCCCCAATGTAATTTCAGCTATGGGAAACTGTGTACTAAAATGGCTTTCCAATATATTTACATTTATTTATTTATTTTTAATAATTTTAGAACACACCAAGAATTCCAGAAGCAGAGGTAAAGCTAAGGTTTTGTCACAGGATAAATGGGCTTACTGTCATGTAACTGGCCATCCACCACAAGTAAAGTTAGTGAGTGGTTGATGTGTGACTCGATTGATAAAGTGTTTAAGAAGTGGATTGTAATGAATGCTAATTTCTCACAAATTCATAAAAATAGACTTTAATAAGTTAAACATCACTTTTTAAAGGTTATATATTTGGTTGATAAAGGCAATGATGCAAAGTCTGCAACAGATATCTCTAAAGCTTTAAAACTTGATAGTCCCTGCCATTTTGATTAAAAACTAGTCTTACCATGGCCCATACTAACTTTATTAAAACAGGCTAATGCATCACAAAATACAATTATAAACATATAATCATTTTTATACTTACGTATTTCTGGTGGAGTCCCTAGAGGGACTGTTTACCAGCCTTATAGTGTTTTATTTTTCAGTTTTAATCTGCAAGACCAAGTGGAAAATCATCACAAATTTAAGTTTGCAGATGACTAACATTTGTAAGAAGCTGGTCAGTGATGAAGAGAACAAACCGGCAGACCCTGAGTAATGCTGAATCACTTGGTAAGGAGACAAGGAGACAGCATTCAATGTGGCCAAGTGTAAAATCAGGCTTGTAGCAAGGAGCACTGAGCACATTAAGGCATAGGAATTTCTATCCTGTGGAAAAAATGAAGGGTACAGACCATCTCAAAATGACTTGCAGGATGACCTTGAAGGCTCATGTAGCAGTCAGACTTAAGAGCAGATGAATACAGGACTGAAGTGGAGAAAGTCACAGTGCTTAACATGCTGCAATTAGAGTAAAAAACTATGTAAAGCAAAAGCTGTGCAAATAAGTAAAGCAAGGAATTCATTTGCTACTTCCCATTGGCAGGCAGTTGTTCAGACACTCCCAGGAAAGCAGGGCTCATCACGTGTAGTGGTTTCTTGGAAAGACAAATGTCATCGCTCCAAACATTCCCATGTTCTTCCTACTTTCTCTCCAACTTTTATTGCTAAGTGTGACACCACATGGTATGCAATACCCCTTTCACTGTTCTGAGTCAGCTGTCCTGGTTCTGTCCCCTCCCAGCTTCTTGGGCACCCCCAGCCTGCCTGCTGGCAGGGCAGCATGAAAAGCTGAACAGTCCTTGGCTCTGTGCAAGCATTGCTTAAAACCACTGGTGTGTTATCACCACTATTTTCATCAAAAATCCCAAACACAGTGTCATATGAGTCTCTCCTTGGAAAATTAACTCTATCCCAGCCCAAACCAGGGTGCTTAAAAGCATGAATTGATTGTCCTGCTACATCTCCTAAGAGTGTGATTTTTGGTACCAAAATTTACATGATACATCAGATGAAATCTCTGTCTACAGCATGGAAACATTATCATATGTGGAGACAGGGAAATCCTAATTCTTGTGCTGTTCTTTGATTGTCTTTCCAACGTTCACTTCTTTCTGATGCTCTACCTCATTCTCTCCTCATAAACTCTTAGACGCGTCCTGGTTTTTGGCTGGGATGGAGTTAATCTTCTTCATAGTAGCTGGTATCATGCCACGTCTTGGATTTACAAGGAAAATAATGTTGATAACACACCAATATTTTAGTACAAACACTGCTTATACTAAGCCAAGGACTTTTCTGCTTCTCATAGTGCCCTGCCAGTGAAGAGGCTGGTGGTGCACAAGAAGCTGGGAGGGGACACAACCAGGATAGCTGAGTCAAAATGACCAAAGGAATATTCCATGTACCATACAGTGTCATACTCAACAAAAAACTGAGGGTAGTTGGCTTGTGGTTGGGGTGGGAATGTTCCTCAGGACTGGCTGAGAGCATCAGTTGGCTGGTGGTGAGCAATTGTGTTGTGCATCACTTGCTTTATGTATTTTGTTTGTTTCCTATCCCCCCTGCCCCCCCCCCCCCCCCCCTTTTTTTTTTCCTATTAAACTGTCTTTATCTCAACCCACATGTTTTACTTTTTTCTTCCTGGTTCTCTCCCTCATCCCACTGGGGTGGAAGATGAGTGAACTGCTGTGTGGTGCTGAGCTGCCTGCTGTGTTAAACCACAACAAGATGTCATGCAGAAATAATTTCTTATATCTAGTCAAAGAGCTGTGTCATGCCTATCATAGGCAGCTGACTCTCTGCTTTCCTTCCTGTTTATTGTGATCTTCAAACTGTATTCATCTATTTGTCATGACTAATTGCATTCAGCTGAAGTAACTCTAATTTGCTACAAATTCAGTTTGTTTTCAGCTCCTCACTTAGCAACTTCTTTTGCCATGTCTTCAGTATGGAAATGAGTGCTTTCTGTTAATAATACTGAGGATTTTAGTATGAAGTGTTGCAAAACCTTTTAGGAATTTAGGATTATTACCTTTGAACCCTTGTGATCAGATAATGTGTGAATACTGAAACACTTTTGAATGGGTTTTAAAATACACTAGGTATTTCATGTAAAGGTTTGTTCAAATCTTTTTGTGTCATAGTGCCACAATTATGTTTAGAATGAGAAAATACATGTATATGAATTGAGAATGATAATGCTGATAAGATCTATGTGGGGATTTATATTCATGTAAAAATCTCAAAAGCATCCACAACTAAGTATGCATTTATGGAAAATGGAATGTGTTGAATGGAGCGTGCAACAATCTGAAATGGTAAGAAATTAGCACTGCTATCTGATGAGGCTAATGGATTCAAGATTTTGTTCTGTTAACATCTTTGGTCCCCTTCTGAGCTTCTTAAGAAAGAAAGCAAGCATCTGGTTTCACATCTTTCATGAGAAGAGTAGAGTATTGATTTCTTTTTCCTTAGACTCTATCTTTTCACTGGTTTTGGTTGATGAAAATACTAGCCAAGGCAGGATTTTTCAAACTTCTTATGTGTCTCTTGGCATCTTATGTTAGGGGAAATATATACCTCTAACCAAACAAATCAAGAAATGGACATAAAGAATAATTGTAGATTGAAAATTATACATATAAGAATAATATAGTAATTTGGGTCAGGAGTTGGACTTGATGGTCTTTGTTGCTCCTTTCCAACTCAGGGTATTCTATGAAATGCTGATACTTTTTGTGTGACCATCAATATTTATCGTCATTAACCATATCCATCCCCTTGAATTGGTATCTTTTAAATTTCAGTGAGTACACATTGAATGGGTATCTTTCAAATTTCATTAAAGATATATAATCTAATTCAAGTTCTTGTTAAGGGAAAGGTACGTAACATGATTTTGTCCTGCAAAAGTTGTCATTGACAACATGTTACAAGAAGCACTCATTTAGGAATACATGTATGTTGTTTTCTGATGGGAAAGGTAAGATAGGAGCTGTCTGCACATTTATGCTCATTCATTACATTGGTTAAAGTAAAACAATATGAATAATTGTGGACAGACATAGTTTGATAGAAAGATTTCTCCTAAGTGAATTGACCCATACAGATAGTCTAGGTTTAATGGAAATAAGAGGTTCTATATATACTTATATATATATTTTCTATATGTATTTTTTTTTGCAGTAATTAAACTTATGTAGTTTAAAAGTTAACAGAAATAAATTATAGTATAGACATTTATAAATTTGAACTAAAAAAGCCTAGGAGAAGCCTGATGAAGGTTTCATTGAGTGGTATCTGCAAACTCTGCCTTTTCTGAATATTTTGTGCTACTTTTACGAAACACAAACAATAGAGATTTCTTTCTACAAATGTAGAAAGTCTAACAAACTATACACATGTAGTAATCAGATTCCCCTAACTCTGCCAGCCTTGTAATTCTATAAAAAAGTATTGTATTTACAGAGGCATGAAGAAACTTAAGTGTGAAACTTGCTACTTTCAACAACAGTAATAAGAGTGATAGAAATTCAAGTATGTGCTCTGAAATACTGATTCCAGTAACTTGTTGCATGTGAGAGGCAACCTGTGATTCCAGCAGAAGATCCTGGTGATACAAGAGGATGTCAGAGTAAAGCAGTCATTTTTGGTTAGCAGTGTGCACCTAGGAATATGGTGAAAGATAGCATATAAGGATTTCTTAAAAATGCATAGAAAACACACAACATAAATTTAGATTTGGACAGCATTTGAATATGTGCAATATAAATAATATAATATCAGTAACATTATATACTTTACAGAATAATATATTCTTATACCGGTTCAGAACAACTTTTGAGCACATTCTCAAAAGTGAACCTAAACATGGAGGGAGGAGCTCCTGTGACAGGAGCAGTTCAAATATACACTGAGCTCTTTCAGTCAGTTACTTAGTCAAGATTACAGCTGTCAGTTTTATAGTTTAAAAATACATTACTGAAGCTTTAATGCCATCCTTGGTTTTAATCATTTTCACCAAAGCAAATCCCACTCCAGAGGTTTGTCTGTTCTAACAACGCATTTGATACAAACTTCCCTAAGGCACAAAGCAAGATGGGCAACCAATTGGAAATTATAATAATCTAGTCAAGGTTAAGATTGCCTTGTTCTGCTGGGATATTATAAATTTTGAACCATGTACATATATCTAAAATAAATTAGCTGTAAGTGGTTGCTGGAGCTTTATCACTCTAGGGAACTCATTCCTTAAATTTGAGATACATTGGACTCCTATTATTTGGTAATGCATTAATTTCAGAGGCATATATTTTTAGATTAGTGTTGGCTCCAAAATTATTTGAGTATTTGGGATAAAATGGGGTCAGAAGAAGACAGCTTGAAAGACAAAGAATATAATTATTATTTTAGAGTCTGTGACCCCTGGCAATGAGATACTTGCATCTCCCCTCTATTAAAAATACATGCTACACTGGAGGCTAAATGCCTCATCCACTCAGTTGGCCAATGCTGGTGGTCTCTGTTTGCCATTCCTAAATAATTTTAAACAATATGCAATACATTATAAACTATATATATATTCTCTTTTGCTCTAGATATTTGGTTATTTAAAGCCCCATATTGCCCAAGTTGGTACATGTAGTCAGTTTCCTATGTCTCTGCTAAATTCCACCATGGGGCTGCAGAAGAACCCGTTCCCACAAACCCTGGAGCAGGTTCAAGGCTCAAATTAGACACAGCAAAAAAGCAGACAACAGTCTGAAGGACTTGGCAACCAGGTGTAATATTTTACAAATGTTCTTTTCATTGTGTATACACAGAGAGAGGTATACTTGAAGGACTGGTTAATGCCATGGTGTTATATTAATCCAAAGGGAACATGAAAGCTTTGATATATGCTCAGATCACAACCAAGTCAACCTGCAGATACACGTGTTGGTGTGATCCAGGCTGATGTTCTCTTTCTCCTGCTGTTCCTATCTCTTCCTGTGGAAAGGAAAAAATAACATCAGTACGTAGTGGCTATAAAATCAGGATACAGCTAGGACATGGATATAGCATGCTGGATTGGAAGTGCTCTGGATGTCCTGGTTGAAAGAAAAACCTCTTCAACTACCTGGTCCTGTGAGGTGTGATGACTCCTGGAAGAGAAGGACATAGAAGAGTACTTAGTGTTTGTCCTTAGAAAGTGCTAACCCCTTTCTGGGGTCTATCAGGTAGCTGTTGGATTATTGGAGGATTTCAGGCTATTTCAATGTTACAAAATCCAGTCATTGAATTATATCAAGATTTATGGTAACAGAAAAAAGGAAGCAAAGGAGAAAGATGGAGGGACACAGAGATAGGCAGCATAATAAATAACCTGTTTTGGGGGACAAACAGAAGGGAGTAAGTGTTTAGACAAGTGAGACTGAGTAAGTGTTGTCTTCCTGATCAGTTGTTTTTGTTTAACGTTGCCCAAACCAAATTATCGTTGAATGTACTGACAAAGAACATTTAAAGGTTAGAGAGTGGAGGAACAAAAAAAAAGAGAGGAAGTCAGGTAAAGAAAGGAGCACAAATATGAAGAAAAAGGTGCCTCCATGTATTAAAACTAGGTGCCAAAAGACAAAATTAAACATCAAACATAATCACAATGTTTTGCTGGGTATTTGTTTGCTTTTCAGGCAACTAACAAAGTGCTGTGGAGCATGAGAAGGAGCTGATGATGGAAAGGGGTAAGGTGTAGGCAGGAGTCAGTGGGGCTAATGACCTAAGAAACTACAGAGAGAGGAAACAAAAGATATTTGGAAGTAAAAGAGACAGGATGAGATATGAGTTGAGGAACTCTGAAAGAAGGTGCAGGTGTGAAATTTCTCAGGAAGTGCTCAGCAGCTGGCTGAGGAATGGTCACAACGGCAGCCGGTGAGAAATGAAGTACATCTTAGGTCCTAGGTGTGTGTTTAGAGTATGTGTGATAAATT
Organism: Aythya marila; assembly: GCF_965140915.1. Lineage (NCBI taxonomy): Eukaryota > Metazoa > Chordata > Aves > Anseriformes > Anatidae > Aythya > Aythya marila. Next base: position 14,154,621 of record NC_139044.1, read on the forward strand.
ACCTTCATTTGTCCAACCATCCTATCTCACAAAGGGCAGCACAGTCATTTTCTCTTGCTGTTAACTGTGTATTTCTCACTGGCATGTCTCAGAGGAAGGGAGTCAGTATGGCTTTTGCTAGCTCCCCAAACAACCAACTGGTCAAATGAGATCAGCCTAATCCCCTTTCTGCTAAAAACACTAACAGGTTTTTGTGACGAATTTTCAAGTAGCCCTGTTTTTCAAAAAAGAACTTCTCAAAGAATGTAAAAATAATATTTTTATGCATTTGCTGTAGTTACTCTTTGTGTTTTTTAATCTCTGCAGCAAGGTAATTTTAGATATAAAGTACTGTGGTTGTAAATCTTTTCCCAGATTATGTAAAATCTTATGCATAATATGATATCTAACAATTTTTGAAGAACTTTTTTCTCTTTATTAATGATCTTAGTCTACATATGAAGTAGATGTAATTAAGTAATCAAACCTGGCCCATGCAGTTGGCTGTCAGAAAGATTTTGTGCATCCAAGAACTATTGTGTGCTGAAATTTCGTGTTTCATACCTGGCATCATGTGCTAATAGAGTTGAGTAGCCTCTGGCACTTGGACCAAATTGCATATCCTTTGTTTTGTGATTTGCTCACTGAAAAGTCTGTGTAACTCTATGTTTCACCTCTCCACAAAGGTGCCTTTAATATAAAGTCTCAATGCAGTGAATTAAATAAAAGCTTGCCCTTGGTGTGCATCTAACCCTCACTGATGGGAGCACTCCATAACTTGCAGCCACTGTAGCAATATGGTCAGATGGAAAACGATATAAGAGCCATACAAATATTTATTAAAGAAAGTTATTTTACATTAACTTTAAAGTATTTTTCATGTTATTTTTCAATACTAGAATCTTTATGTCCACTTGTGCAGAGACAAATTCTTTCCAAAGGGCTGGTGGGCTAATTGGCTCTCAGGCAAGAGTGTGAGCGTACGCTGCAGTGGAAAGGAATAGATGCAAAACATTCAGACTTCTGAACTTGATAAGCCTTATTACGCCTTCCAAGATTAAAAGAGTTTGTCTTCATCTTATAGGAAATAGAACAATGAAGCAGTATTTACAATATGATCTGTATTCAGTATATTGTAAGGTAAATTCACTTCCACTTCATAAAGCCCTCACACTGTGTCGCTATAATCAATAGGAATAGCATATAACAGCAAACACTTTATAAAGGTATTTCTGTGTCTCTCTCAAGTGGCAGTGGGTGTCCCAAATCTTGCTGATTCACTTCCTGGTATAAATGCTGTAAGTTCAAATATTATTTTTGAATCTAAACCACAGGTTCTCAATCAGAGGGATTTGAGCTGCCTGGTCAGCAGTTTCAAGTTTCGGCCCAAGCAGACACAATTTTCTAGAGAGCGACATCAGCTCTGCTCAGAGACCAAGCTCAGGACCAGCTCCTTATGCATGTAGAGCTTTCTTTCTGACAGCCCCTGTGTTTGTGCAGATCTTGAATTACCAAAATGAACAATTAACATGTCTTTTAAAGCCAAAAGAGTAACAGTGACATCAAGATATTGAAATCTTTTTTTTTTTTTTTTTTTTTTTTTTTAGCTTTCTTTAAGAGCCATTAAAAAATGCATTAGCTGTCTATGAATTTATGTCTAAAAAATCTCCTGATCTTGTTTCATGTTTAAAGAAAAACTGCTAAGAATAATTGTGTTTGGGGTGGTTACAAGTGCTAGGAGGAGTCTGCTTGGAGACTATCGCATTTTCTCTCACAGTACAGAGCTCTACTGACACAACTTGATGTAGAATAAAGTTTGAGCGTAGTGTTAATCCCTGTTTATCCCACCACAATAAAGTTATTGTGAAAGTCAAACAGTTCACTGAAAAGAAAACATACATCATTACAGTGTAGACATAAAAATACCTCCATGTGAACAGAAACAGAAAAGATTCTCTGTTTAGTTCAGAAAGGAGGTTAGGTAGGGGGACAAGGGAGAAGACTAACAATAGCAAGATGTTCAGAGAATAGCTAAGGTAAATACAGTGCCTTTCTTTGTAGCACAGAAACAAGATCAAAAAGTCTTAAAACAGCTGTCTGTATATGACCTCCAGTTCTAAAAACAACAACAACGGGTTGGATGTTTTCATACTTCTGGAGCTTTTTACTTTCATACCCTTCTTTCCTTCCAAGGAGATGTTGACATAAAAATGCCATTTGAACTTCTGAACCTCGAGTTTATACATCGTTAATTTGCTACTGATTTCAATGAGAGCTGTAGGAGATTGGTAAGGCTTCCCTCCCCCCCCCCCCCCAAGAAGTGTTGAACACCAGTCACTTCAAATGACATCCATGGAAATGATCAAGGTCTGGCTTCCCTGAGAAGTTAATCCTTGATTTCTTCTGTAAATCAAGGTTTTATATTCTGGAGTACAATTAATAAGTTATAGAGGACCATTTACTTGATTCATCCAAACGGTTCTGATCATGAATTTTGATTCTCAACAAATCTGATGGAGTTGAGGTACAGGCATGCCTTGCTACCTGTTGAAAAGGTTTTGATTTTGAATATTCTGATGTAGGCATAGCCTTGTGATAGTGCATGAGGTAACGTTTGCTGATTTCTGATCTTATAGTTCTTATAGCTCTTATAAGAACTTATATTCTTATATTAGATCTTACAGTTCTTATAGTTCACATAAAAGGATATTTCAGCCTTTGCTGCCAGTAAACAAAGATTTTGTTGGTCGTATATCTTAGATAGCTATTTCACTCTTTCAATGGCAAAACAACAGTGAGAGAATGATACTGATATTCTCAATTCATATGTAACACAAATCACTTATCTGTTATTTGACTTTGAAAGATGAAAGAGGAATTGTGTAAAATCAACAGTAAGTGGTAGATCTTTGTTTTCAAGGACAGTTCTTCCTTTTTTTTTTTTCTTCTTCCTTTTCCTTCAGTATGATCAATGCTGAATGTCTGAGATGAATTTTCTTGTGGTTGTTTGTTTCTCTCATGTGTTACAGGTACCGAGTATTTGAATATTTTGGATTCTGTATTTTTGGACATGCTGTGCCACTATTTTTATTGAGTTTGTATATACTTTATTTATTTATGTATTTATTAATAGATAAGATTAAGAATAGTCTTAGGCTAAAGGTTGAGTCTCTGTGTTGCATTGTTAATGGCATGATTATTGAGAATAGTTTAACATGATTTAAAATCTAACATTTGTGTGTGTGTGTTTAGTTAATTCAAAACCACCAGTCTTGCTGGCGTATGTTGTTCAGTATGCTTTCCCAGACTTTCTATTTCTATTGTAGGGACAGCAGTACTACTTTTTGCACCAGGTTGTGTACTTTGGAGATGGCTACATAACTGCTAGCTGCCTGTGCATCGGGGAAAGCAGTGCATCTGCTCAGCCTGGTTCCTAGTAAGTGTCTACTCTTTCTGGTGGTGGAGTGGAGGGTGTGCAAAGATAGTCCTACTCCATCTGATGAAGCTGGCAAGATGAGACCCTTGATGGGTAATGGCCTCCAAGAAAAACGTGTGCTTTAAGAAGGACATCACTTCCATACTCCTTGAGTGTGCTGTGCACCTCACTGCAACAAGATGGTAACAAAAACAGGTCCTGACCTTGTGCAGCTTGGAGGGTGCAATTTATAGCTCTTAATGTGAACAGAACTATTGGTACTTAGAGTTAGGGCAGCCACATGTGGTGATTTCCTGAGTCAGCTGAAATTAATAGCAAAAAGAAACAGTTTTTAACTGAATAGCCCAGAAGGTTTCATTTCTTTTTGATGACACCCAAAGGAAGGGGAAGGAAGGAGGGGAAAATAGATGGGGAAGATGATATTTTCCTTCTGTGTCCCCATTTCAGCTACAGACTGGAGCCGGAAACTTGCCCTATTCTGTGGTGGATAATTTGCAGTAGGATTAGTCTTTTAACTACTGTGAGTAGCTAACTGTTTTCTCTGTGTTTTGAAGTGCTCTTAATGGAGAGGAGCACAGTTGCAATATTTGTGCTCCACAACACTTGCTTTGCCAGCAGGTTTAGTGGTGCCTGTGAAGTTCTGTTTTGCTTGTGAGTCTACCAACTCTGAGTGTTCCCCACTCATCTTATTCTCCTGTTCTGATCTTGAATTATAACATGCCTTTTAAGTGACCTACTGGCATGTAAAATGTGTTTCCTTACTCTTGTAAATCTTAAGTGTTCAGTGGCAAGTCTGATTTGAAAATCTTGTTACAATGGAGAGTGAATGTCTTTATTTGTGGATAATTTTTGCATTTTATTCCTGCTGCAATTTATGAGACAGAACCCCAATTACAGCAGTGCAGCTGTAGCCAATCAATATTCTTAAAATCTGCATGGTTTATCATTCAACATCCACTATTATTTGCTTATTTACATACACTTGTAATAGAATGAAAAAATGGATTAGTAAAAAAAGTATTTAATCTTACGCTTTTTTTTTTTTTTTTTTTTATTTAAGATACAGAGAGGCCTTGAAATCTCTTGAAATAAATGCACAATACTTTTATCCAGCACATTTGCAGAATGGTTTTTCATCTTGCTATACAAAGCAGTGTTGTGCAAAAGGCTGAAAACAGAACTAGCAGCTCCCACACTTTCCAAACCTTCCAGAAAATAAAGTCTAGTACCAGAGAAAGCTAGAAACGTATGCATAAGAATTTTCATCACACTGCTTACTGTGCTAAGTCACACTGTTCTGGCATGTCGTATTATATTGTTTCTGATTTGAAACAGCATACCCATAAATAACAAAAGGAAAATAATACCATGTGGTTAGAAACCCTTATAGTCTTTGAAGAGTATTTTTTTTTTTGTCATTTACTTTTTTTTAGTTTTATTAAAATTTAATGACTCTACTAAATATATATATATATATTTTTTGGTTGGGCTATCAGAGAAAGCCTTGCAATGCCTCCCAGACCTGTGGTGACTTCATTTTGAATACAGCTTGTGATAGCACTTCTGGGAGTTTGTACCAGCTGTGACATACTGACTAACCAATGTGGACTGCAGACAGACTGCACGCCTAAATGGCACCAAAAAAAGCCAAAGCTAAAAGCACAAACCTCTCCTCACCTCCCTAAAGTCTTATTGCCCTAGTGCTCATTTGCTCATTTTTCTTGCAAAGGGTCTGCTGCACTTGTGGGCATCCTTCACCCTCTGGAAAATTTACGTAGTTCCTGCAAAGTGGAGCCAAGTGCAAACTGAAGCTCAAAGATACAGCTATGACTATGTCTTGATCATGCACTTCCATAGAATGGGTTTGCATTTCTGTAATCCTATCATTTTACCTGTTTTATTTTTTTTTCCTCTCAGTTTTGTTTCATTCTCCAGAATTAAAACCTGAGTACCTGATAAGCTCTAACTAAAACCAATTTGCAAAGGGTTTTATTGATTCCTAACCAATGTCCTCAGTTCAACAGTAATTGTGCCTATAAGTGGAAATTGTATCTTACTGATGGAAACATGTTTAATTTTGTTCAAAAATAAATGTTTTATTCAGGATGTTTTCTTAGTTACCTCTAAACCTTGTAATGACAAGAGGTGAATGGGAAGGTTTAATTTCATTTTGAGTTAATGATTGGTTGACACATATATTTCTAAAGCCTTGTGATCGGGGAAAAAAAGTAAGTGAATTTAGGATATTAAATTAGATACCAGGAAAAAAAAAAATAGAAGAATATAGTGTCACATGATCACTGCTGAAATAAATGAAATTCATATTGAGAGGTTTAAGTGATGATAGTCTTTCTTTTTTCTTGCTATCTGGCAAGTAGCCAGTTATCTACATAGTAGCCAGTTATTATTTGTATTGCACCTGACAGGCAGCAGCATTAGGAGCGTTATCATGTTAGAAACTGCATCTACACATTGTAAGGGGTTTCTGGACATAAAGAGTTTATATTCTAACGTAACATGACAAGAAAGAGTTTTTTTTGTTTGTTTGTTTGTTTTTTTGAGATTCCTGTTTGCAAGAAGAATGAGTGATGCTCAGAGTATCACACGACTTTCCCAGATGTCATTGTAATGATGCTGTCAGACATGTGAACTGTGCCCAGATGAACTGATCTAAATGTTTTGAAAACAATTTGGTGAACATCTTTCTGGTTTTAGGGGAGCTCTGTCCTTGAGGGGAGTTGGCACTTCAGCGCAACTTTAGACCTCCCAGACCTCCCATGTTTTTGATTGAAGGAAAAAATGGGATTTGTATCATAACAGATTGTATAAAAAGAATGTATTCTCAAGCCTTTTTTTTTTTTTTTTTTTTTTTTTTTTTTTTTTTTTAATGAAGTAATGCAGAATTGAGCTCTTGGCCTAACATATGTGCTGGAGTTTCTAAAGAGATGTGTGATTTTTTTTGGCTTATATCTGTATTTTTTTTTTTTTTTTTTCCTACAAGGTACATATTTAAACAACTTGGTTCAGAAATACTTTCACCCATCCCACTTTATTGAATTTAGATGCAAATCCAAGCACCCTGATACAAGTCAATGGGAGATATTTACCTGCGTCAATATTTTATTTCTTGGCTGAAACTGCAGGCAAAAGAGGTAATTGTGATGGCTTCTGGAGCTGCTTTTGGAGTCTGTCACACAGTTGATGTAATGATGAGCTGATTGGGCTGCCTTGTCCTCATGGACACAGTTTGGCTTTGATTCTTCATTAAATCTGTAGGAAAACAAGCTGCTGTGCCAGTCCCATTCAGCAAGAGACTATCACAGATGACTGTTCTTCATCAAAAGGAAATGGTGTTTTCTCATGGCCATATGCTCTTTGGGATTTCTTCTTCTGCAACTCTTTGTTGCCCTTTGATACGGTGTATATATGGCAGTTGAACATTGGAAATTTGTTGAATTTAGAAAGGGACTGAAAAACTAATGGAAGTGTGACAAAAGAACTGCTTATTCTAAAAACAAAAAGAATTGCATATTGATAACCTGGAAATGAAATAATAAAAAATTCATGATCATATTGTGGATGAAGTTCATATCTTTGTGACTGAACCAAATATGAAATTGGAGCTTAGAATATTCTGTTTCTGACAGAAGTAGTTTTCTCTTTTTGTTTTACTGATAACAGAGACATATTCTAGTGTCTATATAGCACATGAAAGTATTTTAAATGTGTATTAACTTTTATTATTAAATAAAATTTTATAATTAAAATGCTTAAAACAAAATGCCACAGGGACGGTACAAATGCAAAAGGGAAAAATCATTTGTGATTGCAACGTAAGGGTCAAACGTAAGTGACAAGATCTTGTTATGTACAAATCCTGCATTAATTCTTGGATGTGGATGGAAGTATTGAAATTTAGCTAACAGGCAAGGTGGTTGATACATAGTGGAATGTTTTGAGAAATAAATCAGAGAGGAATAGTGAATTTTGTTTCTGACTAAAATCTATCTAGTTACATTAGGGTTTACATGTCTTTAAGGATTATGAATATTGGAGATCCAGACTTCTAAGGCTATACACGTAATTTTCACAGTGAATTCATAGAATCACAGAATATCACTAGTTGGAATGGACCCACAAGTATCATTGAGTCCAATTCCTGGGTCCCCAAAACACCACCCAAAAAATCAGATTATGTGTGTGAGAGCATTGTCCAAATGCTTCTTGAACTCCAGCAGGCTTGGTGCCGTGACCACTTCCCTGGGGAGCCTGTCCAATGCCTGCCACCCTCTTGGTGAATTGGGAAACGCGCTTTGCAAATCCTTGCAATAAAATCTTTATTCCTCTTTCTCTTTCCCAAAAAACACTTGGAAATATATTAAAATACACATTCCATTAATCCAGAATTAAAACACATTGAGTTATGCAGTCACATTTAGCAAAATGCTTCACGCGTGTGAAATGCCCTCTAATGAAGATTTCAGTTATGTTTCATCATGTATGGGCATTTTGTGAATTCTAGTCTGAGAAAGAACTGGAGGATTTGGCTCACCATATAATTCACTCATTGAAAGTAGTCTCTTCTAGTGTTTAACAGTACATGGGCAGCTTAGAACAGGCAGAAGAGTATCTGATCAAAGTGAATTGCAAAGGGAATTTAGGGAGGCAAGAGGCAATTACCTGAACTGGAATTTGGCCAGGAGATAGGAACTAACACTGCAGTGCTTATTAAACACTGTGAGTAATGAAGAGCTATCTTACTGGTGTATTTCTTCTGCCAGATAGTAATGGATGCTGTTGAGCTTGGAATGACTTGATATGATTCACATTTTTTCTGGAAAAAAAAAAAAAAAAAAGACTGACATTGTCAATAACTATGAAGCACTCACTGGATAAAGCTTTTATTGTGTCTAGTGGGTTTCTCTCTGGCAAACTCATTTTCTTCTATAAAAAACATGTTTAGATTACTGATAAGACTGTAAAGAGCATTCTACTTGATTTGCTAGGTGAATAGCCTAATTCTTTATGGCCAAGAACTTGTTGGGTATTGTCATTGTTTATTTCTGAAAATTGGCAATAAGGGAGTCTGCAGATTTTCAGTTTTGATTATTATCCTATTATTAATCCTTTATTATAGTATTTTTGCTTTTCAACATGAAATGTACGATATGTACAATATTTTTTTTTTTTTTTTTTATATTTCATCAAGATTCTGATTCCTACTTTGTATTTAACTTACAGGTTGACATGATATTTTATTATCATCTGCCTCCTTTATTTTAAAATTCTTTCAAAAAATTCAAAAAACTCTTGCCCAAGGCATAATGCAAGCTACTGATTTTCTGTTTGTTTTCAAGTAGAGATGAAATAGAAATATTTCAAAAGCTTACATTTCTTGGAGGAACATTGAGTTCCTACTGGCTTCGTGGAATTCTTTAGGAGACCGTGAGAAATCTCAATTAGCATTGTCTGTATCTTCTACCCAAATGCAGCTGGAATAACTAGTGAAATAACTAGTGAAATTTGCCTGCAGGTGCAATATGTTTTTCTTGATAACCTAAAAATCAGATGTCTTGGTTTCTGCTCCAGTTCAATTTCCCTGTCTATATCTCTTCTCTCTTATTTTTGCTTCTTTTGTTTAATTAGACTGCCAGACCTTTGGTCTGTTTTACTGTTTTTATATACTGCATAATGTAATTATCTTAACAGTATGTGAGATTCTCAGCACTTTATAGAATAAGTTTCAAGTACTTCAAAACAATACAAAATTACCACTTTCACCAAGACTCTCATTCAGCAAATGTGGTTCACTTTTAGCCTATGAATTCCACTTGATTATTATTGAGACCCTATTCAGACTTGAATATAAACACCTACTGATGTGCTTTCTGATGAAATATATGCTATGGCAAAGTTACTCAGAAATGTATTTAACACAATAATTTAATTCATCTCCACTCTATCCCTCTTCTGAGACAGACTGATGCTCCTAAGTGTCTTCAAATCAGACTTGAAGAATCTCAGTAAAAATGAATATATATATATATTTTTTTTCCTGAAAGTTTGTAAAGTATGTCCTTTATATAAACACATGGCTGAGGGATGTATTTAATTGCAGTGAATTTTACTAGCCTAGAACAAGTCCTTTAAGCTATGATCATTCAGATTCTTCATGTTTTAGTCTACTAGACCACGAGTTTTTGCGACCTATTTTTGAATGATGAGATAATCATTTAGGCTGGCATTGAAATCAAAGTCTTACTGATTTTCTTTATTTTTTAAAGTGCAGGTGAATGTGTTCGTTTGTAAGAAAAATAAGGAAATAAATGTGAAACCAAGAACAAAGTAGTTGTTTGTAATCCATATAATGACTGGGAACTTGATGTATTTAAAGCAGGCACCTTCAGGCAAGAAACAAACAAAAAAACACACAAACAAAACCCAAGAAAAATAATAAAAACACCACAAAATCAACAACAAAACAAATCAAAATAAAATGAGAATTTCAGTAAAACAAAATAGTCAGGGCTTACTTTGATAAACTCATTTGATGTTGAAGAATGCTTCAGTCTGTGGGTGTACTCTGCTCCTCCTCAGTAAATTCTGTCTCCCATGCCACACAGCTGTATGGGTGAGTACTACAGACAATGCATATCACTTACTGTAACCTCTCAAACAAACATCCCCGCATCCCCACTTCACATATATTCACATATATTCACCCCTTTCACTCAAGGGTTATGGAATCTGTAGCTAGATGTGGAAAGCCCCACCTCCCAAGCCCTGAGGAAAACAATTAATATTTGAGAATCAATAGCAAAGAAAGATGAGCCATCTTTCCTTGATGGTGAATAGCAGAGCTGCAAGCAGAATGGGGAGCTCTGACTTATGGCCAAGTATTTTAAGCATTTCGGGCTTGATCTAAAACCTATTAAAGTCAGTTCTGTAGTTTCATTTTTCCCACTGCTTTAATAGTTTTTGGATGGTGTATTGAAGTCAATAGAAAAGCACAAGCCGAATCTGAATCCTCTGGATTTAGCCAGTCTTGCTTTCACTTCAACACTGCTTATAGACTTCCCTGTCCAGTCAGCCAGCTATGGTTTAAGGTCTTTGCAATATATATTTTTTTTTTCCCTTGCTGCTGAACAATTTTATTTTGAAGATGGTTTGCCTGGAATAAAGCTTCATTCTCAACAGTTTTCTTTAGATACAGAAAATTATCATGAGGATGTGTTAAATTTTATTGCAGCATTTCATAAATGGATGCTACTCATTCATGAAAACCCACTTCAGCCAGCTAAGTGAAAATAAATAGATATGTATTATTTACAAGACAAAATGTGAGTAAGTAGGCTACATACACAAATAGCAGATGAAAAACAAGCAGATAAAAAGCTTGTCTTCAGGCACACATGCTGTATATATACTATAAAATATAGTATATGCTAAAAAACTGATATAAAACAATTTAAACAATAATTGTCACCTACAGACTTTACTATGAGAAACTGGTGACACTGGCATTCGCTTCCTCCAGCAGTAAGACTACATCTTGATTACAATCTTCTTTATGTAAATGGAAGAAAGAGATTAACCTGTTTAATTAGGAGATTGCTTTCCTTGCTGCCTAAGCCTTTTGCTTGATTTTTCTGGAAGCTATTTTCATCTGCCCCAGAAAATTATAACCAGCCAGCATGGTGTGCATAATTCTGGCAATTGGGGTTCATACAGGCAAACCCTTCCTTACACCCATGTACTGAACACATTAAATAATGTGCTATTTTCTTGCCTGTTGCAGTGTCAATTCCAATCAAAGTGACATAATTTCTTGATACAGAAGAAGCACATGGGGCAGCACATGTCCTCCTTGAAAAAGGGACAGAACCACAGTGCATGGTCAAGAAGAGCAGAGCAGGACCAGTGATGGCTGCCAGGGTCAACCAAGAGTTCAGATCCTCAGTCCACAATGATGAGGCAGAACCACACCAGCCCAAGAAGGCAAGTCAGTGAGTCAGGACAGCAAGGCACAAGGCTGAGCACGTGCCTTGCTTAGGTAATTGCCTGAGTGGTTCCTGAACTAAGATAGGTGGGAGACCCAGTAAAACTTTCTAAAAGTCTTTTCATAGCAGTCTGGTCCCAAGTTATACACTGCCATAGCAGAGCTGCCTTGAGGGCAGACAGCCACACCCTAGGGATGTACAGAGCAAGAATGCAAAGGAGTTTGCAAAGCCTAGTCTTTGACAGTGACTCTTCAAGTATTCCCATTTTCTGAAGCTCTCCTGACTGTACCAGAACTTTCTCAATTGGTAGAAAGAACCTTGCAGACAGGAGTCACAAGAACTGTTATACTCATGATTCCTGGATACTCCAGATGTGACTGATGACAGATTTTGCATTATTAGCTGTTTTAGGCTTTCTATGAGGAAGTAGAAAACTTAAAATTAAGAAGATGGGACATAATGTTAAAAATACCGAATAAAATGTCAATATTTATTTTACTAAAAACAATTTTACCCATTATCTGACAATGGGAAAGATTTGGTTATATCTTTGCCCTGTAAGCGTGACCTAAAGCTATGATCTGCCACTGATTTTGTATCATGCCAGAGTGGCCCAAGAGAAAGAAGAGATCTGGCTATGCTTGTGAAGAAAACATTTCTCTGCACATATCTGAATAAACTCATGGTTTCTGTTGATAAATACATTGTAGCTGCTGTGAAGAACCTTTATAATGTCATAAATATAAATGAGTTGTGGGACGAAGAGATGCTATCTTGGAAAATGAATTGGGAACACTTATTCATACACATGGGAAAACTATATGTCTTAGCTAATTCATAATAAGAAGTTCTTATAGTCTCCTTCCACGTCTAAACTACATGTTGAAGCTAGGGACTGAGGAAACTGCTTGATAAGAATTGGAACTCTTTAACTCAGTACTCCGATTACATTGTGAGATGGTAAAATGATAATTCATTAACAAAAACAACAACAAGAAAAAAACACACCTAAAACTAACCAACCAAAAAACCAGCCCTACACTAGTCGTAAAGTTTATAAAAGAATCTTCCTTATTAATATATAAGCTATTGTTAGAATGGCTGTTTATCTTAGTAAGTGATGATTTGTGAATTAACTTCTCATTTTTGATAGGAAAGTTCAAAATAAGCACCTCAAACTCTTTGGCGTGTAGAAATAGTGAATATTTCAAATGTTGATTGTTTGTTTTTACTCAGTAGTGCAAAATAAGGAACTCTGCAAAAAGCTACAACAATGCAATTTAAGAGGTTTTAGCATAGTATGTCAGCCCTATTTGTTGTACTGCATTATATTCTGCATTGACTTGCCTTCTCTTTTGACATTGAAAATACTGTTGAAGTGTCAGAGATTCCCTTGAGACTGAAATTTGGCTTTCTATGTAACTTTAAATGGATCTGCATCTCTTCCCATACTGGTTTGATTTCTTAATTTTTAATGCAATTACTCTTGATTTATACCACTAAATGAGAAGGTGTTTTTTTAAACCAACAAACATGAGCCACCTGGGTTTTCTTAATTGCCTGAATGAGTTGTTCACATATGCCTACTTTGTATGTGATAGAATTATTCTGTTTAATACCCACGTTTCTATTCAAGAGGAGAAGTAGTGCATATTTGCAGGGCTAATGCCAGCTAAAGTGATTTATCAGTGTACTGCTGTGCAGTGTTGCATGGATTTTCTCTCTGCTAATAAGCCATACCTTTTACTGGCATCTTTAAAAGCTGGTATATTTGTGCCTTCCTTTCATCTGCTTTTCAACTGGCATGAGTGGGTGCCTCTGCACTCTCAGTGAAGACATATTATGGGTAATTCTGTTTCACTTGAGTGCTTAAACTGCACTTTAGAATTTAGTGTTGGAACAGATGCAAGAGATTCTGCCATAGAGAAGGCAGAGTGGCTAGAAGAAATCTCTCAACAGTTTTCCATTTCAAGGTCCAGTATTTTCATGTTAATCCAGGAAGTCTGGGAAATGAGAAATTACAAATGAGACATTTTAGAGACAAAAAATTCTTGCTTTGTATTTATTTCAATGACCATTTTACAGTGACTGTTGCTCTGTTTGGAAGATGAGGGTAAGTAAACCAGAGCACTTTAAGCACATTCTGTATGTTCATAACTATTTTGTCCTTACTAACAAAAGAGGATCTAATTAAAATACTATTTTAGGCTTATTTCACTGACTTGCACTAACTTTAGTCTTGTACATACATCCTGAATGAATGTAAAATTAGACAGGTGATCTATATCCCACTCATTTTACATTCAGTGTAATAATTAATTCATTAGCAAGATGGGAGTAGAAAGAGCTTACTTCTTGCTATTCCTTCTTGTTCTTGTCCTATTTATTGCCATTAAGAAGTTTTTGATGGTTTCTATATAATATCTACAAAAATATTTAAATACTTATTTATACTATATACTTATATACTTTATATACTTATATGCTTATATACTTAAATACTTTAAATATTTAAAAAGAAAGGTATACGTTGCACATAAACATCACACTGTTCACTTTCTGTATGGTTAAATTCAAGGTTTAATAGCCACAGCAATCACAGATTTATATTGATACAGGTGACTGACAGTGATTGAGCCAACAGGGCAGGTCTGGCTTCTGTTGAGGACAGCTCATTGAGCTAGGTGTGAAAGTGTTAAGTTGGAAGGCTAGAAATACTGGCAAGTAAGATATCAAAATCTCTGTAAAGTTATAAAGACTGAATCTACCTTCTACTATAGACATAGTCACTGCTGAAGGCCAGGCTTTCCCAAGTCTCTTATTTTCTTAGTTGACTGTTACTTTTGGTTTTTCCTTTAATTGACTGTGACTCCAAAATACCACCTCTTCTTTCACCTAGTTATATTGCTATGATTGAAAAATAAGGGGCTTCATTTAATTTAGATTATAGACTTTTACTCTTGTCAATGCAGGCTTTACCTCTGAGGAATGTGCCATTCCCTTTTGATGTAAGCTTGCCTTGAGCAAGTAACCAGGAGAAATTTTTTGTCATACCTTATGCTTCGTGCTACAAGGGATTTTTCTCTTTGCTTTCTAGGATTTCTAGGATTCAGTTGTGTATCTTGTGTGTTATCCATTGTGCACCTCTGCTTTCAGGTGAGAAAACTCTGTCAAGATATTTTACTCCAGCACCACTCCAGGTTATTTTTTGCTGATGTTCACTTATACATTATATGCTACCAGTGCAGCTGTGGTGGTCCACATGGCTGGAATGTCCTGATGTAAAGCCTGTTTCAAGCCAAAGTTTGTGAAAGATTTATTCCTCCTGTTCTCAAGTCCTTGCCATTCCCATCTTTAATAGTAGTTTTCTTTCCTTGTTATTACAGTAATACTTATTGACTACTAGGGAAACAATAGTGATGTATTATTACTTTCCCTTTTCCTTTTGTATATAATTTGTGTGTTGCAACTTTCTAAAACTTGGACTGGACATATCAGTAAATAGCAATTTCTGGAGAAATGAAAGGTTAATAAGTCTTTGTTATGGCTGTCAAGAAAAGTAACACTAATTTAATAATGTGTGATGGTTCACTGATAAAAATCACTGATCCAATCCATAAAACCTAAAACCTATTCAGATGCCTATTCAGGACAAATTAACTTTGATTCCATACTACAGAAACAGACAGGTAAGCTAGTAAGATAATGCTTTAGTAGCTTAAAGGATACCTTAGTTCAGTTTGTCTTGTTTCACTTTATGAATTACTATTAATTTCTTTTAAAGAAATACATATTTTAAAAGTATTAATTATAAAATTTGATTTAGCTGTTAAATTCCTTGGAAATCAAGGGAGAATATTTCCATTAAATTTAATGGAATGAGAAAGGCAATATTAAAACTGTGGAGCATAAACAGACATAGCAAAATATTTGTATATTAAATATTTGTATATTTGTACATAGTTTTTACCATTGGTTGTCTGTAGCTAATGATGCCCCTTTTACCCTTTTTATTTTATTTTTTATTTTTTTTTTAATACAGCTGTAATAGCACAGAATTATAGTAGAATGGTTTGGGTTGGAAAACACCTTTAAAGATCATCTAGTTTCACACCCCCTGCCATGGACAGGCTTATCTTACACTAGACCAGGTTGCTCAAAGCCCTATCCAACCTGACCTTGAACACTTCCAGGGCTAGAACATCCATAAGTTCTCTGGACAACCTATTTCACCACGCTCTGAGTAAAGAATTTATTCACAATGTCAATCTACCACAAATCAATGAAATCTACCATATTTCAGTTTAAAGCCATTACCTCTTTTTCTGTTGTTACACTTCCTGATAAAGAATCACTCCTCATCTTTCTTGTAGGCATACTTTTAAAGTACTGGAAGCCAACTGTAATGTCTCCCCAGAGCCTTCTCTTGGCTGAACAACCCCAGCTCACTAAGCCAGTCTTCAAAATAGAGGTGCTCCAGCCGCCTGATCATTCCACAAAAGTGGAATACAGGGGGAGAATCACTTCTCTTGACCTGTGGGTCATGCTCTGTGGATGCAGATGCAGCCCAGGATACAGCTGGCCTTCTGGGCTACAAGTGCACACTGCTGCCTCATATCCAATTTTTTGTTCACCAGTATCCCCAATTCCTTCTCTGCTGGGCTGCTTTTAATCTTGCCTTCTCCAGTCTGCAGAGATATTTAGGATTTCACTGACCCATGTGCATATTGCACTTGGACTATTTAAACTTTGTGAGATTCATGTGGTCCCACCTCTCAGGCTTGTCTAGGTTCCTCTGGATGGCATCCATTCCTTCTGGTGCCATTCAGCTTGGTGTCATCTGCAAACTTGTTGAGGGTGCACTCAATCCCACTTCTATGTCATTAATAAAGATGTTAAACATCACTGGTTCCCAGATGGGCCTTTGAAGGACACCACTCGTCACCGGCTTCCACCTGGACATGGAACTGTTGACCACAACTCTCTGGCTGCAGCCATCCAGCCACTCCCGTATCCAGAGAAGG
Source organism: Aythya marila (assembly GCF_965140915.1). Classification (NCBI taxonomy): domain Eukaryota; kingdom Metazoa; phylum Chordata; class Aves; order Anseriformes; family Anatidae; genus Aythya; species Aythya marila. The sequence continues at coordinate 14,171,060 of NC_139044.1, forward strand.
ATGTTGTGTGGGACTGTGTCAAAGGCCTTTGAGCCTTTGATGATATCAGTTGGTCTTCCCTTGTTGATTCATGCAGTTACTCAATGATAGAAGGCCACTAGATTGGTCAGGCATGATTTGCCCTTGGTAAAGCCATGTGAGCTGTCTTAAATTGCCTCCTTATCTTCTATATACCTTAACATGGTTTCTCTAAGGATCTGTTCTGTGATATTTCCAGGCAGAAGTGAGGCTGATTAGTCTGGAGTTCCCAGGGTCTTCTTTTTTCCCCTTTTAAAAAATTGATATCATGTTTCCCTTTTCCCACTCTCCAGAGACTTCGCCTGTCTGCCCTGTCTTTTCAAATATGATGGAGAGAGGCTTGGCAAGTACATCAGCTAGTTCCCTCAGGACATTGGAACAAATTTCATTAGGCCCCGTAGATTTATGGATGTTCAGGTTCCTCAAGGGGTCTCGAACCTTATCTTCACTCTGTGGCAGGGACTTCACTTCCTCAGTCCCTGTCTTGAGGTTCAGGGACTTGAGAGACATGGGAAGAGTGATTGCCAGTGAAGACTGAGGCACTTTTTTTTTTTTTTTTTTTTTGAGAACCTCAGTCTTTTCCATGTCTGTTGTCACCAGTTCTCCCACCTTGTTTATTAGAGAGGGGTGCACTCTCTTTAGTCTTTATTTTTTTTTAGCTAATGTACTCTTGTGCTCTATAAGAAGAGTCTTTAAAGAGCTGCCAACTCTAATCAGTTTCCTTATCCCTAAGGGCAATTTCCCAGGGGATTTCAGCCACTAATTCTTTAAACAACTGAAATTATGCTCTCCTGAAAGTTAATGGTCCTGACTTTACTCTTCGCTGGGCCCATATTCCTCAAAATCATGAACTTACCAGGGCATAACTCATCAGCTGCCTGTATTGTTTCCTCCTGCAGGACTCCGATGACTCTGCAGGACTCTCAGTTTCTGACTGCTCAATGGTTTGAACTTGCAGCAATACCCCACAAAGCTGATAAAAATTATCTTTTGTAAACAGGGAAACTGAGGAGGGCTTGAATTAACATGACATACTAGAAAATTTCAGGATGTGAAATAAGTGTTTCGTAATGTCTTCATTAAGCTAAGAAGAAATGATTGGTTAAGGTGGGCTAAGGCACACTTTATATCCTTATAAAGTTATAAGTTTATAAACATATAATTACAAGTCTAAGTAGTTATTTTTCTCATATTGCTGGTTCAGAAATAAATGCATGGTCTGAGAAAGTCTTCTCTCAGTAGTATGTTGATGCACTGCAAATGAAGAGAGAAAATGTGTGTCATATTTATACCTTGATAATAATATTTCATGAATCTGAGGGGAGAAGCATGCAGTGTGTTTTTATTAGTTTGTGTATATGTGACAGATAGCACAATTTTGTGAAGTCACTTAGCATGTCTTGTAAAATATTATTTTATTATCCATACTTACAGTTTGAGACCATCCTGATTTTTTTTGCAATTTTGTTACTGTAAAATATTTTTGTTGTGTGAGTTACTAGTTTACATATATTTTCTTACCACTGCTGGGATTTTTGGAACAATTTCTTAATATCATATCATATTGTGTGATTTCTCTAACTGGATAACTTTGTTATTCATGGCTACAAATTAACTATGGAAAGGTCAGAAGGATTTGTTTCTAAATAGTTACAGTTTATTTCAGTTTCTAAAGAAACTGAATCAAAAGAGGTGTGGTGCATTTGCAATATGAAGGTGAAATCAAGATGTATTTTGCATATTATCTCTCAAATCAAATAAACAGGGGATTATAGGCCTGATGTCTGCCTACAATCCTGGAGCTATGTATTTCTAAGTAATTCTTCTTGTAACAGCCTACTGAAATTATTTTACTATATATTTTGTTGTTTGCCTGGACCGCTTGGCACATAAATTGTCTTTGGAGGTGAGGACAGTTGCGGTTATCTGTGTTGGCTTATCTGTTTCTCATGGTACTCTGCTGTGTGGGTACCTGCTGGGGTGTCCAAGTGCTCCTATTAATCTAGGACAGCGATTTGGGACACATGAAAATATCTTCATGGCAACTTCTGCTTAAGCAGATTTAGATGTTTTGACTGCAGAAGGAAGCTTTGCTTCTTCCAGATTTCTGCCTGAGCCATTAGGCATTTGTTAATGGCTTGCATTTCTTCAAGCCATTACCTTAAGAAAGGTTTTACAAAGTCTTCTTTGTCCCTGGAATCCCCCCCCCCCCCCCCCCCCCCCGTGTGCTTCTTTTCAGGGAAGGTTCTCAGCATACTGAAATTCACCTTTTTTTTTTTTTTTTTTCATTTGCCCCCTTTTTTATTTTTATTTATTTATTTATTTATTTATTTAATCCCTGTCAGATCCTAAGGGTGCAATGAGGTCAGTGGGAATTTAGGCTGCAAAATAAATTATTTATCAATTACCTCGTTGGATTAAAACAGCTGGATTTTTAAGGAATGTGCACATAACTGCACCCTGGCAGTTAAGTCAGTTTGACAGCAATACAATAATGACAGGTTTCAGCCCTAAAACCATACCACGAGCAAATAGTGATATTTGGATCCTTCTTTTTCATTGGCAACTTTATTGTTCTGCAGCTGCAGAAAGGATATAATAGAATTGTTCCCTGGAAGTTATAAAGCTTAACCCAAGTTTATTTTCCCATTTCATTTGTGTTAGAAATATAGAAGCTGACCTTGGCTACCATGTCTCTTGAGACTACTTCAGTTGTGCTTGTCTTAAAGGCAGGAGATAAAGTCTTCTAAGGTCACTGGGGAGTATTTAAATATGTGCAAAACACTTCTGTTTGAAATTAGAAGAAGAAAGGTAATAAACCAACTTAAAAATTGGTGGATTTTGGCAGAACAGGCGTATGAATAAGCCTGGTGAAAAGGTTATCAAACTATTTTATTTTATGCTGAAGAACTGTCTAGATAAGTAGCTTGTGTATTTGTGTTTGTACTTTATACATTTATATTCCTATTATTTTAATCTGGTAGAATATCCTAATTTGCCAATGCCTAGCCATCTAATCCATTTGGGGAAACAATCCTAATTTGAGAGAAATGTAGGTTCAGAATGCAGGGAGTTTCTTTTGGACTTAATTTATCTGTTTTCATCAGGGTGAGCAGGAAAGAAAGGATAGAGATGAGTCACTGTAGTGGTTTAACACTGATAGATAGCTAAGTACCATGGTCACTCTGCCCCTGTTCCAGGATGGGGTCCCTCCCACAGGATGCCATCTTTCCCAAACTGATCGTGCGTGGGTTTCCCACAGGCAGCAGCTCTTCAAGAACTGCTCCCACATGGCTCAGTAGTTTGGGGTCCATCCCCCAGCAAACTGCTCCAGCACGGGTCCCCCACGGGTGGCAGCTCCCTCCAGACCCCCTGCTCCGGCGTGGGCTCCTCTCCATGGGCTGCAGCTCCAGCCCGGGGCCTGCTCCTGCGGGGACTCTCCATGGGCCACAGCCTCCTCCAGGCCACATCCACCTGCTCCACCGGGGGCTCCTCCATGGGCTGCAGTGTGGAGATCTGCTCCATGTGGGACCCATGGGCTGCAGGGGGACAGCCTGCTCCACCAGGGACCTCTCCACAGGCTGCAGGAGAACTGCTGCTGTGTGCCTGGAGCACCTCCTGCCCTCGTGCTGCACTGACCTTGGGGGCTGCATAGCTGGTTCTCACTACGTTTTCTCATTCCTGTCTCTCAGCTGTTGTGCAGTGTATTTTCTCTGTTGGTTCAACAACCGAGAGAAGATGAGCCTCATAAGACACACTACAAATTCAACAGTGACCGGAACTGAGCTGGATTTGGCATCCAGTGACTCCATGCAACGCACCACCTCTCCTGTCCTGAGCAACAACCCATATCACACAGAATCTAAGTCATGGACTAAAAGAATTCAGGGGACATTTTATCGATGTTTAGACAGGGATGGTCCATAGACTAAGGGAATGATACCTGTGTATTAATTGAAGGGTTGTGATGTATTGGAAAGTTTGGGACCTGAGCGTGACATAAGTGGCATGGAGTTAGGGGTAGATTTCTGATGTTTTTATCTGAGATATTTAATTTTCCTCACAGAGGCTTGTATAATGCTGTGTTTGGGATTTTTGATGAAAATAGTGGTGATAAGACACTAGTGTTTTTGTTTTGCAGAGCAATGCTTACATGGAGCCAAGGTCTGTTCAGCTTCCCATGCTGCCCTGACAGCAAAGAGGCTGGGGGTGCCAAGAAGCTGGGAAGGGTGGTTTGTGATGAGAAGTTCCCTCCCTCCAGAGTCTCTCCTAAATTGGTGCTGCCTAGAATGGCCCCATATATCTTCTACGTACATAGGTACTTGGATTGCAAGACATGTGAGCCAAACTACATAATTTTATTCATGTCTGTCCTGAAGACAGTGAACAAAAGGTCTTTTTTTTTTTTTTTTTTTTTACTGTGTTTATTTTCATGATGCTGATGATTGTTTTAATTGAGTGACAAGGAGAAAGTTAAATTGTCTCTACAGATAAAAAGCAGTCATGTTGACAACAGAATTATTCAGAATGCACGTAAAAAACTGTTACGAGAAAGAAAAACCCAATATGATAGATAGAAAGCTCAAAATGTCCTTGAGATTTTCAGCATTTCTGTTAGTAAGTCCTTGATGCTTGATGGAGAACTGCTTAGTTGTTATTGATAACTAACTACCTTCCCCACCTCCCCCCCCCCCTTTTTTTTTTCATATTGCGTGAAATAGTTTTTCTCTACATTGAATCCCTGATGCTAGTGATGGTTTCCTTCCCCACCTACACCACTCACGTTTTTGTTGTTTTGTCCTCCCATGTCACACTATTCCATTCTGTACCTCCTGACCTACAAATTATGTCCTGTTGCTGTTTATCTGCCCTTGCCCTTGGCAGAATATATCACTAGCATAGTGACAAGGTATTTATTTATATATTTATAGCCTTACTACTCTCTACTACTCCTGGATAGGTCTTTTTTTTTTTTTTTTAATTAATGATCTGTTTTGGGACTTGTTTTAGCACCTAAATTTTCCATATGTCTTTGGCACATTAGTGTGGACTACTCAGTTTGAAAATAATGGAATGAAACTATCTGGAGAGTTACCCTGAAATTTTTCAGTCTCCAAAATTTTTCAGTCTCCAAATAGAAGAGATCGGAATTTAAATATCTCCGTGGAACATGAGAAGGTTCCACAGTCAAAAACATGAAACATATATATAGAGAGAGCTACATATATGTTTGTTTGTTTGTTCGTTTGTTTACAAAGTCTAGGAAAGACGTTATTTGGGCAATTACAATTAAAATGGAGGATTTAGAATGTGAAACTCTTGGGGACTTGAAAGTGAAGAAAAGCATGAATTTCCAAATTCCATGCAAAATTGTCAACTCATTTTTAAAAATGGTTTACTCTGTAATCCTATGTGTCTATAGTTTATATGTCAGAAATATACATGCCGACTTTTTATACCTGTAGAAACAAAATTTAGAAGCAACGGTAAACGCTTTCTATGTAATTTGGAAAATAATTATTTCCTAAGTGAACCCATATCACTTTTTATACAGTCAACTCTACTAAAATGAGGATAATGCATTTCAATTTAGAAGTGATTTCTGATAGCTATATCACCATAAGTAATGATTTAACCTGAGAATAGGGTAAGATAGCATCTGAAGAAACCTGGCTTGATTTTGTAGGTCTGTTGATCTTATTTGCAGCCATGTCAGTTTTCAGTAATCTCCAAACCAAAGGCTAAACTGAGTTTCTTTAGCTTCAACTCTTTTGGCAACCTCTGTTCTGATTCTCTCCCACATATTTGGAAAGATAGTATTGCTGGTATTACATTCACAGTCATTTCGTTGTTATTTTTCATCTGTGGTGTGCTGTGTGTTTTTCTTTCTTTTTTTTTTTTTTTTTTTTCCCCATAATCTCCACATCATTTTAAATTCTTTAATATATTTAATAATTCTGTCATACCGTGGGTATAGGCTATCAAATTTTCTTGGTACAGAGAAAAGACCCTATTCCTGGCAATCAGGGCAAGGCTTGGCTTACAAAGTAGTGCTGAGTTACTACCATGCTTGTTGAAGTTTGTTTTGTCCCACTTGAGAAAATGTTGGGAGGTAATTTAAAAGTCTGTTTAAGGAAGCCTCAAACCTTGAGCCACTGTTTTTATTCCTGTGCTTTGATAAAGAGAATCAACCACAATCACCATGCCAATTTAAGGCTAGCCTTTCATGGTAGGGTAAATAGGAGACTTGAAAAAAAACAAACAACAAAAACCACAACATACATAAAATGTTTGATTTGCTAAGTTGCTGAGTCTGAACCATCATAGAGGAAAAAAAAAATATATACATATATATATATATATTTCTGTTAAGGACTACTTTTGTTCTGTTTTCATCCAGCACTTGTTGGAAACTACTGACAATCGCATCCACCGGTACGACCTTGAAGGAAAGAACCTACATTAACACTAGACTATCAAATTATGACCTTCCTGATAATATGGTCATATTTCCAAGTGTCTAGTATGTGTTGTGAGTGTGAGAATAAGTACAGACTAGTTAAAAAAAAAAAAAAGCTAAAAGTCGAACCTCTGGTAAAGTAAACTAAATGAAATTATCCTTACAAGTTGTTTTATCATTCATGTTATGCTCATAGTTAGAACTAAATAAAATGGTGATTTTACTGACAGTAAAATAATAAATAAAAATAATAAAAAATACATATGTTGGAAAACTTTCTTCATTAAGAGTGAAGAAAAAAAAACCAAATGTATGTGAATAGCAGGGGGAACATGAAGATGAAAACATTCAGCAGGCTGCTGAGGAGAGAGCAGGGCTTACTAGGCAAGCAAAATGAGAACCAGTAAACAACAGCAACAAAAAAAAACCCACAAACAAAATAAAACATAACAGTGTTATTTGACTTCTGAGAAATTTGGAATGAAACCAAAGACAGCACTGAAAAGCCCAGGGCTATCTTATTGCCTCTCAAGTCAAGCTCTTCAATGCTATTGATATGTTTTCATGGAAAATGCAGTTATACTGAAAGAGTATTTTGTAAGATGAGCGTTATTTTATCAGTGTACCATTTCTGTGTTTTCTCCCCCTAAAAGACCCTATTGAAAGCATGGAAATGAATATTGCTCTAAAAACCTGTTCAGTGTTTTGGTCTGTCATTGAAAACCTTATTTAATGAACCCTACCTATACTGAACCTATACTGGATGCAGAATGAATAACTAGTGAGATTTTTCTCTTTCTTACAGAAACTTATTTTATATTAAAGGAAAACATAAGAAGACAGGATGTTATTTCGAGAGGCAGAAGACCTGCTAGAACTCTGTGAGGTTATGGGGACTTTGTCTGCACCAAGCCACATTCTCCTGTAATGGAGAAATGCAAAGGCTGTTCTCTCTAACAGACTGACATTATGAGGTGCCCTGGGAAACATCAACATTTTCAGGTTCTTTGACTATATGACTATAGAATGCTTAGTTTCCCTTTCATTAGTCTTTGAACTTTTTTTTTTTTTTTTTTTTTTTTTTTTTTTTGTCTCCTGAATTTCACAGTATTTTATAACTTATGGGTAAAATATGTGAATAAGACAAACAAGGCCCACAAAGGGTCTTCTAAAATGCATTTCTTTAAGATTGTTATTTAAATACCACAGGGCTAGAATCGATTGAAAAGTCTTGACTTTCTCAATGCACAAGCCAATGGAAATCTATAATAACCCCTGGGAGAGAAAATCAAAGCTTGTGGGTTTAGTGACCTTGAGATTTACCAGCTCCAAATCTGAGTATACATGGTGAAAAAGCAGTTTTTCAGCAAACGAAGGATGCTTTATGAAATAATTTCCATTGGCCAATTTCTGCAGTAACTGTACTGTCTAATCCTTACTATAGTGCAAAAAGAAATGGAATGCTTTCGTGCCTGTAAGTTAATGTCAAACTGTAAAGAGTATCTGTAGGAGTATAATGATTCATGAATAATGGATAATTTTGTGGTGTTATGGACAATATGGAAAAAACACACACCAAAAAATAACCAGATAAGAGTATTTGGTGGGTTCTAGTCCTGATTTTGGCAAAGACAGACTTAATTTTCTTCCTAGTAGCTAGTATGGTGCTGTATTTTGGATTTGAGATGAGAATAATGCTGATAAAACACTGTGTTTTTTATTTTTTATTTTTATTTTTTAACCACAGGACACTAATAGACACGACACTACTCTTAATTTCAGCAGGAGTAGGAACAACGGAGATTAAGATAATTCAGATTCCTATCTAGGGAAAGGGTAATGTACACAATTAGAGTGACTTCCTTGAAACAGTTTTAAACCAAATTCTTTTATTAATTCATTTTTAACTTCAGCTGAAGAATCAAATTGATTGAAATTAGAAGATTAGAATAAGCATGATTACATTAGAATGGGAAATTCAGAACTGATAAAAGAAAATGCTTTTCCATGCAGCTTTTGATTAAACTGTAGAACTTTCAGACACAGGAAGATATTGAGGTCAAGAACATAACACTTATGAGATGATGAAGTATGTATTTGTATTGGATATCCATAACTACTCTAATTAATGACAAGTACTTCTGGATGGATTTCAAACATTGAGCTTCAAGGTTTAAAGAAATACTTATTGGAGATGAGGCCTGGGAGCACATTATTTCACATCTTCTCCTTGTTCTGGAAGAAGAGAATCATTGAATTAACATGGTGTTATTGCAGTGAAAAAGGCCAAATGCACACCAGGTAGCATGTAGTCATCAGGCTGAAGGAAGACATGACTCCCTCCATGTTGTAATGACATGTCTAGTTCTGGGCTCCATGGAATGAAACATATTGACATAGTACCACCAGTACAATGGAGGTCACCAAGATGATCAGGTGGCTGAAACAAGCTGTGCAAAGAGAGGTTCATAGAGCCTCTTTGTTCAGCTTGGTGATGGCAAATGGGATATTTTACTGTTGTTTATCTAAAATTTAAAGGAATAGAGAAGATGGTGCTGGACACTTCCCAGACATATGCCATGATAAAACTGGAGGCAGTAGACATAAGATGGAACATGGGAAATTCTGGTGAGTTAAGTTTTATTGGTTATTTATCTATTTTTTAACCCTGAGTGTGGTCCAGTGCCACCTGAGATGCACCCTTGCATCTTGGATTAGTTTGCTAATCCACCCTTGGATTAGCTTGCTTGGCAAGATTTCATTCTTAGAAGTACTAAGAATATGATGGGACATACCTGTGAGCAACTTGGTGTAAGCTGAAACTGGGAGTAGAAGGTTGGACCAGGTGGCCTCCACTTTCAACCTAAATTGTTCTATGGCATCTGTCCAGAGCTTGAGGACTGATCTGCTTGAACAGATGCAGATCTAAACATTTTTAAAATGGTGCTGACAAGAATGCAGAAAATGACTTCATCAAAAGTGTATCCTATGAAATTAGCATGCATGGGTTGGGTAGCACAAAAAACTAATCTTTGGAAAATAGGCATTCACTATGTGTTCAGCAGTGTATAATTTTCTGAACACCTTGATGTTTATGAAAGAAAAAGACAGAAGAAAATTTACAACGTGGAATTTCCCCTTGCACATAACATCTAGTGTTATTCTTTCTGGTGCTTGGTACTTTTTAAGTCTGCTTGGAGATCTTTGTGATTCTGCTGTAATTTTCTCCAAAATGCTTTGTGTAGACCTCAGTACTCATTAGACTGCAATAGTGGGAGAAATCTATCAAGAACTAACAGCAGTCGAATAGTAAACTAGTGGAAGTTGCCTAAAACTAGTAAGTGGACATTTACTGAATGAGAAGTAAAATGTGTACCAACATCAGACAGAATGTTTTCTGGAATTTTGATTGCTTATATTGCAAAGTAAAATATTTGTCTATCTTTCAAAAACTGTCTTCCATAAAAAAAAAAAAAAGGTTCATTTAAAAATATGCAGTGATTCTTTAATTTGTATATAAAGTGTAAAGGTTCTATTTTATACAATGAACCTCACAGATGTATTGCATTCTGTGTTTTGTTTGATTGGTTGTTTTTTCCCCAATTGCACTGTGATTTTAAAGCAGCCTTTCCAGCTTTTCTTTTTGCTTCTCCTGGAGGATAAGATCAACTTTCCAATTTTGAGTTCCACAGTGCCTAAAGTCTTCTTGAGCTTAAAGCAGAAAATTTATTGTCTACTGCATTAATGTCAGGACATTCTTCTATAAACTTCTCTCGAAAGGGAGTCTTTGCTTGAAAATTCTGTTTGCTGTACCAGTGATTAATTCTGGGCCATACAGTAGAGACTCTTTGACTGCCTTGTCTCAGAACCCAAGATCAGGCTGATCTCTTGGCTGGAACTCTGCCTCTAATGATTGCCTCTAAAGATTTGGCTTTTATACAAAAATTTGCTGCAGTCTTTTTTTTTTTTTTTTTTTTTTTTTTTTTTTTTTTTTTTCATGTTGTTTTCACCCTGTGATTAAAACCTAAAGAAACCCACACCTCTTATGTTTTACTTTTACCTGTAGTACTTTCCTAATGGTTATAATCCACATAATCCATTTTTGACTCTTAACGTCACAGTTAGTATCTATAGTTTACAGATAAATGGGCAAAATATCAAATGTTTGCAATGGTCCTCCAAATTTTCAGGGGATTTTACATCTGGCAGGCATTTTAGGAGCTCTGATTTTCAAACGGTTGTTTGCTTTATTCTTGTTGCTGTGTGTTCATTGACCACTCAGGACAAAGGAGTGAGTCCTGACTGCTGCATTATTTGCAATATGAATGCTTCTACAACTCCTAAGAGACTTGTACGTGACTCATATGACTCTTTTTTAGGATAAAGTTTCCTAAAGTGCTTCAGGGATTGTCTAGAGAGTTTAGATGATGTCAGTGTTGCTCTTGTGCATTATGCTGTACTTTTTCAAATAATATCTTAAAAAAAAAAATCCTTCTTTATTAGATCTCATGTTCATGCACTACCCAGTTGCAAGCTATCTATATTAAGCACTGCTGAAACACATCTTCTATAATTCCAAAATTGTGTGCATATTATATTGTATTATATTCAGCTTTATAACGCCTTCACCTAATTTTTAAATGTAATCTTTCAATAATTCTGTCACTCAGTTGTCTAACAAGTTGTTCACAGTATAATGAAGTTTATTCTTAGACAGTGAAAGACAGAACAGCCACCTCCACTGGGAGTATGCCTGCTTTATTTTATTTTATTTATTTATTTTTTTTTTTTGAGAATAATTTTTGTTAGGAAAGAATGTACCTGAAGGTTGATGCCTTGGGAAGCTTATTCTGAAAGTGGTATTTTGGAAACACAACAGAAGGGTATATGAGAGAGAGTTATGGTTAAAGGAGTACTGTGGTAAGGAGGATGAGAAACATTCAGGGCACTGCTGAGCCAGCTAGCAGGGAGGAAAGAGTGGTTTTAGCAGCACTGGAAAGATGAAGCTAGAGCATTAATGAACTTATGACTTTGACGCAGAAGAAAAAGAGAAAATAGATGATCCCTGCCTTTGAGATGAGAAGAGTAACAGGGATAAGAGGCTGAAGGAAGATGAGTTAAACTGAGCATGACTTTAAGAATCATTCCCAGGGACAGAGGAGCTGAACCCATGCAAGAAGATGAGGTTGTATATCTTACATACTTACAGTCGTACAGTACAGTAAGAATGCCTTAAACAAAGCTTTAAGCCCTGCTTCACATCAAGGCAAAGAAAGGATGAATAACCATTAAATATTACGAAAGATATAAAGAAATGCCACATTGATAGCAAAGGAAATCATTGTTGAAACTAGGACAGTAGAACAGTCAGTCAAAAACTTGTATAGAAATGGACTAAAATTAAGTCGTCTAAGAAAAGAAATTTGATTCTTCCTTATGCTGCTGACACATTGCCCTTGCACTCATTTCCTAATTAATATCACAGTGGGAAATGTATGGGGGAGGACATGCAAAAAAGTCTAGGCTATTCACTCTTACATGTAAAACAACTTTTAGACTCTGTAGCCCTTAAGGTAATGTGAATTCAAATGGTTGAATTGGAGCAACTATACAGCAGCACCAAATTGAAAGTTAGCGGTCAGCAAAATTCGAAGACTTTTCTATGGAATTAATTCTATCTTGACCTAAACTGACTGGGAAACTCAGTTCAGGTGAGTACAAAAATATGAAATACTTGAAGCAGTGTGCAACTTGTGAACACTGATTATTTTCCCCAAAGCCTGTTTGCATTTCTAGCACATTTTTGCCTGCTTGTTCTACTTCCATTTAATAGGAATACCAAATGAGGCATTACTGTAGTTGCAACTGTATAAAATGCACTGTGTTCATTTGTCATGCTGCATTAAACTGTAAAGGCATTAATGACCAATACAGGGAATGGTGTCATTAAACAGAGGCTTAAATAGACAGAGCTCAGATCATTAATGAAGCCAGTAGATAGGAGGTATAAACTTAAGGGACAAATTACCACTGTGCCCAATTTATTACTGTATAAAAGTCCACGAGATGTGGCAATAGTGTTGAAAATCAGTAAGGATGTATTTCCTGTCTTGTTTGAAATTAAGTGGTATTTGTTAAACAGAATAACTCCACTACAGCTTTTAGGCATTGCCTTCCGTTATCAGTTCCATGGGAAGTGGGCCATATAAAGCCTTATGCCCTAAAATGTAGTGGTGCTTTTTCAGGCTGTATGACCTCATGATAACTGTTTATGGAGCTATGCTGATGCTACAGTATAGATATACTGTCTCAGTGGTTAACTGGATAGCTCTGTACTTTACAACCAGTTTATAGTCTCTTTTACAACGTATCTGTTTATACTCTGTATAATCTGTTACTTAGCTTATCACAAATGCACAGTCCTTAAGTAAAATGAGCTGTATGGTTTTATGTGAGGAGATGGATTATGTTTTTCAAAAGTACTTCAGTTCTGTCTCCAAAGAAGGTGCTGGCAACACTAGGTATTGCACAACTGTATCTCACATGGCATTTTTGTGCCAAACAGATGTTGCGGAGTGAATGGTGGTGTCCCAAGGTACATTTTAAGACTCGCATTTCTATCTCAGAATATGTTTCATTTTGCTTATGTTGCCTGGGCCAAAGGTCTGGGCAAGTAAATATATCTCAGCCTCAGACAAGAATGAGACACAGCAGCTGGGCTCAGGAGATGTGGAATAGTGAAGAACCAATTCACTGATGTAAATAATAAGGAAATAAGGATCTTTAGTCAAAGGCAAGGGCTAGCTCTGTCAGCAGAAGGGGGCTGTGAGGATTAGTAAATGCTGCTCCAGGGAACCAGGCTTTTTTAGAAATGTTTAGCTGGTGCATGAATGCATATATGCACCATCCAGTCCTGAATGCTGAAGAGGACCAGTTTTGGAGATGAGAGTTAGATACCTATTCATCTGTGTAGCTCTACATGGCATTACATTGCATCCTACTATTTCAGTCTCACTTTTGGTGCCTGCATAATGCTTTACTGTGGCCAGTATGAAGTGTATTTTGACAAGGGAGCAGAGGACATTTGTGATGGGCCTTGTGATATCATCAAAATTAAGAGACTGGAAAGAGAGTAGTGTGCAGCCAGCACACTAATGGTACAGAGCCCTTGACTGCCATACTGTTGTTACCTGGGGAGCAGCAAAGTTTTGAAATCTTTTGGGTCTGGAGATCCAGAGGCTAGTGTGGGTGATTTAACCACATAACAGCCCAGAGCTGGGCATAGCACACTCTGTGAACATCCTGGTGTTGAAGCTAATGTACCTTGAGTGCCTAATTCTCTTACTTTCTCTGGAAAGTGCCTGGATGGGTATACAGCGAGAGGTTGTGGAGGGTAAGGTGGGAGGTTTCTTTTTGCTTTCTAAATCATTTTTATTTGTGGATAAGTGCTCACTAGCCCTGTAATGATCCTTCCAGAGGGCAGGTGAAGTAAAATTAACAGTACTTTTTCTTCACAAAGCCTGCTACTTCAATATGTCTTCATGTGCTGTTTGTTGGCATGGAAACACGATGCTGAGGCAGAGGCCAGTTTTTTCAGCAAGACCCCCACCTCTTCTCCCTGTCTCCAGCTGATCTGTTGTCTGCAGCTGAATCCTAATTGGAAACTGGGCACAAATTGGGGCTGTGTTCAGGGATGAAAAGGAGAGAGACTTTGAACTTTGTAATAATGAATACAGCAGGTTGTAAGGAAAGACCAGGGGCTAGTGGAGGAAGCAGCAATCTGAAAAGTGGAATACTATCTGATTTTCTCAGTTAAAATTACTCAGCTTCATCAGCAGCAGATTCTGCCTGGTTTCCATACTACAGTGACAGTGGTACAAATTGAGCAACATTTGCTTTCAGTCTGCTCACACGATTGTGGTTATAATATGATCAAATGAAGAATTAATGTCTGCCTCTTTGTTCCCAGAATACACTGGTGCATTTATACTTTTTTTTTTTTTTTTTTTTTGACAAATGAGATAGAAGTTCTTAGAAATGATGTTAATATGATCTTATCATATTTTTTAACTCAATTTATTTTCCTAAATATCTTTATCACATTAATTTGTAGAAATTTATATCAATGCTAGTTTCTGCTTTAAATGATTAAGCAAAGCTACTACTAAAACTACCTAAAATGAATAAAATAAACCTGTTTCTAGGTACTTTACTGCCCCATAATCCCAGAATAATAAATGAGATAAAAATGGTTAAGTACATATTAAAGATTTCTCTTCACCATAATATTTCAACTTTGTTGCTCTTTGACCTGCTTCATTATCATTATTTTCCTGTGAAATAGTAGAGAAGAATGGGTGAATAAAATCATTTTGTCCCGCTTCTCTAGTGCCTTTTTCAATGATGCAATTAGCATGAGATCTTTAGCACTCTTACCTGAAATGGTTGACCAAATAGTATCAGCACATCCTTGTTTAAATACTTCGTCACAGGGTTTTGTTTAATGGGAAAACTCAAAGGCATAGCACTCATGTCTCCTGCATGTTTGACACAAATCCACAAAACTGATAGTCATAGCTTCAGAGTATCCCACAGTGGCACAAATAGCCTCTCATTCTGGTGGAATATTGTTTTAACATGACAAACTGTATTTGAGAAATAATATGATTACCCGTGGATAATGCTCTTGGCCTCATTGTGGTGATTAAATAGATGCTCAGTTCGCAGCGACTTCTGCAGCCCTCTGTTAAGCGTGACCTTTTCTCCTGGCTGCAATGCACCATGGCACATTAGCATGTGTTCTGCTCATTACAGCAAGAGGTGATTGCTGCCCTGAAAAATGTCAGATATTCCACTTAGTACATGATCCGCTTTTCTCTTCCCTTGGCCTTAACCTACTGTCACTGAATATCCTGAACAAATGCTGAAGACAGTTGGCAATATCATAGAAAAATTGATCTCAGCATCTGGCACAATGTGTTTAGCACAAGATAGCACTTTAAGAGCAAGTGTTGTGCCTCTGTCTATCTTTCTTCCTTTTCCTTGCATAAATATTTCTGTCTCTAATTCTTAATTTTCCATATAGTTTGGGGAGCATAACGCTAAGGTGCCATAACTAAGGTTCAGAATGAGTTTGTCATATAAAGCAGTAATAAAAAGACTGTATGTATGCACAAAAAGCAAAGTCTAAAAAGACAAGTCTTGCTTTACAGCTTAAAGCCCATTTTCTTGAGTGTTCTATCAAGCCTTTTTTTCTCTTTGGTGGTACGTGGCTTTGTCATGACAGAGAAGTGGTATGACCACACCACAAGTAACACTGGAGATGGAAACCCGATCTTGTTACCCTGAAATTAAATATGGATTAACTTCATTAGTCGCAGTGGAGATATTTGAAGCCAACAGCATTATAAATTTTATTTCATCAGAATCTCATTATAGAGAGATGCAGTACTCTTCAAATTAAAAAGACAATATTTTTGGCGTGGCAGGGACAATAGGATATAGGACAGTGCTACTTACCTCAGCCCTTTCTGCTCATGGTGATGCTCTTTATGCTACCATATCCCATGTTTACAGGCCTGTTTTCCAGCGACATATATATATAGCCTTACTAAAGGGCAATTGCCATTGCTACTGCACACTGCAAGAAGTGTTGGATCAGATGCTGTGTTCTGCATCTCCTTATATGAGAAACTGGAAATGAATGAAGTACTGTAGATCTGATAGAAGGGCTGGTAGAGGATAACAAAGGATACGTCTCTTTAAGAAGTGAAGAGTGTGTAAAAGGGTCCAGTGATTTTATGAGAACCAAGCAGGTTTCTCAAATGAATACTGTTTTACCTTCAATCCTACCACAAAAGCTCTTCTAGGAATGCTACTGAAGTGTGGCCAATATATTACTGAGGCATTAGTTTATCTCCCATGGAAATGCTGACTGGCTGAGCAACTGGCAAGCTTATCCTTGAAATCCTAATGCTTTCAGACTTTGTGCAACCTTTTTCTGGGGAATTGAAGGTGCCATGCAGCTGGCTTGTATATGAGAGACTCCTGCTTCTCTGCAGTGCTCGCTGCTGTTCTGTACATGTTAAGCATCCTTTACAGTACCTACATAAAAGAGGGAGCTTGTAACTCTGTATTTTCTTTTCACATGAAGTAAAACATTGAGCTCACTCTCTATGGATTTGGGGGTCTGATTCTGATTTTGCACCAGGATTAAATTAATCAAAATTGAGTATAAATTTAATTAAATTAATTAAAATGAAATTAATCTTGCTGATTTAAATGAGCTTCTAGTAATGTAATAAATACGTAATTAGGGAAGGGATGGAATTCTATGTTAGAAAGAGCATGGATTTTAGTCTGATCATACATAACAGCAAAGCTCCTCCTTTCTGTCTATGTAAATAATTCTGCTGATTTCAGTGTAAGATTAGAAATAGTTGGTAATTTGACCTTTTGAATCTGTTCTAATTGGCTTCCTGCTGCTAAGCAAACTATCCTCTCAGTGTATTCTTTCATTTGGAGAGGCTTATGTCACTTCACTGAAAATAGAGGTCAGATCCTCAGTTTGTGTATATTATCCCATTCCCTTTGAGTTAATAGTTATGTCTGTTTTTTGACTTGGGAGCATATCCCACACTGTCTTATAAACATGTTGAATATATGGAAATAGATAAAAGCAACTAAGTGAAAAGAGACGGTTTCAATATGTAATCAAGTAGATATGCTCAGTTTCTGTTAAAATCTCCAGCACGATCTTTAACACCACATTATTCACTTCAGCGTTTGTTCTCAAGCACTAGGGCTTCTGCTTTAGTGAAGTGTTAATGCTTGATCAAGCCTTGAAGCTTAAAGGTTTTAAACATAACACTGAAAACATCTTCTGAAAACAGCTAAGAGGTGAATCAGAAACTTTGATACTCCAGCGTATCATCTATGCAGAAGAGAGAATCTTTCAAGATGCACTATGAATGCCAACACTCCTTATAATCCCTGCAAGGTGCAAGAAATTGTGATTTCTTGACATTAAATTAATCTTTTCTTAAAAAAAAATAAATATAGGGTGAATAGAGAGCTTAGAAATAAAAAGTGAATTACTGTATTGTTGATGCAGTGGAGCTCTGAAGAATGAGCTGTTTACTGAAGCAATGGATACTTGAGAACAGTTAAGTTAATATTACCTCCTTCAGTTAATCTTACCTTTTACCTGCACATCCTTCAACATATTTTGCATATTTTATTGTTTGAAAAACATGCCTTTGCAACAAATGACTGAAAAAAAAATAAAAATAAAAGCGTTCTGAGAACTAATCATTTCCCCAGTCCTGCAATAACCCCCTTAGTTATTGTCTGGACAGCTAGTATCAGATTTTGTTGCATAATGAAGATTTTCCTTGTGACTGCTATGAGGTCTACCCAGAGCCTTCTCTTCTCCAGGCTGAACAACCCCAACTCCCTCAGCTTTTTTTCAAAGGAGCTTCAACCCTCTGATCATCCTCGCAGTCGTCCTCTGCAACAGGTTCATGTCCTTCTTATGTTGGCAGCCCCAGAACTGAACACAGTACTTTAGGTGGGGGTCTAGTTCTGTATGCCACATCTCTGTCAAGGTTGTTTGCTGTTCCTCCTGAAAGCTATCAGCAATTAATTTTGTTCTTTTAACAGAATCACAGAATGGATGAGGTTGGAAGGGACCTCTGAAGATCATCTAGACCAATCCCCCTGCCAAGGTAAATTACATGACAGACAGTATGGTGATGCCTGCTGTAAATTTTTATCTATGATATTTAGCATGGGATGTCAGACTGTTCTGATGCCCTAACTAATTTCCAGAAATTTTCCAATCAGAAAATCTGGTATGATGACTAGAAGGAATTGAGAGATCTGACTCCTGACCCAAGCTAGTTCATTTCAGCAACCACAACTCTTTCATTTATTTGCACCATTTTTAAATCAGGGCTGTAAAAAGGAATGTTGTTGAAAACTTCTAGGGAACTTTTGGACACTAGCCATTTGCTATGTACTGGAGTCTGTGAGTTGAATCAAGGTGGTTTTTATGTCCTTGAGGAAGTCACTGAACCTCTTCTTGCTTCAGTTGCAAGGATTAGTTCATTCTTGTTTGAAAAATACTTTGAGATTCTCATCTGGATGGAGTCATAAAAGTGCAAATTATAAACAGCACACCACAGTATATGGCTCAGCAAACTAAAGAAGCACTGAGAGAAATATACAACTGAGTGCTATCCAGGTATTGCTAAATCATCTTTATGTCCCTAGGGATTGTACTGCTGAAGTGTGGAAGTCTTTTTTTCTTTGAAATACATTGGAAAAAAAAAAGAATAAATTGTTTACTTGCAAGATGAGTGTCACTTTGAAAGTCTTCATATCCACATTTTAAGTATTGCAAGTGAAATGTGGTGCTACATTATTCACATACAACTTATCACATTTTTTCCAGAAATACTGAAAAAAAAAAAAAAAAAAGTTTAACATATTGTTGGAAAAATTTCCACATCCTGGGTTAAAAGTCTGAGAAGGCATCTTACTTGAATAGAAAAGTATACAAATACAATTATATATCATTCCTTCTCATTTCTTTTGCTATGCTTGTGTGAATGGAACAAATCTGTTGATTCCTGACACATGGTTAGTTTAAAAAATGTGATAGACCAAATGTCAAAATCTTTCTAAATGCCCCCTCCCTCCTTTTCATATCTTTATATTTCATTACTGTCTTTTACCTAGCCCTCTTTTTTCCTGATCTGAAAAGAAATATTCAATTCAGAAAACTTCTGTACTTTACAGCAAGATTTAAGCAACTTAAATATATAGTTGGAAAGGTATTGACAGTCTGCAAAGAACAGCATTTAGAGGAACGTTCCTTTTAGCATTAGCAGTATATTTGTGAGCAGATTGTGGTTTACTCAGATAGGGTTTTGAGTTTTTTCAGCAAGTGTTTTTGAATGTTTACACTATTGATTGACAATGAATATTCAACGTTTAAGCTCTGTGCCTACGAGCTCTGTGCCTACAGGCTATCGATCAGAAGCATTTTATAATGTTTTTTCTACTCCTTGATTAGACAAACATGCAGGCACTCTGGCACAAATAATTGTGTGGGTGAAACTGAGGCTTATTTGCCAGGAACACTCTTTCTTGGGTTTTTAAAGTTTGTCCAAAAACTTAGGTCGAAAAAAAAAAAGGTGAATCAAACATTTTCATATAACCAACCCAAAGGCCTTGAGCAGGGTTGAGAAAATACTTAAAATGTTCATATTAATAGTTGCAGACATACTTCTTTTAGTGTTTTCCTAGCTGTATTAAAAGCAGAGCAGAAGATGACAGAATATGTAGATCTAAGTAACCACATATGTAAATAGCAGTAGTATTAAAGATTACTGCCTACTTGGAGAGAAGCATTTATGTTGCTCCTAATCCTTCAGCCGCATCTACAGAAACTGTTGGGTTTGACCATGCCGGTGCTAGCAGGGATATGGTTTGCACTGCCTCCTCCATGACAGAGCCCTTAAGTAACATGTCTAGTGCCTCTAGGCAGCAAGCTACGATGCATCTGAAAAAGGGATATAGCTTTAGTTTCCAACAAAAGCATTGCAATCAGTGTCATGCTGAGGACTGGGAAAGTTATTAACTTAGGTCTCCTTAGAGCAAGAAATGCTGCACCATTCCTTATGGTCTGTGAAAGCCCCTGGTAAAAAGTAAAGAATATGAAAGGTAGTGAAAACACTGTTCAGACTCTGATTTGGCTCCTTTAAACTTGTCAGCTTTATGTCATAAGCTCACTTTGGTTCATGCAGGGGGTCAGGAAGAAGAGAAAGAATTGTGCTATTGAGCCATCTGGGAAATATCAAGCTGTCAGGCTCTGAGTGTGGAAACCAGTGGAGCTGCTGAAGTCAGGTAGCATGAGACAGTGTCTCTTCTCTTCTTCACAGTATTGACTAACTATGATTGCAGCTACATGGAGAAGCTGAGGCTCAGGCCTCACTGAGAAAATGAGAAAGGTAGATATCAATAAAAGACCTCTCACATTCTTTAGCACAACATTGTTAGAGTCAGAAGGAAGGTCAGTTGACTTTACCCTAGCCCAGGTTTTATCTACTGTGTCTGGGTATGTTCTCTCTGTACATCTTTACCAGAGCTCATAAAGTGGCTTGTACCAGGAGCAATGCAAACTGAATTATTTATTGCACTTAATGTAACTCTTCTTAAATGTTTGGGAACTGTGAGAGTATTTGTTCATACTTACTTGCCAAAGGCTGAAGGTTGCAAATAATGTGATGTTCTTTGAAGTCTTTCTTTTCACAGTGAAGTGAAAACAAGGATCCATTGAAACCAAATGAGAATTTTTCTCCTGAAATTGGCAGACCTAGGACACAAAGTATGGATTAGTCTTCCAGATTGGGCTGCTGAAAATTTTCATACTGGTAGATAACTAAATAACAAATGACAAACAATACAATTTTCTTGCATAAAGTCTTCATACATCTTTTTTTTTTCTTTTTTTTTTTTCTTTTTTTTTTTTTTTCTTTTCTGGTGTTCTGAGCAGTTCAGCTGACTAATATGACACCCCTTCTATTGATTTGCTTCCTCTAACATTCAGTAGTGGTCACAATGTCCACAGTGGATTTGTCTGTTGGTAGGGACCATCATTTTGAGGCTATTTGGAACAGGGCTATCAATATTGGCACTGTAAGAAAAAACAGGTGCTGTAGCTGTAGTGAGCAGTGAGCAAGCAGGCTGATATATCCGGACAAACTGAGCTGCCTTGCAGAATAACAAGCAGATGGGTAGAATACCTTTGCTACACATGAATCACTGCTACAGTGGTTCCCTTTCATTTATTTGGCTATGTTTTCTCTCAAGCACATCTGTGCTACAGCCATTTTTCACCTCTGTTTATTTGCCAGTATAAGACATATAATACCATATTTCTCTTGCTCAAACAGAAAATAACATTGAAAACCTTTCTTTCATGTAGCAGAATATACAGAGTGCTTTGAAGGTCCTTCAGAGAGACAGTTGTAGTGATCTAAGATTTCAACAACGAGCACTCAAGGACATAGGTTGAAATTCTGGTCTTGGCCTTGAGCTTTGCTTTTACCTGTTCTTGTAGGTTGTTTTTTGTTTCCTTTCAGTTTTGAAGTTGCTGATATAAGATAACCATGCTTTCCACAGTCTCTCTTAGTTACAAACTTTGCCACAGAGAAGGAAGTACAGGCAACACTAAAAAAAAAAAAGGAAAAGTGTGATTATAATCTTTCCATGGGGCAGTAGACCATTGCAGAAACCAGAATCATGTTTGCATGCATTTGCCTTGATCACAGTTTCATAGAATCATAGAATTTATTTAGTTTGCATCACTCTTGCTGTAGTTCTGCTGTGTATTCCTTCTGTCACAGTGTATACCATGTCAGTGTATACCATGGTCATGCAGTCATGACCAGTTTTGGATTACTGGGAGAGGCTTCTGATAGCCTCTGGACCCTCTCTGCTAGCCACAAAGGGTCACAAATGGTGGCAAATCAGTTCTAAAAAATCTAGGCTAGATCATTAAAATCTGGCAGTAGTGATTAAAAATCACTATGCAGTTAATGGAAGGTTTGGAAAAGGCTTTTTCTTGAATCCGAGGGTGATTATTTTTCCTCTGATTTGTAAATAAGCTTACATATTGCTCTGACTTGCAACACAGCTATTCCTGGTTCTCATTTGTTACATCTCATTATATCTTGCACTTTGTTTTACATCTCTTGTACTTTTTACTTTATCCTGAATGCAATTAAAGTGCTTCTGGCATGCATTTGTGTATCATTATTGATATATTTCAAAGTAGGCTTATTTCTCATCTTCTCATTTTCACACTGCTTCTTAGAATCTTTCTATGGAAAGAGAACATTAGGCCCAATTCCTAAAGGATGTAACCCAGATACCAAGGGCACATATTTATCTGCTGTTTGTCTATGCAAAACTACAATCCTAAATATAAATACTCATCTGTTAGTTATTTTCATGCAAAAAAGATGATGGATGCATCCACCATCCACAAAGCTCTTTTTTTTTTTTTTTTTTTTTTTTCCCAATTGCTCTGGGGAAGAGCTCTGTGATGCTGAATTACTGTAGAGTGGAAAAGGAACAATACATTATTTTTGTCAACAAGAACAATAACAGATGCAAAAACTTAAATCATTTATACCGATTATTTACTGATTTTATATATTTATTATTTTACTGATTTAATGTCTTCGGTTTGGGATTGTTTTGGCCTGGAAGTCTATATCTTTTTGGGGGGTGCTTTGGCAAAAATTCTGTTGTTTTGGGAGGCTAGGATAACCACAACACCAGGACTTGAAAAGGTCAACAATTTCCACAGATTCAATCATTCTCACTTTTCTTCATCTTTTCGTAGAGAAAATTGCTTCTTGAAAAGACTCTTGATGCATATTTCTGTTGTGTTGAGGTTGTAATGCAGAGCACCAATTTCATTAACTTATTGTGGCTATACCTGAAAACTAAGCCACAGCTTGAGATGATTATTCTGAAAAACTTGGGGCTCATAGTCTGCATTCATACTGATTACAGACTGAAGTTTAAAGACTATTTTGTTTTTGTTGTGCTGGAGGCCTAGGAACAAGTTAAATGTCTTCTAAACTCAGTGGTAAAACTTCTTTAGGCTATATGTTCAGTCTTGTATCTATAAAACTAAGCCTGTGAGAGCCATGATGAAAGGGACAGGTCTGTGTGAGAGAACATGGGAACTGCCAAATTATAAATGAACAAATTAGAGTGGTACTTTAGAACAAATTAGAGTGGTACTTTATTACAGTTAAGCCACAACATAAGAGAACAAGACCACCCTGTAAGACAACTGTAATGTTTGATACAGGTAACAGAGCACCAAAGCCACAGCAGGTTTTGATTACTTAAAGGAAATCAATTAAACAATTTTCAAGGACTGCTAATGACAACTTGCTTTGGGAAAGCACTCAAAGCACAGTCCCAATACCAAGTGAACTGCAGTCAAAATGTGTGTAGAGAGTTAGTAAGCAAGAAAATATGTTTAAATTGTCTCAGTAGATTATTTACTCAGCTTTTAAGGAATGTGAAGATTACAAGATTATAAAAATGTTTTGTGGATTAACTGAGGACATTCTGAAACTCTCTAGTCATGTCTATTTTTGGTTGGAAAAGGTATATCTCTGTTCTGCTGCTATTAATGATTGCTCTTTTCGTGTGGAGAATTTCTGAAAAAGCTTTCAACTCTCATGTCAGGGAGCATTGAAATCAACGTGGGATTCACAAAGTACCTGTTCTGTTGAAACCAGCTATTACCTTTGCTTCAGTGTCTTATCTTCTAAAAGAAGTGATCTTTGCAAATTAAGAAATAAGGTGCATATACCATAGAGATTTTTGGTGGTACATTCATTTTCAAAGTTTTAATGGTTTCTTCAGTCTTTATCTTCAATTTCTCCTTTCAAGAGACAGACAGTTTAAGCAGGGTTTGTTTATCTTTTGGGGTTTAAATGAAAGTAGGAGACTGCATGTTGAAACACATGCTTGTAATAATGAAGTAAAAATACCAAGACATTGTAAAATGCTAAAAGAATACCTTGTGATATATTCACTATATTACACAGACTTGAATTTGACTGGGTTTTCCAAGGTATCACTGCACTGACATGTTCATGTATTAGTGGAAGTGACCTTGGCTCTCCATGACATTGCAGGCCTGAACCTGTCCTTTCCACAGACATGGCTAGGACTGGGTAGATGTTTCTTTACCAAATCTTGCCCACAGAAAAGTACAGATTTCCTTCCCCAAGCCTTTCTTCATCCCCTGTAATACTATACGGTTACTTGTCCTGCCACCCAGAATGATAAGAATAGGATAATGCTTTTTTTTCTTCCTGTCTGTGTCAAGCTCCAACATTGCTTCTTTTGCTTTCCTCTGAAGACTTAGACCTCTGTCTGTATCAGCCAGGAAACAGAGCCCAGATAACTGCCCTCATCCTCTTTTGATTTCCGCAAGCTCCCTTCTTTTGATTTTCTCAGTATCTTCCCCATGCTGTTCCCATTCAGTGATGAAGTGGCAGGGAAGTTTTTTCCCCCTTCTATTGACATGCCACAGTGTCTCAAATCTTATTATTTTCTTGCAGTCTAGTGTAAATCCATGTTTGCCTACATCTTCAGCCTGGTTAATTGTAAAGTAATACTTGCTTTACTGCACTTTTCCCCACTCATTCATAAACATACTCTGTGCCTTTTTCTATATTGTCTTATGTTTGGATAATATCATTTTAGGTTGTTTGATAAGTCATTGCACTTTTCTCATTGATATTCCTTCTTAACACTTACCATTTCCACAAAGCCAAGCGTATGTGAGCCTGTACAAATGAAACCCTCACTTCTGGTTGAACCTCTGTGTGCTTGCTTGAAGGCAGAAGCTGAATGATCTTTTCAGTTTAGGTCTTGTCTTGTCTTCTCTCTCTAACTCACACTAACTGCATCCCCTTGAAAAGCAGGCAGTGAGTTCTTTGAGGCAATGCTTGTGACACACATGAAAACCATAGTGTATCTGGCAAGTAAGATCTTGTGTACCAAGCATAAAAATGTTTATTTGAAAACAAAGTAAATGAAGTGGAGAAGAAAGCAGATGACTGTATCGTATAACTGGCACAATAAAGAGGTTCTTTGGGAGTACTGAATCTGTATGACACCATTTGTGCAATTACCATATGATTGTTTTCTGTTGAGAAATACCTTCTTTACCTGGGTTATGTTTTGGCATTAGCCATCTGATTTGGTATGCACACTCCCAAACAATCCTATTTTTAATGTGCTGGATTCAACAGGACATTTCTAACTCAGCTCTATTGTTATTACACTGATTAGATACAGCACTGAGAGGCACAATCCCACAGCCTGTGGGATTGAACATGGTTTGGATGAAATTCAAACAGAGATGCTTGTGGGATGACTTAAAAAAACAAATAAAATATTCTGAAAGAGAAACAACAAAATGCCATATTCCAGCTGTGAACATTTGTGGTATTTATATGATTCTGTAGGGATTAGAGGCTATGTGATATTGGGCTGGGAAGTTGGCAGTGGCATGTTTAACAAATAACTAGCCCTAAGACTCTCTGCATGCATTAGTGAAAAGTAATGGTATTGGTCTGGTGACATCTGTTGATAGTTTTTCATTTCATTAAGCCTTGATTCTATCCATTCCCATAATAAATGCATGCTAATTTATGCTTGATCCCATGTGTGTTTGGGTAGGAGAATGCAGGAAACTCTGTTTGACTTACTCCTTTTTCCCCCTTCTGCACCTGGGTTGGAGCAGCCCGGGGTGTATACACAGACTGGTAGATGAGCAGCTCTGCAGAAAGAGATCTGGGACTCCTGGATGACAGCAAGTCACCTGTAGTTTCTAGGCCAGCTGATGAGATGTATGAGAAACTAACTCAAGCTATTTGCAATTCTTCCATTTGTCAGGCATGTTTTCTGACATTTTGTATGCCATTTGTCTCAGCATAACCACTCTCTGTGGTTGGTGCATGCAATAATAATATGTACTCATTTTGCTGTAATATTTTATTTTATTTTATTTTATTTTATTTTATTTTATTTTATTTTATTTTATTTTATTTTATTTATTTTATTTTATTTTATTTATTTTATTTTATTTTATTTAAATTGAGATAATTAATTTCAGATAGTTGCTTTGTGGCAAAGTCCTAGATGGAGTCAAATGGTCCTTACCTTGACATAGCTTGGTGAAATTATTATGTCCTTTTAACTATGGCTGACCTCAGCCAGATATATTAAGACATTATCTACATAGCTGATTTTCTTACAAAATGTTCTAGCTAAATCAGGTTAGTTGTTTTGCCATCAAATAGCCAATTTTTCTTTCTTTCTTTCCTTTTTTTTTTTTTTTTTTTTTTCCCTTTGGCAATGAAAATACAAATTCAATGTACTTGACAGTAGAAAAACTCCATCAGATGGAGTGAGGGTGGTGAAGGTAGAAGCTCGTGTTCCTATGAAGTAACCCATTTGCCTACCAAAACCCCACTGATTTTATTTTTTTTCCCTTATCCATAGTTGATTCTGGTTTTGTGAATATTTTTTATGATTTATGTTTCTGTTTGTATTTGTTGGGAAATCCTAGCAGGTGTTGTGCAATGGAACAGAACCTTTCTGGATTATTTGATTCATGATTCTGGAGAATTCACACACCAAGGATTTGTTTATAGACATTTGCATGTCATCTTTACTACCTCCTGAAAAAAAAAAAAAAAAAGTCTAAAAAAATCCTTTCTGTATCTGTAGATGTTGAAATTTCGTACACTTTTATCCTCCTTGAAGAAGAAATTCCTTTTTTTTTTTTTTTTTTTTTTTTCCTTCTGCATTGGTAATATACTTAGTAAATTCCCTTTTTTCCTCTGCATTGGTACAACAACACCTACAACAGTAATTTGTTGATAGGTGTAGGACATCAGCTCTGGTGATGGCATAATCTGCAGCAGAGTGAGGGATTGGAGTGTGAGGTTCACAATGCTTGGGTGGGGCCAGGAGAAGTAGTGGGATGTTTAAACGTGATGTATTGACCATTAACATTTTTGTTGCTGTTCTTGTTGTTGTTTTTTGTTTGTTTGTTTATCTTCCTCTGGAAAAGAGATGAAATGAGGAGAGTTTAAATGATGAACACAAGGTCATGCCAGGATCCTGGTACAGAGTCAGGAACTGAGTACGACTCTTCATGTCTTATGCATCTGAATGAAAGACTTTTTTTTTTTTGGTTATGAAATGTTCTTCTGATCATCTCTATGATGTCATTTCAGTCATAGCAGAAAGTTATGTGATGGCCACTGAACTGAATGTTTCACTTTTATAGTTCTTGCTCACTGTTTGTATGGGAATGATCTTTCTTAATTCCTCTTCTCCTTTCCCTGTTGTTTCCTGTACCTGAAGTGTACCCAGTTGTGCAATGAAATTACACATTTAGAGAAGCTGAGAAAGGAGGAAAAATTTTGCTACTACTTCCCCAAAAATGAATAATTCTTCATGTATGTTTAAAAAATCCCGCAATAACAAAATACACAACCAATGAAACAAAAATAAAACCAACTGAAGAAAACTTTTTCATATTAAGCAGGTACAAAATACAAAGATTGAGATTGGGAGAACATAAAATAAATTGTTTGCATAATGTAATTGCTAATGATGCTTTATTTTTAACACATGAATTCCTTGATGTTTCTAAACAAAAATCACATAAAGTACAGAATAAATTATCATAAAGCAAATAAAACGGAGTGGAAAGTCTTGCATAACACCTAATATGAAGTCTCAAAAACATGATTTCAAACATGACATTTTTAAACAATTCAAAATAATTCATTTGGAGTTCACTCCAATTCAGTTATATGTTAAGTCATTTTTAGAAAGTCATTCTCATTTAACTACTTTTGCATATTGCAGATTGTTACCTAAGGAAAAAATGTGTAAGATTTCTTGCTGATGATCTAAAGAATGTGAATAAGATAGCTGGCAGATGGCTTACAGATATCATTCTGAAATATCTTATACTGACAAATAGCAACGGTGTGTATAATTAGTACTCTGCAGATGGTATGCAAAATGATCTGCATTGTCTTAGTGCAGGAATTCTTTTTCTTTTCTTTTTTATTTGACCGACCGACTATTTTTCAGAGACAATTTTGAAAACATGGCTTGTAGTGCCATTCAGAATAGATCCAGCTGTAGTTGAGAATGTATTTCCTGTCTGGTTCTCTGTCTGAACAGCGCTGAGGCTTTGGGGTCCTGGTCCATGTAGAGAGTGTGCTGCCACAATGTAAGTAACAATGACACATAGGTAGATTATATTAGGCTTACATAAATTTTGCAGACTTCTAAAGAGATGAGATCCAGAGGCAGGGTACAGCAGAGTCATTTAGCTTTTGTTTCTTTGAATTTAATAAATTATCAGTTATTTTCAGGCATGCAATGTATTTGCAGGCTAAAAGTTCTTTCTGGCACAAATGATTGTACTTGTACCTTCATAATGTTGATCCTTGATGACGTTTTTTCATCCAGATATTGGCAAAGGCAACTGGCAAAAGTAAACTTTGGTGGCCTCCTATTGTAATGATGCTACTACTATTTTTTGGTGTTATAATACCAGTAAAGAGCCTTCGTCACTGATCAGTGCTCATTGTCTTAGGAAATAGTTCACACAAAAAATAATTTTCTACCTAATGTAGACTAGAGGCTACAGGTGAGCACATCCAGCTACTAGAATGAGAGGAAACAGGAAAATGATACTTTTATGATTTTAGTGTATGACTTTTTGCATATACTACGGCTGAGGAGAATACACAGTTTAGAGGAATGAAGACATAAGGCACAGTGGTACAACAAATTGATTCATTTGAAAAATAGAAAAACAACAACATGGCAAATAAATGATGGCAGGAGGGGTCGCAAACCAAATAGGAACTGGAAATAGTCTTTTAACAGGTAATGAAAGATTATAGGGGAAGTGTGCTTTATGAAGCATTTTAAAAGAGAAAGAAGAAAATTAGTTTATGACTTTTGTGGTAAAGAAAGGAGACCATAGAAAGATACAAAGTGAAAAAGCTGCTGTAGTTGAAGTAATTGCCTATGAATATGATTTCAGTGAGCAAAATGGAAGTGAGAGCGTGGAAGTGATTTTTAGTAGCATGACAGTAGCTAGACAGGAAGGATTATAACTGAAAAATCTTATGCAAGAAAGCACTACAGAATTTGGATGAGAGCTCAGAATTGGAGGCGAGACAGGGTTTTATCATCCTGAACTACAAGCAAAGCGGTGAGTTACAGGGATCGAAAAAAAGAGAAAGGGCTTGTGGAATGGACAGGTCAGGAACTCTTTTTAGGTTTTGTTGCACCTCATGGCTATCAATCACTGAGAAGTTGGCTGAGATAATGAGTTTTGCTAGGGACAAATATGGACTATACACAGGTATTTGAGGTTATAACAAGGTGAAGATATTTGCATTTCTGATCTTATGTCAACCTGGGATATGCTTTAGAAGAACTGGCTCCTGGCAAAAATGAGTGGAGTTAGATGGAGTTAGACAAATGCACTTGGTGATAATATGAGAGTAGAGAGAAAGAAAGAATAAAATAACAGAAACCAGAGAATTTGGTACCAGGAAGGGCATATATCAAACCACATGAAAATGGAGTCCTTGCTTGAAAATGAATATTATGAAGCAACCATTAGGGACTAGCTCTGCAGAGCATGTGGGCAAGAAAAGCAGAAGCTAGGTAAGAAGGGGTTGAGGCTGAACTGTAGAAAAGAGATTCCTGATATCCAGTAGCAGCAGTGTATTTAAGGATCTTGGAAGTGAAAGGTCAAAGAGGAATGTGACAAAAGAAAAGAGACAAATGAGGTCATAGGTAGAGAAAGAGCAAACATGCTGCAATTGGAGAGGAAAAACAGCAGGGAGAGAGAGTGATTTCAAAGGGAGAAGAACAACAAGACAGAGTCACTGGGACATATGAAGGATTAGTGAAGAAAAGGAAATGCTAAATTCTTCATCTGTTGGAAGAAGGAGAGCAAAAGAGGAAAGGAAGCAAGTGAGGAAGAGGTCATAATGCATTGTATCAGTGCTCCCTTGAAATAAGACACTCAGCTCCTGTGCAGAAACAGGAGCTGAAGTGGGAATATCTATTTGAGCAGCCAGAAATGGTGAAAAGTTTGCAAGGATTATAGAAATGTGCAACAAGATCCTCAGATGACACTCCTTACAGTGAGCATGCTGGAATTTACCAAAAGGACTTGTAAATTCAATAGCCAAGTTTTATTAGAACAGAAACTAGAAGAAAATCTTTGAAAATAGAGAAAACTTCAGTTGAGACAGATAAAAAGGGGTTGTAAACAAATCTGCCCCTTTCTCCTCTGCTCTTGCAGGGCAGTAGTCTTCTTTCATGCTTGCTTTTTAACAACTTGGAGTGCTTCCTCAGAGACTCTCTGCAGGTCATTTGGTGTCTCTTTATTCCTGTTACATCTGAGGCATGTGGCTGTTTCAGGTAACATCAGCCTTTGCTGGATTCTGTGGATCTGTTTCTTCTAGTTACAGGATCTCCATGCCAACATCTTGCACTCTATGGACAATTTGCTTCCCATAGTCTGTATACTTGTTACCAGAAGGTCCACCTGACCCAGTTGTACTCTGAAAATAAATGCATACAACAACAGCAAAATAATCATCATCCATGACAACACGGATTATGTTCAAGTGAAAGGAGAGATTTGCTTAATTATTTCAATGCTGACAGGACAAATCCATCGTATACATCTGATCTTGTTTTTTCAATCAGAAATGTTGAGAAAGCAGGAAGGGGATCATGAGGTTGTACTGGGATTGCCAGGTTAAAAGATGAAAGAAAGGAGGAGAGAAGAGATAGTCAGGCCTATGTCAGCATCTGAGAGCAAAGAGGAATTAGTCATCAGGGTGGAGAAGTTCACAGTGCTGGAGCGTGGAAATTGGTGCCACCCAGGGTGAGAAAGCCCAAGGGAAGGGTAGGCAGAGAAGTCAGAGTGGGGAATCACTACTGTAAAAGAGATGAGAGGCAGCAAGAACAGTGTGTCCTGACATGCTGCAATTACTGGAGTGGGATGACTGAATAAGAGACATGAGGAGCCATTCAGATGTGGGTTGTATGGGTCACGAGTGTGAGAGCTGAATTCACCTGGGATTACAAGCACAGTTTGTGGCAGGGAAAAGGTAGAATATGGTGGAGAAAGTCAGTACTGCTCAGAAGCAGACAAAGGAGAGAAAGGTGTTTGAGCAGCAGACAGTGGCAGAGAACCTGAACAGACAAGTTTATGGTACGTTTATGGTACATGTATATGATCTGATGTGAGAGCAGACAGCTCTACAAGGGAGAGATGCTGCATATTCAGGTAACAAGAGCAGTGCTAGATAAAGCTGAAATGTCTGTAAGTGTTGGCCATCTGCTGTCAAATACCTGTATGCACTACAGGTCTTATAAGCCTGCAGTCTTCCATTATTATTCTCTGCACTGGCTTTACTTTCTGTCATCTGTCATTAGAAAGGACAAGTAGCTGATGGCATGTATTTCAGCAGTAATGAATTCTGTTTTGGAAACCAGGACCAAGGTGGACAATGTGGTTCCGCTCAACTAGAGGGGAAGACATACAAGAAGTGGCTGAGGTCACTTGGCCTGTTCAGCCTGGAAAAGAGGAGACTGAGGGGAGACCTCATTGCGGCCTACAGCTCCCTCACAAGGAGAAGTGGAGGGGCAGCTGCCAGTCTATTCTCTTTAGTGACCAGTGATAGGACCCAAGGGCATGGTGTCAAACTGTGACAGGTGAGGTTCAGGTTGGATATCAGGAAGAGGTTCTTCACTGAGAGGGTTGTTGTGTACTGTAAGAGAATCCCCAGGGATGTAGTCACGGCGCCAAGCCTGTCAGAGTTTAAGAAATGTTTGGACTATGCTCTCAGTCATATGGTCAGAATTTCTGGGTAGAAAAGTGTGGTGCCAGGAGTTGGACTTGATGATCCTTATGGGTTCCTTCCAACTCAGGGTATTCTATGCTTCTGTGATTCTAACTCACGTGTACGCAGGCATCCAGTGCTGGAGTATATCTGTTCAGAGTGAAAACAACTGGAGAAAGAGCTGACAGCTAAATAGGAGTAGGCCTCTCAGTCTGGGAGATGAGGAGGACCCTAGGAAGAGCCACCTGAAAAAAACTATGTTGGGATTGCATGCCTCTTGGAGAGAAGAGACAATTCAGTTGAAAACAGTGTGTTAGATGCAAATTATAGCAGTCTGGTTTTGACAGCAGGTTCAATAAACCTGATTGATTCACCACCACCCACCCCAGCATGCAGTCAGAGCATTATATTTTAATACTTCTTTGTCGCTTTCTGCTGCTACAGTTATACCCTCCTCCACAATATGAGGTCAGCTGGATTTATTGCTCACTGAGAGTGAATTGAACACTGGAGATTTAATATGTTTTTGGTTCTTCAGTGTCCAGGTCTAATGTGCATAATTTTGCTGCTATTATTCCTAGTGAGGATGAATATACCTGTGTTGATTCTGGCATTTAGCGGAACTTCAGAGAGCTGTCAGAACAGCATACCCAGGAAGACATCCTCTTCTAGTTCTTCTCTTACACTCATGTCAGGAGTAACGTCTTGGGCCATTCCTGTCAATAGATATCAACATCTCTTCAGCCAGTGATACCCGTTGCTCAGCCTCTCCTTGCATTCAGATGGACAGCTTTGTTTTTCCCATGTCCGACTGTGTTAAATGTGGTCTCCACCATTATTTACAATGGATTTACTCTGAGCAGTGAGTAGACTTAAGAAGAGGCCTGAAAACTGCCTTTGGGTCCAGAATCTATGGGAAATGCTTAAATTAACTTGAATGATGGGATTATCACATACAGAATCATAGAATTGAAGGGGTTGGAAGGGACCTCAAAAGACCATCAGGTCCAATCCCCCTGCCGAAGCAGATTCCTTAGAGCAGGCTGCCCAGGTAGGCGTCCAGATGGGCCTTGAATATCTCTAGAGCAGGAGATTCCACAACCTCCCTGGGCAGCCTGTTCCAGTGCTCCATCAACCTTTTTGTGAAGAAGTTCTTTCGCAAGTTGGTGTGGAACTTCCTGTGCTCTATCTTGTGGCCATTTCCCCTTGTCCTGTCCCTGCAAACCACTGAAAAGGGTTTGGCCAAATCCCTCTGTCTCCCACACCTCAAGTATTTAAACACATTGATGAGATCCCCTCTCAGTCTTCTTTTCTCCAGGCTGAACAGACCCAGGTCTCTCAGCCTTTCTTCATAAAGAAGATGCTCCAGACCCTGTATCATCTTTGTGGCCCTCCGCTGGACTCTTTCCAGGAGATCCCTGTCATACATTCTTGAGGCTTGCACAGTTTGTGGTGCATTACATTATAGAGTGATAAACTGTACATCTTTAAATATTCCTTTAGTTATATTGAATATATTGGGCTGCTACAGTTCAACAGAGTTAGATCATCTACAATTCTAGTCTTCAGTTGCAGATGGTCCATTTAAAGCTTCCAGGAGACTGACAATTAACTGAAATCATGATGTGGCTGGTTAAACTGGTTGTGAGTGCATTTTATATTGATCTAATATTTTTGATTCAGTAGCAACCACTGTAATAGCATGAGTGTGCCTTTGTGGACTGCAAAAGAAATGTTAATATACCTCAGAGTCACATACAACAAAACAGAAATAGTTGACATTTTAAAAAAGTTTATAAATATACTGGAGCACAGAACAAGGCAAAGTGATGACTTCATTTATTATATGAAGACTCTGTTTAATGACTTAAACAATTAAAAAGACACTAGAGAAGAAGGTAATGCTCCACTTTGGTACATTAAACTTCTTGTTTATGTTTCTACTTACTGGGTTCTCAGTGTTTGCTGTGATTGTGTTCAGATTGGGAATATTTTCTAGTTCCTAGAAGGGAAGAAAATGATAGAAACACTCTTTGACTGGGGAGTGTTTCAGACAAAAAATAGCTTAAGTTGTGTGTGGGGGTGTGGCACTGAATGTCAAAAACTGAGCCTCTCAACTTCCAAGCAGAAACCTCCTACTTGCTAGGCACAACCAGTATGTGGTGATTTTAAATTTTGAAAAACTGGACTAAACTGAAGCAACATGGCCTGACTCTTCCTGTTAATAAAGGTATGTGAGACAGACCCACCAACAAGGAAAGCAATTGTATCTTGTGCTTCTATGCGTAGACTACTTAGATTAGAAAAAATGGAGACTTTGGAGTCTGGGAAAAGAGAGCTGTAAGGACAAAAAAAGAAAAAAAAAAATCCCCAAAGGAAGAAGTGGTCTCAGAAAGAAGTGGGTGGTTTTACCCTGCTGGGCAGCTGAACACCACATCTGCTCTCTTTCCACCTCCTCATAGGAAAAGGGGGAGAAAATATAATGAAAAAGGGCTAAAGGGTTGAGATAAGGACAGAGAGATCACTCAACTATTATTGTTATGGGTAAAACAGACTCAGCATAGGGAGATTAACAAAATTTATTACCTATCATTAACAAGGTAGAACAGTGAGAAAGTAAAAACTTCTCCTTCTCCATATACATTCTTCTATCTCCTCCCCTGAGTGGCTCAGGGGAATGGGGAAAAAAGCAAAAGATTCTTCAGCCACATATATATTTATATAAACACAAAGAACAATGAGTGAAGAATTGTTTGCTATACAGTGAGGGAGAGAGAAAACATAATCCATGCATAGCTAGGAATTGAAATGAATGGTTTGTGTTGGGATTTAGCAGGCCTGGGATGTTGACCATCTCAGCAAAGGCAAGACGGCTAACAGGACTGAAGTTATGTAAATAGAAATTATCGTTTCCGAGATGGGAACCCAAAGAGCTTAATCTTTTCAAGCCCGGAGACCAACTAATTTCTGTCCCACAATGCTGAAAGAGCTGGCACATGAAATTGCAGGACTGCTGGTGAATATTTTTAATAAACCTCAGGGGAGAATGGATATGAGTACAGAATATCAAATGTACTACCTTTATTTAAGAAGGGATAGGAAAAGTGATGTGGAAAAGGACAGGCCATTAATCTCACCTCAGTTGCATGCATGGCTTAGAACAAAGTTTGAAGGAAGGACTAATTAAGACACATGAGAAAATGGGCAATGGGATAAAGCATAACCTGGCTTTACCACAAGTAATCTAAAGAAAAGGCAGGCACCTGTTTTTTTTTTTTTTTTTTTTTTTTTTTTTTTTTTTGTCTCAAAGAAGAATGCTCAGAAATTTGAAAGACTGCTTCTAAGCACCTACTCTCTGGAGAAGATTCTTAATTATCACTCCTTAGAGGCTCAAACTTCACAGTGGTTGTACTCAGCATTTCCCTCCAGAAGTCCCTAAAGTTTCCTGCTGAACAAACTGATTTTTAGTAGTCATTTAAAACATAGTTATGGTTTCCTCTCTGCATACCAAACACCAAAACCTAGAAGCAAAACTAAGGCTTACTATGATGATAAGATGTTTTATATGTTTTTTACTGCATTATTTTATTTTTAATGTTGCTAATTGTTTTGTGTATCTGCAGTTGAGTGTCCTCTCAAAACAAGGACAATGTGTACTGAACCAGCCAAAGCATCAAAATAATTTTTAGGAGGCTTAATTTGGTTCAAAACAAAAAGTCAGCATTTAACATCTTTGAAATGCTTCTTAGGAGCAGCCCTCAATCTACATCATTAAAAACAACCAGTTGGTCAAGTAAGCAAAGTGAAGAGAGCATTTTTCTGTAAATGTCAAGGAATTTAACTGTAGTATTCCAGCATTACTTAGAATATGTTTAGACTATGGGTATTTTTATGACTTTATTTTGTTGTAATGTCCAGAGAAATCATAAAGGAAAGTCAGATTGTATTAAGTGCGATCTCAGCCTGTTTGTACTTTTCAGTTGAGCTCGGGCATTTCTACAATACACTCATCTGCAATACCACTGTGGCAACCTTGGCTGAAGCATGCTTGGTACAGCTGCATTTCATGTTGTATCATATGTTGCTTTTCTTTTTCCTTAAATTTCTAGATCTGTATGTAATAGTAACCATGTGTACTGATAGAGATACAGAAAGTAGACTGAATGAAATGCTTCTTGAAAATTTCTGTAATCAGCAAAACATGCTAAAAATGTCTTTCCTTTAAAAGTTAGTTTACACTTTTTGCTCTCTCTAAATGATCCTTATGCATTTTGATATGCTTAGGATATTGCCTCATCAGAGAATTTTAATTGTGAGATCCTTATAGCCGTTACAATTTCTGATTCTGAAAATATTTTTGATTAGCTGCAAGTTTTAGGGACTGCTGAGAAACAAGAAGGACATTGCTGTTTCAGGCTAGGGGAAAGTATCAGCCAGTGGGCCTCCTCTTCGGTCTACCTTATGAAGACTTCTGAAAAGCTTTCAGAAGGATTTCCATATGATACCTGTATGCATTATATCTAACTCCTGCCCTTTGCAGAAAACACTAGATACCAAGGAACAGGACTGGTACTTCCCAAAGTCCCTGCAAGGTCAAAGAATTGTGTGTCCCATCTTTCCAAACACCTCCCATAAGGAATACAAAAGAATGAATATGTATGGGGCATTTAAATGAGTGTCATCACTATGAAGTGGGTGAAAAAAATAAGCCAGAAGAAATATGGAAAATGGAAAATTCCATTATTAAGGTTTCGTCATGTTACCCTCAGTAGTCAATTTTAACAGTTTCTTCACATTCAGATAGAATTATAGAATTCTAGATAGA
The DNA here is from genome assembly GCF_965140915.1 of Aythya marila. NCBI lineage: Eukaryota > Metazoa > Chordata > Aves > Anseriformes > Anatidae > Aythya > Aythya marila. Next base: position 14,207,886 of record NC_139044.1, read on the forward strand.
ATATAATTTGTTTTTAAATTGTGACCTGTCTTTGCTTGTATCCCTTTACTTTGTAATTTATTCTAGAGAATTTTTCAGATTTACCCATATTGAATGGTCAATACCCCTCAACAGATTATGCACTTTATGATGAACTAACTTTTAATTACCATTTCACTTTGAAATGCTAACTCTTGTTTTGGCTCTGCTCTAAGAGTGCTGGAAGAAAAAGAATGAGGCCCTTAGATTCAAATCAGTTCAAACCTCCAGGAAGTCCTGTTAAAGACATGTGCATATGTATCACACACACACTTGTATTTTTTTTTTTTTTTGTATTTATACCTGGGCATTGGTTTAATATCTTGCATAGCTTTAAGGAAAAGTAGAATCAGAATAAAGGGACACAGCAACAACCCATGTAGTTATTTTACAATTCAATGCTAGATTGAATTTTATTGAATTACAGCTTTGCATACAATCTACAAACTAAACAAGTGTACCTAAGTGGAAAGGAGTAAGTATATAATAAAACATGGAAAGCTAAAGATGACTAATGAGCGCAGCATTTTCATGTTTCTGTTTTGTAATGCTGACAAATTATTACTATTGCATGAAAAAAACAGGTTTTTGCACAAACTTGCACATGAATTTATGTATGCTGGTTTTGCTGTAAACACTTAGACAGTTAATGGTCTTTAGTTATGTACAAAAAAAAAACAAACCCAACCCTGTAAATCTGACTTCACAATTCCATGAACAGTGGGACTGAATCTACATGTATTGCATGACAAGTGATGTCTCCTTGTTATCAGTTGAAAGAAAGATCTCTGTCTATGAAAGATTCCTAATTCAGCTTCAGAACTGCATGTTGATTTAGTGGTAAGGTTTCATTAAAAATAATCTTTGGCATATTATGGCCCATTCTCAGAACTGTATGAAAGAGAATGTACCTAAACAAGTTTGTTTGAACCATTTCCAGTGGATGTAAGAAAAGAATGGTACAGGTTCAATTTGGGTTATGAGTAAACGTAATTAAGATGGATGATGTTTGAAATGGAAATTATATATAATTATTAATAAAGTATTTTTATCAAAAAATAGAAAAAAATATGGATCATACTGTGCCAAAAGCTATTGAAATTAAGCCATAAGAGAGATATAAGGTTGAAAATTAAGTTTGTACTATAGTTTCAGTTGTGGTGCAGCTATGTATCATGCACTCGACTTATTAATTCCCTGGGTAGCCCAGGATCTCGTTGGTATAGAAATGTTTGCCTAGATGTGACTAGCAACTTGCTTGAGACCATAGATTGACTTGAGATGAGGTGATTTCTGTCTTGTAACCACTGCCTCAAAAGTATTTGACTATTTGCTACAAAAGCTTTTCAGGTAGGAGTTTCAGAAAAAGCCCTACGGGTTCCCTCAGGCAACTCCTGCTGAGTCTAGAGCAATTTGTGTGTATCAGTGTTAATCAGCATGGGAAATGAGTGGACCACGTGGCTGTACCAGAGAGTCTGAGTGGTTTCTGCTACACAACTAACCAAACTGGACATAGGTAAGATGCTTGTAACAAGCTATTAGAAACTGTTTTTGTAAATGTTTGAAATGATCACAAAGGAGAGCCTTTTGTACGTAGTTAAGATAGAGAGAAAAACCTATGTACACATTGCAGGATAATAAACAGTGATGTAGCATGCATACACTGGAGCAATCAAATAGGACTGGGCCAGCTAGATGTAAGAAATCTTCCAAAGAGCAGTTCAGGGAGTTTCTCCCAAATCATGTGAACTCAGTGTTGAAAGGACACTTGTGAAAGAGTCTCTTGTTGCTTTTTGGAGAGTAACTGACCCATCCTATTCAAGAGATTTGATTATCTATGTAGGTAAAATAGTTTGTCTAGGTAAAATAGTTTGTTGTCGTTTTTTAAACAAGCACTCTGTTTTCACCTGTGTGACAATACTGACAGCTATCATATAATTATCCATCACAATGAAGTAAGGGTTTTTGCTAAGATACTAAATGCTATTTGGCTCTTGAAATATTTACCCATGATAGTATTGACTTGACTAACTGCATGCCTAGCATCAGTGGAAAAGTAATCAATACTTGAATCCCCAGGCTTCCAACTGCTATTCTGAAACCAAATTACCTAATAGAACTTGCTGAATAAAACTTACATTATTTCATTCTGAAAATATTATTCTGCCATTTTTTTTTTTTTTCCCTGAGTAACAGGGTGTGTTATTAGTAACTAAGCCCTCAGAGAAAGGCGATTAGTCTTTGAGTGCTAACCCCCTTCAAAACATGGGTGGATAGCTGGTGAAACTGTGATGAGGAGGCCTGTTTTTTACCAGAATAATTCTGAAAACAAATCCGAAAAGGCACTAAAAGAATGTTAAATAACAAAGGAAAGTAGAAGGTGAATGGTAGAACCAATGGAGTACAAATCCAAAACAGAGCCATGAGCTCACAAAACCAATCAAAGAAGTTGAACAAAATTCTAGTGCTGGCTTCATTGGTAATACAATAGAGAATTATCGCTTATTTATAGACATTAATTTGATTGATATTATTAGTATTAATTAATATTAATGAAACCCGAGGGGGAGAACTTTATTATGAGGGTAAAAATGATGGTCGTGAAGTACCAAGTGAGAAAAAATGGGAGAGGAAGTTGCAAATTGTGCCAAAATAACATATCTTATTGCCAAATGACTGGTACCTTAGAGACAAATTGTGTCCAACATTTTCCAGTTTCTGAAAGTTAAAACTGTTATTAGCTATAGTTAAATTTATTAGCTATGAATTTGAGCAGGAAAAAAAAAAAAAAAAGGAATGATAACTGGGAACTGCTTTGGGATAGCTCAGTAGATGTCTACAAATTGATGATCAAACCCACAGTCAAGATGCTCAGCATGAGAAGTTCTCATGTTAAAGAAAAATGACCTGGCTAGAGAAGAAATGAAAGCAAGCTTAATTATCTTGTTTTCCTGGCCAAGGGGCAGATATTGGCCATTTTAAGCCAATCACTACTTTGCTTAGTTCACTCTTCACTTACATAATTTAAGAAGTAGAAGCCTGATTCAGTTAAACATAATTAACTTCATGAACACATCACTGGTAAGTTAGCACTCCTTAAGGGATAGGAAGGGCCTAAAAGAATATAAAAAAAACCACCTTGAATCACATTCCTTTCCCTCTCTCTCCCCCCCATCCAGTTTTTCACAGCACTACATGCATGTCCCTCTGTACTTTATTGAGACTGTTCAAATGAATACTGGAGTCTCATCTTTTAAAGGGGAGGTGCAACTCAGAAGGTTCTTAAACAGCAACAGATTAAAGGTAAGTATTTTACATCCAGAGATCTAAATAACTCACAAAGAGCTTTTATGGATCACTGATGTTGTTTTTTGTTTTTTTTTGTGTTTTTTTTTTTTTTTTTTTTTTTCAGGATTTTTTCAAAATTATGAGAAACATCCCTGAAATGAAAGAAAACAAGTATGCAACATTTAAATACACTAAAACAGACCATTCTGGGTACTTCTTGGCCTGTCAGTCTGGTGTCAATCCTGGACAAAATAGTTCTAGATGCTTTGCTTTAGAAATGTCTGTTACTATTGTTCCTGATGAATTGAAAACATTGAAAATTTGATGAGACAATGCATTGAAACTACCCAAATTTCTCATTAAGATCTAAAATGACACAAAATCAAAATGTTCTACAATGTATGGATGAAAAATAGCTAAGTGTGTCTCAAACTTGAACTGTAAACAAGAAGTCATTGAGAAACAAATCCCGTCTGAAATTTATTTCCTTTTGTCTCTTTCTAGTGTTGGCTTAACAAGAAGATTTGTACCACCAGTGAAGTTCAAAGGTGACACAAGTATCGGGAATATGGCGGTTGCTGGAAAAGAGAAAACTGTTGGTGCAGAATGATTTGAATTGGTTGGTATGCTGAAAGAACAAAGAAAACCATGTTTTACTGTGATTTTTTTTTTTTTTCCCCAGTAGTGATAATGATGGTAAGGATGGGAAGAATTCCCTTGTGGCAAATGACAATGGAAAAGTCTTGAAACTTCTGTGGAATACCACCTGGATGTGAAATCAGCATATTGTTGTGACTGAAAGATCTCATGTAATCTTGCCTATATAGAGAGAGAATTATCAAATTTGGGGTATAGAAGGTATATCATCTGTACACCTGATATATGTTCCATATTTTTTTAAAAGGAATGTAGTGGTTTTACCCTGATGGACAGATGAACTCCACCACAACTACTCTCTCGCTCCCCTTCATCAAAGGGGAGGGAGGGGGAAGAGCAGGAGGGGAGAAAGTAGGATGGGAAAGGAAAAGGCTCACAGGTTGAGAAAAGGATAATTTAATGAGAGGGAAAAGAAACAACAACAACAAAAAACACACAAAGATCATGAGTTTCCCAGTAAGCAAAGTAATCTGTGCCATATCAGAAAAATGTTGAAAATGCTTCAAATGTGGAAAAAAAATCCAACAAAATTCCAGCTCTTGACTGGCCCCAGAAGTTGAATTCATGATAGTCAAAGGTAAAAGTACAGCAAGAGAAATTGCACATGTTAGAAATGGCTCAGGATTCAAATTAGGATTAAATAAAAAAATAGGATTTATTAAAAGAATATAAAAGAATAGAGGTAAGCAAACAGCGCTGGGTGCACCGGGAGTCTCCGCTCCACCAGGATGCACACCAGCCACATCAAGTAGCTGATTTTTATGCTCCTAGACTAATACATATTCATTACTACTTCTAAAAAAAACAGGTTATTATAATTCGCTTCCGGGGTCCAGTCCCTCCTACTGGAGCATGCGCATCAGTCTCCTCTGGGGGTCTCTAGGGGTCTTTCATGCTGAAGGCTCGTAGTCTTCCTCTCCAAGTCCTTCCCCTTTGTACTCCTTTGGCACCGTACCAAGTTTATAGAACATTTTCTGCAGGTCTTGTCTCCCAGCCGTCCGTCAGCTTCTTTTTTCTTCTTCTTAATCTCTTGGCCACCTGGCCAGATACCAGAGGTTTGCATATTATCCCATAACAGTCACTAGTTGTTATCAGTTGTTCTGAAACCCCCAGACATCAAAGACTTCATACAAACACAAATAGCTTTCTTATTGACACTTCACAAGTAATTAAAACATTCTTCACCAGCCATTCACAGGGACAGTCACACCTATAGCAGTGTTAAGTTAATCTCGAAGAAGACAGAAAAAAGGCTGTAACTGTTAGAAATAGAAGTCCGGAATAACAAAAGCAAACAGGTTCATAAATTTGAGGAGTATTTTCTGAAGACTTGATAAATTGACTAGAATGAGGGGGAGACCGGGACACACTGCATCTGTGGTTCAAGAATTAAATTGCCAGTGCAGGGCCCAGAGGCAGACAGGACTGTTCTTTATGGACACAAATTGTTAAAACATTCCTCACACACAATTTACATTCTTTAAATGGCTTGAGTTTAGAAGGTTAATGTACGATACATTGAGACCCCACAGTGCAGTGTCCCATCACAGAACATTATCAAATGCTACCCCTGACAGCCCATGATCTGAAGGTCAAGAATTTATCATCCTTTCATTAAATAATCAGAATGGAAATAAACGAACAATAGAAGGGGAGAAAATCAACAGCTATAATGGCAGTAAGATTAAAACTAGCGCTTTCAGGAGGATTACTGTTAAAGTCCACTAGATTTTAACAGTAAATGCCAAGGTTTGGGATTTTGTTGGAGATGAAAACCCTAAGCTATTTTATTCACTGTGATGACCTTTCTGTTGTAATTTTCCTTTGAGCAAATTGATAATAGGAAAATAAGAGAGAAGATAAGCTCACCCTGATACGCTCTGCCCATTCATGGTTTTGCTCAAGATTGTGTTTTCAAATGAGAAAAAGAAAGACCTTCTTTCATTTGAAATCTCATGAACTATTTAGCCTTAAATCACAGGAGATACAACAACCTGAATGACTCCAGCAGTTTGCATTCTGTGAATAATTATGCTTTTCCTATGAGAAAATGAAGTTATTACCTGGTTTAATATGTCGCTTCCTAATTCCAGGAGAGGTTTGCCTTTTTAAACTTTATTGCAAAGACTGAAATGCTCATTCGCTCTTTCTTTTCCCCACTCCTCCACCTGTCCATCATTTTTATTATGCCATTAAGAGAACTAGATATATATATTAGCTGCTATGGGCTCAGATACAAGGTGATGCAAAGGAAAGAGGAGGTATCTTCATCTTTGAGTTATATATATGATGACCAAAATAAATACGTGATTTTTTTCTGCCTGTAGACTTTCAATTATGCTTACAGATAAAATAAATACTAAACCCCTTTCCTTACTGCTGAAGTCAGGATATGTCCATTTTCCATATAAGCTGATCTATGTTTGAATATATGTACTGATTATAGCATTGAATTGATAGTGCAACTGTGTTCAAAAAGACAATAAAGGCAGAGTCCTAACAATTCTGGCAGTAAATCCAGTCTCAAAATAATGTAATTATTTAATATAGCCTTCTTTTGCTAGGCCTTGATTCTGTTTAAAGGAAAATAATATATTCCTCTTTTGTTCTGCACAGCAACAGAGCAAGTAGAGAGTAACAGAATGTTCTATTAACTGAACTAACGGAGCAGCTCTTTCTGCTAAACTTATATAACTCTTTAGATACACCATGTGCTGCTTGTTCACTTCCAGTCTATCTCCTAATCATTCTAGCAAGTCAAGTAAGGTCTCTTCCTGCTTAAAGGATATTTCCCTACATCACAGTCTTGAAGCCTCACTTGCTGCTAATTGCAGTGATTGCAAATGTGTTGACACTAAAGCTTGTTGAATGCTGAAAAGAAATCTGCAAATATTTATTTGACTTAGTAAGCACATGTGTTTTCACAGTGTTCACACCCTTTGGAGATTTACTTCTACTCACAAGCTTAGTAACACGAATGGTTGCAAAGCAATGTATTTTGAATAAATATTGCAAATTTCTGGAAAGCAAATTTCAAAATCATAATGGCAAATATTATTGCTGAAAAACCATTCTTAAGCAGACTGTTAAGACTTACTGAAGCTGGTATAATATTCTGTAGATGAAATAGCTCGTGAGTTTTCAAGAATAAGAGAGATCAGTGAATTTGCCAGTTTGCACCAGCAAAAAACTTAACTGCTAAGCCATATCTGTAGAGCCATCTGGGCATCATTACTTGAGATGTGCACAGTTTGTCCTTGGGGAAATGAGGGATTTAAATGCCAAAATAAATGTACTGTGCTACGGTTTAAAGTATACACTGAATTGTTTTAACATTCTCATCTTTCTTTCATTTTGAAAACTGCAGAGCCCTGCAGTGATCGGTTTATTAGTGAACTTTTGTGAAAAATAGTGCTCAAAGGATCCTATTGCTCTGTGTCTTCATTTTCTCAAACCTCCTTAGATATTTTCCTTACAGGATTTTTGTTCTCCACGTTATGTACTTGACAATATAAGAAAACAAGCTAATGGGGTTGAAATGGAAGAAAGATACAGGTGAGGAGACAACAGTAAAGAAGGGATACAATCCTAATTTCTAAATAAGAAAAGGGGAATAGATGATTTTGTAATTTTTGGCTAGTAAATTTCACACCTTTGCATATAAATCAGGAAAAGATGATAAATTATATATTATATAACTATAGAACCTACTCTTTAACTGCCATTTCACCTCTGGTCTACATTACTTTACATTTAAAACATGATTAGGAATATTACCCACAAAAGCTAAGCATGGGAACAAGGTTAAGCCTGAGAAATAAAATTACCTTTTCCTTTCAATTCTTTAATGTATATATTGCAATGTTAGGAGAAAAATGGATTATGTTGAAGCTTTTTTGAAGCATTTAATCTTAGACTGTTCTTTAGTTTCAGTATACTGAATCCTACTTTGATGAAGTTACTTTAAAAAAAGAATGATAAAAATGTGCTGATGCTCAACCTTATAGAAATACTATTGCAAGCTTAAACAAGCAGTTGTCCATTTTATACTGGTGCAAAATGTAAGATGTTGACAAAAGAATTTAAGGCAAAAAAAAAAAAAGAGTTAAATTCCTTTGAAAAAAAATAGTGTGGTTGCCCCACATTTTTTCTTTAGATGTTTCCCTTTCTTTTACCTCAGTCCCAGCTATTTGAGGTTGCCATGTGTTATTAGAAAAAAATCTTAGATCAGTTTATTGTCAGTGTGTACAGCTTTCCCCAAACTATTATAATAAGAAGCCAAATCACCTGCAATGTTTGAAAACAATTTGCTGCTGCTGTGTGTGTATTCAGTGTCTTACAAAATGCAGGTAATTGTTTTAATTGTTTATTTAGCAGTATCTGATTAAACATGCAGACATATCACCATAATTAAGCTAGTTCTGTTCTGAACTTGGTGTAAATCAGCTCAGATGCTGAGGTCTAATCACTGGTAGTTGAAAGCACTAGTGGCATCTGGTGAGACAAATGGATAAATATCTTACAGAAGCCTAGGAGTTGGTGAGGTTACCAGCCTCACAGAAGACCATTATTTTGTCATTAACTGGTGTGAGCAACAGTGTATAACTCATTTGCAGAACTCTCAAACTATGAACATTTCCTTCCCCTTCCTTCTCATTCCCCTCCTCCCCCCAGCGATGTGCAAAATTTTAGTAAGAGACTCCATGTCCTGAAGACCATACCTTTGAAGTATATAAGATGGGCAAAGTGTGGCAGAAGGGAAGAACTGTTATAACTAATTTACAGGAAACTGAAGCTCAAAGATGTTAACTTTTTCTAAGATCAGACAGGAGGCTGGAACTGTGAATCAAGGTAAGGAGCTTAAGGACAGGATGTTCTTTCTGGATTTGTTTTCTTAAATATTGGAAAGAAAATGTTTGTGATCTCCAGATTTGACATAGCAGGGATATTTCTCCCCTTGGAAATCTCCATGGAAACGCATGATACAGATTGAAATGGAGACTGCAAAGCAAAAGCAATACAGCTCTGGGCTGTTTAACTGTAGCAAAGAATTTTCTATGCGGTAACATCTCCTTAAAAGTGGATTAGGATAACTGTGAATAAAGGGAGCATCTTTGTCAAGGGCTAAAACCAGAACTTTTGTCATCAGTGAAATGCTGTGGCAATGTGGCACCTATTCTGTAAGGGTTATCAGATTATAAAGGCTGAAAAGTAGGACAAATCCAGAATAAAAATCATTTTTACAGTAAACCAGAATTGTTTAATGCACCTGTAGGATGGCATCATGATTGTTCCTTGTATGCACCATTATGTTGTGTATTTCTCTGGCTGCTCAGCAGCTAGTGGAAAATACAGAAACCTCAACTGATTAATTTGCAAATGGACTCAGGATTTTTCTATATAGAATGAAGGTTTTGATTCCTAAAGTTTGTCTGTCAGTCTTTTTTTCAGCCTTCTTTTGGAATCTTGTGGCATAAAGGCCAGACTCAGCCTATTCTGGGTAGAACACCACAAATTAGAAATTTTATGGTTTTAATATTTCTAAGACTTCAAGGTAGAGTTAGGCATTGTGGTCCTTTTTATGTAAAAGTAACTAGTTCAAAGACTAATGCTGCTTCTTTTTGCCCATATGTCTTAATTTCCATCATAATTTTTAGGTCCTAAGAAATGTAGATTTGGGCCTTTTCTGTTCTAAACTGACTGTGTAAACTTTGTTCTGAGTTGATGGTGCTGCTTAGTCAGTTCTACCAAGAATGAAATATATGCATATGTAGTTTAGGTATGCGACACATTTATTTACCTTCATTGTTATCCTACTATGCTTATATTCTGTCCATAAAATAATGGCTAATAAAGTTTTCCTTTAATTAGTATATTTTGATTTGATATTTTCTAGCTCATTTAAGACATGCAGAATTACTATTTGCTTGTGTTTATTTTCTTTTTGCAAACTTACAGTTATGTTCCTTTACTGAGAGACAATGTGAACAGTTAATACCAGTTTTCTAGCTTTCATGCTTTCTAGCATACTGTCTCGCATTTTAAGTTATGCCTAAGAGAACTCAGAGTAATAACTCTGATTTATTCTCAAAAGATACAGCTGATATTTATGTAGCGGTCTTGATTCTGCAGATACCTGTGTGTTAAATCCTTAATACTCCTGCACTTCCAATTCCTACATTCAAGTGTTGTTTTCTGAAGTAATGGGGTCTTTGTACATGCCAAAGCACGTACAAAGTGATAATGAACATATAATCACTCTAGGAAGCTTAGAAATCACTTTCATTACAGGAAGTTACTTAAAAACATTTTAAGTCCTATATAAATTACCTCGAATTAATGAGACTTTCACTGAAATAGAACTGACATCCTTGCTAATGCTAAATGGAATCATGATTGTTAGTCTAATACACAGAGTAAGAAATCTGTGCATTATAGTTTAAGAACACAGGGTACGCGAGACTTGATAATATATTCACAATCAAAGGAGCTGTATTAAAACATTTTCATTGTCTGTCCTCTCTTTCCCCCTGGGAGGATGCCTGGTGTAGCAATGTTGTGTCCAGGCACAGACGCTGTGCCACTATGCCCAGCCAGCACACCAATTAGACTTAAATGGGGTATCACTGCTGTGAGCTTTAAGGCGTCACCTTTAAGGCATGAGGGAAATTCCATTGAATTTTAAAGGAGAATAGGCTATTGTCACTTCCTTATTTTAGGCACACAGACTGTGTAATCAGGGGAAGGATCCTCCAACAGAGAGCAAGTGAGAGCAGGAAATTAAATGTAAGTGATCTGGAATACCCCTTTAGAAAAATTCATCCATCTCCATGGGCTATATGGTGATCCTAGGAACAGCAGGCTTTGAGTCAGTCAGCTGAAATGGGAGGGGGAGATATTTTTGACTAGAGCTAGAATAGAATTTATGTCAAAATATCTTGGTGAGAGAATAAAATCTTTCCAGCAGCTTCATTAGTTCAAGTGAACCTGTAAGTTGTGTTACAGCAGGAAGCCACTGGACTTCTTTTGGCTTCAGACAAGAAACTTCTCGAAGCTGCTGTGTTCCTCTTTGTGTCTTCCCGGACTACGAGGACCTTCTCTTTCTCACTTGTTTTGCTGTCAGGAAATGATAGAGTTATTCTGAAAGCTGTGCTTGCCTTTCCACAGAGCAATTGAAATTCAAGCCCTTCTTCTGGACAGTCTTTAATGAGTCAAGAAATTGAAATTTTTGGTGGAAATTGTGATTCTTCTTGGGAAGGCTTTTGGAAACACACGATTTATAAGTGAGAAATAGGGTCAGGAAAAAGCAGAATTTTGACTCTTAATGGCCAAACTGTTGCGCATTCTACCGGAAGAAGCAATTTCTAGCCTGTACATAAACTTCTTCCTGTCTCATCTCATTGGTCTTCCTGTCTTTTGAGACCTGTTATTCTACAATTATTCACTTTTCCACAGGGCAGGCTCCTCAGCCTCTTTTACTCCTTTTACTCCATAGACTAACCCCCCCACACACACCCCTTTTTCTTTCTCTTTCTTTACAGATGGGTTAGGTTGTTTTTGTCTAGCCTTGCAGCTGTTAATATTTCTCTTCATGGGAAATTTCTCTGGCTTTTTTTCAGTCTCATGTTGTTTTTGTGGTAACTTGCCCAGAGTGGGAGTTGGAACAAATTCATTTTCCTGAAATGTAGTTATGGGAGGGCTGCACTAGAGGATGAGAGAGAATATGAGAGGATCTCCATTACTGTGTTTATAGCTACCTGTCGCTATTGATCATTAACCAATCTTGCTAGAAGTATGGCTTCAATTTTCTTTTTTCAATGTGGATTAAGCAGTGTTGCCAATGCACATTTTTCTCTGTCAGACTTTACAGTAAGTATGTAGCACACAAAAGTTTGAAAGCCATCTCCTCAGATGCTGTTTTAAAAAGGACTTTTAAATGACTCAGTCAGAGATTTCATGCTCACTGGCATTGAAAAATTAGAATTTAACACTTTCAGCTGACTTTAAAGGCTGCAAAAAGGCTAAAATGGACAGCAGAATTCAGCTGTGTGAAAGACAAAAAAAAAAAAGGAGTAGAGAACGGTGAGGAGATGCTTGCTTTTGAAAAGGCTGGAACTACAGCACCACTTAGCATACAGTGCAGCGTTTTAAAAAAGAAACAAGCAAAAAAAAAAAAAAAAGCCGGAAAACAGCACGTCTCTACCTGTGTTGGGATAGCACTTGGGTCAGGATAGTGAGGCATCTGAGTATTTTCTGAGGTCAGCAGTACCCCAGGCTTTTACCTCCACTAAGCACCTATGCACACTGAAGGAAAATAGGTGAAAATGAACTCAGAGGAAACAGATAGGTGACTGGGGAGACTGAGATTTGGAAACAGAGCTTGAAGAGTCTTATATAAAATGTCCAGAATAGAGGGTGACAAAATCAATAGGAGGAATGGTGTGTGTTCATACATTGCAGGGGATAGCCATAGGAGTTTCTGTGTTCTGGATGTTTCCTACTTCACTTTCATTGGACACTTATTTCTACTGTTTCTAAGGCCAGAACTAGGTACTCCATGTAGGAAAAATAGGCAGCAAACAGCCAGAAGTGGCAAAATGTTGGTGATCTTGTGGCTTAGCCAGACGCTGGTGCTGCAAGGTAGGCATCTAGCTGCTGTCTCGTCAGGGCAAGAGCTGGGCTGTGGGTGGGCAGCTGGCTCACAAGAGAGGTGCCAGCTGATGTCCCCCTTCTCTGTCCTGCTTTGGCTGGCTGGGTTTCTCCCACTCTGTCTCTTTCCCCTGTGGCTCCCTGTGCCATGACAGTAGTTGTCTGGCCTCAGGTGGGTTCCTCATCCATGTTCAGCAGCTACAAAGCTTTGAGCCGATGCTGGCTTGTCATGTTAGAAGGTAGTTGGTCCTCTTTGTTTTGGTCCCACCAAAAACATTGTCTGAGCATAATTTGAGGAAGTTCAGTGGCCTCTTTTGTAGGACTATCCACCACAACCCACATGGGAATCGGATGATATTATTGGGTCATGATTCCTCACCAGGAGGGAGCTTTCAAGTGCTGTGGTGTTTGTAGCTAGTTGTTTCACAATGATTTACCAGGATTTTAGCAAGTCAGTTGCTTTGGTTGTATGATATTATGAAGCAGAGGTATTACATACAAAATTATTTAAGAAACATAGGGAGGAAAAGGTGGAAGCAGCATAGGAGGCACTTCATCATCAAAAGCTAAGGAAGAAAGGGTGCAGTGCTGACACTTTTTGCTGTCGCATCTGTCTTGCAGCTTGCAGCAGGTTCCAGACAGCGCAGCTGTCTCTGTTTTTATGGTGCTGCAGTTTGTGTGTGAAAATCGCAGTACATCCTTGGCCCCTCCTCCTATCCTCCTGCAGTTGGGGTTTTCTACCACTGGTTTCTCTGGGGTCAAGGTTGCACTGCTGAGTTGTGTGGAGAGGCCTAAGACATCAGGCATACATGCAGTAGGCACGCCTATCTGTCAGGGTTTCCCTCAGAAGGAGCTGCCCTGTCTACTCTGCTCTCTCTGTAAATAAAATAAAAATAGAACTCAGGCAGTATGTGAAAGGATTAATGACATTGTCTGAAGCTATATCAGTGTTGTGTACAAACTGGTAGTATGCCAGTAGTGAAATCAGATTATTTAGTAAACTTTAGTAGTAGCATTTCAAGATGATGATGCAAGATTTCTGCACAAAGTAAAAATAGTCAATGCAGATGTCTGCACTCCTGCACGTTGCTCAGCTAGTATTTAGGTGTGACATGTGTATGCTGCATCTGCAATCCAACAGAGAGAAACAAAACTCCACTAATAGCTGAAAACTCTCCTGAGTTTAATAGGTGTGGTCCTTTCAGTCTTTCAGGTTTCTTTTATTTTCAGATTTATTTATTTATTTAATTAATTTTTATTTTTAAGTTTTAGGTTTGGTTGATTTTGCCACTTGGCAATAAAGGTATCCTCCAGCTGCCTTCCAATAAATGAGAGTTAATGTATAGAGTACCGTAAAGTGTTAGCCATTTTTGTGGAGCTATCTCCCTGCAGGGCAGCACATGTAAGAAAAATGCAAGCCAAAGATTCAAGAACATACAAAGGAAGATGAAACCTGCCCTCACAAAGAAATAATGCTTCGGGTGAAAGGAAATTTGAGAAGTTACGCAATGTACCAGTAAAAAAACTAGAGCTTATAGTGACAAAATAAATAATGTTAAACCACTGAAAATTCTAGTAAATGCACAGGTTATTTCAGAAGAAGAGGTCCACCTATAAATTTGGAACAGGCAGTTTCCTTCATGTTGCAAGAATGAATGAGGGAGGCAAGAGTGGCATGAGATCAAAGGGCACTTACAGGGTGTACTAAACGAATGAGGGAGAGACAGGCAAGACAGAAAGCAGGATCAAAGGACACTAATGATAAAGAAGCTCTGCTTGCCATCTCCTATAAAGAAACACAGTGAGTCAGCAGAAGTTCAGAGAGTATTAAAAGAAAAAATCTAAAAGGAGATCACGTTAGAAGCAAGCTACATGTATTTCCTGACCATCAGAGGATGAAATAATAATGGGATGCGGGCGACATTCAAGCACAAGCTTGTTGACTGCAGGTGCCTTTGGCTTGCAGCTATGGATTGAAAAGCCTTTAAGGGAATAGTCTGAAAGAAGCTAAAGCAGCCAGTGCATTAAATGATGGTCTCATTAGGGAGCTTGGTGGAGCCCTGTCTAGAGTGCTTTGAGTTCAGATCCGTTCCTAGCTAATGCCCTGCTGTAAGTATATAGAAATGGTGCACTTTTTTTCCCCCTCTTTTTTCTTTGGTTTTCCTTTAGGTTGTTTCATTGAAAGGATAGTGAAAAGCAGCTTCAAATCATACTCTGAAAGGGTACTCAATTAAGGATATAAAAAAACCTGATTAGAATAATTAGGAAATTGCTCAATATAATAGTTAGCATTTAGATACTAGTTTTCATCCATCAGTTTCAGAGGACTTTATGTGTAGTATACATAGCATATCCTTACTGCTGTTTCTCAGAGGCCTGTTTGTGCTTGAGTCAGTAAGTGGCATGTGTAGTGCTATGCCACAAATCCAATGGAAACCTGGAAATATAACTCATATCTAAGGCTTGAAAGAGGGAGGGAAATGTATCATTTCAGACAGTTCACAATAGTGTGTTATGCATAGTCTATAAAAAGCATTATTGCAGGGGAACATTACCAGCTACCTCTAGAATGGGGAAAGGAGAAGAAAAACAAAAACAAAGGAATAGCACCAAAGTCACAATTCTCCCCTGAAAAACAGATTTCTGTATCTTTATGCATCTCCCATCACAGGCCTTACTAGCAGTGTACTACCTGGTCAGTATAGCGTGGCAGGAGACAGAAAACAACTCAGGAAATTCATTGACCTGTTCCTTGAAGTAAAAGGTGTGCTTTCCATTGTCCTGGGAGATGGATGGGAGAGCCAGCCTCTATATGTAGTATCCTGTACAGAGTACTCACTTTACAGGCTGTATATACCAGAAGGTGGCATGGAGCAGTCAGTAACAGCAAGACAAGGGACTTAGGGCCAGGCTCCTCAGTTGATGCAAGTCCATATAGCTAAGAATCTTCTCATCTCTTTTACTAAATTCCATGAAGTCTTAAGACTTGCCAAAAGGAGTGAAGCTTACCTTCTGTCAAGTTATTTACTGTGTAGATGCAGTTAATCAGTGAGTGCTTTCTTTGGAGTCCCTTTCCTTTGTGTTGCTGCTTCCCTACGTATGCCTTGAGGAATTTTTCCCAATGTGGTGAATATAATCTTTAAACTTCAAGTCTCCATTGCTTTCTGCTCAGTTTATTCTAGCTGGCTTAATATTTCATTCTACCTGATTCATTTTCCTACTAGCCCTTACTTCTTATTTTTTCTTGTTGAATAAACTGTGGTAGGAAAACGGATTGAACTAGCCCAAACAGTTTGAAATATGGAACTTCTTTAGCAGTTATTCCACTGTTTTACCACTCTCAATTGCAATACAGCTGGGATTCCTCCTTCTTATCCCTGATCAATGTTCTAGTGCTTTTACATCTCATTTTTATTTGTTTAAACAAACTAGTACCTGATTTTACTGTTTTTACTCTAGAAATTTCAACTATTATTTTAGTGAACGCTTTTTTTTCTTTTCTTTTCTTTTTTTTTTTTTTTTTCCTGTTGGAGTAATTAGAGTATATTTCATTTTACTACCCCTTTCATTTTCATTTTACTACCCCTTTCCACAGACTTCAGAGTTATCTTCTCACGTGCTTTCTATGTCAAGCTTAAGACTTTAAAACTATCATCTACAATTTTCCATACTTAAGATTTTTGTTAGAAGGATGAAAATTCCAAAACTGCCAGATTACGTGGAACCGTTTTTATTTAATGAAGTAGATTTATAAAAGCATGTGCCGAAACTAAGCAATGTATAATCCCTTATATATATGCATATATATATATATGTATATATATATATATTTGTTACTCTTGATGTCATCCACCTCACTGATCAAGCTGCTCGATGTTTTTTGAAAAACATGGATCTGACTAATGCATCTTGATCATCTATGGTTCTACCTTTTCAACTGAAATTAAACTCACTAATTTTACACAAGTTTTTAATTTTGATGGAAATTTAAATTTAAGATCTTGAAATTTAAGCTCACTTTTAGCATTGGCAGGCACAGCAGTAATTAGAATCAAGAGTGAAAGACTTGAATTTCTAGTCACTGAAGACTTGATAAAAATACGCGAGTTCATATATTTCATGGAACATATACATCTAATATATAGTAATGTTATAACTTATGTAAAATGTTCTGAAAAAGAAAGGAAAGGATCATATCCCCCTTTACATGCAAATGCCATATGGTGCAGTCCTATATATTTCTGTGCCAAAACAATTGCTCTCCAGAAATTATATGATGAAGTTGCCATAACAGTAGTCCTTTCCAAGCCGTGTGTGGTGGCATTAAAATAGGATAAATGAACTTCAGTAGAAAAGGGAAAATGACTCATTCCAGTTGAGTGTGAATAATTACAAATAAATTTACAATATACCCTAAATCCATGATGGTTTAAAAGTTTTGCTCATGTAAAGGATGTTTGTAATTCATCTGCAGTCTTCTGTGTGACCATCATCACTGGTCAGCAGACCTAGTTCTGAATCCAGCATCTTGAGGCTACTGAGCATTGCAGACAACTTTCGGAGCTTCTGATTCAATGAACATAAAACAATTTTCCTTCCCTAAATGGGAAAAGCATTGATCCTAATGGAGAGAAAGGCTCTGAGGTAGGGTGTTGTGGTTTTCTTCTGGGACATAAGAACTTCTTGTATGTTCTGTTTTCTACCCAACAAGCCTAAATGTTACTCCCTGAAAGAGATTAATGTCTCTGGTATAATCACTGGTTTCTGCTAGTCAAAACTAAATGTGGAATAAAAAATAATGAAGTAATAGAAAATGAGTCCAAACATTTTAATAATAGCGAAATATTTCCTCCACTATGATCTGAACAGAATATGACCTAAGATCTGGTTAAATTGGGAGAAAACATTTTGGCCTGATTCTGTCCTTGAAGTCAGGAATCAAGTGGAGATATGCCAGTTGACTTTGCTTAGGGATCGGATCTTTGGATGAGAGAAAACAAAGGGAAAAACGTATATACCACAGCTAAAATAAGGTTTATTAAAGTGAGTTTGAATGGGAAGTAATAGTGCTAGATCTACAAAAGAGATTTAATAGGGGATTTAAATTGAATTGTGAAGACTTATTGGTAGTACATTATCAGCCCAAGGTATTTTTTCATCATAGCCCCATAGATTAAAGTAAAGACCATTAAGAGATTGAGGAAGGCATTGTGAACAATGACTAATGAAAAATAAGATTAATGTAGCATTCCCTAAACAAAGAATGGCCTTCAAATAAGAAAGAAATGAATCAGCAGGCAGCAATTCCACCCTGAAGATTAAGACACATTTTAAGAACCAAACCAAACCTGAGAAATAATTATGATATGCCACATGTTTCTGATGACATGCAACACACATTCTAACTCAGCTTCTCAACTTCTCCTCATTCCTACTTCAAATTAGAGAAGAAAAAGACCTAACAATATGCAGTCTGACTGAACAGCTCCCTGTTTCCTGCATCTTTCCAAGATTTCTCTGGATTTTGTCCTCCTAAGGCCTGTTGATTTGTAATCCTCACCTGATTTTGGCAATATTCTGATTTTTGGTAGCAGACTTCAAAGTTTGATTGGAAGTAGCAATTAATAAACAGAAGCTAAATGGTCTTCATAGAACCCCTTTAAAATGTGAAAGGTCAGAACAGCAACACATTCTCCCAACAGTGCCATCCTGACACTGTTTGGAGATTCCTGATGGTTGAAGTTTCACAGTCCCAGACCTGAAATTTATGGCCTAATTTTTCACCATTCTTTGGAAATAAGCATATTTTCAAAACACCAAGGGACCTTCACCTGTGAGAGATGAGCAATCTAATTTCTAGACTGTGAAGAACCCCTTCACTCTCTCTCACATATCCCCTTTTTTGTTCGTGTTGCAGTCCTTGTCAGTTTTAAAAATGGGCAGGATTCACCTTGAACAAGTTAGTTCTGAAAAGACAAAAATTTAACCCTGATTTTCAGGAAAACTTGGGAACAGTAGAAACATCTTGAAATCTATTATCTGTGTCTTGGAAAACCCCTGAGATACAAAACAGGGTATATAAGGAATGCCTTGGATAAGTATAATTTGTCTTTCATGCACGCAACTCTACCAATGTAAGCTGATATGTTAAGTAATGGATTTGGTTAATTTGACTGTCATAATGCTAAATGACATCACATTTATAATCCTATAATTAAATTGTAATTGAGGAGGGCTTGAATCAACTAGCTAGCTGCTAATATGCAGCAGAGAGTTGAGTTGAATGAGAAGAAGTGTACATTTAATTCTTTCTCCTTTTATGCTGCCTGTTTGTGTAGCTTGATGGTTAACTGTTTCAGAATAAGACTGGCTGGTTGTGACTCAGCTATAACACCACCACCATGTCATGACACTGTGTCATGATAAGCAATCAAATTCTTGGATGGGGGCATTAATTTTTGGAATAAAATATCAGAATGGTCCTGCAATCAGATGGAATTACTCAGAAGCAAAACAGAGTAACTGTACTAAAATTAAACAAAAGTAAACTTAACAGCTTAAAAATGATAAAAATGTGAAAAAGATAAGGATGAAAAGCTGATTGGAAGTCTTATGGAGTATTTTCTAAAGATGGCAATGTGTATTGTTGATAAGAACTGTGAAATAATTTTGCATTATTGAAGGTATATATTAACATAAGAAAAAGAGTTGTTAGCAGCAATTTACAGCAATATTCTTGTATAATAATCACCCTTGGTCTAGGTGTGTTTATTCATCTAGATCTTCACTTTCACGAGGATTTTATGACAGTATTATCAAGTACAACCGGAATGTTCTCTGCAGTCCATTGTTTACATATAGCCTTCTTTACGATACTTTTTCAGGTAGGTCTGTTCAAAAATTTGTCCTAACATTTTTCCTGGTTTGATTCTACTGCAGTTTATTTTTAAATAGTTATAAGAAATTAAGTTAGTTCTACCTGAACTGTTCTTGAGAGCATAATTTGTTAAGTATGTTTGAGAAGCCTTCATTTGAAATTGAAACTCGTATGCTGAAGTATTAAAAAGAAGCAAATATTCCCTACGTGGACATTGCAGACATTGCAGAAGAGGCATGTAAGAAACATATACACAAAGTATAAATTTGCACGTTCTGGACACATTTTGGTTTTTTCCTCTTCTCTCACCTCCTCCCTCCCATCCTTCCTTTTTTCTCTCTCCCTTCCCACTCCCCCCACAATTTTTATATAGCTCTCAGCCAGAGAAAAGGGATGTGAATATTTTTAGAAACAACCAAGGTCATAGAAATAAAATTCAGAAGAAGTAAGAAAAAAAGAGGTGCCCTGAAGCTAAGCCCCTGTTAGCAACCAATTAACTTGCTGCCTATTTGAATCATTTGGCAGGAGGGGAATACTTCCCTTCTTAGTTTTACTCATCAAATTATTGCTTACCTCCTTCATCTTTCCTCATCAAATGAAGAATAGAACTCTACTGCCCAGTAGAACTTTTAAATCAAAAAGTAAACTTCTGGACATGGATTTTTAACTAGAGTTTACCAAGAATTCCAAAGGCTGAATATATTTTACGTCATTTGTAAGTGAGATCCTTGATAGTCTGAGCAATATTTGGGAAAACCTCAGCATAGGTAAAGTACTAATTGATTAAATACAACTAATTGAAATGTCAATGTGAAAAGCCTGAGACCTTTTCTGAGAAGGAACTGTGATGGTTAGTTTGGAAATCTGCCTTTTTAATCTGACGTATAGTTGTGGCATGACTGGATTAGGACTCTGTTGGTAGTAAGCAGTGCCAGTTCCTAAGAGCTAGTCCACAAGAATCTGTGACAGAAGTGACTGGATCAGTCTGAACCCATGAACTCAAATTTGTCCAACTTACAACATTTTGAGAGTCCTCTGATTAGAAAATTAAGAATCCTGGTTTATATTGCAATAAAGCCTAGCTTCTTGGACAAAAATAAGACTTTTGTGCTTCTTTTAGAACCTCACTGAAGCATATAATCTGGGCACATCCATTTCAGAGCTCTGGCTCTCAGGTGAAGAGATAAAATTACAACTCTGACACTATAAATGAAGGTATCTGGACAGCCCACGTGCTGGTTGGGGTGTATGAAAAGGAATGGGTGCTTAGGAAACACAACATTAAGAGTGTTTTGGCTTAATAGGCCCAAATGTTTGCAATCAGAAGCATACCCTTGGAGGAACACCTATATTTTTAATACTTAGGTGCAGCATTTAGCTCCCCAACTTCCCAGAGGGACATCTCTTAAAAAAAAAAAAAAAGTATAAGATAAAAAGGAAATAATGAGCATAAATCTATAACTGCACATGTCACTAGAGGAATAGATTTTACAGTCCCCTGTTAAATATGGCCTGTCCTTTCATGTCATGAGGATATTTCTTTTTGCATAAATCCTTTTTGCTTTTGAAGGTTTGAAATATTTGCAAATATTAGCAAGGTTACCCAGGAATGGAAAGAGAGCAATGGGCTTGCTTCTCAGTCATACGATTTATTCTGTTTCTGTCATTAGGCCAGTGAATTTAAGAACGGTTTATTAGTAAACGTAGATTGATTGAAGACAGCAAACAAACTGAGGTTGTAAAGGAACAGGACACACTATGGAGACCCCAGATATTCACAGCTTCAGGAAGTTATTTTGCAAACTAAATTGTGTTTCTCAAATTCTCAGAGTAATTCAACTTTGGATTACACAGAGTACCAAAAATCCATCAGAGTCTCTCTTCCTCATAACCCAGTTTGATTGGAATTTGTTGGTTCCCAGATTTCAGCTTGGAGTAGCAGAGGTACTCCAACTAAATCTGCGCTAGTTAGCTTGGGTACCAGAAGCACTGTAGATGTAGCAATGACAAGCATCTTTTCTATGTGGCTTCCAAGATGCTAGTTGTTTTCCAGCTGGTTCTGGTACCTCAGTATAATATTGCAGTTTTTAAGGTGGGTTGCTTGCAGGGAAATCAACCAGAACCTTTTGATATTTGTACCATTGTTTGAATTTTTCATTATTTGAGTAAGACGTTCCAGCCTATTATTCTGGTTGGAAATTTTTCAGTATTGCATATTTATAGTAATGAAGTTAGAACTGCCAAAGCTAATATCTGCAATGATAAACTCGAGGCAAAATGAAGATATGAGCTATTCCCCGTGTATCCAACGGCAGTGCCAGACTCTAGAGTCTTCAAATTCCTTTGTCACCCTCCCTCCCCCATTTGCAGAATTGTTGGAAAGAGCTTAGCTTTGCCTCCCAAGACCCTCTGACATTACAGAGCCCCTGGACATTTTGCAGAACAAAATAAAACAAACAAAACCCAACCAACCATCAAATCTCAAAACTAATCAGCCGGAGTTCAATTTAAAGGCCACCTATTAAGTATTTATGGAGCAAAAGCAAGCGGGAGTATGTAGGAAATTTCAAGAGACCTGTATGCTAAAGTAATAGGAAATTTTATTGTTAAAGCTCTACTCTGGGACAAAAGCAGGAATGTATGCCTTATTTTCTGATTACTTTGATGCAGCCCTAACACTGTGAGTGAGTTGCTAATAACCTCTGTATGTATAAACTCTGTGTTTGCAGAGAGTAGAGGTTTGTATGTCCAGAAATTTGCTGTGACACAGTAAGGGAAGAAAGCTGAATCATCTCTGTGCAGTTAGCAGTAACTGGGATGGTTGTAATTATTACTAAAAACATACACAAAGACCTAAAATAAGCTGCCTGTTGTTCTCGCTTTTCACTGTATTCTGTGTAAAAAGGAACATAAAATGATGTTCTGATAATTAAAGGGGTAAAAAGTGCTCTTACAATCTCACTATGCACCCAGTATAACATGTATGCTTGGTCGCTGTATGTGTTTTAAAATCAGATGAAAACCATAGAAAGCAATATGAAAAGGTACTGTGTTTAAAATCAGACGAGAGGAAATAAAAAAGCTGACATTTTATATCTGTCTGAGTTTGGATTGTATGACTGCTCGTTATTCTTAACACTGAATCATCTCATTACTGAATGACCTATCTCAGGTCACAGCAAACTACACATTACAGTATCTAACATCCATTTTTGTCATTGTAGTGTATAATTTACAAGATGTAAATATAATTTTAGTGAAAACTGGACAGGTCTTGTTTTGTGTTTTGGATACAGGTTAAATAATCTGCATTGCATATATATCAATGTCTGATTCAATGGAAATGTCCATTTTGACCTGGTTAACTCTTAGGAAGAATTGTCTTCTACTTAACACTGTGCCTGTCTTAAATTATGATGTCCTTAACTGGATATTTTTGGCTTGTAATTTTCTTCTGCTGTGTTATTTGCTGTAAATATGCATCTCTCTCTCTCTCTCTCTCTCTCTCTTTTTTTTTTTTTTAATGCAGGGTTTTATGAAATTGTAATTTTTATTGTAACATAAATAATGCTGATTTTATAATAGATATTGATGCCAATAAACATTTACCTATTTTATTGCTGCTATTTAAATAGTGTATTAATTCTGAATGTCATTTACCACTACATAGTCATTTGTAGTTCTGCAGTTCATTGAAGAGCTAGAATATACTGATTTTACCATTTTCTCTCCAGCACAGGCTGGAGGTTCAAGAGATAAGAGGAAACTTTAATAAAGGGACTATAATAAGATGCTTCTTGAAGAAGTTACAAAGGTTTAGCAGAAATATACATTTGAGATAAGTTGCAGCATTTGACTGAGGAGCAATTGGATAATTTCACAGATAACAAACCTTGTTGTTGTTTCTTCCCCTAGGGAAAGATAGTACATCTCAGAGCACAGAACTAGCTTGGGAGATCTCTCGAGTTTGACTGCATTGTCTGGGGTGATAAACTCAAGGCAAAATGAAGATTTAAGCTATTCCTCACATATCCCATGGCAGTGCTGTAACTGCCATACTCTACAGTCTTCAAAATCATTTGTCACCCTTCCATGTTGCAGAAGTGTTGGAAAGGGCTTGGCTTTGCCTCCCAAGACTCGTGACACTACAGAGCCCCGCACGTTTTGCACCACAGAGCTGCTGTTCTTCACTCAGTGCTGGTAACAAGTTCCTGGTGTTGACTTTGGTGTTTTACATCAACTGAACTGTGACTGGAGGCAAAGCGTCAATGGGGGGATTTGAAAGGAGCGGTGGGAAGGGATTTAAGTGCAGCACACTGGAGGAGCAGGTATGCTTGGTGCAGGGTGCAGTGTCGCTGGTGGCAGAACAGTGGGGCACTGGGGTAGAATGGAAAGGAAAGGGGATGGAGGAAATGAGAGGGTCTAATTGGGGATTCAGTAACTTCTCTAAAACCTTGGGTAAATTTTGTGTTTTCCTTTTTGGTTGCTGATGTCTGTTGTCCTTATTAGTTTCTAGTGCACAACAACAATGTTTTTTTTTAATTTTCCTTTCAATGTTTCATTTTGCATTATAATAATACATTTTAAATAATATAATAAAAGAATAGTACATTTTTTTTTTCTTAACACTTGTTTCTGTCCTGCAATGTGGGCCCATTTATCCTGTCCTTCACTCCCTCATGTTGCTTGTTTATCTATTGTTCAAGTCTCTGCATGTGCTGTAGGTCTAGTGAGGTTTAAAGTCTTTTCCATATGCCAGGGTGCTTGTGCCTTCCAGGGATAGCTGAAACTTCTTAAACACTACTTAGCTTTTACTCACCTTAGGTGAATCCCCCCTGCATGCAAGTTTTGCATGACTTTTGAGGCCTTAACGCATCAGAATTATACATTTTGGCAGGTTATTCTATATGATAACATTCTGTGGATTCTTCTATTGCTCTCTTTACTCTTTCACATTTTATTGGCCCTTCTTCTGACATCATCTCTATTGTTGTAAAGTTAGATTTAGATGTTGTATTGTGGTTCATTCTACACCCCTCCCCTGCCCCCAAGAGTACATACATTACTGTCCACAAAACTTTCATGTTTTGGGTTTTTAGGATCTATAAGCCTTTAGCTATTTTAAGCAAAGATTGAAGAGCAGACTCTTGAATTCTCTGTGAAGTGAAAGTAGATGTGACTGGTTGTTTCTTGGAAGAGATTGTTGGGATTCAGAGAAGAGCTAGGAATGTGAACAGACAAGAGGAATAAGAATGCTGTTATTGTTATTAGAATGGAGATGAGACAGCCTATATAAGTGCAGATGCATTCATGTAAACTTATGAGTCTGCTGTCTGAGAATCCAGTGAGTTGCATAATGTTGTGAGGAAATGAATGATTTTACTCGATTTGGACATTGATATGGTCAGATGCTTTGAGAAAGAGTTACTTAGCATTGGAACAAGAACCTGCAAAATATGTTGGCAATGCCCCTCCTTTTCTGAATGGCAAAACAAAGGATATATTGTCTGTATGCAAGTACAGTCAGAACTTTTTGATATAAAGTTTGCATACACAAAACACTCAGTTGGTCATGGAATTAAGATCTAAATTTGAAAGTTTCTGGCTCAATGTACTGCTCATTCCTTAAGCGAAATCCTCCTTGGTCCTTGTGATCAGTTTTGAGGTTTGGGGTGCATGGAGTGGAGTAAGAGTGCAGGATAAGGGAGATCTCCCGTATTACCCAGTTACTTCACAATTACTGCCTTCCTCTCTCAGGCCTTGCACTAGAGAACCCTTTACAGAAATGCATCAAACCATACAGTAAAAATAGGAAGGTTTTGCTGGCATTTCCCCTACTGACCTGATTTATCCTGAGCTATGCTGTTCCAACAGGAACTTCTATTTTCCCTCTAGTGGCTAGGCTGTAGCTATTTAGTTTTGTCCTTTAGCTCATGCTGCTCATTTCCCTCCCCAGTGCTGATCTCTTCTGTTGTCTTGCATTCTCAGTCTGTAGGTAGCAATGTTGCTGCCTACCGGCTTTCATTTTAGTACACTAAGAAAACCAAGCTCTTTTAGTCTGACCTCATAATAGGCTTGCCACCCCCTGTGCTCCTAATAATTCTTGCTGTCTGCTGAATCTTCTGCCACTGCAATTCAGCTGGAGCTGCAGGTACACAGCATGCCCAAAAAGCAAGCATGACTGTATGTTAGCTCAGTTCATTTTTTAAAAGGTGATTCTTAAAATCACAGGATTCGCATGGTATTAGCATGTATGTTACAGAGAGATAATGCTAGTGCTGCCACCAATACCCATCCTCCTCCTCTTTGCTCTCCATTCCTGAGGCGTGTGCCTGGTGCTTGTGTCACAAAGGTGGCCTGTCTTTTATGTATTCCTTCACGCAAGCAGCTGTTAAAATAACACCAGCAGGCATTATAAAATAATAATGAATAATAATGATCCCAGGAGTAGCCTGCCCCTCCATTAGCTCAGCTGGAGGGTAGGATAAATTGTAGTACATTCTAGTTAAGAGTTTAAAGTCAGTGGGGGATATGAGACAACCCTGCTTTATGCAGATACTTCACACGTGGATGTCTGCAAGGCTGAGTCTCTGCTGACTTGCCTGTTTAACAGGCAACTTGTCTGCCACAAGCACTCCCTGTTAAGCTGTTTTTGTGATCCATTATCAAGGTGTGGGAAGAAAGCAAGCACACTCGTTTCTGTGATCCGTGCTGCTAATGGACACCTCATAGAAAGTCTTTTAATAGAAAGAAATGGGCATAATCAGAGGAGCTCTCATGGACACCTTGCAGGCTGATTATTGACCTTACTCATCATTAATCCCAGGATATCTGCAAGTAGCAAGAGTTACAAGTTAGGTGTTGAAGCGGCAACTTCACAGTAAACTCAAATTCTTGATGACCAGGATGAATTAGTACACGCAGCCATTTCCCCAAGTCTCTTCCACAAAAACAGTCTGTTTTACTTAATGTCCATGGATGTGTGCAGCATTTTTCTCTGCTACTGAGCATATATAAGCTGTTGTGAGGCCTTATAGTGCTGGTCTGATCAGAAAAGTATTGTAAGTATTTATTCTGTGCTTTCAGTGACTGTAGGACAGCTAGAGCCCACCCATAACTCAGCTGGTTGTGTATTTAGTTTTGGTTCTGGCTTCTGGGATCATGCATGGGACTCCCATTGGTAGTGTCGCAAAATTGTTTCCAAATTAAAAAGAATTTCAAAAGTTCCTGAAGGAAATACCAAGAAGTAGCATCTTTGATAATCCAATAAATGGCTTTTCCCTTGCTCTTAACTCCTCATTTCTCACAGGGGAGAAGTTTGAAAGAAGAGCATTTTTCTTTAGGAATTTGCCAATCATGGAATCACAGAAAGGATGTCTGGAAGAGACCTAGTGAAATCTGATGAAGAATGAAAAACATGCCTGGCAGCATCGTGCATGAGGCCAATAATGAATCATATGATCGCTTCAGTTAGCTTGTGCATGCCAGTGAAATGTACTTATTATTTTTTTTCTATCATTTATTTCACAGTTTTGCCTATCTCCTCAGTTGTAATTGTCATTCCATCGGGGTTCTGTCTAAGAAAGCAGAACCATCTGGGGAAATCAGCATTGCTTCACTCAGTCTCAGTTGGAATTAAAATGATGTGATGTGAAGATGAAGAAGGAAAAAAAAAATCCCAAATACCTTGTCATGGGAATTAAATGGGGCTGTTGACCAGCATCTGTAGTTCAGTATGAGAAAGAAATTTTATTTAAATACTGTAATGTACACTAACATTACAAACCAAACCAAACCAACCAACCAACCAACCAAACAAAACATAGAAATAGCTCCTGTTTTTATAGAGAAGACAGGCAGTCCTGAAATTGTGGTGCATGTGTACTCTAATGAAAGCCAATGAATCGTTCCTGCTTATAAAGATGAGAGGATGAGCCCAGCATGTGTTAAAATCAGTGAAAAATATTAATTCTCATTCCTAAAATATGACTTCATATCCCCAAGATTGCAGAGATGAAAGATATGCAGTAAATTAGCCCAACAGCCTTTTACCTCTAGGTCTGAACCCTTAGATCACCAGCTGAAATGAATCTCTGTCTTTATCTGAAGCATGTCTTCTCTGAATATTTATTGACATCACAAAACTGCTTTGGCATCTGGCACAATTTGACATGATTAATTGTCATTGTTCAAAGAGACGACAGAAACAGAGCTGAGCTCTGTTGTGTTGTCTGGGAGTCTGCACAGTGACTGCTAAACTCATGTTGCTGCTGTCAGGCCTACACTTTCGAAAACATGCAGGAAGCTAATATTAACAAAAAAAGTTTATGTATATGTGGGCGAGAGAGAAGGATAATAAATAAACATGTTAGCAAGCCAGTTGTTCAAAACGATCATCTATCACACACAATTCAGCACTGATGTCTTAATTGATGCTTGCTGCTTAAAATTTGAATGTCTCATAAAATTATCAATGCAGAGAATGCATTGGCTAAATTATCAAATAATATGAGGATTAAAGTCGTGTTAAGAAATAGCATTAAATGAATAATTCTCTGAGCACCAGAGCAAATGAAGCCTGATGTTTTTTTATGAATTTTTATCCACTGTTTTGACAGGATAGAATTTATTATATGGCAACATCTTCCTGTTAGGATATTTCTGTCTTTTCTGCATAGATCCTAGGGTACCTGATAATGTTTTATTTTGTAGGCTGTGCCTTGGTGAGGATGACATGGTGTCTCTCCTCTAGCTAGCCTCAGACATCAAACATCTGGCAGTGTAGCATTGACTTTACATGCACAGCTGGGATGAGCTGGAATCACAGCCATTACTCCATCCATCCTGCATTTATTTATTTATTTATTTATTTGGATAATCTGCATTGCCAATGTGGCTGTTGTTCTTGCTGCAGTGAGACAAGTAAAGACCTGGGTGTGAGAGAAGCACAAGCTCTCAGTGATAAAGGCAATGTAGGTGTAACTTGCCCAGACTATTTAGCTCTCAAGCATGGTCTTTCTGTTGAATTTAGGTGAAGGTGAACCTTGTCAAAAGATGGAGACTGACAGATTTTGGCACTATATAGGCACTACATAAGACTTGCTTCCAATAAAAGCAGGTCAGCCTTTGTGCAGGAGCTGGGAGGAACTTCATGACTTCCCACTTCTGCACTTTTTAATGAATTGATGAATGGCAAATGATGACATCTGTCTGTTTCTGGAAAACAAATGCAAGACTCAATCTTATAAAGGCTTATATCAGAGCTACTATCCACTGTTAGCAAGGAAAATGTTTTAACTGATTAAAAAAAAAGCAAAGTAATGAAAGCAATACCACCAACACAGTAAGGTTAGAGATTTTATTTGTTTCTTTTTTGTCTCTGTTATTTGATTTAAAGCTGGAAGGAGACTGTAGTGTTTCATTGCACTAGAGGGTTAGAAAAAATATCTGAGATTGTCATAAAAAGTATGGATGTAGAAATGGTGTTTTCACCCATCAAATTTTCCAGCAGCTGAGCAGAACTCTTGAGAAATGTAGGCTTCAAGTTCTGTGGAATAGCTTTTCTTCTGCCAAAAGCACGAGCTAGCTGGATGCCCTCAGTGGGTGTTCCTGGCAGATGAAAACAGGAGAGGGGAAAAAAAACACAATGCACAGAAAATGATAGTCCTAAATCTTGATAGTGATATGGGAATATTAATAGGCAGTGCTGTTTGTTAGGGACATTTATTTTTGCACCTTTGTTTTATGTTTTGTATTGTTAAGAGTGGAAGAGCGTAATAGCTGTTCTGTTTCTGTGGATGAATCTGCCTTGCTTGCTGCTGATTCAGTATCACCCCATGAAGCATAATAGAAAGAAGCGAGGGGAAAGAGCTCATTCCTCTTCTGCAGTTTCATACTGCTGCTTCAGGTGGCTACACTGTCTCCATGTACACGTATGCAGGCATATCACTTTGAAAGCAGCCGAGTATTTGTCCTTTCCAGGTTGAATGCCATGCTCACTGTCTTACTGTTTTGATGTGATTTGGTTTACGTTTGAAAGTTATTTTATGTTCTATAAAAGTATACATTTATAAAAATACATGTCTTGGCTCATAATTTAAGAGCTTATTATCACATTTAATATCTTAAATGAGGTAGCATACAGCTGTCAATTCAATGATCAGAGTACCTGCGTCTCAGGGGCTCGGATGTTTAGAAAAAGTACTCCATGCCCTGAGCAGCTCAAAATCTAGATAAATGTCCCTCATCAAATATGGCCTGGGGTGAGGAGAAGAAGGGCAGATTGCAGAAGTCAGACAGGGGTGTTACAACTATGGATCGATGATGAAGCATAAAAAGCTATACTTAAGAGGTTGAAGAACAAATGAATGAATGAGCAAACATTTATTTGATCCATTTATTTGTTTGCAGCTATCCAGACTTTACTGTTTCAGACACTCAGATAAGCTCCTCCCCATACTGTGTTTAGCTCATTTTATTGTACATCACACCTGATTTCTCTGGCCACACATCTGAGCAGGTGTGGACTGATTCTGTTAGCTGTATTTTGAATCAGTCTACATTTATCCTTCACTAGAAGGATTCATTCTTCCAATTTCTTTTTTGCTCTTTCAAATAAGCAGCAATGACCTGCAAAAACACTGGCAAGTGAGTATGTTTGAAGTGGAGTGTCCACTTTTCTGAGCTTTTCTTTATGTTTTGTGAAGTAAGCTGCCTTCCTGTTAAGTGAATTGATGGTGTACTTGATGGGTACTTTCTTCTAATGGTGGCTGGGCTTTACTTCAGGTGCAGTGCAAGTGTAAGAATGGACTGGTGTTGTTCAAGAGGGAGAGATGAGTGCTTTCAGAACTGAAGATGGGTTTTTGATCTATTCTGGGACGTTGTACGAGGAAGTTTGAAAAATGATGTAGGAATATGGAGGAGGTAAACAAGTTATCTTCAGGGTTTGAGGCATCCAAGGCAGGTTTTTGGAAGTGAATAGGCAATTCACTGTCTTGTGCACTTTATTTATTTGATAAGAGGTTGTTCTGGTGCTTATGCATTTGAAGGCTTGTTCTCCAAATCCCTTATGTAAAGAACATAAGTTGTTCCTTGCTTGGGAGAGTTGGAGGTCCATATTTGCAGAGAACAGCATGGAGTAAATAGGTCTTGAGAGGAATATGCTAAACTTCAAGGAAAATCTGCAGCAAGGCTAAGGCAGACTGAAGAGATGGTAACTACAGTGTTACATGTATGGGTAGGTCACACCTGTGAATGAAGAGATGCCCACAGGCATAAGCACACATTCTTCAAGCAGGGAAGAGACAAACTAGAGCTGCTGATCAGATCGTCCCCTGACTTCCAATGTCCCTCACATGAAAAGCACTCTCTTGGAACCACCCTGTTTCTAGTGTTATTTTTGCCTCCAAAGTTGGATTCTGATGTGATCTGTGGTGGTAATATTTTGGAAGAACAGCTGGCCTCTCATCCACTGTCACAATGAAAATGTGAAAGCAGACCAAATGACAGAGACATCAGAGTATGCAATTTGTAAGTTTATTAATTGTGGATTGGTGTTTCCCTGTAAGTTTCCTATGAATTTCATTTGTAGTGCGTGTGGAAATCTGTCCCATCTCAACAGTGAATTCTGTTGATCCACATCATATAACTATTTGGCTCAATCAAACCATCAATTGGTATATCTAATAATGCTATATCCTCTTGCTACAGTGTGCTGTCTAAAAGACATTCTTCATTAAAGCTCATTCAAAGGAAGCATTCTGTCAGGCACCAATAAGCCTTATTTGCCTAGACCAGCCACAGCTGGGACTCACTCCACCTGTCCCTCCACCCTCTGGAAGTTTCTTGCAGAAGCTCTGTTTAAACTGCGGTATGGCTTTTTCTTCCTGTCTGGGTTATGATGCAGGTGTATTTATTTCCAATTTTGCTCCTGACTTGTTCTTTGGATTTGCTGAATTGATCTTGGACCTGTTCTATGGCCTTGCTTTTGTCTGTGCCATCAATGAGGCCTCCTGTCTCCGCTGCTCTACTTGCCCAGCTCTGGTGTTACAGACTGAGTCCTGTTGGTGAGGTGGTTGCCCAGCCTGCACTGTGGCCACACTCAGCTCACCTTCCTTCTTGAAGCTGCCCTGTTCTCGCTCTTCTACCAGGTAGGGAACTTCTTATCATTTATCCAATTGAATGAGTTTTAAATATTATTATTTCATTCTGGAGTGTCTATGCAATGTGGTACAAGTTAAATCGTTGTTAAAATCATAATAACAACTATTGAGATGTATAAGCTAAGCATGAAAGTGAAGTTAGGTCTTCCAAAAAGTTAAGGTTATTGCTTTTGACAAAATATCAAAGTTGCAAGTGGCTAAAGACAGCTGTAATATTTTGCAGTAGAAACAGTTAAAAAATTATTCCATTTGCTGATGCTTATTTTTAAAAAGTAATCTGGGGCTAGGTGGTTTTATCATATTTGAAATGCAGATGCTGATCTTAGGTGCTTCATCGTTATTGTTTTCTGTTATTATTATTGATTCTTTTAACTCTGTAACTACTCTAGCGCAGTCATATTGGATGTGTGCTTTCTGAAGGATAAGCAGTGTCACATATCTAGCTTTCCAGTCAGGGAAAAGAAAAGAAAGGGGGAGAAGTTCTTTATGCTTTGGGAGCTTCAGGAGTGTGTCTCTAAAGAGACCCAGGAGCACCTTGTGTGCCTTCCTGCAGCCCTGCTGCTATAGCAGTCACTGCTATGTGCCCGGATGTGTCTGCATAAAGAAAATAAGGCCCACTGTGTAAGATGGAGTACGAGGGGCACTCAGCTGAAGAATTTGCATTTTATTCACCTCTTGCTGCACTTCCCAAACACTGCGCCTGGACTCAATTCACTAATAGGCAGGAATAAGGGAGGGTGAGGTGAGATGGGATGGTTCTAAGCAGAAGGTTGCTCATGAGTTTGTCGCCGGTACCTGCAGAAAGTTTAGGGGCCCACCAGTGGCTCTGAGACCATGCTGTTTTCACAGGTTGCATCCTTCTAATAACTTATTAGGTGGCAGATTTACTTGGAGCGATGTAGATATGATTGGCAAAGAATATAATTCAGTATAGTCCACCAAGGACTCTTGTTTTTTTAAGCCTTTGCTATTCATCTAGCTGAATGTACGCCTACAGTCACATTATGAAAACCTTTTCAGTTACTGCACTGTTTTGAGCTACTGTGAGCCAAATGAGTAAGAAATCCATGTAATGCTAGGTGTATGCTTAAAACATCAAAGGCTGTTCAGGAAACTAAATGGCCCATGGGCTTTGCTAGATTTATTAGTTTTTGAAAAGCAAAAAGTAACTTGTCTCATGAAATAAACGCAGTGATCCCAAAAGCATCTGTAGTTTACCAGCAAAGATGGATGACAAGCCAAATTATGCTTGCTTCTTTGGTTTAACAACCAAAGTGCCCAACCACAATGCTCAACCATGTATTTATTTGGTAGTAAAAATAACATGACAGAAAGCAAAGTCTATATACGACTATTTACCAATTCTGCCATTGGAGATAATAAATGCTGTTTGAGTTTATATTCTCTTGTTGGTTAATTTGGAGGAATTTACCACCACTGTGAAATCTGAAAGTGTAAGGGAAGAAGCTATGAAAGGGAATACGTAATTTCTTTACTCTAACTGCTGTTTCATTGCCTCAATTAATCTACATTTCCAAGGCCTTCAATTTATGGAAAATTATTGGAGTGGCAATATGCACCATGGTACAGCTGAAAGCTGGATTTTAATAAATGTGGACTATTCAGTACATAGACATAGGCTGGCCTTTGAAATCCATCAAGGCTTGTCCAGCCTGTTCTGAATAATTTTAAGAAATCTGTGCATAATTAATGAAGAATGCTAACAGATCTTCTGCCCATGGGCTATCATCCTTATTTCCATGAGGAGCAGGAAACGTGAGGTTTGTATAGTCAAGGTTAAAACTTCTGAATCTGTTCCCCTCTTGTCCCTTGTCTGCTAGCACAGGAGTATGATTTGTATCTATGAATTTAAATTAAGCAGCTCTTTTCTGTTAATGAGTAGTATATGTGAACTAGAAGTGTAATTATTTATATAACACATCTAGTCATAGTGTCAGAACTGTATTTCAGTGTGCTTTGGCTCTGAAAGGATGTTGCCTTGTATCAAGAAGCTGGGGTGCAGTGGTGTGTCCCTCTTCCCCACCTCCCAGTGTCCTGATGCACCATTCTGGCTGTTAAATCTTTTATATATATATATATATATATATATACACCCAGTTAATTAGTTATATTAATTACATAAAAAAAAAAAAAAAAGTATGTAACTGGAAGATCTGAATGTGGAATCTGCTTCTGAGCAGCCTGTGAACAAAAAACGAAAACAATCCTGACACAGGAAGCTGGCATTTGCCTGAGACTGAGGTCTCACCTGCCTCATTATCCCCTCTTTTTCCAGCAGTATTCGTAGCGAGGAGGTTGGGCCTGGCCAGGCTCCTCAGCCATGACAGGCCCAGGCTGCGGCCTGGCAGCCATTTTTCCCCTGCCAGTCTGTCCTGGTTTGGCCTGGGTTAGCGTTAATATTTTTCATAGTAGATGGTGTGATGCTGTTTTAGATTTAAGATGAAACACACTGACTTGTCAGCTTGTTGCGCTGCCCTGCCAGCGAGGAGGCTGGGGGTATCCAAGGAGCTGGGAGGGGACACAGCCAGGACAGCTGAGCCAGAGCAACCAAAGGGATATCGCATACCATGTGGCATCATGCTGAACAAAGAAAAAGTAAAACTGGGAGGAGTTGGCTAGGGAGGCCGTCATTTCTGGGCATCCATCAGCTAGCTCTGAGAAATTGTGTTGCTTTTTTTTTTTTTTTTTTTTTTTTTTTTCCTTCCCACTTTTACCTTTCTAATTCTCTTCCCACATCCTAGTGCACGGGGGAGTGAGCGAGTGGCTGAGTGGTGCTGAGCTGCCTACTGGGTTAAACCACAACATGGTTGCCAGCACTTCCATGTAGGCACTCAGATATTCAGGGGCCTACAAATAGAAAGTGACTGTGCTCTAGTACAAGTAATCACTCATTTTCATCTGGAGATGCCACTAATTATCTTTCTAGTGGGTTTGATCCTTCTGCTGCAGTGCTTGGCCTGCTATTAACTGTGAGTGGCCAAGGGATAGATCAAGGTATTATAGCTAGTGCCACTGGTTTCAATTACACTATCTGAAGTGAGCTTGGATTCTGAGCAGCAGAATTTTTATTTTTATTTTTAAACATTATTGTATATTAAAGAAGGCCTCATTTCTGAACCCTTAGAAGCTGGTAGAGTCCACAAAAAGTAAAGGGAAGGGAAGCGGGGACATGCCAAGATACCTTGCCATGAATCTCCCACTTGACAACTATTTTGTTTCCAAATAGAAACGTAGGATTATGGAGATTACCAGACTTGGCTGTTGCTTCTATTCTACCGTAATCCATTTGTTTAGCTTTGTGAGCATTTACCCCAAAACCACAATGCTTTCCTCCTGCTTTTCCTGTTCTGGTGTTGCCACACATCAGTGGCTGAGTGACCTTCGTCAAATTTTCAATGCAAATCTGCTTTTGGCAAATGGTGTATATCTTTGCCCTGCATTGTCTTCTCTTAAATTTATTTTTTTTTTTCCTAATGTCTAAGTGGGTTGTTCATGTCAACTGGCAAGAGGGAAAGGCAGCATTCTGCTTGACTGCACAAGGTTGTTTCCAGAGGATCAAAGCACTATCTGCACCATGTTTAAATCACTCTCCAAATTTTAAAATTGCTTGTTTACAATTTACTAGTTATCTGAAAATATCACATAACCCATAGAACAGGCACAGATAGTTCACTCAGTCTTCATTGACAGTTCTTGCTCATTATAAAATGCAACTTATTTTTATGTCTGAGACCAATACTGGGAAAGTGCATCATGTTAGCTCCACCATTAAAAAAACAAACAAACATTAATAGTCTACATTTTTAGTCAGAGAGTAATGATTGAAATGTCAGCCTTGTAGCTTGTTAAGCCCTTTGAGGGTTCACAGTTCATAGGAAAAAAGATGACTACTTTCTTCTTGACAAAAATGAACTATTTCAGTCTTGGAAACCACTCCCTAATTAAAAAGTAAATCATGTTAAATGTTCACCATGATGAACTGGTAATAATTGGAAATATCAATTTTATTGATATAAGGTAATAAACTATTTGTGAGTAAGAAATCAAAAATACCCTTATATTCTATGTTTCAATAATAGTCTTTTTAATGTCTATAAGCATAGGCATTACTTTTGTGTCTGTTGTGGCTTAATGCTTTTATTATCTTGAATACCTCATAGAAATAAGAAATTGCTTTCCATCACATTTTAAATATTATTCCATAATAAACCTTGACTGTACCATTAAATCTTCAGGAGCTCTTAACTGCTTTAACAGTAACAGAATTTACATTTGGGCATACTGTAGCTCTTTGCTTAAGTACAGGACATTTAGGGGTTGGTCATAACTCCATAATAAAAGATATTTGTCTCTTTTCTAAGTATTAGATATTAGCTGGTTTGCAAATGGGGTGATAGTGCAGAGCTGTATCAGTGCAATGCATACAGGTGTGATAGAACTGCTAGTCACTCACAAACTACTTATTCCAAGGCAATTTCAAGGCCTATTCATTTAGCCTTTGGTGACTGAGCATCCAGGCTAGCCTTGTATGTAAGCAAGAAGACTTGCACCATTACAGAGATACAGCATGCAGGCAAACTGGAAAATGCAATTCTGTAATGTTTTAAAGTGGATACCATGAGAACCAAGTGTGTAGTAGAACTACATTTCCCTGAGTAGGCTGGGAGATGGAATTTATTCAGCTAAATGAGGTTTCAGATTCAGGAGACTTTTTGGTGCAAATGATGCATGTCAGGGGAGGTAACACAATTTTGCATGATAGGAGGCTTAGGTAATAATAACAATCCAGACAAACAAGTCCCCAGTGTTCTGTGTATTGTATTTAAATGCAAACTTGTGTCCCTACCACATTTTAAAATAACTGCTCTTTGTACTAATTCTCAAAAAAAGATAAGATTTCTTTATAAGAAAAAGTGCTTGCTTCTATGCTTCTTTCTGGGTTCTGCAGCAAAGTCATTGTGATCAATACTTGTGAAATTACAGGTGATTCTTGTCAATAAAAGTTGTCATACTCTGTATTCTAGTTTCATTGCAGAATAAGGTAAAATCTAATTTACGAGAGAAGTTGTTGTTCATAAAACTTTACATAGTTAGAAAGCACAACAGGGGTAAAGGAAATTAGACACAGTAAATTGCTTTTTGTTCCAACTTTCTCTTTATTCAAGCTTGCCCCAGCGTGGTAGCCATTCTTTCAGTGTCAGTTTTCATTAGTGATGCCAAGAGATTTCAACAGCACTAAATGGTAATCTTTAGCGTCTCTCAAGCTCAAACCAATTTCTTAGTCTTCTGATTTTGGTGAAAATAATCCCTTTCAGGGCTACTTATGTCTTGGGAGGAGTTATGTGAAGAAAAATCTGATCTTTGCCCTATAAATGATGATAATTTCACAGATAGAAAGCACACTAATACACACTTGGAGGCAGAAAACTGGACTCTCAAATATTAATGTCAGGTGTGAGGCTGTGCTTGTTAAACTTATGTAGGCAAAATCAATTGTGATGTTCCAGCTTGAGTTCTGTCATCTAAAAAGTTTTTTTTTTTTTTTTTTTTTTTTCTCCTATTTGAAAGCAGCTTCCCTCCCTCCCTCCCCCCACCCCCTCTATTATTTTAAAGCAGAGTAGGGAAAAAGTATGTACCTGTGGTACAAAATAGTCAATAAAGAACTTCTGGAGCTATGTGCTGTGTTGATAAATCTGTGTTCCAGTCTTAGAGATATTTGAGGTAGTGTCTTGGTCATGGTGGCCTTAGGAAAAAGGGAGTGTTGGATGCAATTCGGCATTTCCTGTTTAGAAGAATTAGTGCCTCACTTTTACTGCAGCATAACGTTTGAGCAGCCTTGGTGACTTTGTGACTGTTCGTTGCCTTTGAAGGATGGATTAGAGCTAATAGAGGAGGACAAATGGTGATACACTCTATTCAGGCTTTCCCAAAGCTGTCACCATGCTTGGCAAACTTGAGCAAGGAGAGCTCTGCAGGACCATATTTCCTACTGTTGTGTGGAGCTGGACCATGCCACTTCAAAGAGTTCAACTGGGCTCTCTGGGACTTGGCAGTGTGCAAGGGTGAGGGTTTTCTATAGAGATAGCAGGGTGGAAAACCCCTGGACAGCTTAGTGCTTGCAGTCCTAACTGCAACTTCTGCAGCATGTGATTCAAAGTTCTCCCTATCAAGAACTTGTGAGTGTACAAAATGTGTCAAATACCACTTGACAATACTAGAAATAGCCAAAACCAACACCAACTTCAATATTTTCCCATTTGTCTGAGTGTAGTGCTACCTTTTCTCCTATGTCCTCAGTGTTCTACCTGGATCGTGAGTAGCTCCCTTGTGCCTTTTTATATACTTCTGGGTTTGGAATAGACTATCTGAGTTTTTGGTTTGGAAACTGAAAAAAAATAAGGAATATTGAACTCTGCTGATCTGTCAGTAGCTAGCCACATGATCTAACTATTAATAAACTATACTTTTGCAAAAAAAGAATCACAGCATGTGTTTTACATGTTTCTTAGTCATTCAGATGCTATTGAATGTTTTGTAGTCTAGGAGTGGCTGAGTTAAGTTCAGCTGGGCATGCTGTATTTTTTTTTTGTTTGTTTTGTTTCATAGCTGTGTGCTAGTAAATGGAGTAAAACTTAAATTGATTTCAGTTTGAACAAGTTTCTGCCTCTGTTAATCAGATAAATTTAGATAGTGGTGGTAACTGCCATTGTTGATATTGCATAAGCAGTTCTGCTTTGCTCAGCTGGTTTCTGCTAGTTACAGTATTTTCAGTTATAGCATTTTCAGTCAACAGTTTTGGAGAAAGAAGACTGAAAATGTTTGCTCCATGCCACGAAGACATATGAAGTTACATATATCAGTCTCTGTGCCTTGCTTATTTCTTTATCTGTAACAAATGTTTGAAGATTTTTAAAAATTTGTTCTTTGCAGTTAAATGCCCTGAAGTGTCCTGATGAATATGTCTCTTAAAACAGACTAACACACTAAATACGCCATTTTGATTAAGTCCTGTGTGTATTCATTTGTAACTTTATTAAGAGAGAAGGTGGGATTTACTATCACTTACCAAGGAATTAGGGAAACTAGCTTTTGTTATCACATCTTTCAGAGTTGTGCACTCTGTCTCTGGAGATACAGGTCCATTCAGGAAATCACTAAGAAATGTCAATAGTTTCTGGGTTCTCCTATGTACCTGTGTAATTTAGAACTGATTGTAACAAAACATGATTTGAAAATCACACTGAAAATCACATCATGAAATTGCGATTTGAAAATCACACAATATTCATTCTCAAAGAACAACTGGTCTTTGGACTCTGTCTAGAATATTAAACTTTCATTTATGAAGGAAAAATAATCTTTAAGATTAAACTTATACTAACCCTCCACAGAAAAAAAAAAAAAAAAAAAAAAAAAACAACAACAAAAACTCACCTCAGTGCTTACGTTGCTCTAATGTAGGAAGTACTGATGTCCTCCAGTGGTGTGAGTTCAGTTCCAGGAAAGTGTAAAAAACAAAAACAAAAAACGTGTGTGATATCAGCATATCTATTGTATCTCTTTCTGCTTCTTGCTTGAGCTGCATTGGCCCACTGACAATATTTCTTGGCACCTCTTGTCCCTGTCCATTTTTTCTTATTGCTTAAAAATAGAGAAACAGCATCACTGCTTTCCCCAGCTTTGCTCCCGAATGACTGATTTATTCCTAAATTAATCTTGTGTTACCATCCTTTTCAAACATCACATAAACCTACATAATGAACACTAGAATCATAGAATCATAGAATATCCTGAGTTGGAAGGGACCCTTAAGGATCATCAAGTCCAACTCTTGACACCGCACAGGTCTACCCAAAAGTTCAGACCATGTGCCTAAGTTCACAGTCCAATCTCTTCTTAAATTCAGACAGGCTCGGTGCAGTGACCACTTCCCTGGGGAGCCTGTTCCAGTGTGCGACCACCCTCTCTGTGAAGAACCCCCTCCTGACGTCCAGCCTAAATTTCCCCTGCCTCAGCTTAACCCCGTTCCCGCGGGTCCTGTCACTGGTGTTAATGGAGAAAAGGTCTCCTGCCTCTCGACACCCCCTTACGAGGAAGTTGTAGACTGTGATGAGGTCTCCCCTCAGCCTCCTCTTCTCCAGGCTGAACAGGCCCAGTGACCTCAGCCGTTCCTCGTACGTCTTCCCCTCAAGGCCTTTCACCATCTTCGTAGCCCTCCTCTGGACACTTTCCAACAGTTTCATGTCCTTTTTATACTGTGGTGCCCAGAACTGCACACAGTACTCGAGGTGAGGCCGCACCAGCACAGAGTAGAGCGGGACAATCACCTCCCTTGACCTACTAGCGATGCCGTTCTTGATGCACCCCAGGACACGATTGGCCCTCCTGGCTGCCAGGGCACACTGCTGGCTCATATTCAACTTGCTGTCTACCACGACCCCCAGATCCCTCTCTTCTAGGCTGCTCTCCAGCGTCTCATCGCCCAGTCTGTACATGCAGCCAGGGTTTCCCCGTCCCAGGTGCAGGACCCGGCACTTGCTCTTATTGAACTTCATGCGGTTGGTGATCGCCCAGCTCTCCAACCTGTCCAGATCCCTCTGCAAGGCCTTTACGCCCTCATTGGAGTCCACAACTCCTCCAAGTTTGGTGTCATCAGCAAACTTGCTCAAAATACCCTCTATTCCTACATCCAGATCGTTTATAAAAATATTGAAAAGTACCGGCCCTAAAATGGAGCCTTGAGGGACCCCACTGGTGACCGCCCGCCAGCCTGACGCAGCTCCATTTACCATAACCCTTTGGGCCCTGCCCGTTAGCCAATTGCTCACCCATCGTATGATGTTTTTATTTAGCTGTATGGTGGACATTTTGTCCAGTAGGATCCTATGGGAAACCGTGTCAAAAGCCTTGCTGAAGTCCAAAAAAATCACATCAGCTGGTTTCCCTTGGTCCACCATACGGGTGATCTTATCATAAAAGGAAATCAGGTTAGTTAGGCAGGACCTACCCTTCACAAACCCAT
The DNA here is from genome assembly GCF_965140915.1 of Aythya marila. Lineage (NCBI taxonomy): Eukaryota > Metazoa > Chordata > Aves > Anseriformes > Anatidae > Aythya > Aythya marila. Next base: position 14,248,579 of record NC_139044.1, read on the forward strand.
GCTGGCTGGGACCAATGACTGCTTTGTCCCCCAGGTGCGCCTCAATAAGTCCAAGAACCAACTTCTCCATGATTTTACCAGGCACTGACGTGAGACTGACAGGCCTGTAATTGCTAGGGTCTTCTTTCTGACCCTTCTTGAAAATTGGCACAACATTTGCCAGCTTCCAGTCTACCGGGACCTCTCCAAATTCCCAGGATCGTTGAAAAATAATTGATAGAGGTTCCGCGATGACATCCGCCAGCTCTTTCAGCACCCGGGGATGAATCCCATCCGGACCCATGGACTTGTAGGGATCCAGGTGGAGTAGCAAATCCCGCACACGTTCAGGGTCAGTTGGGAGTTTGTCATCCCCACCGTCCCGGTCCTCCAGCTCAGGGCACCCTGGGTCCCGAAGCCCATCATCGGCATTGAAGACAGAGACAAAGAAGGCGTTAAGCGTCTCTGCTTTGCCTACGTCATCGTCTGTGAGGAGACCTTCCCTATCAAGGAGCGGCCCTATGTATTCTTTAGTTCTCCTTTTTCCATTTACATATCTAAAAAAACCCTTTTTATTTTCTCTCACAGACACAGCCAGCTTCAACTCTAGCTGTGCTTTGGCCACTCGAACTTTCTCCCTACAAACACGAACAGCATCCCTGTATTCTTTCCATGACGCCTGGCCCTCCTTCCAGTAGCGAAACACTCTCTGTTTCCGCCTAATCTCCATTAGAACATTCCTGGTTAGCCACGCCGGCCTCCTGCCCCGCCTGCCTGACTTGCGATATTTTGGAATTGCCTTATCTTGTGCTTCTAGGAGGCATCGCTTAAAGAGTGACCAGCACTGGTGGACATCGAGGCCTTCAAGAGCAGTTTTCCAGGGGACCTTATTGACTAGTTCCCTGAGCAGCCTGAAGTCCGCTTTCCCCATATCTAGGGATGAGGTTTTGGTGGCACTTTTCCTTCTGTCACTGTAAATTTTGAACTCAACCACTTCATGGTCGCTATGACCGAGGCGGCCACCAATCACCACATCTCCCACCAGACCCTCTCTGTTTTCTAGCAACAGGTCTAGGAGGGCACCTTTCCTAGTTGGCTCCGTTAGCACCTGTACCAAGAAGTTATCATCTAGGTGCTTCATGAACCTCCTGGACTTGCTCGTGTCAGCCGTGTGGCACTCCCAGTTAACGTCCGGCAAGTTGAAGTCCCCCATAAGGACAAGGGGAGTTAATCTCGAGGCCTCTCTTAGTTCTGTAAAGAATCATTTATTGGCGCTATCATCCTGGCCAGGCGGTCTGTAATAGACTCCCACAATGACATCCCCTTTATTCGTTCGTCCCTTGATCCTTACCCAGAGGCTCTCAACTTTGCCATCGCCGACCTGAAGTTCCACACAGTCCAGCCCCTGCTTCACATACATCGCCACCCCACCACCTCGCCTACCCTGCCTGTCCCTCCTGAAGAGCCTGTAACCATCTGTTGCAACACCCCAGTCACAGGACTCATCCCACCAGGTTTCGCTTATGCCGATGATGTCGTAGTTGCGGGACTGGGCCAGGACTTCTAGCTCATCTATTTTATTCCTCATACTGCGTGCGTTCGTGTAGAAGCACTTCAGGTGCGTCTCCTTACACTCAGCACCTTGTGGATCTGACCAAAGGACCCCACTGGCACACAGCCCCTCTGATTCTAGCGTACCATCCCTTAGGTCTTCACCAGCGCGCCTGGTTTTAGCCCCTTCCCCCTTCGACTCTAGTTTAAAGCCCTATCTATCAGCCCTGCCAACTCCTGACCTAAGATCCTTACCCCTCTCCGAGAGAGGCGCATCCCATCCGGTGCCATCAGGCCCGGTGTAGCGTAGACCTTCCCATGATCAAAGAAACCGAAATTCTGCCGGTCACACCAGTCTCGAAGCCACGAGTTTATGTGAACAGCACGTCTTTCACCTTCGATCCCCCCTATCGGAAGGACAGAGGCAAACACCACCTGCGCCCCTGATCCTCTAAGTAGTCGCCCCAAATCCCTAAAGTCTCTTTTGATTGCCTTCGGACTTCTCGTTGCTACTTCATCACTACCAGCCTGAAAGACCAGTAGCGGGTAGTAGTCAGTGGGCCGTACCAGGCGCTTGACTTTATTGGCAAAGTCTCTCACCCGAGCCCCAGGGAGGCAACAGACTTCTCTGCGGGTTGGGTCCGGTCGGCATATCGGTCCCTCTGTCCCTTTCAGAAGGGAGCCCCCCATAACTATAGCCCTTCTTTCTTTTTTGAAGGATGATGTGGCAATGCGACGTGTAGGTCGCATTGTCTTAGGCGCCCCCTCCAACTGGGACGGGTGTTTGTCTACTTTGTCATTTAGATTGTCTTGCTCTAGTCCTTCATATCGATTATTTAAGGGTAGATGAGAAGGTGAGGTGGGCAGAGAGAGGGCTCGCCTACCACCCCGAATAGGCACCTGCCTCCATTCCCCCCCTTGATCTAGGTCTCCTCCCGCTGCCTGGCCGGAGGAGGGAACCTCCGTCTTCTGCGTAACAAGAGACGCCTGTGCCGTGGCAGTCTCGTGAGCCTGCCTCAGAGAGGGTAGAGCGCACCTCCACCAGTCAATTTCCCTCTCTGATTCCCTGATGCTCCTGAGCCTGTTCACCTCCTCCCGGAGCTCCGCTACCTGGCTGAGCAGTTCTTCAACCTGGGCACACCTCCCACAGGCATACCCGCCACTGCTGTCGGAGACCGACAGAAGGCTGGGGCACACTCTGCAGCCCAGGACCTGGACAGCTGCGTGTTTCCCCGAGCCCTCCGTCTGAGTAGCCACACTGGCGACCGTGGCTGGAGATGCCTCACGAGATGCGGAGGCCACGGTTTTCTGCCTGGTCGATACCATGGTCAGGTTCTACGCAAGCAGGTTACAAGCACCGAAGGGAGAGGCAGCTGCAAAAGAGCGACGATGAGCCCCCCGCTCGCCCTGCCCACGCGAACTGCCGCGCAAACTGCCACGCCCTTCGACGTGCCACGCCCTGTTTGCCCGTCCTGTTCGCCGCGCTCCTGGTCGCTCGCACTCCCTAGGGGCAACTTTTAAACAGCCTGGGAGGGGGCGTTGCTGGCTCCGCCCTCGCCTCGTCAGCCTCCCTCGCGAGGACAGCCGGGTCCCGGCGGCTCCCCCGAGTGGCCTCGATGCCGGACAAAAAGCCCTGCCCGCCTCAGTCCCCTGCTCCGCTGCAGAACACGTCTGCCCCGGAGCCGATCGCCTCAGCAAATGGCCATTTGCTACTTGGCATTTATCAGCTTGTTACTCCAGTAAACTAACTGCAGACTTTCTGGTCTAGTCACTAGTTTAATTGTGCTTCCTTTTATCAAATTCAAGCAATTTTTCAGACTATGAATTGATGGTCTTAGGTACTTTTAATAAAGTGTGTGCTTTTATCTCATCTTTTAAAGCCTTTTATGCTTGGAGTTTTAATCACTGGTCAGTACTGACATAGTTGGTGATTTATGATTAAGGAAGCAGCCAGTTCTGCATTAAAATTCATTTCTACATAAATACTTTAAAATCATCCCCTTAAACTATTTGGTTTGCCATTATTTGCAAAGAACCAGAGTGATGGTAGGGTAATTTATGCACATACAATGTTCTCTTCATATGGAAACTTTTCACATAAAAGAAGCAAATCTTAAAACAGCTGTAGTCATCTAAGAGTGAAGACAGCTTCTTTTCTAAGATATATGTCTATTTTAAATGCTGACTAGCTTTCTGTTATGGTGGTGGTTGTTTAATTTTTATGTTTTGCCAATTGAAAATGCATCAATATTTGTTCAGGCTTAGTTGCAAAATGACAGAGCAATGGCTCATGTACTGTACTTTCTTGACGGAACAATTTAATTGAAGTCCATAGGGAAACTCATGGTGGGGGGGGAGTAAATCAATGCTCATTTCCAAGGGTATTTCAGGTACTGTCTTTTCAGCCATAGCGGCATAACAGATAACTATGGGGAGGCATTATTTTACAGTTTGGTATTCTTGTTGACATTTCTGCTCTCTTGAAAGACATTCAATGCAAGTGTGCAAAATATGCACAATATGCAAAGTTTCTGGGTTCTGTTCTGAACAAATCTGCTAGTCTGGGAAATCCAAGTATGTTTCATTGTAATGAGAAAAAGTTAGATCTATAACATGGTATTTCTGCTTCAATTATCTTTCACATTTCACTCTCCCATACACACTGGATTTGTGTCTGTCTGATATTTAAAACAAAACATCTCACTGGGAGACATAAAAAGGAATAAATGGAACATCATGTTATTGCTTTATACAAACTAAGTCAGTGAAGAGCTGTAGATGACTTCTACTTTTTCTAGCCATTTTCTTAGAGCTTTATAAACGTAGATACCATAAATAGGAGGAAGGATAACCATTTTTGGTGGTACCACGATCAGCTGGTGTACCAGGATCCAGATTTTAAGTGTTCTCTGCCTAGTTCTGACATGAATTATTGGCTGATTTTGATCAAATAATTACTACTATTTTTTTTAACATTGTATAAAATAGTTGAGACTGTTAAATAAAGATGATAATTTGACAGCTCAATTATGATGGTCTGTACTTGAAAAGAACTCTGAATTTATGCAATAAAAGCAGTTCTGTAAACTCAAATGGCTAGACAGACAATTTATTACCAGACCTTTTTGGTGCAAATTTCCTTTCCAAGTGTATGTGCACAGCTACATAAAGTGATTTATGGGCAGCCATAGTTACTTGATTGCTGATACTAATGATGTTGATGGTAACACCTCAAAATTATTGTCCCACATAGCCCGCATACATGGGATCAACTTTGCCTTCATCAGCTTACTGTATTCATGCGATTCAGAAAAGGACTGATTTTATTTTCTTTATTTTTGGCAAGCAATATTTAAGTATATTTCTTACTCTTCAATTAACATTGTAACATAGCTTCTTTGACTGTGAATATAAAGGAAATCAAAATTAATACTAACTGCACAGAATTTGGAATAGAATATTCCAAATACGTAAGGTGTTTCAGTATGTTATTTATGTTATTTAAGACATCTGATAAACTGATTTGATCTGTTCCAATGAGAAATAGAACTCTGAATTAATAACTTCACCACTTTTTGGAATTATCCCAGGATGAATCATTCCAAAAAAAAAAAAAAAAAAAGGAAGAATCATAGTCCTGAAAAATCTCTAGGCCATAAAGCAAGCAGGATTACTGACACGTGTACTTCCTGTACATGTGTCTTAATTAACGGAGGATAGCATGCCTGAATTTGTGTACTCTGTTATTTTTTTTGTATGCAACTGTCAATTTTATGATCACCTGTCTATCCTGTTTCAAAGCGGGTGGCAATATGTGAGAAGATTTTTACGTGTAATCACAACTATCCTATCTATCTCATTGCATTTCCGATAGTTGCATCTGTCTCTCATAGGCTAATTCAAGAGGGAATTGCTACCACTGACAAGATCAACTTGTGCTGGGTAATCTTGAAGCAATTATGAAAGAATTTTCTGACATCAGACGCTTTTCTTGACTTTCATAATTCCCCCCAGGGAAATGCACTTTTAATACAGGAGATTATTTACAGAGTCTATGACACTTCTGGATTCTGTACACAGAATGAAAAGGTGGAAAAACACTCACAAAGCAGACGTTGCATATACAGCCCGTTTTACCTTCCAGGGGTCTCCTGTTGCTTTGAGGAGATGTGCTTATGGGTGGACAAAGCTTACAGAAGAAATAATTAGCTCTTGACTAGCTGAGAAGGAGGCTCTAACCCCAGTCCTAGGAGAGGTTTTTGAGTCAACCCCGTTATCCTTGTAAGGGTGGAACACAATAAAGAAGTCTTGATCCTTTCATCCTGTGCCTTTAACATGGTTGCTATCAAGAGCTCTGCAGATACTTGGGACAAAACTGACCTTTGGACTTGGAGAAGCCTGGTGGTTCTGGCCTTTCTTGATTGTGAGGAGGAAAAAGAAGAAAAGGAACCATTGGTTTGATAGGCCAGTCTGTCACTTTAACCTTATAAAGATCACTCTGGGGGTGGGGTGGGAAGTCTGGAAGAAACGTGTGCTAAAACTCTGTATGTTTGTTAAAGAGGAAGGAGAGAAAATTTACATAACTTTAAAAAATATATATATATAAAATATTTATGACCTAAAAATTGGATATGATTTGAAGTGGTGGGAAACAAACAGGAGAGAGACTATTCTAAGGTGAGGGAGTTTCTGAATGTGCCTGGTATGAATTCCCTTCCTGCTGACTCATGCGGGATCTTTGTCTCCTTCAGTCTTACTCCATGCTGTTTGAGAAGATACAGTTCCAGAGACAAGTAAACTTGCTTTTCTTTACTTCCATGAATCTGTAACAGTTCACTAGAAGTTCAGAAAAAATGTGTTGGTTGTTGGAGAAGTTTTTCTCATAGCATTTGAAGTTGCGCCTTTCTAGAAATTGTGGTTAGTCTGCAACTTCTCGGAAGTTCATGGATGTCCTGGCTGATGCTTCCTTGAGATGTGCTATAGCAAAAACAAATGTTCATGAGCAGTTTGTACTGAGTGTATGGTATTTCCACTTGGGGAATTAAAAGTGTTTTGAGTTCATGTATGGCAGGTGCTGCAGTGTTACTACCTGGTGCAGTCATTGCAAGGTTCAGTTAATAGTACGGATTAATAAAACAGAATTTATTACTTCTGTATCTTGCACACTGTTCTGTGGTGGGAATTTTTCATGTGCCATGAAGCTGTGCATTCTGCCACCTGCAATGTTTGAAAATAATTGCACGGATCTGCCCTGGATATGCTTTGGTCAGAGGGTGTGTCCCACGCTTCAGATACATTTAGATGTCACAGCCCCATGGCAGAAGTTTGCTCCTAATGAAGGCTTTATTTAGGCTGGAATGTGTCTCGAGCCTTTATTTGTTCGATATGATCATCAAAGCAAAGTAAATACAGTTCTGAAACAAAATGTCAGTGAAATGACTTGGTGGCCCTTTGGTAGCTTGGCCAAGAAAAAATAACCCTTTGAATATGTGTAAGCGGATGTCAAAGATTTTTCTAAAATCTGGAGGATTAGCCCATAAATGAGAAGGAAATGGCTTTTCCCTTTCCTCCCTTTCAAAGGTATCTGCCCCAGTCAAAATATCAGTATTTCTTGTATCACTAAACATGATACGCTGAGTTTCAGTGAGAGGGATGCTTTATTTAAAGTAGTGTTTCATAAAAAAGATTAATTTCTCAGAGGCAAAAAGCAAAGCTTCCTGAAAGAACTGTGATGTTGATCCAATTCCATTACTTTCAACTTTTTGATGCCTGCTGAAGCGTAATGTTGCTTCAGAAGTGAAAGGAAGGGACTTTTTCACAGATTGTAAAGAAGTTGTGACATTTCTCAGATTCATAATAGCTTCTCAGAAGTTCCAGCATTAACTCTTTTATGCTATCGTACATCTGAACTGAAAAACCCCTTTGTTCCCTATACCAATTATCTTCTTAGAGTGAATCAGTTGCTACAGCTCATGCATACCAGAAGCTCTCTATTCCTAGGAATATGCTTAGCTTTGTTGTGCTTCTTCTATATACAAAAAATAATCATATCAGTCTTTCCTAATTTTAATTTTTTGGCTCAAATTAATGGATGTTGCAGTAGCAGATCCAATATTAATGCAATTAAAATACTTAAAGTATAGAGGAGCTGAAATTCCAGGAAAATGTTTGCGCAAGCTGAGAAGTGAGATTGATATTTTACTCTTCCAGTAATAGAATAGTAATTATGCTATTTCATTGCAGGTTCAGTAGTGATTATCTACGCTGCTGAAAAAGGAAGTGGGGCAAAATATCCTGCTCCAGGCTTTGACAATAACTTGTTGTTTGAGTCTGGGCATATTAACTAATGTCTGCCCATTCCTTTTCATGAGCAGGAATGCAGATAATGTGACAATAAAACCACAAAATGTGGCTGGGGAATAAGGTGGTGTGACAGGATCCTATCTGAGAAAGCCAGCAGAAATTGCTGTAGGATGCTCCCTAGAGGGCCAACCAGTACAGCTCTGACTAAGGCATGAGTTTGTGCAGGAAATGTGCTTCTAGGATACTGAAATCCTTTCTTAAAAGATCAATCTTTTTTTTTTTTTTTTTTTTTTTTTTTTTTTTTTGCTTCATGAGAAAGAAACTTCTGTGGCAGAAGGATTTTTTTTTTTATTTTTTTTTTATTTTTTTAATGTCAGAAAAACAGATTATTTTGAACAGCTCTGGTATTTAGTACACCAAAGGGCATGTTGTGAGACTTTTATATGCTTCCAGGGAAATCTTAATGAGTGGAAGAATAATGTGGGGAAGGAACAGTGTTGCTCCTTACTGAGGCAAGTCAGGTGTTGCTTCTTTGGTATCATGAAGCCTTGCTGCTTGGGGCTGCAGACTGTGTCACAGAGATGTGTGAGCTACTGGAGCAATTCACCCTGTAATTGTAGAAGCAGTACACAGCTGCATGGGAGCTCTCTGTAGAGCTTACTGGTTTTGGTGTGGGTCTCTACAGCTTTGCTAACACTGGTGCCTCAACTTAAGCTCACTACTTTGTGGATGCAGCAGACCACTGCAGGGGGTGGGAGGTTAGACACCTCCTAACACTACGTTCAGGCTGCAATATTTAAAATTTACATTTCCTGTGGCAAAGCACAGAAGAGACTGCTGCAACCACTGCATGCTTTAGGTGGTGTCAGTTGTTGCATTGAGTGAACCCTGCAGAGATTTCTGCGTGTATCCCACAAACTGTCCTTCACAGCGAAGTGTTACTGATGCCAGTTGTCCTAATGAGATGGTCAAAGTACTGTTATGGATCAGACGCTCTCTAGAAGGGAAGAAAACATAAATATTTCATCCAAGGTCAATATCATATATCAGCTAAGCTGTGCATCAGTGGTGCATTGCTCTCAATCCCCTTTTTTCCAAAATATGAATAAAATTGGAAAATTGGATGATAGTATTTGATAACTTTACTTACAGTCAAGAGGACACTGAGCAATTTTGGCATGAGTTCAGACTAGGTGAAGAGACTATATGGTATCAAGTCAAATTAAGAAGTGCCAGGGGGGTAAAGGGATGGGGTTTCTAAACCTGTGGTTTTTAGAATGACTGGATTTTTAAATGTTTATTCTTTGCTTGGAGAAGCCACATCAGACTCAGAGACAAAGCAGATGAAAGATGAGTATACACTAAGAGTAGAATAGTCAATAAAGGGAACTTCCCAGTAATGCTGTATTACATCTTCCAATGTAACCCAGGGGTATTCAGTACATGGAGGAGAAAACTCATGACAAGACAGGAAAGGTTGAGAACAACAACTGAGGAAAGAGATGATAGATACATGAAAGAGTGTATTCCTTTTTTGGGGGGGGGGGAATTATCAGTTGGAGATGCAAGTGACATTAATAGCTTGTAAGACAGATCTCCTTCTTCCCTCATAACCTCCAAAACAACAACAACAACAAAAAAGAACAACAAACTCCAAGAGGAATGCATTTTGCAGCTTGTAATTTGGTAGTGCTGACAGTCATGATGTAATTAAATACTACAATAAAGGAGGGGTATTTAGAGGTATAAATTCTCATGCTTCAGGGATAAGCTAAGTGTCTAACCGCTGGAGTTTCTAGAAGAAACCTTCCTCGAGAACAAACTATTTCCAATTATCTACTGCAAGGTTTCTTAAGGGAAATATTCTGTTAGATCACATGGAGGGTTTGTACCATGCTCATGTTTTTCTGTACTAACTAGTTATATCTTGGTCATTAAAAGAAGCAGAATCAATTGGAGTCTGTGACTCCAAGTGTCACTGAACAGCCCACTATCTTCACTTTTTCTCTGAAGCACTTCTTGTTGCTGCTAGGATGCTCATCTAAGTGTAACACTGCTAAACAGTACGTCAACTCTTATGATCTTTGTTTCTTTTGATCTCTCCTAAAAAATACAGTTTAGTCAAAAACAACGGGAAGAAGCGGAAACCATTAATTTTATCACAATTAATGTTGTGCAAGCCTATGCACTGACTTCTGTGTCTACTTGTATAAATAAGTCTGACTGCTTAAAAGTTTGATATACTTCAAGAACTGTTTTGAAACTTGGTTTATTTCAAATTATAATGAAATTTGAACCCATATGAGGTTTTTGATAATTTTGGCCTTTGTTTCAAGAGCAGTTCTGAAGAAGTAATATTCTTTTATCTCACGGACTACCTAGTATTTCTCTGTTTAGTATTACAGTTGTTAAATTCACCCCACACAATCTCATTGACTTACGTGAGATTTTTCCTATAAAAAGGAATTAAATAGCCTTCAGAATTAGTTCCCCCATGAATTCAAAATATTAGATATTACCACAAATCATGTTACTGTTGCATGCTGTCAGTTTTCCACCTTGTAAAATTCTTGGTGCAGAAGCAATATGTATACACACACACACACATATATATATAAAGTCTAGGAATTTTGTTGACGCTTGTTTAGGCTACTCTGAGCATCTTCTACAGGAAAGGAAGTTCTTTGTTCAACGTTTTGCCCTTCCTCTCCTCCCCCTGCAATTCTGCATTTACTTTGTTGTTATGCATTTACATGAAGAAAAATAACTATTTTTTGGGGCAAATGATAATTACATGATAAAGGCAAGGGCATAATAAAAGATGCCAAGCTCAACATGATTATTTTAACTTGAAAAAAGACCCACAATAATTTACATTTTTATTTTTTTTTGTGTGTGTAATGAGAGCAAAAATGCAGCTAGCGTTTGGGAAATGGGGAGTAACATTATCATTAGTTATGCAAAATTAAAGGATTCTTATGATGACTTCTCCTTTATATGAAAGCAAACTTTGGAATACTTTTAATCTTCCTTGGCTCTTTTTGAGGTCTTGGTCTGTCAATGTACATTTATGCCTAAAGTTAGCAGAGAGACACAGTAACAGAATTTAGAGGTGCCCACTGGACTTTACTTTGGATTTAGAAAAAGGAAGAAAAAGTGATTTGATGTACAAGTTGTGAATAATGTCATTCACCTTAATCCAGCATGTGAAGGTTGCTTTTTTTCCCCTCAAGACTTTTTTTTTTTTTTTTTTAAATATGCATCTTCCATGCAATTAGATAATTCTAACATGAGGTGGATGATTTTGATATGAATTCAATTTTTTTTCCAGTATATAAAGAGTTTTGAGGATGTAGTAAGAAATAGACTAGAAGCATATATACAACTTTCTATGCTATGTGCACCAAGTGATAAAACAAGGGGAAATCACCTAAAGTTTAGGTAATTTAGGCTGGATAGAGTTTAGGAGGTTTAGACTGGATATTAGGGGAAATTTATTTAACGAAAGGGTTGCGTGGCATTGGAATAGAGTGCTCAGGGAAGTGGTTGAGTCATCATTCCTGGAGGTCTTCAAGAAATGTGTAGAGTTGGAACTTAGTGTGGTTTGGTGGTGGAGTTTAGTACTAGGTTAAAGGTTGGACTAAATGATCTTAGAGCTCTTCTCCAGCCTGTGTGATTCTGTGCATATACTTCATAGGTTCAGATGATTAAGTCAAGGAAAGTGGAGCTTGTCAGTCTTCCACACTAAAGAAGATAAAGTTTATTTAACATTTCATAGCTGAATGCAGTATGTATAGCATGTCCTTGTGAACTGGTGTTCTTTTAGCCAACTAAAAATAAATCCTCAGGTTATGTTTGGTTCTCAGCAAGCAACAGTTCTATGTGTTTGTTGTTCTGATTTTTTTTTTTTTTAAATCATTATTATTTTAAAACTGGATGTTACGACATGTCTGTGGATGTTGTGCTCCATAAATAAATCATGTACTCTGAAAGCACATTGTAACTGCATCATCTTTAAAATGCTCTAAGTCCTCTGGATGGATTGCATCACTTTTTTTTTTTTTTTTTTTTTTTTTCTTCTTCCCCTTATTCTTTTATCCTTGCCACCATTTGAAACTGCTACAGTTTCATCTCTTCCTCAGAACTGGGTGAAAGCCAGGGGCGAGATTTTCACCTAGAATAGATCAGTGCAGCTTGTCTGGTTTCACAGGAAAAAAACACCCTGCCTTTGCCCTGCTGATGATCTCACTCTCTGAGAACATTTTCTTCTTGAAGAAATGTACTTCAGCCTGCCTTTCATAACAATGTTGTTCCCCTGAGATGTCTAAGGAGTCTGGCAGGTCTGTAGCCTGGCTTCCAGCACTCTAACAACTTCCCTCCCTCCTACCCCTCACCGGGCAATATGTTTTTTTTTTTTCTTTGCTTAAAACAGGCTTAGATCACTTCCATGGTTTAACAAATGGAAACAATGCTTCTGCATTGGTAAGAAGCAAGGTTGAGGCTTCAGGTATGGCTTTCCTGTACTGGGCTTATATATGGTGTGCCTTTGTGAGCTGATATTTTAGCAGTAGTAAAAGCACTACTTGTTTTAGCTCAGAAATTCCCCAGAAGACACTTTAACAGTAAATAATCTAGAAATAGCTAATCTTATTTTAAAGTAAGCACACCAGATCTTGACTTCCTGATTTAGTTTTTCATTGGTCAAGCTGCTATAGACTCCAGTATGAGCTGGTTCAAGAGACAAGAATATAAACATGCAGGCCTGAAAATACAATAGTACAAAGGCACTGAAGATCAAGAGTGGCTTTATTGTTACAGAGCAAGTGACTACATAGGTGGTATCTGTGTGTTTGAACAAGTAGGGAAAGTATTGTGCTACACTGAAACTCAAAATATAATATATTTCTAGTATTTTTTATTTCTCTGTAGTACGAGCTGATAGAATTTATCATCATGAGCTTCTCCTGAATGGGTTTTGGGAACAGATATTTCCATAATGAAACCTAAGATTTGCAATGAAACCATGTGATCTCAGGAGCTAGCAGATAATGAAAAATAGTGAACGTTGTGGAAGCTTTCAGTTAGCAATTCTGCAAGGCAATTTCTGGCCATTTGGGATGCTGCTTGCCCAGGACTTTACTATCCATATACAAAGTCAGTTGTTTGATTTTTGTCTTTAATCTTTTCTCTATCACATGAGGATCTGCGGTGTCTAGTATCTAACTTGTTGTTTCCAAATACTGCAGAGTGACTGTCATAATTTTGTAATGAATAATGTTATTGTTCAAGGTCTGCATAAGATCTTGATGGAATTAATTGGAGGGAAATTCAGCATGACTTGAGGATGTGCACAGGGAGAAAAATTGGATTGCTGATATTTATTGCTGATATTTATCAAGGAAGGGTTTTTTCTTTTTTTATTGACACACTAGGAGCTGTTTTTACTATTGTCATGTAAACCTGTAGAAGAAAGATGAAAGAAGAGAAGCAACTTCAGGGAAGATATTTATGTGACAGATTGATGATGAGTTTCACCAGATAGTTCCACTCTCTGATTGAATGTGAACCGGGAAAGGTTTGTCCCTTTCCTTACTTGATCATTTAGGCTTATCGCCTGACAGAAAGCAGGAGGCATGCTCCTAGCCATGGAGCACAGCAGGACTTTTGTTTGCAATAAAATGACACTATAGAGAAGTTACGAGTCATTGAAGAAAGAGCAAAGCAACCTTTCTGGAAAGGTTGTGGGGTCTGCTGAATCGGAACACTGTGTTATTCCAATGCAAATGTTGAAGCCTGGTGTGATCTCAGAGCACTGTGGTTGATGCATGACACTATTTCTAAATGAGTGTAGAAATGCATTTATGTGCATAGCAGGGGCTGCTAGCAAAAGGCCAAAACATGCAGGAGACTGTGTGGCACTGTACTCATGGGGTTAAGGTTTTCCCTAACAACATTCAGTTAAGCCTACTGCCTGTTGGAAGTATCCAAGTTCCTTTCCCACAGCTTTGTCAGGTCTTGAGAGTGAGATGACAGAAAGAGTATAGATAATAAAAAGACTTCCTAGAGATGGCTTAATAACTGCAGACATTTGTCATTTGGTTAGAAAAGCTTCCAGTGCAAAAGAAGCAAGCTGGTATTTGCTGACCATATGCTCAAGCAATTAATATACAATTCATGTGTGGTTTAGGAGCCATTTGATCTCAGCCTTCTAGACTGCCGTCAGACAACCTGATCAGGCTGTGGTGGTAGGTGAGAAATCCAGCTTGCACTCAGGTGGCCTTGTCAGGCTGCTGTGTGTCAGACTGCTGGATAGCTGTATTCTGTCAGGCGTAACCAGTGAAAATATTAAGAGGGGGGTGGTGACCTTTACTGTGTTGCTGGCTATCGAATACTTCTAAATTTTGGTTGTGTGTGTTTCTTGAACTGAACAATTGTGCTTAAACAGTACAAAATATGGCATGGCTAGGGAGTTGAAGGCCTCATTGTGAGAAGTATTCAGGAAACTCCTCATATTTGTATGAATTTGAGGGGGTATTCAAGAAGAATAGCAAAATGGTTCAGCTATTCTGATATGAATGTATGAAAACAAGTAGAAAATTAGAATAATATAAACAGATCAGCCTGGCTGCTTCAGTTTTGTAACGGTGGAAGTGTCTGCAGGTAATCCTAATGTAGAACCACAGAGTCAGCATAGGTTACCAAGTCCAACTCCTTGATTCCATGCAGGGCAACCGAAGTGTTAAACCATATATCTAAGAGCATTATCCAAATGCTTCTTGAACGTGGACAGGCTTGGGGCCATGACCACTTCTCTGGGGAGCTTGCTCCAGTGCTTGACCACCTTTCCAGTGAAGAACTTGCTTCTAATATCTGATCTGAACTTCCACTGATGCAGCTGTAAGCTGTCATGATGTTGGTGGTTGAGAACTTTGTGCCTTGTCCTTTTTGCCGTTCCCCTGAGAGACCTCTGTTAACTTGGCTTTGCAAAAAACAAAAACAAACAACAACAACAAAAAACACCACCTAGAATATAGATGCAATCTCAACCTTTCCTTTAGCAATTGGACGAGCGTGGGTTTCCCTTGTCTGTTCCTGCTGTTGTCTTATCCCCGCAGGGAGACATGCAGAGCACGGGGAAAGAAATAGCAGATGGCATTGTTAGGGTAGGCAACAACAGCACAGATGATGAGGAGGACATGCCCTACAACAATAGATGACCCAGGCCACAGACATAAGTGAGGGGCAGAGTAGAGGAGAACAGGCAGGCACTTACCTCAGATACAGAGCAGTGAAAAATCTGGAAAAGAAGCTCATCTCATGATTTGCAGAGCTGTTCACTTGTCATTTGGCCTAACACCTTTTCACTGGTGAAATGGGCTCATTAGGACCACTGTGAATCTGGGCTGGTATCAAATTCCTCTGCTGCCCTCATTGGGCTTGCTGGCCCTCAAGTCTCTGTATGGACTGTCTGCCCAAGGGCCATTGTGTTGCTTCAGAGGGCAGGGCCCAGCCAGAAGATGGTGGTTGATGATGCAGTGTCAGCCTATTGCCCTGTTACCATCCCCCTACCTCCTCCTTTTTGTCACTTCTTTTCCATGACTGTGTAAGAAAAGGCAGACGAACATTCTAATAGAGGAAGCAGGAGTTAAATGGTACAGACGTATTTTTTTAAATAATTTATTTTGCAGTTTTAGTCAGCCTTGAGATGGGAGCTCATTTGTATTCTACCAGTGAAAGAGAGAACATTGCTTATTTCTTTTTCAAAAGAGGGTTGGTTACTAGGACTTACTGAAGCTGTGGATTTTGGCAAGCAACAAAAGACCTAAAGTTCAACCAGTTTTGCCTAAACCAGTCACATTTAACCTCTGCATCCCAGCTATAATCTGTGATTGGGTCACTTCAGCAGAAATGGTTTGTTTTGTTTAGAAGCTGTGTCATTCTGTCTGAAAACATAAAGGCACAGAATACAGGTATAATACAGCTCTTGGACCTGTGTAAGCCTTCTTGAACCTTAAAAGCCCTTAAAAACACTAAAAAAAGTGTTCAGTTAGTCTTTTGGACTGTAGAATTTGTGGGATCTCCATTCTTACAAAACTCCTGTATTTGAACTAGATGGGATAGGTATCTATGACATTTTCCTCTGGTCAATACCACTAATGCTATCTATAAGAGTACCAGAGAAATATTTTTTTAGTCTTTGCCCTGATTCCCTCCCCTCTTTGTTTTCCTTTGTACACACAGAGGAAAAAATGCTAAAAATCAGTTTTATGAAAACATCTGATCTTTAGTACAGAACTGGTTACTATTACAATCCAGCTTTTATTAGCAGAAAAACACAGGTTAAAGCTCTTTATAAAAAGAAACAAGTGGCATAGCAGTGAGAGCTAGGTATCTCCTGAAATGCCCTTGGTCTGTCTTTGAAAATATCCTTGAGAGAAGAGAAAGATGTGTCATCTGTATGTGTATGTGTTTGGAAAGGAAAAGTCTCCTAAGATGTACCAGTGTGTGGTGCTGGTGTGGAAGGCTGCTTTTTCTCTGTATGTGTGTACATGAATTGAGGTAGAAAGTGAGTCTAGACTGTGGCAAATTATGATTAAATAAAGTGCCCTTCTTGTTATTTCCAAAGGAAAAAGATTTCATTACTCTATTGATTTACAGTGATTAGTGTTTTCTTTCTGTCTCTCTCTCTCTCTCTCTTTTTTTTTTTTTTTTTTTTTTTTTTTTTTTTTTTTTTTCTCCTTTGGAAGCTGCATTGTCAGAAGAAGAGTGGTCATTCACAGCCTCTTATTGATTCTAGCCAGGACTGAAAAGATGATTGAGTGCTGTGACTTTTTGTGTCCTATAATTTGTCCTTGTACTGTGGTGAAAAACAAACAAGCAAAAAAACAATTAAAAGTATTCTTGTTCCCAATAACAGTATCTTCCTACATACTCTTAGTCTCCAAAAATACCACTATGGAAAGCCATGGAAAAGCCAGTGACTACCAGACAACCTAGTGTAAAATGAATGCTCATCATTTTACGATATAACATCTATAAGCAGTACAGTCAGGTTCTTTGGAACGGGATTGGAGCATTAATTTAATCTGTAAAACTGCAGGCATATAGGAATAAAGAATTTTAACAAAGAAAAGATTTAAGGATTCAGCTGCACTGTAGTTTGTTTATGATAACCAAACATCTAGAAACATGTCCGATTAGCTGATCAATGACAGTCTGTTGCTGTGCTTTTTATTATCCTGTCACTGCGATAATGACATCGGGGATGTAATTGGTTCTTTAGCTTCGTTGATACTACACATTTGAATCCAAAAATAGGATTTAGCTTTGCTAAATATAGATTGGGATTATACAGCATTGCTAGCACTGGTTTTTAGTGCTTCAGCATTTTAGTGAACAAGATTGGCTTTGCTTCATTCTTGTGGGTTCTTTCCAACTCAGGATGTTCTTTTCTTTAAAAGTGCTTGTTCTCCCACTAGTGAAAAATATAGATGAAGATAAAACTGGTAGGTTGATAAGGGGAATAAAGCAGGGTGCTGGAAAAAATGTGGATTTTGAATCATTGTCAAAACTGTGGATTTTGAAGTAGTTTAAACTGTTGTTGTAATCCAGTTGCATTGGTTGACATGGCTTCTGGTTTACAGCTGTCGCCACTCTTGGATCAGAGGCACCCAGGTCATCCGCCTTTTCCACACTTTTCTCCCTTAATGGCTATTTTTGTCCCCAGGAAGCTGTGGACTTGGTAGCTGTTAAAGCTACCTTTTCACTGCTGGGATACCATGTAAAGTTTCAAGGAGACACCCCCGATTGTTGGTCATACTGTTTCTCAATTTGCTCCTTGGTCACTGAGAAATGTCCCTCTGGGGTGACAGTCTGCAGCATCTCACAGGGCATCACGTTTGAATTTCTCATTTGATAGGTATGCAAGGTCTTTTATGGAGATGAAAAAACATAGCAACAAAATCTACTTATTCATCTGATCGTTTTTTCCAGCCTAAAAGTGAACAGCAGCCAGAACCCAAATAACTAGGAAGTAATATGTATGTGAGCCAGATCCTACAGCTCCATTGTAGCTTGAGTGATCTTTCTACGTACAAGTCAGACAGTGAAATCTACTTAATTTCTGGGAAAATCCAGGGTCCTGGGAAGATCTGAATTTGTGCTAGAAAACGTTCCTGATCTTCCCCCTCTGTTGACAATAGACTAGGCATTTGTCTGTGTGACTACTGCTGCATGAAAGGAGAGAGCTGAAATTGTGTGTACGTGAGTTCAAATGAAATGTGGGAAATGCCAGCATTCGGGCTTTTTGGTTTTACAGTAGAGAAAGCAGGCTCTGCCATTCTAGTTGGATGAGGTAAAATATTTGTTGTCCTCCCTCTTCCCCCTCACCCCTGCACCCTTGCTTTATTTAACTTGTCACTACTTGTTTTTCTCTGGCAGATGAGTGTTTGTAGATCCGACTTACCTGAGCACTGATGCTGACAGTTTTGTTGCAGTAAGAGCGTGCTAGTGCCTGTGTCATAAATTACAGCTACTGATTTGGAGTTAAATAACAGGTATGTCTTTGTCCTGTACAATCAAGGGGCAAAATAAATAATTGCTATGGATTTTAATAATCAGCAAAGTACTGTCAACTATATGTTGGTTGCTGCTGGTATGTTACATGTGTGGTTTTTTTTGTTTTGTTTTGTTTTTGTTTTTTACTATTATTAAATATAACATTGAGCAACATGGCTACTGTCAGTTGATAGAAGGAATGACAGCATTGCCACCAGCGCAGCTGTTTAGCTGGAAGTGTACTGTTGTCTCCCTGAGGAAGGGGGCATTTATGAGAAGGCAAGACATACTGCAGACAGCAGTAATATTCCTCCAGCTGTCAGGGGCTGACATCTCCTAGAACAATCGCAATAGCAGCAGAGTTCAGTGCTAAATACAATTTCAGTAAACCAAAGAGAAGTTCTACCTAGAAAATCACTATCCATATCCAGCTCAAAATGGCAAGCTGGCATACAGAGTAAATTTGAATTGGGTGATCATACTGGGGGCAGATACATTTTGGTGTCTTGCTCTAAGCTAATGGTCAAACTTCTTGCTATATGTTTCACTGGAAGTGATGCTGCTGAGTGCCCTGCAGGAGAGAATGGATGGTTAAGGGGCAATATGTAGGTTAACTAAGAGATATTATGGGCGTGTCTACTCTCCTTTGTTAAAGGAAAAACATGCCAGGGTTTCCATGCATAGAGCACTAAAGTTGAAAATCAGCACTGCATTCAAAACTAGAAAGATTTGGTGGCAAAATCAAAGTCTGAGGTTGGTTAGAAGAGGGGCTGCTATGTACTGATCTGTTGCAAAAACCAGTACTGAAGGTGTTTGCTTTACTCCACTAGGAACACATTTAGCCAATGCCAGTGTACCTGAATCTTCTAACACATCATCTTCTAGTGCTTTGGATGATCAGTCCAAATACTTCTTGCTACTGGAATTATTTCTACCTGGACAGGAATAGAAAGGTTCTGCTGACATTTTATTTCTGCTGAGGCTACACCTCCTACTTAGACTGTGCTGTTAAAGCTGTAGCAAACCTCTGATTTTCACTGTATAACTACTATGTTCATGTATGAAAACTGACATTTTGATACACTGAAGAAGATCTTAAATCAAACAAAGGTGTAAAGGGTTATTTGTAGAGAAAAATAAAGAAACTGTATGCTGGTCTCTGAACTTGCATCTGTATGAGTTGGGCTCTGGTGGAAACGTGCTTGTTTTCTCCTAAGAGAGAGCAGCTCTCTCCTATAGCAGGGAATTGTGTAATTTTCTTTTAGCAGTTGAAAGAATTCTCTTCATCTTTCTGTTAGTACTCTTTCTTGTAACATGGCATGCCTTTTCTTATCTGAGTTGACTGGAGAACAAAATGTTTGTTTCCCTATTGCATTGCTGTTATGATACTGTCATGCTGAAAGGCAGATATGCTGAGCGTGGTCATGTTTCTTCTCTGTCGGCCTTGGAGAAGAAACCAAAACCTGTTTAGTCCTGGACAGTTCTGCCCAGGCTCAAAATCCTTACCCCTGTACCTCTGTCCTCTCATTTCTGAAGTGAATGGTTTTATGTGGAAATACTGACCCAATCCAAGAGGTACCTGCATTTCACCAGCTTTAACAGGATGGCCAAGTTCCTTGTTGTTAGTGGCTTTCACTGTAAAGGACAGAATATAAGAACGGAAATAAAATAACCTGTGATTATTAAAAACCAGTGAACAGCATCAATGAAGTAGACAGAAAGCTGCACCATATATATAGCGATTTACTTTTGATCCTTTTGAAAATTACAATTCAAGCAACTTCTTGTTTTTCTTGGATTTAATGTCTTGAATAGAAATAATCTTCGTTAATGTGTTTGCTGTTTGAATAAATCATTCAAATTTCAGCACTTCAGAGAGGTCTTCATACCAACCAACTCATGCATCTAACACAGATGCTCTGAATTCCCCCATTGACTTCTCACCATTCATTACGTAAAGAATTTCATCTCCTAAATTGCGAGATGTAATAGAAAGGTACCTAAAGAAAGAGGTGGAGCAACACTGGAGTTGCTGAAACTCCCATTCAGAATTGTAAATGGATGCAGCTGAGTACTTAATGGAAAAATAGTCATATATTATTAAGGAAGAAGAAAAAATATATGCTTAGAAACCGGGAGTCTTAAACTGCAGTGGCATACTGGGGGAAAATACTTAACTATTGTTGTTAATATTTCATCATTCCTCACGCTTCTGAGAAAAAGTTGTAGAAGTAGCACTTCAGTCAATATGTTGCTAATATATTTACATGTTATGCCTCAGATCATGTGTAATGCTTTATGAAAAAAATAGTTATTTGTCATGAGTTTTGCAAGAGATACAACTTTACATTCTGTGTTAATATTGAAATATCCTTTGCTTTTTAAAGATCTATGTACCATTTGTAGTGCTGTTGAGGCTTTAAGTTTCTACCTCCTTGCTGATATAATTTATTACTAACTTTTATCTGAAGGATACAAATGAGGGTAGAATTGCTTGAAGCCTTCATATAACCTGCAGGCTTCTTTGATATAGGATAATGAAGAAGCAGGACATTTTCCCATGGTGCTTGCTTATTGAAAGTCCTGTTTAGCCCAGTGGAGATGCATGATTTCTTTATATTTATATATATAAATAAATATGTGCACATATTCACTCACTCTCCTGCAAATTCTGCAAGGTACCATGAGAAATTTATGTATCCTTAGTTTCTTTTTAAAAAAGGAAGACAAAGAAGAGAATTGTCAGGGCACATCATATACAAATAGTATTTAGTTTCCTGCATTATAGATCATCACATTACCTGCAGTTTACTGGTAATACAAATGTATTTTTTCCCTTGCTGGCTAAGCTACACTTAGCTAGTTTCAGGTATTTTAATCTACAGGATCTTGCTTAACTTTCATCTCTTATGCCCTGTAGTTTGTGATAGTTTTCTGCCATTAAAATGTGAAATTTTAATTATAAATAAAAATTCCAGAAGGAATGTGATATAACTGATATATGGTTCAGTTTTCCAGTGGGATAGCTTTTCCTGCAGATGGAATCAAGCATGAATTTCAATGCTGTGCCTCTCGAGACTTCTGTGTCTCTCTTGAGACCTGAGAAGTATTGTTTTTCTTTGTAGTAATAGACTGTCAGGAAGTACCTTCAGTGATTCTTAGCAGTAGACAAATGGAGCAAAATGGACGTAGAGTATGATTCTTAGTAGTAGATGAATGCTAATGAAAGTGATTTGTAGCAGTAGATGAATGAAGCAAAATGGACATGCTAGGTTGGCCTGAGGAAGGCAGAATTCTTACTAGTTTCTGACTGAAGAACATCAAACTGTTGTGAGAAAATTTCTTGACCAGAAATAATTTTTAGTATTGTGGCTTTTCAGTGAACATTTGTTTTCTGCAATGAACTACTTTTTCTAAATTCACATATTAAATTTTTCCCTGTAGTGGGAAAATTTGGAAAGATTTCTTAGTGAATAGAACACTACTGAGCAGCAGAAAAAAATCTAGAAAACTTTCTATTGTCTAACTCAGTGACATAAACCTTAGGCAGTAAAGTATGCAGGGATAAGCTTGTTAAACAAATGCCAGTATTTACTTCTCCCCTGTGGTGACAAAGCATGGTTATCATTTTGATCGTTATAAGATCAAAAAAAAAAAAAAAAAAAAAAGGCATGAAAATTATTTCTGTTTTCTGACTAGCAACTTCTGACAGATTTGGAGTAAAACTAGAGTGGAGCAAAGCTTTCATGTCTTGCCTTTCAATACCAAGGCATTGTGGCTTAGGCAGGTATTCCTGACATGTTGACAGTGATGTATATAAATGATCTAACTTTAAATCCAACTCATTAGCTAAGTGCTGAGGGTATAAATAAGGAATGAACTTCAGGAGCTGTGGATTGACTACTAACAGATCAATAGAACTGGGAGGGGTACATCAGCTTTTGAAACTGCAGAACTTTTTTTCCCTGTGTGTTTTCATGTTGTGTGGACATGGGAGTTGCAAAATTGCTTTGCTCTTCTCAGTATCTGTATTGAGCTTTTTGATAAGTTATCCAATGCGTACCCCATGTTTGTAGATGCCTCACTTTTTCTAAAATAAATGGACTTAAAATTCTAGTAAACAGTGAAGTGGGCTTTGGATGATGATCAGTTCTGGTATTCAACTGAATTAGGTATTACCTAAAGCCAGCTAGTATCGTCATGTCACCATGCAGTTTTCTCATGAACATCTGAATCAGCTTCCCTTTTGGTAGTACGCAAATCTGTACAATGTAATACACATACTTCAGCTTGAATCTCAGTGGGGTGTAAGCTCTGTCTCTGTGGGACAGCGTGCAGGCCACCAGGAACGGTCCCAGCTGCTCAGAGGTGGTGTTTCAATTCTACATGGTTGTGGTGATGCTGGTTTTGTAGTTTATTTGAAATCTGACTGCACCTACAGCTACATGGTGGTACCTTTCAGTAGTGGAGCAGCTAGAAATGACTACTGAAACAAATGTTCAGCAATTAACATGTTTCTGAGCCAGAAACACTTCACTGAGAGGTCTGAACCTTGAAAAGTATTCTCTATTCTAAGACAGAGTTTGTTGGCTTCCTACTTGGATTCCTAGTGGGTTTGTCCTGGAGCAAAGCCAACACCAAATAGCAAAAGATATTTTGGGCTGAAACTTTGTAATTTAGAAGCTCCTTTCACAACCATCATACCAGCAAAAGATGCTCACAGTATGAAAGAATAAATGCTTTCATAATTTGCCAGAAGTCATCTTGGCATTGGAAACTGATGTGGCTTCAGTCTTATCCCATATAGATTTCTTTTCACATTTCTTATGAAAGAAAATAGATGTAATAAACAGTTACACTGCAACAAAATTATAAAACATACAAGTATGAAGTCCCCTCTTGCTGACTTCCTTTTTACTATTTGAAAGGGAGCTCTGCTGTTGAACATATCTTCCTGAAACTTGGAGGAATTTCACTCTAATTCACCAGCAATTTTTAAAGGCTTTTTAAATCTTTAATACCTGCTGGGGAGCTGTTTGCATGTCTGATATGGGTGTGGTGATGACTCAAAAAATCATGCAAACACTTTCATTTGTGGCAACCATTTTCAGAATGGCAGGTGGAAATGAAGACTTACTGTCCGTTTATATTTATTCTACATGTATATCTGCATTGCCCCATGTTGTGGTGTACCTTTTTCTTTTTTTCGCAATAAACCTGTGGGAAGCTGTTGGACGTCTGCTGCATTCATGGTTTCTCTTGCAATGTGCAGTTTACCACGTGCATCTTTTGCATAGAACACCATTCACTCTAATGCCTCTTCCTTTACTGCATATACAATGTGTGCATATATATGTACATTTTAGAGTTGTTATTTTATTTTATTTTATTTTTTAATTTTACATCTTCTTTTATTTGCTTCTAGGCAGACAAAATTTGGTCATGATACTGCTGTCTTGTTCTTGCTTTCTGTGTTCTAATTGGTTATCACAGGCAGGCAGCACCATGTAATCTCAGAGGTTTATTGGTGGTGAGGAGGAACCTCACATTTGTGAGTTGAGGGTATTCAGCCTGTTTGCAAGTTAGAGCGTGGTTTATTTTGCTTTTTGATTTGCCATAGTCATAATATGCCATTGCTGCAATGTTTTTCTTAGGTGGATTATTTTTTTTTTCTCCCATAACATCTGTGAAGCTCCACTAAGTGGTAGGAAACTAGGAAGTATTCTTTCCTTGCTGGTTAGTGCGGCTCCTCCACCTGATGCATTTTCAGTATTTTGGTTTGCAGTTATTTTACCCAGGAGACCCTAAAGCACCTCTATTTTTCACGTACATTTATACTGCATGTTTGTGTCAAGGGAAGAAGGGGAATTGTTGATGGTTCTCTGTGGCTGACCACAGGGACGAAGCTTTAGGATGATATGTCTCTGTGTCAGGCATTCTGCTAATTTTCTACATGATGAGATGCATCTGGGAAGCACAGCACCAAATCATACTGAATTCTAACTAATCTCTCCTCATTGCTTCCTCCCACTAAAAAGGGTATGTATCCTGAGCATCATTACTGGCATGTCCATTAACTACTTAGAGTAGGCAGCTGCAGTTTTGGTGTGCATGGCCTGTGGCTGTGGGAAGACTTGCTTGTTCCCCTCCTTGCTCTGTTGCTTGTGCTCTTTCCAGAAATTTGCCTTGCTGCTGGTCCTTGACGCACTAGAGCTGAGCACCACTGGGTATTAGGCTGGATGTGGTAGGGCAAAGGATTCTGTGCAGTGTTTGTGGTGTTTTTTTTTTTTTTTTTTTTTTTTTTTCTTGCAGGGTGGCAAGCATGTTTGAAGTGCTGATCTCCTTTGCTAAGGGGAAAATGGGTTCCTCAGTCTGCCAAAGGCATTGATTTGTGTCCCCATATATCCCCATCATCCCTACTAAAATTTAACAATTCTGAGATTTAGTCAATGTTTTTGTTGACTCCTAAAGAATCAGAAGAAGTGTATGAAGCCCATCTGACACAAAGAAACTTAACTAATCTGTGCAATTTCTAATAACTTTCGTTGGCCTTCTTCTAGAGTATTTTATGCTTTTGCTGGTGGTATTAATTGAATCTAACAACTTAGTCTTGTTAGTGGAGACTGATATAAACCAGGGTTTATGTTCATTGGACTTCCAGATACGATTTGCTGATACTTTGGCTCTCATTTGAGCAGCAGTCCTGCACTTGTTTTGCTCTTCCTTCTCTGGCTAATCTTAGATGACTCGTCTGTGAGCTGCATCTCATTTTATGGCTTATCTGTTCTCACTAACGAGCATTGCTTTTGTTCTTCCTGCATGTTTTCTTCTTGTGTGAGATCAGCAAATAAGGTCTCATTCAGTTGACACACCAGGCTGCGCATCGCCTGGCTGCTAGAAAGCATGTGAGTGGAGTGTACGGTATCTGAGGGTGTGTTTTTGCACCGTGTTTTTGTGGGTTGGAAACTTGTAAGTAGTGCCTTCAGTAGAAGAAAGGTGGTTCCAAAGCTGTTGGATAATTAGGGTGGAAATTCTAGATTATATTCTTACTGCAGTGGGTATTTCATATGCTGAACATACTGTTTTCCTGCTTGGGGCAGTGTGATTTAATCTTAAAAGAGATTTTGAAAAATACAAATGTATGAATTCTAATACTCCTTTCCCTCTCATTTTTAATATTTTGTAATGGTTTTAACAAGTGTTATCAGATGACTTTGATTTCAGGGCAAATCAAATTTTCATTTTCAACTAAACAATTGGAAATAAGGATTTCCAGCACATGAACTCTTTTTTAATAGCAGCCATGGTTAAGCTTATAAAGTATTGCACAGTAATTAGGTTTATTGCAGTGTGCCATGGTGTACGCTTATTTAAATTCTGAACATACAGATCTAATTTGTATCTTGATGGCAGGGAGAGAAAGAGAATACATAAAAAGGTGTTACACATACCACTGCTCTGTTGTTGGAAGGTGATGAAATAAAAATCAAACCACCCTAAGTGCAAGGGTAATGTGCACTGGATAACATTCCTTTTAGACTCAACTGTTTTATACAGTATTTTTTTTAGTGTTATTGAAAATAATGCATAGTAATTAAAATGGGGTGATTTTTCCCTTCCAAGTAAGCCTTTATATCCTGTCTAAGAGCAATTGGATGATATTAGGTAAATTCATTCTCTGCGTTCAGACATGTTATCTTCTTCCTGATTCATACGTTGCTATAGAAACAATTGACTTCACAAGGGCTGACTCAGCTTTCACAGAAATATGAAATGTCCTGTTTTATATTTTTTTCTGGCATAAGTCACAGAGGTGACTTCAATAGCAATAGCTGATCTTTATACCACGATTTATCTTTTTTTTTTTTTTTTAATTTGAAGATAAAACAAATTTTTTTCTTAAGTTGAATACATTCCTTTTCTTCCATATTTATTTCTATTAGCATAAATAATGAGATTTGTAGAATGAAAAATACAGATATGATTTTAAAAAGGGCAACTATGATTTTAAATCTTATTTAATTATATACATGCTTATATTGAACTTCTGTTAGTCACCAAAATTGACATCAAATGGCTAAAACCTGCATGCCACATACAAATATGCAGGTAAAATACAAGTACACAAGGTAAATGCCTTCATTCACTCACCAAAAAAGCAAATGGAAATGTTGCTCTGACAGATCTGCTCTTCTTGACTGACTCCTTAATTCCTTAGTTTGCTCAGAAACAGCTCTTTCCCTTGCCTTGTGACTTTCAAGTGTTATGGGTCACTGTCTGCCCAGCAATATTTTATCAACCCATAAATTGACAGGACTATAAACAGATTTAATAAATGGAGTTTATTGCTGCCTTTTGACTGAGACCAGGCAATGATAATCAATCAGGCTGAGGTGACAAAACCCAAAAGCATCCTGTAACAAACAGTGAAGCTAATCATTCTGCATTTGCAGTGGAATCACTTTTAATTGTTAATAGAACCAGACTAGCTTGCTTGATGTCTGTATGTCAAAGTTCACAGCAAATTGCATTATCTAGTGAGTATTTCAAGCTCTTACATCCCTTCACAGGAGAAAGGCTAAAACTGTAATTTACGTGTGCTGTTTATGAGGCAGTGACCTTGCATGGAGTTTCTAAGCATGTATTTAAGAGTTCATTTTACAGCTTTTCTCCAGTTATTAACAGAGATAATTTAATTGAGTTCTAGAGTAGAAATTTTTATATTACCTTATCATTATGAACTTCTAACGGATGCCCTAATTAGGCAGTGTTTCTACTGGGAATTTTAAACTAAATTAAAATAGGGATGAAAATGTTCAACATGCTTGGTAGCTTTAGCTTGGAAGGTTGTGCATCCCATAACCTGCTCAATAAACAAGGGTAAATGAGAAAATGAGGCTGAAACATAGGGTGTGAGTTTCATGAGCTTTTTTTGATATCGCACTGATATTGAGGTAATGTGCTGGCTTTTGAATGCTTGTTAGTGAAAAGTTGTTATGCTGTTTTCTTCCAATCTGTGAAGAAATGCAGCACATGAGTATTGGAATTCCCATGAAATGAAAACTTAAAATTTGGGGGTAGGGGCCTTTCCACTTAGTGTCACAGCTTTTCAAAAGAGCAGGTGAAAAAGATGATATTTTTATTATATATTTTTTTAAATTTGTACCAGGAATAACTTTAGAATTTCTCTATATATTCTGATCTGCATCTCTTTACTTATTTGAACTTTATGTACTTTGCAACCTTGAACTGTAAAATTGTAGCTGGACTGAAAACAGGCTATTTTAAACTTTTCTCCTCCTTGATTTCTTATGACATTGCCACAGGCATGCATGAGATAGTAGCAATGTTGATGACAACTTTCTTCACTGACCTGGGAGGGTTCTACCACCATGTGACCTCTGCCTTTTCCATTTACTCCTTACCTCCCACCTAATACATCATAATTGGGCCTGTGAATGCCAGAGCTTAATATAACCACAGGAGAACAAAATAAACCATCTTGAAGATGGTGCAAAACAACAGAGGTGTCCAGTCATGTGACTCCATTTCAGGTATCGCACCTGGAATACATTTATCTTGGGCACTACATTCTCCGCTCTTCTTGCCCACAGCAGATACTTGTGAGTGCAGTGCAGCCATCCCACGCAACAGGGCATATCCCTTCTTATGATGCCTGATTACAGGGTAGGGAGAGAATAAATCTCTCTACTGTGGCCAGAAAAGTGCTGGTTATACAGTAGTGGTATCTACAGCTGCTGCATGAAAGTCCAGTTTATGTATGGAAAAGGTTCATCAAAAAAAATTTAGTACTGATTTTATAAGAGACTGGGCTGCTTTGGTGGAGGGATAAACGTATAAAGAATGTGTATAAGGATGGCAAATTAAAATCGCATAGATAATCTGAATTCTGGAATAGTACGACTTTTCAGTGCCTAAATCTGCCATGGCATTCTATCAAAGTAACATTTCTGTGTTAAATATAGATGCCAATACATTTACTTTTTTTTTTTTTTTTTTTTTTTTGAGAATTCATGGAATAATCAGTAGAGAGTCAATTTTTGCAGTAGTAACTATTCTTATTGAGAACACAGGTGAAGTCATTGCACATGTTACACAATATAAATTAGTCACCCCAGTGGCTGACATATACAGGCGTGTGTATAATTTAGAAAATACGTGATTGGATGGAATGTTGATGCATTTAATTTTTCTCTGAGAGTATTCTGAATAATTTTATTTTTTTGTGACAATTTCTCATTCTTGTACATTTGTGCTAATTTTAGCTTACCTGCTAAAGTAGGTAAGCATCAGAAATACTGTTCTGAGATGCTTCTGAGTAACCTGTTGAAATTTGATTGCTGTTTCTAATTACATGAGATTAACAGGCTACAATTTGTACTTCATATTTTATTTTCTTATCTAAAGATTTTCAAGTATGCAAACTAAAAAATAGCAATGCCCTGGTTTGGAGTAGGGAAGCATAACAGCAAGAAAAACAAGAGGAAAAGTACTTGCAATGCCTAGTCAGCCTAGGTGTTAGCATTTATTTTTCAATGCAAGGTTTGAGGTATTTTCACTGCATTGATGATTGATTTTCTTCAGCTAGTAATGCCCAGAGGGGCAACTGTCATGCAGCAAGGTGTGAAAGGGCATGTAGCAGAGCTGGGATGGAGCAAACCTCCCAGGATGTTATAATAGTCCCATTTGCTTAGCTGTTATGTGTCTATTCATGGTTCATTAATTTTGATGGTATCTAGCATTCTTTCAGCTTTCTCAGAAAAAGAAATGATTCATTCATTTGTATTATTGTTTGGCTATATACTCAAAGTTCATTGAAACAAATCCTCCCTCCTCAACCTCCACAATATTCCACTTACCAGAACTGCCCTATCTGTAGGGTATTGGTAGAATATGAATTTCCTGTTGCAATTTTATTATGTCTGTCTAAAAAGATCTTCTAGTAATGGTTTATGGTAGTGGTTTTTTTGTTTGTTTGTTTGTTTTGTTTGCTGTTTTTTTTTTTTTTTTTTTTTTTTAATTCTGTTGGCGTATTTGTGGGTAAAAAGATGAAGTTTGCATGCAGTAAATGCTGTTCTCTGTTGGACTCATAAATAGGAATCATTAAATGGCTAAACTGGTGTTCATGTTCAAATATCATATTTTAATTACCAGCCAGAGGCTTTAGACGTGAGGACGGACTGTTTAAATCATCTTTGCTTCTGGCAATGACAGATTTTCTGCTTACTGTATATTTTCTATGCTTTTGTCCAGTTTAATTATAAATCTCTAATTAGCAGTATAACTTAAGTAAATTTCTAACAATGTATGTTTCTTGGCAGGGTCTTAAATACATTTGCAAATCAGTCTGCAAAGAAAAAAAATATCTGTGGTAGTTATTTGCAGTGACTCATAAATAGCATTGACATACAGACCTATACTCAGTAAAAGAAGAGAGATCTGTTCTAGGCTGAAGAAAATAGACCAGAGCAGGACAGAGTGTGGGGAAAATATTATTTTGTGTGCAAGGGGGCAAAAATATGTCTATTGTACACATATATGTTGAATGAAGTGGGGCAACAGTAAAAACAGTCTTTTGAGTTCATATAGAAGAGAGAGAAGGTTTTACTGAGGGTTACAGCTCCTCGGTGAGACTGCACAGCTATCACATTGTAATCATGTACCACTAAATTGGGTCTAAGCTATATGAGGATAATTAAAGCAGTGAACACACTTGAAAAAAAAAACAAACAACTAGCTAGATTGAATTACTCAAAGTCTCTAGAGGTCTTCAAAAAACATGTAGACATAGAGCTTAGTGACACGGTTTAATGGTGGACTTAGGAGTGCTAGGTTGGACTAGACAATCTTGGAGGTCTTTTCCAACATGAATGATGGCCTGAAGGGTCCCTGAATGGGCTAGTTCTGAGTCCATGCTGTGAGCCATGCTGCACCTACCAGAGGTTCTCATCTGGGGACTGTGGGTCTGGCCCTCTGGGTCGTCCAGCTTGGTTGGTTGCTGCTGAGGTGACTCACTGGTGCTGGTGGTTCTTCATTCAGTCCGTGTGACTGCAGAAGCTGGGGAATAAAGAAAGGTCAATGACAAAGCTGATGTCAGGATATATGATGACAGTATCTTTTCACAAGAATGTGAAATGAAATACACACGACATTAAAATCTTGGCCCCTGTCTGAGAATGGATTTTTGATTTAACTCAGGTGGAACTCTTTTCTGATTGTCATAAACCCATGAAAATACATAATCCACGCTTCTGTTAGAAATAAAGAACAGTTCAATGTTATTAACAAAGTAGACTTTTATTATTATTGATATTATTTTTTTCTAAATGGACTCTCCTCAGCTTTACAGTCTTTTTTCCCTCCTCCAAGTCTCTAGCTTGCTCCTTTTCCCCATCTCCTTTACTTTAAAAAATGCATTGTAAAACTGAATGTAGAAGGAAGGAGGAAGGTTGTGGATTTAATGGATTCTAATAATGACCCAGGGATCATATTAAAAACAAATAAAGGAGAGAAAAAAAAAAGGAAAAGAAAAGATACTTAAGTCATGTACAGCCTTATACTTGGCAGTTAATTATGCTTCGCTGTACAATATGTAATTGTAGTGGGTTTACGTGGCAAGGTTTTGGTAGCAGGGGGCTATAGGGGTGGTTTCTGTGAGAAAGATCTAGAAGCTGCCCCATGTTTGGGAAGGGCCTCATTGTTTTCCAGATCTGAGCCAATAAGCGATGTTGTTTGCGCCTCTGTGAGAGCATATTTAAGACAGCGAAAAAAAACGCTGCGCCACACAGCAGCCGGGAGAGTCAAGGGAGTGAGAGAACAGCCTTGCACCAAGGTCAGTGTAGAAGGAGGGGGAGAGGTGTTCCAGGTGCCGGAGCAGAAGTCCCCTGTGGCCTGTGGTGAGGACCATGGTGAAGCAGGATGTCCCCCTGCAGCCCATGGAGTACCACGGTGGAGCAGGGTTCCACGCTGCAGCCCGTGGAGGAGACCACGGTGGAGCAGGTGGCCCTGCACTGATGGAGGCTGCCGCCTGTGGAAGACCCCTGCCGGAGCAGATTCTGGGCCAGACCTGTAGCCCGTGGAGAGGAGCCCACGCAGGAGCAGGTGATCTGGCAGGAGCTGCTGCCTGTAGGGGAGCCAGGTTGGAGCAGTTTTCTCCTGAGGGATGGACCCCGTGGTACGGACCCATATCTGGAGCAGTTCTGGAAGAGCTGCTGCCTGTGGGAAGCCCACGCCGGATCAGTTCATCAAGGACTGCATCCCGTGGGTGGGACCCCACAGCACAGGGGACGAGAGTGACCGAGAAGGAGCGGCAGAGAAGAAGTGCTGTAGACTGACCATAACCCCCATTCCCCCGTTCCCCTGCACCGCTCGGGGGGAGGAGGTGGAAGAGGGTGGATGGGGGGGGAAGGTGCTTTTGTTTTTTTTTTTTCCTTTGTTTTCTCACTTCTCTCGCTTGTTAGTTGTAGGCAATAAATCTTACTGTCTCCTTATGCCGAGTCTGTTTTGCCCGTTACAATAATTATTGCGTGATTTTCTCGTCCTTATCTCAGTCCTTGAGCCCTTTTCACATATTTTCTCCCCATTCCTCTTTGAGGAGGGGGAGTGAGAGAGCGGCTGTGGTGGAGCTCAGCTGCCCACTCGAGCGGAACCACGACAGTAATTCAATATTTCATGTGTGGCATTTGCACTAGCTGCATGAATGCTGCGTTACATTTCTGAATGACCTGACTATGCTGAAGTATGTGCAGTTTTCCTGCGTGCATTTCATTCTTTTTTTTTTTTTTTATTGTTCAACTTAATTTTCATCGCATTTTAGGAAGGCAGTAGATAAAAAGCAATCTTAACGATAAAGAAGGTATCCTCAGCAGAGGAGAGAAATGATGCAGGTCAAAATGTTGACTCAGTGCCACTCAATGGACTGTTTCTAACTTTGCAGTGAACGAGATAATTTGCTTATGGACAGCCAAGTTTGTGTCAAGCTCACTAGGAGCTATGAAAATATCCCTGCTTAGGATACAGCCCAAGTCCCTCTAATGGAAGTTCTCACAAATTTTGCACTTTCAGGAATTATTCTCGCATCCTTCAGCCACTCTGGGCCTACGATCTCTTAAGAATGTTACAGGTTAGCTGATGTTTTTATAAAACCACTTGAGGTATCTCTTTGTTTACTCCTTCCTCTGTTTTCAAAAAAGCAGAAGTTTCTTTGCTCCCTCACATCCTTGTTAAAATGACTCTGAATTTCCTATTGGAAGTGTTAAAATGGCTTTCCAGGCAAGTTCCTGAATACATTTACGAGTGAATGTAATCAGTAATAAAGGAAAAATTAGCTTATAAAGTGGGCTTCATGAGCACGGGTCTGTGCAGACATTAGCACTGTCCTGTGGGAAAGCAGTACAGTGCAGACATTAGCACTGTCCTGTGGGAAAGCAGTACAGTCCCTGTGGCACAATGCCTCAGTTTTCTGTGCTTCAACTTCTTCTTTTCCTCCTTCTACCATTTTGCAATTCTGTATTCCCCAAAGGAAGAAGAGTGCAAACTCACTCTAAAACGGATGATTATGATTTGATTATTATTATTTTTATTGGCACACATGAGTTGCTCAAAGACAAAAAGACTAGGGAAAATTTTTACACCATTTTCATATAATATATATATATATTCTCCAGGCTGTCATAATCTGTGTAAATATCTGAGAGATATTTCTTTCACAGTAAAGTTCTAGATTGGGCATTTATAAAGGAATATGCTTTCCAGAACATCAGTGTTTATCTGAGTAAAGATATATTTTTATTTGCAATATAAGTTTAGCGATTAAAATGTAATTAGTGACTAAACAAGTAAGACTGAAACAGAAACCTCAGTGGTATGAGAGGTTTCTGACTCCTGGAAGGGTGTTAATCCATTTAGAGATTT
Organism: Aythya marila; assembly: GCF_965140915.1. Lineage (NCBI taxonomy): Eukaryota > Metazoa > Chordata > Aves > Anseriformes > Anatidae > Aythya > Aythya marila. The sequence goes on from NC_139044.1 coordinate 14,281,903, forward strand.
TTCAAAATAACAACAACAAAAAAGACGATAGTAATTATCTAATTAATAGGCAACAGGGTCCACTTTCCATAACCACTTTTCTACTGGTATGTTACATTTATTGAAGATAGGGTGGTTCACTGCAAAAACATGAGGGTAAACTTGCAACTAGGGCCAGACACAATTAAAACTGAAAATTGAGACCTGTAACGTTAATTAGAAAATCATTAACTATCACTTATGATAATGTGCCTTTGTGTTTCTCCTTCATCCTCATGTCCCTGTCTTGCTCAAATAAAAACAAAAACTTTCTGATATATCGTTTCTTGAAGGGCAGGGTAATCATGTTATGCTTCCATGCAGTGTCATAATGATTTAGGGACTGAAACTCATGCTTCATTCATAGGAAGGCCGTCATGTTGTGGCTTGAGGAGTAAGAAAGAAAATGCTGGGGACAGGATAGAAGGAAATGTTTGAGGGAGAGGGTCTGACATAAAGAAGCAAGTAGCAAGAGTCTGTCAATATAAAGATTACATTGGGATTAGATTGTTTTCTCAGTAAGCATGATTTAAACATGGTCACTTTAATTTGAGGAAGACCAGAAGAGGCAGGTGAACAAGACATTAGAGTAAACAACTGTTTATCTCGAAATCAGTGAAAAATTTCTTTATATAATCTGCAGAAGGTATATTAAAACTTGGCTGTTTTCAAGACTTGAGAGATTTTCACATTGGGAAATATATGAGGGGAGATTTATTACAGGGAGCTACAAATCAAAGTAATTTCTGAGTCATCCACAGCTGGCATGTACGCTACCCATTATTTCTGATAATATGTTCTTTCATTTCATGGACAATATGAATATTTAGTAACAAAGAAAGCTTGCAGGATTTCAAGACACTTCATTAACAGCAGTGAAGGTAGAATTGAGTAAAAAATCACCTTATTTGTTGCTTTTCATTTGGTTGGCAAAAAGACAAACAAACCGCTATTTCTGATTGGATTGACAATAAGCCTCTCTCGTTCTCTGAAATGTTGATAATTAAGAAAATAAATGTTCTGAGGGTGATCGTGATTTTCTGTGTTTTGCCATGATTTGTGTTTGAAAATATTTTGACTTTTAATGAGGTTTTCAATTCAGCTTTTTTTTTTGTTTTGTTTTTGTTTTTGTTTTTTTTTTTTGAATGGGAAGAAGTCATGCATATTTTGTGTGGGAACTATCTGCTTAGAATTGTGTTTATTTATTTATTATAAGAGTGAGAAACATGGTGAAATAGGAAAATGTTATCAATTTTTAAGTGAATCCTTACTGGATACAGTTTTTTTTTTTTTTTTCTTCTTGGCATGGCTTGTTCTCACCACCGAAAGTAGATTTAGGGAACATTTAGGTAAATGGTTTGCTGGGGTAGTAGGATGGTACTTTGACATTCCAGAAAAGGTTTCTGTCCCCTCCAAAAGGCCTCTTCACAAGGCTGAGGAGAACACAAAGATGATGATCTTTCTTCTCACATTTCAGGGATGTCTTTGTGCTGCACTAGTTTTCAGCTGGTTTGGGCACCTTGTATGTTTGATGTTATCTGAGCTTTCCTTTAATGCGGAGTGGGTAATTTGCTTTCCTCAGACCTCGGCCATGAGAATGATTGCTAAAGGTTTGTGTTACTCTCATCAGCGATGCCCCCTATCTCTTGCTGACCAAAGCTATAGTGTTACCTATGCACCAGGAGATCTCTCATACCATAGGAAAATCTATTTGAGGTGCCTGAACCAGCTTTGTGCTGGTTCTCAAGCACCATGATTCAGTCATGTGAAGCTGCTCATGTGCAACAGACAAGGTCAGATGGCACCTGATCTGGTCAGCAGGTGAAGTGAACTGTATTCAGTTAATAGGACTTCGCAGAGTTGACTCCCTCTTCACACTGCCTTACCTCGGAACCTGCACTGCTATTTGCAGAGCAGTACTATAATTTTTTGATCTGGTAAAAAAGTCTGAGTTGTCTGAGACAGACTGTAGTGTTGTCCCCAGCCAGCGTGCAGGTTCACAAGGCCAGAGGAGAGGCTACAGAGGTATTTAGGAGCTGGGAGGCCACCTGTTTGGAAGAAAAGAGTTTGCTCAAGACTTAGCCTAACAGAGGACTCCAGCTCTTAGAGTAGTTAGGTAAAACTAACTGAATGTTTTTTTTCATGGTAGTGTAGGCTCATGTGGCATGCCTCTGAAAATTACTATTAATGCTCTAAGGCTATAGCCATATTTCTGTTGAAAACTGCTCTTTTCATGTGTAATCACAGCAAACAACTTATTAGGAATGTTCTGTGTAACCAAATGATCTGCTGTGTGTCCTAATTTTCGTTAATGTTATTGCTCACATGGCAAATTTATTACCACATGGCAGGACCTATGTTCATCGTGCCACAATTCATCTTTATAACTCAGACTGCATAGTGTATCACCTGGGTAAACATCAGCTTGAATGTAGGGACACACCATCCCAAAAGACACATCAAGGCAGTAAGTGCCAGCCCTAGCAGTGTGCAGAGGGTTTACATTCTCTTCATCCCAGTTTGTTAAAGAAGCGTACCTGACCAGTTTGTGTGGAAGCCCCAGTTTTTGAGGAGGATTTGGGTTTAGCAATCCTTGTTCGCATCTGCTGAGACCAAGGAAGCCAGATGCCTTAGGTGGATTGGAATATTCCACATTTGATGCTGAAGAATCTCATCGTCCTGTTGGAGTTTGTAACAGTTGTCGTTGGTAGCTGGCAGTTTGTAGTATTTCATTTAGCTAGCAGAGATAGCCATAAATTGTTATTTCTATTAACGTGTGATTTGTACAGACGTGGATCATTACAACAATTCAATGCTCTAATCATCATGATAATGGAGCCTAATTGCTAAGCTCCGTAAAAACTTTAAGACAAAATCTATGCTAATACCATCTGAAGGCTGGCAGCAGTTCATTATTTCTATTTTGATTTATATTATTTCTATTTTATGTCTATTTTCTGTTCCTATTCTGTAAGGGGGGGAGGGGGAAGGTGTTCTAATTATGCACTTTGAAACGTGACCTTGGGATTGTAGATTCAGGCAGACAATGGGAACATTATCTTTTTTTCTTTCTCCCTTTCTGAGTAAGGAAAGAACACCGAATTCTCACATACTATCTAATAGGTAAGCATGGTCTTATTAAAAATAGATAATCAAGCACTCAAGGAAGAGCTTAATTAAATCCAGTGTGTCTTTTTTTCATAAGGTTGCTAAAACAAAAAGAGGGAATAGCTGAACCTGCTAATAGTCTTTTAGAATGATCTGCCTTCAGTGTCAGTCTCAGTTTTTGGGATGTACTAAAGATGTATATTGTGCACATCTACAGAAAGAGCTTCCACACAAGAGTTATTTATTACCTTCAGAAGGTCAGCAATTGCATCTCATTGCAACACAAAAGCTCAGGAATAATGGTGACATTTCATACCTAGCACAACATCGGTTTCCAAGCATTTACCTGCAAAATCAGAGCACTTGACCACATAAAGGCCTTTTCTGAACATGCTTTCCTTTTGATAGAAAAATTGCCTTCTGAGAACCACATCAGAATGAAATTTTGAGTTAGCTAGACAGTACTCTAATATTGCTTGTTTTTCTTGCAAATATAGCTTAACGTTTTTATCTTCTGACTAGCACCAGGATCTTCACTGTACATGTCACAAATGACGCCTATGAGCTTGTGTCTGTAATTCAGTGAAGCGCTTACACGCTTACAACCTGAATAGCACAGGCATTTCTAGATGATTCCTGCACCCCCCGCCCCCCACTCCATTTTTTTTTGTTTCCATTTTTCTTTTTTCCTTACTATCCAAGGTCTTCTCAGAAGATATGTGCTACTTCTGGGAGAAAAGACCATTCTCCATGTTTGTTAGCTCTGCCTTGCCCTCTGGTCTGTACCATTGGTGTTCTCTTTCATGGAGCTTTTCAGAGTGTGTTCAGCTACCCTTCAGTTTTATTTTCACCTTCCTTTTTGTGTCAACCTTAAGAGTATAAGTAAGAAAAAAATCTTTCCCTACCTCATAAAAATGGTCTCTTAATCAGCATTTGAATATCTAGTAAACAGTTTGCTTCAAGTCTGATGCCAAGAAAGCTTTCCTGATGTACTGTCACTTAGTTTCTGCAGGTTTTCATATATAGTATTAAGTATTTTTCTCAAGGTTTTTACAGGTATTGCTAGTAACACTGATCCAAATTACTTTGTTGCGTGTTTTATGGAAATACATTGAAAAAATAGAAGCAATCTTCTTCTGCAGGCTGTAGCCAATACACAGGGCTTAATAAGCGAAGTTATGTTTGTCTGGGGGACTTTTTCACGAAACATAACTGAGGATGACAGCTTGGTTATGAGAAACTCGATGTATACATCAGTTTAAAAGCTTGTCACCTACTTGATGCATTAATTCAAGTATTTTGTGCAAGCCAAAGTTCCTATTCAAGGCAAAGCATATGGTCTGTCACTTAGCACATGACATGTTTTTAGAGCACTGTGTCTGCAATTGCACCACCATCCCTGAATGTGAATGTATAGGCTTGCCCTGTAAAAGCTAGCACTAATTTACTGCTCGTTCAGATAGCTCTGCTGTATTGTTGTGATTATTTATAGATTAAATATGGGGAAAGATGTTTATGGTTTAGCCCACAGGTTGACTTTACTGTCTTTCAAGTTATTCCTGTGAGAAATGGCTTCTATTAATCCATCGGTTTAAATAATATTCATAGGAGCATAAATGTATACACACGTGTTTCTCTGTAGAAAAGTCTCAAGTCTCATAACTTTTGCTTTGACTATTTGCTTTGCTTACTGGGAACTGAACTTGATTGTGTAAAGATTGGCTAATTCATCAGGGCTAACTAGATTTTAGTCAGATAAAGGTGAACTGAAAGAAAGAAAGAAACAAAACCCCAAACACCTGAAATTAAGCTTTAAAAGATATCTGTTCATTTACACTTTTGGCCAGCAACTCTGGGTAACAGTACATAAGTATAATTTATGATCAGGCTCATACATATAGGAATGATTTACTTTTCAGTGCACCAGAATAAGGTCCAAAGATCACTCAATATATTACGCTAAAAATCAGTAATTGCTGGATACCTGTGTTCTAAAATTTCATGCAGTTACTGGGGCATAGGTACATTAGATTAAGTGCCTTTCTATAAAAGTAAGTAGACTGCGAACTTAATGAAAAATATCAAAATCTCTGTTCTAAATGTCAAATAATATGTCACTTCCTGAATGAACCAGAAGATTTATAAATGTGATAAACTTGCAACCAAATTTTGTTTCCCCATAGAAATGTAGTAATTCAAAAAAGTACATCCCTTAATAAAACAATGAAAGAAAAAAAATCTGTCTTTAAACATTTATTTGCATTCTGGATTGCTGATTAGCATGATTAACCTTATTCCTTTTCCATTTTCTTTTTGCAGCTATTGATATGAATGTTTTCTTTTGTTTTCATACACTGATTAGCAAATGTCAGTAACAGAATGTGTATATCTGCATTCGTACATGTCTTGAATCTTGTGTTTTGCTATTATAATCCCTCCCCCCTCTAAGTTGTCACCATTCAGTTGCAAAGCAGAAAAGGTGCTGGCCTGTGTGAAAAATTGCACACTAATGAAGTGAATTCTAAATCTTGGGATAAAAAACTGTGAAAAATGCATAGGATGTATTTCATCCAGCCCTGGGAACAAGTATGTACCCAGACTGCTTGAAGGGGTGAACTGTAGTTAACTTTTTTTTTTTTTTTGTTAGCTTTTGTTTTTCAGGCCACTTTTGTCCTTCAGAGAAAACTTTCAAGTGTAAAGTAAAGAAAGATTCTGGCATGTGACGAGTAGTATTAATTTCAAAGACTAATAAATACTGCATTGTAATTGGTTTTGGTCTGAGTGCTGTGAACATGCTCTTCCCCTACCTTTTGTTCCTCAAATTTTGTAAAAAATAAAAATAAAAGTAAAGGCATGTGTGGAGGAGATATCCTTCCAAATGCATGCAGGTACAAAAACTCGAGTACAGAAGATGTAAAAATTGAGAGGTATATGATTTTAGCAACATGATCAAAGTTTAAGCATTAATACTTGCTTTGGTATCTCTGAAAGAGGTCTTACAAAGGTAGTGTGAAGCTGTGGTGGTGGCATTTAAAAATGGGTTTGTAGGAAAGCGTGTAATGACCCCCCAAAAAGCATACCAAGGCCTGGAACAAAATGAAAGTAGTAATTGTTTTTGCACTTTGTATTTACAAAGGAAAGATTTGTGCATTGACTTCTTGAGTCTTGAAACATGGATGTGGAAGGCGAGTAGAGCAGGTAATTGGCTGAGAAGGGGTGGCTCCAGTTTTGTGAGGAAATCATCTAATGTCTGGTGTTTCCTGGTAACAAAATTTGCAGCCTTGCTAGCTACTTTATTTACAGTGAACAGTTCAACATATGTTCTGATTAATGTTCATTTTGCTCGAGGTTTTCTCATGTCTATCTCTATTTTAAACAACGTGCCAAATAAACCTCAGGTTAGTAGGTGTTAGTTTTTCAGGCTGTTGTATCAGAGACAAATTCTGGAAGTTGTGGGAAATGAAAACATTTCTGACTTCAGAAGGAGAAAAAGTTAACACAGGAATGAGGTAGAAGACTGAGCAATCACATGAAATTGAAACACCTGGGTGTTAAAGTAAAAAGTGCTTCCTGGCTATGACTTGCTACCTTAAGGCACTGAGCATATTGTTGACATTAGTAGGGCCAGAGCTAGGCACAAAGTACTTGAGAAAACAGTTTTCCTGTCTCACTGTTTCTGCATTCACATGAAACAGCTAGAAAATGACTTGTATTGTCAAGAGCTCTACTCAGCTTAAGTTTAAATAAATAAATAAATAGTATACATAAACATATATATATATATATATATATATATATATTATTTACTGATTCCTCTCAGTGTTCATTTCACTTCTCCAAAGAACTGAGTGGTACAGTGGCTCTTCCCAAATACAGCTTTTCTTGAGAGTGAAGAATCAAGTAATAAGATAAATGTAATTAGGAGAGACTTGTTCATTTAACAAATGGAGCAGGAGTTTTCGAACAGAAGCTTGGAAGAAGCAACCTAGTGGAAAAAGAGCTCAAGTATTAGCTTTGTTTTCCCTCAGTTAATTGTATTCATAGTAAACAATATGTAGTATTGCTCATAAATGTGATTTTTTTAAAAATCTGTGGTGACTAATGTATCTAGCCTTACTATTATCAGCTTAAAATAAATAATAATAATAATAATGAAAAAAAATGCCCTAGGAAAAACTCTGATTGGCCTTAACACTGGTGCAGTCCTACTGATTACAATAGGATTTCATGAGAGAGAAATCAATGTAAAATTAAAGTCCTTATATTTATAAAGCACTCTTTGATCAAGGGCCTCTGCATTAAGTAAGTTTTACAGTTTCTGAAAAATATAATAAAAATCTCATATTGAAAATGTTATTCAAGGCTGTTAAAATAATTTGCTTAAGGCTATAGAACAGAGGAATCAGGAAACAATATTCTGTTCACTTTTTTGAAGTGCTCTGACTGCAATTGTCTCTAATGTGCTTGACCAATTCTGCTAGAGTAGGGTAAAAATAAGTGTAAGAAGAAAACTCTTGTGAGAGAATCAGTGAACTGCTTTTATTATTGCATCTTGCCGCATAAAGCAATCATTACTTTCAGAATACTATATTGAATTTGCACTGGGCTAAATAAAAATGGAAGTTCAGCAGTATGTTGGCAAAGACCAAGTAAACATTTAACTGTTGCTTTTTACATCTTAAAACCAACCAACCAAACAAAAAACAGTGCATCAGATGCCACATTGCCAGTCACCTTTATGGACTCTGAACTAGTATTATCTGGTATAGCTTGCAGTCGATCCCATCATGTGACTTGGTGGTTCAGTCAGGAAGATAACTTTAATGCCAGACAGGGAATAAATATGTTGTTGCCAGTGTCTATAAAGCAGAATGAGATAAGGGTTACTTCAGCATTTTTAGCTGAAGTAGATTGATCTTGACTGGGATTGATCTTAACTGGGAGATAAAATGGCAGATTGAATTCAATCTAGACCACACACCCTGGGGGCAAAAAATCTTAAATAAAACGATGAGCTTTGAACTGACTGTTTCTGCTCAAGAACATGATGTTGGCATTGTCTTAAATGACAGCACTGACTTACCATTTTGCTTCATTCTGAAAAAGTGGCTTCAGGTTTAGAATTATTAGGAAAGGAATGGATGGCAAAAAAGTGTGTGTTATTAAGATACTCTGTAAACCCGTGGTTCAACTGCACCTCAAACACTGCATGGAGTTCTGACTCTTCTGTCTGAAAAGGTTCAAAAAAAGTGTCAAAATATTTGGAAGGATGGGGGGAAAAAAAAAAAGGCTTCCACAGGAAGATAAATGAAGTGGGAAGGAGATGTAGAGAGAAGTATAACACAATAAAGGCACCGAGGAATCATAAGGGGAACAAAGGGGGGTAAATAGCAAATGATTGCTTGGTTGTTCCTGTACAAGAAATGATGGACGTCATTTAACAGATGGATGGTTCCTCACACTGCATGTAATTGGGTTGTAGAACTCTTTGCTACAGGACCTTGCTACGGGATTTTGGGGAGATAAAAAGCTAACTAAAAATAAAACCTTATAAGCAAAGAAACAAAAATCCACCAAGGGACTTTTTATAAGATGTTAATACTGGACCCAGAAGACTATTTTGGGTTAAAGTACTAAATGTTTGCCTTATCCTCATGCAGGTTGTTTTACATTCACTAGTGATTATGCTGAGCTATAGATGTGCATTTGCTCTCATGGAGTGTAGCCATGCTTATTGCAGTTACCCAAAGCAACATAGCTGTATGGTTTGCAAAATTAAATCTTTCAGTTACTGTGCACCATTGTGGAAAAAAAAATCCATATTTTTAAATGGATAAATAAACTCAGAGTAGTTTGTATACACAGCTTCACTTATTCGTCTTTATTTTCAACTGTGTTAACATCTGCACACCATAATCTTGGGATATAGTGACAATAATAGCAGTAGTGGAAGTGACTGATAATCCTTTCACCTGTTGGTTCACTGAAGACTTAAAGCAGATGCCATAAAAATGTGGGACTAAGAAACTGAGGAGTAGTGATGCTTTCCCTTATATTGGTGCATAAAACTTTATGTTTTGCTCTGGAAATATGGCTTGTGGAGCTTGCATGAGGACTTTGTCAACAAAACCAATTGGTGGTCCTCATTCCAGAGAGAGTGATTTCTGTTAGACTTATTAGACCTCTGTCCATGGAGTGGCTGGACTATCCAGATTTTGGTGTGAAGACTCAGCCTTATCACAGAACAGTAAATCAATTACAGAATTTCTGTCAAAGGATGCTTATTGCCAATTTTACCAGCTTCTCTAGGGTGTTAGAGGGTAGAACACACATAGCAGAACCCTGCTGCTGTGGGGAAGAACAGACAAGTAGGAATATCTTTGAAGAGAGATATTTAAGAGAATTTAAGAGAACAGTGCTGATATAAAAGGGAGATAGAGATCATAAAATTAATTTCTGTGGGGGTTGGGACTGTTTTGTTTTAGGAAGGAAGGATAAATACGTACGTGTTTATCTGAATAAATTAGTAGATTAACTTTTTTTTTCTAGAGTGCTTGTACTCTATAGAAATTGTCTGCTTAATAATTAAGTAGGGGAAAAAGTGAAATTAAAATGGCTTTTGAACTTTTGCCATGGAAAAGGAGTTATTTCTGCATAAATTAAACACATATTTAAATAGAATTACAGAAAAAAGAATGGAATTATTGCTTTCTTCTAAAAGTATTTTATTTTGACAATATGCTATTTCAGTCCTTATTTTCTGGATAAAACAACTCTGTTTTCAAATGTAATTGTTACCATCAAGTGATATGGACATTTTTTTCATGACAAGTAAATTGACTAAAAATGAATGTTCAGAAGCATTGAAATGACTTCTCAGTCTGGGTGAATTTGGTGACTAAATTCTTGTTAAATTATATTGATAAGGATTTTAAAAAAATCAAAGCATACTGTACTTGCATTTAAAAAAAACTTCCTTACTTGTCTGTTTGAAACAAAACTTCTCCTGAAAACTCTTGTTTATATCTTAAAGTCCAATGTCATATTGGAGAAGTTCAAGTTTATTTCAAAAGAAAAGATATCCGCTGAGCCAAAGTAAATGTCTTTGTGTATTTTGGAGTTATATTTCAGCAGAACAAACTGTACTTATTGATTCTGTTGCTAAATAGAAGAAACCAAATTTTTCCTAGTTGTAATGCTGCTATTGTCACATAATGTCTTGTGTTATTAAAACTAGCAAATCAGTATAATTTTTTAATAAACATCTACTAAACATTTTTTATTAACCATATCCTTAAGCGTTGTGAATAATTCCAAGTGTTGGTGGTTTCCTGGAGAATTCTAAGACTGCATGGAACATGTGAGATAAAATGTTAAATCACCAGGACTTGTATCAGTGTACTATCAGTTCAACAGAGTGGTATTGATACCTACTCAGCTGAAGGTATCATTTGCCCACAAAAGTGGGCAAATTAAGGGCAGGAACTAATTTCAGAAAAAGAAATATATTTAAACATCAACTGGGGAAAAATGAAAATGATCATTCTTATCTGTTACCAAACTACTATGCTAATTCTGTTTTTATGAGACCTTGGAAAAGTAGACAGCACAGAGTTGATAACAAAAATCATATGAAATATTATAAATGTCTGTTTGCCTGGCAGAGATGTTCAATTTGTTTCTGGTAATTTTTTTGTTAACAAATTAAATATGTCAACATGACCTTAGTTTGGATTTTGCTCAATGCTATTTCTCTTCAGCTTAACAAGAGTTAAACACTTGCATGGACCATTCGAACACATGGGGTTATAAACAGATCTTTTATCTTTTGGCTCTCAAGATGGAAACCAGTTACACTTTGTAGCTTTTGGTTTAACAGAGATTGCTTTTTGGGCAGCATGTGGTACTGTCAAACACTCTGATCGTGGTGATAACTTGCCAACCTCTTGATTATGTCCTCCCATAGTTGTTCAGGTTCAATTATCACATTATCGTCATCATCCAAAAAGTGGCAAATATATACAGATAACCTGCTATGCATATAATCCAGATATGTGAATTCATAGTGAACTTTAAGAAAGACAGTATTTCTTTTTTTCCGGGGGGGGGGACACTTTGAAAGGTCTTTGGATGAAAATATGGCAACGTTCTGATCAAGATAAACTCAAGGTTAAATAAAGATGTGGCAGGTAGCCAAGTGTAAATAAGTTTCTGGGTATATACTATAATTCAAATAAAAGATGGTTCTTTGGTTGTAGAAGCTGATTTGATTTGATTTTTAAAGGGAAGGGAAGAAACTAGTCTTGTAGCCATCAGGTGTTTCTCAATCAGTCTTGCAGGAACATGCAGGAAATCTTAAATGCTCCTGTGAAAATGATGAGAGTTTTGCTTCTCCTGTGACATTGGTAGGTGATTTATATATACAGCACATCTGACAATGACATATAAATGTACAGCATGAAATATTTACATCTGAGCTTTATCCAAGGTTTAACAATAGCATTGAAGTCTCACTTCTTAATGATGACAACCTGGACAAGTATAAAAGACGTAGATAGAAAGTATTTCTATTCTGATGCTCCATCAAACACAATTGCATGAAAGAGGAGGAGGGCAAGGGGAGTAGGGGGGGGGGGGAAGGCCTCAGCCATTTTCACTGCATCTCTCATTCCTCTTTGTCCTAGCAGCTCCCACTGTAAACAGTGGTATAGACCTAAGATGCAGGTAATTTCTCTTGTCATAATAAAACACTGCAGAAAAAGGTCTATTTGTGAAAACCATCCTGTGTTCTTATACATAGACCATTTATTTTAAATCAAATGCTATCAAGAAGTCAGTATTCTTTTGTGTTATTTTCTGACAGATAATATGCATGCATCCTGTTTGAAGAATCATAGAGTAAATTAATTACTTAGTTCCTTAATGGTTTATTTTTAAGTTATATCAACTTTGCTGGTATCGTAATTACTAATGTCACAGTAATCACTGTGTGTAAACCCAGCTACAGAGATAACAAAAGGCACCTGAGAAGTAAGCACAGAATAAGTTTGTTTTCATTAAAATCATGATATATAACATCAGTAGTGATTACCTACAATTTCTTAAACTGATATGCAGTGTCAACTGAGGTTAAGATATGTTCATGTAATGAAAAGCTTTTTTACAGTGGATGAGCTCATTACCCTGGACTGCTCCTGCAGGCCTAGCTTCCAAAGTGAGAGATCACTAAATTAAAAATTAAACATGGTATTGATTTCATTACTGACAATATGGTTAACAAGCACTGTGAAACAGAAACAAAGAGCTGGTGCAAAATCTAGCCTGGAGGTACCTGAGGAAAGTGTATTGTTTTTACCCAAACTCTGGGCCAAGTTCTAAAGCAGAAAGAATGGTTCTGTGCTGGGTCAAAGCTTTCAGAAGATGGGAGATAAATAAATGGAAGAAGGATAGATTTTTAAACTATATACTAGTGCAAAGTTAAAAATAGAAGTGGATACAATTTTGATGCTCCTACTACTTTTAATTCAGGGTAATTTTTCTTAACCCTACTTGGAACAACATCACATTGCGGGTTTGTACTCATTTTTCAGCCCACTCTAAATAACATGTTCTATTTGGTACTTCAGCTAAGTTGTTTTTCTCCATTTTTGTTTCTAATCTGTCATGTGCCATCATCATTGTTTTAATTTATTTATTTTTTAATAAGAAGTCTTATTGATTTTGATTTCAGGCTATTTCTATATCAAGATCACTTGAACCCATCATAGAAGTGTTTGCAGGTGATGTGCACAGTCTCTTTGTTTTGCCACCTGGGTTATTAATGGACATTTTGAACAGAAATAAACCTGAAAAAACATTCCCAGGTTTAAACAGCCTCTTGATTTGACACAAAAATTGTTGATACTCAGACATGAAGCGTTGGCTGCACAGAAAACTCTAATGTCATCACATAACTGGTCTGTGGAATTGTTGGGGGGACAGTATCCATTGCTTCTACAGGGCTTGCAAAAGGCAATGTAAATCAGTAATCTTAAATATGTAAAGTTTACAAGGTGCTCATACCTCTTTGGCACAATGGATATAGATCCAAAAAAACAAAAAAGGTTGAAAAGACAAAGAATTTGTAGTGTTAGGTAGATGGTTGGACTTGACTATCTTAAAGTCTTTTCCAGCAAAAATGATTCTATAATTCTATGAAAAAATATCGACCTATATATAGATCTGTATACATTTTTACCTAGTTTGGCTATATAATGTGATTTTTGCTCTTTAAAAAATGCATTCAAAGCAACAGATAGTGCATCTGGTTTCTATTTTATTTTTTTTTCCCCACTTTCTATAGCACTGCCAGAGAAGGAATTTAAACTGGATTGATGGAAATTGTTCTTGACAAATTGATCCCCTTCTGCAATATTGTGTGATCTTTTAGATGCGTAACACATTGCTTCCTTAATCATTGCATCTTTGTAGATTCAGTTTTCTAATCTCCAATTCCCAATGTTCCCTTTAAAATTACATGTTACATTTGCTCTTTATAGGAATAATGACTTAATTGGCAAATAAATATAGTTGTAACTATTTTATGTTAATATGCACTTTTAATGAAGTAACAAAATGTGACAAAGTAAACCAAAGAAAATAAAACAATTATCTGTCAAATAAAATGTTTTTCTCCACTTTACCATCCTCTTGATGTAATATAACCAGGCTCAAAACACCTTTGACATCATTCAGATGTTAACTAGTTACTATTGATTTTTGTTTGATTCTTTTTTTTTTTTTTTTTTTTTTTTTCCCCCTCAAACAGAGAGAGGGAAATAAAACAAACTCTTTTTCTTTCCTTCCTCATTTTCCTGTTTTGAATCTGCAAGTTGAAAGAAAGAACAGCAGCAAAAGAGCGAGGGAAAGAGAACTAAATACTATAGCATCCTGGGGAAGGTCTGTTGTGTTTCTCTGTGTTTCTGTCCACTGGACTCTAGGGAATGAAGTCTTCAAGGTTTCCGCCTTGTCAGTTCTCTAATGTATTTCTGGACTTTATTCCCACATAATGTAGATGCTCTCCTGATTCTGGAGGAACATCCAGCAAAAATATTCAATCTACAAAACAGAAAATTAATGTAAAGACCTTGCTCCTGTATTTAAATGTTGATGTTAACAGACCTGTGTTCAGCTTGCATCAGTTGAGGATTAATCTAGTGATTGAGGATAGTAGTTGAGGATTAGTCTAGTGATCAAATCACAAATATGGCTGTGAACTAACCAAAGGTCCACTTGTCATGGAGAAGTGAAAAAGGTAGACTGAGAAAGCTAAAAACATTTGAAAATAATGGTAATAAGTAGTTAAAATATTATTAGAAGCCTAATGTTTTTCTTCTTAGTTTTGTAAGAAGGTATTATAGTCTACAATAAAACATACTTCTGGAATACTCAGAAAATATATGAAAATACTCTGCAGTATTTTCAAATCTCTTATGCCAGTTTACAGCTACTTTTTATTCGCAGCATGCTTCTGCTGTCATTACTTCTCAGTTTGTCTTCTGCTAACATCAGGGATACTCCCAAGACATGTCATCTCTAGTGCTTCCAGTTGATATTCATTTACATTCTTCAGGGTCCATAGCTCTGGACCCATACAACACCAGGGAGAGCCTCTTTGTTGAGGCAGTTAAACAGGAGCATAATACCCCAGTCAGTCACTGGTGGGCTTGTGTTCCCAGAGTACATAAGTCCTAAAGACAATAAATGGTAATTTACCCAACTGATTATCCACTGCTTTAAAACCCAATCAGCTGTTGACAATGAGTTCCTATCAGCCATGCTCTATGAATTTAATAAAATCATACTGGAAAAGCAGGATCATACCTTGAGAGCTTTTCTCTCTGTGTGTGTCCCTTTATAGCTCACTCAAAAATAAGGATAAGCAAAGCACTTTAAATAAGAGCAGGAAAATGGTAAATTTTACCAACTTTTTTTTTTTTTTCCTCTTAATCCACAAAGGTGAATAAAACAGGAAAGCACTAGACACATTTTCCTTTTGCACTTTTTTTTTTTTTTTTTAGTTGGTGTGATTTATGTTAGTTACTGTTGGTTATTTAAAGGTATATTTACAAGATTTTAGCATTGTTTATAGAGTTGCTTTGGTTAAGCTTGGTCCTTCACTAGCATCTCTTCACAAGAGGATTTTCACTTCAGAGAGAGCTTGAAAGAAAAGTGTTTTTATAGAAAAAGAAATGTACTTAAGCAAGGTTTACTTTTTTTTTTTTTTTTTTTTTTTTTTTTTTTCTTCCCCTAAGCGTCTCCTTAAGACTCTAGGGAGCAGAATGTTCAATAGGAGTAAGTATAAACGCTGTTCAGGAGCTCATGAACAGAAGGCCAGAAGGCCTCAGCTGCATGAATGAATTCACTGTGTTGGCAGCTTCGATGAAGAGTCATTGATGATAATTTTCAGTGTTCTTCAGGATACAATTTATTGGCCACAGGCTGAAATTTGTTTTCATTTTGACTCTAAAAATGCTATGCTCTCTGTGGACTTTTTTGCCTTGAATTTGATTTGACTCTTGATTAAAAACAAAAAATAAAAATCTGTGGCTTTCCAATTCCCCGAGTCTGTTGGTCATTTGTAGGTACAATCTATCTGCTTTCCATGGCCTGTAACCAAAAGAGATATTTTTTGTTGTTGAATCAATAGTGGTAGGAAGTTTTGAGATATGATTTTTTTTTTTTTTTTTTTTTTGTGGAAACTTTATTGTGGGTGCTGACAAAAGGAGCAAATATCTCCTGAGTTGTCCATACATGTCTAGCACCTTCTATATTTAAAAAAAAAAAAAAAAAAAAAAAAAGCCTCATATGTAGTTCATGTTAAACAATACTACCTAAGATGAGCACATTAAGAAATAAGAAATTCATGCAACAGATATCCAGTGTCGCTATTTTTGTTATAGAACTAATTTGAAGTTAGTTAATTATATTTTTGTGGTTGTGTTGCATTTAAATTGGCAGAAGTACTTTAAAGACAGAACCTCTCCATAAAGATCATGAGGTGTAGAGGCTTGCGGTGATCATTAGTGGGCATTTGTTGCAGAGTCTTTGAACAACTTTCTAGTAAGATGTTTCTTTCTCATTGTGTGAATATTACAACAGAGTGGATGGCGTCCAGAAAAGGGGGGCAGCTAAATTATAGCATTAGATTTTCAGCGTGTTTGAAAAATTGTTCCTGGAAGTAAGGTATATCGATTTGTTTTCAAGTGAATTCTGTATTTGTGTGTGTATATTACATACATGTATACAGTGCATTCATTGAATGTATATTTGTATAAAACTATATCTCTGTACATACAGATTTCAAAACAAAAATCAAGTCAAATGCTATTTGAAGGTTTCTTTCCTAGAGGCATGCAAAAAAATTTTTGGTGTATACCTCTATATGAAAACTAGCTATTTATTTTCAGGTTTCTTTAAAACATAAATCCCTAAGAGCCATCTGGAGTAGAAAGTATGCCCTGGTTTGGGTTGCTTTTAATTGTTTCATGTTTTATAGAAAAGATGACACAATCTTTTGGGCTAAGGTAGTATTAGGAAATATACTCTCATTTTTTTCCTCATCTTCTAATCCACCTCCTCCCACCCCTCCCTCCCCCACCCCCCAAACAAACAAACAAAACAAAGCAACCAACAAAACAACCAAAACAAAACAAAACACACACACACCACACACACACACACACACACAAAACAGAGGAAAATTAGTATTTTCTTTTCATTTAGTCTTCAAGGTATGGAGTTCACTAGCATATTATGTCACTGAGATCATGTCAGAGACCACTGAAAATGTAGAGGAAATTAAGTTTTCAATTTTATGGTAGGGAACCCAACTTTCAACATGTAAAGTTGTGATTCATGAAATTACTGTGTTTAAATGCCATTTCCCAAATTATCCTCTGCTGACGCTTACGAGATGATTATACAGAGGTTTATTTACACTCAGACTGCCTCATAGAAGGACCTTGTGTATGTAAAGTATTAATATTATCCTGTGTTGAGGTTAAAATCCTACTCTTTCAAATTTGAGCCTTGGGGTGGGACTGAGTACTGTACCCTAAACAATTACTAAAGTAGCAATTTGAAATTCATGCTGGAGTATGGTTTGGGTAGGGCAACCCAAGTGAAGCTTTCCATTCCAGCCAGTGAAAAATCCTGTTTTGCCTAGTGCTTGAATTGATTAATGACTGTGAGCTCTGCATCCACCTGCAAGTGGTTCTTGCAAATCAAGGCAAGATTTCAAAACTTTTTTCAATAATTTCTCAACTCTTCCCTGTGGTTTCTACTTTAGCAGAATAAATGTGGTTCCTTGACCTGCAGGCTGCAAAATCCTGCTCTTGACAATAAAAGGCAATCTGGGAGCGGGCACAAAGACTGCAGGCAACATGTGGAACTCTTCATTTAAAATGGGTGTTTTCATCATCAGCTTTCTTCCTTGATGTTCTATTCTGCCTTCAGAGTTTAAACCCTCAGGCCTACATCCCCATTCCAAGTGGTGATGTGGTTGTAATTCTCTAATTGCCTGGCAAGAAGAATAGGGTCATTACCCATGATTAGCAATGCTAAAAGAGCAGCTGGATTTTATACCAATTGTGATTTTTTTGTTAATTGTTGAATGGCTGACTGGCTGGGTACTTCATGCTAGGGTTCTTAGGTGTTTTACTGAACTGTACCACTGCATGTACTCAGGGTTTATGAGACAGATAATACCATGTCAGCGTCTCCTGGAATTAGTATATATTTTAGGACTTATGATTATTTTCATAGTGTTGTAAATGAGTAATCTTTGTGATAAAAAACATTATTTTCAGTAAACTGCTGTGAGAATTGATGCTCTTTTCAATCTGATGCCTACTAGAAGCAATAGCCCAAACAGACTGAATTGCAGAGTTCTGGGACATACCGTGATCCTGGGTTGTCTGCAGACTCTGGAAGGAAATGAAAGAATAAAATCTCACTAGACAGTGAGTAGAAGGCCAGGTAACCTTGAATTTTGGTTTTAACCAGTTGCAAGGGAAGTTTTTCCAGAATAATTAACACCGCATATGTTAGAGGTGTGAATCATGATATCAATAGGGCTTTTCAAGCAATTGCTCCACACACAGAGGCTGATGTGTGTGAAACACCTTACCTGCAGAAAACCTTCTGCATCTCTGATTCTGTGATTGCTGAGGTTGATGCCTTTTTTTCCAGATGCCAATCAAAAGAGTAAATAAAACATTTTGAATTTTCCTTCTTATCCTCTTTCTTCCGTTTAAGTTAGATGAACTCAGTGCTTTTCAGCGTTATCTTTAAGGTGTAAAAGTGAGTCTATAGCTGTTTAATCACAGAATTTCTAGGTTGGAAGAGACCTCAAGATCATTGAGTCCAACCTCTGACCTAACGCTAACAGTCCTCCACTAAACCATACCCCTAAGCTCTACACCTAAACGTCTTTTAAAGACCTCCACGGATGGTGACTCCACCACTTCCCTGGGCAGCCTGTTCCAATGTCTAACAACCCTTTCAGTAAAGAAGTCCTTCCTAACATCCAACCTAAACCTCCCCTGGCGCAACTTTAGCCCATTCCCCCTTGTCCTGTCACCAGGCACGTGGGAGAACAGACTAACCCCCACCTCGCTACAGCCTCCTTTAAGGTACCCGTAGAGAGCAATAAGGTCGCCCCTGAGCCTCCTCTTCTCCAGGCTGAACAAGCCCAGCTCCCTCAGCCGCTCCTCGTAGGACTTGTTCTCCAGGCCCCTCACCAGCTTCGTCGCTCTTCTCTGGGCTTGCTCAAGCACCTCAATGTCCTTCTTGTAGCGAGGGGCCCAAAACTGAACACACTACTCGAGGTGTGGCCTCACCAGAGCTGAGTACAGGGGGACAATCACTTCCCTAGCCTTGCTGGCCACACTGCTTCTAATACAAGCCAGGATGCCGTTGGCCTTCTTGGCCACCTGAGCACACTGCTGGCTCATATTCAGCTGACTATCCACCATCACTCCCAGGTCCTTCTCTGCCTGGCAGCTCTCCAACCATTCCTCTCCCAGCCTGTAGCTCTGCTTGGGGTTATTGCGCCCCAGGTGCAGGACCCGGCACTTGGCCTTGTTGAACTTCATGCAGTTGACCTCAGCCCATCGGTGCAGCCTATCCAGATCCTCCTGCAGAGCCTTCCTACCCTCAAGCAGATCGACACACGCACCTAGCTTGGTGTCATCTGCAAACTTACTGAGGGTGCACTCAATGCCCTCGTCCAGATCATCGATGAAGATATTAAAAAGGACCGGCCCCAGCACCAAGCCCTGGGGGACGCCACTAGTGACTGGCCTCCAACTGGACTTGACTCCATTCACCACAACTCTTTGGGCCCGGCTATCCAGCCAGTTTCTAACCCAACGAAGTGTATGCCAGTCCAAGCCAAGAGCAGCCAGTTTCTTGAGGAGAATGCTGTGGGAAACGGTGTCAAAAGCCTTGCTGAAGTCAAGGTAGACAACATCCACAGCCTTTCCCTCATCCACCAAGCGTGTCACTTTGTCATAGAAGGAGATCAGGTTCGTCAAGCAGGACCTGCCTTTCATAAACCAATGCTGACTGGGCCTGATTGCGTGGTTGCCCTGCAAGTGCTGCGTAAGGACTCTCAAGATAATCTGCTCCATGAGCTTCCCTGGCACTGAGGTCAAACTGACAGGCCTATAGTTTCCCGGGTCTGCCCTCTGGCCCTTCTTGTAGATGGGTGTCACGTTTTCTAGCTGTCAGTCAACTGGGACCTCCCTGATAGCCAGGACTGCTGTTAAATGATGGAAAGCGGCTTGGCCAGCTCCTCCTCCAGTTCTCTCAGTACCCTCGGGTGGATCCCATCTGGCCCCATCAACTTGCGCACATCCAAGTGCCATAGCAGGTCGCCAACCATTTCTTCATGGATCGTGAGGGCCACGTTCTGCTCCCCATCCCCTTCCACCGGCTCAGGGTACTGGGTATCCAGAGAACAACCAGTATTGCCACTAAAGACTGAGGCAAAGAAGGCATTAAGCACCTCCGCCTTTTCCTCATCTTTTGTAACAGGGTTTCCCCTCGCCTCCAGTAAAGGATGGAGATTTTCCTTAGTCCTCCGTTTTGCGTTGATGTATTTCTAAAAAGATTTTTTGTTGTCTTTAACAGCAGTAGCCAGATTGAGCTCCAGATGAGCTTTGGCCTTTCTAATTTTGTCCCTGTACAGACTCATAACATCCTTATAATCCTCCTCAGTGGCCTGCCCTTTTTTCCAAAGATTATAAACCCTCTTTTTTCTCCTAAGCTCAAGCTGCAACTCCCTGTTGAGCCAGGCTGGTCTTCTTCCACGCCGGCTCGTCTTTGGGCACGTGGGGACAGACAGCTCCTGCGCCATTAAGATTTCCTTCTTGAAGAGTGCCCAGTCTTCCTGGACTCCTCTGCCCTTCAGAACCGCCTCCCAAGGGACTCTACCAACCAGTGTCCTGAGCAGCTCAAAGTCAGCCCTCCGAAAGTCCAATACAGCAGTTTTACTAGTCCCCTTCCTGGCCTCACCAAGAATAGAGAACTCCACCATTTCATGGTCACTCTGCCCAAGGCATCTTCCGACCACCACATCTCCCACCAGTCCTTCTCTGTTTGTGAAGAGAAGGTCTAGCGGGGCACCACCCCTGGTAGGCTCACTGACCAGCTGCGTCAGGAAGCTATCTTCCATGCTCTCCAGAAACCTCCTAGACTGCTTTCTCTGGGCTGTGTTGTGCTTCCAGGATATGTCAGGGAAGTTGAAGTCCCCCATGAGAACAAGCGCCGATGATTTCGCAACTTCTGTCAGCTGCCTGTAGAACTCCTCATCCGTCTCCTCATCCTGGTTCGGCGGTCTATAACAGACCCCGACCAGGACACTAGCCTTGTTGGCCTTCCCGCTGATCCTAACCCAAAGGGACTCAACCTTGTCATTCCCAGCCTCGAGTTCCACAACATCGAAAGATTCTCTAATATAGAGAGCCACGCCACCACCCCTTCTGTGCTGCCTGTCCCTTCTGAAGAGCCTATAGCCAGTCATTGCAGCACTCCAGTCATGAGACTGGTCCCACCACGTCTCCGTGATGGCAACCAAGTCGTAGCCTGCCTGCCGCATGATGGCTTCCAGCTCCTCCTGTTTGTTACCCATGCTGCATGCATTGGTGTAGATGCACTTCAGCTGGGCCATTGCCTTATCCCCAGGCCTTGCCATTGTCCCCCCTGGCACAGCTCCAACAAGCCTTGTTTCAGAGAAAACCTTGTTTAAGTTATTGTAGACTTAATACAATGGGGTAAGAAGTACTTCATTTATCTGGAAGTTTGTTTAAAATTTACTGTACGTAACTTCTTATTAAAAAAACAGAAGTGGTTGCTATTCAGCTTGGTACAAAGAATCATAGTAGGAACAGATAGTGGAGAAAATAAGATGTGGATGCACAAAGAGTGGAAGTGTAAGCAGGAAGTATTATAGATGAGGTTCTATTAAGAAAAATAACAAAGCAAACAACAACAAAAAACACCACAAACATTTTAATATTTATTTAATGGAAACCAAAACAGATTGAACTGACTGAATTCTCTAGTTGATAATCACAAATAAAATGGCAGAAGAATATAAGTTTTCTTAATCTTTCTTCATTAGCAGGAGCACATTTTTTGATGTTGCTTTCTAGTTAACTTTTACTTTTAATTAATATATAAATTGTGGATAGGACCTGATATTTGGTGGTACCACTACGGAGACAAGAGTGGCTCACCCTCTTTGAGTTAGTAGTCACCAGATGGTTAGCTTTACAAAACTGTTTTCAACCCATAGGAATTTTCATGGTTTCTAGATGAATGGATATTACTGGGAATAAGTGGAATATGGGAATGTTCCTGGTGGTGCTCAGACCTTGTCAGTACATGGTGGACATTGCTGGCAATGAGGAGCAGCACAAAGACACCTGCAATTGTCCGAAGTACTGTATGTACAAGCTATGTATGGTTTGTGTGATTAAGGAACATATATCTAATAATCACAGTTATAAACAAATATGTCACTGGTATTTCTACCCCTCTGGCTACCCAGCCTGTCTTGGAAGAGATTGTGATGTGTCAAATTGGACATAATGACTTACCTTTAGTGCAGAATGATAGAAGAGCAGATGTGCCCTTCAGTGTGCTCCTGGTTAAATACAGACATCTGCAGCCTGAAAAGCACAGGTAACAGCTTAAGGATCTATATTACCCATAAAACCAGTAGGGATTACAGGCATCCATAAACTGTCACATGTAGTCAGAAGTAAATTAATAATTAAAAAAAAAAAAAAAAAAAAAAAAAGAGAGAGAGAGAGAGAGAAAAGACATTTTAGAAGGGAAAACTTGTAAATAGGACTACACGGTATACTGCTATGTTACCACTGCACTTTGTCTCAGCTCAGCTCACGAGGGCTACCAGAACTGCTGATACTGAGATAACTCATGTGCTGTGGTTGCCACCAGAGCTATGGCATTTCCCAGGTAGTCAAGTTTGCCAATGGAGGCAGGTGTTCGCAGGGCTGATCTCCTTTCTCCTACAGGGAGAAAGTTCGAATCTGTCTTCAGTTGCATACCTGCAAATTATATCTTATATTTGTATTATATCTTAGATCTGAAACCAAAACAAAATGAATACATGTATATTTAATAAGTATTATCTTTACTAAGTGTTCAGAAGCGAAGAGAAGTATTTCTTGAACAGTATGTAGAGGAAAGAAACTTAATACAGTATAAGGGCATATTTCTAACCCCACTGAAGTAGATTATTAAATTCTGATTGACTTCAGTCTGCCTTGGACCAGGTATTAATGGAGGATGAAGAAATGCTCTTTAGCTGATATATCTCAGCAGGTGTTCTGCTTTCCTTCTAGCTGGTATTTAAGTTCTGGAGAGCATGTCTCTGTTGACAAAAGCTTTGTTCTTTAAGAAGGTGGTTCATTTTAAAGTTTGGATGTTGCACTTGTCAAGTATAGATAATAATGATTATTCCTGTTGAGATATATTATTATACTGTCCTACATAAAACTATATAATCAGCCCCTTTCTAAATTGGTGTGTTTATTGGCAGTAAAATTAGTGTGTTGGCAGAGTGCAGAGATGCTATTTAGAAGAGCATTGGTACATTGGCTTAAAAATCTGGAGCTAACAAATATTGGTGAGAGGAAAATGAAGAGTAGATTGAACTGTAATGTCAGCTTTTAGCCCAAAGGGAGCGAAAGATTATTGCAACTCACCTGCTGTCACGTATGATAGCTAATCTCTTGTGATTCCTTGTACGCTTCATAGAATACTGTGAAGAGTACATATATTGAACCAAAGTTGTTTTCATTTGCCCCATTCCCAATTTAAGCTAACCTGATTGTCTCTGATCCTTGACAAGTGAGACCTGGAGTTTGTGTCATACAACCACAAGCTGTTTTGAGCAAGTGGGACAGTATACTGTGCTTCAGCATACTGTAATAGCACTTGTTTGACTGTTTTTGTATGGAAGGGCTATGCTGCTTAATGCTTGGTGTAGATCTTGACCTAGTGGCATGAAAATGACTGGTTAAAACTTTTGTTTGTGTGTTTTTGTTTTGTTTTGTACTCCCTATTCCCACTTGAATGCTCTGGGGCTCTGCAGAGAATGTAGTACTGAAAATAAACTGCCTCACCTTGTAGTTGCTGAGGCTAAACCAATAGTTCAGTGCATTTTTATTTTATTTTATTTTATTTTATTTTATTTTATTTTATTTTATTTTATTTTATTTTATTTTATTTTATTTTATTTTATTTTATTTTATTTTATTTACTGCAAATGTAAGTAAATAAGAGGTTGTGACTTCTAGATTCTATCCAGTTGTACAAAATTGTACTTAGGAACCATGTAATGGACAGCTGCCAGGAAGTGGACATTGATACCTGCCTGATGAGTTCTCTGCTGAAATTGGTACTATTTTCACATTGTTGCCCACTCCCCTCTTGTCCTTTGTAATGCAGGCAGAACACACTGCTCTCATAGACGTAGGTGCTTAGGTGCTTAAAGAGAATTACGTTAAGATTTCAGGACTCCTTCCTACTACATACAACAAAGATCTGGGAAAAAAATACAAAACAAAACAAAACACATTGCTTAAAATTTCTCCTTTCCTCTTGCATTTTCACTGCAGAGACTGTGACCTAATGGTTTGCCTTGGCAGGGCTTCCCCTCCCCTGCTGTTTCTCCCCCTGCAGCTGCTCATTTTGGAGCCCATGAGGATGCATGCGTTGTTAAAAGCCACAGCTGCTCTGCATCCATTGTGAGCTCCAGCTATTGATTTAGATCCTCCAATTTTCATGTGCTGAAAAAGAAAATGGTTGTTTAAAAAGGCATTTGTGCGGGACCTGGAGTCAGCCAGGGCCTCGAGGCAGAATGGCCACTACTTCCCTGTACAGCAGATATGCCAAAGTGCTGAAAGTGTCTCCCAGGCTCTGGTCCTTGTTTCACTAGAACAAACACAAACTAATAAGCTAGAACCAGAGAAATGTTTTAGAGAGAACACACAGATCTGTTGGGTCAGGCAGATTTAAATCAAAAGTGTTTTTTTTTTTTTTTTTTTAATATAAATCTTTTCCATCCTCAATGGGGCCTTGAAAGGTTGGTCCTTTTTTTCTGATTTTGGTTTTGACAGCTGCTGAGAAAAGCCCAGCTTTGTGGGTTGGAATAATCCCCCACGCTTCCCTAGTGAGCTGCAGGTACCTCTCCTTATAGACATCTCCTTTGGGCCCCTCTGTGGCTTTGCTTCTCTCTAAGCATGTGCCCTACTTCTCTCCAAGGTATACAAATCCATATTTTCACTGGAAGCTCTGTGCTTGGCAGTGTCTCTTTTCTACCTGGCATGTGTTGCAGTACACAAGCTTGTTGTACTCTGCCATTGCAGGGGAGCAGAGCAGCCCTGTCTGAATTTCTGGAAGGATCTTGACAAGACCTGGGTCCAGCCTGTGGCTTTGCTGCACAGCATCATGCCACCACAGTATAGTTTATGTAGAACACAGCAAGCCAGGGAAACACAACAAATGGTGCTGCCATCATCACTTTGCTTTATACAGGCTTTTTAGCACTTAGGTATTTATTAAAAACATGAAAAGATTTTAACTTTAATGTTGACTCTTGTGTATCACAGCTCTTTGCTTTCTTGTCAAATGGATAAACATAGCAGACTTCACAGAGCTTTTCACAGGTCATTATACATGTATTTTGTTGATGTTCTGGTAGTGAGTGAAGAAGATAAGGAATAGGAAATCAGGGGTGTTCAAGGTTGCTTGCAAGAAGTCCTGATTCTCATGGATGGTTTAAATCATGACCTGCCAAAAGGCAGTGTTCTCTAAGGATGATTTGAATTATGTTTTCTGTGAGCTCTCACAGGGTGTGTTGCTTTGTGGTATGCTTTATTTCACCTGTTCATAACATTATGGCCCTACGCTCCTGAATGTCCCATGATGACTTGCCCATTGTCATTAGACATATGGATTAGGACATGAATGGCTGGTAAAAAGAAGTATATTAACACACTATCTCAACAGTTGCAAGGCTGTATTTTCTGTGACAACCTACAGCAGAAACATTTTTACACGTAGGTAACTGAGAGGTCAAAGTAATAATATGTTTGTTGTTTCTCTTCCCATACTCCCACCGTCAAGATTTAGGAAAGCATATTCTAGAAAGCATATGTGAACAGTCAAATAATAAAGTCAGCATCTTTTAAACCACTGTGCTTAAGGGCATTAAGTGTTAAATCCAGGATTTAGAGGCTCTAGGTTTTGCTAAAGATTTTCTCTGCAATCTTAGGTGAAGTCATAGAATCCTACAATTCTTTGAGTCAGAAGGGACCTTAAAGATAATCTGGTTCCAATCCCCCTGCCATGGACAGGGACACCTCCCACCAGACCAGGTGGCTCAAAGCCTCATCCAACCTGGCCTTGAACAGGGAAGGGAATTTACTGTTTCTTGGTGGAGCCTGTTCCAGTGCCTCATCACCCTCTGAGTAAGGAATTTCTTCCTTATATCTAATCTAAATCTACCCTCTCTTTGTTTAAAGCCATTTTACCCCTTGTCCTATCACTACACTCCCTGACAAAGAGTCCCTCTCCAGCTTTCTTGTAGGACCCCTTTAGATACAAAAAGCTTGCTATAAGGTCTCCCCAGAGCCTTCTCTTCTCCAGGATGAGCAACCCCAACTCCCTCAGGCTGTCTTCATAGGAGAGGTGCTCCAGCCCTCTGATCATCCTTGGGGGCCCTCCTCTGGATGCACTCCAACAGGCCAATGTCCTTGTTATGCTGGGAGCCCCTGAGCTGAACACAGTACTCTAGGTGGTTAGCCATTAACAAAAATCTACTCATTAATAGAACTTTAGAACTTTTTTTTTTTTTCTTTATCAGTGGAAAATACTGTACATAGCTTTTCAGTTGAAAACTATCAGACGGAGCCATCATACAGACTGGCAGATAGAAGTATAGCATTCTCAATTAATTGGAAATTTTCAATTGTATACAGTAAATACTGGTGTTACTAAGAAATGTAAATATATGTTATCATACCGGAAATTGTATTTTGAAATTAATATTGTCAAATCAACATTACTATGATTTTTATTTCAGTAGGTTAAATTATTAGTGCAGTAATAAGCTGCAAAATACACTTGATTTGTTTTCTAGAATCTGCAAGCAGAATGAAATAAGTGCCAATTGATATCAAAATAAGTGTTCAGGGTATACCTGTTTTTAATTAAAGGTCTATTTGCAGCAGTTTATTTGTATTGTTTAGACATAGAATTAGAGGTGTCTGTGGAAAAGAAGAATAGAGCTATGTCTGCATATACTGAGTTTAGGTCTAGTATATGTTTTGACTGCTGCAGAAATGCAGATAAACTACTGCAGTCGCTACAAGATTGGGATGAGATATAGATCAGAAGCAGGTTTCACCCCAGAGTTAGGGTAGGGAGTGAGGTAGTGGCTTCTCCCACTACCCATTTCTCCTTACTAAATGTAACTATTTTGTCCTTCAGGAGGGATAATTATTTATTGCGTGATGTGTCTGTAGCCAGGGTCATGCATTAACAGACATATAATTTGGATAGCTTATGCATGCCCATTATGGAATTTATGTTGCATCCACACTGGAACCATGTTGTGCCTAATAGCTGGGAGTTTATGGTGCATGGGTTTAGCAGCTGAGGTTATGCGTGGAATATAGGATTCAGAGTGTGCCTTTGTATATAGCATGTTTTGCATGCTTTGCTGAATACGCATCTAACATACTGTGGAAAACAAGCTGCAGGCATGTTTTTGGGAATTTATGGCATAACAAAGGAAGCTTGTCTCAGGTTTGGAAGTTTGGTACTTCAGTGTCAAACTTTTTGTGTTTGGGATGGAATGTGTGTTACCTCATTTATTGTGCTCCTAAGTTCTGCGTATGATTTGTCGTTTACTTGGTGCCAGCGCACTCTCTTGGCAATCTCTGTTTTGAACTGTAGCACAATATTAGTGAAATACAGTCAAAGCCTCCTTAGGGAGGCTGTTTGTATATCACTGTACAACATGGCACTATTGGTAGCTATAAAAAGGAATTTAAGAAAGCTAAAAGAGGTTGTATTTTAGAAGACAACACCTCTGTGTAGCTGCACAGCACTATATTCAGTTCCCTTGCTGTTTACTCCATGGATTGCTCCTGGCCTGGAATATGGAAGACTTGCAAATAGTTCCCTTCATCCTTTGCTTTCCTAAGAAAATAAATTCATTAGGAAAATTTTTGCAGAAGGGAAAGTGGTTGTAAAATTATTAATATTTAAGATTGAGAGGTCAGGCTAAGAAATTTATCCTAACTAAAAGAACTAGGGCCTTTCAACTAAAAGCTAACTTGGATTGTTTCCATCTCCCCACTTCTGAGATAGGATGGTTCTTGGTGTGCCACTGCTTATAGGCTCCACCAAAAGCCATCTCTACATAGTGTGGCAGTTAACAAGCTACTTAAGTAGTCTATCCTTCCTAGGCCTTGCTAATGGTGGAATGATTGTTTTTCCTCAACTTTATTCCCCTTCCCCTTCCCCTTCAACTGAACTATTCTATGCTATTTTATGCTATTCCTCTATGCTATTCTCTTCTATGACTATAGTTAATAAAACTTCTCACTGACCTGTCTTAAATTGCACTTCCATTATTGCAGATGTTATTGTAGTCCCTAGATCACCAAGAGGAAATTCTGCTGTTTATACAAATTTATCCTAGCAATGTGGAATAACATCATACATGCATAAAAGATGCTTCCAGCTCTTAATAGAATAACACTTACTACTAAGAGATTGCCAGTATGGCTTCTTTTCTATGGGAGGATGTGGGGAACACAAACTGAATGGTAAAATGAAGGTGCCAAAAGATAAGCTAATCAAGATGCACATACTGCTTGTGCAACAGTTTTTAAAAAGGACAATAAAAATGTCAGAAAATTTCAGACTGTAGAAAAATATGCAGATGTGTGCCTATGATACTAGTTAATAGCCAAACACATGGATTAAGTAATATCATTTAGATGCAGGTATTGCCTTGTCTTCCCTCCTTCCCCCTGTATTTTCCACCCCCTTTTCAATTACTTGCTGAAGACCTCATCTTTTAACTGTATTATGTCTTTTAGGGAAAGGCACTTTCTGCTCTCGGGGGGGAGGGGGAGGAAAAAAGAATTAGTTCACTGCCTCTGGAAAACTAGTGCTCTCTCAAGCTTAAGCCCAAGTTGTCTTAATGGGTTTTACACCACCAGATAGCAGGCATTCTGCTCTATGACAACTCTACTTTTGAAACTCACTGAACATACGTAATGGAAATGGATGTAAAGTGTAGTGACTGTTAAACTGTGAAGCTTAGAGACAGCACCCTTGAGGTAAAATTCTCCAAACGAACTGAAACTGCAGAATAGTTGCAGGATAAGGAAATTTGTCACATAACCACTAGGATCCTTCATTACTCCTGACTGGCAGAAGACAAGATAAAAACAGTCTCTAGCTACCTAAAGTCAGAAACAGAATTTCACAGTTAAGGAGTAAATCAATTTTTATTTTTTATTTTTTTGGATGTGTTTTATCTTCGTAAACATCTGATTTTACTGAATTGCAAATAAGCCTATTAGAAGGTTAAGTTGAATACCAGCAGCCCATGTAGTACACTGACAAACCCTCTTTGTTACAGTTTCTATTTTTTTTTATTATTTTTATTTATTTTTAAGATAAGATGACAGTGTAACTTCATGTAACTGCTATTAGAGAACTTTGGCAATGATATAATACATCTTTCCTGATCTTGTCACAACATTATCCTTCTTTATAATTCATTTAAGGCATGTTAGAGTTGGAATTTGAGGACTCTAAAGCCCTAAACAGGTAAATTTTGGAATATCCAAGTTTATGTTAAGCTTAGTTGGGTGCCAAGTTAAGCTTATGCACTTGACCTGCATGACTCAAAAAATTGCTTTTGCAAAGAAATGGGGACTGTGCTCAGTGGCACAGTCTCTTATAGTGCAACAGAAACTTTACTTGTCTCAAAATTAACAACTTGTGAATTGGTGTATTACGTGTTGTCTTACAGCATGATCTAACCATGGAAATCAGCATGAAAAGTTATATATTTTGGTAGGTTTACTAGTGGACTCTGATATGTAAAGCCTTTCGCTAAAAACTTTCCCTTTAGACACCAGATACTCTGAAAGCTGTAGAACTGAAGTTAGATTTAGGTGTGTCTGTTCTGTTCAGAAATACCTGTATCACAATACTGAGAAGATGGAGAAGAACAACTTTGTTTTGTGTGTTTGTATCGTCTGAGAGTTTTACAGTCACAGTGGTGTTGAAAGATGACCTGTGTGACACTGGGTGTTCAGGGCTGCTGTTTCTAAGATACCACCATGATAAACAAGTAAATATGACATTTTTGGAGAGCAGAGTCCTTTGGGATGTCACCATTTTAGAAAACTATAGATCAGACTCCATCAGATGATGATCTCCAGTATTGATCCATGGTTTCAATATACATATATGTATATACATGTATATCTCTCTCTCTATATATACACACACATAAACACGTATGTCTTCTGAGAATCTGCTCTGTATTTCCTGTATTCCTAGGAGCTTCTTCACTGAAACAGATCATGATGACCTGACAGTGTTTCTGTAGAGCAGGCTGTTGGTTGGAAGGATCTCTGTGCCTGTCAGACTGTGGTTATAGAATGGTCTTGTTTCTTTTATATTTTGTTGCCTGCCCCCCCCCTCCCCCCCCTTCATTTGAGAAGAGGTCTAAGAAATTGGGTTCTTTATCTGAAATTGGAACTATCCTGGATGAAATCTCAATGCTTTATTTTTATATGCTCTACATACTTTAATATGTTTCTGACTATGAAATAAAATGCATCTTTTCAATGAAATAGCTTCTTTTTTACTGCTGTTTCACTCTAGAAAGCATCTTCTGCAATATGTTTAACTTCCCCAGCAGCAATTCAGCTCAGTTAATATACTACAAGTGTAGAACTTGTATTAAGTCTGTGAAATGACTGCTCACCCCAAAATAATCTCACTAAAGAAACTCTGCTAAAAACTGTTAACACATCCTAATAAAAGGATGTAATAGCTTTAGAAAGTTTTAAAGAATTGCTATGGAACTGTAAAGCATATTGCAGAATTTATTTTATTGCACTTCTTAGGTGAGCAGAGTATGAGGACAGTTGCCTTCAAGTGGTAGCTGTGAGAGGCACAGATTGAGAGAAACTTTCTTCAGAAACTGGTAGTAGGCCTGCATTTTGGCACTCAGCTGAACTGAGCCTTTTCTAGACCTCTTTCATGGAGAAACTGTCCCCTCCACTATTGCCAGTTTTGTGTGTGCTGTCTGCATCCTGACTCGCACAGTAGCATGTGCCTCTTCTCCAAAACTATGAGATAGGAAGTAAAAGTAAAGGCTTGCTCTGTTTGACTTAGCGTTACCCATGAAATATATTGTAAGGCACTGGCCTAGAGCAGGTGGGCTGGTAGTGCCATAGTTTGAGACTGCTGCTTCTATGGAAATGGCACATCTTTTGTGCTCTTGTCCTGTGGAAACTACTGCATGAGATATGATTGAAAGAACATGCTTACTTAAAAGCATAAATTTACAGTATTGAAGTTATATAAAAAGAAAACAAAACACAACAAAACAAAAAATCATTAATATTATACCCTCTAAGGATACCACTATAGCTTGCAAGCCAGTTGTGTCCTGAGAAAATATTAAAGCTATGTCCTTCCTGCTTCTGTTGTGAAATGTACCTAGCAGAGAGATGTAGAAGTTTCACTGGATGTTCTGCTGCTCTTCAGCACAAGATAAAAAGCTTCACTTCATCTGCTCTTTATCTTACTCCTGTGGCTGGGAACACCACTTGTTGATGCTGGGGGATTAAGTTATTTTCTTCTCCTTTTCAAAGTCTTGAAACATGTATACCTTATTGGTACATTTCTAACCTTTGGCGTTCCAACTGTTTAGTTATTTGTTGTCTGTTTATTTTAGGCCTGTTCAGACATGGTAATAAGATTTTTAAGGATTTTGCATTATTGCCATTGCTAATCACACACATTTTAGGCATTGATGAAATTTGTTTATTTTCAGCAACGTGTATGTTTACATCTCACATCTTGGATTCTCAGTTAATGATGATGAGAAAAAAATAATCACAAAAAAAAACATGCCCATCTCTGCTTTAAGGAATTCTCAGGTGACATGGTTGGAGGGGTGGTGTCTTGTATGTTGTGATGCTCATGCATTTCTTCTTCATGAAAAAGAAAACATAAGCTTTTAATATCTGGTAGTGGAAGCATATCATAGCAACAACGATGGGCTCCCTACATCAAGCAGAAGATACAGGACAAGAAAAAACGGACGGGTAGTAATTAAAGCAGAAATTGTGCATTTCTAATATTTCTATGCAGATCCATGTGAAATGCAGGGGGGAATTGGTTTAGTCCTAAGACTTCTGGTGCGTGGAGGAACATCAACAACATAGCTAAAAGGTCTGCTGATTCTCCTACCCTACTGAGCCCTTTCAGTGCAAAGACAGACAGGCTGAGCTAGCTCAATAATACCAGTCTTTTCTTCTAAAACATACAGAAGTTGATATTTATCTATTTCTTAGTGAAAGAATCAAGATGAATAGGCAGGATTATGCACGTGTCCTTCTCTTTAAATATAAAAAGTCTGATTATTTGGCAGTAGGGCAACGTTATGATATCAGTAATGATAAGAAGCTGGTTTACACTTGCACAGACTTTCACTGGCTCCATTTTGAATGTAAAATAAATAACCCAATATTTCAGTAGCACTATTTATCAGATCATCATGAATGAATAAATATCATTTTACCATCACCTTGGCTTTACTGAAAGTCTGGGTTAATGGAAAAGGCATAATCTATTCCTTAGTTGGCTTTTTGGTGAATTATTTAGCTGTTCCTTTTATATTTCTTTTTTAAGAGCTGCCTGTTCTGAAATTCTGGATGTACAGCATCTGTAAGACTTGCTGTTGCAACAAGTAGCATGAAATGATGGGGCATATTGTTGACCAGACATAAAATAATTTTATAAACATGTTCTGATGTCTGAATTATCTCTTTCCTTAAAAGGAAAACTTCAGTTTTAATTTGTGTCTTCATCCAAGTAAAGATGTAAACACAGAGGAAATCTTGTGTACATGCTCTTTTTTTTTTCTTTTTTTTTTTTTTTTAAATCACATATATCTTTTCTGCATATACAACTAGATGATGAATTAAGTTCCTTTCCCTTCTCAACATCTGAGAGACTGTATCATTTAGAAGTTTTTTGAAAGACTCTTAGTTTCAATTAGCATATGTGGTTTTCTAGAAACTTTCCAGATACAGCCAGTACCTTGGTCTTTCCAGGAAACGTTATAATTACAGATTACAGAGACAAATGAAGATTAAGAAAAAGTGTTGCATGTTGTGGCTTGGCAGAATGATCCTTTTACCTGTCTTCAAACTTCACTTGAGTGAACACAGGAGAGTATAAACTTAGAAGTCTACTACTTTTTTACTGATAAAAGATTCTACATTTTTCTGGAAAGTGGTGCAAAGTGGCTATTCATTTTTCTGATTCTGGAATGAAGCTTCAGTGACAGAGATTAGTTAGAAAAGGGAAGAAAACCCAATAAACATGGCTTCTTTTTTTTTTTTTTTTTTTAAATCTTCTACTTCCAAGGACACTGTTTGTTCACTCAACCCTCCATCTGTGAACTGCTTGGCATGGGGTATTTCCATTAGTGTAGACTACAGAAGAGAAGGAAGACAGATTGGATCCTCCTACTCACTGTGACCTGTTTTGCCCTGAGGCAACACACACCTATCTTTCTCTCACTGAGAAAGAAAAAAAGGCAAGATGTTGGTGTGTTTGTGGCAGAGGAGATGGTGATATCTGAGTTGGTGGTGTAGTTATGAATATATACCTCTAAGCATCTTCCAGTCCTAAAACGTGTTGCTCACCTGCAAAGCTGTCACTTGTGGGCAGTCTGTGAATGCATCTGCAGCTTACTTCTTAGTAGGAGGGACATGTGAGCACAAATGGACTGCATGTCCAAACAGCAAGGCTGAAGTAAGTGGGTGAGATGATCACCTGGCCATCTGCTTAATGATAGGAGTGAATTTTCAACTGTTGCAGTAAAATAAGCATTTGTCAAAGTATTAAACAACAGCTAGTATTATTTTGTTCTCAGTTTTTCTCCCAAACAAATTCTGTGACAATTTAAAATATTTTTTCCAGTAACTTGTGCATAAAGGTCTATTAAAAAAGAAAGAAAATCAGTTAAAAGAAACTACAGTCAGCTCTGACTAAATGCATACATCCTGAAATGAACAATGGAGTTAAATAAATAAATAATTAATTAAATAAAATCTATTGGAGAGAAATGTGGAACTTCATACATAATCCCAAATAAAAGCAGATATAAGTTTATCCTGACTCAATCCACTAATTTGTACTTTTCATGTAACAGAGTGCAGAAACTTAAATTTGATTTGTGTCTTGTGGCACAAATGCATATAAAAAGGCTGCCAAATTTGCTTATATAAAAAATCCAATATTTCACATATTTTCATCAGAAGTAAATCTTTTGCTTGTTTTCTTTTAATGTGCAAAGCAAAAAAAATATTTTCAGATTCATTCGTACTTAGTTTTCCAGAAGTACAGGTCAATAAACGGAATTATTATCTGTTTAAACCATGGGACAAAGTATCAAATTGAATGGACCAATACTACTACTTGGGCTAAATGTCATTGTAGTGTTACCATGTAACTAACAGAAAAAAAAGGCAGTTTTCCTTCTTTGGGATGTGTTTCATTTCTTGGTGTGGCTCTTAAAATCTTTGAGAATATTTTGGACAGAACCTTTCAAATATATGTTTGCTTAGACAACTGAAACAGCCAAAATAATCCACTTATTTTTAATAAAATATTTTTATTATAATACATAGTTGTACTACATGTAATTCTTTTGTAAAATACAAGTCTCTTTTGCAGTGAAACATAGGATAATTGTGAAGTGTAAAACACATGAAATGAGAGTGAACATGAATGTAGTTTAACAATGGCAGATGATACATTTCTCTAAAGGCTGGCTGTGATGTTATCAAAAAAAACATTCTCACTATAGCACTGTAAAACAGTAAAGTCATTTAGTAACAGAGATGGTGTTTCCATGATATACAGAAGAGCAAAA
This sequence comes from Aythya marila, assembly GCF_965140915.1. Classification (NCBI taxonomy): domain Eukaryota; kingdom Metazoa; phylum Chordata; class Aves; order Anseriformes; family Anatidae; genus Aythya; species Aythya marila. Next base: position 14,316,821 of record NC_139044.1, read on the forward strand.
TATCTATCCTGTCGTGTGTGACAGTACAGCTCTAATTATGAATCATTTCTACAGAATTATTTTGATTTTTTTCCTTTTAAACAATCTTCCAGGTTCTGTAAACCCAGCACTTGGGTTTACAGCATTATTATATATATTACCTATATATTATCTCTCTATATATTACCTATAGATATGAATAATATATTCAGGTAAACATATGCCATTCATATTTAAAATATGCTCTTGGCCTTTTTAAATTATATATCTATACTTTGGTATAGACCAAATTGTAATATAAATCACGAGCACCTATCTAATTAGATAAATCAGTTCTAAAAGCATTTAAATATTATATTTCCCCCTGACTTTTCCCCCTGTCCTAATACTGAGCTATGAAAGTAGCACTGCTAGTCCTCCTTACCAGGATGGATCTTATCCTTTCAGAAAGAAAGGTTAGAGAGGTGCTCTTGAGGGGATGGACAGGAGAGGAAAGTGAAGCCTGGTATGGACAATCAGCTGTGTAGGGTCAGTTGGATGTTGAGAATGTAGTAGCGCTAAATTCTCTTACAATGTTTTTTGCTGAGTTATCTGCCTGGATTTCTTCTTTCTGGAACCGTTTATTTATTTATTTTTTTCTGTTCCCACTTTCCTAACATGTTCCTGTTTCTGTATTACCCTTTTTCCTCCAAGTTCATGAACAAGATACCCTTGCTCTCCTTGTCTCTGTTTTACTGACCCCTCTGGTATAACTTCCTTGACCTGCTTTCCCCAGAAAAATAAACCCTAAGAAAGTTTTGGAAGGACAGAATATATATATATATATATATTTATGTATATATATATATATATATATATATTTTATATATATATATATATTTTTTTTTTTCAACCCCACTGAGGTATAACATGCTGTAAATGTTTACTTGCTAATGTCAGACTTTCATTCTCTTCATTCTAGTAGCATGGTAAAAAGTAGTTTATTTTCTGATTAACTGGTGACAGATTACCACGAGAGGAACGAAAGAAGTTTCAGAGAAAATTAACTCCATGACTTTGAGTTCCTAATACTCACCCAGCTAATTACTGATATTTGTCATTAAAGTTGGTGTGGGAAGAATGTGTGATCCCTTTGACTCTGGCTTTCATATTTTTATTTCTCACTTAGATTGAAATGTCAAATATCTGCAAGTGGTATTGTGCTAATAATTAATTAAATCATAAAGAAAATAGCCATGACTGTGTAGACTTATCAGTAAAAACAATTGTTTATCCCAGCTGTGTTCTTCTCCAGAGCAGTCTTTCAAAATTAGTATTGGAATCCTTTTTTCTTTTCTTTTTTTTTTTTTTTTTCTTCTTCTTCCAGATCATTATCTATTTAATTGTATTTCATTAATGCTGGTTTTTATTATTTTGTTTTCCCTTTCTCTTGGTTTCTGTTATTTCTCATGTCAGCACTTTCTGCTTTCCATTTTTTTTTTAATACAAGTTAAATTGTCCAAATTAAAAAAAAAAAAAAAAGATTTAGAACTTCACATTAAACAGCATAATTTATCCATTGGGATTTTTTGCCATATTATTTCAAATGTGTGAACAGAAAGAATCACAGATGTATGAAATCACACAATTCAGTCCTGGTTTCATTAATGTATAGCTACTGGAAGTAAGAGTATCAGCATATGTAGCATGCAGATTGATGTATAAATCAGCATACTGAAGATGCAACATCGGTTGATCAAGGTCTTGATCAAAAAACGCTGACCAATAAATAGTAAATTTTTATGTCTTTTCAGCTGAACTTAAAATCTCTTAGAAATGTATTGGAAAATAGAAGAGATCAGAAAATATCATGTGAATGAGGACTGCAAAAAATATCTTTTTCAGTAATCTGACAGCATCACTGCATATGAAATTTATCAGGATGAGGTTTCTAAAAGCCAGTGTTTGGTGTTGCATAGCAACACTCATTGAGATTTTGATGTATAAATATTGAGCTACATCAGCTCTGAAGTTTGGGATTCTTTGCTCTACCTAAGGTAGCTAAAAGGCATCTACACCCACACTAATATTTCTGAGGCCTATGTTTTATAACTGGGGAAAAATAAGCATTTCTCCAGATCTGATTCCATCCAAGAAGGGTGACTTTGGCCAGTTGTGACGTGGTGGTAATCTTGTATTTCTCAGTTTTTGGATGCTTAACTTAAAAATGAAACCCTCGTGTCAACGGAGAAGACAGGAAGCCCTTTTTAGAAAGGTAGACCTTTTAAAGATGGTACAGGGCAACCCACACGTAAGAGTATTAATTTCAGTTTTGAATGTGAAGTGGTAAGGAGAACATGCAAGATAAGGACGTGCTGGGATATATAGAAAGTCAAAAAAATGTTATGTCTAGAATGGAGAAGCTTACAGAAAACTGAGCCTGTGTGTTGTCAGCTGGGAAGGCCCAAGTGTTTTTTTTGCTTTTTTTTTTTTTTTTTCATTTTGTTTGATTTTGGCTGTTACGCTTAATGGGTATGTGGGAAGAAAATGTCTTGCATTGCTGCTGTGCTCCCTTCAGATTTTGTCTTCTTTGCCCTTCTGCAAGTAAACACGTAACTGCTTTTTGTCACATTTATTATGTTTCTAGTGCTTCCTTTCCTTCCTGCACTGCTACCGTCTCCATCTGTGCAATATCATACACAAAAAACAGTGAGGCATCAGATAAAGTAGTCTACAGTCTCAATACATTGCAAACATACAGGGGCTGATTCTGACATCCTCTTTATGCATTCCTTCGCTACTCTGTCTGACCTCTGAAATAAAGCACTGCAGAATTAAGAATGACAAAATCTGCTTCATCATAACTCAGCTTGACTATTCAGTTAAAATAATTAACAGGCAGTTTATGTGAGATGATGTACAGACAAATTTTATGGTATATCCTGTTAGAATTATTTAGGTGGACCATGTGAAACAGTGTGGGGACTCCTTGCTGATCTGCAGAGATAGACGCTTTGTGCTTCCCTGTTACAAATGCATGCATGTACCCATACTCTGCTAACCCATAGGGATTGCTTGAGGGCTTGTGCGTGCACACCACAAGCACCAATACTTGTACAATACAGGCACATAATTGAGGCGTCGAGTTTGTATACACATACATTTGAGGCCAATGACAGATTGGCTGGGAATTTATTACATGAACTATCCTGAGGATCCTGAACCATTTTTGATGCTCACTGACCACAGGTGGCTGATGCAGAGCATGAATTTGTTGCTCAGGCTTCTCCTTTTAGGCTTTCTGATTGGTTGGAAATGCAGCACTCAAACTAGAGTTAAACAGGTATATGGCAATGTAAATAACTGCTGCTCGGATTTTGACCTGCTCAAATCCCAAGTATTGAATCATACCAGCATTGGCTGTTATCATCTGTTACACATCTAAAGGGCATCTCTTAACTGGATCATTTCTATATCCAGATGCTGAGCCCACAGTCAAATGCTAATCACTACTAAAACTACGGTCTCAGGCCATGTAACTTTGAATGTGGTTTCTGGAAGTTTTTGGAGTCACAAGTTGCCATTGTGCGAAATTGTTTCTGCCTCTTGTGCAAGTCAAATGATAGCGACATCATAAACCATATTCCATTCACAAATGGAATTTAGTTGTGCATGTAGTTGGCTGCTTGATATATGAGTGATGGAGAAAGCAATGTAAAGAGGCAGCAGAGACTGATAAAAAAGTTAATTACAATACATTTTCACTGATGTTGGTAGCAGAACACAGCTGAGTTCAACATACTTTTCAGCACTACAAAGCTGATACATGACGTGAAACATCTAATGATCTTTGTCCAGTGTCTGTTGGGCTCTCTGCCTTTGCAGCACTGTGTAGGCTATGGAAAGCATTCTGAAAGCCCGACTGAAAGTGGTGTAAACCAGTTTTACTATTTTGTCCTTAGCTGAACTAGTATCAGACCAACTGTAGAACTAGCCAGATCCATAACCTTTACAATTTGGCATATATAGGTAACTTTGACAGAAACTGGTTCTATGTTTACTTGTGTATGCAGATATGTGTACAAGCATGGAATGATTCTGAGTTGGTACATATTTTCTGTTTATTAATGAGACGAGCACATTTAGCCCTACTGAGACAGCTTATCATTTCTTGTATTGCTCTAGTCATGTTCTAAGTGATGGCAGATGAGGGTTGATTTTCTAACATGCAGTTTGACTTCATTAAGCTTACTTTTCAGAGCTAATTCATCTATTAGTGGCAAATTGAATTTTTCCTGCTTTGACATGCTTCAAAATACATTTTTCAGAGACTCCCCCGTAGCTGAAGATAAGACATGCGTTCCATCTCAATTCACTTTTTCTGCATTTACCTTCTCTTTGTCACTGGCAGCAAGATATGATCCAGCAGCAACTGTCTCATCATTAGAACATTGGTTTCCCATTGAGATTTCTATTGACCTCCACTTCAGCTTTGTTTACAGCGAGAGCAATAAGCTTTCAGCGCATTGTTTGGTTCTACCATATGGGACAGGTCCTGCAGACAAAGAAGATTGGTTAGGTCTCAAATCTGAGCAGGAAAGGCATTAATGCCAACACACTGCCAAAAGCTAAAAGCAATTGGATAGTTTATGCTTTGGAAAGATCCCATTTTCTGAATTTACTGCATGGGCTCCCTGTTTATTTCTTTTTCCTTTCTTGTGTTGTTGTAACATTTGATTTCTCTGTCCAGTTTTACTTCTCACAGTCAAATTCCTTTCTGAGGATCAGACAATCGCTGTCAGATTTATCTTTTTCTGTGGCTGATCTTTATTCAATGAGGACAGGTTTCAAGCGAAGCTGCATGGTCCAATGGTAAGAAACCGACACTGAAAAAAAATGCTCTGTTTTTCAGTAAATCTTGGTATTAGGGTTGAAAAGTGTTAGATTATAAGTGGCCTGGTTTCATGCAGTTCTATTGCCTTCACTGAACAGTTTTCAGCTTTTATTATCTTAGTGTGATGTCAGAGTGCTTTAAAGGCAAAGTACTTGAGATCCTGGGTCCAGATTCTGGATCCAGAGGTTGTGATTAAAATGGGCTTTGTTTGAAAGGCAGTAAGCAGAGAATCTCACCCTACTAGCTGCTGAATCAAGTCCTTGGCACTTTACTACAATCCTTCTCCTTCCTTCTGACCTCATTCACCCTCCCTGCAGTGCCCCCCAGAAGGATGCTGCTGGTGTGAGAAGTGAAACCATCAGTGTAGGAATCAAGTGATTAAGTGGGCTGTGGGAAAATTCAAAGACATCATTGTGCTGCTTCAGTGACAGACAGAAGAAGTCAGCAAGTCTATAGCCTGCTCTCTAGTTTCCTGGAGGGAAATACATATATTCCTCCTACTGTATGTGGTGCTTCAGTGGTTGTGACTTCTCTATTGGGTAGATGCAAGCGGAGTTGATGCTTAGCTGACCTGTGACACCTGTTTGTCCACTTTGTCTGTTGTGAGGCCAGGAAGAGAGAGACATGACAGCAAGCATGATCGGGCTTCTGCCTCCCTCTGCATGCAGCTCTGTGTCTTTCTTCAAACCTTTCCCCAAAGGAATTTTTGCCAGATTTGTGCATCTCTGAGCAGGCAGTTATTAAAGTAAGACTGAGCTCCCAGCTGCAGGAAGGGCAGTAGCAGCCCACTGGGGGCTGCCAGCATCCCTGTGCTGTGCTGCATGATACAGGTAGTTTCCAGAAAGAAAAGAAAAGAAAAGAACACTGTATGCCTCCCTCTGCATCTGCTTTATGAAGATTACTGTGGAGGGTAATCTGTGGCTTTAATTGGCCAAGGAGCTCGAGGGACTGTGGGAAGGGCTCCTGAGGGACCCAGCAGCTTGGGAATGGTCAGTGTGATCTCTGTACATAAGGTGTCAACAAAACTTTCACAAAGGATAAAATTAGTAGATAACAAGTGAGTGAAGTGAATGGGATGCGTTGGGAAAGTGTCACTGTGGCTTTTCCAAAGGGACATAATGCCTCGCAAATGGCTTGGATTTCTCTGGAAGGGAAAAAAGAAGCCTGTCAATCAAGTGATGAGCTAGATTTAGAAAAATGTTACAGAATACACTGGAAGCTATTAAAGAAATTAAGCTGTCATGTGGGAGGCTTTCTCATGGATTAATAACTTGTTGGGAAGGAAGGATAGTTTAGTCCTGCTTCTGATTTGTATGCTTTTCTAATGTGTTTCTTTCTCCAGAAATGGCTAGGGGTAGATACTGAGCTGAATAGATGGATTTGGGGTCTAACGTAACATGGTCATTCTTACAATTTAGATATTTGCAATATTTGAAGTTTTGCATTGCATTATTTTCAGTAAAACATGATCTGTGGGAATATTTTCCTTCACTGGAAGATATTTGAAGCAGACAATGGTAGGTATAGAAAACACTTATTAAGGAGTGCTCTTTTACTGAGAGACTAGTTAAGGAATACACAATAATTAATATCATGTCAGTTGGAACATCACATGGAAGTGGGAATAACTCAAGATTAAGACATTTCAGACATTAAGACATTTTCAGGACTTTAATTTACTTTTTTTTTTTTTTTTTAACAATCGTTATTGTAACTATTTTTTTTAAGGATAATTTAAAAGAATCTAATGATCAAAATAGTTTGCAGTTCTGAGATTTAGCATGCACTACTGCTGCTGTTTGAAGAGCTTTTCAAGACCTTGTTAGGTCTGGTTTGAATGTTATTTTAGTATAAAAATCATCTCTAATCCTCATTGTTAAGCTGTTGTATTTTTTAAAACCTTGTTATAGGTTTTAAAATAGGTTAGGAGGGCATCTAAGCTTTCTTTTTTTCCTGGAAAGGTTGTAATAACCTCTAACCTAGCTGAAGACACTAATGAATTAAAAGTATAACAGCTGAATGTGCTGTGTGGGTGGATGCCTGGTGCTTATGCTGCTGGTGATCCCTGCAGGGACTAATTTATTTCCAAAGTGGCAGCTAGATAAGAAAGCTGACTTAGACTAGAATTTATTTCAAGAGTTCAGTTTTGCTTCACTTTAATGTAGCCTATCAAATGCACAAATGGAGTTTGAGAAGTATTATCAGAACATTGCTAATATGAAAGCTCCATCTGTGTGAGCAGTACTATTATTGATTAAGTGCATTTGTGATATGAAATATATGACAACCCTAATGCCAACTTATACCAAACTTACTGATGAATATTTGCTGAGCAAAGTGAGGTCTGTTTGTCCAGTATGTGCTGATGACTCTTGACTTGGGCTTAATGTACTTCAGCCATAGTTAGGAGCACTGATCTGAGGACGGGTTATGGAGGTGGATGCAGGACTTTAGTGGTGAGCTATCAAGTGACATCTAGACTTAACTGCTAGTGAGCATTTTAAATCTAGTTCTGAGATCCAGTTGTCTTAGCACTGCATAAGTGAAATCTATGTGATCCAAGTGAAGTCCCATGAATGTATGCAGTTTAAAGCCCCAGGCCAAGTAAACTTCACTTGTAAAAAGAGTTGTGTGGCCTGTTTTAAAATCAAAATATCATGTGGTACATTCATGGCAAAGTTGTGCTTGTTTTTTCTTGCTAAGATTTGGGAATATGTAGGTGTCATCAGTACCTTTGCCTTAGGGTTACACTAGATGTAGACAAGATCACCCAATCGGATCTGATCATTACTGTTGCAGAGGATACAGCTGGTCACAGGAGGAACTTCTGAAATGAAAGGCATCTACCTGTATGAAGAGTAGGCACTCCCTCTGAACTAAAACCAAAATAGATTTTATTGAAAAAAATAACTTTTTTTTTTTTTTTTAAAAGCTTCAATTTGTAAATATTTCCATTCCAATTCAGCTTGTCGAGTCCTACTACTCTGTACAGACATATTAGCTTTACTAAAGCAGAAGAGCAAATTCTTAGGGTTAAAAACAGCCTACATGGAAAGGTAACATTTCTTTTCCAATGCTAATACAGCAGTGCAGCATTTCTTAATATATACGGTAAAAGATGAGTATCTCCTATTGAATATGGCAGCAATAGCTGGAATTATTCACTCTTCTGCTCTCGTCCTTCTTAACATATAGGGAAGAACTTGATCTAGAGGGATTATACCTGTGGATTTATTTTCTTCTTCAGTTCATGAAATAACAACGACAGTAATTGATGATTGTATGAGATAAACACGTAAGATAGTTGTTGAATTCTTGAGGAAAGTGTTTTATTGAGGTAATTTCACATAGGTCAAACTTTCTGCAGCTCTTTTGGCCCCTATGGGCAGACTGGAAGGCCCTTCAATAAAATTCCAGTGACTTTCAAATAATAAAATTTTGGAAATATGAGTTACTGCCTTTCAAGTGCTGAGATGTGATGGTCATTTATTTGCAAAAGACCAATATTGGTATAAAAGGGGAACATTTTAATATAACAACATTCAGTATCAGCATATCATTGGTCTACATGCCTACTCTCTACTCTTTTCAACAGGCAGATGAGTGCAATGGATCTGTTGGGGTGTGAGGAACAGATCCTGCTCTACTTGTTGCTGTGTTAGGTTGCAGAGAGTGCCAGCTTGGGTGGAGGCTGGTGGAGCAGCTAAGGAGGGACTGTGTACCTTAGTGGGTGAGCTCTTTTTGGGGATAAGAGTAAGGTTTGAAGCAGATCTTTATGTATATTCAAGCTGTACTGTGGCATAGGTGCACACGGGCTTCTGAAATATGGGTAGAATTAGGGCAATAGCCCTTCAGGCATTTATAATTGACCTAGAGACAGAAATAGCTTCTTTGGTTTTCTTACACTGGCCCTTTTCTCAAAGCAAGAATAAAAAGGCCTTTCTGACTGGATCCTTCTTCTGAGGTTGTTTTTTAATATAGGCATAAATGAAACATGGGAATACTGTATCACCCTGGTGTGGAAAGGTTGTACAGGTTAGTTATTATGCACTTCGTACTTTTGCAGATACTGAAATTTTGAATTTCAGACCTTCCCTTTGTATTTTCATATCTGTTTCTAAGTACAGAAAGAGCTGGTTTTATAAATTGCTCATAACTCTTTTCTGTGTGTATCTCTTGTGCTGCCAGTTTTTAAATAGTACAAAACTACTGTCTTTCTGTGTTCCTTGCAGTGCTGTGACTTACAGTTAGGTGAAATATCCCAAATATATGGTGAACATTTAGAATATAATATCCCTTCATCCTAAACTGCACCACTTCTCTCCCATTTTATTTCATCTCCAGGGCAGCTGTTCTGGTGAGGGTCCTTCTGCAGTGGAAATAGTGCAAATGTCAGCTTAAAGAGTTGTCGCCCCATTTTCTCACATAATATTTGCTGGCAGGCGATAACTACTGTAGCTATCTTGTGAGGACTGTGGTGACAAAGATAAACCTCAGGCTAATTTTCTAAACAAAACCAGTCAGCTTGAGTGAGTCTTCTTGTTTAAAAATTAGATAACGATGATCTTAGTTGTAATGTTTTAAATTATGTAGTAAATAAAGAATGGGATGCTTCCTTGTGGTTAGCTCTTAATTGTCATCTCCAGTGGCAGTGACAGGATATGTCAATGTTTATGATTGATATAGAGGTTGTTAAAAAATTTCTTTGGGCAACAGTCTGGAAAATCTACATTTGCTTACACTGGGGAGAATAACATCTGTTTCTCTCTCTCTCTCTTTTTTCTTTTTTTTTTTTTTTTTTTTTTTTTGACAATGGGCACCAGCTATATTTTATCATGACATAAATTTCCTGGGGAGACAGTAGGTATTGATCCATAAATTACCAATTTTTTTTTCTCGGTCTTTCTTCAAAAGTAGTTTCCTACTGTAAAAAATAAAAAGCCATCCATGGAGGAAGGCAACCGTCAGGTAGACAGGATCCACTGTAGCAAGATGTAGAGCTTCAAGCTGATCTTGCTGCACTTGTTTACCCATGCCTAAATGGTATCAATCCTATCTGCTTCTTGGTATTTGTGCATTGTTAAATGAATACATGGGTTGATGCAGGCAGCCCTACTCCTCTGCACTTCTGAGATGGAAAATCCTGAGAATATGAAAATATGTCCACTAGGATGTTGATATAAGTCAGCTGTGCACGTGTGTTATTTTAGGTTAAGTCTTTCTGTTCAAGTGGAACAGTGTCCCCCAAGTGCATGAATATTTCTGTCAGTAATGAAGATACATATTCATTTGGAGCTTATGATACTCATTCTTGGTTCCCTTTCTGTCATTAGAGGAAAATGAGCTTCTATTTAATGACATTTTCCCATTCTTGATTATACAAGAGGAAAGATTGTAATAAGTTTAACAAGTAAATCACAAGTCAGAAACAGATTTTAAAACTTTATTCCAGCGATGCCACCTGGTTTTGAGGAAAGCATAGAGTTGTCTGATTAGAAATGTTACTTTGGAAGTGAAAGCAAAAACTTGACATTTGATATGATGAATATTAATCTTCTTATAATCAGGATTTTCAGTGAAGCCCATGAGTAGAATTGTTCTGTAAAGCTTTATTCCCCCAAAAGACGTATCCATGTGGGGTCACCAATGTACTGCACACTGGACTAAAGTATGAAATCACAACCTCACAATGTCATTCCCATTGCAGAAGGATCATTTGTGAGCAGGAACATCCAGACCATGTTTCTTATGCTGGAGTAAGCCTGGGACTGCTATGTCTGAAAACTCACACATGGATTTAGTTGCTTTGCATATACAATAGAGAGGATTCAGCTGAGGATATGAACTGAAACTGGTATCACCTGCTATATCTGTATCTCAGTGTCATGGGGAGGGGGGAAAATGACTTTTTTTTTTTTTTTTTTTTTAAATGTGTTGAGTTTTTAGTAAAGATGGTGCTGTATGAACTGAAGAAAAATTCCATATAAATAAAACAGAATTATCAATCTATTCAGACTGGAGAACAATTTGGTGTTAAAATACAGCTCATACTCTGATGAGGCTAATGTGCTGGGAGCAGTTAGTGAGTATTCGGTCTGGCAAGCACCATATGTTTACCCAATGCAACTAAAACTTTAATAGGGGAATCATCCTGGAAGGAAAATTGTGGGAATGCCATCATTTTCCAGTTTAATTTTAAATGTATTCAAAGTAGTTACGTTGCATTGCACAACTAGAGATGTGAAGAGATGGACTCTGCTCAGATAAGGGTTTGAACTGGGTCTGAACCTGGGCTGGAGGGTAAAATTCTAAGTACTTGTGACTGATAACATAAAGGATCTACAACTAGAGCCTCTAGTGCTTGTTCAAAGCTTCTCCAAAATATAAACTTTTTTGGACTAGCACCTAAGTGGAACCAAAATTTAATGGGAACATGCTTGTAACCCCAAGCCAGAATATGACTCGCAGTGTGGAAATGCTGAGGAATGTGGGAGAGGCAGTTTTAAGTCTGGTTTAGATTGATTGTAATCCTGATTTATACTTTTCATCTCTAAGGGCATTTGAACAGGGAAAATAGCTTTCCCTATGGTTTAGATGGCTGAAGGACCATATTACTTAAGGCCTCCACACATTGGCATGGCTGTGAACCAGTCAGAGTTTCAAAACCCTGATGTTCCCTTTGAGAGCAATCAGAAAGGTCTGTAAGAAAGTGTTCATAGAGGAAGCAGAAATATTTTGTAGGACTGTGTCAAAAAGCATCCTGTAGTCTTAACTATAATTGTGTGGCAGCTCTGGGCTGCAGGCTTTCATAACTAGGGCATTTTGCAATATAATTTTGTCAGGAAACATAGTTTGCAGCAAATAAGTCACCAACTTTTTGGGCCTAATATATGTAATTTAATCCTATTAAACTTGTTTTCCTCATTTACAGCAGCACCACCAGCAAGCAAAACAGTGATTCAGTGCCATTACAGTTTCCCAGATGCAGTCTGTGCCAGAGACTACACAGACACTGCCATTAAGGCTCCCTGAGAGACTGCTCGGAGTAGCAGAAAATGTGCTACATTTTCCGGATGTCCTCATAAGGCTGAATGTGAAATGAGACTTATTGTTTGAAAGCAAAGCATGCATATAATGAGCCAATAATATTAGATATCAGATGTGATACTATTTCAAAAGATATATCACGTGCTTTTACCCACTTCTGCATTTAATACTATAGAACATTTGTTCTGCTACTCCCTTCCTTTGAGTTGGATCACAGGTTTGTTATTAAATGGAAACAAACAATGCTTTTTAGTCTGCATCATTTAGAAGACTCCTTCCTGAGAAGTTCTCACTTTCATTTTCATTTCAACAACTATATCCTTATGGTCTACAGTGTATAATAGAAATTAAATTCTGTGCTACCCAGAAGATATATTTTCCCTTCTACTATTTTTTTGGATCACATGGGTAATTTTGTTCTTGTGGGGATGTTGATGCAGACTTTGAGTCAAACTTGCATTAAAAAGTCCCAGCCTGTCTGAAATGCTTTATTTTTTTTTTCCTCTTTTTAAATTTTGGATTTTTTTTTTTTTTTCGGGTTGTTGGAAGGCTCTGAAATGTATTTTGAAAGACCCAGGAAAGACTTTGAACTTGAAATCAAACCTGCTTTTATTTTATTTATTTTATTTTATTTTATTTTATTTTATTTTATTTTATTTTATTTTATTTTATTTTATTTTATTTTATTTTATTGTATTGTATTTTATTATTATTATTATTATTATTATTATTATTATTATTATTATTATTATTATTATTATTATTATTATTAATTATTATTATTATTTTAATTAGCCCCACTGTAATAGATGGTGAATTACAGAAAGTTCTAAACTTCATTTTGGAGGTGTTCTTATTTCAGTAGTGTTTCAGCTACCACAGGGGTTACTTTTTATCTGTGTCTGAATTTAAGCATGTGTGAGGGGCCACTATGGGGAAGGCAATCTACTACAGATAGGTCAGTGAAGTATTTTTGGCTGTGGCTGGTTTCTTTATTTTCTTTGTTGCAGAGGTGTGCTCACAGTGGATTAGCTTCTCCATCTGTAGCAGCAGTGGCTCCAAATGTCTGAAAACAGTTTGGTTTGGCTATCTGAAAGGGGGCAATGCCTTTGCTGGCCTGGCCTTCTAGCTTAAGGAACAATATCTCACATGAAGGCTTTTTGTTGTGGCAAACTGTCACTTTTAAGGGATGCCAGAAAATGATCTGAAAACACGAACCTGCAGAAGAAAAGGTTTTTATCTTGAGATTAAATTTGGGCACTTTGTAACGATCACTCCTCATGTCCTCAGTCCAATGACTTGAGACTCATCTAAAATGCTTGGCATTTCTAGCCTGGCTTTTAGAGGCAGACTGTTCTATACCAGTTACCAGGCAAAGCTTATTTGGAGCATCTTAATTAAAATTACAAAAGAAAAGATATAGAAGAGATACTAGCTCTGCTACAGTATTTATTTTCCTTGTTGTGGCTCCTTGCATACTATAATGACTGCTTCAGTGGTACTGCTTAGCATAACTGCTTTCTTAGTAGTTTTTACAGTTAAAGAGATTCAAAAGAATGACAGTGGTAAGTGCTCCTCAACTTCACGTGGGATTACGAGCTGAGAAAAGCTTCCACTTTGAGAGGTCAGTCAGGCTGCATACATTTCCTTGCCAGAATTGCCATATTTGCTGGAATAAAAGCCTTCAAGGGAAAAGTCCAAGAGGGAAAAATTACACTTCAATTATTAGAGTGTAGTGTAGTTATTTATCTAATAGGTCATCATTTCTATAGAGATGTAAGCCTCCAAGAGGAAAAGAAATAGTTGTGGGTACTCAAACAGAGATGCACAGCAGGAGCACAGAACATAAAGTCTGGATCAGTCCCTCCTCTTGGACTGTTCCCCCCTCTCTGGTGAGTGGCTGTCCTACTTTCCCTGGATGCAGCCGCTTAGATCAGTACAAAGCAGATTTGACATCGGCACTAGAAGTGAGTGAATCATGGAGGAACCAGTTTGCATTGCTCCCATGCCACACACTGTGCCACAACATAGATGCCAACCCCAAAGTCGGGACTGATGGGAAGCACAAAGGAAAGAAGCCTTCCCGCTGCAAATATCGATCTTTTGTTTATCCACATGGAAGGTAGATCCTGGGCAGTGCTTAGCCACGTATCAAGCATGGGGTGAGTTTTTGTGTACGGAAAACATCTTCAAATGACTTAGGGAAGGAAAGAATTTAAAAAGAAAAAAAAAAAAAAAAAGAGTTCTTGGGTAATTCATAAATGATAAAAAAAAAAAAAGGCTAAAAGCTCTGAAAACTTCCCCCATTTCTTCCTCACAGTTTGCCAGCTCAAACAATGGCCATTAGACAAACTTGTGCAACTTGCAATAATGCAGTAGCAAGCTATGCAATTTGCATGTCACAATACTGGGACTTGTTTGTTTGGATACAGTTCACTTACTGTTTGCAGTTGTGTTGGTAGTTCTTGATAAATGAGAAATAAGAACTTAAAGTTTGCATATTCATACAACTGCCATCTGATCTCTCTCCTCTACAGGGTGCATAGGAAGTTAGCGTAATGAAAATGTCTATAAAGGGGCTGTGCTTTGAAAGCAGAGATATGTTTTCATACTAAAAGGCCATATTGTTGGACCGAAAACTAGAAAGGTTTATATTTGTATCTGCCTTTTGATTCCTTCAGACCAAACACTTGAATTAAAACATGTTTTTTAGAATAAATGTGAAAGAGAATGGAAGTTACAGGTACTAGCATTCCATTATCAATCTTATTTCAAACATGTCCTTACCAGTTCACAAACAGAAAACTGGAGCCTCAGCTGGTGAATATCAGCATACTTCTATGGACTTCAGTTTGAACTGTACTGACACTTTTCAACAGACTTGGTTTAAAGTATTTTTATTTTTATTTTTACTTTTTTCCCTACATCAAACATGATCTCTTTTGCTTTCAGACTATCATCCAGTTCACAGATTATTTTTTTTTTCCTAGAGCAGGAAAGCTTCAATGTTTATACAATGGAAATGTTCCACAGCAGTGCTGTGGATGATATCACTATTATTTCTAAAATAAATTTTCTTTACCTGAAAGAAAAAATCAGAACAAATGAATTTACTGCTTGTATACCTCTGGGGAAAAGTGGAAACAAAAAATATATTGCATGAATGATTTCATTGAATATTTTTACAGTGTCTTAAAAAATCTGTTTTTAAATTGTTTAAATAATAAATAGAAAATAGAACATAAATGGAGCTTATTTATCTAACCACTGTATCTTAAAAAATGGTGAATGTTGCCAATACTCTTAGTTCATTATGATTATATGGGTATGTCTGCAGTTCTTCAAGTATGAGAAATATGCTTCTGTTTCATATTTGCTTTTTGTCAGCTATTCTTCACCAGCATAAGTGCTCACTAGGAATATATTTCAACATCTCCAGCCAGTAAGTTTCCTGAAAAGACTTTGCCTTTGGTGTGCATTAAACACAGCATAGACATAGTCAAAAGAGGTGATCCTCCTGCTATAGTTAGTGTTGGTGTGGCCTCTCCCTTTCTTCTCCCCTCCTCTCCTCTCCAATGTTTCTGCATATAGGCAAACATGAAACAAAAATATTTAAGCTTGGTTTCTCCACTTCTCTCACAGTTAATCAATGAAATTTGCTTAGTATATATTAGGGGCTTAGTCCTCAGATAATACATTTGGATTATAATTGAAGATTGTCATGAACGTTCTGAAAATTGAGAGATCTTTACGTGTTGCTGTGTGTATATAAGGCAGAGGCTAAGTTAATCAAATACGATTTTCATAGTGAAATAGATGCTACAGTTGCTGAAAATTTAAAGCAACATATTTGGTGCCCAAATAATTTCTTTTTTTTCAATAAGCTAAGAATGATTGCTTGTTGATAATGATCCGTGAAAGACATTTACATTTTAGTGTCACTTTACATGACAGAATTTGATACTGTTTTGCGGACTTAAAAAAAAAAAAAAAAAAAAAAAAAAAACAAAAAAAAAACGACAATTATGAAAAGGCTCCCCTTTTTCCTATTTAGTAATGTATTTTTCTTTCATGTGTGAAAGTAAACCTGTGCAAGAAAAAAAGAAAAAAAGGTGTCTACTACTTGGAACTTAATTCCTGTGTCTATTGTAAACATATTCAAAAACCAAATAAGTACCTTAAGCTTTTAATATTATTATTATTATTTTTTAAAATATTAATATCTGATAGAAATATATGGTCATGAATAGAAACTAGAGTAGTCCTGAATTAAATCTTAAGAATTAAGAACTCCTCAGAATTTCATGGAAGTTTGGATGTGAAATTGTAAGCCAGCTATGTTGCTATTTCATGGAAGTTTGGATGTGAAATTGTAAGCCAGCTATGTTGCTATTTCTGCTTATGGTCATCTGAATACAAGTGCACAGCAGAAGCCTTCTAAATGGAGTATAAAGTGCTAAGTGTGAGTGTTTCATGGTCCAATAAATGCAGTTCATCTTCTGTCATACAAGTGAGTTCTGATTCTCAGTCTACAACTTCCTCGTAAGGGGGTGTCGAGAGGCAGGAGACCTTTTCTCCATTAACACCAGTGACAGAACCCGCGGGAATGGGGTTAAGCTGAGGCAGGGGAAATTTAGGTTTGACATCAGGAGGGGGTTCTTCACAGAGAGGGTGGTTGCACACTGGAACAGGCTCCCCAGGGAAGTGGTCACTGCACCGAGCCTGTCTGAATTTAAGAAGAGATTGGACTGTGCACTTAGTCACATGGTCTGAACTTTTGGGTAGACCTGTGCGGTGTCAAGAGTTGGACTTGATGATCCTTAAGGGTCCCTTCCAACTCAGGATATTCTATCATTCTATGATTCTATGATTTTTGTGATTCTGGTCATCCAACAACAGTATAGATAAAAGTGATTTAGGATTTCAGGCACATTCCTGAAGTGGTGAAAGAACAAAAAGGGGAGAAATTCTAATAAACAGTACACAAGAAGAAGATTAAGAAAGAATGTTTTATGCACTTGCATATAAGATAGCATAGAAATAATGATAATGAAAAAATACTTCTCCAAGGTATCCAATTTTGAAATAATTCCAATGCCTTTAGGGGAAAAAAAAAAAAAAAAAAAAAAAAGAAACTCAAACCAGGCAGATCTAAAACTAGCAAGCTATAGGATTTGTTAAACAAATATTCCAGCTCAAGGGGGTGTGGTTGTTTTACCCTGCTGGGCAATTGAATTCTGTCATAGCTATTCTCTCACTCCCCCTCCTCAAAAGAAAAGGAGAAAACATGATGGAAAAAGGGCTCAAGGATTCAGATGATGACAGATAACTAATAATAACTGTTACAGGCAAAACAGACTCGACATAGGGAAATTAATATTATTTATTGCCTATTTGTAATGGACTAGAGCAGTGAGAAACTCAAAGCAAACAAAAAACACCTTCCCTCCATCCACTCTCTTCTACCTCCTCCCCCTGAGCGGTGCAGGGGAACTTGGAGTGGGGGCTGTAGTCAGACCCTAACGCTTTGTCTCTGCCCCTGCTCCCGAGGAGCAGATCCTGCGTGGGTTTCCCCACAGCCAGCAGCTCTTCCAGAACTGCTCCCACATGGCTCCGTACCACGGGGTCCATCCCCCAGGAGCAAGCTGCTCAAGCACTGGTCCCCCACAGGTGGCAGCTCCCCCCAGACCCCCTGCTCCTGTGTGGGCTCCTCTCCACAGGCTGCAGCTCTGGCCCAGGGCCTGATCCTGTAGGGGTTCTCCATGGGCCACAGCCTCCTCCAGGCCACATCCACCTGCTCCACCAGGGGCTCCTCCAAGGGCTGCAGCATGGAGATCTGCTCCATGTGGGACCCATGGGCTGCAGGGGGACAGCCTGCTCCACCTCTACACGGGCCTTTGGGCAGGCCTGTGGGCTTCTCCATGAGCCACAGGGGAACTGCTGCTGTGTGCCTGGAGCACCTCCTGCCCTCCTTCTGCACTGTCCTTGGGGTGTGCAGGACTGTTTCTCAGCTGCTGTTGTGCAGCAGTTCTCCCCCCGCTCCCCCCTTTATTAAATCTGCTCTCCCAGAGGCCCATCCAACATCATTCAGTGGCTCGGCTCTGGCCAGTGGTGGGTCCCTTTTGGATCCTGCTGGAGCTGGCTCTGATCTGACATGGGGCAGCTAATGGGCTCTGTTCACAGAGATACCCTGCAGCCCCCCTTCTAGCAAACCCTTGCCACATTAGAATCAATACTGGGGGAATAAAGTGTTTAGAGAAAGGAAATATCAAGTGAATAAAAATTTAAAATGTTTTGCCTTCTGCAGCAAAGGCACAGTGGAGACAATAGCTGGGGTTACTTGGCAGTGCTTTCCTGCTGTTCTAGAACAGGTATAGAAGATAGATCAGGAATTTGGGTTATTGGTAAGGCTTGCAAGAAAGGCTTTGAACTGCTTAGAGGTTTTAACTGCACAGCTATTGACTTTGAGAGTGGTGTAAAACTTTGGAAAGGATCTTCTTTTTCTTTATTTTTATTTTTTGAAACACAGAGATGTCTTTTATATGCAATGTGCTAGAGAGTGACATGATCTGTTTTGGCCCTAACCTAAGTAAATGAGCCTACTGTGACAGACAGTGCCAGAACTGTCGCCGTCTAGGGTTTTCAGCTTCAGATGTCATTATATTCGACATTGTCATGCAAGCACATTTTTGAGGAACAGCACAAGAATGAATTTTGCCTTCAGGAGAGCTGACTTCGAGTAAATGTGAAATGCCCTAGGGATTTCTCATTGGAATTCAGTAATGATTTGGAAGTAAATACAGAAATAGAGCTGGTTTTAAAAATAGAGCAATAGGTAGGTCTGAAAGAATGTTAATATATGTATATGTATTTTATCAGAGAAAATACAACTCTGTCTAATTGACCAGAATTTGAAATCGAGTAGTCAGAGTATACATAACTAAAGACTTGATGGTTTTTATGTTAAAAACCAAACATATAAAGTAACATTAAAATATATATATGTCTAATAAGTAAGACATTGTACTGAAACAGTAAGTTGACAATGTAAAGATTAATTAAGATGGTATTTAAATTTACTTTAAGCCTTAGTAAAACTATTCTTCTGCACTTCAAGAATTTGGATCATTTTTTATGGGTCTAATGGTAATGTGAATAAAAACTTATTTCTGCCAGTGTGTTTACAGAAGATTGAAGTAATATCTGATCAACTATAAAGTGAATTTGAAAACAAAGCATTTTAAAGAAGGTCGATTTCTTTTAGTAGTCTTTGCTTTCTGCCTTTTTGTGAAGCAAGCACAGCAAAAATTTACTTTGGATAGCCAAAGAGAAAATGGTTGGCTATGTGAAGGCTGCATGTCCCAAAGCAGCTTTCCAAATTCATAAAATGTAGATTTTTATTTTCTTAACACACTCTGTAAAAAATAATAATAAAAAAAAAATCATAGAACCATATATGTTGGAAAAGACCTTCAAAATCATCAAGTCCAACCATCAACCTGACCTACTGAGTGCCATCACTAAACCATGTCCCTTTGTGTCATGTCCACACATCTCATAAATACCTCCAGGCATGGGAACTCTAACACTTCCTCAGGCAGCCCATTCCAATGCTTGACCACCCGCTCTATGAAGACTGTCTTCCTGAGATCCAATTTTGAACGTCCTCTGGCACAACTTGAGATGACATGAATTGTTTGATTCCAGGAATGCTCATGCACAGAATCAGAGAGCTAGGATGTCACAATGTGCACAAACCCACTTATTTTTCTCAAGAGTTTATGAGATTGAACTATTTAGGTTGATTGGCTTTGGCCTTGATTGCTCCCCCCCCCCTTTTTTTTTTTTTTTTTTTTTTTTTGTAATTATACTTGGAAATAGATTGTTTTTTTCCAGAAGCTGATAGTATGTAACATTATCTAGGAGCTATACAAAGCTGAAAATTGCTCTGTCAAATTGTTGTAGAATACTCAGTAATATGTTTGTCTTCCATTGGTTCATTTGAGTACTGGAGAAAAATAACCTGAGAAGGAAAGGAGGAATCAACAGACAAGTGATAGTGAAAGGCAGCTCAATAGGCAAAGGCAGTATACAATACAGTATATTGGTGAACTGATTTTGAGAATTTTTGGGAGGGAGAGTGAAGATGATCCAAGCTGTGGAAACATTTCTGAACAAGGAATGGTTAAGTAGGTTAGGACTGTTGCTTGTACAAGAGAGAACTGAAGCAGAAGTCACAGCAGTATATAAAGATCAGGATAGCCAGGGAAAAGAAAGGTTGCGGTTGCTTGTTCTTCTCCCAGTATAAGAACTAAGTGGTATTAAATGGTCACATATTCAAAACAAGAGAAGATACTTCTTTATGCAACATGTACTGGAGCTGGGTACCCAGACGCAGGATGCTGAAGTGTCACTGCTATATGCTAGCCTCTTTAGAAAATATTGCTTCCATGATAGATCAATTTTGAGAAGATACTCTTATCTCTTTGAGGATATATTAAAAATCATTACAATATTACTGACCACATACAGATCTGATTTTCAAAAGTATTATGGAATGTGAATCTGTGATTAACTACAAAGAGTAATGCCAGTAAGAAAATGGATTTGTTGGCCTACCAAATTTTTGAAATTTCCAAAATGACTGTCTTCATCAAAAAAGATGAAGTTTTTCTAATTATTTTATTTATTTTATTTTATTTTATTTTATTTTATTTTATTTTATTTTATTTTATTTTATTTTATTTTATTTTATTTTATTTTATTTTATTTTATTTTATTTTTTATTCTGAGATGTAATAAATCAAAAGAGTTGTTATTTTGGGGGAGAAGCGAGGAAAAAAATTACATGCAAAATAATGGGCCTATCCCAGCAAATGTTTTAGTAATTGTATTTCCATGGTGGGTTTTGGGTTTAGGTAGTCTGTTTTCTAAAGACGAAATTGGTCTTCAAAATGCCCCTGAATATCTTTGTGTGTGAAAAGACCTCTAAAGATAAACAGGATTCATAGAATCACAGAATGTTAGGAATTGAAAGGGGCCTTGAAAGATTGTCTAGTCCAATCCCCCAGCCATTGGCAGGAACAGCTTCCACTAGATCAAGTTGCTCGAAGCCCCATCCAACCTGGCATTGAACACTTCCAGGGATTATTGAAATGCTTTGTTCAGTTGAGGCCTACCTTTAAGACATTTTGAATAGATGACATGACAAATTGTCAATTGTCATCAGATGTGGATAAAATAATTGTATGGTTTTTTTTTTTGGGTCCGTTTTAACAAGTAGATTCAAATGCTAACGTTTTTTCTTTTCTTTTCTTTTTTTTTTTTTTTTTTTTTTTTTCCCTCAAAAAGCACTTAAGAATTACTACAATATATGTAGCATTGCTACTCCACTCTGTGTAATAATCCCCATTGTCTGTAATCTGAATCCCAGTATATGAATGTGATAAATAATTCAGAACTGTTAGTTTGCCAACTAAAGCTGCTTCTTAGATTGCTGGAGAGGGTTGTTTTGTGCAGGTATGATCTGAATCAACAACCAGGGACATTTGATTGTGCTAAAACACCTGGGAACAATAGCTATCAAGAAATAGGCATTTCTTACACAGTAGAGAGAGTGATCTGATTTTCTTTTAGGTGGATGGAAGATGAAAATGCAACCACATTTGTAACATTAAGACTGGGTACTGGCAAAATAGAGAATATTAAATGAGGTAGGAATAAAAGTTAGGGAGTATGGGAAAGGATTTAGTCTCAAAGATATTTGCTCAATGATTGCCTCTGTCAGGCCACTATGCAGGTAAATGGAGGAAAAAAAAAAAGAAAAAAAAAAAAGGATGCAAGGTTAGAGCAAGAAGAATGATAATGGGGTTAATCCTTGCTGATATCAACTGGCAGAGATCCACTGACATCAGTGGGGCTGGCAGCTTGTATCAGTTCTGTAAGTACTGGGTTATAGCCAGCCCTTCAAAAGCAAGGTTAGACATATTAGGATTTTCCTTGTTTTATTACAGAGGCATGTAAATTTGGCTTTAAAAATAGGGCAATGAAGTTACCATGTTTTTAAATATTAAAAATCAGCTTTTAATATCAACTTCCTATAGGACACTCCTTTGCTAGTTCTTGTTTCCTTGAGAGGTTATTTAATGCAATTAACCTGAATGAGGGTGTCTTTGTAACTAATTAATAATTAGTTACAAGTTTTTGGTTGTGTTGCAGTGTGGGATCATGTATTGATCCCATTGAGGAGTCAAGTAGAATTTCAACACACAGGCTATTCTAGGGGAAATCAAATAGTTCATGCTCTCTGTGCAGATATCTGGATGATTTGAACATCCTGAAGAATGGAAGAGGGAGCATGAAAAGAGACAGAAGAGATAGATCTTCTTGTACAGGCTGAAGGCCCTCAGAGGAATTTTGAGAATGAACTTTCAAATTGTACTTCTGCTTCCCTCATATATGTCAACTAGTGCAAAGCATCTTCTTGCTGGGGTCAGTGATTTGGCTTACAGAAAATGCAGTAAGTGGCTAATTAGATGGATTCCATATCTACCTCATGCACAATTACCTAATTGCTACAAATTTGATACACTGCTCATGATTTGTGAGATAAATGGAGACAGAGATCACAGATCTTATGGCACCATGCAAGTTTGGATTTCATTATGCAAGCATAAAAAAAAATCTAGTGCTTAGCCTTTTGATTATTTCTTGCACAGGCAGTATTTCATAATCAAGATCTTGTTTTTATGACACTCTCAGAAGAAAATCAGCAAAGGAACTGTTTCCATATGTCTGAATCATTGTCTGTATGGTTTTGTGCCATGACATCAACCTACTGTCTTTTGAAATCTCCTCCTCTCCTTTCCCCACAGTTGCATTTTAGGGAGACTTCCTCTTGTATCTTCAGTGAAGTATCTCAAGCAATGAAAGAGGCTTTGTTCATACATCTTTTCTCAAGTGAAATGTATTTAACTACTGACACTTTAGATTAAAGATAAAGTCCAAACAGAGTCAGAAATTAAGATCTGACTGGAAATCTGAGAGTCTACAAAACCAGGTTAAATGAAAGTTGAAGAGGTTCTGATCTTACATTATTTTATAATGGCTTAGATTCATTTCCTCAGCTCAGCAGTTTTAATTACATAGGAAGGAATACCCACTTACACCCAAGAAGGTAATTGCTAACGTAACAAGCCAATTACTTGCAAACTTTTGGAACAATGAACTGTTAAATAAAGAATGTGGTAAAAGTGGGCTGTTACAGATGGCTTAGAGCTGGGCTTTCATTCCCAGATTAGCCCTGTGGCATTGAAAAGATTTTGCTCAAAGACAATTGAAAACATTTCCAAATGCTCAGCTATAATACTCTAGTAGTTTAGAAGAGCTTCAACGTGTGTTTAGACCCCAGATTTGACATTACTTCTGTACTGGCAGCAATCACTATCTTTCTATCCTGTGTATATTCATGATTTGTAGAACAGGAGAAATAAGACACAGAGCAGCTTTGAAGAGCAAGTGAGTTATTTGGTATATGCATGTGCACAGTTAAAGGACATGAGCCCCATGAACCAGCAATGTGCCTTTGTGGCCAAGAAGGCCAGTGGTATCCTGGTGTGCATTAGGAATAGTGTTGCCAGCAGGTCGAGGGAGGTGATCCCACCTCTCTACTCAGCACTGGTGAGGCCACCTCTGGAGCACTGTGTCCAGTTCTGGTCTCCCCTGTCCAGCAGAGGGCTATGAAGATGATTAGGGGACTTCACTTATGAAGGAAAGTTGAGGAGAGAGGCCTATTTAACTTGGATTAGAAAAGGCTGAGAGGGCATCTGATCAATGTTTATCAATATTTTAAGGAAGGATGTCAAGGTGATGGGGCCAGATTCTTCAGTGATGCCCAGCAAAAGAATAAGAAGCAATGGGAACAAAATGAAATGAACATGAGGTTCCATCTGAATATGAGGAAAAACTTTATTGTAAGGGTGACAGAGCAGTGGAACAGGTTGCCCAAAGAGGTTGTAGAATTTCCTTCTCTAAATATATTCAAAACCCACCCAGACATGATCTTGTACAATGTGCTCTATGTGACCCTGCTTGAGCTGGGGGCAGGGGTGGACTAGATGATCTCCAGAGATCCGTTCTAACCTCAGTCTTTCTGTGATTCTCACATATATGTGATTAATGCAGTGAATGAACATTTCATTGCTCTCCAGTCACAGACTGTAGCTTGTTGTCCATCTGTTAAAGCTGCCTGTTGTCTGTCTGTAGGAGTCTGAATGCACCCCTGAGTTAATGACCAGTGTCCTTTGGCACAGTAAATGGTTGATGCCTTGAGAATTTGTTGAGTTGCTGGGATCAGTCCCTGCCACTGAGGAAGTTTAGATGTTCATTTATTCCATTTTCTCTTCGAACTGTCCGGTTCCTTGCCTATTGTGCTGAGTTTGATTTTTTTTTTTTTTTTTTTAATGCATTGCCTATTGATGATCTACTGAAGCAATTCCTTGAACATCTGGATTTCAAGACCGCTGCTCATCTTGGGTTTTATTTTTCCATTTGCTTTTAAGTAAAGCAGGAAAGCTTTTTAAGGAACATACACACACACACAAAAGTGAAGCAAATGTGACAGCAGAGCACCCTTGGTCAGGTTTCGGACTACATTTTTCCCTATGCATGTTAATACAATGTGATAGCACAAACTACATGGAAGCTAGTCTATTTCCTATAAGGCTCTTAAGATAGAAATCTGATAACTATAAATATATAGACATCTAACATTTTTCTTTGCTACAAAGAAGAGTTTTGTAATAAAGACCAGCACCGTTTCTGACAAACTGTAGGCTTGTGAATGCTAGGTAAATACTTGTTCCTCCTTCTAACCATTTCACAGGCTTATGACTCAGAAGAAAATATTCATAAACTTTATTTTCAACCCGAATTAGGTTAAAAAAAAAAAAACACAACACAACACACACACAAAAAGCCAGCACAATTGTGATACCAATGTGCTCAGGACTTTCATAGGCAAACTGTCCAGCTTACACTATGACATAATATGCCATTTTCAGTAACTTCAGCATCATTTTAATAACAAATGAGAAGTAATGAGATTAATGGTGGTTTGTTCACTAGTTTTTGTGAGAACCATTGCCATCTAACCTGGACAGCTCTTTTGAAGAAGAAATAAAGCAGAAAAAAAAATATTAATTTAGAGTAAGAAATCCAAGAAGACTATTCTTCTCATTTTCTCTTCTCATCCCACGTTTGTGTCACCTGTCATAGACACCCAGATGATTTTTTTGAAATTAAAAATACTGTTTTTCTTTGTGGCTTCTGAAGAACCACTTGAATTCTTAAGTGATATTTCGCCTAGGAAGCCTGAAGAGAACATGATTCAAACAAATAGCTCTCAGATGCATGTTGCATAGGGGTCTCTGTGGAAAATGACAAATCTTGTGGTCCAGCAATGTGATGGCAGTACTGTTTACAAATGTGGAGACTGTAAGAGGTCCGACCAGATTGACTAGTGTCCTTGATTCAGCATGTTTTAGAAATAAATTAAGAATTTTCTTGGCTTGTTCTTTCAAGACACATCTACCTGAGAGTTGAACTGAGTTCATCTGCATTTCTTAAACTCACTTGGACCTTTATTAATATTCCAGTGTCCTAAACAGTACCGATTCCCTGCATAATGCAACAGCTGTCCCTTGTAGCCCTTGTACTAGTGCTGTCTGTAGAGACAGCTGGTCTCATGCCCTTTAAACCTGATATCAAACACTGAACAGTTGTGCAGGCTAAAGCGTCCCTAACAACTGTCTCCTCCAGGACCCTCTTGTCTACTTAGACTGATGGTAGTTGGTGGTGCACTTGACCAGTGGAGAAAATGAATGAGAGGGAATGAAAAGATGAGCAAGGATTCAGCAGAGAGGGTCAACAGCTCCTCATAATTTAGTATTATCTGCAAACTTACTTAGTATACATTTGAGTCCTGCATCCAGATCGTTTATAAAAACATGAAAGAAAACTGTCCGTAAAATGGAGGCCTGGGGATCCCCACCAGTGACTGGCCACCAGCCTGATGTAAACCCACTTACTACATAACCCTTACAGCCTGACCTGTCAGCCAGTTGTTCACACATCATCTTATTTGTCTAGCTGTAAGCTGGACATTCTGTTTAGGAGGATACTGTGAGAAACAGTATTGAAAACTTTGCTGAAATCCAAAAAGGTCACATCCCATGTCTTTCCTTGGTCAACTAGATGGGTAATCTTGTCATACAAGGAAATTAAATACGTTAAAGAGGACTTTCCCTTTGAGAACTTGTGCTGACAATCACCAATGTGTCTGTTGTCTTTCAGATGATTTTCAGTAACTTCCAGAATAATTTTCTTCATAATTTTACCAGGCACTGAAGTGAGATTGACAGACCTCTAATTACTAGGGTCTTCTTTCTTAACCTTAGTGAAAACTGGGGCAACATTTTTCAGCTTCCCGTAACCTGGAAAAACATCCACCAGCTCTTTGAATACCCTGGGATTAATTCCATCAGGCCCTATAGATTTACGTGCATCTGGCTGAAGCAGTAAATCTCACACAAATTCAGAGCTGGCTGGGAGTTTGTTGTTCTCGCAGTCATGGTCCTCCAACTCAGGGTCTAGGGAGTAAAGAATCTCCCAGACCTCTGTTTCAGCTGTGTGGTATTCCCAGTTAGCATCTGGTAAGTTGAAGTCCAGAAGGACAAGGATAGATCTAGAGATCTTTCTCAGATCCTTGAAGAATAACTCATTGGTGAAATACACCATCATCACCACAGTACACATGTCACAGGACTCTTCCCACCAAGTTTTGATTATACCAATGATGTCATAGGTCTAGGACTGAACCAAAGCTTCTCTTGCTTATTCCTCTTGCTTCGTGCATCAGTATAGAAACATTTCACATGTGCTCCAGTGGACTCAGCATCTCATGGAGAAGACTGAAGGACCTCACTAGCACGCAGTCCCTCAAACTTAGCCGTAGCTTATCAGCGGTGAGACTGATTTTATCCCTTTCCCCTCCAAATCTAGTTCAATGCTCTTTCAATCAGTCCTTCTAACTTGTGAACAAAAATCATAGAATGATAGAATATCCTGAGTTGGAAGGGACCCTTAAGGATCATCAAGTCCAACTCTTGACACCGCACAGGTCTACCCAAAAGTTCAGACCATGTGACTAAGTGCACAGTCCAATCTCTTCTTAAATTCAGACAGGCTCGGTGCAGTGACCACTTCCCTGGGGAGCCTGTTCCAGTGTGCAACCACCCTCTCTGTGAAGAACCCCCTCCTGATGTCAAACCTAAATTTCCCCTGCCTCAGCTTAACCCCATTCCCGCGGGTTCTGTCACTGGTGTTAATGGAGAAAAGATCTCCTGCCTCTCGACACCCCCTTACGAGGAAGTTGTAGACTGTGATGAGGTCTCCCCTCAGCCTCCTCTTCTCCAGGCTGAACAGGCCCAGTGACCTCAGCCGTTCTTCGTACATCTTCCCCTCCAGGCCTTTCACCATCTTCGTAGCCCTCCTCTGGACACTCTCCAACAGTTTCATGTCCTTTTTATACTGTGGTGCCCAGAACTGCACACAGTACTCGAGGTGAGGCCGCACCAGCGCAGAGTAGAGCGGGACAATCACCTCCCTTGACCTACTAGCGATGCCGTGCTTGATGCACCCCAGGACACGGTTGGCCCTCCTGGCTGCCAGGGCACACTGCTGGCTCATATTCAATTTGCTGTCTACCACGACCCCCAGATCCCTCTCTTCTGGGCTGCTCTCCAGCGTCTCATCGCCCAGTCTGTACGTGCAGCCAGGGTTTCCCCATCCCAGGTGCAGGACCTGGCACTTGCTCTTATTGAACTTCATGCGGTTGGTGATCGCCCAGCTCTCCAACCTATCCAGATCCCTCTGCAAGGCCTTTCCACCCTCATTGGAGTCCACAACTCCTCCAAGTTTGGTGTCATCAGCAAACTTGCTCAAAATACCTTCTATTCCTACATCCAGATCGTTTATAAAAATATTGAAAAGTACCGGCCCTAAAATGGAGCCTTGAGGGACCCCACTGGTGACCGCCCGCCAGCCTGACACAGCTCCATTTACCATAACCCTTTGGGCCCTGCCCGTTAGCCAATTGCTCACCCATCGTATGATGTTTTTATTTAGCTGTATGGTGGACATTTTGTCCAGTAGGATCCTATGGGAAACCGTGTCAAAAGCCTTGCTGAAGTCCAAAAAAATCACATCAGCTGGTTTCCCTTGGTCCACCAACCCTTTCCATCTCTGAGAAAGGTGTATCCCGTCAGGTGCCAGCAGGCCTGGTATCGTGTAGACCACCCCATGATCAAAGAAAAAGAAAATTTTGCCAGTGACACCAGCCTCAGAGCCACACATTGATAAGCTGGGTCTGCCTGTTTCTACCAATATCGTTCCCTGTTACTGGAAGGGTAGAAGAAAACTACCTGTGTGCCTGCTCCTTTAACCAATAGTCTCAAGGCCTGGAAGACCTTTTGGATTGCTCTTGGACTTTCTTTGCAACTTCATTGCCTCCTACATGAAAAAACATGAATAGTCTGAGGGCCATACAAGTCTAGTGAGTTTTCTAGCAATATCTTTAACCTCTCCCCAGGGAGGCAGCAGACCTCCCTGTGAGGCAGGTCTGGTTGGCATACTAGGCCCTCTGTTCCCCTCAGAAGGGGTGATGCCCACCATGCTCCCTAAGGCTGCCTTCCAGAGGTGTCGGGATGGCCACTGCTGCTCCTGGCTCCCATGCCTCCTCAAGAGAGCTGCCAGTTCGTGGTGGGTCTTTGCTGCCCCAGGGTTTCCCCAGTGTGGTGAGAAAAGAACACTAGACCGCGATCCCTTGCTCCGAGCCAGCACAGGAAATGGTCACCTCAGCGTGAGATATGTATTTGCTAATAACCAAGACATGTTATTAAAAAGTCAAAAATGGAAAGCAAAATTAGAAAGGAAAATGTGTGGGAGAAATGAAAGAGGATTCTTTTAAGACAAAAAAAAATAAAAACATAGTAGACTGTAGGGCTCCAGTTACTATGAATGACTTAAGCAGGCAGACAACACAAAAGGGTGAAAAGGAGGAGAGAATAAAGAGAAGAAAAGAAAATGTAGGTTATACAATCCTTTAAATGATATTACAAAAGCTTTCACAGGTATTTGGATTTCAAATAGAATTAAAATGCACTAAATTACTTCAGTTATTATGAGGAAAATTAAAACGCCTTTTTTTTTTTTTTTAATATGAATATAGATTCAGACTATACCCGTGATCTTGGTAGTCATATTTCTAATGTAGTTGTTCATTATTTGGCTGGTGACGGAATGCAAGTTTTCCTCACTTCATTCTTTCTCTGAGGTATGCACAAAGGTTGAATTTAATTTAATGGAGAAAATGCAATTATATGGCAGTTAGAATGTTAAGGAAGTAGATTTAAAGTAAGTCAAACTTTTTTTTTTTTTTTTTGATAAAACACTAGTTGCTTGTACTGTGCACATTTTAAAGTGCTTCATCTTCTTTTCAGCAGGGACTGCAACATTTGAGATTATCTTGACTTTGCTAAAGTACTACACATTTGACAACTGTCAACAGGACTATATTTAGAGGGCCAATACTTCATGTAGTGGTTTAGCAGCCAGCGTTCCAGTGAAGGAGCATTTCTCAAAGGCTCTTCACTCAGTAAGTAAATGCATGAAGCCCTGATCTGTCACCTGTTCTGCATGTAATGAAAATGTTAATTGTTCTCTTAGATGAATATATTCTCATTTCTTATAAAAATGAAAAGTTGTCCAAAAAATAGCAAGCACAGTAACCATCCTGTAGGGGCAGAATCTCTTACATAGATACAATATGAAGTACGTAAAACTGTATATACACAGTATATAGTCAATTGTTTTGTGTAATTTAAGTAACTGAATTGAGAGCCGCTCTAGAAGGGAAGATAGTGGAAACTAATTTTGCTCATTGCAATAACTGACTAAAGAGGCTGTTGGAATTCTGCCCTGGTATCTGATGTCAGAAAGAAAATTCAGTATTATGCCTTAAGGTTGTTTTTTGTTTCTTGGTTTGCTATTTAATCTCAGAAGAATTTTATATAATACTCTCAGTTGTCTATAATTTAATTATTTTACATTTGGAGCCTCCACTCAAATGCTGTGTTTTCCTTGAAAATGAGTACTTAGTTGGGAGCTCTACTGTTGCAGCTCCTCCATCCTGGTTAGATCAGGATGAAACCTGATTCTCTAAAGCTGCCTGATCATAATTTGCTCCTATAATTCCTTTTAACAATGCTTTTACAATTTGGTTGGCCTCAGTTTTTGAATCTGTCACATACCCACCACTTCTTTTGTTCTGTTTATGAATCATGTTTTGAGAGAAGATAAGCTTAGTGGATTTTTTTTTTCTTTTTTCTTTAATATCTGAGAAGGAGCTGGTAGGGATCCATTGTTGTTGTTATGTGTGTTTCGAGTCTGAGTGCTTCATTACCATAGCCTGTGAAATCCATAAGAATCATCTATCCCTCAAGGTATGGGTTTTGTCCCAAAGATGAGGTTTTACCTGAGCCAGACTTCAAATTGATTAAGAACAAGCTGGTTTAAGACTTCTTTGTACACACAACTGCTGGATTCTTGTAGTCTTTAGATATGATTTAAATCTATGTGTACAGAGTTAATGGTTCATACACGGATATATATATCTGCAGCCGTAGTATTTACTTTATGTAGTATTTCCTTTTTATGACTTTTTCAAGCTAAATTACTTGCCATAACTGACATAAATTAAATGTTCAGAACCTGCATTCAGTTTTCACTCCAGCAATTCACTTTGAGAGTTTATATTCATGTGAGCAGGAAGTAGTCACCCATCTGATGATCTGTCTCACAGCCTAAATCACAACCAGAAAGTATTTTATGCCTGAAGAAATAATCTCTGCAACCTCTTCATGATGATTTCTTTTGACTCTATCAGTCTGCAATGTGTAAGGGTAGTCTGTGTAATCATATTTCTACTCTTAAGTTATGTGGCAGTATTAGAAAATGATTATGCATACGGAGAATAATAGCAGTTATAACTTCAAGATAAAATCTGCTTCCAATCTTTAGTTAGTAAAGATTTTGAAGTGTCGTGGACAATCTTTTCATTTTTGTGTTGGTGTGACCTTGTCTGGCTGCCTGATTCAGTCAGCTTCTCTCTTGTTCCCCTTCTCAACAGAACAAGGGGAGAAACTAAGAGAAATTTCTGGGTGTAGATAAGGACAGGGAGATGAATTACCAATTATCACCAAAGGCAAAACAGACTTGACTTGGTTAGGATTAATTAGCTTTTACTAATTGAAAATAGAGTAGGATGGTGAGAAATAAAAACACAACTAAACCCACCTTTCCCTAATTCTCCCATCTTTCTTGGCTTGCTTTCCCTCCTTTGCTTCCTCTACTGCCTCCTCCCTTCCATGTGGCACAGGAGATGGGGAGCAGGTGTTGCAGTCAGCCCATAAGAGTTCCTCTCTGCTGCTTCTTCCTCCAAACACTTTTCAGATATGTGCAAAGGATGGAAAAGTAATAAATCCATGCTCATGCAGCAGGAGAGGTGAGTGGAACACATACAGAGCCATCTCCAGGCACTGCAGACCATTGTTGATATGCTTGAAAGTTGACATTGTTAATTTTTCCTCTAGAAATCATTGGCTGTTTTTTTTTCTAGTTAGTTCAGTGGAGGCTTTTATAAATATGTTTTTAAAATTTTTTTTTAAATAATGCAATAATGCTAAATGCTTATAAAACACACTCTAATGACATTGTTTTAGGTTCTGTGTGTCAGTGTCTGTGCGTAGGTTTTACTCTAAGCACATACAAAGCATTCCAGCCATCATTATGCTCCAACTAGAGAAAGTGTTTTTGCAAAAGCCATGTTGTTAACTTTCATAGTGTTTATGACTTTTCTGATGCTTTATATATATGTGTGTGTATGTAATATATATGATTTCTTTCTGTAAAAAAGAGTTCACAAATCTACATTTCTGAGCTATTAGTTTTCAGGAATGTTTTCCTTGCACCTCTGTGGTCACCTATATGTGGCATAACTTCAGGCTGATTGCGATAAAAAGGTGGTATATTCATGGCACTAGCAGCCAGCTTCTGAAGTCTTTGGCAAAATCCTGTTCAAGTTGTAAGGATTTTATCCAGAGTACAGTTGTTGCTGTAAATTACAAATGCTGTTTTGCTGAGATAAACCAAAATGTTGCTATTCATGGGTACACATTAGAAAAATGTTCACTGGTTTTGTGGTTTACTACTTCTCTACAAAAGAAAGTTCATTTTCTGTAAGCTGGTCAGTTTGGAGTGAAAGACTTTGTCTACTTTGATGCCACCTTTCTTTGTATCAGAATCATGCAATACCAATGTGTGTGCCTTTTACTGTCTGGAGCTATGAACACTCCTAGAGACCTTTTTTGTCTTTATCTTTCACCACTCATGCATAAAATTTTAGGATATATCCTTTCTTTTGTACCTCTGCTTTAATTTTGACTGGGTGAAGTACTGTCTGAGGAGAAAGGAGAAAACTGCTAACTGAGATCTATGGAAGCCTATGGTATGCAATTAACTTCCTTTAAACATGTAGTATTACGTGATAATAGCCAGTGAAAATAATTTCCCAGTATTCTGAAGTTGCAAAGCTGACTCACCTCTAATAATCTGGGCAAAAGCATTTAAGCTGGGGTGTAAACTGTCTTGGATTATCAATGTTGAGAAATATGAAACTGAATAATATTTTGGAAACCCTATTCTGAACATTTGATACCCACATGTACTGTTTCTCAGAGGAAATGACAACTATTAGCCAAAAATTTCTCCTGTCTCCCCTTATGCTGACTTACTCTAACATCTTCAGGGAGTACCTGATCACCATGGACTGCCGCATATGGAAGTGGGTTTATAACCTCAGGAAATAAAATCAAGAGACAACTGCTTAACTTTAAATCCCAAAACTCAATGTAGCAACACTTACAAGTGTGAAAAGATTTTGGTTTACAGTGTTTAATTATAAATAGCAACAACAACAGTGGGAAAAGAGTAGTGCTAGCAGGAAAAGTGTGGGGGGCAGGAAGGTCTAGAAATGGAGGGGAAAAAAAGTTATTTTTGGAATGCAGCTCTGATTAAAAATCTTCAACTACCTTAAAATTATTTATGTGATGAGTGTGTTGTTGCTAGGTTATTCCTCCAGTTCAGGGAAACTCATGGCCTTTTTAGAAGACAAGGATTGTTCATGTTCATGCTTCAACATGCTGCCTCTGTGATAGGAAGAGGTGTTTGTTTTCTTATAAGAACTTGTGATTAAATTATCCAGTCACATCCTTGACCCTTGAACAAAGCATTTTGATAACTTTGACTCATATTCATGGCCAGACTTGCCAAAACATGCAGGCAGAATTGAACCCGAATCCAAATCACTCTTATTTCTCCCTGAGACTCCAGTATAGTATAGACCAAGAACAGCAATGCTGATTATTTAAAGGAAAAAAAGCTGACGACCATAATGACCCCCAGTGAAGATGTGTACAAACAGCAAGGCAAGTGGAGTTTATTCCTGAAAGACCCTGAGCTCCTGTGTTTATATTTTGTAAATGTGGTATTCTAGGATTTCATGGCTTCCCGCTGCGGTTAATTGCCCAATCCCCAGACGGTGCTTTCTCTGCGTGAAAGACAGCCATTGCACACACTTATTCATGTGAGGACAGTTTTATAGAATATCTGACTGTGTGCTAGAACACCAGCTGTTGGTCTCCACTGAGGTGTGCAGCACTCATCTGTACTTAGTTTGATTACTTTTGTTGTACTTCAGATTCGTTAACTCTTCAGAAGCTTTACAATTAATTGGCAGTCAAGTCACATCATTCCTTTTCTATTTTTCAGTCTTTGCAGTATACTTTAGGCAAATGATCTTTTCTTGCTCAGACAGTCAGGTTTGGCTGCTGTCTTCAAAAACATTGCAAAATTAATGCATTGAGAATGATAAGAAAATGCCTTTTAATTTCTATTGCTATTACTGAAGGAAGACAAACTGTTTAGAAGGTGGAAATGATAGCATGCAATTCATTTAGGTTTCTTTAGTAGGTATGTAGTGCTGGATGAACAGAAATACTCTGGTGTTGACAAACAAGGCTTTCAAAGGATCAGCTGATAAACTGCTGTGTTTGTGTGATATATTACCTACAGGTGCAGGTATATATGGTGACTGTTAGCTAGAACCCTGTTATACAGGGATCAGAGGTTGCAGTGAATGAATTAAAGATGATTGACTCATAATGTAGAGAGCTGCTGTCATTGCTGGGCTGCTGTTGACTTTTGACAGTAAGCTACTCCTTGCAAGAGCATAAGGTCTGAAGTAACTTCTATGCCAACCAAAATAATTCTGTGCTTACTCAAAGAATTTGACTATCTCCCATTTCTCAATGGTGAACATAGAGGTATCATCATATTTCAGTAGCTATAAGCCTCTGTTTCATAATAGCAAGAAGAACTTACTGCAAAGACTTCTATATATAGAAGCCATAGTATATTCCTTCTGCTAGCAGCATGCTTCCTGTTGTGGGTCACATTGGTATTATCGTTTTGGCTAAGGAAGTGAACTTGTGATACTCTAATAGCTGGATCTTGCTACGTTTTCACATCATACTGCTGAATCTCAGTACTTTGGTTGTATAAACACAGCTATCTTGCAAACTCAAGAACTGTATTTTATGATCTTTGAATTTTCTTTGTTTCATGAGTATTATGTGGTATCTGATGTATCCAGTATGTGTGGGACATTTACTTATTAAAGGTATTTGGGAAAGAAGTCTAACTGTAGAGCACAAAAGTATCCTGTCAATACTAGGGGGTGTTTTTGACTTTCCTCTTAGAGGTGGGAAACTGGAAGGAGTTCATGGATACCTGCAGGCCTCTGGAGGGATGAAAGCTGTAGATACCAGACACAGGCAGTAGCTTGTTGGCTTTTGTTCTCAACTCTTCTGAAAGGTGTGGTGAAGAAGACCATTGATAAAGAAGGAAAGCTCTATCTGGGATACTGGATGCTTCCTTTAATAGGCTTGAGTAAATGAAACAAAGTTTAGGAACACAGAAAAGCTCCTGGGAGCTTATTTGATTTGATTGCTAAACCTTTTGAAGTGTGCTTATTGCTATAAGGAAGGAAATCTGGAAAAGGTCAAGTATGAATTAGGTGAGAAATACAAAAAGGAATTGCTTGAGATGGTCATTAAATAAGACAAAAATGAGATTCAGGAATAAATGGAACAGTATCACTGTAAAGGTGAAATGCCTCAGCATAAATCACTAAAGACAGTGAAACTGGAACAAGTCTATCCAAGATGCATTGATTTTGTAGAGGTCCAATTCCAATCTGATGAAATTGATATTTTGCAAGAGCCTCATATCCCAGTCTACATGCCTGCTTGTGAAGACCTTGTAAAGACTAAAGGTCAGTCTATCTGTCTCTGTCTACTGTACTTACGTATTTCTAACACAACCATTACCATCATGTCTAGGAGTAGGAAAAATGATCAATATTATCGTCTCTGGTGTTGGGGAGTATCCAAAGCCCTGCTACATTAGGCTCTGAGTGACTGAAACAAAGATATATCCGTGCCCATGGGAGCTCACAATCTAGTGTTTGAGGCAATAAGAAAGGAACAATTGAATAATCAGATGAGCACGAAACAAAGGCATGGTAATGCAGATGAAGGAAGCATTCAGTGTAGCTGCCAGAGGTGTCTGTAGTCTGGGCCTCCAAGTTATCAAGATGTTTGTTTGAGATGGGACCCACCTCCTCTTTTCATGTAGCAGTGTCAGGGATTATCAGAGCAATTCTCTGGGACCTTTCTGCTGCTCTGTTGCTTTGCTGCCTGCTTTGAATGGGGGAAGACTTTGTCCTGTTGTTCCCATGTGGTTATTCACACTCTGAATCAATCCAAACAAATCTCAGGTGTATTTCTTGGGATTTCATCTTATTTGTCCCACTTTTTTATTAAAGTAAAAAGGCCACCAATATGAAACAGGTAATATTGCTCAGAAGGGGGCTCTGGGACTTTCAGAATGATCGCAGGAATAAATCAAAGGGTTAATACAGAAATAAACTGCTGAACACATTACTTAGGTCTTTGTAATATTTGCCTTCTAAAACGTAGTTTTATGTGAGTAATGTTAGTATCAATATTAATATCTGCTGAGATGAACAAAACTAACAAAGTAATAGGAAAAATAAATGTTAGCCTCCACAATAAAGTTTTCCATGGGGAGTGTCAGAAAGCCTAGGACAATTTGCAAGGGCTGATTTAAATCTCTGAATTTTAGACTGGTGTCACTGTTCTACTCAGTCTGTCACTGTTACTTATTTTCTTTTTTTTTTTTTTTTTAAACCTGTCTCTACACAGTTGCAGTTAATGTCCTACAGAGAAGAACATCTTTAGTTTGTGCCTGCATGAATATGCATAGCTTGTTTCAGTACTTAACTGTCTGATATCTTCAACAGAAGATACAATAACTGTATTTTTAAGTACATTTTTCTTGTAATTGCAATATTAGATATATTCACTGTACACTTCCTTGATATTTGCAAACACTAAAATGAAAGTGGTTTATAAGAGGAGAAGGGGATCATCCATGGTGTGTTTTCTTTTTTTTTGTTTTTTTTTTTTTTTCCAGAGGATATTTATCTTTAAACAAGTTGGACAGTCTGGAGATGAAAGAAAATGCTATATAGCTCTACAGGCAGAGCCAAATACAAGTGCTCTGTACTCTGTCTCGGTGTAGGTCTTTAGTGAAAGCCCAGAGCTAAGCTACCTGGACAACCATTAGCAGGGAAGATGAATATGGGCAGTACCTTCACATTTAGGATTGTGTGTATTCGTTCTGTTGACAACTCCGCCAGTGATAGCTGGTATCACACTAGCTCAGATTTGCTTGAACATACTTCCCTCACACTGAATTACAACGTAGATCTGCTCTGACGAGACAACACCTCATTCTCTGCCCCTGCTAGATAGAGGTTTAGCCAAAGCATCCTCTTGTAGTCTCTGAGCTCTGGGTGATTGCTCGTTGTCTGACAGCTCCAAATTCCTGCAAGGTACTGCATGTCCTAAAACCAGCACATTGCTTGTAGCCATGCCTTCCCCTAAACAGCCGCAGGAGGAAATTTCACAACTGTTTTCCCAATTGTTGTGACAGGCAAATCCAATGTCCTGCAGGGGTTGGAAGCTTTATGTGGTCCCTGCTGCCATTCTGGGGAGCTTTAATCTAGTGTCTGGATAGCTCTGCCTGTAACATTGGCAAAGTAGAACTGTGAAAGAAATGTCTATGAGGGTGTTTTCTCCAGTGACAAAAACTTGAATGCAGTGAAAGCATTTTATTCTGTGAAATGGGGGCCAGAGGCAGCAGCTGGTGTAAATCAGCACAGCTCCTTTGAAGAGACTAGGGAGATGATACTTTAGTTCTGCAGCTGCATCTTATCTTGCATTTTCAAATTAGAATATTATGAGTTGTTCATAATACAACACAATGAGTTGTTCTCCTCAGTGGTGTGGGAAGTACACATTTTGGCCCTCTTGACCTGCAATCTGTTAGCAGCTTTCAGCAATTACACACTTCGTATAAATGATAAATGACTAATATTACAGAATGCATTAATTTTACACTCTTCAACCTCTTGGTAGATATTTTCTTGTGGTAAAACTATATCCTGATATTTATGAAAAGAATAAAAATCTTAAAGAAAAATGAGCAAAGATCATAGAATTGGCCTGGTACGGTTGGCAGCCTCTGCATGTTTCACTCATGTACAGCAACAGCCTAGTAAACACATAAGGGTATCTCCATCTTCTATTAATTATCTCAGGCTGAAAGGAGAAGGAACCCTACCTTGTACAGAGGTCTCATGAGAGTAATTATTTTTTATGCTAATTCTGCCAGCCAAAATTTTGGTCATTGTGGAAACAAATGCCCCTGTATTTTCCAATTATTATTATTATTATTATTATTTTTTTTTTAATAATGCTTTCCATTTAGGCTGTTGTTCTTGCCTTAGATGTTGGCCCTAGCAACTTGGCCAATTCCTGTCTGTCTCATGGGCTTTTTCCATGTCTTCCTTCAGGCAGACCACTGCATACCTGCACTTCCCACCATGATCAACTCCCTGGGCCATTTCTCCTCACCAGCTTTTGACTCTGGTAATTGCCCCTGGCTGTGAAAGTCACTAAGTTTTCCCCTTCACTAAATATCACGGAGGCACAAGAACCTCATCACAGTGCTGAATCCATCCCCTTGGCTTCCTCAAATGGCCTTTTGCTCTTTGCTTTCTGTGGCAGCATAATGAAATGAGGCAGCAGGTTCATTACAGTATGCTCCAAATGCTGTTTTATGTAATGTTGTTTGC
The DNA here is from genome assembly GCF_965140915.1 of Aythya marila. Taxonomy (NCBI): domain Eukaryota; kingdom Metazoa; phylum Chordata; class Aves; order Anseriformes; family Anatidae; genus Aythya; species Aythya marila. The sequence goes on from NC_139044.1 coordinate 14,355,178, forward strand.
AGCGCTGTAGTTTGCTTCCTTACTGCCAGTTTCATCACCTTCTATAAAGCTTAATTCAATTGTTTGTTGATTACCTCTTTTGATTAGTGCATAAATCTCAAATTGAAGCTGCTAGAAGCATTGGTAGGGCTACAGATGTCACAAAACTTTGTCTCTCTATTTTTGTGTCCTTATCTGGGGTTACACTGGAGTAAACCTTTGCTGCTGTTGTAAAGATGTTCAGGAATGAGAGGAGAAGGCTTCATGCTCATAAAACTTCTACAGAATTGTTTAAAAAGAACAAAAAGAACAACTATGGAGAGAATTGTATATGTCTACTCTAAGTTCTATATCCTCTTTCAACTAGAACATGTATTACTTTGCATTACTTTGGTGTTTGTCAAATTACACGAAGAGAATAAATCTCTGCTCTATTTAATGTATGAGATATTATCTGAATACTGCCAGGACCATGAAGGTTTCTATTTTGAGGCATCTCTTTAAATAAACCACATTTCGTACTTTGGAAGCAAGCCAAACAGAAGTGGTTTTGACTCAAGTTTTTAAGCCAGGATCTGCCTTAGAAGCAGTTGTGTTGACCTCTGCCTCTTTGCCCACATTCCCAGCTCCTGAGAAGTCCTGAGACTTATGGAGATTATGGTTTGCTTTCATAACTTGCAAGGTGCTTTTCTCACCTCTCCTATGCCATCTGAGTGTGGGAAGCTCTCACGTTCATTTTAGGTTTTCAACATGGATCTTTAATGTCTTAGTATACATCACTTTAAATGTTTTTTCCTTTCAAAGGTTATACAGTTCTATTATTCAAATAGTTTTCCAGGTAAAGGAAATTATATGCTATATATAGAATTAAACACAGAGGAATATTGATAATAAATTGAGATGGCATCAGCAAATGATGTGTAGACTTGTTTACAACTAGCTTTTTTTTTTTCTCTGTCATGCTTTTATGTGTTTTTACCTCCCCCCCCCCTTTTTGCCTTCCTTTTCGTTATTTTTTTTCCTTACTTTTTCCTTCCTTGCCTTTCTGTCCAAGTTGCATGTTCTGTCTTACATGGTTTCTGCTCCATTTTCCTTCTGTGACCTCATGAAGGCAGAATAGAAAGCCATTAATATTAACATGTTGTCTGAAGTTTGTGATGTACACAGGAATTCAGAAATGAGCAATATCAATTTCCCAGCTATTATTGAATCTGAATTTACAAAAAACAAATACACTTGACATTTTCATCATATTTCTTTCTTAATTAAGTTTGTTGAATGCCTTGGTGCAATTTTATTTATTGGAAAATTACAAAAAGCATGTATGGAGATCATGAAACTTCTGCTTGGTCTTCTGAGACTCAAGATGCAACTACCTTCTACAAATTACACTTGGATAGGGCTATTTTTCTACCTCCTTTTTCTACATATCAGCCTTGCTTGTTTGGTGACAATGGCAAGAGCAAGTGATCTACTCTGGTGCTGCTGTTTCTTGCTTGTGCAGGTGGTCACTTACTTTTGCTGGGGACTGTGTCTACAAGGCCAGTCTTCTTCTGAGAATTGATGAGGTTTCGGTAATAAACATGCCTTGATGTAATACATAAGGATTTAAATGTATATTAAAATATACTGACAAATAAACCCCTTAAATTACTTGAAGAGAAGGATTTTTGAAATCTGATTCACACTTCCTACTTGTAATGTGGCTAGTGTTTGTCATCTGACCCTTATCAGCTGATGAGAGCAACCTGTCCACTTTGCTTACATTTTCAGTCAGTTTATGGTCAAGTTTCATTGTCCCTTGTGTACATACCATCAAGGTGTCACACCACCATAGCAGCAAAACCAGGAGAGTGTTTGCTTAAAAGTATGCATCCTTTTGGAGTTCCTCCTCCAACTCTCATAACCATTTTTTGTTGACTCTGAAACTAGGTTTTTTACTTTTTAATAAACCTTTTATTGGGTGTAAGTTTTGCTTGGTGGTGTCCCTTTAAATACTACACTCTGCCTAAATAAAAGATGGGAAGACAGATGTTGAATGAACGTTCATTGATTGCTTTCTGATTGCTACTTCAGGTGTCTTTCTTCAGCCATATAGAATGGCCATATGGGAAATCAATAGTGATGATCTTTATAATAAAGTACCAGAAGCGAGGTGCTTCACCTATACGTGTTTTTGGGGAGGGAGAGGGATCAGAACCCAATTAGAAAATGCATGAAACTGACAGAGCACAATGTTCCTTTAAAATTGCTGAGGGCTGCAAAATGAACAGAAAGCTTAATGAAATATTCAGACATTTGCATATTCTGTATGTAAGTTAATCTCAGAGTTGGAGAGGTCCACAAATTTAGTACATCTTGCTTCATTTTTGTATAAAATGCTGGTAGTTGTATGCTTTTACGTGTGAAATTACAATAATTAGTGAGAAAGGCATTGGAAAGTTCAGTAAGTTCAATTATAAAGAAGTTATTAGAATTGATTCTCACTGAGTAAGCAAATAAACCAGGGTCTGATTTGATCTCTCTGATACTTCTTGTTATGTTAAGAATGACAGTTTTTTTTATTATTTTTATTTTCTTACTATTTACTTTTGAAAGAGTAGGAGTAACAATTTCAAACTCTTCAAATCATACTAAAAGGCTTCGCAGCAGACATGCAAGATAAGACAAAAAAAATCAGTCATTGAGGAGATAATGGGTTTGGGTTTTGGATGGTTAACTGTAGTGTGTGCCTAAGTTAGATGTATAGGCTACACTTGCAGAAGCAGCCATCTGCACTAGGCAAGAAAGTGAAGTTCTTTATCTACCTGCCCAGGCGGTGCAGCACAAGCTGCCACTGCTTCTCAGCTCCACTGAAATCTTTGTCAGTGTATCTCTACCCTCCTGCGGCAGCTGCAGATTTGTTTGCAATGTTTATTTTGGCATTTCTTATTTTGGTCCCCCAAAGAAATCAAGCAAAACTTGTCTCTAGCCCATATTGTATTATATGGGAAGAGATGCCACTTCTTTCTTACCCTAATCATATTTTATGATTCGTCAAAGGTTTGGTGCAGTCGTAGATCTGGTTGTACTTCACCTTTTGATTAAAGACAAGTCTTCCACATCACCAATTCCATTTCAGTCTCCAGATTCTTAACATTTAGATATGTAGGGCAAAAAATAACCTCTATATCCTGTTGTAAAATCCAGGAACTGTTTCATTTTATTTTGCCTTTTATCTGACTTTTTTTTTAATCTTTAACAATGCCTGTGCTGTAAAAAGCTATATGGAACTTTCTGCATGTTTATCATATATTTATCATCTCAGAGGGGTAAAAAGTCATCTAGTTCATATTAACTGAACTCTGTGGTTCCCTGTGGTCAACAGCTGGATGACAAGACATCGAGTGTACATTAGGCAGCTTTCTAATTAAACATCTTCATTGCATCTAAAACACATAGTAGCACTTCCTTGCTAATAAAGTACACTGCAGTCAATTTGTTGCAGATACCGCATTGCCACTCCTATTCCAGACCTCTTACAGTCTGTTGCAAGAGTAGGATACAAACATAATATGTTGTAAAAAGTAACATTTAGCTGTGATTTTGCAAAGTGTTATGCTATTTGTTTTAAGTGTCATGTAATTATCAATTCATTTACTACCTATTGTAATGCCATGAATCATAATGAATGTATTTGCATAATAGGTAGTATCACATGAGCTCAATTATAATTCAGTATTAGCTAAATGTACCATGAAAACAAAATGTTTCCCATAAAGGTAGGCTGGGGTTGATATATAACCTGTCTCATACATGGTGTATCACAAAAGCTGTCAAGGGAAATTGTTCCATTTGTGGACTTGCTCTCAGAGGGAACTATTTTGCAGCTCTGAACTTCATATATTTCCTCTTCCACCTCCAACCCCCCATATTTAAATGCTCTGTGGCCATGTCAACCCTGCAGATGAAGTTATTGCACACAGCATGCTCAGAAACTTGTCCTTGCTATTTAGTTGATATGCCAGTGCTCTGCTAGCTCGTATCACAAAACAGTCTCTGCCCAAAAGACTGAAATTATTGCTCCAGTGATACTCTGAGACCTTCACACACTGTACTGGGTGACTGGGGACTTGTCTCCAGAGGGCTGCCTGAGCTCTGTGTAGGCTTTAAAACTCTTTGATGCCAGACATAACTTCTTTTTAAATAAAAAAGTCTCTAAAATGACATCTGCTCCTTCTCGGAATAGGAGTCAGCTCTACCTCACCGTGTTGCAGAATTTGATATGAACAGTCTCCCAGCTGCATCAGTTACTTGGTTTGCTCAAGTTACGTTGCCTGTGCTGTCCACCACTTACTGATTATCACAGTCAGTTGTCACTTCTCTCCCTACTGTGTTAAAAGCAAGGTCTTCCTTTCAAAACCAGACCCAGCCCATTGCATATACCCTAGCTTGAAGAACTGCCTGATGTCCCTTTAAGTAAAGAACAATGTTATCAGCAGTCCCTGGTTTCTGTACAGCCTGGCATTGCAGATCCTGCTCTACCTCTCAGTGTTTCTAATGGGTGATCAAAAGTGATCCACCAGGGATACGCCACTGGGGAGGAAATGGCTCTGTACTTGCATTAGTCATCATTGGCAGTTCAGCTACCAGTATTCTTTCTCCACCTTTCCCCTTCTTTATCTTAGAGCTGCTTCTCCTACCCCAAATCCTCTCTGCTATATCCTATAGTTTAATATGCTTTTATTACATGAAGATTTATGTAAGCTGATATGAAGCACGTATTACTTTGCATATAAAATAAGTGGTCCCTTTCAGCTTTGGTTTAATGTGTTTTGAAGACATATGGTCTTGCAATAGCAGAGTGGGTAGAATAACCCAAATGTGAGGAAAAGCCAGTTTCTGAGATGAATGGCTCATACCACTCATTTGGTTCACTTACAAGTTCAATGTTTTCCGTTGCAGAAGCAAGAGTTGCTCGTGCGGTTCCAGTTGCCTTGCAAATGATTGTTGTGTGAACTGCTGTCTATAACAGATGTGTCTAATCCCACTTCTCACTTTTAAATGTATCCTATTTCAGTACAGAATGTGAAATGCTCACTTTCTGGCTAGTCTAGTTCTTTTTTTACTTGTTGCCTTCAAGTTAAATTAAATATACTGATATTGTTGAGGAAACAAGAGAGTTATTTTCCCAAATATAGTATAGTTAATGGTGCCTTGAGGATTATTTAGCCTGATCTACATTCAGGAGACAGCACTGCAATGGCAAAAGGCTAACACAGTTGGCAAAACTTAATTTGTTTGGACTCATGTCACCATCGGCTTTAAAATGTGACAGGAGAAATACATCGTAGGAATTGATGAAGTAGTGACACATTTGCACAATACTACAACTCTTTACAGTCACTTAGGGCAGTGCAAATGCTCCAGTGTTACTACTGGGAATGGTGCAATGTTGCTGCTGGATTTATGTAAATTTAGAGTATTAAAAAGTGAAAGACTAAACGTGTAAGTATTATAAATGTTACAAGGGATCTGTATGATATTCACATAACAGACATTCCTGCTAAATGTATTGTTTGTAGTCCCCTTAACTGGGAAAAGCACTGGACCTGACAGAAGGGAGTTGTCTATGTACATATACACAGGCTGGTGTACCTGGCACTGGAACTATACTTCAGTAAGAAAGTTTTTCCAATGCCTGTATATGCACTAGGCCAGTTTGTCAGATAGTAGCATCTCCAAAGAAAGTTGCTGTTCTGAATTTGAAAGGAAATGCTTTCTGTTTAATGGAAATATCAATTTATGTTTTCATAGTTCTCTTTGGCTTAGTGCTAACTATCAGACAGGAATTTCTGGGCTTTGTTCCTTAATATGAAGTTTGCAAATAAGGATTAAGAGAAAATTAAAAGCTAATGTGCACATGAATTTCTCAGGGGATTATTCGGTGGTGTTTGTATTCTTTATAAGGTTTCTGTTTTAAGCATGTATCTTTGAAATGCACCTTATTTTTATTTTTTGTTCTTGTTTTGTTATAAGTATCCTTTTTATAGGACAACCGCTTATTCAGGTTAATCACAGTTGCAAGGATCCTACTACGTAGGAATCAAACTTACTGGATGATTGCATTTGCACAGCAGATGTAGTACTATCTTACGTAAGACTTACAAGTCTTATGAAGAGCAGCTGAGGGAACTGGTGTTGTTTAGTCGGGAAAAGAGGATGCTCTTCTCCAGAGGGAAGAGACCTTATTGCTCTCTACAACTACCTGAAAGCAACTAGTGGAGAGCTGGGGGTTGGCCTATTTTCTCTGGTAATTAGTGATGGGACTAGAGGGAATGGTATCAAGTTGCACCAGGGGGCGTTCAGGTTGGAAATTAGGAGAAAGTTCTCAGAAAGAGTGGTCAGGCATTGGAACAGGTTGCCCGGGGAGGTGGTAGAGTCACCCTCCCTGGGTGTGTTTAAGGAAAGGATGGACGTGGTGCTTAAAGATGTAGTTTAGTGGGTGATATCAGTGGTAGGGGGATGGTTAGACCAGGTGATCTTGGAGGTCTTTTCTAACCTTAACAATTCTATGATTCTACTGAATATGGTCATTAGTAGGGGAAAAAGAACCAAAACTGTAAGAGGTCTTACTGTGATGGCTTTTTCAGTGTAATCAGAAGTATCGTCATGGTTGTACCAGTTACTGGTGACTTTGCAAAGTGTATGATCTGTACTGGATAATGTACAAGTATTATCAGCCCTTCTTGCACAAGCTGTTAGCTGCATTCAAGTGATGGGGCTACCAGCTGTCCGAGGCTGATTAGGTCTCTCTCTTACCACCTCTCACCTTGCATGAGACTTCCAACAATGGCATGAAGAAAGTTTGGATCAATTTATGTACTTTTTATCTTGTGTGTCCCTGTTATCCTTTCATGGAAAGGCAGAAGGTTGTGGTGTGTTTGAATCCTAACTCTGGTATATCATTTAAGATCCCTTTGTGATGACAACTCTGAAAATTGTCGATTCACTGAATGAGATGAAAAGGAACAGACCTGTCCTAGGAATCAGAGCCTGGGAATTAAAATCTCCTTCATGTGCCATATGATGCTCAGTGTAATTTTTACTGATCCATAAAAAGTGAAACTATGCAAAAACTCTTCCCGCATGATTGTAATTATGTGCTTTTCTTCCCCCAAGACTCCCTCTTTAGTATTTTGTATTGCTGTTAAATGTTTTGAAAAGCCTCCTGAAAATTACGTGGAAGTGTCTTCCATTCACGCTATGGCTTCTGCGATGCTAGCTGTAAATCTGCTAGCTGGGGGTCAACTAAATTAGTGGAAAAGTTCAGTTCTGCTCTTCTATCTTTATCTCATTTGGGGGCAGAAAAAAAAAAAAAGGAAATACTTCTCTAACATTGGCAGCTTCTGCATCAATTGAAAATTGTTACTGGTTGCACTCATTTGTTGTCACAACAGTATTTTGTCCATATAGACATTGTGTCTCAAATGGGAAGAAAAACATTATCATTTGGCACAGGCCTTGAAGTGGTGCAAAGGAAGAAGAGGAAGAAATAGCTGCATATGACCTAGAGCTAGGTACAGGCATTATAGTTGGTCATCTGCACTTTTATTGAACTAACTCTTTTCAATATGTTTTAGTTCACTAGTTCTGATGAAGGTTCGTTTTGCAGATGATACTGCAAAGAGAAGCAGTTGCTTCCTTGTTTTTATACAGACTTTCTAGATGGGATATTTCCACCAAGAGTATCTTTCCTTAATTTTCCCTGCTATGGTACATCAATCATAAACATCCTGAAATAAAGCTCTCCAAAATCATTTGTATCATGGGACCAGTAACACTGCTATATAAAATTTTAAAGCTTAATGAAAGTATCAGTGTAGTCTAGTATAGCCAAAGCTAGAAAATACCTTCTCATCTATAGTTTTTTTTCTCTTCCAGTTTTCCTTTACAAGCTAGACTTCTTCAAGCTCTGGTTTTGCACTCAGCAAAAATGCCTGGAAACCTAAAATTCAGCAACCTTCTGTCCCCCCAGATATGACTAGCATAACTTTCTGCATGCTTTGACAGCAAGGGAACCAAATCTTATACTGTGGTGAGACATTAGTACCTAAGTGAGGAGAGCACCATGTGAAACCTTGCCTGGCCTGCTTTGTGCCTAGTTAGTGTGACTTGTTCACAAGCCTTGTCACTTGCACAGCTCCAGCTTACTGCACAAGGAAGTGATGGTATACGCTGGCAAACTGCGTGAGGCTCTAAAAGCAGAGTGAGTCCTGAAAAGCTCTATTAAGTGTCCAAGACACTCACTGTCTGCTGCTCCACTGGCACACCAAAAAATGCAGTTCAGGCACATTTATTTCTTCATTTATTTTAAAGCTAAGCTTTGCATGTGGGACAGAGCACATTTAAATTAATTATGTGGTTTTGAAAATACTCTGTCTGTCTAACACTATAGCTGTTTGGTAGGTCAAGCTTGGGCATTTTTCACCTTAGCAGTGACCCTGATAGTAAATTTATAAAACCATATCAAGGATGTTTAGTTTCCTGTGTCCAATAAATTTCTGTGCAGTGCCATTTGTAAATGGCAGCAATAGTGAAAGCCTGCAGGAGAAGCTTTTCTTGCCTGCCTGATGTGGTTTCTAATTCTTGGTCCTGCAGCTCTTTACAGACATCTATTGTGTTATGTTACTTTTAGTCTATGGGTGGCAGTCACTTTCTAAATTTCTTGCACGATGATTGCAGTCTTGCCTGCACTAGCCTTATCAAATTTGCTGTTAGTAACACACATCAACAGGCAATCGATAAAATCAGAGCTAATTACATAATGTGTTTTTTTCTTTTTTTTTTTTTTTTTTTTTTTTTTTTTTAAAAAAAAACAACTGTCTGCAGCACAAGCAGATGTTAAATGAAAGCTAATAAAGTGTGTCATCTTTAAATAAGGGTATGCCCTGTGATTTTAGACTGGACAAACTCTGAGCCACAAAAGGCAATTTCCACAGAGGTCTGCATGCTTCGAAATAATGAAATAATCATGCAAGCAATGCATACAGGAGCTAAACCTGAATAGTCATTTCAGATCTCTGCAAACACTTGGAGCTTGTTAGAAAATGAAAGAGATACCAGGCAAAGGCAGCAAGCAGTGCAGCTAGCAAACTAACAGACTACTTAATAGTAAAGATACACTATCAGAGTCCTGGCCATTTCTATAGGTTTTCATATGTCTTCACTGGAAGTCCAATGCTTGTCTAAATAGTGGCTCATTTGGTGCTGGGGTGGTGCTCATTTACGTGACTTTTATTCAAGAAGGGAGAATTTAAACTATAGGCTATTTCATACTGTGAAGGAGAGCACAGAAGATAGAAATAATGTAACAGCTGGCTATTATTTATTTATTTTACTTGTTCCACTAATAATCTCACACAATAACACATTATACTACTGCAAGTTATTTTTAGTTTTTTGATTCCTTTATATTTCTCAGCAATATTAGTGACAGGGAAATCTCTATGGTTTGAGACTGTATCCCTTTTACAACTAATAAGTAATTGTCCAATCTCTAAGCTGGCTGTTAGTGAGAAGAGAGCCAGTCCAAAATAGGAGGAGGGGAAAATCCTAAATTCCACCAAAATCAATAGAAATAATGGACTGGCTCTGCCTCACAAGTAACATTGTGAATTAGGTATTGCAAGGGCTGTGCACGTGCTTTGTCAGGAAAACTGTGTTTTTTCACAGGCTTAAAATTCTTCTTGGCACTTCAGTAAATAGACAGCACTAAAATTTAAATGTCATGAAACAGATCCCAAGTATCCTGCAGGTAGTCACTTTTAAAAAAAAAAATATATATATATACAGCTGAAACAGTTTTATTTACTATATATATTTTGGACTCCTGAGAGCTCACGTTTTTTAGCAATCTTTCCCTGAGTCCCTAAAGGCTGCAAATTTATTTTATTAAAAAAAAAAAAAAGAGAGAGAGGAAAAAAAAGGCAAAGCTAGGAATTTCAGGTAGTGATATATACAGGTGGCTTTTAATAAAATTTTATTAAATGTGATAAAAATGTTCAGAAAACAAAATAGCTGAGAGAAAATAACATTAAAAAAAATAATAGTTTTGAGCAATCACCTTAATGTTCATGAACAATGAATATTATCATCACATTAATAAGAAGAATATCATATTTGAATTGTTAAATCCTATTTTTTTTTCATGAATGTTTGTTTTCATTATTCAGCTACCTTTATTTCCTTCCCTCAGGAGGGGAGGTGGCTCCTTCACAGATATCATTCTGTTCTCCGTGCCTTTTGATAATGATCTAAAAGGTTATTGGAATAATTTGTCACTCCTGTGTGCCTGAAAGCTTGTCTCCCTCAACACTCTAGACCAGGTAAAGACTGGAATTATAACTAATGCATTTCAGAGGCCTCCAAATATTGTTTTAGACTTTGAAAATGCAAAATAATTAGACGAAGTTATGGTATGTCAGAACTTTCGTAGAATCATATAATCATAGAATGGTTTGGGTTGGAAGGGACCTTAAAGACCATCTAGTTCCAACCCCCCTGCCACAGGCAGGGACACTTCCAACTAGGTCAGGTTGTCCAGGATGTGTCCAACCTAGCCTCCAGTGATGTGACAACCACAGCTTCTGTGGGCAACCTCTTCCAGCGCCTGACCACCCTCTGAGTAAACAACTTCATCTTAATGTATTTAATCTAAATCTCCCCTCTCTTAAAACTTTCTGGGGCTAGGAAATGAGGAAAAAAAAAAATCAGAAGTTATTTTGAATGAGCTTTTTTTCTGCTATCAGTAGAGCATCCCTTCAAAAGCTATGCTAAATAGGAGTACCCTAAAATAAAAATGTAACTCAAAAGACTTTCAGTCAGCCTAGACAAATTTTGAATGGTATTTATGACTTAGTGGACTTCATCATCTATCTTGTCTATACGGTTCTTGCATCTGCTGGCATTCATTTATCATCAGAGCTCTTCAACCTTGTTACCATCAGACCATGCCTCACCACAAAGTGGCTTCTTTTCCCTCTTTATCTGGGTGGCAGAAAGTAAATGCTATAACAAGATATCAACAGTGGTCACAAGTGACTATTTAGGAGGAAACAAGAAACATCAGTGGTAATTTAGCATCTTCCTCTTATCTCTCTTCAGCACAGCCAACAGTCTGACTCCTCAATGGAAGATAGATTGAAGCATGAAAACTAAAACTAAATAAGTATATTTATTGGATTATTTTTTATCATAATATTTTAACTATAGAATGATACTGCTAAATAACCTAAAGGCACTATCACATTAACCTTTCTTTGCTGTTTCTCAGTTTATTGACTTTCATAAAAATCCAGGCATCACACAAAATAACTAATCAGATTCAGTGAGCAGGAGGGCTGTGAGACGGTATTTTAATCAGAAATGGTGAAGATTTCCAACATTTCTCTCTCTGTGTTAGGGGGTGACATTTTTAAATGCTCAAAGGGCATGCAGGTACTCAACTCCTGGTGAAACAATGTGTGAATGTGATGTTCAGCTCTGATTTCTGTTCTTTATCGTAATAATAATAAAAATACTTATTATTATCATTAGTTATTTCAGATCTGGATTTTTAATGCAGTAATAAGAAAATATGCCAGCCAGTGACACTCCGAAAAAAAATCCACTCAAGGAACTGCAACTACAGAGCTCAGCGCACACACCTTCCAGTAATTGTATTTTATTTAAGTAGAATATACAGACATCTTTTAAGATCCCCTTGTTATATGTGGCTAAATAAATGCAGCTTTTTAATTATATTCAGTATAATTTGGTAATTACTTGGTTTCAGAAATTGCCTGAACTTCTTTTTATACTCTTTTCATGCACATATGAATGATTTGAGTGCTGCAAGTGTGACTGTCTGCTGAAAGAGAGAATTTCAGAGTCCTGAGAAAGCTGAACAACTCTAAAAAGCAACATTGACATTTTCAGAATTATTTTGTCCAGAAGACACTTTCTGCTTGCTCATTAAGGAATCAGTATTAGGAGAAGGTTGATGGTCAGCTTCTTATTCTCTGGGAGGAATGTGCAGGTCTCGAAAAGATTTAGTTTTCTACCTGAGGAGAAATAAAACTCATTCATTTTATAAAGGCTAAACTTAATAGTCATGGTCACAAATTGTGAACTTAGTGTTTCAGGAAATGTATGTAGCAGAGGATGGACTTGATGTGCAGAGATCAGCCATGTCATTGAGAAGATAAGTTGCAGTGGTTGGATACTAGTTGAAATGTCAAAAAAAGTGGTAGGCATGATTATATTGTTTTAGATTATGAGCACAGACAAGCGTTCTTCCATACAGATGGACCTGATGACTTGAACAGTTGGCTACTTGATAGGCTTGGAAATAGAAGGCTATGAAAGCACTTAAGCCCATCTGAAAATTTCACTGTGGATGTTAGATCTGTAAGGTAAATCTGTGTTCTGATGTTAACTGAAATTGGGCTCCCTCCACTTGTTTCCTCCTTTTTCTAGTCTCTTCCAGTTAAACTTCTTTACTACTAGAAATTTCTAATCTGCAATAGAAGGGTATATATGAAATTTGAGTACTCTGATTTTTGTTTTGTGTCTGGGCATAATCCCAAATTTATCTATTTAGAACTATCATGTTTTTACTAGCTTTTGATAAATCACTTTTTTTTTTTTTCTTCCCATTCTGTATCCTGTGATCACAGTTCGCAAGAAAAAATTTTCTGTTCAAAATAATAGTGCACTGGGGAGAAGATTTAATGTCTTAGATTATCAGATCTCTGATCTCTGAATTTATCCAAATTAGGTCAAGGCATTAAATCCTAAGAGCAACTTTTCTTTTTTTTTTTTTCCCCCATTTTGAGCGTCTCTCCTGCTTATTGTAAACTAAGCCAGTAATAAGCCATATTCCTTCCATGTTCTCTTCCATATTTCCTACTGTTGTACTGTGCAAGTGATACAGTTTAGTTGCATCTCTGCCTCCACACTACATACTAGAATGCATGAATTAACTACTCAATACAGGATCTCAAAGACTGAAGTGTTTCAGGATGGCAGTATCACATGTTCAATTCATGCCAGTATGAACAACATATAACCCAATTAGAAAGAAGTGAACAGAAATTGAGTGAGATGATGGCTCACCGATTAGTGACAGGAGGTAGGGTGGGGATGGATGACAGCAGGTGAAACTTCACCTTGTTGTGGGGAACCTGCGGCTTGCTGGAGATTAGGTACAAGAAATAGCTCAGAGGGATTTCTTTCAAAACACAGCTGTTAGCTGACACTGGTTGACAATCCAAGGCAAAACACTCAGATATGAAGTGTTCTACCTTACTTATTGTACTGTAAAATGATTTGTCTGTCAAGTGCACACTTTGGCAGACAGACATGGCATAATAAACTTACCATAAAATATCCATGTATAGCAAATGCCTATAATGTCAGTTACAAAACTAGTTCAAAGTTGAAAAATATTTACAAAATTTTCGGCATGCCTATGTTAAAAAGCTTTTGATATATTAAAGAGATGAAAGTTTTGTTGTTGTTTAGTTTTCTTTTTGTGCTTGGCTAAATGCTTGGCTCAAATTTGCCTTTTTTTTTTGTGTGTGTGTGTTTGTGTGAATGTTACATACTTTTGTAGAACTGAAAGCTGGTCCAATTGCAACTGGATGAGCTAAGCAAACATATTGCAATGCAAAGCAATATATCCCCCCATCGCAAAGAAACTGCGTGGCATTTGATGGAGACTGATTAGCCTTAAATCCTATAAATACATATTCTGTAACACTGAAGTTTTGTGGAGTGAGCTCATAGAGAGACAGCTCTGTGCACTCTTGAGTGGGACATGTTTCATGAAATGGAACAATATCTTTTACCTGTAGGACTGTAAACTAAACGTTTTGAATTGTGGACATGTATGCAAGTATATATACTGTTTTCAAAACCATGACAGGGGAAGATTGTTGATTTTGCTTGAATTTTATTCTTAAAATTAGGCATCTGCTCAAAGGTTTTCTAATCAAAAGGAAAAGGCTGAATCCAGTCTATTGGTTTCAGAGCAGTATGAGAGGAATGAACTCCTGACCTTTATAGGGAGAGATAGCAATAATTCAACCATTTGATCTTTGATCAATTGTTGTATTAAAAAAGTGATATAAAAACTTTTAACACACAGTACTTGAATGCCTACATTCTTCTGTCTCCTTTTGTAATCATCTATCATTTCCACTACAAAATGAAACAATGATAAAGATATTTGATACATCAAACAACAGAAGCAGGTTATCTGAGGTCTACATAGCACTTGTAAAAAGATCAGTGTACTCCACATAAAAGATGCACTGAGATTCATGAGTTGGAAATTAAACTTCATGCTGATTTTAACAAAGATTTTAAGATAAAGCCAAAAAGCTGTCATCTATATCATTCAAATCAGTTACTTGAATATTCAAGGCTATTATTTATATAATGGATAAAATTCAAAATATATACAATTTCTTTAGGCATCTTTCTTTTTTATTTTGGCTAATCTATGCAACTACGCAGTTAGGAAATAGAGTATATTATTGTGATCTTGTGCAACAATGCACATTATAAGAACTTTGAATAGCTGTGACTTGTTTGTTCTGAAAGATACTATTCCAAAGGGGCTCTGATCAAAACTTTGTAAAACCTACTAGTATTTGATCACTGGGTTTGGTCTATTGTGACTTTATATGTTGAGATTCTGACTCAGAAATTCAAAGGCCAATTATGTTGGTTATATACGATTTCTACCACAAAGAATAAATTGGCCAGAGCAAAACTCAGATAAACTCTTGAGAAACATGTTTGATGGTACATATTCTGAATAAATAATTTATTCAACTCTAATTGCAGGCACTGAGGAATTATAAACCAGATTTTTCATGTTGAAATGCGTACATAGATATACTTTTAAGATGCAGAGATTTAAAAAACAAAAGGGAAAATGATGATTAAACTAATCTGACCTCTTGTGTAATGTGGGCTAAGGAATTTCAGTGGTTCTCACTTCAAATGCTAAATGATTGTGTTTTGTTTTATAAATGTGTTATGGTATGAGTTTCACTATCAGAAGCTGGAGGAAACTAAAAGGGAACTCTCCTGAGTTGCAACGCATATCAAATGACCTCCCTGACTACTATGTTTTGCTGAGGTTGACAGTGTCACAACAAATAGGGTTTGGACTCCATGTTGAAAAGGTGAAACAATAAAATTAGCAAACTGGTTTTGCAGAAATTCTAAAAGTGTTAACACAGTAAAACATATGAGTCAGCAGTGATTATCAGTGGGGTTTGTTTGTATTATGACATAAATGTTAACCAGAGAAGGCATAGTAGAATGGAAGCAGATTGCTAGTCAAATGAACTTGACTGTGATGGGCATCTGCAGACTTCTATGTTTCTATGCCAGATAGGATAGTCAACTTAATTGTCTTCAAAGCGAGTTGGGCATTCATTTCAGTTCTTTGTTGGCATACGTATTTCCCAACCTGCCAGGCAGCTCTGTTCTTCAGTCATGTACAACTGTTACTTGGGACAGTCTTGCTCCACTGAAGTGTTATTTTTTGAAGACAATGAATGAGGGGAATTTGTATTTCCATGTAGCTTCCTCTGCCACTGTACTGTGCCGTGTTGCCAGTATCACTTTCTCACTGTAGCAAATATGCTGTTTCTACTCACTTCAGATTCCCAGTATGATTGCACATACCGGCTTTATAAAGAAATGGCAAGAGGTAAATCAAAAAGCCAGTAAGGAACTATGATATGGCTCAGGATTTTTATTTCATTTCAATGTCTATATTTAATTTTTAAACAAAATTTTAAAGTTCTAGGAATTACATGTGTGCTTGGCTGCTTTTTCTTTATTATTATTATTATTATTTTTGTTGTTGTTCAAGGAACCCTTTTAAATGAGGCAGTGCTTGCAGATGCATTTCTTAATTAATTGTGAACACGTAGTGTGGTGACAGATGCAGAGGATGTTGCCTTTATCCTGATCACATTAAAATGAGTTGTGTTGAATATTCTATGATGCTTGGGGAAATTGCTTAATCCTATTACTTCTTGGAGAAGATTGAGTGCCTCCTAATGTGAAATACGAAACCTCACAGCCGCGCAGTGCAAATGCTGCCTCTGAGAGTGCAGCACAAAATGTATAGGATTTCTTCTAATGTGAGTCAACAATGATTTCTAGGCTTGTTTATCACATAAATGTTATCTGGCAAATTATTAGACAGTTGCTATGGAAACAAAGGCCTACTACTAGAAGGATTTGTTACCATAAGCAGTTAAGACAATGCTCAGACCTGCATTCCTGCTGCAAACAGTCAGCTCCTAAGGATGGAAGTGACAGATAACAAAACACACTGATAACAACAATACAGAAATATTTATCAGCTGGCCTTTTTTTTTTTTTTTTTTTTTTCTTTTTTAGCAAATATATAGATATATTATAAAGGTGTGAGAACACTAAAGGAAAATGCTTTTTATCTTATTTCATGTGGTTCAAAAAGAAAATATAGATGTTGGAATCTAATAGAGCACAGAGGGTAAGACATATGGAAGGCCTGGACAGGCTTATATTGCTCCTCTGTAGTGTTTCATGAAACAAAATGAAAAAGTATTCCATCTGGAGGAAATATTAATTGCTGATTTTTGAACTGGATAGAAAGAAAAGCAAGGTGTTTGGAACTGGTGTCTTCTTCTGATGAAAGGTATAATGGAAATATTTGCAAAAAAGAAAACAAGTCCTTCTTGTGGAAAAGATGATCTACAGCCAGATTGCTCTTGATTATATTCCTTTGTGGAGTGGCAGAAGTGATATCTCCACTTTCTGTATTCATCTAGTAAAGAAAGGCAAGCTGCCTCCAATTTCCACGTAGATTTCAGTGACCTTAGTGCTTGTAATATTCTAAGGGGTTTCATAATATTTTGTGTTTGATCCATCCTCTGAATAAGGCAGTTATCTGAACTTCTCTGCTGTCATTTTGGAAGACCTAGTCTTTAAATTTGTAGAAAAAACCTTGGAAGATGCGAAGGCTGTAAGTTAAATAATCAAAAGCTATAAATCCCCCAAAATAAAATGTCATTTTGTTTTTCCTGTCTCATAATTTTGAAACCAATAGCACATCTACTAGGCTGGGTTATTTTTATCTTCTTAGAGCCAGCAGTCCCATGATTCTCATGAATGTGATCAGTATTTTTGTGAATATGATACTAACATTTTTGTATGGCAGCTTCCAGCAGCATGGTTTTTGGACTGTGGAGCGTGAAGCAGCATGCCGCATTAAGTGCGGGTAGCAGTTACAGGCATATGAGAGGGAGAGTCCTGTGGCAGCAGCGTAACTGAAATGGGAAGTCAGATTCCAACAAAACAGACTGTAGTGGCAATTGACACCAGCTGAAGTGATTTCCCAATGCCGTAAACATATGGGAAAATGTGCAAGAAATATAGCCTGCTACACAGCTGGGCAGAGAGTCTGTCATCACCTGTGCAATATGCACAAAAAAGACAAAAAGGTGACATTCATTGTGTGATTTTTTTTTTTTTTTTTTCCTAGTAGCTATGGGCAGGAAGAGAACAGAATATGAACAGTCTATTGATCTAAAAGCAAACAGGATGGCTTTTTAAATTAGATGCTCATACACAGTCTAACACATTGCCACAAATTATGTTCTAGCAATAAAGGAAAAGCCAGAGGCACTGGAGGGTTAAAATACTAAAGCAGATGATTTATAGAGCTGAATTTCTATGTACCGAATGCATACGTTAAATGTGTGGTAAATGCAAAATGACACAACTTGTGCTAGAACCAGCAAAAACAGACAACGATATCCATCACTGGGTTAAATCCTATCAGACCTTTAGCAAGAGAACAAGTTTTTTTGGTGGGTTAGAAAGAGCTAAGGAAATTTTAATACTTCATTCAGGGAACACAAAAACTCTCAGCAGAATATTGAATTGAGTTTAAAAAAAAAAAAATAAATCTCAGTTTAGCCACATGGTTGATGCCCTAGGACAGATTCCCCCAGTCCAAAGAAGCAGAAAAAGAATTGCGTAGACCTGTTGCTTTGGAAACTGCTGAGCAAAGAGAAGAAACAACAGGATGGATGTATTAGTTTTTCTTTCATTTCAGGAGAAAAATGAGGAATTAAATACATTAAAAGGAAAGGGGCGGGGGGGGGGGGGGGGAAGAACGCTCTGCATCACATATAAAAGACGACATTTCTGGCATTTCTGGAAATGTGATTGATGCCAAATATATCTGTATATACATTTATATATATGCATAGTTATATTTTATAATGAACGTAACAGCAGGGTTCTGGCAGCTCTTTTTAGCAAACTGAACTAGTCTTTGTGTGTGTTCAGCACCTCCTTTGGGGAGACAGTTTCCTCCTGCTGCTGTCTGGATCATGTTCAACACCTGAGGTGTAACACATTTTTGAAGGTATAGAGGGCTTTAGGTTTACACAGATGAATTTTTTATCTGGGGAAAAACAGAAGAATATACACCCAAAGGCAATGAGACATTTTGGGAAGGATGAGAATTTTGGCTTCAGCTAACTACATGTAGATATGCAAATTGTGTATGATAGAAGTAAGATTCATGAGACAGAAATTAATCTAGCAGCATGTACAGGTAGATCTTAACTAACACACTTGTCCCAGTAGTCAATGGAAAATATACAGAGTCCTTATTTTGAGAGATTTTAAGGGAATTTGGGCCATATCTTATAGGCTTTGAGATGAGATGGCACAGTGATAGCTCAGTGAATGAAATTCATGACCTCGAACATGCTGAGATGAGGTCTTCAAAATTAACCAATGGAAATACCAGCTTAATTTCTGAAATTCTATTTATTATTATTATTATTATTTTATTTTATTTTTTTCTCTGAAACTAAGGCATGTGTTTGCTGCCTTCAGTTAGGTGCAGTGTAAAACTGGAATATCATAGTTTCCAAAGGCATCCCACAGAGATTACAGGCTTGTCCTTTCATTTCAACATGGAGTCAGTGATGGTTCTGTGACAGTAAAGGCAGCAGGGGACTGAAACAGGGAGTCTGGGGTTAAATTCTCTTCGCAGTCAGAGAAAATCAACTCTATATTACCTGCTGTTAGAAAATTATCTATGCCATCCCCTTACACATCCCAAGAGCTCATTCTTATTCATTCCTCTTGAAACTGGACATCAGATTTAAAAGAATCCAAGGAGGAATTTTCAAGGAGAGAAAGCAAGCGTGAGCTTGACTTAATGTCTGGGAGTAAGGACTTAATGTCTGGGAGTAAGGAACCTTGGGGGAAAAAAAAAAGAGAAGTGCCTAGAAAGATGGTCCATTTAGCAAGGATGATGGTGACTACATATATTCAAGAACAGATTTTTGAATGCCCAGAGATTTGCAAGGAAATGTAAAAACCTGCAGCCTTTCATATGCCTAAACAGGCTTTGTGCATGCGCAATGCAAATTTAGGATTTAGGCACACAGTTTCTGCCAATTTTGTATCTGTAGTGTGCCAGTACCAGTTTGGATCTTGCCCTTTGTGCAAAATACAGCTGCTTAAACAATTAAAATTGGGAACACACTGTGGAAAGAATAATGTCCGTGACTCAGGGAGTGTCTCAGTGGAGTTTTGAGAAACCTCTGTCAGTATGATGCAACATGTTAATTTCATCTCTTTGTATTCAACGTTGTACCAACTATTAAGCAATTAGATTAGGATAAAGTTAGGTCAAAAAGGAAAGAATAATTTTCAGTATAAATATTCTTGATTTTTTTTTTTGTCAGCTTTCTCAGCCTCTAAAACTTGGATGCCCTTCATAGAATCAGCTACCTTCTGGTAAGCTCTCACATGTACTCAATTTTAGAAGCTCTTTTCTTATAATATACACATATGTATATTATAAAATTCCTTATACTTGCAAAGATATATATGTAGCTGTTTTTAATGATGTAAGCAATACTCCAGTTCATTTTTAGGTACATTTTAAGGTATGATATTGATGAACCAGTACTGGTTTAGGAGGAAACTGCGAAACTGGAACTAATTTAATGTCAGCAGTAGTTTAACATTAGAAATGGGTGACTTATGTTTCCCAGCCTCACTCAATTTTTAAAAACATTTAATTCTGCTTGAGAATTCATATGTGTGTGTGTGTATATATATATTATAATATATATTATATATAATACATATAATATATATATTAATTTCAAGTGATGTGAAACTTCTTCCTATTGTGTGTTTTTTTTTTTTTTTTTTTTTTTTTTTTTTTTTTTTGTGCAAACAACAGAATAGACCCAGGGAAGGTAGGTCTTCCCACTGGATCTTTTCACATAAAACTGTATTATGTGTGTATGAGTATGTATGTATATCATATCACATCAAATCTATTATATGATCAGTAAAGACCATATGTGATTTTTGCATGCATGCATATTTGACTATTAGGAGTAAATATAGCCAAAAGTATTTCAGAAAGCAACTTAGAAAGTTCAGAGCACATCTCTTTTTGGACTATAATTGCCATTAAAGCAATTCTCCTTCATAATTACAATGTGTTTCAGCATGCATTTCTCAGTCCAATTTTGTATTAACAAAACAGATGAAAAATTACATCTCCTTCATTTCCTTCCTAAAATCAGGGTTTCATATTCCCCTGTATAATCACTAACAGCATTACAATATTATCTTGAGCAAGGCAGAGAAGTATGAAAAGAAGGAAAAAAAAAAAAAAAAAAAAGGCTTTCCTTCTCTGCCCACAGGCCAGTAACTTCATTGAGTCTAGTGTGGAAGACATGGAGCTCAGAGTATAGGGTTTCAGGGAAGAAAAATGATTTTACATATTTCCTTTTGTGTAGTCAATTTTAATTCATGGATAGCCACCAGTGATTGTATTCTGTTCATGACTTCAATCTTTAAATTCTTTTTATTTCTTTGTAAAAAAAATAGTTTATGTGCAAAAGGAAATATCCTTTGAACCAAGCAATTGTCAGTAAGCATGTTGCTTATGGAAAAACTTTTTTTTTTTTGGGTAATTTTTAAGTCTGTATTTATTTTCTTTAGAGAACAATGAAAACCTAGCAACACCGTACTACTTATTTTTCTCCCTTTCCGTGCTTTTTCCTCATCGACTAATTTTCTTTCCTCCACCTTACATCCTAACAGTAAGTTGAAATGCATTCAATTTTGTGAGTGAGCGTTATTTGTACAGATCGGCTTTGAATCTTTTGGAGTGGAACTATGGCAGGTAATTCTGGCAAATTTCATTTTCTTTTGTTCTTGTCACTCAATTGTTCAAAATTAGGAAATGGAGCTCAAAGATGGACAGTTGCTTACCTGGATAGAATCCTTATTGTTTTATTACAACTCAATCTATTGATAAGACTGGAGGTCATTAAGGAAGAAATTTCCTCTTTACTATAACCTTTGACATCCAGGAGAGAAGAGGAGACAGAGAAAGCTGAGACTCCCATGGGGCTGTGAAAGAGTCAGTTCAAATCTTCAGTTCCTGATGGTATGAGAGGAAGAGGTTAATTGAGTACAGAGAAAAGGCATGCATCCAGAAATGAGCTGTGACCTATTTGTGTTCTGAGAGGACTTTCAATGAGCTGTAGGTGTCTGTTTGGAAGCTGACAGCATTAGAAGGTGAAGTGAAAATCTTGCTGGAAAAAGAAGCATTTTTGTGTTATGGTCAGGTACTGATTGTTTGCTTTGAAGATCCTTCATTAGTGAAGGAGACTCATGAATAAAATAGGGCCTTGCTTTCCTGAGAATGGAGCCCCACTTGCCAAAGGTGTTGCTTGTAATGCATGTTTCAAACTACCATTTAAATAACTAGCAAATCGCAGAAGGCCATAGTCTGGCATCTCGCTTGTCCAACGAGAGAATCACGATTTAGCTTGGTTTCCCAAGGGCAGAAGACTTCCGTGACCATGTTTTGTAAATGTGTATATATATATGGAGCTATACACACACTTTATTTGTTCTTTCTGTTCTTCAATGTCTTTAATCTATTGGCTAATTTCAACCAAATTTCACAGATTCACAAAATACTGTATTTCTAGGAGTTTTATTTAAAAAAAAAAAAAAAAAAAAAGCAGACAGAAAGAGGAGAACCTACTACTCAACTGAAAGAAGTTTCTCATCCGAATTCTGTGCTAATTATACAGAATGAAATCCACACAAGGGATAGCCACCGAGACACAAATTATTAAGAACTCTGCTTCCATTAATTGTATGGTTCATGAAACTAATCCTAGTAGGTAGAAATTAGCAGGTTCTTGAGCAAACTTGAGTCTAAATAACCCTAACACTGGTGGGGAAACAAAAAAATAAAAAATGGGGGTGGGGGGAAGTGTGAGTGGGCAAGACAACGCATTTCATGTCTCAGCAGCAAAGAGTGCTGTACTATTTTTGTCAGCTCTTGCATGATGATTAGGTTTCTTAAATGTTATGGTTTACCATTAAAATAAAATATAAAATGTATGCTTGTAGACATTAAGATGCTGAGCCATTTTTTCCCCACCTGCTTTTGCTTAAATCTGATTTACCTCAAAATATAATTATTGCGATCACAGATTTGCACACTTAACCACTTAAGGATAATGTTAAAATAGCTTAGATGATTGTATGTCAGGCTTACCTACTTACTCAGCTAAGTTTTACTCAGTTTAATTCTGCATATTAAATTTTGGAGATAAAATTAGATCTTGGCATGCATGAAGATCTGTGCCTTTGTGCAGACTACAGTAAAGGTCACTACCATTAAAACATAACAAACAGAAATCTTAGTAAATAAATTGGCTACATCAGACTTGCTTCAACTAGATCTAGAATATAGATTCTGTAAACATAAAATGAGAGGAAAACAATATGGAATGGCTTAAGTAAAAAAAAAAAAAAAAAAAAATACTCCAGAAATCAGAGGGTGTTGTTCAGATTTTTGTTCTAGCCTATTTTTTTAATTGTTGTTTTAAACCAGTATGCAGTTATACCTTCTTTGTATAATGAACAGATGAAAACATTTCGTATAATAGAAATGAGGACTTTTATGCTGTTACCTTCTTGTAACATGGCAGTAAGAAATTTGCAACTAAATTTGAGCTAAAATTCAACCTACATCACTTCTTACTGTGTGCCTGTATCAGGGTAAATCTTTACCTTCATTGGTGGTAGAAAGAGCAGTATAGTTGAGGAGATTTATCTTTGTCTTTCTGGTCCAGGCTTCTGGAGCCAGACCAGCAGTGATAAACACCTAATGAGGTAGGCTTTGTCACTACTTTGCAGCAGCAGCATGTGCCCAGTAATGAATGCATCCTCTGATCTACAGAACATGCACTATAGAGCTCAAATTGCAATCACGTGGTCTGGCACAGAGATGTGCCAGTCCATGGATACTCAGGCAGCTCTCCAAGCACTCTTTGTAGCCATTGTACTAGGCTTTTTTTCCTTGTTTGTATATTTGTTGGTGCAGTGTAGGAAGGAGGGGGGAGGGGAATGACCTATGTAACTTGTCTTTCCTAGCTCATCTGTGATCACCTGGGGTGTGATAATTATTTCTGGTGTTACTTTCTATGAAGATGATGATCTGATTTCAAAGCGCTTCTGTTCATTAAAAAACACTAAATCCTTTAAATCTCTTCACTGAAGTTTTTATATGTTGTTGCTTGGTCCTTTCTTATTTTGCTTCTTGCCCTATTAATTTTTATATTTGAAATAAAGCAGCACACCACAAGTTTAGAGTCAGAGTTCCCCTTTCCCGCAGTACAACAAATCTGTCTTCCTATACACCAGATGGAGATAACATTGGCTGCTGGAGGCTTGACCATCATCTCAACAATGCATAGATAACTGCGGAAGCCAGTGTGACAGTAAATTAACAGGATGGTAATACTTGAAGAAGTTGCCTTTGAAAGGAATGTGTGGTAATTGACTTTGTGTTGGCAAGAAGTATGGGCACTCCATCCTACTATAGCTTCTGTGACACCTTGAGATCCTTATCTTTTCTGAAATTAGTGTCACAAGCTAGCTTTTTTTTTTTTTTAATTTAAAAAACAGAATGGAACACCTGTTTAAGGGAGGCTTGACTTTTTTAACCATCTCCACTGACTTACAGTGCATGCCCATACCCAAAGATCATGTGTTATTGATTATGTGCATGTTAAATAACTCCTGTTTGTCTCAGTCCTTCCCCTGTGTTGAGCATGGAAGCAGTTTTTGGTTGATAGAATAGATTTATATGGTAATTAAAAATGTTATAAGTGTACTCTCATTTCCTATTTCTTAGCTTTCTCACGTCTAGTAACAAAAGGCATGTCTGAAACAGGCAAAGGGCAAGGAAGTTTTTGTTTTTTACTGTGAAAGATGAAACTGGGAGAGCTCGTATGGAACACAGCTGTTGACCTGTCCAGCACAGAAAGGTCAGATCTGTGCAGAAGAAGGCTCTGCTAGTAAACAGAGCCAAATACTAAGTCTGGACTTTCAAGAGAGAAGTACCTCTGACATTTTTTTTTTTTTTCCTGGCAGGATTTTCAGCAGACAGGGGAAAAAAAAAATAAAAATTACCTGGCAAACCACAATGTATACACCTATTGTTATAAATTAGACCACACAATTTACTGGTCTATTGAAATTATTTTATTAATCAAGTAAGCAGACACAAGCAAAACAGCGCTGGGCGGCTGGGGAGTCTCTGCTCCACCACGGCACGCAACTTCCCCTTTCCAGTGTCGCTGTTTTATAGCATTGAAGTTCCGGCTTGTCGAAACTTGTCGAGACCTGTCGAGACCTGTCGACTTGTCGACTTGTCGAGACCTGTCCTGAGATTGCGCAGTCTGTTGTTGGGGGTCGTTGTTCTTCCTCCGGTGATCATGCGTTGTGCTTGTGTTCAGGTGGGGACAAAACAGGATGTCTTGCTTTGTCCCCATGTTACAATGCCGTGAGTTGTGAAACCTTATCTCCTCAGTAGATTCTTTAAATTCTCAAGGACAATGAACAAACCCCTACTAATTTATCACACCTATGTCACTTGATTTAGACTTTTATTTTTCTTCACTTCAGCAAATCCTCCCTTGCTGATGCCTCAGGGACTGTGTAAGGTAGCAGCTATCCCAGAGGTAGCAGAGCTAGCCTGTTTGCTTGTTTAGCATGTATCTTAATACTTGATTTTTCAAGCTTGCAGCCAGGAGTCTTTGGCTTATCTACAGCAGGACAGCGCAGGCAGGGACAGTTCACAATGCTCTATTCTGCAACTCTGCTTTCCAGCCATCACCTGTGGGAGTGGGGGAGTCATTCCCTTTCTCATTCATTGCTCTAACGAAGCAAAGCTGTTCACAAGGAGGCAGTGTTTGGTGTCCCCTCCAGAATGAGACTGAAGTCAGCAGTTTGTGTCAGATATGCTGTGAATGGCTCTTGCATGGATATTCAAGTATGCTGTCTATATAGCCAACATCAGCATTTTCTCTGGCCACATCCATACTGTGGATGTGTTTATTGTTTGTTGCTGTCACTGTGCTAGGGTTTGTTGGGCTCTGGATGTAACTATTCAGTTAGGCATAGGAGAGTTTCCAGTCTCATTACAGTCAAAATAAGCAATTCAAACAGTCAACATAGTTCCTTCTGACAGAAGTAGGTCATAGAGGTATCTTCTGGGCAGCTCAGCCAGTCATTCTAGTGTGGCTGGAGACTCCCACTCCTCTCCTCCTCCCCCACAAATGGGAAAAAGGAGGACAAGCAGGAGGTGGGAGAGCATCATGGGCACTATGCTGGGAAGAGTGCTCAAGTTTACATCCTCAGGTGCAAGATATTCATTATCTTGTTGGTTCTTTTAATGTGTTTCCAACCCTTCTGTGTTTTTCTTTATCTCACTGAGAATAGATTTTGAATGCTGCTGTTGTGTCCCCATATCCCAATAGGTTTCAGAGTACTTAGCTTGTCAGTGAATAACATACACAACTGCTTGATGATAATGTTAGTAACAAAGTATATAAGGACATATTAGCAGATGACTATTTCATAGCCATTGCTCAATTAATGAGTATGAAAAATGTGGTTAAAGAATTGTGCCATTCATTCACTCCTGATGGGGATCCAATTATTCTTTTATTTCCTGCTGTTCTTTATTTGCATGTTCAAGATTAACAATATTCTCAGAAGGACAGCTTTAGAAAGCATTTTGTAACCCTGGCTACAATGGTTCCTCTTCCCCTACAGTGATGGTAATCTGATTTTAGAAAACCTTACTGAACTTCAAAGCTCATCATGTGAAACATAGTGTGACGTTAAAAAACAGTATAACTGGAGCCAGAAAGAAATGTGTGATTCTCAAAATAGTGGCATCCCTTCGTCATGTAGTACAGCTTTCAGAAACAAACAAGCAAAATGTTGTAGGTGAATATATATTTTTATGTATCTATCTATCTAAGTCAGAGAATTAGATATTATGTTGATAGGAATATTTAGAAGATTGACAAATTAGGCCATTTTTCAACTTCAAAACTAAATGTCACTAAATTCATTCTTTATCAACAAATTTTGCTCTTCTGTTTTTCTGTCTGCAATTCCTTGGCTTTACCCCTTTGATGGTCAGGTTGTTCACATACTGTTTATTGTATATTGGGTTTGGCATAATACTTGCACGTTGTTGTTGGTTACATTATTTTAGTATGCTTATATTTGGGTTCAGTGCAAGCTAATAACAATTATTTCCTAAGGCACTTATAAATTCTAGGTATCATAGGTATCTGTTTTGCCTTTCTTCAGCATTGTTTATAAAACATAAATCAATACTGTGGTGCTATCATCTGGGAGCCCTATAACTTCATCTGCCTCTGGTTCTTGTCCTTCTTTTACCTTATCTTGTGTCCAGCTGAACATTTTGTACCAGCTGTATGGAGGCGGAAGAACAGATCTGATGGCTTTTTTCTTTTTTTTGGAGAAGGATGTGTGTGGGAAAAGCACAATATAATGCACCACAAAGCAATCTGTACCTTGCCCAAGAGAAAACATAACTTGATGAAATGTCTCAGTACAAAAGAATATACCCTTGGATTTGACATAAATGATCAGTGGTCATGTGTTTGTAATATAGTAGTGACTTAGTTTATTTTAGGGTTAGTTCTCTTTAATGTTATTATAAATTACCTGTATGTAGGATTCAAATGTCTAAGTAAGTTTTCAGATAATACTCAGGTAGGAGGAGCTGTTGACTCCCTTGAGGGTGGAGTGGCCTTGCAGTGAGATCTTAAACTAGAGGTATGGGTGATCACCAAGAAATTTAACAAGAGCGAGTGTCGGGTTCTGCCCTGGCCAAAGGCTGGAGAACAGCCCCTGCAGAAAGGCATCGGGGTTTTTGGTTGACGGCAAGATGAACATGGGTCAACAGTGTGCCCTGACAGCCAAAAGGGCCAACTGTATTCTCGAGTGCATCAGAGACAGCATAGCCAACCAGTCCAGTGAAGTGACTCAGCTCTGCACTGGTGTGGTTTCACCTAAAATACTGTGTGCAGTTCTGGGTGCTACAGTATCAGAATGGCATAAAAGAAAAAGTGTGTCCAAAAGAAGGATATAAAGATTGTGAAAGGTCTGGAGGGGAAGATGTATGAGGAGCGGCTGAAGTGACTTGGTTTGTTTAGCCTGGAGAAGAGCAGACTGAGAGGAGGCCTCGTGGCCTACAGATTCCTTGGGAGGGGAGGGGAAGGACCCGATCTCTGCTCTCTGGTGACCAGCCAAAGGAATGACGTGAATCTGCATCAGATGTTTGGATTGGATATCAGGGGAAGGTTCATTGAGAGGGTGGTTAGGCACCAAAACAGTCTCCCCTGGGCAGTGGTCATGGCACTGAGCCTGCCAGAGTTCAAGAAGCATTTGGACAATGCTCTCAGACATAGGCTTTAATTTTTACATACTCGTGTGCCAAGTCAGGAGTTGGACTTGAAGATTCTTGTGTGACCCTTCCAACTTGTGATATTCTAGGATTCTATGATTCAATGTTTTCCATTTTTTGTCATAAGTATTTCACAAAACCAATGACCAAGTGGTCATTTTTAGGAAGGGCTTGAAGGAAGGACAGAAGTGACCCTAAGCTTATGTAAAGTTGTCTCTGGGGAAGACACATGGGCAAGAACTGAAGTCATTTTGGAACAGGGAGAAAATTTAATGATGAAGATTGTATTGCTCTTGAGTATGTTCTTAATGAGAAATGACTAAAACAAATGGACTTCTGGCTAAATTCAGAGTCATTAGAAGATGAAAGGGGAAGGAGGGATGCAAAGTAAATGAGCCATTTGCAGGTTGCCTTATCAGCAACCTGCTGTATTGTAGCAACTGTATTGCTACCTTAACTTCCTCAACCACTGTAATAGGGATATGCAAAAAGAGTTCAATGTGTGTGAAATGCTAGCTTTTACAGCTCTAAAGGAATTTAAGTGCTTTATTCTTCTTATCCAACCCTGGCTGCCATAGCCAGAAGGAAGCATACTGTCGTGGTTTAACCCGGCTGGCAGCTAAACACCACGCAGCCGTTCGCTCACCCTCCCCCCTCCCTCTCTGGGACGGGGGAGAGAAATGGAAAGTGAAGCCCGTGAGTTGAGATAAAGACAGTTTAATAAGACAGGAAAATAATAATAATAATAATAATAATACAATGATGATAATAGTACTACTACTAATAATATGTACAAACAAGTGATGCACAATGCAATTGCTCACCACCTGCTGACCGATGCCCAGCTTAACCCCGAGCAGTCCGGCCCCCTTCCCCCGGCTAGCCACCCCTATTTATTGTTTAGCATGACATCAGATGGTATGGAATACCCCTTTGGCTAGTTTGGGTCACCTGTCCTGGGTCTGTCCCCTCCCAGCTCTTACTGCACCCCCAGCCTGCCTGTTGGCAGGGCAGAGCGAAAGGCTGAGGTGTCCTTGGCTTGGTATAAGCACTGCTCTGCAACAATTAAAACATCGGGGTGTTATCAGCACTCTTCTCATCCTAAGCCAAAACACAGCATTCCACCAGCTACTAGGAAGAAAATTAATTCTGTTCTAACTGAAACCAGGACACATACATGAATCCATTTGGGGTTGAAAAAGCCCTGAGTGCAGCACAGTAAAAGCTGTTGCACTTTTCAGTCAGCTTTCAGAGGGTGGTGTAGCTTGGGCAGCCTCCCTGGGGGAACTGCTTGTTACCAGGTGGTGAGCACAGCCTGTGCCCAAAAGAGAAATTGCTTCCGAAGCCCTAAATCTGCAGAACTATCTGTATCTTCTGCATGCCATTCAGCTGCAGTAGTTTCAAACTGATGGCTATCTAAACTCCAGCATACTGCTCTATCACTCCTCCTTCTCCAAGGAAATTGGAGAGAAAATGATGAAAAAAGGCTCAACGGTTGAGATACAGACAGGATGATCACTCACCAATTCCAGCAATTGCAAAACAAACTCAACAGAAGGGAGATTAATGTAATTCATTGCCTATTGATAACGGAGTAGAACACGGAGAATCTCAAAGCAAACTAAAAATCCTGCTCCCCCATCCACCTTCTTCTGTTTCCTCCCCCTGAGTGGCACAGGAGAATGGGGAACTGGGGCTGCGGTCAGTCCCTGACACTTCGTCATCTCCACTGCTCCTTCACGGTCACTCTCTTCCCCTGCCCCATGTGGGGTCCCTCCCACAGGATGCCGTCCTTCCCAAACTGATCCTGCGGGGGCTTCCCACAAGCAGCAGCTCTTCAAGACCTGCTCCCACATGGCTCCATACCATGTCCATACCCACATGGTCCATTCCCCAGGAGCAAACTGCTCCAGCATGGGTCCGCCATGGGTGGCAGCTCCCCCCAGACCCCCTGCTCCAGTGTGGGCTCCTCTCCATGGGCTGCAGCTCCGGCCCGGGGCCTGCTCCTGTGGGGACTCTCCATGGGCTGCAGCCTCCTCCAGGCCACATCCACCTGCTCCATCGTGGGCTCCTCCACGGGCTGCAGTGTAGAGATCTGTTCTCTATGGGAGCCATGGGCTGCAGGGGGACAGCCTGCTCCACCTCTACACGGGCCTTTGGGCAGGCGTGTGGGCTTCTCCATGAGCCACAGGGGAACTGCTGCTGTGTGCCTGGAGCACCTCCTGCCCTCCTTCTGCACTGTCCTTGGGGTGTGCAGGACTGTTTCTCAGCTGCTGTTGTGCAGCAGTTCTCCCCTCGCTCCCCCCTTTATTAAATCTGCTCTCCCAGAGGCCCATCCAACATCATTCAGTGGCTCGGCTCTGGCCAGCAGTGGGTCCCTTTTGGATCCTGCTGGAGCACCTCCTGCCCTCCTGCTGCACTGACCTTGGGGTCTGCAGGGCTGATTCTCACTCCTATCTCCCAGCTGCTGTTGTGCAGCAGTTTTTTCCTGTTTTAAAATCTGCTCTCCCAGAGGCCCCAACCAACTTTGCTCATTGTCTCAGTTCTGGCCAGGACCAGGTGCCTTTTGGATCCAGATGGAGCTGGCTCTGATCTGACATGGGGCAGCTGCTGGGCTCTGCTCACAGAGGTGACCCCTGCAGCCCCCCGCTACCAACACCTATTCATGTAAGCCCAGTACTTCATTGCACGTAATTCTTCAGGTATTCAGTTTACTTTGAAGCTGGGGCTCACGTATATAGGTAGTACTGTAAACTATGGGAAGGAAGTCAGGCAACTGACTAATTGTGCGTGCGTGCAAGGGGAATGTCTATATCCTCCAGGCTTAAAAAAAAAAAAAAATAACTTTAGTATATCTTTGTAATTTTATAGCACACGCATACATGTACATATTTATGATGGTATTATGCACTTCACTTGAAAAAAATATTTATAATTTCTGTACAAAAAAGTGTTTTAAAGATTTTTTCTTTCTAAAATTATTTTGAGGATTTTAAATGATCATAAAAACAATTGCTTTTGGACACTTGCTCTTGATATTCCAAAATACACCTCTAAAAGTTAACATAGTACAGTGTTATCCCCAGATGCTCTTCTCTACTCTAAAGGAAGAAAAGGAATAGATAAATGAGTTATATTTTAATAAAGTCATCTGTTGAAGCAGGTCTTAAGGGGGTAGTTCTAAAGAATAGAAAAGTGTATTTTGCTAAATGATTATTTCTGTCATTTTAATAGTAGGGGAAAATTAAAATGCAGGCAGTCATGATTGGGAAGAACGGTATTACTCTTGACTGTGCAAGAGCATGAAGGATCTGTTCAAGTGGAAAAGATAAAAGATTATTGAATATGGGACAAATAGGTTTGGGGCAACATGATTACAGCTATATTGAATAATGGGATGGAGGGTGAATGATGTAATTTCTAAATTGTTTCTTTAAACAAGGTCTCTTAGTCAAAAGGAGCAATACTGCTTAGGAGATGTTGAAGATGAAAGTGGAGATGAAATTTATGAAAATTAGGTCATGGAATAGTCACATGAAGAGAACAAGCTACAATTCTAATAGGGTTGAAAATGAGTGTTTTTTTTTTTTTTTTTTTTTTCCTCATTCTTTAGATTACTTTCTAACAATCTTTTTAAAATGATAGGAGGTTTACTTTCTTTATTCTCCCCCCTATTTTTTTTTTTTTTTATTTTTCTCAGAAAAGTCTTTGCTACCTGTTTGTGGACCTCTTCATATACATGGCTTACATACTGATTTATGAAATGATAGGTTTAGTTTTAATGATTTAGCACTTTAAGGCACCCACTTATTATCCTAGACTTTTTTTTTAGAGGTTACCATTTATGCAGAAAGAATGACAGAGCAAGATATGAACTGCTGCCTCAGCTGCTCTGCATCACAGCCTGGAGTATTAATGTGAGTGAGTACTGAAAGTGATGAAATAAAGATACTCTAGGAATCACATGCAAAATCTTTCTTTTATAAATCAAGAAACTGGAAAATGCTCTTAGAAAATAAAATATTCTTTTATTCTGTTTAAATTCTTATTTATATTCTTCAATGAAAGAAAAAAAGTATTATTATTTTTTTTTTTAAATAAAACTAAACGATTTCTTTGAATCAAATTTAACTTACTGTGTCTGTAGTCTTTCAGGCAGGATCTCTGACACTGAAACCCTCCCGGTACAAATATGTGATTGACTTCAGATATCACATTTATGCCTTTGACTTCAGTGCATGGGTCATCTACTTTAGAGAGAAGCAAATTTATGTAGCAGGGCTTATGGCCCTGATGTGCATAATTTGCTTGGAATTAATTTCTTTCATATACTCAAATATTCTAGTGGAAGAGCGTAACCTATTCATTCTAAAACTTTTTTTTCCCCCAATAACCGTTTGTTATATTGTCAGAGCTTCTGAAATATTTTGTGATGTTTTTAAGTTGGTGTTTATTATTTTGTAAAATATTTTGAGTGTTAGTTTCACAGTGTGTCCATCTGGGCTTAATAATTGTTGGGTAAATGAAGAAAAAACCCTCATTAATGTTGTTATAATTACTGTTTAGTATTAACTACTATTTGTCACCTGCTCAGGCAGTGCTGTAGGATTTTGGACTTAGGACAGAATTAATAGCAATACAAAGGTTTTAATCATAGCAATTGTATTTTAAAGGAACTGAGAAGTCTAAAGATGCACCCCCCCCTCCCCCCCCAATATATATATAGTTGGTGATAATCTACCATCCCCTTTTTAATAGCACAAACATGTCATATGTCTATTCATTCCTTCCTTCATGCACTCAGCTTTTTGTGGAAGAAGTAGGAAAGACAGAATGCTGTGGATCTGTTCCCCTCCACCCTACCAATGTTCATGGGAGCTTTTTTACCCACTCATGTTTACAACTTTCAGTGGTCTGTAAAGTAAATCTCCTATGGCAAAGGGAACTCCATGTTTTCTTATACCTGTGTTATGTTGAATGGTTTCCCTGAACTACAGACTCAGTTGTACAGAGTCCAGGTACAAGAGGCTGGTCTCTGGGTTATTTGGCTTAACACCAAATGATGGAAAAATAAGTTTTATTGTTCTTTCAAATCTCAAGCTTTTTTGATGAAATAATGGTAAAACCACTTTAATGAATATATATAGGAGCTCAAATGAAAACTGCTGAACACTGCTGTCTGTATTCCATATCTCCTGTATTTTTGCAATATGTGAAATTACTTTATAGTTGTATGTTAGTATTAATTTTAATTCACTTCTAGACTTCTGCTTTTGATTAAAGATTGATCCTTTGTCACTCACAAGCAATAAATCTGGATAATGTTGTGAGAAGAAGTCATGTACAAGTCCTTAGCTGCTGTAAATGTACCTCAGTTTTTTGAGGTTGTGCTTATTTAATGCTACATGAGCATTTGTCCTGCTATATTTATTATATCATGAGTATTTTGTTCTAAGTAAAAGCAGACCTCTGTTCATCTTCAGGAGAATGTTATAGGCTCTGAGTTGCTATAAACAGCTGTAACACCTCTGGCCTTGGCAGCTGTCTGCTGAAATTATGATTTTATATTAGGAACATGCCCTTACCTCCAATTTTAATGGTGGTGGACAGTACATTTCCATCTGTTATTTCCATTGCACCTTTTTTATAATCTTATGCTGAAGTACATCTAGATTTATGCTTGTTACCCAGCTGTAATTCTGGGATAATGCTTTTCTGGGGCTAAAAAGGGATCTGAAGAGCTTCTGGTGTGGTGCCAGCATCTCCCCCTCCAGCCAGAGACTACAATGGCTACATGGAGCAGTCATTGCCTGTCACAGTAGCAGCAGCAGGGCTTCTATTTTTTTTTTTCCCCCTTTTCTCCAATCCCAGTGTAATTCTCTGCTTTTCTCATGTTGAACTAAAGAACACCCATCTGCTAAACATTGACCTCCAGCCTTCCAGTCCATCAACTCAAGAACAGGAATATCATTTCACAATGATTATAACCGTTCCTTGCCTTGTTTTGTACCATTCTAACTTCCTGAAGTTCCTTCACTTCTGTGAGAGGAACATTTCAGGATTTAAGCATAAGATGGTCAGTGTGACATCCAGATTTTATACATTCCTTTGTGCAGATCGTGCTCTCTTATCCACTGTTGCTCAGCAGTTCCCAGAGCTGAGTCATCAGGAGGTGTGCATTAAGGGCAAGGGAATGAAACCCTACCTTGGATCTACCTTCTCTTTGGTATGGTTGAGCACAACTCCTATCCACAAGCCATTTGTATTAACACAGTGTTGGGCATGAGGCCGTGAACCATGATGAAGCTGGCCTCTGCACCACACTAATGAATGAAACAGTACTCGGGATGGAGCCACCCTCCTCAGAGTAGTGATTAAGACAGCACTCAGTGTTTTTCAATACTTCACATTTTTCTTCAGGTTCAGTACAGGTACAGTCCAGGTACAGTTTGTTGAACTTTTTGTAGATGGAGATGTCTGTAAAATGAAGAGCAGAATGATGACAGTATAGTTCCTGCTAAATGAGAGACCTAGAGGAAAAAAAAAGAAAATCAAATAAAATACAAAAGTAACATTATTTTTACATTTGAGTTAGTTATACCTAGGGATGAAGCCCTACCTCTGAAATAGAACCCAAGTTAGTCCCATTGATGCTGTAAAAGATTTTATATAATGTAGACTATTTTGCTATATCACCTGTTAGATGATTTTCATTAAAAGCCTAAGTGTTCATATGTATTCTTTACCTAAAAAAAAAAAAAAAAAATAAATCTAACTGAAGACCAAAATTTTGGAGGGGTTGATTAATATGATCAAGTAAGTTTAAATTTAAAATGGTGATTCTTCAAGTAGAACCAGAAATTGGTAGGGTTATTATCATCAAAGAAGGGAAAGTGTAGCTACTGGTCAATCAAGTAAATACAAGTAAATCAAAATCAAACTATCAGATACACTTTCATTTGGTTTCTTGAACTTAAAAAAAAAAAAAAAAAAAAAAAAAAAAAAAGTGAGAGAAAATAAAATAAAAAATCTTCAACAGTTCCTTATGTTTCTAGCTGGGTGTTCGTAAAGTGTCTCACATCACAGAGGACTGAATTTGGGATTTTATTGTAAAGAAGACTGATGTGTTTTTAGCTGATATTAATCACTTACTGAAATGATGTATGAAGATATATCTGCCCTATATCTTCTTACCTCTATATCCATGTGAAGTGTAAAGGAAAAGTGTTAAAGTAGGAACAGAAAGCAGAGTACCTCTCATGGAGTGTTCTGTTATTTCTCCTGTCTTGTCTCATTCTCCCCCTCCTCTGCAGTGTTTCATATTGTAACCATGAAAAGAAGGAGGAGGCATCTTCTCCCCTCTGTAGTTTGAACAACATTTTATTTGCAGTTTGCTGTGAATACCTAACTAGCAGCATACATATGCTGGCTTTAGAGCTCTCTTTGAATTGGTGAACTGCTAGGATTGCCACATTAAGGAATAAATCTCTTTTGTATATTTTACAAATATTTACATGAGCAATAATATCTCCCATTACTACTTCATATCTTGGCAAATTGCTCTTAGATCATATGCATTTATAAACAACAACAAAAAAGCCAGTTCTTACACAAACAAAATAATTAGCATCCACCTCTAGTTCTCTATCTGCTAAAATTATCAGAAGCTATAATAACAAAATCTGCTGATGCAAGCTTCTCCAATAGCTGTTAAATCACATCAAAATAAAACTTGCAATTGGCCGCTGTGAGTTGCAGGATCTATTCCAGGTTATTACACACAAAGCATCCTTTGATCCCCTTCCTTGTGCCATGTCTTAATTCACCTTTTTTTTTTTTTTTTTTTTTTTTTTTTTTTTTTTTAACCTTTATTCTGCATCATAATTCTGTTGCTTGCCTTTCTCTCTCTCCTATGGCACAGAACAAATATTAGGCCACAAATGGCCTTGGTAACTGACCAAGTCTTACAAGGACCTCTTCTGGTTATCAGGATGAGCTCTACTACTGTTGTGGGGGCTGGAGGGTGGTGTGGAGGAGCACACACCACTGTATTTTCCTGTTGGTTTTAGACTTTTCATAATTTCAGATTTCTGTCACCCTAAAGCTATATTCCTGAAGATGCATACATCAGTAACATCTTCTTGTTCAGGCTGGAGATCAAGCAGAACAATACAGATGTAAGGTCTAATGCCCTCCTCCTTTTAATGTTTGGAAGACTTCAGATCAGTGTTTGGGTGCCTGTGTTGCTGAGATTTTTTTTTTTTTTTTTTTTTTTTTTTTTTATGTACTGAAAAACTCATTCAGAAAATGTCTATCCAGATTGCTTGAGCATAGGAAACTGAGCTAGAATTTCCATTAGAAGTTTGATAAATTTATGGCATCTTGCCATCTAGTCCAGACTGGAATGTGGAACTTTAAGACTCTTATCAGAACATTTCAGACCTCAAATATATTTTGGTCTTTAAATGGTCACAGGTTCAGCACAGAACTAATGTGTTTGTGTCATTTAGTTCGGTTCATTTGCCTCATAACCTGAAAACAGAGGCATAAACTCTGACAAGAAGAGTTGTAGGTTTAGTGGTTGCAGACTTTTGAGTATGAGGAGATGTTAATGTGCAGAAAGTTGTAACGAATATACAGGTTAATTGAACAACTGCGATATAGAGGAACATTTTTCATTGTAGGGAACAAACAGGCAAGGACAGGTGGCCTTTTTAATGTAAGCTGATGATTAATGCAAAGCAATATGAGTTATGAAGTGTGTTGATAGCCCACTAAACCTTATCCCTATGAGTTCTCATGGGAGGCTGTAAAAATGCATTATTTGTTGTACAAAAAGTTGTAGGCAAGATTAGTTGTTCTTTCTTGCCTCACTGTTTCTGATTAGAGGAAAGTGGCATGCCTGACTCCAGCTTCAAGACAAAGCTGCCTACTGAAAGAAATTAGGACAACTAACTGTACCTAGGAGAGGTAATAAGGTCTGTTACATGGAAAAGCAAAATAAATGTAATTGCTAATGAAGGAAATCATGGTTAATTTGCATACCTTGCATTTGGCTTGGTTAATTTTGATTAGTTGTCCATTTTTAGTGGATTCGCCTGTGGCACCATGTGTCTCATTTTACAGTCTTTCACAACTGCACTTGGATGATCCTGATTACCTTGACCTAGCAAAGGGATCTTTATGCACATTTAAAAAAAAATATTCTAGTGAGTGGTTATTAATAAAACAACAAATAGAGCTGATAGTTCAGTGACCTTCTCATTTTCCACCTAGAATCACAGAGTTACAGCTGAGGTTTTATTCATGCTGTCTATCATTTCCAAAGAACATCTCCTCCTTGCTCAGTAAAACCTGTCTGAACCTTTATTGCCTGTGTCCCATGCTGTTGTGGACCTAGAGGGTGTGTTGCTTTATGCATATGCTGTTGTTGATTATTCTGACTCTCCTCATTTAAATTGTCTGCATCTGTTCCTTGAAGAAGGATTAATTTTTAAAACATGGAAAAATTCCATATTCACCATTATTTTAGCAAAAAGGAATTCAATCTGCATGTTCCACATAGGCCGTTGATTAATTCCCAAGGCAAAGGTACCCTTTAGCTTTACCATCTCACTAAATTTATGTTTTGTGCAAAGAAAACACATTGAGCTATGATCCTGACAAATGTAGTTATGAAAATGTATTTAATTTTGATAGTACACAGTCTTAAAATATTACTGGGTGGTTAGTTGGTCAGAATATGCAGAGAAAAATATTTTGTTTTGATACACATGGCTGAGCAAATAAATTACCTACACATTTGTAATTTTATCTTCAGCAGTTTTCTTGAGGGAGATGGGTGAATACTAACAGTAGTCTAAATCATATCCTTTTCTGCAAAATATTAATGAAAATTAGGTTGTTGATTCTTTAAATAACAATAGCAGAAGCAGCAAATAGAACCAATTAATCTTTATGAGTAGATAGATTCATCATAGTTAACTATTCATACTGCATTTGCATCAACCTCTGAAAACAAATGTAGGAGAGCACCACTGCTCAACTGTGAGTGCCAATTTGTCTGATGCACTTTGGCAGATGTTGCCGCCTCCCCAACTTCAAAGGTACTGAAAGAAGAGGAGTAGAGAAACTTTTATATCATGATTGCTCAATCTTGAAGAAACACCTAAGACTTTGCAAAAATCTCTCTCTGGGAAGCTGAAGAACAGCCACAGCAGCACCAGGACTGGATACTGTGCTGGTATAGGTGAAATTCTGCCCTGCCCTTAGATGGTGCCAAATAAAACAATGCCTCTCTTCCAGTAGTCTAGCCTTCCTGCCTAGTGAAATTCAAAAAGGAGCTGGTGAAATATCTGTATCACATAAAACATTATTTAGGCATGATATTTTTTGTAACTATTGCTAAGCTGGGCTTATTTCTAATTAAGGGAAACATCAGTGTGTGGGTTAGGGAACCTGCCCTAGCTTTGTCCTGGTTCAAGCAAGTCCTTGAGAGAGTTGGTTTCTGAGCATCTGGTGTTGCACAATGGCACGTGTTAGTGAGGTAGTTGTATGTACATGTTCATCTAATTATCTAAATGGATGTTTTAATCTTATTATTAAGGAGCCTGTGGAAATCAGACATTTAACATCACTGATCTATGTTATGGAAAACAACCATCTCAGCTATTTGCAGCTGTAGGATGGGTTAAAGTTGGCAGTAGCTGTGTTTTACTTTGAGCCGAGGCCATTGAAACGATGATTTTTTAAAAAAAAAAAAAAACTTATACTGAAAGTGGAGGTAAAATATTGTAAAGTAATGGAGAAAAAATCTGTAGGAACATCTATTTACACTATTTTTAAACTGCATTATTTGGAATTGAGCCCAGAAGCAAATGTGAATGTTGCCAAGGATTGTATGTAGGTATAGCAGCAACACATGCTATTCACTCAGGTCATAAGTCGAAATGACAAGTTCTTTAAATGTTAGTTGAAATGTGCTGTTTTTTAAAATGAGAAATAAAACTGTAAACAGATCCTTAATTATTTTTATAGGTGGCAGGTAGAACCAGCGGAATAGCTTTTGTTGAAAATATTTTACTGAGGCAGGGGAAATTTAGGCTGGACGTCAGGAGGGGGTTCTTCACAGAGAGGGTGGTTGCATACTGGAACAGGCTCCCCAGGGAAGTGGTCACTGCACTGAGCCTGTGTGAATTTAAGAAGAGATTGGACTGTGAACTTAGGCACATGGTCTGAACATTTGGGTAGACCTGTGCGGTGTCAAGAGTTGGACTTGATGATCCTTAAGGGTCCCTTCCAACTCAGGATATTCTATGATTCTATGATTCTATTTGAGAAGTGGGAATATTTGTCAAAAATATTCCATCATCCCATTCAAATTGAAAGGCTTGACTGAAAAGCTTAGCTCATAAGCAAGGAGGAATTGTCCAGTGACTCCTGGACACTTTTCCCTTAAAAAGGTCAGAAAAATCTAATTCCAACTGAATACTTTCAAAATGATACAGAAGTTTTACATATCCATTGTTTAGAATGGACTGAGTTAAACCTATAGCAGAATAGGTAGAAGTTTTTTTTTTTTTCTTTTAGACATAGTAACAGTGAAAAGTGTCTAAGAAATTAATTGTTATAAATTATCTCTGCAACTTCTTGAGGAGGGGAAATGGAGAGAGAGATGCTGATCTCTTCTCCCTGGTAACAGATGACAGGACATGCAGCATTGGCACAAAGCTGCACCAGGTGAGGTGGGGTGGTTTTACCCAGCTGGGCAGCTGAGCTCCACCACAACCACTCTCTTGCTCCCCCTTATCAAGAGGAAAGGGGGAGAAAATAAGATGAAAAGGGATGAAGAGTTGAGATAAGGACAGGGAGATCACTCAACAATAACCGTCATGGGCAAAACAGACTCAGCATGGGGAGATTAATGTAATGTATTACTTACAGCAAAAGCAGTAGGTAACCAAAGTAAAAACACCTTCCCCCCCCCCATCTGCCCTATGTCCTCTCTCCAAGCAGTGCAGGAAAACAGGGAATGGGGGCTGCGATCAGTCAGTAAGGCTTCGTCTCCACCACTCCTTTACGGTCATTCTCTGCCCCTGCTCCATGTGGGATCCCTCCCATGGGATGCCATCCTTCCCAAACTGATCCTGCAGGGGCTTCCCACAGACAGTTGCTCTTCAAGAACTGCTTCCACGTGGCTCTGTACCAAGGGGTCCATCCATCAAACCTGTCCACGTAAACCCAATACAGGAGGTTCAGAATGGACATAAGGAAAAATTTCTTTACCACGAAGGTGGTCAAATGCTAGAACAGGCTTCCTTGTATGAGGTGGTTGTCAGTATTGCTTGTCACTATGCAAGAAAGATTTGCCCTCATTAAGAGACGATGCCCTCATTAATGTGCTTTAAATTTTGGTTAGCACTGGAAAGGTTAGGCAGTTGGACTCAAGGATCTTTGACTCAAGTTGGACTCAGGAGTTGGACTCAATGATCCTTGCGGGTTCCTTTCAAATTGGGATATTCCATGATTCTATGATCTTTGAAGTCCCTTCCAAATGAACTATTCTATTCTATTCCATTGTATTCTCATAAACCATGGTTAATGTATCAACACAATTAATGCATGTTTTCTGGAAAGAGAAGTATTCCAGCGAACAGCTTTATTATACCAAGATGAATAAAACCATACCTGATTTTTTTTTTTTTTTTTTATAATACAAATATTCTACAGAAAATTTGTCACAATGAAGTATCTGAAAATATATGTAATGTCAATTTCAACATAATTTTTCTAGCAATTCTGCAGTAGCAATCTTCACTACAACACGCTGTCTTATTTCATTGAGATAAATCTTTGGAATGTAGAACTAGTACTAAATGCAGTGTAAATTTACCCCCTAAGTAATTTCTTCACATACTTTCCTGGGTTCATGACAGGAAACCTGTCTCATTTAAATTCACAAGGTCCAGTCAAATCTTACCCATATTCATCATTGTATCACACTGACTTTTAAAAAATATTCAGAAATAACACCCTTGATCTATAAAGTGTAGATAAAGAATAGGCTATGTTTGATGTGAACAGTATCCTTCCCTTATTCTGATGTCATTTACACAATCTCAGAGAAGGGTCACCTACACTGCATTAAATCTGAAGATTTCCATGCCAGCAATGACATTCAGACTTTTTTTTTTTTTTTTTCACTGTATGTGTTGTCTTGGTTGTGCACTATCATATCTTAAGCTACAAAATTAATCTTGAAAATTCTGAGCCAAACTCTCTTCTCAATGTATATTGATGACACTGTTGAAGTCATACAATGTACACTGATAAAAAGGAGGCTTGAACCAAAGTCATGAAGATAAAGCTTAGAGGAGTAGTGATAGTGATCCCCTTGAAATTTGAAGTCTGACATCTCAAGTTCCCTTCTTTTCAAATGTAATGGATTTATGACATGACATTTCATTTACTTTTCCCTGTAATCATGTCACCTATGTCTGCCTGGACATCATTATTTTGACATGAGTTCCAAATGATTTGATGTAAGGATTATTCTGTTCCTAGATGTAATAGGGAAAACAGATGAAATACAAATATGGGAGCTTGATTCTATAAATCTCCTTCATACTGAGTCCTTTCATTTCGGTGATGGTCATAAGTAGGGAGTTTCAATTTCTGCATGTGGAATGTGAATTTTGCATGTACATGTAGGGACATTCAGGTATCTCTGTGTACCTAAATGAATCTGTAAACCAAAGAGATAACATTAATATAATATATATGCCAGAAATGTCACCATTAATGCCACCTAGTCATTAAACTGGAAACAAAAAGATGAGAGGTGACACGTAACCATTCAGAAATATTATTTTTACATATGGCAAATATTCTATTTGCATTCTTCAGGAAAAACACTCTTATTTAATCCTGTATTTTACTCCAACATCATCATTTCTAGACACTATAATCTGTCTCAAAAATGGCAAAAAATTCTCTTCAGAGAAATCATTAAAAAAACAAACAAAAAACTGGTTCTCCAAAACATGTGTCATTCCTCTTCTGTCAAAATGCCACATCCTTGCATAATAAAACATCCTCTCCTAAACAGAATGTTCTTTGTACTTGAAGATTATTGTTAACTTCTAAGATCATTTCTACATCAAAGTACATCTAGCCTCTAAGTAAAATAGCAATATATTATATAAATCTTAATTAATGCTATGCTGTACTAAAATGTGTACTGAAAAGTATTAAGAACTTACCTAGTAAAGTAGAAATGGGTTATGATTTTACTTCTTTCCCAGAATATCTGTGTTAAGTCTTCAAATAGTTCATACACTTGGCCAGACTTACCACTGAAAGCAAAAGAGATCAGTGAGCACCAAATGGTGCCTAACATTTCTGTTTTCCAAGGTGCAAAGTGCACCTTCATATCCCTGAAGCCTTCAGAATGGCCACCTACTCTATATGTGCATTTTGCGGTTTGCAGTTGACTTCATCAAATACACCAAATGCAGGCAGGAAACTACATGGGTAAAAATTGCTCTAGAATGAACACAAACACAATGGTCAATAAAGAAAAGAAAGAGTTATTTCTTTGTGGAAGAATACTTTCCATGTTTTTGGAAGTGCATTTCTGAACTCTACACACTGTATTGGTTTGCAGAGCAGAGTGTGCTTGGAGCACATAAACTGCATTTCAGTTGAACCTTTCAGTTGAAACTAAATGTCAAAATACATTATCAGGAATGCACCTGCAGCTACAGATGGCCACTTGGTCCACAGCAGCAAACAGGACCTTGCTCCACATGTTACCTAGGTAGGTGTATAGTGTAGGCATTGGGAGTACCTCACAGAGCTGCATTGCTCTACAGATCTGCTGATAGAGGCTGCACTACTGGCAAGCTAGTTGCAGCATCAGGCCGCTTGTGGTAGAACAGTCCACGTTTCTACAATTACACTTTCTTATCCTCTAGAATAGGGTAGCAACTTCCAAACTGCCACCAGGACTAGTCTGAGGCACCTTCTAAGCCTCTAGCGATGCCAAGTAAATGTTTGAAGTAATGTTAGTTGGAATGGGCCAAAACCATGTGATGGATGCTTTTGAAAACAGCATAGCTGTGGTAGTTTAGTTCCGCTGCTGAGAAACATCTGACACTTTAAAGATAGTGATACAAGTATAGCTCCTCTGTCCACAAGCTAATGCTGCCAGGGGGACTATGTGAATTCAGACTTTGAGGGGTTGGGATCTGTAACCAGGGACCAGTCTTGCTGACTGAGCTTCAAGCCTGGCACTCAGTAGTTTCATGACCATTGGGCTGTAGAACCCAGTAACCAAATGGCTCCAGAAGCAGGAGTGCTTTGCAATCCAGGTCTGCCCAGGACAGGAATGTGGAGCCCTGTTTGTTACTAGCTCAAATGTGTATGTTTAGTATCAGTTTCTCACCACTCTTTCAGCCTTCACAACTTTGTAGACATTTGCGACGACAGGCATTCTGATTTCATTATTTAGCAAATTCACAAGCCATTCTTAAAAAGAGTCGTTTGTGAGAATTTGAGTGAAGAGGTGACAGTAAACAAACCCATGTCAGTGGCAGAGATGATAAATCCCAGCTAGAAGTGACAAATCAAGAAAGGCAAAACGCCTACTGCAAAAGCAAAAGTTCTGTCTCTGACAGGTAAGGGTTAGGAGGCATCTCCTGTACCTTTTCTTTCCTCATATTGCTTCCATATAAATACTTTTAGATCTGGGAAATGTGAGTGTATTCTTGCTCATCGCAAAAGAATTGTAGGGACTGAAGGCAAAAAAGTGAACTTGGCATTACAATACATTTTCACAGGCTGAATCAATACCCGTGTGATTGGTAGTGTTTAGTATATGGGAAAAGAAAAGAGCTTCTACCAGCATTTTTCTTATTAAAAAAAATGCAGAATGAGCACAAAAAAATGCTCAAGATTTGTCTGATAATTTTTCTTCACTAGAGTGATGTTTTTTACCTTTCTCTTTACTTTATGAGAAATAAAAATACTTATTTTTAATATATTTTTCTGGAAAAGAAGTGAGTGTAGGAGATAAATAAAGACAGAAATGGGACCAGAATTCAGTAAATAGGCAAAAGCATGGCAAGAAATTAACAAAATATGTGAGACTATCCTCCCTCACATAAATGACTATTTAAAGACATTAATTTATGCAACAGTAAGGCGATAAGAGTCATGGCAGGTTCTGTAATATGAACAACATTATAAATAATTCCAGATCTCCATGTAATGAAAATTAAAGAATACTCGTTA
This sequence comes from Aythya marila, assembly GCF_965140915.1. Taxonomy (NCBI): domain Eukaryota; kingdom Metazoa; phylum Chordata; class Aves; order Anseriformes; family Anatidae; genus Aythya; species Aythya marila. The sequence goes on from NC_139044.1 coordinate 14,399,357, forward strand.
TTTCAAGAGAACTTTTGATTCCAGATCACAAACTTATTTGCATCAGTTTTATTTTGTAGTTGCTTCTAACTTACACAGATATAAAGGTGGAATTGGGACCTCTTTTACATGTACAAATACACTACAGTCTATTCCACAAGAACTTTATTGTTACTTCACAAATTGCAACACTCAGCCTCAGAAAGGATAGATGAAGCTCCCCAGGGATATTGAATCTCTTTCTTGGACATAGAAAGATATTGAATCTCTTTCTTGGACAAATTTACCAGTAGCAGGGTAGCATGGATGAGGAGTGAAACCCATGAAAATACACAAAGTGAATTATTTTGGATTCAGCAAATGTGTGAAGTCTTAGTAAATGCATTGGGCTTATTTAAGTAGTTATGCATTAAGAACTACTTTTTGTTTTAGTTAGCTTTTCTTTGGTATTTATCATGGTTACAATCCATCATTTCATCTGCATTAAAGACTGTAGAAATAGTGATATATTACTACCACATTAGTACTTTGCCATTTTACAGTGTGTGTTGCAGAGCCTGGAAGAAACCTCTCTTGGATTTGTTCAGACAAAAACTGTGGTCTCATTTCTGCTATTTCTGTACTCCAATTTGGGAAAAGCCTTGCATAGGAATTCCCCTGCTGCTTTGGGTTATTAGGTGTAAGCGTCCTCTCTGGTGCCAATTAGTTTGTGGGATAACAAGTTAGCCATAGTTAATGCCCAGGTATTTCTCATGAGTTAGAAGTCAAACTTTCACTACATGGTTTTAAGACTGATACACCTTTCCACGTCGTAAATATTCACTATTGAAATTTTCTCAGTGCCTGCAAAATCCTTTTAAAACTCTGCTTAGTTGCGATAACCTGGTATGAGTTTCTCATTCATAGTGTAACAAAGTATTTTCTTTTACTATTTTGATTTGTGTAGGATACCATATACTCCCTAACAACATACAGAAAATTGCTAGACCAATTGCATGTCTGGGTGATAGGTTCCAGTTTGGTACAAGCTGTACCACAGTTTTATAGACTTACTATATTAGTGAGTAAATGAAACAGGTGAGTAGATATTTGGTACTGGGTACTGACAAACAATTAAGAAAGGTGACTAGCTGAAAAACTCTAAAAGTTGCAAAGGAAATGTTACAAATCTCTCTGCTACCTCTGATTTTCTTTGAGGTAGAGGCCGTAAGGTTAAGGCAATTTTTTTTCCTTGGCACCTTGATTCCTGTGGAGCAGATGGGTAGTACTAGTTAGCACAGTGAGCCAGTGAGGGAAGCATCATTGTTTCTGGCTAAGGAGAAGGGCACAAGTTGTACATTGTTGGGTTGGAAGGAGTAACACCAGCTTTTGGGGAATCCGATGTGTAACCACTGGACAAAAGCTTCATGGGTAGCCACTGGATTAAAGCCTTAGGTAGCATTTGTGGCCTTGGTGTTAATGAACTCCTTTTGGGTAATGAACTCCTTTTCTATGCAGTTGTGCCTTTGGTGAAAGCTATAATGCTGCCAGCAATGCACATATGAGATACTGACCCAGGAGGAAGAGTTCAACAGAGGTCTGGGAAGTGGTATGTTTAAGGTGAAATAATGTGACACGTATTTTAAAGGGGCCACTAATTTTGGATGCCCTGCTTTTTAGCTGGTCAGATATGAAACATTTTGGTAAAACTCACAGAGGCTTTAGAAGCTACCAGTTCTCACTGAAGTGAAAATGTGTACCTGTTTTACAGTGCTTTGCACAAAAGAGAAATAACAGGAAGAGTATATGGCTATTTGAGAGGTGAACACTTAAACCAGAAGAACATTTTTAGCCTACAAAAAGACATATAATCACTGTAGGAGTGCTAAGATTATAAAAAGAGAAACGATAATGAAATGTTTGTGGGGAAATAAATATTCTTGAGCTCAATTACATTATAGGTAGTAAAATTAGTAATTAATAATGAATTATTAAATCTTAAATACTACCGCTACTTAGCACTGGAAAAGTCAATTTATGGCTCAGTATTTAGTGGAACTGTTATGCCCTACAGCAGCAGGTAACTACTAATATATAGATCCATCATCTGGGCTTGCTGCAAGCAGTTCTGCAGTTCTGAGAGGTACTGACTGTTTTCCCAAAATGCTCATGGGGCTAAATTCTGTCTGTGGCTTTCTGTGTGAATGCTAGTATCTGCAATGCAGTCTTTTCTGGAGCATATATTACTCATTTGGTACGCATGTGTATTACACATGCCACTGCATTGACCTTTCCCATCCCTTCTTTCTGTTTCATTTGGCTTGTACAGAGAATATCCTTGGCATTTGTCTGCCCTGTCAGTCAAACAGGGTTATAAGCCTGTTCTTAAATCTGGATTAGCCCACGTCCATTATTTATTTATTTATTTATTTATTTTCCCCAGAAGTATTACTTAGGCACAGGCTGTTATTTAGAGCACACTTGAACATATTTTGTGCTGTATTGCAGTCTGTGTTCATTGTGAGTGAGGTGGACATGGACAGGACACAGAAATGTGCTGTGATCCTTTCTACTAGCAGCACCTGCAAGCTGCTATCTTTACCAACAAATCTGACCTTGACTGGTGCCCAGAAATGTGGAACAATAAATGCTCAGCCAGGATTTCAATTTTGCCTGCCGAGCCTTTTTTTCAATCTGACATTTTAGACGACAGTAGAAGGTTGTCCAAAATATTTGAAAAGTCAGACTCGGATACTGAGAGGCTCTTTTCTTAGGTCTCTATCCACCAAATGTGGAGGAATTTATTCCAGTCTGCTTTCCATACCGTTGTGTGTTAGCCTTGGGCATGACAGTAGCAAAGAAATAGAATGACCAAGGTGTGACAAACATGAGTTCACACAATAAAATCACTCTCATTTAGTGGAAAAGAGCTGTCATTCTTGGCTTTTTGAAAATCACTTTGTTGTTTTTTAATAATATTCATGATGACTGCATCATAGTTATTGAGTACTCTTGTTTTACCACTAAGCTTTCTGTGTTATATGTCCCATTATTTTTGTTTGCTCAGTGCAAAAGTGTTGAACAAAGGTGGCAAAGGAAAGCAAATCAAACCAAATCCTGGAAGGTTTTGCTGTCACTTCATCTGTTAATGAGGATAGATACCAGCATCTAATAACAACATAAGGCTTTTTCACAGAGGTGGGATTATTTTCTGCTTCTTTACAGTTACCACATATTCTTCACAAAGCGTAAAAGAACAAATAGGAGGTAAAAGTTGGATTTTTATGGTCTTGCTGATATGCAGTCAAACTTGAATAATACAAACTGATGAAAATTCTGTTGCTGTGGCATTCCTATATTTCATTTTAGTCTTCTCAGTTGTACTATTTCCTGATTGTTATTATTCTGACTCAGATACAAGGAACTCTGATCAATGTCCTTTTTGAACTATTACTTTTAATGAAATATTAAGCTATTGGCAAGATCAGAGACATACCCAGAAAGTTGAGCTGCACAAAAGTTGATGCTGTATCTAAATATACCACATATTAATACAGTGTCCTCATCACTACATACAAAGGATGTATGCAATGTGCATACATGTATGTAGTTACATCAGTTGATTATGGAAATGATCATTAATGTATCAGAGTTGCATGTTTCATGTAGAAACTCAATTTCAATTGTTAGTTTGATGCCTTAACAGCAGCTAGGATTTTTACAAATTATATCTATGCAACTTATTATTAATAAATAGCTGTGCCTGAAGATGTTTCTTGTTCTAAGAAAAGTGGACCTGAGTAACTTTGCACTCTTTCCAGTGAAATTTCAAAAATAATTAGATATGTAATAATGGATTCCTTTAAAATCCCTTTTATGCAGGCTTAGAGTAATGACCATCTTTCAAGAACAGGATAGCAAGTCTTAAGTGTAGTCTAGTTAAACTGTGGCATGACATCAGTGTACCCCAGTAAGAAAACAAGCCATATCTTAAATGATGCCTCTTCAGCCAAAAAGAGAGAACTGCACAGATTTCTCTAACTGTTCAGCCTACACTGCTGTTCAGAGGAGGCTTAAATACTGTCAGCTCTTAATTTCTGTAAGGTGCTACATTGGGCCCATATTTTCCTTCAGACTTTAGGAAAGGGTTACTTTTTAAAGTACTTATAAGGAAATAAAGATGTCCTCATAACCTGGAGCTTAGTGTCAGGAGCATAATGTGCATTGTTAGTAATGCAGCTGTGTTTTCATTTAGTGTGCTGCCATTCAAATACACACATTTACAATTTCCTTTTATTAAGATATCCCCTTGATAATATTGTGAAAGATTACAAATTATTTGTGACAAATCCTTCAGCAGGTATTGTATATATAGCTACACCTCAAGTAATTCACATGAAATAGATTTCAAGGGAAAACAGTTGTGTGTCAACAGCTCATTTCATTTCTTTACCTTATTGAAGAATCTTCAACAAAGTGAAAGCCATTCTGTTCCTGAAACAAGATACAGATGATATAGCTCACTGTTTTGGAGAACACTGTGCAATCCATAAGCTTTAGAGCACATACTGTAATTGCTTTCAGAAGAAGAGTGAGTGTGGCATGTAGCTGAATTAGGTAAAGGATCAATTAAGCTATTTGTCTTTCTGCTATTTACTCTATGTAAGAAGGATACTTTAAAAGTACTTATTTTTCTTAATTTAACCATGAAATAGCTATATATCCAAAAATAAAGCCCAAAGCTTTCAGTTTCTAAAATACAGCAGATATTTCAGACAAAAACATTTCAAGGTGATTTAAAGCTCTAGCATAAATTTTGCCTTAATTGTGTCTTATATTGACTGTGTTTACTATCCCTTCAGCACAGAGTCATTGCACAAGAATGTTTTACTGAGCTGATTGTATTATCCAATTCCTGGAAAGATTCAGTTTTATAATATTATATATGCTTAGGCCTAGCTTATTCATGGAGATGAGCAGATTCTCATATTGCAGACACATTTATATTATACCCGCATAATATAATGGACATAAAAGAATGATAAAAATATAAAAGAATGGGTACAATATATATATATAAATATATATATTTCACCTATTTATTTTTCTTCTAAAATATAAGCTGTTTTGTGAGTTTTATGGAAGGTCACAATCCAAATCACAGTAGAAAAGAGTCTGATCAGGTGCTTCCTTATCCTTGCCCTTCCTGTTTCTCTTTTCCCCTTTTTCCTTTCCTCTTTCCCCTTTCATTCTGTCTTTTCTCTTCTTCAACACGTTCCCATGTGGCAATGCTGAGTTGGGATGAGCTGACAGAAGTAAACTGGCAGTTGCAATTCACTTCCTAAGCTACAAGTGTTGATGCTCATGGCATCTTTTCTCTTGCGGTTCATGGCTTGGCATGTGCTGAAGGGAGATGGACAATGAGTAACGTTTTCAAACTCTTGGTGATATCATTCTGAAGCTTTGTTTTAGCATCAATAGATCTTGAGTTTCCAGCTTGTGGGAGACAAGTGCACTTTGACAGCAGGTGGGTTGTCTGTAATATGGTAAAGGTTGGTGCATAGCCTACGTGTTTACAGAATCCCACACATGGAAAAGTTAGTGTAATAGCATAAATTCGTGGAATATTACTGAACATAGGAAGCTAAATTCCCACTTTCTAGATTTAGATTCAGCAGCTCAAAATACATTTTGTATTTGCAGAATGTAGAAGCTCATGAAAACAGAGACTGCTGCTGCTTCACACAGGCTTGTGGCTGTGTTTTGCTGGCTTCACCAGGAACAGAAGATAAAACTCTGAGATTCCATATTAAAATGCAATCAGGGATGAGTCATCAGCCATGTTTTCCTTGTTAGGAGCCATTTAAGTTGTGCCTGGTACAGCTGCTCTGTCTACAGTTAGTGCCAAACACTGTGTCAGGGCTGCCAGCTCTACTGGGTCAGAAAAGGACAAATTAAGGACCAGTACAACTATTTTCATAAAATCAGTTTCAAAAATTGATTGGAAAAAGACTGGTCCTTTACCAATATACTAGTTCTGTTCTCACAGGGAAAAACATTTGGTAGAAATGTCTGTATAAGGAGCTGGTGCTTTGCTAGTGGCATGGTGTGGAAATGTGTGTGTGGCTTCCCACCAGTGCTGGTATTGAGTAATCTTGAATATTGAGATGTCCACACCCTGCTCCAACATGCCAAGACAGGCTTGCCATCAACCCCATTCTTCTTCACACAGCTACAGCCATGGAAAGGAGTCTTGTGGAAATAATCCATGTGTGATCCTGTGGGCTTCTAGAAGCTTCCTTCACATGAAACCTTTTCTTTTAAGCAAGTGTCAGGCAGAAATCTGACCTCAACAGATTGAGAGGAACCTGTAGAATGTTTCACAAGAAACCTTTTATTTCTTTCACTAAGATGTGTAGCCTCAATGCTAAATATCTCTTTTAGTTAACCCACTTTTTTCCCATTAGAATATCAAGGATAGGAGAAACTTATAAATACTAAAAAGGACTTTCAAGAAATGCTTGCAAGGTTTTGCACTGCTGTTCAAATTGTATTATCTGTTATTCTTAAAAAGTGTAAGCCTTTGTCAACACCTCCTATGGTCAAAATTGTCTCAGTCTGGTTACCAGTAGCATGACTTGACTACCTGTATGGCTCTTAATTTGTCTTCCTTTAGGGAGATACTTTTTCTCTCAGCAATACATAATTTAAGCCTCTGAACTCTGGAAGTTAAAATGAAAAGGTTACCAGAATTCTCTAAGTGGAGATTTTCATGCCATTTAGGAGTCTTTTTTTTTTTTTTTTTTTTTTAATTATGATCAAAGATTCATTTTATAGCCTCCATCAAATCCTTTACATGTATAACATTCAATAGTTCAAAGCATGGTACATGGTAGCTTGAAAACTGCTCTAACTGGTCTGAATGCTCCATAAAACTCCATATTCCATGCAGCTAAGGTGTTTATCCATTGTCTGATCTGCCTTTTGCAGAAAAGGTGTGTTTGCTTTTTAAAACTCTTCTTGCATTTATAAATAAGGTGTGGGGTTCATGACTGTGGCCTAAATTGAAAAAAAATAATAATTCTGCCAGATAAAACAGGGACAGATGTGTTGGTTTGTCAGGTTGGTGACTTAGTACCGGTATAGGCTCTTCTAAGCAAGGAATGTAGACCAAATTATCATCCCATTAAAATCCTAGATAAATGGTCTTTCCTTGAGTTTTGCAGGAGAGGATGTTCCTGGAGGTCTGTATCTCAGACCGTCTAGACCAGTGAGAAGTGAAAAGACTTGCCCATGAGGTCAAAGTCTAATCTTCTGAAGTCAAGCACTGCCCCAAAGCAGTACTTCCAAAAATGTACTAAGTCTCAAGTCCTATGTTTCAGTGGGGAAAAAAAGCTCCTGCCCCTATTGTGTGTATCTTTCTCTGTGTTTCTGATTTCTGCAGGATTCACATGGCTCAGTCTTGTGCAAGTTTACATTTTCTTGAAATGCTAAATGACTTGCAGGTTTTCTGACAAGGGTGATGGTGTGGTTTGTTGAAGCAGAATTCCTGGTATGTACTAGCATTTGCCTGCAGCTTCAATTAAGTTTATCTAAACAAGTGCTCTACCAGATGGTAACTTGTAATTGTTTTGGATTATCACTGCTGTACTGCCCTTTCCTCAGGGCTGGGCAACAAAACTTCCGTAGTCTTTTTTTTTTTTTTCTTTTTTTTTTTTTTTTTCTTCCTAGAAGTATTCAAAGACCAAATTTTGAGTGGCAAATGGGTATGCAGTGCAAAGAGTAGTAGTTGTAGTAGGGTTTTTTTGTTGTTGTTGTTTTGTTTTTTGTCACTTTATGGCATGGATTTCAAGCGGTTTTCTGGAGGTCAGTCTAGAACTGCCCATGTTCCTTGTCCATGTCACTCTGAGAGCAACATAAAATGACAAAAAGTGGCTGTAGTCTACTTATGCTGATCTGGATTAAGGGTAAATTTGTGTTAGATTTGTTGCTCGTTAATTCAGCTTTGATTATAAAGAAGAGTTTGGTAGGAGAAAATAACTGCATCACGCTAAAAACAAGAGGTAAGCTCTCCAGATACAGAGATTACAAGTATATGTGTAGAATCCAAGAATTAGTCTCAAATATCTCAACAGTGAAGATTTTTGATTGATAATGGAGTAACACTGATTTATACTGTCTGAGGACCTCTACTGAAAAATGAGCCATTGTTGGTTCATTGCTGTTGGCTGCATATCAGAAATGAGGCTGAAAAGGAAACACATCAGTTGCAGAAAATACAGGTAACAATAATTATGTGCAATAGGGAAAAATACAGCATTAGGAAAAAATAATAAAAATGCGGTTCACAGCTCAGAAAATAGGACTGAAGAACTACCGTGTAATTAATAAAATTCACAAAGTGTCAATCAAGTAAACAATCTGGTTTGGGGCAGATTGAAAATAGAGAGGGCCAAATTCTGTCTTCAGCTGTTCATATGTGGTTTTGTCTCCAAGGCAGAATTTACTTTTATAGTCTATGAATGGATAACAACAGAAAACAAGAGAAAGGATGTTTTAGTGGTAGCCACAAATGACAGACACGAGGCAAATCTGTTAGATTTAACAGAGCTTTAATTGAGAAGGCTGACCTTGCATAACAGCAGCAGACTATGCTGCCAGTCCTTGAACCTACCCTCTAATAAAAAATCATTGTTAACTGTTAGGCCTTATGAATACAGCATTGGTTTCCAGCCAGAGAATCATAAGAAGTTGATTGCCCAGACATAATGGTAGCAATTTCCAGTAATACTGTGTTGCAGCAGTTTAGAGGATATAGCAGCATGAGAAAGAGATGCAACTGCTTGAAGAAAAATGTATGTTGCTGGCATACCCTATAAGAAGCTTGATTAGCAAAGAAATAGTTAAAAAGTGATCAGTTTTTCAGGTAGGCTAAGAACATGGATGAAGAAATATTTGTCTAGGTTCTTCTCACCCTCCAAAAGTCTAGAACATGGATAGATCTGAATGGAATAAGGAATAATGAGATAGCAGAAGACAGCTTTTCTAAGATCCCTGGTAAGAAAAAAATGGGATTTCTACTATGATAATTTCAGTAGCTGTTGTGGTTAACGAAAAGGGTGCAACTAATGCAAAGGGCTACATGGGCATTTTTTTTTTTTTTTTTTTTGTCAAAGCACAGCAATGCAATTATGCGTATGGCATCACTTTTCATTTTGTATCATTTAGATATTTGAAACTATGGAGGCCACAGTAATTTAGCATGTATTAACAATCTAAATTCAGTGTTATTGGTGAGATTGTCAGAGGACATCAATAAGACAAAATTTGTAGTAAGAAGTAATATATTTTATTGGACAAATAAGTAATTGAAAAATTGAAACAAGCTTTTGGGCCTGCAAACCTTCCTTTGTGTCTTCATTTGAAAATACAGCCTTTAAAGGGTGATGCAAATGTGATCTTCAGGTGACTTCCCCAAAATTGTATAAGCATTTTATTGCATTCATATAACACAGAAAGCAGAAAAAAACTTTAAAGATTTTAGTGTCATTTAGGCCCCACATGAAGAATACATAAGCTTCAATCTTCTTCCCAGACTATGTTGCACTGAATTATATCTATAGCCACAGGAAAACAAAACAAAACAAAACAATAACAAAAACAACAACAAAAAACACCACACAACCACAAACAAACAAAAACACCAGAAAAATGGGAGTAGAATTTGTATCCCAGAAGAACTATCCTTTTCACTACTGACTTTGGTACAGCTCTCAACAAGCTCCAGAAAACAAAGTGCCTTTATTTTAGAGATGAGAGAGTGTCCTGAGACTGAAATTCTTGTCCATGTCAAGCACAAATTTCATCAGGATTCCTGGCTCAGCCACACAGAAATTTAAGGACCTCAAGTTGCTTATCTAGTCCAGCCTCTGTTTAAAGGTTCACTGGCAGATGTTTTTCTAATCCATATTTAAAAAATTTCTGGTAGATATTCCACAACTTCCCTATCTATAACCTGTTCTAGTGCTTGTTTTGCATTACAGTTATAAAGTCCTACCTCATATCTAGCCTATTTTAATTCTTGCTAAAAATCTGTACTTCATAGGAAAATGCAGAGAACAATAGATAACCATCAAGTTTATAATGCATTTTTATAGTGAAGGAAATTAAGCAGGGTCTTATGTAGTCTCCTCTATCACTTCCTTCCACCTTGATAAGTCATGTTTATAACCCTCTTATTATTTTTGCCCTCTTTGGGATCTTTCCATCTAGTTTACATTTTTTTTTTCCTCAAGTGTAGTGGAGAATGGGATTAAGAACTTCAGTAAGGCTGTGTCTGTACTGAGACAAGTCAAGTGTAATAATGATTGACCTTGTTGTACTCACAATGCTCCTGTTAGTACATCTCAGAAAGACACTTGCTGTTTTGGGGACATGTTGTTTACTCACACTTAGCCCAGAGTCTGTTACAGAGCCCAGATTATTTGCCAGTTATTGCACATTTTGTATTTGTGTATTTTTTCTTCCTTCCTAAATCCACTTTGCATTCTGTGTTATAGTACATCCTATTGATTTCAAACAATTTCTTCCCTTGATCAAGATCATTACTTACTTTAAGATTTTCATCCCAGATGAATCCCAGTGAGCTAGTTCTCAACCATAGCACAGGTTTTATAGCTGGATTCGTTATTTCATCTTGCAAGTCTTGAGTGAAGTTATTAAACAGAAGCAAGCTTCAGCTAGGCCTCTAGTAAAGTGCCTTCCCAAAGTGATAGCAAACCTTTTCAGAGTACACAGGATAATGCATTCACCTTTCACTAGTCTAATTATGACTCTGTTTTCCTGACTCATGTAGGAGAATGCTGTGATACAGTATCTCAAAAGCCTTACAGAGGTCAAATTGTATCACATATACAGCTTCTCCACACTCCACAAAACCAGCGTATTCTGTCAAAGAAGCTAATGAGTTTGGTCTTATATGATCTGCTCTTGACAAATCTGTGTTGTCTGTTTCTTTTCTGCTTATTATGCTTGAAAATCTTAAAAACAGATTATTAATAATTTGTCCCTGTATCTTTCCAGGTGTCAGTTCAATGCCACCTTGTCTACAAATCCCCAACTTCCTCCTTTCCACTTTTAAAAGTTATTCAGTTACTTGTCTCTCCTCAGGTCTTTGGGAACTCTTAATTTTCAATGAGTTCTTGAAGATAATTATTAATGGTTTGGAGATTGCTTTAGCTAGTTCCTTAAGCACTCTAGGGTGAATTTCAGTAGGCCCCGCTGACTTGAATTCATCTGACATTTAAATACCCTGCTCTATCCCTCTTTTTGCCTGTACTTCTCTCCTCTTATTCAAGCTAATTGTGCTAATCATTCTGAACATTTTCTGAAAAGACAGAAGAGAAGTACAGGAGGTATTGAAGACTTCAGCCTTCTCTGTTTCTTTCATCATTTGTCTCCTCTTTCTTTCCATCTTCATTATTATCTTTATCTAGGTCTTTACCTTTAAGTTTGATCACTCTGTAATTCACTTTTTACTGTAGCTTCTCAAAGTTTAATTCAGGCCATCTCTTGGCTTGTTCTACACATCCTCCAATGATGCAATTACCCTGCTTACATTCAAAGAATGAAGTGGTTTATGCTGTGTTTATGCTGCAAATGGGCTTAGTATGCAACCTAGAGTTTCTCCCTGCTGCCAGTGTGTAATGTATAGAGTTTGACATATTGAACTTACTATTATTTTTTGGAAATAATACCCCATGCTGCTGGATCTAAGATACTATCACCTAAGATCATCTGAGATATTTTTGGACCTTATGACTTGACCTGCTTATTTTTTCTCCTATGCATGAAGGCAGCAAAACAGGTGTGGGAATTTATGACTGAACTCAATGAAGTCTGTAGAGACTGTCATATAATTGGGATGTTAGTGAATGGCATTATCTGTCAGCCTGAAATCCAGAGCAGAGGAACACTTCCAGCTGCAATAGGGACAACTCCTTATGTATCCGTTCAAGGGGGAAAAAACAAAAACAAAAAACATACTGCTTGTGAAATCTTAAATAGCAACATCTTGAAAGTTTCCTCTTTGAAAGTAGATTTTAAGAGGTGCTATTGGAATAGAAATTTTCTTTACTTTTAAACATTTTCTTTACCTTTAAAATGCTGAGGATAGCTTACTCTATTGTTCAAAACCAGCTGTGGCTGTGCAGTAGCTGTGCTTTGGTGAAAGATATGCAATGGTGGTCATGACTTCTGAAAGAATATCAGCCATGCTGCTGCATTAGGGTTGTTCAGAGCACATATTATATGGTCACAGGTCCTCACTGTCTTTTTTTTTGAGTGCTGAGGAGAGAGTTGCTGACTATAGCAGAGCTCACAGTGCTCAATTTCCTTCTGCTTTGAACCTGTGGGAGCTAGTAGAGAAGTTTGTACTTTGACACGGATGTGTTAGGCTACTCTGGACTTCTGACACATGCCCTGGGGGTGTGAAATTCCTAGAAGACCTGTTTCTTTATTAAATATGTTCAGGACCCATTGCAGCAGGAAATGTTCAAAAGCCTCTGATAACAGTAACTTCGGCACATACTTCTTTCCCCCCACATATCCTAGGCCCCCACGGTCCCAGTGGGGCCTATAGAGAGTTGACACTTCTGGTTGTCCATCCTTTTGCTGTATAAATGGGTAAATATTGATTCAAGAGTTGATTCAAAAGATGATCACTCAGGAAGGAGGCATTATGGAGGTATTGCTCTTAGGTTTTTTTTGCCTGGTGGCATTGCCTGGAGGCCTGTACCGGTGCTTAGGAGTCTGCATGTGCAGGTAGCAGAAAGAGATTTCTGCAGTGCAGGAGAAAGTATAAGACCCATTAAATGCATCATATTACTAACAGTAGTGTTATTTTGTATCTGATATGCTGACAGTAAAACAAAATAGTATCCACTTTTATTTTTAAACCCATGACAGATTAGAAGACAAATCCGTATGCAGCTATCTCAATTTGTTACCTCCATTTTGTTTATAAAGGCATTTTTGATTGCAAAGCTGTCCAGTGCCCTGCTATAGATTCCACTGAGACTTCATGCTGCACTGAATCAGCAGGCTGTCAAGCCTTGAGAATCACCCATTCAGACAAGGCTTTCATGAAGAGCTAACTGTTTTCTCGCCAAGAAAATCCTGTTTCTTAAGAATCTGTAACATTCACGCATCGAAACTGAGAAAGGAGGTAGCATGTATGCGTCTTACATCAGCATCACTTATGCTGTTGCAAAATAAAAATGATTGATTTAGTAATCTTTCTAAAATGTCTTTGTCTTACATCAAGTAGTTTGTGGTCACAAAGGGCTTAGGCGTTAACTGGAAAATCTTATAAATTAGAGCTTTGCAAAAAGGCCTGCTCAGGCTCCTTGAGTGTTTTGCGGGGCACAGGTGTAATTTTCAGGCATCTGTCTTGCAAAATCCTTTTTCTGGCAAAGGGATACATTTCAGTAACTCAAACCCCAAGTTTAAATAATGATGTCTAGAGCTCTGAGGGAGTGTATCTAAGTAGTCTGGTCCTATGTGGAAGGAAAGTGTGGATGCCATGTGAGATCACAGACATACATGTGTGATTTGGCTTTTGCAAGGTCAGAAGCTGCTGAGGTTATACTGAAGTCCAACTGAAAAATACGCAGGAAACTAACTTTTTGGTTGGGTCTGAGGTGAAATGAAAAAGTTAATAGAGAATGATGCAATCATTGGGTGCTTGTCCAAAGGCTAACAATTTTGGCCTGAATTTATACCCCACACAAACTCAATTGGAAACTAAATGTTAGCAGCAGACCCCTTAAGATTTGCATTTGAAGAGTTATTTTCCATTTATTTATTTCTTCTGGAGCTTCAAGAAACAAAGTCTGGAGACTAGAACCTGCCTTACTACAAATTTCTTTCAAGTAGTTGTAGAGATCAATGACATTTTTTCTCAGTCTCCTCCAGACAAACCAACCCCAGTACCCTCAGTTGCTCCTCAGTCAGTTTTCTAGTCCCTTCACCTGAGATGGGGAAGATTACTTGTAGGAGGAGGCAGTTTTAGTGAAATGTCTGACACTCACAGTTCAGGAGCATCACTAAGGTAGAAAAGGGTTTCCTGGTGTTGCTGAAATATGTTCAAGTATATGAGTAAGATGCAGTCAGCTAATAATTTAAAGCAGGCTTACGGCACTGGTAAAATTTTATGAAAACCAAAGATGTCTTCCTACGTATTTGCTTTTATTTATTGTTCTAAAAATATCATACTTTTGTGAACAAATATATTAATAAATCTGTGTTAATAGTATTGAAACACCTACAGATGTTAGTTGAGTTATCACTTTGCCCCAAGTATATAATACTTTCCAGCTCTGGATTAGTTCATTCCTAGCAGGAAGAAAATAGGTAGATTAATAGGACAATGTGAAAATTCATGTTGTTCGCCACTGACTCAACTCCGCAGAAACACGCCTCTGAGATACAGTTGAAAGAAAATACTTAAATGTATAGAAACAGTGTCTTTACAGAGCTTTCTGAGCTTTATAGACCCCCTTCTCATTATTGGCTTTCAGCATTGAATGAAGGATTGGAACTTCAATTATTTGTAAATTCTACATAATTAAAGAAATGATTTAAATCACACTTGTATGTGTGTGGGAAGATGTTTTACATATTTTTCTACAAATTCTGGTTATTTTAAACGGATTCAGAAGTATCCCTAGGAGGTGGGAGCCAGGTGCAGCAGCTTCACTGTTCTGCCTAAATGAATGGCTCTAAATCTTATATACCTCTTTGGTACTATAAAGAACAGGAGCTGTGTCTGTGTCTGCTTGCCCTTCACTGAGCTGACTGCCATCACCCATGCCATTTAAGCTTTAACTTGTTCTTTCATGTGTCTTACACATAAACACAATTTTCTGTTTGCTTTTCCTCTAAACTGGCTTGTTAATTTGGATGTCAATGAGACAGAGTTTCTTATAGTGCCAGACATGTAGTCACCAATGTACACAATCCAGGTTTGGTTGCAGAGAGCTCCAGGAATTATTTGCACCTTTCCCGAAAGGTCACTCTCTTCAACGTGATCTCAGTCTTGTTGACTTCTGTCAACTTCACAGCTCTTGATGAGAGTTTACAACTACTGTGTACCTGAGAAGTTTTGCTACCATTGATGGTGCATAGTGCTAGTGTTAACATCTGTTAGAAGGATCTGGAGAATGGCTCCTATCTGATAAAAAAAACCTGCTGAAACAACAAGCTTCCTTTGTGCAGTGTTCTTTCAGGATTCATGTAAGAAAATCTGTTAGTTAATGGATTAAAGGTTTGCACATTAGTTATTAGTCCAGTTAGAAGCTTTCTAAATGCTTGTCTCAATTTTACACTTTAAAAGAGTTAAGAAATGTGTAATAGCTAGTTAGAATGGACTGTGTTTCAGTAGGTTGAGTAACCCAGTCAGTCTCTGAATTGAAGTAATATGATTACAGATAAATTACTGTTATTCATTCAGCCATCTTTCAGGGGATTATTGATCTTGCCAAGCCTCAGAGAACGTGTTGTTCCCAGGTGCAAACACAAACTGTCATGCCTGCGTGGGTCACTGCAGCTCAGAGCAGAGCTAGTGCAGACTTTGAGCAAAACTGCAACAAATTTGGCAAGGCTGGAGTGGATGCTCTGGACTATTTGTACTTCCAACAATTCAGCTTCAAAGAGTGCAATTTGCTTGTGCAGTCAAGGTTAAATGAAGACTATTACCTTCTGGAAAGATCATGAGAATGGGACAGGTCAAGAGAATAGTCCATTGAGAGGTATTTTCGTTTTAATAATGCTACTTTGGACTTTGGAGCAATTTAAACTAAAATCTGAACAAGCTTGAGATTTTTTACTTTATTTCTTTATTTTTTTTATAATGGTGAAGGCAAGTACAGTAACCTTGGGCTGGGATCTTTTGTTTTCAGTAATTACTACCCCAGTGAAACTGATAACATGCCCCTTAAAGAGTGAAACTTTATATTTTGCACATACCTCAAGTAAATGAATACAGTGGTCTGGTAGTGGGATCACAAAATCATGGGATGTCTGATTTAGGAAGGCACCTCTGGAGATTATCTAATCCAACCCTGCTGCTCAAAGCAGTGTCAGATTAAGCAGGTTATTTATTGCATTGTTCAGCAGGGATTTTAGTATCTCCAAGGATGGAGATTCCACAGTCTCTCTGGGTAACCTGCTCCAGAGTTTGATTGCGCTTCCAGAAAAAAAGTGTTTCCTAATATTTAAGTGGACTTTTCTGTATTTCAGTTTGTGCCCATTACGTCTTTTCCTGTCACTGGATATATCCCTGAGAAATCTGGCTCCATCTCCATTACTGCCTTGTGAGGAAGTAAGATTGATACCATTCCCCCCGTGCCTCCTCCAGGCTGCTCAGCTCCAACTCTCCCAAAGTTTTACCTCTCCCATTGTCAAAGAGATGTTCCAGTCCCTTAAACATCCTTGTGATGCTGTGTGAGGCTCACTACAGCATGTCTTTGTCTGTCTTGAACTGGACCCAGCACTACAGATGTGTCTCACCAGTGCTGAGTGGAAAGGAAGCATCATCTGTCAGCTTGCTGGTGATGTTTTTCCTAATGCAGTCCAGAACGCTCTTGGCTACAAAACAGTCCAGAACATGTGGGCTCATGTTCAAGTTTGTGGTCACCAGGACCCAGGCCTTTTTCTGCAAAGTTTGCAGATGTGTTTGTCAGTACCTCCTTGTGCATCCATGCAGGCCACCTGCTACCTCCTTTGGTTGACTTGAGTGGACTAGGTCTTGGGCTTGGAGAATGTGATCTTTGAAAATCATCCCACTCTCCTGGACTCCTTTTTCTCCAGGCTGCATACATGGGATTCTTCCAAGCAGGCCCTGAAAAGGCCACAGTCTGCTCTCATGAAGTCCAGGGTTGTGATCCTGCTATTTACTTAGTTACTCCTGCTAAGGTTCCTGAAACTCCACTACCTCATGGTAATTGCAGCCAAGGTTGACCCTAGTATTCCCATCCCTGACCAGCTTTACCTTTCTTGAAAATACGAGGTCCAGCAGTTGCCTGAAGAAGGCCTCATCTATTTCTTTCTGATTAGATTATCTGCAGCTGACACCTACCACAATGTTGACAGAGCACTCTTCCACTGCCTCACCACCCTATTGTATCTAATCTAAATCTACTCTCTTTTAGTTTAAACCCATTACTCCTTGTCATATCATTCCACTCTCTGACAAAGAGTTCTCCCCCAGCTTAGGTACTGGAAGGATGCTATAAGGTCTCCCTGGAGATCTCCTTTCTTTTCTCTGGGAGAGATGATTACAGTCTTATACTGTCCAAAACCCAGCCTTGATGGTTTAGTGCAAGTGGGAAAAATGCCTTAACTTAGTATGTGCATTAATAAGATAAACAAAGTTTTATTTCTTCAATTCCTGAAGTTTTAGTAGAAAAAATACTAATAAGATAGAGAATTCAAAACTAGTTAGGTATTCATCAAATTACATTCTAGAGGAGACAGCAAAATTAGTTTCCTGTTTATATGATGAAAAGTAAACACAAATGTATAGTTTTCCAGTTCACACATGTTCTGTATAAAATGCCATTAGAAAGGGAATTAGGTACATTATTTAAATAACCAAAGAAAAATGAAACATAACCCTCATTACACTGACATTCATGGAATAAAGAGCAGGATTAATATACTTATTCATATCTCTTATTTAAATCCTTTAGAGAGCAATGATAGGAAAGGCTCTGGTTGCATTGGGGAAATTGCTGATGACCAGCCCATAGTCCTGCACTGAAGAGCAAGCACACAGGAGTACTGCAAGGTCTGACAGCAGGACAGTGTAGCCATAGCCACCCACCAATTGTGGAGACCAGCCCTTTGCGCCCTTATTACCCAGTGAGCACACAGGATAGGGACATGAGCTGATATGAGGATCTGATGCCAAGTGCAAGCTTTTAACCTTTTGAAATTTCAGTCTCAAATAGTCACAGAAAGCAACCGGGAGTGAAAATTATTTCATTACAGTTCACATCAGACTGAATCACTATTTAAATCACTCAGCTTTTCGGCGCCGTTCCTCTGTTATTTGCCTTGTTAGTGTGTGCCACTGTCAGAAATGAGATTATTTAGTGTCCTTCAGAGCACAGCACTTAAAAAGAAAGTTAACTGTCAACACATCCTGGTGAAAAGATTGCTTATTTTACCATGTACTTCATCCTTTGTAGCATGTGGAAGTCTCAGGGCAGATATGTTCACTGTACAAATACTTGGATCCTTTGGGTCTTCACATAAACCAGTTTGCCTCATCTTAGAGAAGATGTGTGTGTTTTTACAGCAGAAGTGTGTGTGTAGCAGGCTACCTAGTTTGTGATTACAGTGTGGGGTAGGTTTTGCTACATGGGCTTAAATCAAGTCTACTGGTTCCAGTCTGTCCTGCAGAGAAGATGGCTGTGCATGTACTAACTTTCCAGGGATTTACTGTGCTTCTTAGCTGGGTTTTGCAGTCTGTGTTAACACTAAGATATTGTATGTTAGCTACTACTTATTATAGATGTATGGGGGGACTTAAATCCAAGGATGCCCAGATTTGGAAGGCACCCAGAGATACATAAATATTTGAAGAAATATATCCTGGCTGCATCTGTAGATGTATTTAGAGTATTATAGTTCTAAATAAATATATCATATTGTAAACATAACCCTTAGAGACCATAAATCAGTTCCCTCTGCAGAATTCATTGTTTATGCCACTGTTTCCCTTTGGAATATTTGGTGAAATTGTTACATTTTCATATTTTTCATGATTTGTTAGTTTTGCTAGCAGTGTTAACTTCTATTAGCAGCTGAATGTGTTATAGCGGTGCTAAGAGTGTTAATAGAACAATGAGATTAGAAGATTCAGTAAGCCCCCTCCTTCCCATGAACTGGAGATTATTACAAAGGTAATAAGGCTTGCCTTTTCAACTATTTCATATAATTTTTACTGATATCAATTTAAGTATGGCAGCCAGAACACTAGGCAGAAATGCAGGGTTAGATATGTTCTTAGCTCTGTCACTGATAAAACTGGGCAGGCCATTATACCTCTCCAAGCTCCATTTTCCCACCAGTAAAACCACTTTCACAAACTGTTGAACTCTGTGACACTGCCAAATATGTTTTGAAACAGATGAGGAAAACACAGACTACTGCTCTGTAAAGGGCTTTGAAACGTGTTAAGCAGCACCTAGACAGCATTATATTTGCTCTTCTGGCTTCTGAAAACTCTTACTGGATTCTGATTTTCAAATTTTATTTATTTATTTATTTTCTGGCTATGTCTTATTTTGAAATGGGTTGTTGCTTTTGTCACCTTGGGAGTGACTTGTTTATAAAACAACAGATGAAGACAGTGACCCCGTACAGTCAGGTGTCTCAGACATGTAATAATCTGTGGTGATGCTGAGCATATCTGAAAGAAATGTTCCTCCATTCTAGCATTTTCTGCTCTAAGGATCCTCTGGAGATCTTTCTGTAAATTAGAAGGACTAGAAAGCCTTTGAGGTCACACTGTTGTACTGTCTTTGCTAGTTACATAGTAAAGTTAAAGACTATATCAGTTACATTAAACTTGATAAATTGTTCAAGGTGAGCTCACAGAACTGCGTTGCAAAGCCGTGAGGCCTGTTCTGGGAAATAAAGACCATCTATGGAGCTTTAAAACTCTTGATCTATTGTCTTTTCTGACGACTTAGTTTAATAGAATCGGAGTTGGGCAGCGAAGATTCAAAAGGTCAAGGCTTCATCAAGGGCTGTGTGACATCGACATGGTCAGTAGGACATGCTTACATTATTTTTATTTCTGCCAATTTCCCTTTCTCTTCAAATAATAATTTTGAAAGTTTTATTTTTTCCAGTTCAAAAGCTGACACCAATAGTGAAACATATCACATAGCCTGCTGACAAGGCGCTTGTTTGGAAAACATCTTTTTCTATTCTGTGCTCAAGTAGATACAGGTACCACACTTTGTGGTAGTTCTGGTAGTCTTGTAGGAGCTGGTGTTTGGACTCAAATCCCATTAGCAGAGAAGAAGATTTCAATCTGAATCCACTTCATCCTGGACAAATATTACAAGTATTTTATTCTCCCCAACTCCACAGCTTTTTTTCCTTCTCTCCACCATTCATTTGTCTTTTTTTTTTTTTTAATTCAATGAAAAAATATTTGAATAAAATGTCAAATTCTCAAGGGGTGATAGAGAACAGATGATAAAAATTTAAAGTCAGCATTGACAGATACTGAAAGAAAAGTGAGGTTATAAATGCTCTTGACACCATGTTGTGGATAGGTCAAAATGGTTTAGACTATGCTTTGCAGAAGGCAAGGGGACTTTAAACTTACCTTACGCTTACGCTGCAGCAGATGTGGGCTCTGCACAGATCACTCCTTCTTGTTTCTCTTTTTTTCTACTGCCTTGACAAAATGTAGTTGGTGTCATGGCTGGGCTGCTTGGCACTCTCATTGCTGCAAAGTCAGGGCAGGGCTGTCAGGAGTACAGAGGGATTCGTATTCAAAGAATTTCTTTTCAGTGTTATAGCTTCTCATCTTGAGCTGACATTACATACTGCATTGCTGTTGCTGTTAGAAGTTACCACAGTGCTGGTAGCAGCTGCAGCATTTTCTGGATGAGAAAGCCTCTGTTTTCATTTTGTAAACGAATGCCAGTGAGTCCATATTCTTGACATGCTCCCATGTTAACAACACTGTCCCGTGTGCTGCCAAAAGCACATGGAATAAACAACAGAGGAGGGCTGGAAAGATTCTCAAACTTACTGACATTCATGATAAGTAGTTTTATATAGCTGCCTTTATTTTAGAAAAATAAAGAGAAGAAAGTTTTAGAAAGTGGATTCTAGAACCAGTCAAAAGGTGGAAGATGCAGATTTTTTTTTTTTTTTTCCTCTGGTTGAATTTGAATCTACTTAATTCTGAAGAAGTATCATAATTCATTGGTCCTCCCATGATGCAGCCCAGTTCCTTTTTCCCTTTCCCTCCTTAATGCATTGGTATTTTTTTTTCTTTTTTTCCCCTTACTGTAATATGCTGACAAATGAGAATCAGAATTCACAGCTATCTCTTGATACATTTGATATATGGAGCTTTAAAAGTAGTCTGAATGGGAAGGAATAATAATATGTGCCTTTAAAGATTGATGCTAGCAGGAATTCAATGACACAGAGTGGAGATGAGGAAGGATCTGTTGACAGTTTGACAAACCCTCATATATCCTAAGAAGAAAACTTTGGGAATATGGTAAAGAACCTGGAGACATAAACAATGGTAAAACTGTGCATTTGAGCTGAAGCTGGCATGTGAGGTATCTGTGGGTGCTGCTGATGAGTGATCGTTATTTTTATGCCATGGAGGGTCTCTCTCATCTAGTTGATGAAGTCCATAGATTGACACTGAAAACTGAATTCATCTTTATTAGATTTCAGACAAGGATCTAGATCTGAATTAGAGGGGACGTTGATTTAAAAATCTCCCCTCTTTTAGTTTAAAACCACCCCCCCTTGTCCTATTATCTTCATAAGTAAAAAGTTGCTCTCCATCTTTTCTATAAGCCCCCTTCAAGTACTGAAAGGCTGCAATGAAGTCTCCCCGCAGCCTTCTCTTTTTCAGGCTGAACAGCCCCAGCTCTCTCAGCCTTTCTTCTTGGGAGAGGTGCTCCAGCCCTCTAATCAACTTTGTGGCCCTCCTCTGCACATGTTCTAAAGATCAACATTGTTCTTGTGCTGGGAGCCCCAGACCTGGATGCAGTGCTCCAAATGGGGCCTTGCAAGGGCAGAACAGAAGAGAGCAATCACCTCCCTCAACCTGTTGATGCAGCCCAGCATGCAGTTGGCCTTCTGGGCTACAAGTGCACACTGCTGGCTCAAGCCTTTTGTCCACCAGAACCCCCAAGTCCTTCTCTGCAGGGCTGCTCTCGATGAGTTCTTCTTCCCATTATGTACTCATGTCTGGGATTGCCCTGACCTAGGTGCAGCACCTTGCACTTGGACTTGTTGAACCTCATGTGGTTCACAACGTAGGCCCACTACTCATGTAGGCCCACTTACCTAGCTTGTCCAGGGATGCCCTCTTACCTGCCTGACAGTATAGCTGTGATATATTGCTTCAGCGTATAGGGTGTGCTTTAGAAGGGGTTGCTAAAAAGGCATTCCTAAACAGTTTGAGTGCCACAGTTTGATCTTAGCAGTTCCTTCTGTTCACATACTTGGAGTTGGGAAGAGTATGTCTTTTTTTGGTAGACTTTACATTTAACAAATAAATGACCTTGATCTCTTGATTTGTGGATCTTCCATGCTTATGAACAGCATGTGACTCATGAGCTGTTTAAGGTTTTCTCTTCAGCGTTTGACTACTGGCAAACACATTGTTGAAGGCTCCCTGCAATGTCAGACCTCTCCTACAAAATGCCACACACATTATAACATTCACTGAATGATGATGCCCTCAGACATGCAATTCTCCATCTGAAGTGGTATGATGTTAGCTAAGGTTGGCTACGCTATTTCATGCTCTGTGCTCATTTAATGACATTTAAAAATAACTCATACTTACAACAAACTCTGAGATATTGTGTTAACATGTGGTTGCTTAGCACAAATGGGTCTGGATATATATAAGTCTCCAGAAATGTTCATTTCTGAGTCTAAAAGTCTCATGTATAGGTGCCAAAAATCAGACACCAAGTCCTTATTCTTTTGTCATCTATATAATAATGTTTTTCTTGCCAGGGCAACACACCTTACAAGGAAGATAACATCCCTATTATCCGAAGTACAGATTCTTGAAGTCCATGAATTTCATTGTGCTGCTAGGAATTCATATCTATAGTACTTCAATTTAATGGCTGCAAACTTCTCTTACAGATACTGAACATACTGAAGTGTTTTCTGAGAAAGCAATTTAAATTGTTTGCATGAGATGAACATATAGGAGACAATAAAGCTATCTATTCTAATATTCCATAAGGAGAAAGCATGTGGCACATTTTATTATAGTCTAGTAGAAATACAAATGTTTAAAGGAAAAAATAGTTTCTACAGGAAAGTATGATATGAATGATAGAGAAAGTGTTCCAGGTGAATTCAATCAAGTTCAGGATATGGAAACATTCTTGTCAGGAAAGTATTAGATTGTTCAGAACTTTTCTTATATTTTTGTCTTTCTTGCTGATAATCTAATTTTTCAAGAACTTCTCATGGCTTTACTATTAAAATCAGGTCCAAAAACAAAAATGCTGACAAAAAAATCAAACTTATTCTGTTGATGAAATATTTCAAATGAAGAATGTCAGAGGGCAAATGACTCAATTGACTAGGGATTTCTTGCACATCTACCTTGATCTTGAGAATTCACGCATGATGCAAAGTTGGTTAGATACTGTAGTTTTAGCTGCTATGTGAAAATAGCTCATTTTTTTTCTGAAACAAATCATCCTTAAAATTCAATGACTAACAGTTGTGTGATACTATTTTGAAAGGGGGGGGGAAGGAGGAATGAAAGGTATTTAATTAAATGTGGGCTACTAGAAGCTGTAGCTTTCTAAAAAGTATGCTAAAGAATTTACCCTCTCTCTTCTTAAAATGTATTTCCTAATGTAGAATGCGGTATAGATTTTTTTCCCCCATGTTGTTATTCACATTTACAGACAGTATTGCTAGATATGCTTTGTTTTTCCAACATTTCTGAAAGTTCTCCAGAGTCCCCCTGTTTCTCCAAGAATAGCACTGCAGAGTTCTGATAATTCAACTGTTTAAGTTAGGCAGCCAGACTAGAGATTCTGAATGCTGAAAATCTAGCCTAAAAAGGCTAAAACCCCTTTGCATTACAAATGATTCTGTAGACTTCTTTAGAACCCAATGTGGGACCATGAAACTGAAATACAAGCCTTTTCTTTGTGATATTTTAGTAGCCATCATAAAATAAAGATCTGTTACTAAAAGAAAAAAAAAAAAAAAAAAGACGGAAACAGAGAGAGAAAGGAGATAAGTGTCTAGGGATATCTAGAGATATCCTCTCCCCTGTTTCTTTCAAGCCACCCCCCCATTCTTTAATTACAGGGAGGGTGGAACAAGACACAATCTTTCAAGTGAATTGAGCTGCTCCAGGAACTTAAAGAAAAGTCCAGTACCAATTAATTCCAATTGTCTTAGCATTTAATGCAATCCCTGTGTGTGTGGAGTCATGCATAGATGTTTGTATTCCAGTCTTAGAGGCGACAACACTGTGCCAAGTAGAAAATAGGATAAGGGAAATTGAATGCATTATTTCTTATGCCTGTTTACGATTTCACCACACATAGCACATTGCCTTTCCTGACACTGAATGCCTTTAAAATGTGAATAATCCAGTAAAGTCCATTTGTCTACCACTGGTTGAAACATCTCCTTTACAAGACGGTCAGTTTAAGACTGTGAGGTCTGCTATCAGCTCAGCTGGCATTAATCATGTCATTGAGTGCTGTTTCCTCATCTTCACTGAACTCCAAAGTGTTTGGAGCCTCATGGATGGCTAGTCAATGTTTATGAGGTTTGGGAAATAAAACTATAAGTAACTTAGTGTGCAGATATTGAAAAGTCTGCAGGAGAAATCATTTTAGGAAAGGGTAGCAATTGTATGAAATTGTTTTGGCTTCTTAGGCAGATACATATTATACAAACAGACTCTTTTAAAATTACTTAACCTTTTTTTTTTTTCTTTTCTTTAAATGCTTAAAATGCATACACAGTTTTTTATGAATCTTTTTCTCTGATAAACACTTTCTTCTGAGCTGAAGGAGCATTAATAGTAATCAATTCTTTAGTTTCATCAGCTTCTAAGCAATAGATAAGACTTGACTTGTGTGCTTGAGATAGATCCTTATCCAGCTTATGTTACCATGGCTCTTCAGTTTAGCAGTTAACATTTGTGCTATATTAACATTAATTCTCTGCCTTCCTCACTGTGCAGTTCCCGTTATGTGATGCACCTGTCTAACCCACATCTGTAAATAGATTTTTCACCTCCTAGGATGGCACCTGAGCCTAAGTGAGCCACATCTGTTAAGGCAGTTTAATTGTAAAAATGCCATGTAAGCTACAGGAGGAGGTGATGACATCTGCCAGGATGGTTGGTGTTTCTGTATGACTTCTTTTAAATGTGGTAAAAGTCAGGGAAGGGAAAGGAAGAAAAAATTTGGAACTGAGTAACTCATACAGCTAGATCTGGATTCCAGAGGAAAACATGTCCCTTTCATGGCAGGCCCTTCCTCATGAAAACAATGCACAAATGTAGGACTCGGTCTTTGGCCTGGTACTATGAGGCACCTATATACCTATGAGATGACATAAACCTGGCTCAGTTTGCACACTGTCTTCAATTAAATAAACCTTTGTCGTTTTTATATTTTATAAAAGATTAATTGCTTTAACTCACTTTTTTATCTTGTTAGTGTTAAAAGTGATTTGAGGTAATAGACCAAAACAATCATAAGCATCCCTTTTGGCAGCAGTGGTTCTTACAGCTGACCTACATGAACATCTTTGCTGTTCTAGGAATTGCTCTAGAGCATTCAGAATAACTGATAAAGTAGGTATTATCATCCAGACCTGCTTGGGAGATAGTAGCATGGGAGTCTGTAGACTGAGAGCAGTGATTATTCTCTTCTGCTTGGCATTGGTGGTAACACATTTGGAAAAGTGCTTCCGCTATGAGAGAAGTTGATGAACCAGTGTAATATATATGTATATAATGTAAGTAAAAGCAAAAGATGACTACGAGATCACATTATAATTGAGAAAAGAGGGTGATGGGGGAAGACAGATAGACACCTCTCAGAGGTGCACCGCAAACAAAGAGGAGTCTTAAGTGGAAACAAAGGAAATTCTGATTTTAGATTAAGGAAAAAGAAAATTTACCATGACAGTGGTTCAGCACTGGAAAGGGTTGTCCAGAGATGCTGGAGATTTTCCATCCTCAGCTAGAGAAGGCCCTGTGCTACCTTGGAAATTAACCCTGGTTTGGGCAGGGGTTTGCTCTAGGTGACCTGGTTCTGGCCAACCTGCATTACCCTGGTGTTCCCTACATTGACCACCTCTATTGAGAAAATCTTCCCTGCAAGTTGGTCCAGGAGCAATTCTAGTCCTGATGTACAGGTGAATGCAGGAGTTTCTTTACAAACACTTTGCCAGGGCATCTCTCTGATTTGTTATATGTTCTTTTGATTTCTGAAATGACATAAGAAAAGAAAGGTGTGCAAGCAGCTACAGTGCTTCGAATTTCCATAGATACAGTATAATGTATCTTGACCTATTCCTATATATTCCCACCTAGGCTCAGATGTTCCTTACATTAAGTTGATGATGTTTAAGTGAACTGTTCAGTGAATAGTATAATTATGAGGCACTCCCAGGTTCACAGTGACTTTCCTTGCCTGTACACCATTATGTAGTTAAAAGCCAGCTCAGCTTGCTTCTAGCAGCCTGCTATCTATCTGCTGAACAAGCCACATGCAGGTTGATTCAGAAAGAGTAAAGCACAAAAACCAAGAGAGCAGGAAAATCTCTAATATGATAAGGAAACATATTTTTCAGTTCCTGCTGTTCTTTATTGTTACTCTTTTCCAGTGTATTCACTTACCTTGCTGCTTTAAGTTTGACATTTTTAATTTATCTATTAGCTGTGATTCAGATCACACTACATGCATGAGGAATGACTTTGCTTGCCAAGAAGCGTTCCTGAGGTATTACAGCTCTAGCAAGGGGCCATACCTTACTGGAGTAAAGTTTAATAATCTCTAAAATGTTCATTGAGAAAAACCTGCAAGTTTAATTCCAACTCTTTCCTTATAAATCAAACAGTATTTTTTATGTGTATAGCTATGCAACGTAATTATTTCATTACTAGAAACATGGTGCACTAAAAGTCTTACAGTATGACAACACAATAGTGCAAATTTGATGAAGTTTCACATGTAGTTCTTGCTGTCATCATAAAGACAACTTTACATATTTTTTTTTTTTTGAGAATTAAGTGATACAAAGGTTTTATGAGACAGGTAAATTTTTCACAATCAAAATTAGGAAAAAAATAACAGGTTATCTTATATGCCTCTTATATGTATGATATAAGAGGCACGAAAACAACCTTAAAAGGGGCATGAACCATATATATGAAACAAAGAATCTATTCAAAGTAGAATTAATGCTCTAATGTTTTTCAAATTATCAAATCAATACAAAAAAAGCCTCATTAATAATTCAGTTAAATTGTTATGCAGAGACCTCACATCTGTCTACCCCTATTTCCTAGTGTTATGCTCACCATACCAGTGTTGCTCTGGATCCTACAGTCAACATTTTCAACCTGGCTCCAGCAGAGCAGCAGTGGGCTGTGGCAAGTCAGGGACTTGTTGAGGTCTTCACCAGGAAGTATATTACAGGTATTATGGAGACCTCCTTGGTCTAGTGTCTACTTGGGTTTATTTTTTATACCCTTTTCATCATAGTTTGCTTTCTTACCATGGGTTTCCCACTCAAGTTTGAAAATCACACTCTAGCATCAACTAGCATAAAAGGGGTATTGTTTCTTATGAAGTGTCAACCTGGGTTTGTCAGATCTTTGCCAAACAGTATTATTGTATTTACAGAATTTAAGATAACACAGATTATGTAATCATCACTTGAACCAGTAGACAACTGCTAAAACCTGTTAAATCTAGACAAGGCCAAGGCAGTCCTGGACAACTGCAGAGACCCCACACTGTCAAATCAATACAAAACCCGTGGCCCTTTATTATTCATGGCAGAAATCACATTTACTAGGTTACAAGGGAGGGAGCAGTGCTTTTATAGTTGGCCATATACAATTATGCAGTGAAAGCTGATTTATCACTCCATGTGGAGAAAGGAGAATGTGAATACAGCTACCCCTGGAGCAGAATACTACAGATATGTATAAGTGTGATAGCATAAGTTGCACTGTTTTAACACAATAGACATTTGAGATGTAGTGCTTTCAGTGCCAGAAAGTATGTCCTGCTAACCTCAGTAGAGCTGATGAACAGGAGTCAAAAATAATGTGTACTTTCTATTGCGTATTTTTGAAATCCTTAATTAGGTTATTTTCTGAACTTGAACTTACTGCAGCATTTCTGAGAATCAAACTTTATTCATACTATGTAAAACAATATTACCCAATTCAATGTCCTGGTATTGTTGCTGCATTTTTTTTTACACTTTAAAAGCAGGATTGTGCCTGACTCCTTGCATTTGTACTGTAGGTGGGAAGAAAAGATACAGAGATTGTGTTGTCACTTGTTCCACTATGTAATATTCAAATATATTATGGAGTTTAACTGTCTCTTGAAAGAAGAATTTTGTGGTGGTGGTCACAGTGGATTGTGAAACTGAATGGCTAAACACCATCATCAATCATAAAATCACAGAATTGTAAAACCACAGAATCATTAAAGTTGGAAAAGACCTCCAAGATCATCTGGTCCAACCATCCCCCCTACCACCAGTGTCACCAACTAAACCATGTCCCTAAACAGCATGTCCAACCTTTCCTTAAACATCCCTAAGGACAGTGACTCCATCACCTCCCTGGGCAACCCATTAAGATAATCAAGATCATCAAGCAAGATCATCAAGCTTGAAAAACATGGGAATGGGTACCACTATATTCTGACAAATCTAGGAAGTCTTTGTGAGAACTTCTACTCAACTCGACTGTGACTGTGGTCTAAACTGCCCTAGGTGGCTAAAAGCATTCCTTAAGCTGGTGGGGACGGTTCATTTCATGTGACTAGAGTTCTCTTTGCCCTTAATCTGTCTCTGCTTTGCACCACCTGCATCCTTTTTCTGCTTTTTCTGACATCCTGAGAGTCATTTTTTTAATGTTGTATATAAGATCTTGCTCCATTATAGTCACAGGAACATAGTTATTGAGTTCATGTGTCACATATTTTTAATCTACTTATATTGATTATGTCCTCAGCAATCTAGCAAAAGTTTTATCTGATCTGGAGTGTTTTAACTTATTTCTGATACCAAACAGTTCATGAATGATAGCTGACCAAATCAAAATTATCAGATCTTCTAGCAATCACTTTCCAAATACACTAATATGTTTTCTTCTGTCATTAAGGGTATGATCAAGAATTTATTTTCTAGCCATATAGCTGAATTTCTGCTGTTTATTGAATTCAGAATGCAGATGCCCTCAACCACTTTTTTTTTTTTTTTTTTTTTTTTTTTTTCCTTTAGAAAAGGAAGTAAGTGAACATCCTGTATCTAGAGGTCTTTTATCAAGTACTAAAAATGTTAGCTATACTTATTGGCTAGGTATTTTTTACACTGAATACTGAAAATGAATAAAGAGGTACTATCTTTAGTGTTACGTATTTATACAAATTAAGCAGATGCTGAATGAACATTTATAATGTTCAAATAGGCAAATCAGGTGAGTATGAAAGCTGGAGTTACCTTCCACACTGCTATAGCTCTGCAACTATGGTTTTGCCCTACTCTCCCATATAATTTCTATATTCTGCAAAAAGATTAAATTTGCAGTTTGCCCCATAATGATCTGACTCATACTGTTTCAGAGAAGTGTTTAGAAGTAAATATTTCTGTCATTTGAAGGAATTTCTTTACAACTATCTAGGTAAATTACAGTGTTCACATTGACTTACAGACTGGCAACATAAGTACACAACAGCAGTGCAAGTCATCCCTGTACAATGTGCTAATGTGTCTTTTGCAAAGGTGGCACAGGAGTTTAAAATTAAGCGAAATGCATTCCTTGGTTCTGTCACCAAGAGGTATAAAATGATGTGGAAAATGTGGCAGTTAAATTAGGAAAAAATAGGAGATAATGCTTTTATCTTATCTACCTGAAGGATGTAGAAATGGATGAAGAGGAAGGGTTTGACAATAGGTCTGAAGAAGAAAATAATGAGAGGAAGTTATTAAGAAGAGAAACTTAGATTGAATATCAGGGAACTTGTCCAGACAGTGAAATCTGTTACAACCTGGAATTGTCTCCCAAAGGAAGACGTCAAAACTTAATTGCTTTGGGCATTTTTAACAATTCTTGTCAAATTACATGGAAGAAATGTAGAGAACAATCAAGGACTTGCAGAGGAGTATACTAGGTGATATACTAGGCTTTGCCACCTCTTATTCTTTAACTGCCAGAAGGAGTGACACTAATTATACTGGCAGTTTTTGTTGGGAGGGAGACCTGTTGTCTAAGAGCTCAGCTGTATTACAGCCTTGGTTTGGAACAGCCTTCAAGCATGGAAGTTCAGAATGAAGAAACTAATGCTCTATTGAGGGTGTTGTGCTGAAACCTGTAGTCAAGTCATTTGGATGTTGAAGCTTCTGTTAGGTGACCACATAAATGGTCAGGAGAAAGTGTTCATTAGACTGGAAAAAAATGGAAAGTAATTGGATTGCAAGGCACAAGAGATCTGTGCTTGCTTGCCTGTAAAACAAGTTGCTGCTGTGGGCTTTGGAGAGGAGGACAAGGACAAGGACATGGATGAGGGGAGGATGTCCTCATTTGCCCTGAGGTTCAGGTGAAAGTCTGGTATTATGTATTGCTTTATAGCTTTTCTCCTTGCAGTAGGCAAAATCAGAGTGGGAAGGCAATAAATTACCGACATTCCAGATAAGATCATCTCTCCTGTCTGTGGGACTGTTAAATAAAATTAATAAAGAAAAGGTTAAAAGTTAGATTTTGCCCTTCTCCACCAGACCACAAAGATACTTAGGATACAGGACTGTAAACACAAAGAAAATAAGCTCTGAAAACTACATATATTCATATTAGTTGTGGTGCAGATTTTTGCATGGTCACATTTAAATCCTATTAACTGAAATACAATGTAAACTCATTTGTATTAATGTATGCCAGTGTACAGGCACATAGGCATGCCAGAGAACATGTACTGAGAGTATTGCAACTTCTTGTCGAATTATCTGGCACAGACATCAAAGAAAAAAAGTCAAAGACATTGACCCAACACAGAGGAGAGAGTTGTTGTTGTCGTCCCAGGAAGTGAATCCACTGGGACTGCGTCATGTCCCTCAGTAGGTGTGTGGCTAGAACTCAGCTCTTATTTAGGTTGTATGTTGCTTTCACTGAAGGTCCAGTGGTTCTTCTATTTGTTTGATAGTGAACCATGTGAATGTTTGATGAAAACAAACCTGGAAATTGGGGAAAGGAAAGGGAGTTGGGTCTAAGTGTGAAAGATTGTGCCACACTGAAAGTGAGGTGCCACTGTGCCTAATTCACCTGCAGGTGTAACAGGCAGAGTAAAATTTACTTGTGCTTGCTGTTCTGTGTTTTTGTGCAGGCAGCATTGTCCTTGTGCTTTGGCCTATTTCACCTTTACCTGTCTCCATTCTGGGTACAACAGTGGTCTGTTGTAGGAGTAGGAGGAGCATTACAGGCCATGCATTGTTGTGGCCTATATCAACGGTAAGGAGCCTCTTTTGCATACTTCCACTTTTAAGTGGACTACCCACAGTTTTTCTTAGCGCTGTAGATCTGCCTGTCATACTTTGCTCCGATTACTGCCATCTGTTAAAGAGATTCATTTGTGGTCTCTGTTTCTAAAGTTACCATGAAAGATCAGGGACCATAATTCTATTATGTGTTAGTAAAGCATCCAGCATGACGAGAGTCCAATTCCATTTGAGATCAAGAGTTTATATTACATTTCCTGTTATGTCTGTTATTGTTATTCATTGTAAACCAAATCCTTTTCTTATTTTACCCAGTGGGCTTCTCATTGTCTTGAATGGGAGCTGGATTAACTCCTGTCAGACTACATGAAAAGTCTGTATTTTCCTCAGATATAATACTGCATTGTTACTCTTTTGGTGTGATGAAATTATAAAGCTCAATTGCTTGTTGAGTTTAGTACATGTTACAAACACCTATACATTGACCTATGGAAAAATTTTGATGTGTCACTGGTCAGACTGATTTTGTAGAGCTCTTAAAAATGGTGGCAGAAAGGTGGCAGTGTATGTGACAATACATTCTATAAATTACAACAATAAATTTTAATTAGAAGAGACTAAGATACATCTTCTGAGGAATAAAATGCTACTCAGAGAAAGTGGCAATAAAAGTAAATGGCTTACTGGTCTTATGCCTTTACTTTTGGAAAGGCTGAGGGGGATGGCACACTTCAAATATTCTCCATCAAGTTAGCTTCTCCGTTACAGATATGCTGAGCACAGAAATATTGACCTTAACAGCACTGTGAATTTAAGATAAGATCTGACAGTATTAACAAGAGTAAGGCTTTATGGTCTCCTCTAGCCTAGTAAGTATCATCTGAGGATATTCAAAAAAAATCAGATAAATTTAGATTTCAACATGTGAAAAATCCAGACTAAACCTAACAAGTCCATGAGATACAGGCTTTTTGAATTCCTGCTTGTAAGTGACTGATTTCAAAGTAATTATTTTCATTTTTTTTCTTCCATATTGCTTCAAATGATTTTCCTTTTCTTAAAAAAGAAACACACAATGGCAGATTATATCATGCTTTATAATGCTATATAATGCTTCATTAAGCTTTAGCCACAACTGTTCAACCATGGGCACGTTATTTGAAATATACATGTATGTACCTGAGTATGTGTGTTACTCATTCAAATATATATGCAAGAGGAGAGGTGGTATATGGATGCTGGCTGATGGACATTTGCCCAATCTTTTTCTGGTAATTCTAGTGAAAAAGGCTTCCTCATCTTGGTTGGCAGCCTGTTCCACTTAGCACATAGTTATGTAGTTATATATCCTTTCCCCTTTTCTGACAGCACATGGGTAGCAGTGGATAACTTTCTGACTTTTGCAAACTGAAACATCCTTATTGTGTCCCTCGCTATCTGTCTCTTTTGGAGACCATCAGACCAAATCATTCTACACTAATTCATGGCTAAGACCACTTCATTTAAAGCTTCTTATCAGTTCTGTTTCTTTCCTCTAGCCCTTTTCTTATTTTCTCTCCTTAAAGAGCACACTCCAGTTGAGGCCTCACTGAGGAAAGAATAATAACCAGATCCCATGTTTTGGAGAGTGCATTACTATTGCTGAAGAGCAAAATAGATTTGTCTTCTTTAGCGTTTCCTTCCTTCCTTCCTTCCTTCCTTCCCTCCCTCCCTCCCTCCCTCCCTCCCTCCCTCCCTCCCTCCCTCCCTCCCTCCCTCCCTCCCTCCCTCCCTTCCTCCCTTCCTCCCTTCCTCCCTTCCTCCCTTCCTCCTTCTCCTCCTCCTCCCTTCCTCCCTTCCTTCCTTCCTTCCTTCCTTCCTTCCTTCCTTCCTTCCTTCCTTCCTTCCTTCCTTCCTTCCTTCCTTCCTTCCTTCCTTCCTTCCTTCCTTCCTTCCTTCCTTCCTTCCTTCCTTCCTTCCTTCCTTCCTTCCTTCCTTCCTTCCTTCCTTCCTTCCTTCCTTCCTTCCTTCCTTCCTTCCTTCCTTCCTTCCTTCCTTCCTTCCTTCCTTCCTTCCTTCCTTCCTTCCTTCCTTCCTTCCTTCCTTCCTTCCTTCCTTCCTTCCTTCCTTCCTTTCTTTCTTTCTTTCTTTCTTTCTTTCTTTCTTTCTTTCTTTCTTTCTTTCTTTCTTTCTTTCTTTCTTTCTTTCTTTCTTTCTTTCTTTCTTTCTTTTTCCTCTCTCTCTTTTATTTTTTGATTTTTGATTTTTTTTTTTTCCTTTCTGTTTCCTTTGTTTTTCAGCATGGGCTGTGTTGACTTGCAACTATAGAAACAGGCATGGAATTAAATGATTAAATATTTAAAATCCAGGAACAGCAGTGTGCTCCTGTGATAATGTATGGGTTCTGGTTCTTTCACAGCTGAAAATTTGACAACTCCAGCTTTCTGTTCCTGTTGTACTCACTGATAACACCTTTTGGGGCTTTGGGGGTATAGAGATGTTTAATATCCAGTCTGAGAAATGTGATCTTTAATAGTTTTGGGACCTGTCCTGCTGAAATTGGCAGAAAGAGCTGCTCTTAGATCTGGCCTTTATCAGGTTTCTGTTATGTGGACCAGCCATAATATGGTTTGGTTCAGGAGTCATAATTAATAGCTGCCATTTTGATACATCTGTAAATAATTTGGCCAGGGAAGAATTTTCTTAACAGGGATTTAGAAATTAAACCCCTACATTCTGGAAACATTTGCAGCAAAAGTAAAGAAGCAAAGTCTCATAAAGAAACAATACTATTGACTAATTTGAACAAAAGAAGAAAGTCATATTACATCCCAAGTCTTGCTGAAATGTGGATAATCTGGAACATTTGAAGCAAGAGATAGCCTTGAGCAATGGTTATTGCTTAGGGTCTAAGGTCAGTTGAGACAAAATAGAGGTCAGAGTAATGGCATCAGGTTTAATAGTAGATGTTTTCAATTCCACTGAAAGCATCTGAAGGCATGAAATTAGTCGCTGGAGGAACAAGGCATCTGAGGAAATGTAAACTGATTCTAAGGGACCAACTTCTTAAAAATGTGCATTCTTAGAGAGAGATACGGAAGAAGTTAAAATGTGTAGTTTTGTGCCTTCCAATCTGAAGGCTTGCAGAAGGCTGAATTAGCATATATTTATCTGAGCTTTTCATACATATTTTTGCCTGATTGAGAAAAATCACAACAGACATTCCTTCAAAATTGGAAAGAACTCTGTTTTAAGGATGGGAAAATTAATACACCGAACTGCTAATAGTGATGAAGGCCTCTGTGATTGAGTGCATGTTTTGGGGGTCATTACACTTGTGACTAACTTATGCTATTATGTATTGAAGCCAAGGAGTAAGTATTGCAAAATCATACTTACTACAAAAATACAGAAGACGTATCTTTTTAAAGTGTTTGCTTTTAACTTTGGTCTTCTTATCTTTGCTGTTTTTTTTTGTTTTTTTTTTGTTTTTTTTTTTTGTCCAGTATGATATATAATTATACTGTTGAACCTATAGAAGCTAGTTACGTTGTCTGTGGCTTTAGAAATGATACATACACTTTCAAATTACACTTTATGATCCAGTGTCCAAAATCTCATTTTTATCTGTCTGAAGAAGTAGTGAGCAGTTGAGTAGCCATCGGTTGATGTGACAGAGTCCCGTAGTAAACTGATGGCAGCTGGGACTGCACTTCAATTCCCTCTTTTCAAAACCGTTTTCTGTCATACCTGTATGTCATGGTTATATTCTGTGAAGAGCTGGGAAGAAACAGCAAGAAGCTGAGACATGCTGACACCAAAACTATGATGATATAGTCATCTATAACTGAGGTTATAGTGGAGAGCTTCCTTGTCCTAGTTACATTGTTGGGGATTAAAACTGTAGTGGCCAAATGGGAGAGCAAACCTGACATGGCTTGATTTGAAATTTCACTGGCAACAGTCTCTTATACAATGATATAAATTTAATTTGTAGAAGAAGGAGGAAATGAAATTAATATACATGTATTTTTTCTATAACTGAAGAATGAGAGAAGCATCATCCCCAAGAGAGCCCTTTTGGTAATCCATTCATGCTGCAAGGAAACCTGATAGTCTCAAAAAACATGTTTAAAACAGCATTTCCCCCACCTATGTCATGTATTTGGTGTAATGTTAGAGCAGTATTATATTAATCCTGCCATCAGCTGTCAGGATAGCACTGCTGCACCAGGCCTGAGTCTGAGTAGGAAGCCTGGCAAAGGGAGGCACTTAGCCTGTTGTGTAATTTTCCTCTGTTATTTGATTCTGATCCTCCAGTTGATCTCCTAACCTGGCAGTCCATTTTCAAATTTCCCTTGTAATAAAAATGCATCTAGCTGATCTGTAGAATACCAGACTCTCCTTTTCTTTGAGACTGAAAAGCTTGTGGACACTGGTCATGGTACTCAGAATGTCTCTTAGTATTTATGCCTGAATTGTATGATTTACCAAACACTTTCTACCAAGTGCCTTTCAAAACTGGTGATACCAGTTGCCAAGGCAGTGTGGAACACCCTTGCAAATGCAAACAGTGCATTGCAGCAAAATACTGAGATGTTTTTATTTACTGAGAATATTTTATTATTTACAGTTGGTTAGGTAACTTGCACTGCTTAGTCAGTGATGAGGATACATGCACCAAGTAACATCACATTGCACTCTAAGGACAAAAATGACTTAATTGATGATTCTCTGAAGATCAGATAAGTTGTTAGATATCTAGAAAGTCTTTTGTTATTGTTCAGGGTGTTCATATGCTCTCAATTGTTGAATTGAAAGCTCTTGATAGACTTAGATGCCCAGTTTTAGAGATTTTTCCTTCACTTCTAAAATGAGGCAAGAGTGGCAAGAAAGGAATGGGGATGTAGAAGAAATTATAATGAATCATGTAATACTTTGAATTTCTCCTGAAGCTAATTTCAAAGTTTGTAGTGTTAAAAAGGAATAAGTAGTTCACAGTGTTTCAATGTCTTTTAGAGGAATCTAATGTGCAAGAATTGGAGTTTCCTCATATTGGGAAAATATGGTGTATGTGATTTTCAACATATTGTTTGTTCTGGAGCATTCCCATATGGTCTTTGCATTCATCTCAGTAATCCCTTACTGATTCTTTGTCTTTACTGCCTCTCCATCTTTTGCCTTTCGTCTTTGTCCACCCCTCCATTATTTGTTGTATTAACTGTTTATTTGTGTATCTTACAGATAGGCATCTCTTTGCCATCTACCTTGGTGTTTAGTTGTGCAGGAAAAGGGGGTAGTGGCCAGCTGCCATGAGCAGATAAATTCTCACAGAGTAGCTGGCTTCACTTCCCTTGTTTTTTTTCATCATGATAAATCTTCCTGTCTCTGTCAGTTCGGCAAAATGACTCACAGGCACTAAGTGCTAGCAGAACAAACATATTTCCAAAACCATATCATGTATGTAAGAATTGATTTTAAAGACTGGGGAGTTTCATTCTCCAGTTTATGTAAAGTCAATTTAAAAGGCTGCCAGCCCGATCTGAGTGAGCTTCATACTCTGTAAAGGCAGGACAGCAGTCCAAAACAAAGTCCATTGAAAACAGTGGAAATCTTTCTGCTGCTTTTGCTGTGCAGTGGATCTGGTCTTAGCAACCATGAAAGTAAGATGCAGAGTCCACAGGTTTTTTAGCCAGTGGCTTTTATATAACTTTGAACAGAAATTGTCCTGAAAATAAGCAATTTTGCACATACATGTTTAAACATCCAATGACAGTTAATTATAAATAAAGATATTCTATCCAAGGAGAGCAGATTTTTTAAAAATAGTGTTATCTTTTGAAATCTAAGAACTGTTTATAGAAAAGATTGCATAGGAATACACAGGGATGTCTTATTGGAGACTTATTCAGGGTAGCAGCTTTGAAAATGAACAAGAAGATTGCTGCTTTTCTGTCCTAATTTTTATTTCTTCCTAAATTTAGATACAGTTTCAGTTTCTTATTATAATTCTACATTTCTGTAAATAAATTGTAGAACAACCCAAAGACCATTTTCAATGATGTAATATGCCCTTTTCACTGTCTGCTGAGATCACAGCTGACAAAAAATTGTCTTTCTGTTGTGTTCTTTGGAGACCTTCCTGCCAAACAAGATTAAGATCTGTACTGCAGCAATACAGTCTTTTGCAGGCAGCGACAGCTTCTGCTGGTGGAACCCAAAGCTACTTCATTTTAAAGATGAGAAAGGGTTAACATGAATGCAATGACATCTGGTTCCTGGTAAAAGGCCTTTTTAATGTAGCTATATGGCTTGTAGTCATAGCTATATTATAAAAGTCCTTTGGGAACAGTAAAAGCACATGCAATCCTTGCAGGTATAACAAGTGGAGAATTTTCTTAGTGCTTGATCAAGGTTAAGGTCAGATTAAATTTAAAGGTGATTCAAATGTTTGCCTCAATTCAGAGCAAAGTGCTGAGGTGATAATATGCAGTTAGAGTACAAGGGAAATGATAAGAAATTGGCTATAGCAAAGTCAATGCAAAAGAAGAGCACCCAATATACTTGCTTACATTTGAAGCTTGGTCAGATGTAACAGTCAGATGAATGCTCTCATCTTCTTGACATAATGACCCCTTATGAGGCAGCTTGACATTTTTCTCCTCCCTTGTCAAAGCTTATTTACTCTACTTCACTTTGGATAAGATAACTTACAGGTAAGTCTGAACATTGCTGGAGGTACCTTAGATACCGGAGTTTCTTACAATTTCCCCGTTTCTCTATTTAGTAATTGCTGTAAAATGAAAATAAATAAATAAATAAATAAACAAACAAATAAATAAATAAACCCATTGTGTCCATTATCCTAATTCTGGAAGATAGGGAAACATTATATTTTACCTTTTCTAGTACAAGTAGACTAGTATCTTGTGAGGTTGTAACCCTCTGGACAGGAGCTATCTCTGCTTCCAAGATCACCCTTTCTTTATTCTGCTACAGTCAAGCTAGTTAGGCTGTATAATCTCAGAGAAGCCGAGGCCTCCAAAATGTAAAACAATGGGACAAAATTCACATTTGTCAAGTTTTTCTTATGTATACTCATATCTGACACGGAGAATGATATGTTCTGCAATTATATGTTGTGCATTTTGCAATTTAGATAGTATATACTGATAAGCTGTACAGTTAAATGTTGTTACTCTGTATTCTACAGTTTGAGTTAAAAATTGACTCAACTCCAGCGTTACAGGACTTGAGCAGACTGTATAAATGCGAGTCATTACTGCCTAAATGTTGCAGAGTGTTATGGTGAGCAAAGACAAGTGTCAAATAAACCCTTTTATCTAAGGACAGAATAATTCCCTGCTTTAATCCTAAAACAAATGCAATTTGTGAAAAGTCAGACATTAGAGAGACCTGCATTTTGATAGACTTTATAAGCAGATATTAGGGTAAGTGTAATCTTCAGAGAGACATGTCATGCCTGTGGGTTAGAACAAATTCCGTTAATAATTAGTGGAGTAAAGCTCTGACAAATAAATGGTAGGTACTTAGTCTGAGCTCTGTCTTTGCCTTTGTGGGTTGTGATTAGACTATCAGTGCTACATCAATGGTATTTTTTTTTCTCTTATTTAATACTACATCTCTTCTATCCCCAATCCAGTTGTGATCTGATAAACATAGCTTGAGTCTAGAAAAAGAAATGCCATTCGCACATTTTAGTTTATCCTTGTTGGCATTAAATGCATTCCAGGCACACTTTCCTTTTATAAGACAGCATCTGAATTTGAGTGGATGTATTTGTAATAAGAGTTTTACCAGATACATACTTATTTTGACATCTAGTGTTAAATATCTTCAATATGTACAATGGCATTAAATTCAAGCTTGCATATGCTACTGGGTTTGACTTTGAAATTGCAAACAATGGTCTAGTAGAGATTGAAAGTTTGCACACTAACAGCTTGTTTCAGATACCTCAAAGGTATCTTAGCCTTTCTTTTCATAAGAAAATATGGTGGCAGATGTTATCACTAATAGTGCTAAAGAGCCTCAGTTTGTGTCTCTCTGTGGACTGTATTCAAGTCCCATTAAAATCACTGGGAAGATTTTGCAAGCCTGCCATGAAAGCAGAGCAGGCCTTACATCTTTGAACTACACTGGCTGAAAATGTCTTCAGTGCACAAAACTTCATAGTCAACAGTTCTGAAGAAACTGATGCTGACAACAACTGGGATTATTTTCATTTTCCCATAACTACTGGCTTAAAAATAACTCATGAATGTGCACTTGCTAATTCAGAAAGTGATGAAGTATTTTAGAATTTTGCTTTTTTATAACTAGCAAGAGACACAGTAATAGTGAATTTGTCATGTAGAAGTACACAGCTGCTGCACTGAAAATCTTTTACAGCATCGGGACTATATGAGTGGGCCTAATTAAAAAAAAAAATCTTTTTTTTTTTTTAATTCTTTTTTTTTTTTTTTCTACCTGAGCAAGGTTCTGCGATCTCATGTTATTCATCATATATGATGATAGTGTCTAATCGGCATCTTTTTTGCTTGCCTGGAAATTGCTGAAGGAAATCCTTCCAAGCATCAGCTGCCAGTATCTGTGTAATAGTCCAAATCAAGGTCTGGCTTCAATAAAAAACTGTGCTGTTAGTTCTCTGAATTTCAGTAAGGTTAACTATTGCATGGTGTTATATGCACAGGTGCTTGCAGCAAAGTAAGTCCAGAACATGGGATGTCTGGGAACAGACTTAGAGGTGAGATTGTAACTGAGTACATGACCACCAAGAACTGTAAGATCTCTGAAATTCATTCACCATAGATTTATGGGCACCTGACTTTTATTAATTTGCTGCTTGGCTCCCACTTTGCAATTTACCTTGCTGTGTTATAGGGCCTCATCATTAGCTAAATAGTCTGAAGTACCTGTGATGCTCAAAAGCCAGGGAAGGTGGTGTTTGCTTTGGCATTTTAATGATGTGTTGTATGTCCCTTATGGCTGTCAGACTGGCTGAGTCAATCATTGCAGATAAACAGGAGATATTCTTTCTCC
Organism: Aythya marila; assembly: GCF_965140915.1. Lineage (NCBI taxonomy): Eukaryota > Metazoa > Chordata > Aves > Anseriformes > Anatidae > Aythya > Aythya marila. The sequence goes on from NC_139044.1 coordinate 14,439,887, forward strand.
CTTCCAATTGCTTATATCGCGTATATCACCCTACAATGTCCCAACAATGGTTTTATCTTACATTTGCTGTTCAATTAGCTAAACAAGTGCTGCTTTGACTTGCTGCTTTGAGGCTGTTGTTACTGTGAAACCATGGGTGGCTGTTAGCAGTGTCCAGGGGTTATAAAAAGGACCTTCCCAATACCTCTTTGCCCTCACGGTTTAGAATTATTACTAAAACCTCCAGCCTTTTTTGTCTTTCTTGTGTCTGCTCCCCTTGGGGATTAGTGTTCATGGAGGCCACCCAGGTGGGCAGGTGGACTGCATGTGGTGCCCACCACTGCCAAAGGCCTGTTTTAACCCCTTATTTCAAGTAGGAGGCTGCTGTGCTGAGGAAGAATGGGCTGCTCTCATGCATGAGTTCACAACAGGGCTGCTTTCCCTCTGCTAGTATGGTGCAATGCCTTTTGGGGGGCTTTGAGTGCTTCTCTCCTTGGCTCCTCCTTTCACCAACTGTGAAATGAAGAGCAACCAGTACCAGGTAAGTTATTGCCAGCTCTTTTCTCAGATGTATTGAGTGAATAGCTCTGTGACCTGTTTAAACCACAGCCTCAGTCACCTTGTTCCTCTTCCTGCAGTGTTGAGGCTTATGGATGACAGTTTTGCCTGAAAAATATCCAAGCATTCTGATATACGTAGGATTTTCAAATTTGGGAAACGATTGCATCATCTTTTCTTCATGTAGCAATTTCCTTTTAAATTGTGCAGAAATGCTGGAGGCAGCTTTCTGAGCTGTTTATAAAATTAGACTGCCTTCATTTATTTGGTTTTATTGTTAGGAAAAACAAAAAGCATATAACCACATAGATATATATTCAGATGCAAGTAGTCCGTGAACACCAAAGACAGTTTTTTAAACAGTTCTAGAAATGCAAGCCATATTATTGCTTTCTAATATGTCTGCATATAGTTGTTCACTTTTCTGCTGACATATTTTCCCAGAGGAAATAAACACATTTTACTAGTTTGCCCATAGCATTCACTCCCTGGCTTTAATTTTGTAATGATGGAGCAAAAAGCCACAGAAGGGTTTGGCTGATAAACAGAGATGCTTCTCTCCTTATCTAGCTATTATGATGCAGTCATCAAAATTAAGATAGGAGTAAAAAGATATAAAATCAATGATAATGAAGCAAATGTTCTAATAGCTGTTTAGTATTTTACTAAATGGCAGTGGTGTTAGCTTTTAGAAAAATGTTACTTTGTTCTGGACTTACAATACCAAAAAGTGCTGCATGAATGTTATTAATACACTAGCTCAGCTTTGCTCCTGTGTAGAACAGGTACTAACCCAATGAGGTGTATTGGTAGCCATTTACAGTTAAGATATATGGGTTGGACGATGGGCTGTGATGGGACTTCCATGGCAAATGTGAATTTTATATGCTTTGTTGCAAAGCTGTCTCTGCAGCTAACCTTTGGGTGATCTGACACAACCTCCTTAATCTGTTTTGTTTTATTTATTAATGTATTTATTTTTATGTAACGACTAGATATAACAACTTTGATGTTCTTTTAAATCAGTTAGAGCAAGATGGGAGGTATTGTTTCTTAAAGTCCAGAAAACTGACTGCAAATCATAGGTGGTCTCACTGATAAAGCTTGATATTGATAAACAGGTTTCTGATGATCTGTGTGTAGCTGTACCTGTCTTTGAATGCTTTAAAAGTCTGTATGGGTACATTATGAGGTAATAAGTAAAAAACCAACAAACAGAAAACCCTCTCCAATGAGGGGTAGCAAATGATTTTAAAAAGTTAAAATCAAGATGATTTGATTAAAACTGATACACTTATGCCAAGTAGTATTGGCAACAAGAAGCAACAAAATTGTTCTGGATCTACTTTGCTCTTGTTCTGTGCAGGTCTCTCTGTCTGGATCTGCAGAAGTCATTTTATTTTTTTAAAAAGAATAATAGAATCATTCAGGTTGGAAAACACCTCTAAGATCATATAGTTCAATGTTTAACCTAGTACTAAAATTCACCACTAAACCATGCTACTAAGTTCTACATCTACACATTTCTTGAAGACCCCCAGGGACGGTGACTCAACCACTTCCTTAAGCAGCCTGTTCCAATGCCGCACAACTCTCTCACTAAAGAAATTTCTCCAAATATCCAAAGAGGATCGAGACAGTTGATTTGTTCTCTTTTGTTGCAAATTCACAGAAGATGTATGTTATAAATGGGTAGTCTATATTTGTAGCCCATTAGGGTTTAAGGTTAGAGCATATTAGATGCTACTGGCAAAAAGTGAACTTTGTTGTCAGATATTAGCTGTTCAGTCTCTTGAAAGCCTTGGGGTTTATGAGCCACATTTTCATTATTTGTGGTCATGGCAAAAAAAAAAAAAAAAAAAAAAAAAGGCAACAAAATAATAAAATGGCAAATAAAATGCAAAATTAAAGCCTTTAAAGAACTCAGAGGATGAAGGAAGCAAATTAAAGATGTTGGGACTTATTACAGATTCTGCCTTAAATGATCTGTGAGGTCTGCATATGAATCTGGAACAGTATTTTGAGATATAAAGAAATCAAACAAAACACAACAGTATGTTATCCTTAGCAGATGAAGAGGAAACAAAACTGCAAATGGGTAGCTTCCTACATTTTCATTCCTGATGCAGTTTCTCATTCTAAGATTCTTTTGCACAGAGAGACTTTCTTTAATAATGGCAACATTTCTTTGTCTCTGAAATAAAGTGTAAGACTAATGCAGTAGGTAGCTATCTGCAAATTTGTTCTTACCTTGCAGTGCATTTACTTTTTAATGAGAACTATAGAAGCTGATTAACTGTGGCTTCTGCACCTATAATTTAGGTAGGACACATTTTCAAACAGATTGCCCATCAAACTGAACTCATCAGGAAATCTTCCTGTTTACAGTAATAAAAGATACCATTTAAGAGTTCCTCCCAGAACCAAGATTGTTCTTGGAGCTGAGGCTCTCAGGGGTAGTGAGAATTTGCAACATCCATTAAAACCAATGAACTGGTCCTGCAAACCTTGTACTCACCATTAATTCTTCTCACCAAATGTATTCACCATTATTTCTTCTGGCCAACATTAGCAGGATGGAATAATACTTTATTTGGCCTAATATATTATACTACGGATGGATTTGTTAATTTATTAATAATCACAGTGTAAGAGTTCTTATTTATATTAGCAATATAGTTTGTAATTAAAAATATCTTTCAAGTTAAGAATTCAACTTCATACCTGTCTGCAATGAAACCCTTATATATGAAATTTCTGAATTAAAGTCTCCTTAGTAGTCTAATGTATTTTCTGTGGAGAACATGTTTGTAGGATGTTTGACAAGAGGATACTGTCATAAATTTATAAGCAAATACTGTATTTAGATTCAGTTTTCAGCTAAATTGAATAATAAATATAGTTTCTTACATGAAAAGATTGGCACTAAATACATAGTCCCATTTGTTCTGAAGGTTTTCTACTGCTAAAATGCATTAGAACATGTAAGAAAATAATTAACTCACCCTAAATGGCTTCTGTTAAATCCCATTTGTTTTATTGGATTTTCCTGTGCCACAGAAGTTGTAACCCATGTTCTGTTTTCACTTTTGCTTTATTTGATAACTGTATGAAGTTGCATGTAGCTTGGTAAAATCCTCTCTTTGGAGAGGAAGTATCCAAATTGTCAACCACAGCAGACAGGGTCATGCTGTACAAGTGTCTGTTCTCTATTCCAGCTGCCTAGCAGAAAGAGTTCAGCACATGCAGCATCAAGGAGTTTTTTGATAAGTTTTATGTCTTTTTATATCTAATTTAATGTTGAGCTTTCCAAGAACAAAAGCTGTTTGCCTTGAGATGGCTTATTTGGGTTTGACAAAAGAAAGCAAAAATATGAAAACAGCAATCTATAATGATGATAATTTGACTCATGGCATATGCTTTTGGGTTCAGTGAATTTCCTGTATCGATTTTTGAGCATGAGCATTAATGAATTCCATCTTCAAGCAACATGCATCCTTTGGGATGCGCAGGCTTTCTGAGTATTATTGAATTAAGGCTGTGGGATGCTCACGAGGTATTTTTTTCCTTGGCTGCTGATGGGGGTTCCAGCTGAGTTTTTGTTCTGCTACACTGTTTCAGCTTCATGGTTGTTGTCTCCTTTGATTTTTTATTTTTTTCAGCAGAATCTAACAGCTTGATATTTTTAATTAAAACGTTTGATAAATATTCATTCTAATTTGTATATGATTTGCAGCATTTTCACTAGAGATCAGCCTCTGCACTGGGTATTCTCACATGTAGGTTGAACCAGCAGTTCAAATTCTCAATGTGTTTGCAATCATAGTTTTTCTGGGTTTTATTTTAATAATCTATGCAATATTCTTTACAACTTTCAGTTCTTTTGCATAATTCACAATCAGTTTTCTTGTATTAGCTCTCATCAGCACCACCAGAAAACATTGCCACCTGGGCTCTTTTACCAGGAGGGACTGCCTTCTCTAAGGAATACTTGGAGGTATTTTACTCTGAACTTACATCGTATATTAAAAACTACTGTAGTATCCCCTGATCCCTCCTCCCAGCTGAAGAGTACTGAATTTCTATCTTGTGCTTCCTTAAAACAATTACATAGCATGAAATTACATTGTTCCTTTATTTGAGTATTGTGTTCCATATTAGGTGGTATTTTAACTAGAGTTGAGGTGCCCTGGTAAGGCTGATACTTTAGTGATTGCTTCTACTGGCATCCATTGACTAGTTTGTTCTGTCCACCAATTTGTGATTAAAATGTACAAAAATAGACGGTATTCTTGTGATAGATGTTTATATGGTTCATGACCAGCAGTGCTTGTGGAAATGTGATTCTGATGTTTGGATTACAGGAATGAAATGAAAAAGTGAGAACTCCAAGGTATATCTTATCTATAGCAGACAAATTTACAGACACAAAACAATCTCTGAATAACATGATTCTTTGAATAATATGATCAGGAATATGACCTATATTTCATTATATATGGACTCAGAAAATATCAATATAGACATGCTTAAGATCTCCAAAATTACCAAATCCATACAGTACCATTCTGTGGTGTCAGGGTCTATTTTGATATTGCTTATAAGAACTGATGTGCAAGTCAGCCATTTGCTGAGTTGTGAAAGACAGGAATGCTGACCATTTTTTTTAAAGAAAATTTGCAGCTACAAAACAAGCGTTTCTTCTGTGTACGGTCATGATAGAGTGTTTGCTGATTTTTTTTTTTTTTTTTTTTTTTTTTTTTTTTTTTTTTTTTTTTTGTGAATCACTTAGCAGTGGAAGACAAATCAGCAGTATAAGTTTGTGTGGTAATAAAAGAAATCTCTTTTCAGAAAACAAAACGTCCCGCTGTTAGATTCCAGAATAGTTGGGCTGGGAAGACTGACATGGAGTCTTCAACATTTTGTGTGTCCTCACGGTTGGCTTTGACAGTATAGACTGCTAAACACATTCTCTTATTTGTTGCAGAACATTAGACATTGGGCACATGCCTTTGAACAAAATAATGGAATTAATGCTCTGAGCTGTTAGAAAGTCTCACTCTGACAGATAATACTTTCATCCAGGTCTGCTGGGTGTATGCTAAGTACACACCCCTGCATCCTGGGGTTCTGCTTTTATTCTAAAGCCATCTGTTGGGAAAGGTCATGTCTGTTTGCTAGCCCAGAAATGTTTCCTATGAAATGTGTTCTACTGTTTCCTGCTTAAATAGTCTCAAAGTACCAAGATGGACTCCTTTCACAAGCGATCAAGATTCTAAACATACTTGCTGTTCAAACACACCCACCACTAAGTGAATCCTTAATAATAATAATAATAATAATAATAATAATAATAATAATAATAAAACTAGCTAAAGCAGAGGCCAAAATAGAATACAGAAATCAGTCTCAGATCATCAGCTTTCCATTTATTTATTTTTTAATTTTTATCTTTTCTGGTGTTTACGATGATTAGTGACAAACAAATTGTACTCATTATCAGCCTCCTTGTCTCTCTGATGACACTTGGAAATATGTTCCAGAACATGTTGTCTAAGTAACAAATGGTTTTTTATTTTTAAGAATGTCACTCTATGAGCTTTTCAGCTAGAAGACCAAACTCATCTATCATTTGTGAATTGCAAGGTATTGAATTACAGCCAGGGCCTAATCTGCAGACCCAAACACCTACACTAAGCAGCTAGCTGGACCCAGGGATGTCAGCACCCTTAAGTATACTGTGTTTGAGTGAGCCCACAAGTTAGTCTGAAAGCTCATTTAACTGTCTGTCCTTGAAAACTGAGTTCCTAAATTCCTAAATTAGTTTTGGCACGTTTGGAAAAGAAAACCCATGTCTTTGTTAAAACTGAAAAATAGGCATGTATGCTGGGAATTCATATAGACAGCATACATTGCTTCAAGTGAATATATGCACTTATCTGTTATTGAGTCAAGCAAAAGCATCACAACTTTGTGTCAATAATGCTGCATAACATGATCAACTGTTTTCTTTTGATGTAATAAACCCTGTCTTAAAACTATGTGTGTTATTTAATGCAATAGTGTTAAATGACAACCTCCAAGATATAGGTAGTTTATTGAACTCAAATCAAATGACTAGAAATATTCTAGTAGAAATATTCTTATGAAAAGTTAACACATCAACTTGCTAAGCCTATCCAGTAGTTTTGGAAGGATTAGCCAAGTATTCTCTTTGTACCGTCTTTTTGGCAAGAACATTATCTGCTGTACAAGCATGTGCCTCTTAAAGGCAATTTATAATTAATATAATCGCTTAATGGGACTTTTCCCTTGACCATAGCATGCCATGCTGCCCAGACGTCATCTTATGCTTCAGTGCTTTGCTGAAGAGCTACTGGCATTTTTTTCAAAGAGGAGAGTAAAAATGTCTCCAACAAATATGTCATCCAATATCTCTAAAGCAGGAGAGTAAGTTCATCATGACACATCAAATACCATATCCTGTATATGTTTGAATTGGTAACGTATTTTCTAGTTGCCTTATCCAAAAAGTGTCTCTGTTCAGGAGCTACACTTTTATTGACATGAACTCCAAGGATTGCTTTTAATTTACGGTAAACTGCAAACAGTCTACTGGTTTTCCTTAGGGTGCTGAGGGATCAGTAAATAATATATGTAACCTATTGTTATTATGTAAACTATGTCTGCTAGCATAAAGGTCATTTTTCTAGAAAGAAACATTTACTGATTCTGGGGTGACATCATTTTAAAAGATAGAAGGACCCAACTGAACTGGAAATCTCTTCATTATAAATTGAGCAGAATTGCCCTTTTGTTTATAAAATAATCATGTTTCAGTTTTCTCACCTCTTCCTTGTTTTGCCTAGCAGTAATCAAAGGGCTGTGAAAAAGCTTCATAAAGCTGCTTTTTTTTTTTCTTTTTTTTTTAAGCCTCGTAAATTATTTACAGCTTTTAGATTGTGTAGAACTATCTGTAAATCATGCTGAGTTCAGTGACCATTTCTGTCCAAAACTAAAACAAGTTATCAGAACAGAAAGAGGAGAAAACAAACACAAAGGTGAAAAATTACCCTGGAATATTTTATACATATATATATATATACACACAACTAAAGTATTTTTCATTATTGGAATTTGAGAAAAAAATTACTATGACCACATAAAAATTAAAAAGCAAAGCAATATGAATTGTTTCATTAAACTTAAAATACTTGGAAGGCAGTGAGAGAGATGGAAGTACCAGGAGGGAAGAGTTATTTCTGTCAAGGAAAGTATTTACATTTCAAGTTGGAGGTTTGATTTGCTTTGCAAATTTAACAAACTGAAAAATCAATTATTAACATAACTCTAACTTCATTTACTAAATAAGGAGTATTATCTCTATAATTCCAAGCTGAAAAGAAAAGTACTAGAAGTAGTACTAGAAAAAAAGCCTTGATGGCATTCATCTATTGGCTTTGATTAGACTAAAGATTGGTAGATTTTTAAGTTAAGAAAAAAGGCACAAACCTAGCCAAGTCTTTTGAAGTTCTGCTTCCATCTCTGAGACGGAAAGCAGGGAAATTCGTGTTATTATGGCATTGTTTCTGATGTATCAGGGAATGGTTATATCAGAGATTACTGAGAGGATATCCATTCTTACTTTTCTGAAGTTATTATGCATTATTTATATTTTTTCCTGCAAAGTCCTCTTCCTTTTGACAATGCAGAATGCATTGGATCAAAAACTAATCAACAAAGCTTAATTCATTGCCTTTTTTGCATGCAATTAGCAAATTTTGCTCTTAACTTTGTAGGTAAGCTAAGCTTGAAATCTGCAGAAGCACAACTCTCTTCAACTTGAAGCAATAACACGTACAAGACAAAACCATGGTAGGTTTTGAAATCTTATTTTTAGAAATTTGCTATTTGAGAGTGTCAATGGAGCTGAGGTCAATATTACATTTTGCTGCTCCTTGAAGTTGCCAAATAAATAAATGCCTTTGTAGTCTAGCTATCTTTCAGTGTTTGAACAAGCATTACAGCACCAAAAAGACTAAGTCAATCAATGCTGTGTGCTAGCTATATAGTATGCTGGATGAATGTAACCACCACCATTTACACTAATATCAGTGAAAGTCTCCTAATGGATGTTCAAGTGAACAAATATCAGTAGCAATATTAAATAAAAACAAATGCCTACTGCAAACCATTTGAATTTACAGTTCTGTGAACAGTAACAGCTATTGTTACAGTATCTGCTACCCCCCTACCTTAACATATTGGAATAAGGAATAGTAACAGTCACTATTTGAACATCTTTCAATTATTAAGTTATTCAGTGCATTACATAAGGTTAAGCTGGAAAAAACATTTATTCATACTTTCTAAAGGCATCCAGTGGAACAATAAGCTGGACAAATACTGTTTTGCTGAACTCTAGTAGAATTATATGTATTTTTGGTATTATTTTTTTGCAGTATTAACTCTACTGGAAAGAAGAACTAAAATACAATAAAATTAATAGCAGCAACTACATCTTGGCGTATATAAAAAATAAAAGATTTTGCAATTGCTAACTATATGTTTGCATAATACAGTGGCTAAGAAGAGCTTGTCATAAAGAGTGTTTTCAGTACCTGTTATGTAGTTTGGATGATCTTTGAGGATGAAAGTGGGTCATTCTGCATGTGCCTGACCCCTGGGGGAGGTAAATGGAAGTTGTGCTGTATTGCAATTGTCTGCAGAGACAAAAGTAAATTTGATCAATGAGCTCTCTCTGTTGTCCAGTTGTCAAACACTTTTGTACATAAATGATGCCTAAGAGTAAATTGCCACTGAATATATCTAAGTAAACACAATGCTATGGTAGCCCAGTAGTAGTTTTTTTTTTTTTTTTCTTTCTTTCTTCTAAAGCATTTGCCATACTCCCAATCATGAAAGAGGAATACTAAAACAAACAAACAAAAACAAAAAACAAACAACAACAACAAAAAAGTGTTTCCACTTAGCCTCCATTTCCTCTGATTACAGAAAGAATATATGCAATGAAATAAAACATGAGAAAAAAGCATAAAACAATGATCGAGCTTTCCTTAGAATTACATGTAATTTCTATTGCCCAGCATTTGAGAAGCAAATAGGACAGAATTATATTCAACGTATTTCATACTTGTTCAAAAGCAAAATATATAAGGAAAAATCATGCTTAGAGGTTTAGGATATTGAAAATATCCATTAATTCCCTTTGAACCAAAAAAAGATAGAGTGTTGCTTACAGGCGTGAAGGACCTTTCATATAACAGTCTGTTGCTTTTACTGGGGAAAAAAAAAAAAAAAGGCCATGAAAAAAGTGCTTGTTTCAGGATTAGCATGTTATCCTTTACCCAGATCCATGCCTCTGATCAAGCATTTCCTTAATTTTTTTGTTACGTATACCGAAAGAAAAGATATGCCCAATGCGACATGATGGATAAACTTTTGTTCTAGCTGCCTTATTCATACATCTTTGCCTTTTTCTCATCCTCACATTTAATTCAAAGTTTGATGTCGTGTGGGAAGGCAGATAGATGTCAATTTTCATTAAAAAATGAACTAAAAAGGAAACATACTAAATATCATGAATAGTACTTTCAAGTACCTAGAATCCTCAGTTGACTTCTCTGGTCAATTAAAGACAGCTCCATAGCATTATTTCATTGCTAAACTGGGGTCCGCTGGTGCCCGCAGTACTCTGATTTGGAGGATTATGGACAATTACAGTAACTGTTTTACAGTGCTTGGAATTGAAAACTTGACAATGAACTAACATTTCTGCCTATATAGAAAATATATGCAATGGATCTAGCAGACCCGGTTAAAGGTGTACCATCTGTATAAATATCAAAACAGCTTTCTGTGAACAGTAAGGGATGCCTTAGATCTTTATATTGATGGAAGCTAAAATACATAACTATGGGTAGCTCAAATACATATGTGGATGAAGAGAATATATTATAGACGTAAACCTGGAGTAATGCATACTACTATCTACTACTACTATCCGTGAACACATAATAATGCTGTCAATCAAAAAGTGAGCTTTTCAGAGTACGGGCTAAGCTCTAATTTTTTATTTTTTTATTTTATTTTTTTTTTTTTCAGTGGAGTCAATTTTCCACTCTTGAGATGAGGCTCAATCACCTTTAGTTTTGTATTACATGTTCACAGGACGGAACCAAATGGTTTTCAGCTGCTGTTGTGATGTATTCACAATGATGTAGCTAAATCTGTTTCAGGGATGCTGTTATGTTTTTATAGCTCTTTAAAATGGGCCAAATTATCTGGCTATAACTTCATTCTTCATGTATGGTTGGGTTAATTGGTTTAAAATCAAAAGACAATTCAATGCTAACATCTGTAGCAGTGCAGAATGACCAAAGTAGTTCTGGGATTTCCGTGTATATTCCTAAGATGTTCAAGAACTTTAGCTCTTTAATTTTTACATTAGAGGCAGGAAGAAAAAAGATTATGCATTAAAAAAAAATATATATGTTTTCTCGTATTTCTCAGTTCACTAAAATAAATGTGTCACAAAAATCTTATATGCTTATCACTTCTAATTTTTGTTTTCAAACTGAGTAGGATAAAATCACAGACATACTTTTGAATATTCCATAAGCTGAAATAACAGACTTAATATAGTATTACTTATCAATAGCATAAGAATTAGCAAATATATTTGCTGTATTTTATTGCTTATGCTGTTACTAATTCTTTTGAAATGATGTACTATTCTAATCCTTGACATAGTCTGAATAAGCCTTATTTTTTCTCCTAGTTTCTAAGCTTTTCTGTGACATTGTGAAATCAGTTTAACATCTGACCTTTTAGCCAGCTGACTGGAGAGCAGCCCTGCTGAGTTTATGCAGAAGGGCTTGATTGCTCTGCTGGATAGTACAGTATTTTGGATATGCAGATGTTAGTGACTGAAGTGAATTATCCATCTTGAACGCCACTTGAATTTATGCTGAAGCTTTCGAGCTCTGTTCTTTGAATAGGTCCCACAGTAATTGAATTCTCATATTGTGCACAAAAAAAAAAAAAAAAAAAAAAAAAAAAGTCATACCTTATGTGCAGAACTGAGAAACTCCCCTGATTGTTAAAAATTGGCATGAGAGGGCTTTCAAAAAAAGGACATCGAGCACCTGCAGCAATATTCTAGCTCTCCAGGTTCTGATAGTTTCATATAGAAATTGATTTCTATTACTGACCTAGGGATGACAGACAAGATGACAATGTGCTGAGCATTCAGTGTTATTGCAGCTCCTGGAGATTTGTTGAAATTTTCAGTGCTTCATTCCTCTTGCCTGCCAGATCTGTCTTCGAGTACTCAACTCTTTTTGTGGAGCTAGTTAACTTCCTGTGAGCATGGTGCTAAATGAAAGGAGGATCCCAGAGGAAAGACATGATACCAAAGAGTCAGACAAGGTTACCTAGTATGAGAACAAAGTTAAGAAAAATTTCTTCAGATGTTAGTTCAGTCCATCCCTGAGAAAGACCTTCAACCTTCAGATACAGATTCTGGAGATTTCAGTGGACTTTCACTATACACTTTGCTGTCACTTCTGCAGTGAAGGCAGGAATACCCAATTTACTATGAGTTTATTGGGGGAAATTGCCACCATGTCTTAGCAAAATGCAGGCACTATTGATTTTTCCCACAATAAGAAAGATAGGCCTCAGAGACAAACTGAGATTGAAGAATATGAGCTCACAAAAGTGGAGGCAAAGTAACAAGAGTTCCTTTAAAGAAAGCATGGTCTTGCAGAACAGTAATGATAACAAGTGGGCTCTAGCTAACAGTTTAAAGAAAAGCCATTTGAACTAAGGTCCTGTTTTGCTGAATCCCATTCAGCCAAGGAAGACTGGTGAGAGAATTTCAGTATTTCTATTTTAGTTGAACAGCCATGGGAGTTGTCTGTCTTCTTTCATAGTACAGTAATTGGTTCAAATGCTGCTGCCAGTTAAGCAGCTCCTGTAGACTTAATGGGAATCTATATTGTGCTCACAAGGTTAGAGTTTGTGTCAAGGTCAAAGCAGTCACCATTATGGAAATACTGGGGACTGATTTAATATATTAAGATGATAGAAAGAAAAGCATTGCCTGACCACGAACACCATTTTCTACTGTCTATGTTTAACAGGACACCTGAAATAAAATCCATGAGATTGAAGATCCATGCTGTCAGAAGCAAAGAGTTGCAACCCTCTGTGAGAACAGTAGGTCCTATATTTGCTCAGGAATTCTGTAAACCAGTCTTATGTCTCACATGAGGGGTGTTATACTATGAATATACTGTTTTTGGAGAGGTGGTCTAGATTTTTTTGTTTGTTTGTTCTAATAGTGATGTAAAGTTCTTCAGCAATAAACCACTACTTCATCTAACATATTATTTTGACAACAGCAGGGCCAATCCAGTTTTCTTTATAGGAAGTCAGGGAATCTTTGTTATGCCTCTAAATACAAATTTTAAGAAAGGGCATAAATTTCTAGCTGCAATCTATGTCTTCTGCATAGCCTTTCTTCCATAGTTAGAAGACCATTTTATACACGTATAATTATGTTATTGAATTTTCAATCTTTCTTCAGGTTTTTAATTTCAAGAAATGTCCCTCAATAAGTTTTGTGATTGTGCAGAATATACCCTACAAAAACGATTCTGCCATCAGGGAGTACTCACACCTCCTAAGGTTTGACTGGCAGAAACATGTTTTCCAATTGAGTTCTGCCAGTGGTATTTGTGTATGACAAATAGGACCTCGAAAGAGAAGAGATTCAAGCAAGACAGTGTGATAAATCCTTCTGCAGAAACATAAATGATTTATTATATTATTATGAATTATTAATGTTTCATCAGATGGACTTGAAAAGCTTCAGCACATTATTGTAAACACTGCATCATTTCTGAGTGACTCCAGGTAAGATTAAAGTAAAAAGCAAGGTAGAAAACAGAGTTGACTGTGGTGACTAAAAGTCTCTTAGGGTCACAGAAGGAAAGAGCTTTGATCAGTGTCATCAGAAGAGAAAAAACAAAACAAAACAAAACAAAACAAAAAAAACACTAAATGTTTTCACTGGAAGAGAAGTTACCAGTTAAAATACCAGATACAAAAAATGTTTCACAGTGAAGTCGGTGGCTGTAAACTGAAGTCTTGCAACCCTTTGCTTGAATGGTTTATCTGAATCACTGCAGTGACTCAAATTCAACACATATGCAGTTTTCCTGTTCAAAACCTCAGAAGGAATCTTCCACTTTGAAAGTATCGGAGATCCCATCACATATTACATAAAATCCTAGCTATCACTTAAACTTTTATATCTGCCTTTGAGGAAAAGTCCAGAACACTCTGAAGTGGTGTGCCCACATTTAGCCAAGCAGAGCATGAGCATTTGGCTGTCTGGGAAGGCTGACATTAGCCCTTCTGTAGGGTGGCTGCCACTTCCGACTCTCTATCCAGAATTTTTAACAAGCATCATTTAATTACTTCTTTCAAGATCATCATTATGTTGTTTTGAGTTTATATCTTTGTCTAAAAGATAATAAAAAATATAGTAGTAGTCTTTTTTTTTTTTTTTTTTTTTTTTTTTTTAGTAGTTTTACTGTACAGGTTAGTCATCATCTTGAAGATAACTTGAGTCCTTTCTCCAGTGATTCATATTTTCTATCATGTCTTTAGTGTCATCAGGCCATATACAGCATTTTATATATGCGTGTTGGAGTAAAGACTTACGTGCTCAGCTTCTCCTAGATAATGTTCCTGAAACTTCTGAATTGAAAAAAAAAATGCTAATATTGTTCCAGCCTCACCCTATGTTGATAACATCTTCTGTCTCTGCTTGCCTAACCCTGTGCATCATTTTCTTCCAACCTTTCTCAAGCCTTTTACTCTGATATAATTCATCTGTTCCTTGCTTTTGTTACCTGCAAAAAAAAAAAAAAAAAATTCAAAGATAGGTCCCCTTAAGACACACAGGGCAGCCTAATGTGAAGATAAATGTTTCAAGGTCTTTGGGGATTTGAGAGCATTTTTGCATCACAGATAACAGTTTGTGTTCCTTAGAGAAGTCTTTTCCAAGTATAAACTATTTTTTTTTGGTTAAGCTGATATTCTTGAGGACAACTTTAAAGTTCTTCCCTTCCTTATCATGCTAATTTATTTTCATTGCTTTTTTTTTTTTTTTTTTTTTCCCCGAGGCAAGACCTTTCTGCTTTGTAAAAGGGATACATAGAGTTAATGCATCAGGTGTATTTCTTGGCTGGAGCATGGCTCCAATACTGCTTGGTTCATTGATGGTCTCCTGATGGTCAACTAATGTGTAAAATTATGGTTTTGTCATTTCAAACCAAAGGCTTTTCTCTTTCTCTCTGTGACCATCTCTGTAGTCAACTGAGATGCTGAATCTGGATTCCCAGTGCCAGATGAATAATAATATAAAAACACTTATAGATCTTTCTATAATGAACTTTAAAGTACATTTTTATGCTTTAAACCATTTCTTCCCCTCTATTTTTTAGCTTTCTGAGCAAAGCATGATGTTTGGGGGAAGCACTGCAGTGTGAGTTGTTAGCTCATGTACCCTGGGGAATTTTTGTGCATTGACAAAGACACATGGGCTTAGATGCTTTGTGTGCAAGAGCTCTAAAGCCTTGGGTGAAACAGGTATTTTTAATACAGATTCTAAATAAGTAATATATATATATAATAAACAAAAGTGACAGATATTTACAAATGAAAAGCATATAATTGTTTAAGACAGTTTGCAGGAAAGTTGGTTGTTCAATTATTTTCTTTTGGATAGCGGAGGGAGTGTACATTTTGTGTGTTGACCTCTTAGGGAGCAGAGGAAGCAAAGCTTAGCAGTTAAATAAGAGATCATATGTCTCCCTTTGTTTTGGTAAAATTAACAGATCTTTTTCTATAGCTCGGAATAAATATTTGGAAGGTGTCTGTCATAGCGTGTTCGATTGTATGCCTGATAGCTGACAGTCGATCAGCCTGAGTTTTATAAAAGGAGAAGAAGGGCTCAAGCAGAGGGAACAGAGCTTGATGGTCTAGAGTTACTTCCATGTGAAATATCTCATTATGGGAAAAGTCAGGATCCTTACCCACATTTTAAATACAGAAAAATAGATGTCAAAGATAACTTCTACAAGTACATAAACATATTGCTCTTCAGCTGAACATTTAAACCTTTGACTTTAACTTAATAAAACACATTTTTCTTTGGATCCCCAGAAAAATTAGGGCTGCCTCAACAAATTTTCAAACAATGTTAGCTGTCTTTGTAGGAGGAAAAAGGACTGAAAAAACTATAAAAGGTTTCCCACTAGAAAGGTTTGTGCATGGATATGTTAGCCTCGGCTATGCTGTTAATGGATCAAGATAAAAAGAAAAGCAATAAATCTATTTCAAGTAGTACACTTTAAAATAAATAATTATAAATTAGTATTTATGATCTTTTTTTTTTTTTCTTTTTGTGTTCAGGTGCAATCAGCACCTGATTCATCAGCAATACCCATTTTTAATGTTACTTTTGTCCATACTTTTGCATTTATGCAGTGCATTATTTAGTATCAAATAAAATTGTTCCATCATTTAGCAGTCTATTTTTTTGGCAGTGGAGTAAGGGCAAAAACCACATTCTTCAAAACATCACTGAAAAATATCCTAAAGCCCAACAAATGTGGATATTATAACTCAGCTGTCAAATCAAAGGAATTTTGAACACTCTGGGAGAACTAGAAAAATAATATTTTTGTTGCGTATTGATACTTGCATATATTCAATTAGAGTGAATCTTTTTTTTTTTTTTTTTTTTTTTTTTTTCTATATCCAATTCCAGTAGTAGTTTTAAAATTCATGTTTTGGAATAATATATTGAAATGTTCCTTTCAAATATAGCTATGAAACATTTTGATTTCTTAAGAATGCAAATTCTTTTAAACTTTTTTACATGCCCTTCCTCCCCTTTTTCTGTCAAACTCTTTCACAAAATGAAAGTAAATATGTGATCAGTTTAATTTCTTCCAAGTTGTACTTTCATTTTCTCCAAACCTGTGGGTTTTGGTGAAGTTTCTGTCTGGGAAACACTTTTGCCCAGCTCTACTTCCTAGTGAAGACAGTGATGGTTTTATCCTGGATCTAAATGAGAGTTGCTTCAGATTCCAGTACTGTGGCCATTATATAACAAATTTCTGAATTGTCTTGCAAGGTCAGTTTCTCACTAAATGAAGTTATTTAAGATGTACAGGCCAAAAGAAATAAGAGATATTTCAAATATCAAATCAAAACTATTTACTTGGGTAGTCAGTGATTTTTGGTACATTTTATGTAACTGACTTAGAAAATGATAAGGAAAAGAATTATATACATTAATTTATTTGTTTTCTGCAGATTTTTCACTGATGTATCATTTCAATGTATTTGTCTGAATGTCAAACCAGAGCTCAACAGCTAAAATTGTTGTAATTTTTATATTTCATTAGTATCATTAGGCTGTTCTATTGTCATTTATGGCTATAATGGCTGCTCAACCAAATTTTAGCACAAATTAAAAGCATGATAGAATCTCTCTTTTTTATTATTATTATTAACCTTTAAAAAATGCATGTGGACTCTACAGTGTGGATTATTTAATACAACATTGTCTTTATGTGGGCAGTTTCTTCTCCTGGTTTTGATAATCATTGTTATTTAATAAATGTAAACTAATGTTTATATTCTGGGCTTGATTCTATGCTTCTACAACTTTATACTTTTTGTAAAGCTATCATTTTAATTCTAATTTTATAATTCTAATAATTATTTAACAATCCTTTGCAGTTTCTGCATGTTTTCAAAAAGCGAAATAATACACAAAAACTCAAATAACTCTGCAAGAGTAAGGACATTTGTATACTTTTGAGTATTGCTGTTTTTTAAGCGCTTTTGTTATTTTAAAAGTTATGAGACACAGCATCCACTGATGACGGTTGGAAAACTAAGGAAAGCTGATGTTGTGCATCTGCTATGTAATTTAATATAGGCCCATTTCTGCTGGTACATAAAATGTTTATAGTCAAATTAGACAGATTGTTTCTTTTGATATAGATTGAATTTAGGGGTAGTCCTATACTCAAATCTTGAGTATGATCAGAAATGACCCCTTGAAAGGGTAAGATCAAAAACATGTTGCTGATTGCAATTTCTACTGCTGTCTTGACAAGAACCTCAGATTGAAATTTATTTATTTGAAATTTATTTAAAAGTTAGAATTCTTGTCCCTGCATGTGTTCTTCCATTAATTTCTACACTTTCACAATGATACGGTAAAACAGAGAGAGCTGTGCCCATCTTTCATAACAGAAGAACAAAGAAACCTGAACTATGTCAGTGAAGTTGTGTATTTGAATCTTAGTGAGGATCCCCCAGAATTTTATGTAAGCCCTTACTTAATAGTTTTTGTTTGTTTGTTTTTTAATTCTCCATTGTGATCTCCTTTTTCTATTCATTTTGAAAATGTCTACATTTCTAATTGAGTATTTTTATAAAGGTAAGGAAGCTCAGATGTTGAGCATTTATTCCAACTGCACCTTCCTGCCAAAAAGCAGCAAGTGCTGGGTTTGACTCTCCCACCCACTCTGTCTTTAAAGTCCTGGGCATCTGTGTGAGTTATATCCGCCCTCATGTCAGACAAACACACGCCATCTGGACGGAAGACACTGAGGCATTCTCTAAGTAATGAGGTCATCTCTCAGGAGTGAAATTCAGCAAAAGCATGCCACTTCATAATGTACATATGTACTGATTTCTAAACTCATTGAAACTGGAAAAAAAAAAAAAAAAAGAGGAAGAAGAAGGAAAAAAAGGAAATATGGAAAGTAGCTACTGAAATTCATGGAACTCTTCTTTGTAAGTGAACAAATATGCTTTCTTGGTAGGCTATTTGTGCACACTCTCTTCATAGTGAAATAATTTGGACTGCACTAAGATCCATGTGATAGATAGATGTTGGAGGCTGCATCTGTGAGCTGCTGAAGTGGCATTATGAGCCTGTATAACGCATCTGTAAGGTTGGAATTTCCATGTACCCTCTTGTTATATAAATGCCCGTGTGGTTTGATGGCATTTTTAATGACAAAATTATATGACAGTGTCTGCTGAGATGGTCTAAATAATAATGCTACTATGGAAATAGCATTGCAGCTAGGGTAAAGAAAGAAAGTGTTCTCTCTAGGAATAAGATAACACACAAGTATTATTGTAATATCCATATGAATAGTAGAAGCAGATGAACTGAGTAATAAACTTGTTGAAGATCTGTACTATTTCCTCAACCTTATTCCTCTCGAGAGACATCAGCAGGTGCCAGGCTAGCCCAAGATCATCTAACAGAAGAACAGAGGCAATAGACCAAGTAGACAAGAGAAGTCTTACTCCATTCCAGAGCCCACCTGATATTTCAAAGTTCTCTGCTTACCATCCTTCCAATGCAACAGAGAGATGGAAAACACTAAGCAGCATGGAGCAGGCTGCAAATCTTCCCATGCTTTTATATACCACCAGAGATGTAAAGATTTGTTGCTGCCATCCCCTCAGCTGTAAACCAGGGATGACCAACTTCTCTTTCATCCTTATGTGGTTATAAACTATTTCACACAGTCACATCCCACAAAGAGATTAAAAGCAATTCAGTCAGTTTAAATCAAGACGAACAAGTGCAATGGAAATGTTGTTTTTGAGCAAAGGTGTGGAAGCTACTAGACAAAGCTTCACAATGAAAGACCAGTGGAGGATCTCAGTGAGCAGAAGATGTTTTAATTTTGTATTATTTTTTGTTAACAGAATGGAGCAGGTGCCAGACCTAGTGGCTGGTTGGATTCATAATTAAAATACAATTTCATTTAACAATGGAATAATAGAATTGCATAGTAGATTTTAATTACTTTAGGACCAAGTTAGTACTTGATACTCCCCAGAGATGTGCCTGAAGTATTCATAACTGAGATTGCCTCACAGAACAGGAACAAACCTATGTCTGGGATACGTACAGCCAGAACCACCTCAGACGTAGCTATTTTTTATCAAGAGGGTGGGGGGCTCTTCTGCTTCCAGCAGATTGGTTCAAATACTGAATTTAACCTGCTGGGTAGATTACTGCACTGGGTAAAGGTGAATAGTTTCATGCGTTCAGCTTGCTTTCCTACCCTCTCAACCTACTCACAAGGTAATTCTGCAATCAAAGCAGCATCCATTTAAAAGTAAAAGCAGGATTAAACATTGCCTGGTGGCATAAGCTATCTGGGCTTGGTAGGTCCCCTCTCTAAGAAGAGGCTGTTGCTGTCCCTCTGTCTGCTGGTGGCAGGGTGCAGAGGAGGACGCATGGTCTCACAAGGGAGTGACAGGTGCAGTATCTGTCGGCATCCCTGCAGCAGCCCTTTCTGCAGTGCTCCATGCTGGCTCCAAAGGGGTGGCTGCTCACAGGGCATACCACCCCATGCAGCATTTTTGGCCTCTATTTCGCCAGCCCCTTGCTTTTCCTAACATTTTGGCTTAGACTTAACACCTTGTCTCTGTGTGATACATGACTGTAGAGCAGCAATTCCTCTTTGGAGCAAGGGAGGATAAATAGCAGTTTGCTTCAGAGGTTTTCTTCCTGCTCTGTACATGCACTTGGCAAACAAAAGACCATTTTCCCCAGCCTCATTATATGCATGTCTTGCTGCCAGCTTTGTGTTACTGTATCTGTGGTTGTCTGCTCTGCTTCCCCCCTTTCTTTACTTTCCCTGGCACAAATCTCCTAGTCTTCATTTCTATTTTGGATATTTTGTGGCTGCTGAGATTCATGGTATTATGGCTTATGACCATAAACAAGGTAATTTTATTTTCCTGAATATTATAATGTTTTAAGGACCAATCCTATTTTTTTATAAAAATTAGTGAAAGGTTTTCTATTTACATTTGTGGGAAAAGGCTAACCCTCTCCATGATTATGTCTTGGAAAATGAAATGATCTGGGCTTGGTACCATGATGTCTCTGTAAATTGTTCCTGTTGTGCTGTCTAATCCAAACAACATGTGATATATATGTGAATACACCTTAGGGTATAATCTTTGCTGTCAATAGTTCTCTGTAGCTGGTAACTGGCATAATTTTCCAAAATTCTCATTAGCTTGCTGCAGATAGAGGGCTTAATCGATCACTGATGACAAATATTTTTTTAAAGTATGCTGTGTCAAATCCCTAACCGAATTGTGTAAGAGAGAAATAGATATACCAGTTATTGCAGTATGTAATGCTGCTTTGCTTTAGTGTTTCTGGGACATTTTAAGACAGAAACACATTTTCATGGCTTGGTAGACCAAACTATTGATGAACTGTATGAGAAACAAACTTTGAAAGCATGAGTCTGGATCTTGCCCTCCCTCCCTTTTTACTCTAACTTGTTCCAGCCATTCCCTGAAGCTAAACATTCCCAAATTGATGCATTCATTTTATTTTCTCAGACCTATTAGACTTTCCAATTCCCATAATTGCTTTTCTCAAGACAGTTACTCCCAGCAGAGAGTCACTTAGTTCCACCTCCCTCCAAGAAGCTCCTTCACTTCTGCTGGAAATGTCTTCAGGCAGATTTTCCCCATCCGCTTGCTCCTCCCTGGAAAAGGTTGCTGGAGGTGATGGAGAGCAATGATAAGTCCAGACTGGACAGCAGGGCTACACACAGTTATCCACAACATTAGTGGACTAACCACAGCTGGGCGTTATTTTGTTCTGTCTCACAAGAGAAACAAGTCGTTTTTTTTAGAGCCCAGTTACACTGTAATATGGTGATTACCAAGAATAGCTCTCCTCCCATTGTAATGGAAATAAGTCATCACACACAGATCTGCTTACTGCCAGCCAACCAGTGGTAAAACCAGGGGAAACAAATGGAGAAATGTTTTATGAAGTTTTGGGAAGTATGGAGATACAATTTTTTCGTTTGCCTATTTGTCTTGAATGCAGGATTCAAACTGTCTGACAGCATAAACCTTTATTTTTAGTGTATAACTGGACCAAGGATACTGAATATTATTGGCAAATGAGTTATCTAATGAGAGGTGGAAAGTGACCAATCCTGATATATCTAGGCAGAAATGCCTTGAATTAGGAAAATATGAAGGGGAAAACCTTTTAGGACTTAATAAATCCTAAGGCTGCCCTGCCTTTGTGAGGGATCCTATTCTCCAGCATGTATGCAGATGTTGCTTGCCCTCTCTTCATCTTGCTTCTTCCAGTGCATGTGAAAGAGGTACATAGGGATACTGGTGCTTGAAGAACTTGCTTCATAGAAGGTGATGTCATGTCTGTGCCAGACATTAGATAATTTATTACGTCTTTCTTTTGCTGTGTGTTGCTGTGTTTCTTTTGGGGTTTGTGATACCTGCTTCCTATTTAGAATACAGTGTGAGGTCTAGTTAGGATATATGTAGAACTGCTGTTCTTCATTATTCCAAACTAAGCAAGTTTTGAGGGTAGGATTATTTGAAATAAAGCAATGGGTAGACTTTTCTGACACTACTATTCAGTGATTGCTAGTGTTCTTACAAGTCATGTTTTCCATTCCTTTTTTTTTTTTTTTTTTTTAAATGCTATGTGCAACTTTTAAAGAGTTGTTACCCTTCCTAATTGGAAGCAATCAATCTGGTCACAGGTGCTGTTCTAGATCTGGGACCAATAGATATACTGACAGATTTTAGTCCTCTAAGGATACTCGGATGCTGTTTTGTCGTGGTTTAACCCGGCCGACAGCTAAACACCACACAGCTGTTCGCTCACTCTCCCCCTCCCTTTCTGGGACGGGGGAGAGAAATGGAAAGTGAAGCCCGTGAGTTGAGATAAAGACAGTTTAATAAGACAGGAAAATAATAATAACAAAAATAATAATAACAATAATAATAATAATAATACAGTGGTGATAATAGGAAAGTAATAATAATATGTACAAACAAGTGATGCACAATGCAATTGCTCATCACCCGCTGACCGATGCCCAGCCTAACCCCGAGCAGTCCGGCCCCCTCCCCCCGGCTAGCCACCCCTATATATTGTTTAGCATGACGTCAGATGGTATGGAATACCCCTTTGGCTAGTTTGGGTCACCTGTCCTGGGTCTGTCCCCTCCCAGCTCTTACTGCACCCCCAGCCTGCCTGTTGGCAGGACAGAGCAAAAGGCTGAGATGTCCTTGGCTTAGTATAAGCACTGCTCTGCAACAATTAAAACATCGGGGTGTTATCAGCACTCTTCTCATCCTAAGCCAAAACACAGCATTCCACCAGCTACTAGGAAGAAAATTAATTCTGTTCTAACTGAAACCAGGACATTTTTTTAGTGGTTTTATTTTCATATAAACAATTTTCTGGGATCATCTCAATGTAGTCTTTCTCATCTCTTCTCTAAAAACAAACAAACAAAAAAACTCTTCTGTTTTAAACTGTATCATCCTTTTCAAAAACTAGGCTAGGACGGTTTGAGGGGAAAAAGTTTCTAACAGTGCCAAGTTAAATCTGATTTTCTATTAAATTAGATATATAGAGGGCATATTAAATGTTAACAGTGTCTAAGATTGATTATTGCATTTTGGGTTTATTTACTAGGATAGTACGTATTGTGTACCAGCCTTGCCAATAATTGAAGTGAATCGAGTTTAAGTGGTAGAAGAAGGACTTGCAGATTTAGTTTGTTTTTAGATTGATTGTCTAAGCAAGTAAGCACTTTCCACTTTTTTAGCCCCAGGAAGGATGATATACTGTAAGCTTTAAAGGACTCATCAACTCAAGGTTAGGTAAGGACTGTTTATTATGTTTTATCAGAGACAGAAAAAGTACCCTGGGGATGGGGAAATTGAGTGTGTTACACAGTTTCAGCATAAAAGGTGAGGGAAGAACTAGTCTGTCATGATTAGTGGTGAATGAACTGGCATGGAATAAATATTCCATCTGTTGCAACTAGCACAGGTTCTAAATCTTGGGATCAAACATATGCAACCCTAATGATCCTGGCTAACACCCAGCAATAGATTAGCTCTTCCTAATGTGTGAAGATAGCTTTTGAAAGCACTGGTGCACAAAGGTCAGATAACAACTTCCTTTCCTCCCATGGACAAGTCCTCTTGCTTCACAGCCCAACTCTGAGCCTTCCAGCATGCCAGGCATGGCACTGGGCAGAAAAATAAACTCTTGTTGCAGGAGGCGTCACCAGTTGGCACAAGGGCTTTAATGTCACCTCAATTGAGTTCATCCATAAAGAGGGAAATACTAATGTTTCTTGTTAGCGTGAACTGACACTGGAAGGCATGTTAAAAAGAAGTTAGTATCTCAGCAAAAAATAAACCTGAAAGTTTAAAATGTGTTAGGCTGACATTTAATGTTTATTACTGAACAAGAGAAGAAAAATGGAAGAAAGGCATTTTAAAAATCTTTTTCCTCTTGGCCTCTGACAAATCTCCCTTCCCCCCTTTTTCAATAAATAAATAAATAAATAAAAATAATATATATATATATATATATATATATATATATCCATGAGCAGTGTTTTGGCATTGCCATATTGAAAATGTATGGGTACATGTTCTTTAACATTTGTAAATGTTCTTTACATGAGTCATAACTCTGAGCACTGTGGGAAATGAACATGAGATAAATTCCTATGTCCTCTAGATTTTAATTCTATAATAATGCATTCTTAGCAACTTGGTAAAGATTGTAGGGTCACCTCTCACATTTTCTGTTTGGATCTTTTTACAGGTTACTCATCTCTCCTATTCAGTTTTTGAAATCTTAGGCTAACAGCCACTATATTGTTAAGGACCACAGCAAACAAAACACAGACTTTGTACTGTTAATTTGTAGCATCTGTGAAAAGGAAATCTGATTCATCACTTACTGGTGTCAAGGGTTTTTATCAGTTCCAACAGACCAGGGCTGACATTTCTTTGAAATACTAAGGGTGAATTTATTTTCTTTCTTTTTCTTTTATTGTTCCATTAAGCATAGCATATGATGTGTTTGGGAGGTTAAAAAAGTGTTTCCTGTGAATTTTGTTCTCTAGCAGAGCAATGTGTTGTCTTTCATAATGAATTCAGTAAGTGCTTGGAAACTTGTTCATGCCTCTAGGTCTCACACACTTTAAAATATTCATATCCAGAAAATACCTTGTAATAGGCCAACAACAATCAGAACAGCTGAGTCTCACTTGGTCCTTAGTCTCAAGGAGCAAGTGCTTGAGTCTTTTTCTCGTTTAATCTGATGGCTGTTCAGGTCCTCTACAGAAACAAAATCAGTTGTGTCTTATATGGCTCATAAAGAGTTAAGTTGGAAAGGTGCCACTGATACAAATCAAAACAGGCTGTTTCTGTTATTAATTTGGGAAATGACTCCTTTTCCAGCAGGCAACTGGCATTTAGTAAATAAGGAAAACTGTGATAAGCAGAAAGAATCATGATCTATTATTTCAGCTTGATCACTTTTGGAAAATGCAAAAGTTAATGAGGTAATTTGTTGCTCTAGGTGAGCTGCATATTTTTCAGAATGACTTAAAGTGGCAGTGAAAGTATAGGTGAGGTGTAATGTGCTCTGGCTTTAAAAGCGAGACACAGTGTTTCTCAAATACAAACGTTTTCTTTTCTTATGTCTTAGCCATCTTCTACTTCACCATAGCACACAAACAAATGCTCTGTAAAGGCTTTAATAAAATGACAAACCTACACTGCAAGTCCAGGATCTGCTGGACCATAAGAGAAACAAAAATAAGACAAAAAAAAAAAAGCTCCAACCCCTTCCTAATTAGTTGACTTCAGCAAGGCTTGTAACCTTACATGTGCATTTAGCTTTGGGCATATGAATTGTTTCCCAGAATCTAGCATACTTGTGCATGCCAGACAGTGACTCACTGGTCTGGGACCTGGCTAATGGAGGTGTTCTCCATAGAAGCTTGAGAGAAAAAAACAACTGCTTCCTTCAGGATGAGCTGTGTGGGCAGCACAAGTCTCGAAATGCCTTTTTCAGGAGGGATAGAATCCAGAGGCATCTCCAGGCAGCAGGAAGCCTTCCTCTGTCCACGGAAGAAAGGTATAGTCTGAAAAGTTATGGTTCCCACATATGATGGAAGGAACTGGCAAGCAATACACCAACACTAGGATGGATCTTTCTGTATTTCCAAGCTTTCATAGAAAACACTCATAGAAATCTATAGTAAAACTTCCACAGACTTCTGCAGGTCTTGGATTGAGCCCTTTCCTTCCTTTCTTCCTCTTTTCCTTCCTTCCTTTTTTTTTTTTTTTTTTTTTTTCCAGTCCTATAATATTCATTCTGATGAGGTTCAACCAAAACACTAAAGTTTAATAGAAATACTTTGTTTTGTATGAGCATTTTTATCTGGAGCTCAGTAAAACCAATTACTAGTTGCATCGAGAAACAAAAAGGAAGAGACTTGTGTACTTTCCTGCACATTGGTGCCTTAAAAATTAATATTTTCTACTTCAAAAACATGCTGAATGAAATGCATGTCTCATTTATCACTTAAATAGTAATAATAGTGTCCACTGCATGCTG
Source organism: Aythya marila (assembly GCF_965140915.1). Taxonomy (NCBI): domain Eukaryota; kingdom Metazoa; phylum Chordata; class Aves; order Anseriformes; family Anatidae; genus Aythya; species Aythya marila. Next base: position 14,466,021 of record NC_139044.1, read on the forward strand.
CAGGCTGGATTCTGACATAGGTGGATTGACAGTGTTCGCTCAGCGGAAGCAATAAACAGATCAATAACAAAACGTTGCCTGGGGGGCTGGAGGTGTGACAAGTCAACCATGATTTCAGACTCTTGCTGGGACCCTTATTAAACTCATTTGTACATCTGAAAACAACCGATGGCTCATTGGGTTGAAGGTAGCTGCAAATATTGGTCTGAAGCAGGCTTGAATCTTATCAGTGCCCCAGAGGAACAGGAGTGCTCAGGCTTGCTCTTTTGGAAGAGCGAGAAGCAGCGAGATCCAAAATGTAATTAACTAAAAAGGCAATGTTGTATTTGATTTTTGTTTCCTTCCCCATAAATGTTGTCAGTGGTGGTTTGGACTGAGAGCTTTTCTTATGTGAGGGAGAAAAGTAAATCAGATTTTACCTGTCTTATCGTTGTACTCTCTTGTTACTCCCCACTAAGTGATGGCAACGTACCTCCAGGGCGAAGGAAATAGCTTGCTCCTTCTGGTCACTTTACTGGAGGGAGTGATAATAAGAGAGTGCCTTGCACTCTCTCCTGCCATGCTTAGCAGCTGCCTGACCACAAGGCTGTCGGAAAAAAAACTTCTCTCTTCAGGCAGCAATGACTCAGGTTTCTACTTTTTAGCCTGTTAGGGCTGTGTCTCAGTTACTCTGCCCTGGAGGCGACAGTCGTTAGGCCTTTTGCCAGGAGAAGTCCCTACAGCCGCAAACAGGCCTTATAAATGTTTTGCTCACCTTTCAGGCCAGGAAAGGAGTGTGCCTGATTTGAAGGTTAACCGAAATGAAAAACCTGGAAGCTTGAACACCTGTTGCGTGTTCTTCTTTTTATCAGACTTCTGTGGGCAGGAATGAGGTCAGTGGCAGGAGGAACTGTGGTGTTCCAGAAGCAGCTTGGGAAGCTGCTGAGCTGCTAACCACAGGCACCTGAGTGGGCAGAGCATGGCCATCTCTCACTCCTTTTGGATGAAAGTGCCTAGCCTGCCTGGAAATGCTGCTTTAGTATCTGGTGCTCAGCATGCTAAGATAAAACACTGGCTACTCTGAAAAGTATACCTCTGGCAGGTTGATCAGAATGGGTGATGACCTCACTTTCAGAAGTGCTCTCCGGGAACATTATTATTATTTTTTCAATATATAAATTAACAAGTGACTCTCTAAGGAAACATTTTGCTAATACTAGGTATTAGCTCCTTGCTGTGTCTAGTTTAGCAGCATTTCAGAAAGGATCATTATGGGTAGGGTAGAGAGTGTTGTGGTTTAGCCCTGACAGGCAGCTAATTACCACAGAGCCACTCATTCAATCTCCCCAGGTGGGATGGGGGAGAGAATTAGAAAGGTGAAAGTGCAAAAACTCATGGGTTGAGACAAAGGCAAATTACTAGGTAAAGCAAAAGCTGTGCATGTAAGCAAAGCAAAGCAAACCAAGGAATTGATTTGCTACTTCCCATTGTCAGTCAGGTGTTCTGCCACTGCCAGGAAATCAGGGCTCATCACATGTAATGGTTTCTTGGGAAGACAAATGTCATCACTCCCAATATTCCCCCCCCCCCCCTTTCCTCCTTCTTTGACCCACTTTTATTTCTGAGTGCGACTCCATGTGGTATGGAATATCCCTTTGGTCAGTCTGGGCCAGCTGTCCTGGTTCTGTCCCCTCCCAGCTCCTGGGGCACCCCCAGCCTCCTCACTGGCAGGGCAGCACGAGAAGCTGAAAAGTCCTTGGCTCTGTGTAAGCACTGTGTGCATTACCTGAAAGAAGCTCCTCACTGTGAGAAAACTGTCGCAACTTGTGTGATGCTTCCTGTACTCAAGAAATGAGGATCTCATGAACTTTTGCAAAACAGCATGGTTGCATCAACCATGATTTCAGCTATGTTGTTTTCTGCTATCTGGTGCGTCAAGCATTGGCTAGCAATCTATAACATATCTGACTCAAGATGAGCTAGACTGTTCACAGAAACCAAACCCATGGTGGTAGTTAAGGTTTAGTGACTAAAAGAAAGTGAGAAGAATCTGTCTGTAAATTTTGCATAGATTATTTTATTTTTACTGAATCCACCTCAGACTGCACACAGATATTCTGTCAAAACAAAACAAAACAAAACTTACATTTGCAAAAGCATTTAATTCCATGGGGTTTAGATACTGATTTAATTTGCAACCACACTGCAGGAACTTTGTTTTAAAATATAGGGGAAAAATTGGACCAGTAGTCAGACCTCAAAGAAAAAATAAATGAAATACAAATAGCTTGGAGATGACCTAGAAAAGATCACAGCTGTTTTCTGTTTAAATGGACAAATATTTTTGAAAAGAAAATAAATAACCATAGAGAACTTATACACTTGACGTTTAGGTTCAGCGGCATATCACTCAGCATAAATGCATAAATAGCTTATCCATGGCACTTAAATGAGTTAGCCAGACACTAAGAGAGAGAAATGGTACAAAGAAACAGAGACTTCATACTATAGCCAAATTCATCAAATTCATCCTGGATACAATGAAGAATAGTACAGAACAACTATCTCTAGGCTTGGGTGACTGTCTAAACAGGTTTGAGTTGACTCATACAATAGGTTCCACTGGTTAATTTGGAGCTACTCACATGCAATTGCAAATAAACAAGAATACATTCAGACCTTTATCTTCATTTCTGCATATATAGATATAGGATAGTTATACAGTGTATCCAAAATCATTATTATGTCTTATTTGTAATCAGATGCATAGTTCATTACAAGGTATAGCTTGTAAAGTGCATAGAAAGATTACAGAAGTTCAAAAGAAAAAAAAAAATTAAAAAAAAAGTAAAGCTTTGTGTTCTAGCTGATAAATACATTTAAACACTTCATTGCATAAAAGTAGGACTGATAACTGGAGTATCATCACCAAATGAATGTATGCAAAATTTTTAACCTTTCCTTTGTGAGCAGAAAGTTTCATTTTCCTAATCATGATCGAAACAGATGGAAAAAATCGATGTGGTATATACACAGACTGGAATGAGCACATTTTATACAGAAGTCTTCAGAGGTCTACAGTTATTAATGCAATCAATGCTGCAGCTTTATTGCATAAAATTCTGTATATCTATATCCTTATTGATTTCTGGTAAGTGAACATTATGAACTTCGCTAAAAATTTAAAAATCTCACCAAACATTACAAAGATGTTCTCCTTTATCTTAACCCTTATTTTGCTGCATTTAACAAATTAATTTTTTGTTGCTGTTGTTTTGTTTTTTCCCCCTAGAGGATTTCAAAGTGTTTTCCATCAAAAAATTTGCACAATGGCATTTGCGTTATCTCGTTTATATATAATGTGCTTCTGAAATTATTTTATTTTTCCTCTTAAAGTGCTATCTGTTTTTTTTTTTTTCTTTCAGCATACTAAATAACAATTACTTATATGAAATAATCTTATGTAAATTAGATTCAGTAAGAACAAACAATCTTATTTCTCTACAAAAATAACAAGAAATTCCAGCAACCCAAAGAGTCCAAGAAAAAGCAATATTCTTAGCACTTTAGCCTGTTTCACAGAGGAGGTGGGTGATGCTACCTACGTACTTTATGTGTAGGTATAGACCCATGAAAGAAGCGAATGAATCAGGCTTTTCAAGATGTCATCTGGAAACACATCATGAGGAGTAATGACCAAGTCACTAAGTAATCACAAAGAAAGTATCATTTTACTTCCAGAGTAACACATTGGTCCTGTTGGATGTGAGTTTATACATGGGGCTGTTAACAATGAATGGTCTCATAAAGAACAGTGCTGAACTACAGTTATTTATTATTTTCTTCTCTAAAGAATTAAGATTGGCTCATCTTGTAGGAAATTGCCTGACTCTTTCATGCACTTTATCACCAGCCTTGATTTCTGAAATCAAGTTTTCTGTGTTGCTTCGGCTGGTAAAATATTTTTATCTGGATTATTTAAAATGGCCATAAACTGGTGCAAACATTATATTAGAGAACAAGATTTTAGTGGAAGAGGAAGAAGAAAAATAATTTGCTGTTTAAATTGAATGTCTATGTATTGAATAATAATTCGCTCTAGTAATTAGCTTTCAAAATAGAGCTAGTAAGATGGATAAACTAATGAAGAAAAATAATTTGTTATACCAGCCTTCATCAGATTTTAATTTAGAGCATGTGATTGGGAGGAATATTTGGTGAGATGGAATTTCTGAAGTATAATTCAGTAGGACACATAAAAGACTAAAAAAAGAAATTAAATTTTATCGTTTAAAATTTGTGAATCACACATGGATGATTGCCTTAAAGTGTTTTGTTTTGTTTTGTTTTGTTTGTTTGTTTGTTTGTTTTTTCCATCTACTCAATATGAGCAGTCCAGAGATTTTCTTTCTGTTGTAGTGGACCAAGAGAAGCATCTATCATTAAAATTATGTGGCAGGTTCCCTTATAAATCTCTTTCTCATTTTAACTTTACCAAAGTGCAGAATCATGGTCATGAAATTTGCTCTTCCTAAAGTCTTCTGAAGGCCGTTCCCAACATTAGTTGCTAACAGGTCAAAAAGGATATCATTAAATGCATTTGTTTCTACCTTCACATCATCGTACTAAAGACATAGTCCTTACTTTTGTGTTCTTTTAATATCTAAATTTTGGCATGGGAAATCATCAGTTGTAGTTTGAAGTATAGTAAACTGTTAATCTTTACTAACATATTTTTTTCTTTTTGTGGAAAAGTAAGTCCAGAACTAGCTCACGTACAACAGCATAATTCCTGTGATTTCAGTAATTAAAACAAAGCAAAGCTACTTTCCTACCTTAATTATTTATATTGTATTATCCATTATAGTTATGAATACAGTGGAATTAATGATGCTTTTCTAATTTACACCAGCAAAGGCATAATATACTGCCCAATATAAGTAGCTTAATTGGTATGGAGTGAATGTCACTTTCTTTAAATAACGTTAGTATCCTTCTTGTGCAATTCATTAAAATACATGATGTGTCTGCCTATATTATTAGGGCCTCATTGGCAAAGCATCAGAGAGTAAATGACAAGAAATATGAAATCTCAGGCATGTAGTTTAAGACAAAAGAGGAATTTGTTCCCTGCCCCAAATAACTCCAGCCTTATATGTCCCAGGATGGCAATGCACTAGGGCAACTTGAGAGAAAGAGAACATGTGTGCATGTGTGCCTATGTGTTTGAACACAGGAGAGAAAAAAGAGAGAGGATTACAAAGAATTTGAACACAGTTGTCATGGAAAATGAAATTACCGTTTTTCCTCTGCAAATATAAATGTAGAAGCAAATTCTTTTAAAAAATCAGTAAAAACTATGAAGTCTGCTGAAGTGAATGCAAGTCTATGACCTTCTTAGTGCCTCTCTATTGCAGTAAATATTTTATGACTGTGAATGGAATTAATAAAATCTAAGCCTCGCACGTACAGATATGCACCACATACACAGAGTGAATACATGCTTGTGCATATCAGACACCAGAGGTAATATTCCCAGGGAGAAAACTTCAGGGCTAATAGCAGTGTGTGTGTTTACCACAGTGTGCTAGGCAATTCTCAAGTTGGAGGAAGGGCTGTTCATAATTTCTCTGCACCTGAAGGAGATGGGCATATCATCAGAGAGTGGGGGCTAATTCTGATCTGTGCTGAGATATTAGCAATGCTGGATTTTAATGCTCCGTACCTGATGAATAATTGCATTAATCAAGCACTGGCTATTTACTTTCCTTAAGCAATCAGAAACTCTGAGTGCAGATTTTAGTAGTGAATTAGTCTGCCATTTTTATTCTCATGGACCTTGGCCTGATACAAAAATTGAGGTCAGTTGGAAGACATCCACTGATTTCCACAGGCTTTGAATTTTGCTCTGTAGGGACTGAACTGAATTACAGCTAAAATGACTGGGAGTCCTGAATCCCTTCCACATGTCCCTGACCTGTGAGATATTTCACCTCTCTCCCTCAGAACAGATTTCAGCTCCATATATTATGTTCATTAGCCATCTTAAACCCCTGCTGTAAATCTTATGGACTGAAAGGAAATAAACCGTCAGTTTAGGAAATATATGGGGCCAGATGAGAAAATTTGTATTAGGCAGAATAAATCCACTCACTTCTGTGGGACAATTATAATTATTTGCATTATAGAACAATTATTTTCAAATTTTCATTTAAACCATTAATTAAAATGTAAATTAATACACTTCTACTTTCTACTCTTTATTAGTACAATTAATATTATGTAGAAGACAGCACACACACACACACACAAAAAGAAGAAATTAAGAACAATTTTGGGAGGAAGAATAGTTATGTGACTAGTGGAGACAGTGGAGACATCGATCTCAATTCCACTTTTGCTCTGCTACAGATACCCCACATACCTTCACATAAACTACTGAATACCTCAGCCTTCTAGCTTTAAGATGGGTGTAGCAATCCTTGCTTTTCAGTTATTTTCTGTTTGGACTGTAAATGTTTCAGAGCACGTTTGTCTTTGGAAGAATGCTTGTATAACCCAAGAGACTTGCTGCCTCTCTTGGGACCCCATTAAGTAACCTGTGATACCTCTAATTTCACTCTTTTGCTTTGGGGATCTTGCAGAACTCTAGTTTCAAATTTTTCATTGGCAGTATACGAGGCAGGAATCAGGAAGGTATATATAATCTCTTGTTAAAAAGAAAAAAGAAAACCTATTCAGCTATCGCCTCTTACTCCTCTTTTGCTGTGGTGTCAGTGCAGACCAGGGCAGTCACACAGACTGGACATGCCCTAGCATTCTGTCTGTGTTCTGGGTGAGGTTAAAGTTTATTATTTCAATTTTCACTTCCTTTTGCCAATTTAACGGCTATTTGCCATAGCCAGCTCCACTTCTTTGGAGTTATCTCACCTTCTAGATGTTTTTTGCCACCTATTACTCTGCTTGTCTGTTTTTGAATTAGGACTGATAGGATGTTAGAAATGAAAAAGAAGTGTCAAGCTACCTGAAGGAGACAGATTCCTGAAAACCTTAGCAGTATTTCTAAATATAAGGGGAAATCTCTCGTATCTTACTCTTATTTTAAGATGCACAGGAGTAAAATGTGTTTATTTGTGTTAGAGCTTTTTGGGGCTTGGATTTTTTTATTTTTTAATTTTTTTAATAGTTTGTAAATAATTGTGTCATTTGTGCAACATTCATGCACACTGTTGGAAGTTTTGTCTAACTTGTTATATAGCACTTATTACTGTATTATCTCAGCTTTGCCATTCCTAATAAGCTTTAACTCTTCAAGTTTCTGTTCCATGAGGTCCATATGTTAATTAAGAGAAGTCAGTGATATAGATGGGAACAGAAGGGGTTTCTGATAGTGTTGAAGGGCAGAAGGAGGGCAGTTTGTAGGGTTCTGTCATTTCTCTGCCATCCATAGCGCTTTCAAGACAACTTGAAAGTTTTCTGGAATTTTCTTGAAAAGATATAGAGGGGGAATTAAATGCTTTCTTGTGTGTTTTTTGTTTGGTTGTTCAGTTTTCCAAAAGGCTCAGAAAAAGCATTTGGACTTTTTATTTTGTTTATTTATTTATTTTTAAGGACTTGATTACAAGAGTTGTGAGACTGAATGAGGAACTCTAGTGCTTGTTCAAAGTCTTGATTTAAAGTTTCTGGTTTATATGGTTAGAGAGATTAAATGAAAGTAGAAACATTCATCTACACCCTTTGTCATGTTAAAGTCTCTTTTCACTCTAACAGCGTTGCAGGGCAGCTTGGTTAGAAAACACTAATGGTTTGCCCCCCTACTTCAGTATCTCTTGTGTCATGCCAGCAGCTTTACCACAAAAGCATTATGTAGCCAACTTACCACTTTCCCCAGTCATCTTCAGGCTTGTCAAGCGCATGCAATGGCTTTGTGCTTAGTGGGGTTTGTGCTTAATGGACTTCATGGTGGAGCTCAGACATAAAATTTTTGCAGGAGGATGGGGTGGAAGAGAGCAATAAAATGTAGAACTGAATCTTGTTTCAGGAAACCCAAGCCTTGTGATGAACTAAATACCACACCATGCCATGGGGACACCTGTTGCACCTCAGAAAATTTCTGCTCTCCTGTCCTATCTCCCCAGATCTCCTACCCTGAAAAAAACAACAACCAACCAAGCAAAAAAAAAAAAAAAAAAAACAAAAAAAACCAAACCAAACCAAACAAAACAAACAAAAAAAAAAGTTTTGGGTGCCCTTTTCTCTGACAGAAAAGACAGCACCATCAAGAGCTGAGGCCCATTCTCTGTGGAGCACAGGTGTTATGTGTAAGGGAAAACCTTATCAAGGGTGTTACTGGTATGGCTGTGCTTTGAGTGTTCTGGAGACGACTGAGAGGCTGTATGTGGAGAAAAATCTATTACTGACCATAAACTCTAAATGTAAGACTGCTGCTTGTTCTTTTCCAAATATTTAAGAATAATTGAATAGCCTAATCAGAGCACCGCTTTGCCTAAATGAGAGAGCTTAAATATTTTACCCTGTCCTATTTAAAGATTAATATAGTTTTCCTGGTTTTCCTATACATTTGTTAATATGGTTGGTTTTGTAAGAACTCTGCAAATCCCCTTGGTTGTATTTGCCAGACCTGCATGATTGTACATAGGGCTCGATAGTAATTTTTATTCAGTGAAAGAGGTACTGCCTATCCCACTGATTGTGAACTATGTAGGGCAAAAAGGTTTGAGGAGGATATCTAAAACAGAGTAGTCCTAACTTAAAATAATTGGGGCCCTAGCCACACAGATGAACTTAGAGAAATCTTGCTGGTTTTACACCAATCTCCATTAAAGTTGGAATGGTTTCAGGCAGCAGACTGCTTCCAAGGAAGAGTATTTCCAGGAATGAGGATATACGTGTATTTAGTGTGACTTGTGATTATAGCTGATTTATTTCCTTAACAAAAACAAACAAAAAAAAGTTGAATAATGTATTTTGAAAATGGATCCATTAGGCTTTTTACTTTCCTGGTTCTGGTTCTGTAAAGAGTGTTTGCAACAAATGTGCGAATAGCCATTGTAACTGAGCTGGAAAATAGGAAGTGAGGAGTGTAATGGTATCTTCAAATTCCATGTGCTGATCAGAAATGCAAGAAATTTAAAAGAAGGGCATGTGACAGGGTGGGAAAGATGGTGAGAATTTAAGTAAGAGGAAGCCATGCCATGAGAGCGTTAGCGTAACTGAAGATGAGAAAAACCTTCAGAGCAGCTGAGTGTTTGCCCTTGTCTACCAGACTTGTATTACAACATAATAACTAAACCAAATGCTTGAAGAACCAAAACCAATCCTGCATGGCTCAAAGTAAGTGATAATACCTAGGTTTATTTCAGGAGAAACAGTAGTAAGTCCCAGACACTTGTCTCTTTTATTGACTTGAGCATTAATTAATTTATGAGTGGGTTTCATATTTCCACATGTTGCAAAATTATAGGGTTGAATTAATTATTTGGTAATCATTGAATCCTATTAGGTGAAACAATATGGAGTTGTTCAGTAGCTTAAACATTATTCAACATTAGTGTAGCAGTTGTATACTCATTACAATGATGATGCTTTCATTAAATATACCTTCAATTAGTTCTGGTTCATTTTAATTTCTACCTCCTGAAAAAACATTCAATCAAGCACTGTGACAATAGCAGAATGATGAATATGCCAGGGCCAGTTCTGCTTAGTCCTTCAAGGGTACTGCACAGGCTATAGTAAGTTGAACTTCAGAAATGTTTGCCTTTCTTTTCCTTGAAACTTCATATATAATCACCAAGTCATAGAAGATCCTTAGTTGGAAGGACACAGAGCATGACATGTTAGACATCAAGACATGCTATTTTTCTTTAACACTTTAAAATAACATTAACGATCCAGCCATTTACAACGTTGCATTTGGACCCACAGCAGAAAATAAAGGGGAATCAGGGCATGTCTTTCTTACCTGCCTTCTCCTTGCCTGTCATACTCAAAGCAGTTTGCCCTTGTACTAGGGGACCTGCTTCCTTGAAGCTATTTTCCACCTCTCCCAGTTTTGATCCTTTCAGCAATCTTAAGGTGGTGCAGAGGCAGGATGGCTAGCATCCCCAGGCCAGTACTGAGGCAAGGGATTTTTGGGGTCACAGGACTGTACAGGGAAAATAAAACCCATCCTGAGAGACAGAGCTGTCTCTCCCAGGGCAAGGGGGAGGGCATGCCCCTTTTCACCCACGAGAGACCTTTCTGTTTGTAGAGTTATTTACAGCAGTGGCTATCCTAATAAAACCTGTAAAGTGGCTCCTACAATGTGATATGTGGGTAGCCAGTGGGTTTTGTCTCCACTACGATGTGACGTGTGGGTAACCAGTGGGTTTTGGCTCCCCTCAGAGTAGTACTGCACTGCCAGTTGCCTTGTAACAAGTTCTGCTGAAGATATTGCTTTGCTGCTTCTCTTGCTTATATTTAAATGAAAACCATCATTATTAATCAGAGAATTAGAATAGCTAACAAAGGAGACAATTCTTATTCCCTGGAGGATGTGATATTCAGGGAGTCAGTAATGGATACAGAGCCTTTCCCCTTTCAAATCCCAGCAAGGGCAACCGTGACTGAAAAATCATTACCATATGCTATTTTGTCTGTCATCTTTGTGAAATGAGTAAGTAGACTGGACAGATTCCATATTACATAAAATAATATTACTACCAGCATCTTTGGAGCCTCTGCAAGCTAGCTGAATGTAGCAGAGGAGAATGTGGGGGAAGTGAGAACTGAGAAAGATTCAGGCCTACACTACATGCTTTTTTTTGTGTGGTGATGTTTTTGAATATGCAGCCTAGAAAGCTGCATTCCATATTCATAATCTGTGAATCTGAACTCTTTTAATATAGTTTCTTCTGGGCTCTAAAAGATGTAAATGATGCATTCCTGGTTAATAGTTCTCTCCAAAACTTGGATCTGAATTTTTTCTACCCACTCAACTTGCACAGTGACAGTGTGAACTTCTTCACAGTGACCTGCTGCAGCTCCTTTTAGAAGTGCCGCCCACTAATATTACAACTATTAACCCATCTGAGCGTAATATTAATGAACTTATTCTCTGTTCATTTCAGTTCTGCTGCTGAAACACATATATGAAGAGTTTCTTCATGCACTTTATGTGCACTTGTCCTGGGAAATTGTGTGAGTACTGTGTACTTCAATTTCATTTGCTGTTTTGGTTTCTCTAGCAACTAGAAGGTGCCTTTGATCCCTCTACCATCTCTTTGTTTTTTGCATTTTGATGATTTTATCATGAATTCATGTTTAATTCATGTTGAAGTGATGCAATAAGTGGCAACACTCAAAGAAAAGATACTTTCTGCAAAATCAAACCATATTCATTTGAACTCTGTATGAACTACTCCTTTCCTTTCAAGTAGAATATATTAATGAGGGCAGATATTAAAAAAGATACTTATACTAAGTAACATTTGTTATCCCATCTGAGACTACAGTGGAAGTAGATCTATCAGATTAAAAAAGAGTGTGCTTTGAGTAAACTTTTAGTTGAAACATGTTGACAAGTGACTAATTGTTTTGTGTTGGCTTTTTGATTTTTTGTTGTTTCTATGTCCTTTTCTACTTCTGCGTTACATATTCACTGATGTACTTGAATTTTATGGACAAATCACATGAATAATTAACAAGACATGCACAAATGTGAAATATATTTCCTCTGGGGGGAAAAAAGGGCATATAAATTTCACGTGGCACGCTCTGTTTACAGGCAGTTTTCATCTTTTTAATCAGAGGCTTCCTGTGAAAGTATTAGTGGGGCTGTGTTTTTTTTTTTTTTTGTTTTTTTGTTTTTTTTTTATGAATTGGGATAGAATCAAAGGAACTGTCTGTAATTCTTTCAAAGGAAACCACAATGACATGATGTTGAAGGTATCCATAGCTCTGGACATGAGATGCATGTAGCACTTTGAGATGGGGTAGGCACAGCCCAGGAGTATAAATTGATAGATGTCATCATAGGACACTAGCATATAGCATAGGGCCACTAGTGATGCCATCTTGCATGGATTTTAAAGGACCCCAGCTGCTTTGCAGTGCAGTTAAATTTATTTATACAGCTAGTGGATCTTCTGGAGGTGTCTAGATTTGCCTAACATTAATACTCGAACTCGTTTTTTTTTTTTTTTTTTCTTTTTCCCCATAGAAAAGCATCTTAAGCATTTGAGTTTTGACATAGTAGGAGAGAGTTGTATGCCTACAATGTTGCATTAAAATAAATGTATCCTAAATTGTGCTCTCTCCCCCCTCCCCCCCCCAATGGTTTTAACATCCATTTTGAAGTACTATCATGATTTCTGTTAGTTATAAAGTCACCACTTTCATGCAAAAGTGGGTGTCATCTGCCTGGGTGGCAGCACACTCTCCCTGCTCACCAGGTCAGAGCAGAGGAGGAGTAATAGGACAAGTCACCACTGGGATGACACAAAATGCATAACACTATGCTTATAATTCAAGGCAAATGAAAAGCAGACTGTCAAAGAACAATTATGGTTTATGAGAAGAAAATAATTGTGAGTACATAAAGCTAAATTGGATTATATTTGAATATATGTAAAATTGATTGAACTCAAAATTTAATCTCTAGGACACCATTTTAATTTGCAGTTGCATGCAACAATTTATCTTTTTGAATGGTTATTAATTTATTTGAGAATTGCTGGTCATTGATGTTTTCTCTGGATTTTGGTAGATGTTGAAATTTTTAGTAGTTTGTTATGGGCTAGACTGTTTTATGGTTTCTTTAGCATAGTGAGCTTTTGTCTAAACAGAGACCTTAGCTTCAGTCTACAAAATTATCGGAAGCACTGTAACTGTTGTTCATAACGTTGGTAGCCATTTGAATCTATATGACATTTACTCCTAAAATAAGCTGATGTAATGACACAAGACTACTTAAGAAAAAAGAAAAAGCCATGTGATGTTTAAAGTGAACTCAAATGTGTTTGGTTTTCACAAAGATCCCTTTGATTGATGTAGGGAGTGCTGAGACAAGGGAAGTGGGTTGGTTGTGAATATAGACTTGAATATACTGTGAATATAAACTTGGACTTGGTCAGGTTGATGATCAGACTTTGTGATCTTGAAGGTCTTTTCCAGCCTAGATGATTTTTATGATTCTATGAGACAGAATTAAAGGAAAGCAATTTTTTTTTTTTTTTGTATATATATATATATATATATATATATATATATATATATATATATATATTTGTGGACATAATAAAAGTGATTAGTTGATATTTATTATTTTTTTCTGCTTTCTGATCAAATTCATTTCTTGGCCAAGGCATGTGACTTGGAGAGTACTTACTACCTCTTCATTATGGGTCAGATAACATGTGAAAATGTGACTCCTGTTACACGGAATCATCTCTGATGGACAGCTGCGGTGCCTGTGGAAAAGGGATGGGAAGAAAGTGCAAGAGGGGAAAAATAAAAACAGGTGGCAAGGGGCCCAGAAACAATAAAAGTCTGAATGAGAACACCTTTATCACTTCTGCAACAACAGCTTAGAGGTCCAAGGAGAAAAATAGATTTTGTAAATCAGGGTAAATATTTTTTACAGGGTGCAGTGTGCAGCTTAAGAACCCAGTTGGGAAAAATAGCTTTTGAAAATCAGTAAAGAAAATATATTTTCCTGGCTACTGTTTAGGAGCAGGGGGAGAGAGGAGATGGAAATAACTTTTACAGGGCAAAGAACAAATGTGTATGTATATATGTATATATATTTTGGGAGGACTCCATAAAAAGCTACATTTAAAGAAGCCTTCTCCATTGCATAGTCACATTTACTGGTTCTTATAAAACCTGTAAACCCTTGTGTGCATTTTTATACATTAGTTACTGACATGCACTTTTATATATACTAAGTACTTGTACAGATAAAAGCATCTCTTTTCAGAACAATGATTCTACATGTGATGACTTTGGAGAAGCCCTTTTGAATTAAGAGAAAATGACCAAATACATTGTATGGAAACTCCTACTGAAGTTAGAGGTATTGAGCAACAAATCATTACAATGACCCTCCCAAAAATTATTACTTAGCTTATCAAGGCAGTTATGTGAAAAGTTCATAATGTTGTGTAGGCCCTCACATAGGTCAGGGCCATGATTAAGACCCCCCAAGTTTTAATGCCCAGTTATAGGACTCTTTGCAGAGGCATGATGCCCATTATTGCTGGTCCAGGACAGGCTCGTCTGTGAGAACAAAAGGATGATATTGGAAATAGAATTCTTAACGAGACATCTTAACTAGATAAGATTTTTATTATTATGTCTAGTAAATGGAATTGCTTAATAGTGCCAAGAATACTGAAATTGGATGGAATCATATACAAATGCCTGATATTTTTTGTTTTGCTTTTTTTTTTTTTTTTTTCATCTGATCCATCTTTCTTCAAGATGGACAGGAACTGTGTACAGATTGAGAACAGAATAGACTGGCAAAGAACATACTGAATATCTACCCACTCTTTTATTTTTTTTATTTATTTTTTTTTTGACGTCATTAAGAAGTTGAATAGAAAATATCAGAACACTAAAATGATTCTCATCTTATAAAAAAAAAAGTCAAAATATTTCTTTTAGTTCTTTTGGCAAAACCAGACTTTGGGATTGTCCGACTTTTCTTAGTTAGTCTGCATTGAAACGGACTCTTGTGCTTACTTGAAAATTGGGGCAATTTTTTAAAGAGCAGAATTGTCTTATTTCTGCTTCTTATATATAAAATGATGCAGGAACAGTCACCATAACAAATAAAATGATGTATTACCACTGTCAGTGTAAAATGTTATATCGGGCAAGATGCTTCCTCCTTCTCTGGGATGTGTTATTGTTATTGATGGCAGCTCTGGGTGTCTGTTGCCAGTGAGCGTGCTGGGAAGCTTTTATATTCCTCCTTGTGAAAGGACAACTTTTTTGCTTTGACATCTGTTGTCCAGACTTCTGTACATTTTTCATTTGATCAAACCTTTTGTAAGTGTCACCTGTTTTTAAGAAAGAATTTCCCCTAAACAGCGTCCTCTTTTTAAAACAAACAAACAAAAAAATGATACCTACAGCTCTTAGCTTCCTAATGAGACCTTCCTACCCAAGTAGGGGCAGTAATGGAAGATGTTGTATGGGGTAGGATGAGTTTTTAGTTTGTTTTTAGTTTCTCACTGCTCTAACTTGTTAATAATGAGTAATAAGTTTTGTTAACCTCCGTATGCTGAGTCTGTTTTGCCCATGGCAATAATTGTTGAGTGATCTCCTTGTCATTATCTCAAGCCTTGAGCCCTTTGCATCCTATTTTCTCCTGCTTTTCCTTTGAGGAGTGGGAACGAGAGAGTGGTTGTGGTGGAGCTCAGCTGCCCAGCTGGCTAAAACCACCACAGGGTTGTTCAGACTGGAGAAGAGAAGGCTCCAGGGAGACCTCATTGCAGCTTTCAGTGAAGGGAGGTTATAAAAAGATAGTTACTTTTTACATAGGCAAATAGTGGTAGGATAAGGGCGAAATGATTTCAAACTAAAAGAGGGTAGATTTAGATTAGATATTAGCAGAAAATTCTTCACTCAGAGGGTGGTGAGGCACTGGCACAGGTTGCCCAGAGAAGTTGTGGATGCCCCATCCCTGGAGGGTCAGGTTGGACGAGGCCCTGGGCAACCTGCTCTAGTGGGTGGCATCTCTGCCTATGGCAGGGGGATTGAAAGTAGGTGATCTTTAAAGTCTTTTCTAACTCAAGACATTCTATAATTCTGTAAATATTGTATTAACTCAAATAGGCTGTAGTTTCTTAAATTTTGGAATGGATGAGCTTACTTGGTCTGATATCTCCTTCTTCAGCAAAACAACCTGCTTATGGTGGGTTTCAATGCCACCTGTTAGTCAAAAATTAAGGTAGCCACATTATGTAAGGAAACCATTGTGAAACTTGCTTAGGACATGATGCACGTGTTCTGTGTGCTTGTAACAACCTCACCTGTGTGCTAAATTGACTTAGTATTAGAAGAGCTGCAACTGTATGCCAAGTGGATAATAGAAGTGTTAAAGCTGTACTGCCCTTGACATTTGATGGTCCTGTCCTGTGGGTGTTCCCCTGCCCCTGAGAACTGCTGCTCTGGAGTGTCAGGGATCTGTGCAAAATCATGGTAGTCAACCAGCAAAGCCAGAAAGCTGATCGGGTGTTGTCCAGTAGCCTTCCAGGATTCAGTGAACAATAGTCATACATGTACAGTTAATTCTTCAGGCAAAGGAAAGCAACAGTTCAAACATTGATTGAGGTGGTATGGGGATCATCAAGAAGGTATTTTAATAGAAAAAAGACAATCTTATTAAAATTTAAACATTTTTGTAATGTTGGAAATAGAGTTTGAACATATATCCAGTATGTATTTTTAAAATGCTCCATAAGCCAAGTGCAAATTTACATTTTATATGAACCTGGGATGCCTTGGCACTTCCTACTAGGAGTTTCCAGAGCTTGTTTTCATGTTGTCCAGAAGTATCCTTAAATAAAAAAAAAAAAAAAAAAAAAGTAACCGCTGGCTGGGTTGCAAGGTGTAACTTTGGAGGCAGCTCAGGGAATCACAGTTAAGTATGACCAACCTTCCAACTGTTATTTCAGAAGGAAGTTATCTAATACTTAGATGCACTAAGACAAGATAGTGTTGAGATAAATGATAAGATGTAGGAGTTCAGGAATGCAGGAAAACCCTAGTTGCTATCTTGTTTGCAGAGCATGAAGACACTGAGGTGTGCCTTGTTGTGTGTATCTTCTGCATCATTTTACACAGTGACATGTTTGGTTTAAACAGAGATTTATACTGGTGTTAAAATGTTAATGAAACTTTCAGGTACCTTCACTGGAATAACACAGCATTTAATATGAGGATGACACAAATAACTCTTTACAAGTCCTGTAATCTCAGTGATTAAGTACGTAATTTTGCAGGTGCATGCCTGTGTTGTGTAAAGTAGGTGCTTTTAAATTGTGTCCAAATCTGAACTTGAGTGTTCAGCTGCCATTAGGACCTTTTTTTTTTTTTTTTTTTTTTTCTTTGTATAGCATAAGCCTCTGAATTGGTGCCTGATTTGTTACCACTAATCAAATACTTTTATCACGGTAATGGTCTCAAGTTGCACAGAAGACATTTACATTGGACATAAAGAATAATTTCCTCAGAGAGAGAGTGGTCAAGTGTTACACTGGGCTGCCCAGGGAAGTGGTGGAGTGCCCATCCCTGGAGGTATTTGACAAACATGTGGACATAGCACTAAGGAACAATGGTTTAGTGATGGGACTCAGTAGGTCAGGTTGATGTTTGGGCTTGGTGGTCTTGAACGTCTTTTCCAACCAATGATTATATAATTCAGTGATTCTATTTGTGGTTGTCAGGTATCTTCCTTATAAAACTACCTCTGGAAGGAACAGCCTGTTTTTTGTTTTCGTTGTTATTGTTCTGTTTGTTTTTAATTTATGTTGGTGTCCATTTGAACTGAGTCAGAATCCTGAAATAAACCCCTTGTTGAAAAGGTGATTTGCTGTCTGGACAAACATTTCCTTTGGTTGTTCTACCTCTGGGTCTGTTATTTCTGTATAGGGACTGACATTTCTATTAAAGGCCACCTTGAAGCTACAATTAGTACTTACAATCAGTACTTAACAGGAAATATTAGAATGATAGGTGTATTGTGGAAAAATCTAATAATGAGGAATTGATATAATGAGCACAGTGATGATGACACTGAGTTTTCCTCAGCGGAGGAATGTGAAATGTTAAATTGTACATAATCATGAAGCAAGGTAAAAACACATATTATTTCTGACTCTGTTATGTGACAGTAGGCTGCCGCTTCATTCCTTCTCTCCACCACTGGTGGGACACCTTTGGGGTCCATGGGCTGGGGAAAAGCCCAACAATAACTGTTCAAAAAAGGTTCCTTGAGATCTGAGATGGAAGCTTTGTTCAGGAAGCAGAGCTGAGCAGGCAGTCTGGCTGGCCAGGAGTATTTGAAAAGGGGAGTTGTGAGCCTGTGTCTGCTGTGCTTGACAGTTCTGGAGAGGGGGGTCACAAGAAGAATACATGCAAAGCAGGGGGATGATGAGAGACTTATGGAGCCATTCAACCATTCCCGTGGAAAACACACATTATTTTCATGTGAAGAAACAGCATCAAGGTATTTTCTGCTTAATGTAGGATATGGAAGGGTGTGTGGCAGTGTGTGCTACTGTGTTCTTCCTTTTTGTTTTGTTAAATTACTATGCTTAAATAGGTCTATTGTACTTCCCTGGGAGCCCTGTTGCTCTATTGTATTAACACAGAAGTTAGCTAATGAAAGGACTCCATCCCTGCATTCTCCAAGCTGTGGGAAATTATTGTTTCATTTGAACTGACCTGCTGAGTGCTTAAGCAGTGCTACATCCTCTAGGACAGGCTTTGTTTTCTATTGGTTTTGATGTTGATGTATGAAAGAAAACCAAACCAAAACAAACCTACAATTACGAATTTCAAATTTAGTCATTTACTGCACCCTTGTAGCACCAGTAAAAACAAACAAACAAAAACCAAACAAACAAAAAATACAGTTCTTTCTCTGACAGTAGCAGTGTGGCACAGAACCTAGTATCTAGTATTTTTGTTTTACTCTGAGAGTGGAGAGAGAAGGAAGTTATTCTTTAGAAAAGATATTAATTGGTTTGCTTCTCCTTTTATCCATTATTGATCAGGGAGGCTAAACTACAATTTTAAAATAGTAAAACAAGTATTATGGGAATGTTTCATAATTAATTATTGGGTTAACTTATTATTACTATTGAAAAAATTGTTACGGAATGCTAGAGGATAATCTTTATTATAACTTCTACAAACTGTGTGAACAAGCAATCTTTTAATCTTACCAAAATTATCATTGAAATAAAGGGATTCTTGCTTGAATCAAAACTCAGTAAGGCCTACAGAAGTACAGTGCAGTAATCATGTGCTGGGCAGGGCATGATGTAGTGCAGCAGGTTGTGCATGTAGAGGTTTATAGTCCAGGGATATGGTGTATGAATGGAGAGTTCTCCTTGCAAGGACTTACTAACTTGGGTGAAGAGTGAGGCTCACATCATTCTTCTGCTTCCAGAACGAGAAGGGGCTTGGCTTAAAACTATATTATTATCAGGTCAATTTCTATGTTTCTTAGGCATTTTTTTTTTACATATACATATATTTTAAATAGTACCCTAATTTCATTTTTCTGCTGGAGCTTAAAATTTTGTGCAAGATTGTGCTGAAATAAATTATATATATATATATATTTTGTATAAACCTTACATTGTTAAAGTTGGTTCCTGATTAAAAGAAGTGTAGGATAAAGAATCTTGTAGTAGTCATGGGTTGACTTATCACTTGCTTCAGTACAAATGCCTTTTTCAGAATTGGATGAAAACAGGAAGATACGTTTCATTTATTTTCTTGCAGTGCTTGTGGCTAGTTGCCAGCTTGTCAATGATGTGCTCCAAAAAGGACATTGAATCATGACAAGAACTGTCAGTACAGCTGTGTTTTTCCATCAAAATTGCATGAAACAATAAACTTCATGTGGTTTTGAAGTGAAACTGTATTTAAGGTCTAGTTTGCTTGAAACAGTGCCCAGGTTTGTTTGCAAAGTTCTGGAAACTTTTTGAATAATGCCCAGGGTAATATCTTGCTGGGATCATAGAATATGACTGTCTTTGTATGATTCAGATACTGATTATAGAGATTTGAACTAAATTACTCTCACATGCTCTTCTGTGTATGGGGTCCTTATGTCATGATGATTTATAGCATTATGAGCTAAGATAAAGGCTGTAGGCTACTTCATCTACAGCCATTTAAGTCTTTTTTCTTTCTCTCCAACACAGAAATGGAACTTCAAGCTTGTCTTCTCTGCAGAGCTAGATAAATATCACTCGTTTCAGCATATGGTAGCTCTCACTGAAGTTAAATTTATCTTCATAAATGACCACTTTTTAGAGAGGTTATCTCCTGTTGTGTGGTACTTATGCCTAATTTGTTTGGGGATTGCAATGCTTTGACCCATGGACAGAAAGAGATACCAGAATGAAAGTCACACAATTCAATCAGTTATAGACTGTGGCAAGGCAAGATCCCATACATTTGCCTGCGAATGTCTGCTTGTCATGTGCGCAATATATAAATGAGAGTAACAGTTACAGTTGAGGAGTTCTGTAGAAAAAACAAGAACAACAACCAAAACAAAAAACAAAAAAACACCCCCCACACAAAAAACAGACAATGATTTCATTTGCTGTGTTGTTGTTTTTTTGTTTGTTTGCTTTTTTGTTGTTGTTTTGTTTTTCTCTCCAGGGCCCAGCAGAATTCAAAAAGAGGTGGTGAACCTTTATCCTTCACACATTAAAACTTCAGCTTGCTGTCAGCAAAGTGTCTTATGTAAATGTTGCAATACATTCAGGTGTGGCTGTGCTCTAAGAATAGGGCAGCTTCAGAGAGAATTTTAAATGGCTTGTCTTCTGGTACTGTCAGTCACTATTTTGTAAGCTGGTCACATATTGCTGGTGATGCGTACTAATCCACTTTCTGCCTATAGCATCACCTGTTTTATTTTCTATCCCAGTTTCATACTTTTTTTTGGCAAAACCACAGGGGAAATATATTTCAGTGACAGTATATGATAATTCTGCTCTATTCACTCTAGCTCATTACCCAACCCTTGTCTTTTTAAAATAGAGAAAGGATTTACGTCTCCTACTATCATTTCTGCCACACACTGATTCAGTGGGAGAGCTTTGGGGTGGCTGGGAGTAAATTTAATTTTCCCTGCTGTTTCATGAAGTGTGTGAATCACTTTCTATCAGTTGATGTCACTGCCAACTTACAAGTTTTTCTTCCTGTACTCCTGTGTAGGAGGAATCGTAAGGACTCTTTCTGTCATGGTAATGTAGTTAGGTGTAGAGGACTATGCAGTACAGGAGGCAGTGTTCAAACTATTTTATTTTTGCCAAAACAGATAAGCTAAATTTGAAAGGAGGGGCAGGAAGTGTCCCATTCAAACTCTGGCTAGTGGGGAGTGAGAAATTTTGTCCATGTTTGGTTCTTACACATTGAAGAGAATTGTTTTCTGTGTGGTCCATGACCATAGCTCTAACAGTGAAGAATTTAGTTTGTTTTGGAAAAGAAACTTTAGTTTATTTTTGAAAAAGTGGAAATCCCAAAGAAGCATGTCAGGTTAGAGGGAAGGACGGTGAGTAATTAGCACTGAGAGAGAGGAAATCTTTTATAGATTATGCATGTCTATTAGGCTTCAGAGGCAGATATAAATCCTTTCTGTAATTCACACAGTTATATAAGCTAATACTTCTTTACATATATTCCCTACGTAGAATCATAGAATTCTTTAGTGGTTTGGATTGGAAGGGACCTTAAACACAGTCTAATCCCAACCCCCCAGCAGGGACACTTCCTACTAGACCAGGTTTCTCAAATCCCCATCCAACCTGACCTTGAAAACTTTGAGGGATGGGTCATCCACAACTTCTCTCTTCTTCCTCTGACACATCTGGTGCCTTGTTATATTTGGCATCTAGTTCCAGTCTGCTGTTTGTTTATCCTTCATCTGGTGATTTATTGTGAAGTAGACAGAAACCATAGGTTCGTTGGGAGGCAGGGGGAAGAGTAGGGAATTATTAGTTCCTTATTAACCTGAAATAGTAGCAGATCCCAACTGAACTTCTTCTCCCAAAGGCTTCAGTCTTGAGAGCTGTATGTACCATCCAGATTTGGATTGTTGTTTCTTAAAGACAAATGTAGACTCCTACTGAGTGTGTAAAAATGCATTTACAATTTCATGGTCTCCATTCAGCTAGCAGAATATCTGAAATGATTAAATAGAACTATTGCAGTGTGCTCCTGTTAGGCAAAAAGAATAATGCAAGTAAAATTCATACTTACAGTGAGTTGTATTTACTTGGTTTTATGAGTATATGCAGTTCAGCTAAGTTAGTTTGTTCCTGGCTAGCTGCTTTTCATGTTTGAGGGCATGCATTCCTGCTAAATGCACTTGCGTATTCCCATGATCATGCCAAACATTAAATGATTTATGCTTAATTTGTGTCAGTGAATGCATCTTTTAATACCCGTTACTTCTGTAAATGCCTTTTAGGCAAGGATCTAGCACCTTAGATAAATTGCACTCAGTGTCACATACCTGAGCTAAGGAAAAACTTTACAAGTAGTGTACTGATAAATGGAGAGAGACAAATGTTGATTTAATAGATAAGTTTAATTTTTATTTGTGTCCAATTCCCTTACAATGAGTAAAATACTTCCATCCCACCAACTTCCAACCTTCCTCACACCCCATCTGGGTATTCCCGAATGAAGTAGTTGAGGAGTCCTGCCTTTTTGCATTCTTTCTCTCAAGTAATTGAGATCATCACCAAGGAAGCTGTCTCTTTGTGTTAACGAGCAATAACTTTGATAGTGCTTTCAACAAAATGAACATATTCTGCAGAGCATGTGTGGGATTGCCATATAATTACTGTAACACACCATACCTGGTTACTTCATGTTAAGCCAACATGCTACTTGCACCTTGGTATGGGTGTCTGCATTTCTGAAGGTGTCTGGTTCACACCATACTATTTCTATGTACCTTGAATTCCTCTTCAAATCACAGAATCACAGAATTTCTAGGTTGGAAGAGACCTCAAGATCATTGAGTCCAACCTCTGACCTAACACTAACAGTCCCCACTAAACCATATCCCTAAGTTCTACATCTAAACGTCTTTTAAAGACCTCCAGGGATGGTGACTCCACCACTTCCCTGGGCAGCCTGTTCCAATGTCTAACAACCATTTCAGGAAAGAAGTTCTTCCTAAGATCCAACCTAAAACTCCCCTGGCTCAACTTAAGCCCATTCCCCCTCGTCCTGTCACCAGGCACGTGGGAGAACAGGCCAACCCCCACCTCACTACAGCCTCCCTTGAGGTACCTATAGAGAGCGATAAGGTCGCCCCTGAGCCTCCTCTTCTCCAGGCTGAACAAGCCCAGCTCCCTCAGCCGCTCCTCGTAGGACTTGTTCTCCAGACCCCTCACCAGCTTCGTTGCCCTTCTCTGGACCTGCTCAAGCACCTCGATGTCCTTCTTGTAGCGGGGGGCCCAAAACTGAACACAGTACTCGAGGTGCGGCCTCACCAGAGCTGAGTACACAAAGGTGCATCCTGACTGCAGATGCTCATCTTTTACTTTTTTTTTTTTTTTTTTTTTTTTTTTTTGTATGCATATTTGACTCACAAGCACTGAGAGGAAGCTTATTGCCTTTTAACATGCAGTACACTCTGCTTCCACTTTCAGTCACTCTGCTTCCACTTTCAGTCATGGAAGAGTTGGGTTCATGTCTTTCTGTAGCCATGTGTTTTTTTGTGCTGGTTTGTAAGCCATATGTAGAAAAAAAAAATCTCAGTTCTCTATAACTATCATTCAGCTGCAGTTCAAGATGCAGCAAGCATCTGAACTTACTCTAAATATGTTTTGTGATTGAATATTTCAAAGAATCTAACCCAGTACTTCCTATGATCATAAATCATATGCATGACCAGGTCACCCACCATAAGATTGTATTATATGAAGTTATGTGTTCTTTTTTTATTATTTCTCCTTTTTTATTGTCATATTGTTGTATATCTAAAACAGAAATTAGCATCTTCACACTGTCAAAATCTGCTGTAATTACAGAAGATTGAAAGAATTTTCCTTATTTTTTTAATAAGCAGTGAATCTTGTTACTTACATTTGGCTAGATGACAGATTTATTTTTTTCTAGCATGCAGAATAAACACTTCAGCAAATTTTTACAGGTAATAATTTTTAGAAAGTCTCTTTTATATCTTACAGTAGTACTATATGCTACCTTTAAAAGAATTCCTTACCCAATGGGAATAGTTAGCACAACCTCTTAATTACAGGGCAAGAAAGTAATGTTACTACTCTTTCTAAATGTTTCATTATATCTTCAGAACATACTAAACCATCACAAACTTCCCTTTGGGCATCTAGGTATAAAATGTTGAAGCAAGAAGGTCCAAATTAGAGCAAGTCAAGAGCTACAGTTGAGAAGATTTGTTTTTCCCATAAGTGAATTTTATTTCCATACATTTTTATTCCAGTTCTGCAACGTTCTGTAAGGAGAAACTACTCTGGCTGGCGTAATATGTCATTCTTGTGCATATACGTTATGATTTAATCTTTAATCAACCTCCCATAGGACTTCTTTCTTTTCTGGTATTCGAGGTGAACACTGCTTGATTATTAATGAGTACATATAGTATTGTGGTGGGTTTACATGGCAAGGTTTTGGTAGCAGGGTGCTGCAGGGTGGTCTCTGTGGCAAGAGTCCAGAAGCTGCCCAATGTTAGATGAGGGCCAGTTTCAGCCACCTCCAAAGGGACCCGCCACTGCCCAGGACCAAGCCAATAAGATATGTTGTTTGAACCTCTGTGAGACCAGATTTAAGAAAAGGGGGAAAAAAATGCTTTGCAACAGCAGGAGAGAGCAAGGAGTAAGAACCAGCCTCAGAGAACCCCAGGTCAGTGCAGCAGGATGGCAGGAGGTGCTCCAGGCACACAGCAGCAGTTGCTTATGGAGAGGCCCCTGGTGAAGAAGGCTGTCCCCCTGCAGCCCATGGGTCCCACATGGAGCAGATCTCCATGCTGCAGCCTGTGGAGGAGCCCCCAGTGGAGAAGGTGGATGTGGCCTGGAGGAGGCTGCGGCCCATGGAGAAGCCCCTGCAGGAGCAGGCCCCAGGCCGGAGCTGCAGCCCTTGGAGAGGAGCCCATGCAGGAGCAGGGGGTCTGGGGGGAGCTGCCTCCTGTGGGGGACCCATGCTGGAGCAGTTTGCTCCTGGGGGATGGACCCCGTGGTACGGAGCCATGTGGGAGCAGTTCCTGAAGAGTTATTGCCTGTGGGCAGCAGGCTCAGTTTGGGAAGGACGGCGTCCCTGTGCGGGGGACCCCATGTGGAGCAGGGGCAGAGAGTGACTATGAAGGAATGGCAGGGACTGACTGCAGCCCCCATTCCCTGTTCACCTGCATTGCTTGGGGGAAGGTGATCAAAGAGGATGGATGGGGGGAAGGTGTTTTTAGTTTTTTGTTTGTTTGTTTGTTTCTCACTTCTCTAGCTTGTTAGTAATAGGTAACAATTTATATTAATATCCCTGCATTGTCCATTTTGCCTGTGAGGATAATTGTTGAGTAATCTTGCTGTCCTTATCTCAACCCTTGAGCCCTTTTCATCATATTTTCTCCCCTTTCCCTTTGAGGAGGGAGAGTGCGAGAGCAGTTATGGTGGAGCTCAGCTGTCCAGCTGGGCAAAACCACCAGAACTATGAAAAAAAACTTGTAATAAGCCCATGGGTTTCTCTACAATGTTTATCAATGAAGTGTCTGAATACTAGTATATTCTAATTTTATCTTCACATTAGCCTATGGGAGAAAATCATGGCAAAATTCCCGTTTTACAGATGGGAAATTCAGAGAACAGGTTAAAGCCAGAAGCATCCACCAGTTGTTGGCAGCTTGTCCAACCAATATGAAACTTTTTTTTTTTTTTTTTTTTTCTAATTTAAGTGAAACACTGCTTTTGTTGGCTTCTGTTGGGTCTGTGAATGTTCAGCATTTCTTCACAATAGATCCAATGATTTTCAGAGGACTATACAGTTAAGTACATTTTCTTTACACACCTAATCTCCACTGCAGCCAAAGATATTTAGGAACCTAGTAGATCTCAGTGACTTATTGCAAAAGATTGATTTTAAGTGATTAGCTTAATTGCAGTAGAAATTCTTTGGAGAAGCGCATACGGAAGCTGATTCCTTAGGGAAACATTTACTTCCCTTACAAAAGATTAATCTCCTTTTGACCCTTGCAATTTTATTTTTCATTCATCTCTATGCGGTAGAGATGTGATGAGAAGACGTATCTTTGACTTCTCTGTTTTTTTGACTGGTCTTTGGGGTGCACCCACTGGCTGCAGTGCCTTTTGCAGGTGTGTGCT
The DNA here is from genome assembly GCF_965140915.1 of Aythya marila. Lineage (NCBI taxonomy): Eukaryota > Metazoa > Chordata > Aves > Anseriformes > Anatidae > Aythya > Aythya marila. The sequence goes on from NC_139044.1 coordinate 14,492,123, forward strand.
GTCAGTATGCTCTAGGACTGCTCACTTCTGCATGCTCCAGTCATAGGTCTTCCAGGAAGAACCATCTCTGTGTGTCTGGAGGACACAGAACAGGGCTTGGGCTTTAGCAGGTATAAGAAATAATCTGAATAAAGTATACCTGTCATTTCACAACCTGGACTTTTATGGTTTTATCTAACTGTCTAGTCTGCCATGTTTTAGTTTATAGGGACTACTGGTAAAACCAAGAATTGTAACTTGAAACAGGAAAACATGGTGATATCTTGGCCTTATGGAGCCTCTAAAGGTGTGTTTATCAGCTCTCCCGGTAAAGCTGTGATTGACATGTTTGATATATCATCCAGGGCTTTCATGATGTCTCTTGAAAGAGTTTCATAAGCTTTTGCCTTCCATTTATTACTTTCAGCGAATTAAAATGACATGGTAGGCGTACAATCCTTACATCTTTTGCATGTGCTAGGTGAGCTGTTAAGAGTCAGTGCTGAGCAACAGCATCCTTTCTACTGTGGGACAAAATTTTTCCCTGCTGTGAATGCTGGGCTTGCAGACACCAACTAAGCTCAAAGGCATTTCTAGATGAAAACAGGTACCAACAGAATTATTGGTACAATGGGCTGAGGCAGAATAAAGCAGTGATGGAAAAGGCAGGCAGAAAATAATTTGTGGCAGGATAGCTACAGGAGATGAAGCAATAAAATGTGAAGAAACAGCAGGGAAGCATCTGTTAGTGCTGGAGATTACCTCTGCGAGGAAAAGCTAAATAGGTACTGATTTTGGAGAGATGAGGTAAAAAGTATAGTCTGATAATTAGAAAAGGAAACCGGATGGACATGAGATTAATTAGTTTTTTTTTTTTTTTTTTAGGAGGAAGACTAAGAAAAAAAATAAGCATCTGGTAGGTGACTATGGGATATAGATAAGTGACAGTTCTGAGGACATTTTAACAAAAGTGATACAGAGAAAGTCAGCAAGGATGCAGAGGAGACTCTGGAGAAAACTTGATAATATTTGGTATTTAGTGGTATACTTCACCACTGGGGTCTCAGTGCTTTCAAAGAAACCAACAGAATAAATATTTTCTTCCCTTTACAATGATATTTTAAAGAATGATACATCATTCTAGTGAAATCTGCCAGTCTAATCAAGCAAAAAATTAGACTGATGAATATACACGTATATTTATTGTTGTTTCCTACACGTCAGGCTTGCAGTCTCCTGTGTAGAAATCAGATTGCTATCCACCATCCTGCACCTTTCTCTGAATCTTATTTACTGCAGTCTGATCCCAGAAGACTGATCCCTACACTCTGAACACAGAATCCTGCCTCCACGAAAATGGAGGAAGAAGGCTTCCTATGCCTATTCCCAAGATCTTCCTATGCCTGATCCCACCTTTCCAGTAAGCTCTGTGGTATTTGTGCTCCTGTTTTTCCTTTGAAGCTTGCTGTGGAGGAACAGCAGGAGTTTACAGTTAGTCTAACCTGATTCCTTTGACATAAAATCCCTAGTTTACTTAGCTGGAGCCAAAGTTGGTTTACATTTTAGGTAGCAATCAATTCCACTAGGTACTAATCTGAAAAGCTATGAAGAGTGGCCCACAGACCTCTTTTACTACTGCTGAGATAACGGAACAGGAAGATGCTGAGATGAAAGTGACAGACTCAGTTCAAAGGAAGAAGAGGGATTACTCTGGTCATCCTGTTTGGAGCTAGACCAGTTTGAAAGGCATAGGTGATCCATGAGAAATGGGAGTCCTCTGCCTATGCTGTTGTCTGCTCTTAAAGATTACTAGTTGCTTCAATGGTTTTAATACTGAGAAAGGTGTGATTGTGTTCTGTGTCCCCAGCACTCTTGCATAGTGGGCCATCTTTCCTGCTTGTGGCCTCATGTTTGTTCCAAGGAAGCAGTCAGCAGCAGCTGTGTTGTTAAAAGCAGCCAGATGACATTTCTGAGTGATAAATTTGCGTTGTAAGAACAGATGTCTTGTATGCAGTTATTTTCATGGTTTAAGAGTGGTTCATGTTTTTCACATTACCTTGACCATGACACTTGCCTGTGCTTTAGAAATGTTGCATCTTTTTGTAATGAAACAGTTCTAAATGGTTTCTTTTTAAAATGAGAGTAGTTTAATCTCTAGAATATTACTTTTATTTCAGTGTGTTGTGTATCTCTAGGACCTGCGTTGTATACATCTGCATGAGCTCTATGCCTTCCTTTACTGAGTGCTCCATGAACTAGGTATTTTTGAAAGGACAACTTGCTGTTCATTCTAGGTTATTTTCAAGCTTCTTTCTTTAACTCTCTCCTGTTATTTTGTGTTGAGCACAGTAGTATTACTGTATATCTGTAAAATTAGTTAGTTAGTTAGTTAGTTTGTTTGTTTTGTTTGTTTGTTTTTCCCTCATAGCCAAGTTTGCTTTAAAACAAAAAGGCAGTAGGGCTTGGGGTAAGAGGGAAGGTCTATTAGTTTATGCTTGGGAAATCTTGGAGTAAGGTTGAGGATAGTGCTGGTGCCCATAACAGGTGAAAGCACTTTCACTAGTCACTTACCCCCAGTATCTGTGAAAACAAATCCTATTCAGTATGATATATGAAAGCATAACCCTCTGTAGTATAGGAATCAATGGAACAATTCATGTAATAGATGACTTTTCAGGTTTGTGCAGTCTGCCACTTGAACATAATTGGCATCTATGTAATAAAATACTGAACACCAAGGGAAATATTTTAGATGTTTATGAGTCATCACATGGTTTATTATAGAAGACTGACATACAACTGTGTAAAGCAGAATAGGCTAAATAGCACTTGAATTACTGTTAACAGTATTTAACACTGCGTTAAAGAAATATGAAGATTTTAGACTTCCCTTGTGTTTAAATTATATACCATCAAAATCAGTTATTGGGAACCTGGCAGGTATAATATAGCAGCACATTTTTAAGCCAGCGATTTTACATGAAATCCATAAGTCATTGCTCAAAAACACAGGTGTGAAATACAGGTCTTAGAGTGCAGCATTGCTGACAAGCAGAATTGGCTGAACATTTGCACAGTGCATTGTAAGCCCCTCTGAATGGTTCCTGTCTTTTGCTGTGTGCCTGCATAGTATTTAGTGCAGCTGGGAGTCCTTATCTCAGCTGGAGGCCTCTCTAGATGCTACTGTAAAGGAAATAATAATATATTTGTCAGCTGCATGTCTTAAGCATGTTAATAAATTCCCTATTTATGAAAAGGACCTGCTTGCTTGGCATTTGAACAGCCTTGCAGCCTATTGATCTTATCCTGCAAATCTTGGGCTCTGTTTAGAGAAATATGGTAAAATAACTCTCCAGAGCTCATATCTCATCATGACAGCATTGTTTCTAGCACCCAGACAGCAAGTATAAAGCTAGCTCTGGTGTGACGATGTATTGCAGTCTGCAGTGTATACATGTTAACGTTAAGTGTTGTGCTTGCTCTGTGAGATGCTTCTCAAAAGTAAAGTTAGGAATTGTGGTACGCAGAAGTACCAGAACTCTCCTCATATTTCAGCGCTACTCACTTGACAGTCTAGTTTGTCACCCTCCATTCAACTCATATTTGATTGAAAAAAATAGAAAGCAAATGACTATAAATATGTCTGCGATAGAAAGTGAATGATTACAACACTAACAAAAAGCATGCAAGGGTTTGTACATATTCTGTTTTGCTGAGTAACAAAGCTCAGCATGTCCGTCCTGTACCATGCCATTCAGTACCTTGTAAGAGTGTCTCATTTCTCTTAATTATTAATGCTTTTGATTCTACCACAGAAAATGGGAAAAAGAAAATGGTACTCTGCCTTTTGAATGTTGCATTACCAATGCTAATACATCTTCCCCACCTCCCACGAAAAATGGCTTAACCACACCAAGCACATTAATGAATTGATATGTAGTACATGCAGATGACATGTAATTCACAGGATATTCATACTATTCTTTGTCCACATGAGATGTAGATGTCCATTTTTTCATGTGCATGGAAATGCTCTGGAAAATGTCTTAAATGGCAGAGTTTTTCTTCTTCCTTACCTTATCTGTGTGCAAGATCCTTAACTGTGACAATTCTGCTTAATTCTGCTTAGCCCTGCTGATTTTTTTTTTTTTTTTAAAGAATCTTTCACTTATAGCAGAGGCCCTTTCTACCTTTTATTTAGTGTCCCTCCTCCCCCACCATTTTTTGATTATGGGATGAGTCCATTTAGTTTTTAGTCCATAAGTCTTCAATTTCACTATTAAAAGTATTATCCTTAGGTAATAAAACAGTAAATCATGCTTTCTTTCATTGTCCTGTCCCAGTGGTTGGTATTTCTACATTATGCATTGTTCAGAGTGTGGTGGGGGTGTGTAACAGCAAAAGGAGCTAAGAAACACAGAGATCAGGATTGCCCTGTCTCTTTACGGTAACTCTCCAGCTTGTGATTTTGGACAGCTGAGGCAGGTTTTCAAAGAGAGTGAACACAAACAGAGTTCTTGACAATTAGGAAAAAATAATATTTACAAGGTAAATATGGTTCTTTCCCTCAGACATGAAAGAGAAGTGATATTAAAGTACTAAAGATGTAGAAATGGGGAAAAATAACATGATGTAAAAAAGAAACTTGTCATTTATCCATGGGAAATATTGATAAAGCTTTCAGAACTGAAGGACAAGCCCTAAGATACAAAGCTACACAAAAATGTGGTGAAGGTGCAGGAAAGAAGATGGAAACAGATTTCCTAGGGTATATCCACTGTGATATGTATCAGGGCTAAGGTACAAAGAGACTTGGGAACAGAGGAAGAGTTATAAGAACATGCTGTATTGGGAGAAAGGATCTGCTTATGCTGTCCCTGGATAATTAAAACCTTCCAGAATAAATCTAGACCTTGAATAGAACTTGAGAGAAAGGTAGAGATAAATCTAGCAGGAAAACAAAACAAAACAAAACAAACAAACAAACAAACAAACAAAACTTTATCTAGAACTTTTGTACAGTCCAGGTGAATATCTTGCTGTGATGCAACCCCATCTAAACTTCACTGACCTTGGAGACCAAAGCATTGGATCGACTTCAGTTTGCAGCCACACGAGGCTTGTGGGGGAAGGTTAACAGTTCCCTGTAGTTCTAGAAATCAGCTACTATTAGCCATAGTGTGTAGGTCAGGGATATACTAAGGTGCAAATCTGATGGGACCGTATGAGGTTTCCTTTCCTTCTTCTAGTAATCTGACTGTTAGAGAATAAAAAAGCATTTGATAGTAATATCCAGGTGCAGTTTTTTGCAGCGTAAGCTTTATTTGGGGTTTATCACTGTTGGAAATAGTTGGCAGACTGTATGGTCAACTTTCTGCTCCTAAGGAGTTGCCAAACCTGATCCACAGTACGTGGATGACATATGTGACCTTTTTTTTCTTTTCAAATCTGCAGTGTGGCATTGGAAGATTTGTTCACACCTTGTGTTTTCAGCTTTTAATCAAACCTCCATGCTATAGAAAATTCACATGGAAATCTCACAGCAGAACCTCTCTTGGGACTTCTTAATTTTCTCAAGCATGGAACATATTTTGAGAATAGGTAGTTCATAGCAACATATTCCTTTGGGGGCAAATCTAAAATGAGAAGAGCTATGAGAAAGTGAAAATAAAATATTTTGAATCTCAGAAGAGATTCAGTATGGATTTGATCTCAAGATAATTTGGTCTATTTAGGCCATTCTTATTAACTCAAAGCTGATTCATATATGCCTATTAGAAAGGTGCTGTGAGGACCTTAAGCTAAGAGAGTGAAGGTTGGATGTCTTGTTTTTACTCTTGCAGCTTGGTGTAATGGGAATTCATCTACAAGTCAGAACAAAGCCCTGACTATTTTCCTCACTACTTTAGGTCTTGAAAAAGAATTGAATATATGTCAATTCATTACCTGATTCTTATAGTAAAAGTATGGTTGATGGTATTTCATATCAGTAGTCTTTCACAAAGGTTATTCTGTAGTATTAGAGTTATATCTTTTATTTAATGGTGTTATGTTCATGGCCACATATGTAGTGCAGCTTTTAACTGGGATAGCAAAATGGTTATTAACTAACAAATGCATTTGCAGCATGAGTGAAAATATGCTAATATCTGTTGCAGTGTACCTAGGTGTAGGAAAGTGAATGGCAAAATACTTAGACATTCAAACAAAAAGCAGGGTTTTTAGTAAGTGATGAATTGCCTTTTTTTTTTTTTTTTTTTTTTTTTTTTTTTTTTTTTTAAACCATAATTTGCTTTCCCACCCTATTGGGAATAACTTGTGCACTTCACCTCAGTATTGGAAAAATGAGAATTTCACAAATTGCAGAAATTGCCTAGCAAAAAAGAACTGGCCATATTTTTGAAACTGTTGAAATATTATTTATAGATTGGTGACAGCTTGATAAAAACTACCATTGCACACTTGATTTATTTTAAAGTGAATGATAAAGTATTTTTTAGCAAGCAGATTCTATATCGACTCCTATAAAAAATTTGGTTTGAAAATAATCAAGAAAAATATCCTCCTACTGTTTTTTTACAGTAGCCAGCCTTGGCAAAGGACTCAGATACAGTCAGCAGTGGGTTGCTTAGTATCACCTTTTGTTCTAACTCCCTGTAAAACCTAAAATCTGGTTTTTGTTTGTTAGTTAGTTTTTTTTTTTTGTCATTATGAAGGTGTTGTGAAATATAAGCTGATGGGTTAAGACCCAGCCCTGCAACCATCTCCCTTAAACAACAAGGGAAGAGGCAGCAGCAACGAAGGACTGAACTCTGCAACCTTGTTCATCTCTCTGCTACCATCATCATACCTCCAGTACAATGATAAAACCATATCTGAGAATGGCAGCAGGAAGCTAAAACTGGGAAAGAGTGAGGATTAGTTCATGTTTGCCATTTTGTATGTTTTCTTGCATGAATATAGATCAAGACCTAACTGGAGGAGCTGTTAGGAATTGTAAGCTTATTGGGTTTTCCCAGGATTTACAGGGACTTTGTTTCTGCTAAGTGTACAGTGTCATACCACAAAAATCATCATGTCCTAAGTCATAGGACTACAAGCTCTGATCAGCCTTTACTCTGTGCTTCCCTGTGATGCCATAACTAAATGCAATGGAAACTTGTTGGCTCTACTTTCCTCAACAATGTTCATTCTTCTGCAACACAAGCATCTCTTTGCTGATGGGGAAACAGCATCTTTTTGCTTTTCTGTACTGGCAGTAAAGGATCATCTCATTCTTACCAAGTATTATAGATATTTATTTTTTTTTTCTTAAAGGGGTGATTTGTTTTTTTGACTTTATTTTCAGCTTGCAACTTCTCTGCATTGCTTCTTTCTGGAGCTAATATTGCTAATCCTAACATATTCAAATCTTCCCTTACTCAGGAGAAGAATGATATGTAGCTCATTTTTTCTACTGCTTCTATAACTTGAACAAATCAGAAATTGTTCAATTGCATTTCTGTTATGCAGACCCAGCAACTATGCTTGCAAAATCCTATCTTTCATACAGCCGAGTTCTCCCTGCATGCCGTCAAAGCAAGCAAGGAAGCATTGATAAGTGTGTATAAAAGGGCTCTTCTGACCATAGAAAATTCCTACAAATCCTACAAGCAGGTACTTCGGTCTGCTGATGTCATTGATTACGGGGCCCATTCATATGCCAGAATGATTTGCAGCTGCCAAAATGGGAATAAAATGTCATTTCTGGTTACTCATTTTTTTTTTTTAGTAACTCAGTTGAGTATGAGAAAGTCTTATGAAACTTAATTGTGACTCGAGCCTCAGTTCAGGAACACCTTTTAATTGGTTTCACTGGGACTTTAAAAATATTTCCTGCAGCTAATTGTTGAATTGGGGACAAATGCTATAGGATTTAGTGGACACACATAAATGTGCTCAAGAAAGTTTGCAGACATGAATAATCCCACAGCTTGTGCCATTCTCTAGTAATACTCTGCACATTTATATTCTTCTTTTGTACTGTCTCCTCTACTAAAAAATATGACTTTTTATCCCCTGTCTGGTTGTGTCTTTTCCTTACATGAGTCAAATATAAAACATGCAGCAGGCTCTTCTTTCCAAAGAGACTTAAAAATAACTGAAGATTTGCCCAGTGCACTCAGGCCATTGGGAAGTGCTCTGAGAGGGACTAAAGAAACACAGATCAGGTTGAAAATCTCTTGGATATTATGGCTGGATATGGTGTCTGTCTTCTTCTCCATCTTAAACAGTTGTGATGCCATTAAAAGTCAATGTGCTTCCCAGCAGAAGTGGTTGAGTTTCAAAAATGAGAGGAATGATCGCTGTGTGCAGTTGGCAGATGAGTTTGTAATGTGCTCTGGGATTCTTTTCCATGCTGTAAATTCAAATTACATCTCATCATGTGCCTAGTTAAAGAACAGAATATGTCACAATAGAGAAAGAGAAAACCAGGAACAGATTGTGATCCTGTTGACAATTATGTAAGCCTAGACTACTTTTCTGTCATTTCTTCATTTCCCAGGATAAACGACAGCAGGGCAGGGGTTCTTTGGGGAAAAAAGCTAAGAAACAAACAAACAGCCCCAACTCATATTGGACAAATTATGATAGCACTTACATTTCAAGTGATTTAAAAACTAAGAGCTACTATTCAATTTAAACGACTGAAAGTCAGAACCATCCCTCAGTGCTCAAGGATGGCTGCCTTGGAGCTGCCACAGCACCTGACCACATGTTGCAGGGGGATTTGGGCCATGCTTCGCCAGGGATGGCCTGGGACAGTGGCATGACCAAGTCACACCTGCCTGCTCTCGCTGCGCCCCCGTCCTCTGCCTAGAAAATGGCCCCGGGAGGGTAGCACCATGCAGTGCCTGCCAGGCATGAGGAGCATGCAGTGTGCTGTGGTGGTGGCTGTGGGAGTTTGTGTGGTGGGGTATGGGGGTTCTGTCCCTCTTTTTCGAGTCCACCCTATCTGCTAGCAGTTTCTGACCGTAGATTTTGCCATGGTTTCCCCCAGGCAGAGAGCTTGTAACCCCCCCCACCTCCCCCATCTGCTTCCCTCACATCCCCAGGTCCCCCTAAGCAATAGGTTTCTAGCATTGGACATTGAAGGGGAGGTCAGTGGGGAGGCGCGGGAAGGTTCCCCAAAGAGCTTACCAAGGACGAAGCAGTCAACTCCACGCATTCAGACTGCCTCTGCCAGGAAAGAAAGAAGCATGGTTGTGGTAGGTGACTCCCTCGGCCTGACCCTACCCGTAGGGAAGTCTGCTGCCTCCCTGGGGCCAGGGTCAGGGACGTTGCCAGGAAGCTTCCTAACCTGGTACGCCACTCTGACTATTACCCCCTTTTGATAGTCCAGGCGGGCAGTGATAACATCGAAGAGAGAAGCCTCAAGGCTATCAAAAGGGAATTTAGGGGACTGGGTCGGTTAGTGGATGGAGCGGGAGTGCAGGTGGTGTTTTCGTCCATCCCTACGGTGGCAGGGAGGGGTTCAGAGAGGACACGGAAAGCCCACCTTTTAAACACGTGGCTCCAGGACTGGTGCCAACACAGAAATCTTGTTTTTTTTGATCATGGGGCACTTTACTCAGCACCTGGCCTGATGGCCGCAGACGGGTCCCTATCTTTTAGGGGAAAAAGGATCCTGGGCCAGGAGCTGGCAGGGCTCATTGAGAGGGCTTTAAACTAGGTAGGAAGGGGGATGGGGCTGAGGCTAGGATTGTTGGGGCTGTGCCAGGGGGAACAATGGCAAGGCCGGAGGATAAGGCAATGGCCCAGCTGAAGTGCATCTACACCAATGCACGCAGCATGGGTAACAAACAGGAGGAGCTGGAAGCCATCGTGCAGCAGGCAGGCTACGACTTGGTTGCCATCACGGAGACGTGGTGGGACCAGTCTCATGACTGGAGTGCTGCAATGCCTGGCTATAAGCTCTATAGAAGGGACAGGCAGCATAGAAGGGGTGGTGGTGTGGCTCTCTATATTAGAGAGTCTTTCGAGGTTGTAGAACTTGAGGTTGGGGATGACAAGGTCGAGTCCCTTTGGGTTAGGATCGGCAGGGACAACAAGGCTAGTGTCCTGGTCGGGGTCTGCTATAGACCGCCGAACCAGGATGAGGAGACAGATGAGGAATTCTACAGGCAGCTGACAGGTTGCAAAATCGTCACCTCTTGTACTCGTGGGGGACTTCAACTTCCCTGACATATCCTGGAAGCACAACACACCCCTGAGAAAGCAGTCTAGGAGGTTTCTGGAGACCGTGGAAGATAGCTTCCTGACGCAGCTGGTTAGTGAACCTACCAGGGGTGGTGCCCCGCTAGACCTTCTCTTCACAAACAGAGAAGGACTGGTGGGAGATGTGGTGGTCGGAAGATGCCTTGGGCAGAGTGACCATGAAATGGTGGAGTTCTCTATTCTTGGTGAGGCCAGGAAGGGGACCAGTAAAACTGCTGTATTGGACTTTCGGAGGGCTGACTTTGAGCTGCTCAGGACACTGGTTGGTAGAGTCCCTTGGGAGGCGGTTCTGAAGGGCAGAGGAGTCCAGGAAGACTGGGCACTCTTCAAGAAGGAAATCTTAATGGCGCAGGAGCTGTCTGTCCCCACGTGCCCAAAGACGAGCTGGCGGGGAAGAAGACCGGCCTGGCTCAACACAGAATTCTGGCTTGATCTTAGGAGGAAAAAGAGGGTTTATAAGCTTTGGAAAAGTGGGCAGGCCACTAAGGAGGACTTTAAAGAAGTAGCGAGGCTGTGCAGGGACAAAATTAGGAAGGCCAAAGCTCATCTGGAGCTCAATCTGGCTACTGCCGTTAAAGATAACAAAAAATGTTTCTATAAATACATCAACACAAAAAGGAGGACTAAGGAGAATCTCCATCCTTTACTGGATGCGGGGGGAAACTTAGTTACAAGAGATGAGGAAAAGGTGGAGGTGCTCAATGCCTTCTTTGCCTCAGTCTTTAGCGGCAATACCAGATGTTCTCTGGATACTCAGTACCCTGAGCTGGTGGAAGGGGATGGGGAGCAGGATGTGGCCCTCATTATCCATGAAGAACTGGTTGGTGACCTGCTACGGCACTTAGATGTGCACAAGTCGATGGGGCCGGATGGGATCCACCCAAGGGTACTGAGGGAACTGGCAGAGGAGCTGGCCAAGCCACTATCCATCATTTATCAGCAGTCCTGGCTATCAGGGGAGGTCCCAATTAACTGGCGGCTATCAAATGTGACGCCCATCTACAAGAAGGGCCGGAGGGCAGACCCGGGAAACTACAGGCCTGTCAGTTTGACCTCAGTGCCAGGAAAGCTCATGGAGCAGATCCTCCTGAGAGTCATCATGCAGCACTTGCAGGGGAAGCAGGCGATCAGGCCCAGTCAGCATGGCTTTATGAAAGGCAGGTCATGCCTGACGAACCTGATCTCCTACTATGACAAAGTGACGCGCTGGGTGGACGAGGGAAAGGCTGTGGATGTGGTCTACCTTGACTTCAGCAAGGCTTTTGACACCGTCTCCCACAGCATTCTCCTCAAGAAACTGGCTGCTCTTGGCTTGGACTGGCGCACGCTTCGTTGGGTTAGAAACTGGCTGGATAGCCGGGCCCAAAGAGTCGTGGTGAATGGAGCCAAGTCCAGTTGGAGGCCAGTCACTAGTGGCGTCCCCCAGGGCTCGGTGCTTGGGCCGGTCCTCTTTAATATCTTCATCGATGATCTGGACGAGGGCATCGAGTGCACCCTCAGTAAGTTCGCAGATGACACCAAGTTAGGTGCGTGTGTCGATCTGCTTGAGGGTAGGAAAGCTCTGCAGGAGGATCTGGATAGGCTGCACCGATGGGCTGAGGTCAACTGCATGAAGTTCAACAAGGCCAAGTGCCGGGTCCTGCACCTGGGGCGCAATAACCCCAAGCAGAGCTACAGGCTGGGAGAGGAATGGTTGGAGAGCTGCCAGGCAGAGAAGGACCTGGGAGTGATGGTGGATAGTCAGCTGAATATGAGCCAGCAGTGTGCTCAGGTGGCCAAGAAGGCCAACGGCATCCTGGCTTGTATCAGGAACAGTGTGACCAGCAGGGCTAGGGAGGTGATCGTCCCCCTGTACTCAGCTCTGGTGAGGCCGCACCTCGAGTACTGTGTTCAGTTTTGGGCCCCTCGCTACAAGAAGGACATGGAGGTGCTTGAGCAGGTCCAGAGAAGGGCAACGAAGCTGGTGAGGGGTCTGGAGAACAAGTCCTACGAGGAGCGGCTGAGGGAGCTGGGCTTGTTCAGCCTGGAGAAGAGGAGGCTCAGGGGCGACCTTATCGCTCTCTATGGGTACCTCAAGGGAGGCTGTAGCGAGGTGGGGGTTGGCCTGTTCTCCCACGTGCCTGGTGACAGGACGAGGGGGAATGGGCTTAAGTTGAGCCAGGGGAGTTTTAGGTTAGATGTTAGGAAGAACTTCTTCACTGAAAGGGTTGTGAGGCACTGGAACAGGCTGCCCAGGGAAGTGGTGGAGTCACCATCCCTGGAAGTCTTTAAAAGATGTTTAGATGTAGAACTTAGGGAAATGGTTTAGTGGGGACTATTAGCGTTAGGTCAGAGGTTGGACTCAATGACCTTGAGGTCTCTTCCAACCTAGAAAATTCTGTGATTCTGTGATTCCCTTCTCAGATGAACAGAGGGTCCCATTTGCAGACCAGACCCGAGCTGTAGGGGAGTGTGCTGCCTACCTGGGTCCCAGGTCAGGGGCATAACTAGAAAACTCATGGAGCTGATTCACCATGCTTATTATTACCCATTGCTCATAGTTCAGGAGAGCAATGATGAAATCTCTCAGAGAAGCCTGCAAACTGTGAAGAGAAATTTCAGGGGTTTAGGGTGAATAGTTCAAGGAGCGGGAGTGCAAGTCGTGTTTTGTTCTATTCCTTCTGGGGAGGTTAAGGACATGAAGAGGGCTAGGAAAACACAAGTAATGAATAATTGGCTGAGAGGCTCGCGTCGAGACAGGAACTTGTTTCTTTGACCACGGGGCAGTTTACTCAACTCCTGGCCTGTTGTCAATGGATGGAACTCACCTGTCTCAAAGGGGGAAATAAATTCTATCACAGGAGCTAGCAGGACTTGTGGAGAGAGCTTTAATCTAGCTCTGACAGGGGAAGAGGGTAAAACAGGGCTCACCAGATAAGTGCCTGGGGGAACAATGCTGAAGCTGAGGGTGAGGCAGATGCCTCATCTGAAGTGCATCTACACCAATGCATGCAGCATGGGCAACAAACAGGAGGAGCTGGAAGCGATTGTGTGACAGGCAAATTACGACCTAGTTGGAATAAATGAAACATGGTGGGATCGCTCCCACGACTGGAATACTGTGATGGACAGCTACAAGCTCTTCCACAGGGATCAAAGGAAGGGTGATGGTGTGGCTTTTTATATTAAAGAGTGTTTTGATGTTGAAGAGCTTCCAGTTGGGAATGAAAAAGTTGCGTGCCTACGGATAAGGATCTGGGGAAGGCCTGTAGGGGTGACATCTTGGTAAGTGTCTGTTATAAAGCGCCTAATCAGGATGAAGAAATGGATGAGGCATTCTGTGAGCAGCTTGCAAAAGTTACACGATCACCAGCACTCATTCTCATGGGAGACTTCAACTTCCCTGATATATGCTGGAAGTATAATACTTCACAGAGGAGCCATTCCAGGAGGTTTCTAGAGTGTGTGGAAGATAGCTTCCTGACACAGCTGGTCCAAGAGCCTACCAGGGGAGGTGCCCCGCTAGACCTTCTCTTCACTAACAGAGAAGGACTGGTGTGATATCTGAAAGCGGGGGACTGTCCTGGATAGAGTGACCATGAAATTGTGGAGTTTTCTGTCCTTGGTGATGTCAGAAGGGTAACTAGCAAAACTGTCTTGAACTTCCTAAGGGCAGACTTTGACTTATTCGGGACGCTTGTTGCAGGGGTCCCTTGGGAGTCACTCCCGAATGGCAAAGGGGTCCAGGAAGCCTGGACACTCCTCAAGAAGGAAATTTCAAATGCACAGGAGCAGGCTGTTCCTGAGTCCCATAAGGTGAGCCAGAGGGGAAGAACACTGGTGTGGATGAACCAAGAATTTTTTGAGACTCTGGGAGAAAAAGAGAGTCTATGTCTGCTGGAAGAAGAGACAGGCTACTTGAGGCGACTACAAGGAATTTGCTAAGAGGTGCAGAGAGGAAGTTAGAAAGGCAAAATCCCAGCCTGAACTCAGCTTGGCCACTGCAGTAAAAGAGAACAAGAAATCCTTTTATAAATACATTAACAACAAGAGAAGAACCAAGGAAATTTTCCATCCTTTACTCAATGCAGCAGGGAATGTGATCACTGAGGATAAGGATAAGGCTGAGGTTCTCAACACCTTCTGTACATCTGTCTTTAATAGCTGGATCAGTTATCTTCAGGGTACTTCACTCCATGACCTGGATGTCCCCTGTGATTCGTGTAAAGAATGCCCCCTACCCCCCCACACACCCCGTGATCCAGGAAGAGAGAGTTAGAGACCTGCTCCTCCACCTGGAATGTCGCAAGTCCATGGGACCATACAAACTCCACCCTAGGGTGCTGAGGGAGCTGTCGGAGATGATTGCTAAGCCGCTTTCCACCATCTATCAGCATTCCCAGTTATCTGGAGAGGTCCCAGAGGATTGGAGGCTTGCCAATGTGACTCCCATCTACAAGAAGGGCCATGGGGAGGACCTGGGGAACTGCAGACCTGTAGCTTGACCTCAGTCCAGGGAAAGTTATGGGGCAAATCATCTTGGGTGAGATCACCCAGCACTTGCATGGCATCCAGGGGATCAGGCCCAGCCAGCACAGGTTCACAAAATGCAGGTTGTGCTTGTCCAACCTCATCTCCTTCTATGATTGTGTGACCAGACTGGTAGATGAGGGAAAGGCTGTTGATGTAGTCTACTTAGACTTCATCAAAGCCTTTGAGATGGTCTCCCACAGTATTCTCCTGGGGAAACTGGCTGCCTGTGGCCTGGACAGGTACACTCTTATCTGGGTAAAGAACTGGCTGGAAGGCCGTGCCCAGTGGGTAGTGGTTAGTGGAGTTAAGTCCAGCTGGCATCCCATTACAAGTGGTGACCCCCAGGGGTTAGTACTGGGGCCTGTCTTGTTCAATATCTTTACTGATGACCTGGACGAGGGGATTGAGTGTACCCTCAGTAAGTTTGCAGACAATACCAAGTTGGGAGGTACTGTCGATCAACCTGAGGGTAGGATGGCCCTTCAGAGGGATCTGGATAGGCTGGACTGCTGGGCTGAGGTGAATGGGATGAGGTTTAACAAGGCCAAGTGCTGGGTCCTGCACTTTGACCACAATAATCCCATGCAATGCTATAGGCTTGGGGCAGCGTGGCTAGAAGATTGTGAAGAGGAAAGGGACCTGGGAGTGTTGATCGATGCTCGGCTGAACATGAGTCAGCAGTGTGCCCAGGTGGCCAAGAAGGCCAATGGCATCCTGGCCTGTATCAGGAATAGTGTAGCCAACAGGAGCAGGGAGGTGATTGTCCCCCTGTACTCTCAGATTTGGTGAGGCCACACCTCGAGTTCCGTGTTCAGCTTTGGACCCCTCAATACAAGGACATCGAGACCCTGAAGCATGTCCAGAGACAGGCAACAAAATTGGTGAGGGGTCTGGAGCACAACTCTTATGAGGAGCAGCTGAGGGAGTTGGGGTTGTTTAGTCTGGAGAAGATGAGGCTCAGGGGAGACCTCATTGCACTGTGCAACTGCCTGAAAGGAAGTGGTGGAGAGCTGGGGGTTGGCCTCTTCTCTTAGATAACTGATGATAGGACTTGAAGGAATGGGCACAAGTTGCACCTGGGGAGATTTAGATTAGATATCAGGAAAAACTGTTTCTCTCAAAGAGTGGTCAGGCACTGGGGTGGCCTACCCAGGGAGGTGGTGGAGTCACCGTCCCTTGTGGTGTTCAAGAAGCACCTGGACAAGGTGCTACAAGAACTGATTTAGTAGCTTAGTGGGTAGTATTGGTGATAGGAGGATGGTTGGACTAGATGATCTTGTAGGTCCTTTCCAACCTTGTGTTTCTATGATTCTATAAATTAAGACATACATGTATATGTAAACATGAAAATTGTTGGAAACAAGTCACAAAATGAAACAAAATCAGTTGTGTCTTGTTTGTTTATTTGGTGTGGTTTGTTTTCAGTCTATTCCTTCTGCTGCCTGTTGCACATTACATTCTTTGCAAGCTTTAAGTTTTCATGATGGGTTGGTACCATCAAACAAATGCTAGGAAATGAACCATAGGAGTAAGGACCTGCTCATGTTCTGCCAATGCTGTCAAGTAGCTAAAAACCCAGCTATGGGGTCAAGAAAGGAATTTGTTCTTGTCTTGTATCACTGACCAGATGACCACACTTGCTGACCAGGACAAAATGCAATATATTCATTGCCCTTTAAGAGGAACATTTAATGTATGTTCCCAGAAGCAGAAATTGAACTATTGAACTTATGTTCCAAATAATGAGTGATATGGAGACCTGAAGAAATGTCAGAACCTAAATGTAACTAGATTCAGGGGGAGTATCAAAGAACTTTATTGGGTTGTTTACTGATTCTTCACTTCTTTTTTTAAAATCTTTCATTATCCATGTCTACTTTTATTGTTGCTTAAAAAACCCACAACTGTAGTAGGTTTAAATAAACATATATAATACATTTTAGTGTAGCAAACCATGTTACTGCTATCTATTAAATTATAAGTATTTGTTTGTGTTGTCTTGGGAGTAAGCGTGTCACTTCTTGTGGGCATTTTGGTGACATAAAGCCATTATAATGGCACCAACAATGACCCCTGGTGCTTTACAAAAGGAATTTATGGAAACTTCATGTCATGTTTAAGTGTCAGGGGAATTTAGGTATGTTACCCTGAATGCAATTACTCAACTCAGAGCACAGCCAAGACAGTGAGACTAACAATATGTTTCATCCTATAAAAATTGGCATGGGATCTTTAGTGACCATGTTTTGTCAGGATCTTAGATTTATTATGTCTCTAAAAGACATTTCTTCTGGTGCCATATTCAAAAAGACATAATTAGAAAATTCTGCTATTTTTTTATTTTTATTTTATTTTATTTTTAAAGTGGTGTGCATTTATTCTGTTTTATTCCTACTCTGTTTAGCACAGCCTTCTGATGTCAGGGAGCTAGTCTTGGGAGGAAGCAGCTGGTCGGACCCCATGCCATCCATTGACGGGAAGTTGTTTCCCTGGCAACAGAAACTATGAGAAACCAAAGAACAGCTCTTTTCCAGTTCATGTTTCTTTTTCACTCAGTGTTACAGGCACTCCTTAGCTTCTTAGAAGGAATCATATAGCTACTATCAATTCAAACTAAAGCTAAGTGGAACAGTGTAAATGTCACCACAGTTTTCAAGGCTGTGAGGTTCTGAAGCCTACTGCTATCAACATTAATTTTGTATTGAAAAATATTAACAAACTAGATTTTTCCCCCCTTTGGGAATTATTCATGGTACTGTATCAAAACAAAGAGGCAAGGAAAAAGAGTAAAAATTGCTACACTGGCTTTGCTTCATGCGTTGTGCAGAATGCATCTTTTTTGTGTGCAAGGATGCAGTTTAAAGGGAATTTTTGGTAGTCAATTATGGTTGTAGAGCTGACACACATGGCACAACAAGCACATTCCTTTTCATTAGTGCTCCTGAAATTCTGGAGTTCCTTAGGAAAAGGAAAAAATGAGAGACTAGACAAAAACAACAGCTGGATTGGCATAGACAGTTGACAGTGAAGGCATCCTGGAGTTTTTGTGCCTGTGTGAATGATGCATTGGAGTCTGTGTCTGTGATCCACTATGCCTTATGTAAACTTTTACCCAGGATACTACCATTTCTCTGAAATTTGGCAAATGTTTTTCCCTGGTAACATCTTCATTAAAAAACTGACTGCATAAATTGTAGAGTAATGTTAAAGAGAGTCCAGAATTTGTTTAACATCAACTAATGTATTCTCTGGGTCTATTCTGCTTTGTGTAAGAAAAACTCTGATTATTGTTTTCAAATGTTATGGTTAATAAATATAGAAATTAAATCAAAAACAAGAATCTTGGGAACTAGTAAACTGTAATTCAGCAATTCATAGAACAGAATTTCTTAGTTTATGCTTGTGCAAAACACTTGATTGATTTAATTAATTAATTCACAAAGTAATATTAATATACATATCTATGTATTTCAAAAATGATGTTGCCACAGAAGTTTTGCAAGGTTTGAGGGTTCTCTGTGATGACTCCTGGAATAGCTGCTGTTCCAGGAGTGTGAAGGTCCTTTTACTTGCCAGTGTATGTAATAAGGTACACATGCTTTCTGCATTCTGTAACAACCTTGTTTTACTAAAGCAGAAGTGATCATTACTTTGTGTAATCCTTCAAGAAAATGTGTTCTTTTGTCTCATACAAACTGTGAAACTGTGAGGACTAGCCTAAGGATTGAAAGATAGACTGGGAGTTTAGGTGTGTTGGATTTCATTGTGAGCTACACAGGTCCAAAAATTGTTATTTACAAGGTATGATGAAATTTAGCATTATACTCAGGTGGTAAATGTATATTGGCTCGAGCTCAGATGATTTAAAATGATGTGGTTTTAGAAGTGGCTACTTCTACAAGTAGCAACTGAGGGGCTTAATGGAAAGGTCATTGTGACATGGGCTTTGACCAATAGTCCAAATCCAGTTTGTCTAGTCTGAGTGCATCAGAGATCAGATCCTAAAATTCAGTTAAATTTCTGCTAATTTCTGGGGTAGCTTAAAGTTCTGGGTAGAGTATGAGATGCTGCCAAGTGACCAGGTTGCATGAAAAATTGGGATTTTTATGCACATATATTGAAAACCTAAATGTTAACCCTCTAAAAAAAAAAAAAAAACTCTCCTTAATAAATAGAACAAACAAAACAAACCATATCTTTGAATAGGCACCATCAAGCTGTCATTTTTATAAAACAATATTTTTTCCAAAAGCCTCATGCTTTCAAGCATTATTATGATTATATATCATATGGTTTATATGACTGTTAATCTTTATAATGGCTGTCATGTTTTAAGCAGCATAAATACAGCATATTTTAATGTCTTAATAGATGCTGCTCATCTAGTTAGTCAGTGGCTTGAACTACCAATATGGTCTTTGGAGAGACATAGAACCTGGATTATTTTTATTTTTTTATTTTATTTTTTTTTTTTATTCCTCTTATGATGTGTTAAAGCCAAAAAATAGGTGTATATGAATGACTGCTTTATTTTGGACATGAAACATTTTTATGCAACATCAGGTTCAATTCATGTGAAACTAAATCTCTTAAAGCCTACAGACACCGATCTCTTTCAGAACAGGTAACACCCATCCTCCAGCCCAACTTGTAATTTTACTGCAGTGCCATTTCATGAGCAGACGTTTTTTGGACTTGAGCTTTTGGTTGGCCATGGCTTCATAACTGAGACTAAATGACAATTAGCTGTTGGTTGTGGTTAGTGGTTGTCACTTGGGGATCAGAGAGAGGGTGCTGTGTGGGTAGTTTATGGTTGTGATTTCTTACAGCAGTTCCCGTACTCTGAAAACAAAAACAACATTTCAACAGGTGGGAAAAGAAATCAAAAGAAGCTAGGGGCCCAAGTACTCACAGCAACATTTTAAACATAAACATTAACCTATTGTTTTCATTGCAGCAATTATTATTAATAATAATATTATTTGATGAAAGTACAGCGTCTTCCTGCTAATGATTGTTTGCTTTTCTTTAAGCATTTTAACACATACTTCATTGGGTGATGGAATAACATGTTCTTCCCTGTCAATTCCAAATATCCTTGTTTCTAATTTTTCCAAAAGCATCTCTGTAGAGGCAAAGACAATTCTGATATTTGTTTTATTCCTGATCTCTTTTTTTTTTTTTTTCCCAAGTTAAAACTACAAATGTATGTGGTTTCCTCTTCAATGTTGTTATACCCAACTCATGAGCAGCACTGTCAAATTAAATGTGATTAAAAAAAATAAATCAACAAAATGTATTACTTGAAAGGCTTCTAAATTCTGTGCTCTGCTTCTGTTTTGAGAATGCACTGCAAAGTGATTTTTGGTTGTTTTTATTTTGGGGGTATAATCTAATATGTAGTGATCAAGGCAAACATCTGATCCAGCACAGCTACTGAGATTCAGTAAGATGGATAATGGATTCTCAAATCCTGTGTTCAGTGGGGTTTCAGTGACAGTGGAAAACTGTTTTTCACTCTGTTATTTGTAGGAATAGCTAACCTGCCTGATAAGGCATGAATCGTCTTTCTTCTTTCTCCTTATACTCTAAACCTCCAGAATCTTAAGCATAGCTTTTGGAAGAGGGCTGAGTAAATTATCAAGACAGTGTGTTTCAGGACTGGAGGAGCTGCAGTCTCAATGCTAGTGGCTCTGCTCTGACGCTACTCTGAACATCCTGTTCATCATACCCAGACAATAAGGAATAGTGTGCAAGAGCAAATGAGGAATGCTGGTTAAACTAGACACTGTTTGAGGCATTTCACAAAGTTCAGACTACCCTACAAATCTGACCAGCATTTTCACTAGCCATGGTCATGCAGGATGAGGATATCAGAACACAGTTTGTAAGCAAAAGTCCACCACAGGAACCTCTCTAAGCCCCAGCCTCTGTGTTGGAGTTAGAATGAATAGAATTGTAACAAAAACAATTAAGGATTCAATTGAAATATTGGACCTGTTTACCAAACCACTACCCCAGGTATGATCAAATTTAATGCATAACTAAGGAAGCTATGGTGAATGTTGCCACAGTGGACATTAGATTTTATCCTATATCAACAGAAGGTTGAAAAGTAACACTTACCTGTCTTTTTAAGGCTTGAATGAAACTACAGTTATCTGTGAAATGTATCCAATTGTCACTGCCCTCCTTACATGCATTTTTCTGCAACAGAACTGAATTGCAGGATAGATGTTAGTTATATGGGCACTTATCCTGCAATGCAAGTTAAACAGTCCTATAGATTTTGGGAACCCTCTGCACACTGAGCGTTCTGAAGTTAGTGTTGAGAGCTGAGAGAATTGCTCTCTTGATGAGTATAGGAAAGATTTTTAAAGAGATGCAATTTGTCTACATGTTAGTGTATGTTTTGAATGCTATGTAGCATCTAACAGTACACATCCTGCTTTGATGGTGGTGGAGACCTGAACTACACCAGAACCAAAGCCAGTTCTGAAAGAGCGTACTGAAATCAGTTATGCTAGATGAGAATGATAGTAAAGAACCTTCTCTGGAGCATTAGTTGCCTAGAAATAGTGCCAGCACTTGTAAAATTGCACAGACTCCCCTTGCTACAGATTCATATGCAGGCAAGCTTGAGAGGAGCAAGAAATCTTGCATTTTCTTGTGGGAGGTGTTGAGCTAGAAAGGAGTTTAGCTTGGATTAACAAGTTTCTAGTGGGTGGAGGTGTTCAGCACCTGTTATCTTTCATTTGAAGCTTAGCTTCTTTGAAAGGTCTCCATGCTGTGTCACTTTCCTGGAGACAATGCTTTGAAAAATAATTGCTCAAGCATCAGGAGACATGGAAACAAGTTAAGGATGGGTTTTTTGTGTTCAATTTGAGGAAGACACTTTCTATGCAGCTGGTTATGGGTGTGTTTTGTTGTTGTTGATCTAGAAATTAGTTTTAAATGCATGAAATCTATTCTAAAAATCTAAAGAAAAAAAAACAACAAAACAACAACACAGGATGTGTTTAAATTGAAATGCGAAATACACTTGCTTGAAATAAGAGTGATTTGCTAAAAAAAAAAAAAAAAAAAAAAATTCTTAGACAAAGGGTTGTCATTATCCACTGGGAAACTTGTGATCTGTGAGCTCTTTGATTTAATTCACTTGAGGCAGAGATGCTTGCTAATTGCTGAGAAATTAATTTAAAAACCCAAACACATATCCTTTTTGCACACACTAAACACCCATCCTGTCTTGCACAAATTAGCAAATTGTGCGTGCTGCCTATAGGTCCCCCTAGGTTAATCTACAGATAGTCATGAAATTATCCAGTTTGTACATGTTTCTATCATATTTAAAAAGAAAACAAAACAAAACAACAACAACAACAACAAAAAACATAGCAAGGGTGCACATTTGAGGAGGTGGGTGTAGAGAAAATGAAATATTTGGGAACACTTTTTAAGCATACAGTAGCTGGTAATACATTTCTAGAGCATGTCTTCCCACCTAATCATAGGACTAACCTAAGCTTCACAGGGAGCTTTGTGGCTTTGTGGCTAATTTCCTCCACATCTTTCTTTTCCCCCACACAATCCAAGTACCTTGTGATTTAGTTCAGCCTGTTCTTATTACACTTCTGTTTCCAAAACTGTTAGATACTACAAACAAGGTAAGTGGTGTGTCCCCCAAGGTTGTCCAATCAAACCTACTCTTAACAATGAAGGATTATTTCATATTCTGTATTTTCTAATACTTGTGCTTGCTTTCTTTTGAGCATCTCAAATAATGACATTTCTACTACCTATTATGGAAGATTATTTCACATGTTCTTGAATTATTATTATTTCTTCAAGTTCTTGAAATCAAAAAATCATTATGAAATCTTTTGGATTTAACAAGATATATGATAATAGAAATACACTTATTTGAGTCTATTCTAGGTGACACTTGTGCCTTCTTTTTTATGGGCCAGCTTAATCTGGTTTTAAGAAACTTGATTTTATAGGAGGTGGAGGACTAAGCTTATTTAAAACTATTTGTCCTTAGAGAATTAGAAATGCACGTTCTCTCATTGATTTCAGTAATGCTGAGAACCTTATACTGTGACAGTTGGAGGGCATGAGAAGGTCACAGAATTATATCCTAGCAATAGGATTTTAAATTTTTTTTAAAGCTTTACAGAAAATAAAGTTTCTTTAATAATTCTGTGATAAATTAATAGGTATTACAGGGCTAGCTTGTGTGTGTTGAAAATAATTTTCTTTCATAATTGAAAGAAAAGAGACTGAGCTGAATGCAAATCAGAAATTTGAAAATGTAATATAGTTTAGGGTGCAATGTCCCAATCTGTATCTCATTTACCTTTCATAGGTCTATGCTGGTCTGTATAAGCAACAGCCCCATCATCTTTAAATGGTTATGAATAAGAACTGAGGAAACAGGTCTGTTTCATCTTGTCTTGCCTTCCAGAAGTGGGAAGGAAAAAAAAAAAAAAGGCATTTTGCTTGCTTTACGACATGCTTATTATAAACTAGAATTGGTGTACAGATTTTTCCTCAGATTTGCCTCAGTCTTTAGCACGAATAGTTGTTCTCTGGTTACTGAGCCCCCTGACCTGGTAGATAGGGATGGGGAGCAGAATGAAGCCCTCATAATCTGTGAGGAAATAGTTAACGGCCTGCTAAACCACTTCGATGTACATCAGTCTGTGAGGCTAGATGGAATCCACCTGAGGGTACCAAGGAAGATGGCAAAAATGCTCGCCAAGACACTTTATCAGCAGTCCTGGCTATCAGGAGAGATCCCAGTTGACTGGTGGCTAGCAAATGTGACATCCATATACAAGAAGGGCTGGAAAGAGGATCTGTGAAATTACAGGCCTGTCAATCTGACCTTGGTGACAGGGAAGCTCATGGAGGTTATCTTGAGTGCTATCATGCGGAACTTACAACCAGGTGATCAGGCCCTGTCAGCATGGGTTTACCAAAGGCAAGTCCTGCTTGACGAACCTGATCTCCTTCTATGACAAGGTGATGTGTTCAGTGGATGAGGGAAAGGCTATGGTTGTGGTCTGCCTAGCCTTCAGTAAGACTTTTTGACCCTGTCTCCCACAGCATTTTCCTGGAGAAACTGACATCTCGTGATTTGGATGGGTATATGTTTTGTTGGGTTAAAAACTGGCTGGCTGGCTGGCTGGTCCCAAAGAGTTGTGGTGAATAGTGTTAAATCCAGTTGGAGGCCAATCCCAAGTGTTGGGTCTAGTTCTCTTCAATATATTTATCAAAGATCTGGATGAGTGGATTAAGTGCACACTCAGTAAGTTTGCAGATGACACCAAGTTAGATGCAGGTGTTGATCTGTTCGAAGGATCTGTAGAGGGACCTGGATAAGCTGGAGCAATGGGCCAAGGCCAACTGTATGAAGTTCAACAAGACTAAGTGCTGGGTCCTGCACTTGGGACACAACAACCCTATGTGGTGCTACAGGCTGGTAGATGAGTGGCTAGAAAGCTGCCCAGAGGAAAGGGTCCTGGAAGTATTGGTCAATAGCCAGCTGAACATGATCCAGCAGTGTGCCCAGGTGGTCAAGAACCAATGGCATCCTGGCCTGTATTAGAAATAGTGTAGCCAACGGGAGCAGGAAGGTGATCATCACCCTGTACTCTGCTCTGGTGAGGCTGCACCTCGAGTACTATGTTCTGTTCTGGGCCTCTCAGTACAAGAAGAACATTGAGGTGTGTCCAGAGAAGGGCAACAAAGATGGTGAAAGGTCTGGAACACAAGTCTTATGAGGAGTGGCTGAGGGAGCTGGGGTTGTTTAGGCTGGAGAAAAGGAGGCTCAGGGGAGACCTTCTCACACTCCACAGTTGCCTTAAAGGAGGCCATACCGAGATGGAGGTCAGTCTCTTCTCCCAAGCACCAAGTGATAAGGCAAGAGGAAAAGAAGAAAAAGGGGAAGTTTAGGCTGGACATTAGGAAGAATTTCTGCACTGAAAGGGTTGTGAAGTACTGGAACAGGCTGCATAGGGAAGTAGTTAAGTCACCATCCCTGGAGGTATTCAAAAGTGCGTAGATGTAGTGCTTAGTGACATGGTTTAATGGTGGCCTCAGCGGTGCTAGGTTGGACTAAATGATCTTAGAGGTTGTTTCCAACCTAAAAGATTCTATGAAAAGGCAAGCAAGAAATCCATATTCAAGTAGGAGGAGCTGCAAAAAATAACACAGGGAGGGAGGCCTGTACCTAGCCTTTGTCTTTATTTGAAGGTTGGTGTCAGTCATCTGAAAAAGGAGTGATTTTACTAATCTTATTCATATGATTAGAACTTATGTGTATGTGGCATGAAATAAAATACATGAAAGCAGTAGCAGTCATATTTGAGGAGGTTCTAGTGGTATCTTGTTCTCTGGTTTTCCTTTTTTAAAGTACATTGAGTAACCTCTAATCACAAGAAACCTTGAAATGCAGCTTCTGGAGCCTTTGACCAAGTCTTTGACCAGAATAAATTATACCAACTGTAATGGATGCCTTGAGGCAAGACGGATTTGCTCTATTTGGAACAGTTTATGAAACAGTTACAATAACTCTCTATACATCTTGTAAATTATTTATTTGTCTTCTCTGGTCACCTTCTGCGAATAAGTTGGCAAACAAATTAATCTGCAGACTACTCATAGAACCATATTTAAGAGAGTTTTGGAAACTTTTGCACGTATGTTTGGATGTATGTCAGACATCTGAATCTCAGAGTTACGCTATGCGTAGTATAAACGTTATTTTGTTCACAGACAAGATTCAGGTAAATTTGACTGAGGAATTAAAAATGTGCAAGGGTCCTGTCATCATCTTCAGATTAAAAAAAAAAAAAAAAAAAAGTATTTTCTGAGAAGCTACTTTGTCGAAAATAGGAAGTAGTTGAAGAAAATTCAAGAATAGGGGAGATGCCATAATTGGTTATGTATTTATTATGAACCATTTATTTAGTCATTTTATTATTATTATTATTTCAAAACTATGAAAGCAGGAGAGGATAATGAATTATTCAATGCCCTCTTCAGTTTAAGAAACGCTGAAATATGCTGTATTTCTAAATACAGTACTGCTGGTTGACAGCTTCTCTACTCTGAGGGCTGAAGGTCAAAAGATACATTATTTATCTGAGTTATATTTGTTGTTTTTCCTGGAAGTTATGACTATATATATATATATATATATACATATTTGTATATATATTTATATACAAAACAAAATAATATTTAGTCTTTTTTTTCCTTGTGAAGTAAAAATGGGAAACAGAATTTGTTATGGTAAAGGAGGGGAATATTTATTGATAGATTTATTGACATATTGAAAAAAAATGGAAATTCAAAGCAGTGAGAAGAACAATGTCAACGAAATTATTGCCAAACAAATGAAGATGAGTAATGTCAGATAATGACTGTCAAGCCAACAAGATGCAAATGAAGCTGAACAATGTTGGAAGACAATTGTTAAGTGGACATGAACAAATTGAGATGAATGATGAGAGATGGTGAATGTCAAATAGAAAGAAGCAAATGAAGATAAACAATGTCATGTGAAGTTTAGTGAGCAACTAAGAAAGGAAGTGAAAAAGATTTCTTTTTCAGATGGTTTACACATACCAGATTTCTGAGTAAAGCCCTTTCTGGATGGATTTGCATGTTTGAACTCGGAATAATGGTCTGACAATTAGATGCCACCAAGAAAGATTCCAGTAATTTATTTATTTATTTATTTTAAACACTAAAAAATTATACCATTTTTCCTGGTGCCTCACCACCTCTCTGGATTTTGTTACAGATGAGATATACTTATTGTAGTGAGCTCCTCGTTTAAAGAACAGTGTCATGCTGTGAGTGCTAACAGAAGCAGAAAGGCTTATTAATGATTCTTCATTACTTTCAGGCTTTTAACTATGAATCTCTCTGTTTTTTTATGCTTACCTATTTCTCCCTTGTTTTTGAATTAAAAGTTAAATTTACTTTGTGCTCCTTTCCCACAATGAACAAAAAAAAAAAAAAAAAAAAAAAAAGAACTTGTTTAATTAAATAATCTAAGAAGGAATATTGTGTATTATATTTTATACTTGAATTGGATGTAAACTTGAGAAATTTAGAAGTGGGTATTAAGTCCTGAGTTCTACTGATGATAAGGGAGCCAGCCTATTAAGGTCCAAAAGGCTAGGCAGCTGGAGGGATCAAAACCCACATATCTGAGAAGAGATTCAGTCATATCATTTTAGGCATCTAAGCCAGAAAACCTCAAGAGACATCTTAATTGAGCTTTCCTCATTTTGGAGCTTTTGAGCTCTTGTATCACTCAGTTGTTATGCATGTATTTGTGTGTTATTCTGTCTGTAGCATCTGCTTTGGGGAGGGCAATTAATATTACATACTCATAATTAATAGGCAGTTTTCTATTTCAAAGCAAAGCACAATACATAACTTGCCAGTAGTTGGTGGTATTTGAAAGTACTGTGCCCATCCTCACAGCTGCTTCCCTATTTTCCTCTATTGTCAGCCACAGTAAATAAAAAGTTTAATATGCTTTGCTTGTTTTTGTCATTCCTTCACATCAGTCATTTCCACTGCCTCAAAGTGGTGGCAAGATTATGCCACTCTGGTAAGGAACGCTTAGCAGAACAAAAACATGTGCTGCTTGCCCCAGTCCTGTAGCTGTTTTGTCCTTGTCCCCAGTGGTGATGTCTGCCTTGGGACACTCCCTACCAAGATGGGGAGCTGATTTCAAACTTCTTCCTCAGCTCTCCCTCAATGCGCCACCTGCAAATGAGAATTTTCCATAACAGTTTTACTCTGGGTAAACTCAGTTTTGTAAGGCTGTGCTGTTTTCCACCATGGTCTCCAGTCAGATGTCTCAGAAGCAATGGGCAGGTTATGATTCATACAGACTCCTCAGGCTATTCCTATTGAGACTTACATTTTTTCATGTCAGCCTGCTACCTGGCACTTGATATCCATTCTTGAGGAGAAGTAAAAGGAAAAGTATTTTACCCGAAGTGTCCCTTCTCTTAGATAGATATTTCCTCACATAGTAATCATACTTTTTGACCGAAGCTTTGTGGGATGGACCACATGCTACCCACAGTTAATTTGCAGCCTGCCTGGCAGACTGTGGTCATGGTAATCTGCTAGTCTTGATGGTGGTCCAAAAAAGGTTCTTAAAACGTCATAAGATCAGCCACCATAGATGTTAGTCTAGTTTTACTATGCTTGGTGTTTACTACCCACCTGCATGGAGGATTGGTGGCTTATTTTGAGGAGGAATGTTTAAGGTGTTTTTGTGCTGTGAGGAAGGGCCAAATCTGCATGTCTTGTGAAGCTTCTATAAATGAGTTATGTAGGATGGTGCAGGGGGCTTTACCCATCCCATCAGGTATGAAGCACCAAAGATATGCAGGGAAGGGCATGGAATTTGAAATCCAATCCAAGTCTTTTTTTTCTACCCTAAGAAGTGTTTTGACAACAGCCATGGATACACAGACCATTGCCCCACAGTCTTACCAAGCTCTTCAGCTTTCTCTTGTCTCTAACACCTCTCTTATCAACGAACCAGTTCTTGCATTTTGTGAACCTTGTAAAAAAGGCAATGTTGGGCCAAATGTAGCTCTGGAGCTGGTGCAGCTTGAAGCAGAACTGGATAGTATGGATTTTCTACTATTTGGGAATTTCACATTTCACATTTTTAATCCTAGATTCTTAGAGTTGATGTGACATCATAGAATAGCTTTTCTTATTTTGAGTCAGGTGAAACATTTTGGTCTTTAGAAGGGGTTCTACAGGTATATTGGCCACAAAAGAAAGACTAGGGATATTGTATCACCTCTCACAAATGAAGACAGAGAACTGGTAACAACAGATGTGAAGAAGGTAGAGGTGCTTAACAATTATTTGCCTTGGTCTTCACTAGTGGTCAGGCTTCCCATATCTCCTGAGTCCCTGAACCGCTAGGCAAGTGCTGGGGAAGCAGAGTCCCACCCACTGTAAGTGAAGAGCAAGTTTGGGACCTCCTGGTGCAACTTAATAACTACAAATCTATGGTCCCACATGACATCCTAATCTCTAAATTGGAAAGATTTAGGATTAGGATTTCAAAGGTGGACCATCCAGTGGATAAGGAATTGTCTTGATGGCCGCACCTAGAGAGTAGTGGTCAATGGTTCTTTGTTCAAGTGGAGGCTGGTGACAAGCAGTGTCCCTCAGGAGTCTGTCTTGGGACTGGTGCTTTTCAATATCCTCATCAGTGACATAGATGATGGGATTGAGTGCACCCTCGGCAAGTTTGTAGAAGATATCAAGCTGAGTGGTGCAGTTGAAACCAAAGAAGGAAGAGATGATGCCATACAAAGGGATCTGGACAAGCATGAGAAGTGGACCCATGTGAACCTAATGAGGTTTGACAAGTTTAAGTGCATGGTGTCAGGGCAATCCCAGACAGGAGTATAGACTGGCAGAACTCTTCTTCTTATAAAAAGAAGTCTTATAAAAAGGGTGGAGAAAGACCTTTTACTTGGGTGGATAATGATAGGACAAGGGGGAATGGTCTTAAACTAAAAGAGGGGAGATTTAGATCAAGATGTTAGGAGGAAATTCTTCACTGTAAGGGTAGTGAGACACTGAAACAAGCTGACCAGAGAGGCTGTTGATGCCCCATCCCTGGAGGTTTTCAAGGGCAGGTTGGATGAGACCCCAGGCAACCTGATCTACTGGGTGGCATCCCTGCCTATGGTGTACGTGCGTGTGGGGGGTGGAACTAGAGGATCTCTAAGCTCCCTTCCAACTCAAGCCATTTTATGATTCTATAACTATTTAAAAGACATTCTGAAATATGTGATTAATCTTTGCATTTTAAAGTAGTGAAAAAGGTGTTTCCATTTAGGTAGTTTCTTTTCATAGAGTTTTTTTTTTCCTTCAAAATTGTCCATTCAGTTGATCATTTTCATAGAGAAAGTTTATATTGAATCTATTTATTGTCCAGTTTTCAATCATTACAGAGAATACTTTTTAAGGGTCCTTGGGTCCATTTATTACTGGGGAACACTCTGAATCATAAAGGTTGCTTAATAAACCAATGTCCAGAAATTGAGTTAATTCAGTTCATTCTCACCATTGCCTACCTATTGGAGTGAGTGCAGTGACAAATTTCAATTCTGGTTAAACATTTGGTTAAGCATCATTAGTTATATATACATATGATATAGTATATCATACCTTTTGTATATCATTTGGGCTGCCAAACTTTGTCTTTGTTCTCTGTTGTCCAGGAAAAGAAAAGTGTGTTGTCTGTTTGTCCACTGGAAAAGAAAATAAGTTTGTTATTTCACTGGATATTTGTACAAAAATATCCCAAAAGGTCTGCCCTGGTAAGAACCAAGTAAAAAAGTTTCTTCTTATCCCTGGGTGCCTTGGAAATGGCCGTACCCCAGGTACCCTTAAAGGAGCAGACAGTCTCCGTCTTCATACCCTTAGGTATTAGGTACTTTTTTTCATTGGCTTCGCTCTCATTGGATCTGCTAAATCCAGTGCTATTGAGCTCACTTTTCATTATTTCTTGTTACCTCGCTACTGTCTTACAAAAGGCATAGTCTTGAATAGTACAAAATGGACTTGCTTGATTTCAGTTAGGGCACATTGCTCCTTTAAAAGTATGGATTTTCATGTTGTGGGTTTGAGTTAGCTCTAGGCCAGATCTAGTGCGGTTGACATTTGCTTTCCTGTTCATGATTCAAAAGCAGTGAAATACACCTCTTGAAAATTAGTCTTTCTGGTTTTACAGTTTTGGAGAGAAAAAATTAATATTTGATATTATTGCTCAAAAAAGCACAAATGAGATTCATTTTCAGTATTCTAGTGCTATTGAATGAATCACAAGACTTTTTGTTTTAATGGTTTTGAGGTTGGGTACAATGAAATCATGCAGCCTTCTCCTCCCAAATACTTCCATATGCCACATGCTACTGAATCAACAGATGATATGGTTTAGAATTTTTCTGTTCTGTAGTATATAACACCTTGAACTACCTATTTTCTGCAGTTTTTCTCTGTACTTTTTTTTTTTTTTTTTTTTTTTTTTTTTTTCCCATACTGTGTCCTTTTCACACCCTGACATTCCACTTCCTTCACCCCAGTAAAAAGAAGGGATACTTCATCAATTATCACTTCAAATATCATCAGAAAAAATGAATTGAAATAGTTCCAAGCTTCCCAAATGCCTCATGCCACCAAAATATTAACACCAGAAACAAGAGTATTTTCAACCTTAGCTAGGAGACAGTGTATGAAAATAATGTAGTCTGGAGTGTTTTCTCAGAAGACAAATTCATCCACAGGCAGATTTGTTTGCAAAGTGACAGTGCTACCTCAGATGCAGAAATTAATAGAAATTCTGTTTGCATATTTCTGTATGTAGCCTCCTGATAAACCTTCATTTTAATTTAATTTGCATGTCCTGCAATTAGAGCAGCAAGATCAGTTATTACTGGCTGACATCTGCTGCTTCAACGGATTTTAAAGAAAAGAGCAGAGCATAACATGAAAACTGGAAAAGTTTAAAATAAAAAGGAACACATCCTAACGTGTTAACCTGTTTCCTTAGGCTGCTTTTGTGGTATAGAGGCTGATCTCATGGTATTGGAATAGAGTTTTCCTGTTAAAGAATGGAAAAAATGTCTCTAATCCTGAAGAATAAGTGCAAATCTTGAATTGAGCTGAATTTAACTAATAACATGTAGCATTAGGTTTAAGGTGTATGAAGCCATCTAAGTTAAACTCATTGGTTAGTAGCAATACGTGCTTTTATTCAAATGTTCTTTCTTCAGTTCTTAAACACTCTCACTGTAAATATGCTGAGAAAATAAACAGGCTATCTGGCATGAGTACCTCTGGCCGTTTTCATCCTTTGTATTTTGTTATTCTTGGAGTGGCAGGGCAGTGAGCAGCACGGCTGGAAATCTGTGTTTTTATGGGCCCTTCATGGTAGCAGAGGGCACTTACATATAGTGTTGCTGCCTGCATCCTCATGTACAGAGACTAAATTCAGTGAAATGAAAATCTTTTCTTGGCCTCTTATATTGCTGGCCTTAAGCTTTAAAGTGCCAAAAAAAGAAAATGATTCTGATGGTCCTGTCATGGTGATTGCCTACCTGAATGAAATTGGGACTAATGAGGTCTTGATACTGCACTCGTTACTCAGGCAAGACTTTAATTAACTGAGGTGTCAGGTCCTTAATGCCTTATCCTCAAGCACCTTCTTTCCTCTATGGTGCTCCCCTTTAGCTTCTAATTTAAAAAACGATTACATTGAATGCAGGATTCTTCATTTTGTTATAATAAAAATCTTTGCTAGTAAGATAAATGCAATTTGTCTTTTTTTTTTTTTTTTTTTTTTTTTTTATTTTGTGATGTTTCAGTGCATGCTGTTGGCACTGTGAGATAATAAATAATACCTTACAAGCTTTTTCTCAGGTTTTGAGAAGGCAACAAAATTATAATGAAGTAACATTTTTTTTTTGTCCCTTTCCTGTGGTGCTAACTGGTTATTAGTTCAAGCTCATGTCTGCCAAACCCTGTAGAATAAAATTTTTGAAGTAGCATCTGTCTCATCTAACAACTTGTGTGGATTGTGATGGGAATGAAATTTGAGTCACCTCCAGTTCCAAAAGTATTTGTGTGTTCTTATCTATTGAGTCTGCAAAAGATCTATATGCAAGCCTTTTTATGATAGACAAGAAAGATTTACCAGAGGCACTCTCTTCTCATACTATGAGCAAATCATTGCTGTGCCCTTGGAGTCATTTAAATCCCAGAATGTAGCTCTTTTATAAACTTGTAAATTGCAGAAAAGCACTAAATCATTTTTTTTCTATGTACTGATATAGCGTTTTGTTGTACAGATCAAAATGAAGCTACCTAATAATGAGGGTAGCCTAAGGTTTCTGGTAAAGTTGTTTTCACTCTTATTCACCTGGTTCATTGGCAGGATGTCTTCAGACTTTACTGGCCTTTATATTACCACTTTATTCATTTTTTTTTTTAATTTTATTTTTTTTCTGCTGGAATTCATCTTTGTGAAACTTCACTGACATCTATGGAATGTCTAATAAAAAAAAAAAAAAGTTTCCTGGAATATCACTGTAAATTAGATATGGTTCAGAATTTCATAAGCAGTTGCTTTGAGTGATTAGCTGTCATATTTCACAGTGTATACATCAAAGTCAATTGGTTTAAGCTCCTAAATAACATAATTGCTTTCAAGTAATATAATTGTTGACACTTAAGTTAGCTGGGAGAGGTGGATGAACCAAGTATGTGAAGTCTAGTGTTTTGGATGAATGTAGGGTCTTCACAATCAAGGAAGCAAAGTTAAAGGCTGGAAAATCATTTTCTGTGCTAATGCATCTCTAATAGCTGAGAATATGAAAGATGTTCCCTTCCAGTCTTTCTATGGCTATGCTTCTACAAAAAATTCAATTAGTAGGACAGCTACAGATAGTTCTGGCTTTACAGAGAGATGACTCTGTAAAGCCCCAGATTCAGGTCTAACAAGTACTAGAGAGGCAGCCCCACAGGTTTCTGTCATGTTTAGGCAACTTCTGTGAGTTTGTGTCTGGCTGTGTGAGGAAGCCCATGTGTGGTTAATAATGGATCTGAACAACAGGGCAGAATTGAAATGATCTCTTATGTATAGTTGTTCCTTCCCCAGCTGTGTTCTCACAATGGCGATTTCCATCCATTTTGTGGGTGAATTTAGCTTTTGCATTCTTATTTTTGAGCATGTTGTGTATTTTTAATCCTGGTATCAGTGTGGCAATTTTGTTGCAAGGCAAGTCATTAATTACATGTTGTTTTTCAATTTGGCACAGGTGTTCACAAGATAGTATTTGCAAAATTGTTTATCTTTACCACTAACTTGTAAAGTACATTGAAAAATAACTGATTTTTAGGTCATGTGAAAGAGGGGTGTGATCATTTACTTGTGCTTTGCAGCAGTGGACAACAGTTCAATAGTTGACATACTTGGCTTTGTGCATGGCACTGACCAGATGAATCTCCTTATGCTTCTGAGGGCCAAGGCAGAGCTTCATCTGGCAGATCTATGGGCTCTCCTCACAATGAGAGCAATCTTCTTCCCTGTAGTTTATTAATACTGTTATACCAATAAAGCTGCAAACCTATTTTTCAGCCTTTCTGTTGTCTGGATAAATGTATATATTATTATGCTTCAAGTGCTTCCTAGAGGTGCAGCTTAACAACTTATTTCATCTTACTTATCTAGCCAGGAAACAGAAACTAAGCCAATCAAGTCATTCTGGAGTTTTGGATAAGAGAGATGTAAAATATATTGGGGAAAGTAAATGCTTTAATAAAAAGATTTCACAGACTTATAGTTGGATCTTCTTTATAGAGAAATCTCATCACCTGAACTGAGACAGGACCTGTTTTTATCAGAAAAGCAGGGTGACAGAATAAACTATTTTTCCATCCAAGTCGCTACTTAATTGCATGGCAAGACTGAAAATTTGAGCCTCACAAACTGATTTCCTCGTTAGGTGTTTCTGTTTGAAAATGGTTTACACTACTTGCTACTCTGCTGATGGAAAATCAGCAGGTCTTTATGGTAGGAAGTGGAACTATGTCAGTTTATATGAGATGAAGATTTGCCCCCTTTAATATCAAGAATTAAATGGGACAGAATCCCCTTTATGCTGTGTGGATGTTATCATACTTTATTTTGATTATATCAGTTCTCCTCAACCTTGGATTGAGGATAACCTTGGATTGAGGAGAAAATCCGCTCCTCATGGCAGTGTATTTTGCATCTGGCATAATGGCACTGGTAAGTGCTACCTCTTGAGTTATTATTGAGAGACCTGGGGTTGTTCAGCCTGGAGAAGAGAAGGCTCTGGGGAGACCTTATAGCAGCCTTCTAGTACCTAAAGGGGCCTTACAGGAAAGCTGAACAGGGCTCCTTTATCAGGGAGCATAGTAACAGGACACGGAGTAATGGCTTTAAGCTAAAAGAGGGTAGGTTTAAATTAGGTATAAGGAAGAAATTCTATACTCAGAGGGTGGTGAGACACTGTCATAGGTTGCCCAGAAAAGTTGTGGATGCCCCATCCCTGGAAGTGTTTTAAGGCCAGGTTGGATGGGGCCTTGAGCAACCTGATCTACTGGGAGGTGCCCCTGCCCATGGCAGGGGAGTGGAATTATATATTCTCTCATCTAATTGGTCCTTTTCCTACCAAAACCATTCTACAATTCTATGATTCTGTTAGTATTATTCTATGTTTTTTTTTCTGGGGAAGAGGACTGTTAAAAAACGTATGCAGCAGATTTCCCTACAGCACAGACCAACCTCTGTCAGATTTCTTTTTCCCAATTGGATGATTTCCCCTCCACTCAGAAGTGACAGAACTGACGATATTTACCCTGGCACCATTTGTTTATTAAGTTGTGTGCCCAGAGTGTGTGAATTATGATCTCCTGATAATATATAACTAAATATATATATAGGTGTTTTTGTTTGTTTGTTTGTTTTTTACCTCAAAAATGTTGATTATTGTCTGATGGCTGGAAAAGGAGAAAAAAAAATTGTGAATACTGTCTCTGTCCAAAATATGTTTGTGGGTAGTCCTTGATCTTTTCATTACAGTGTCCAGGTACCTCAGAATATTAGTCTGATCTTTTCTAGTGCTCTTTGGAAATTGTTTCCTTTCTTTTTTACAGGAAGCCAATTTTTGCTTTAAATTATTATCCCCTCAGTGCTTTTTGGGAGGCTTTGGGGGAGCTTTGCACAGTGCCTCCACCATTTGCACAATGCCTCCACCACTGGACCCATTGGGAATAGGGACAGGGGTGAGGTTATTTACTAGATCTTTTTGCCAGACTGCTCTGTCAGAAACACAACAGACCACTATGCTGCTGAGTCCTTAGGACCTACCCAGACCAAGAAGGAACACATGCTAAGTCTTATTTTGTTTCATGTGTGAGCAGAGCAGCAGTGGAGCATGTATTCAGCTTGTTTACTGATTTGTGTTATGTGATGCAGGCATGATGCCCATGTAGTAAATGGTCTGTGAATTAGAGGCTGGTACCACCTAATTCTAGAGAATGGTAAGATTAACTTTCACAGAATCACAGAATGGTTGAAGCTGGAAGGGACCTCTGGACCTCTCTGGAGTAGGAGACTCTACAAGCTCCCCGGGCAACCTGTTCCAGTGCTCTGTCACTCTCAAGTGTTTTCTAATGCTCAGCTTCCTGTGCTTCAGTTTGTGCCCATTGCCTCTTGTCCTGTCTCTGGGCCATGCTGAAAAGAGTCTGGCCCCATCCCGTTGACACTCTTCCTGTGGATATTTAGACACATTGATAAGATCCCCTCTTGGTCTTCTCTTCCCCAAGAGAAATAGGCCCAGTTCTCTCAGCCTCTCCTCGTATGACAGATGCTTCAGTCCCCTAATCATCTTTGTAGCCCTCTGCTCAGCTTGCTCCATGTCCTTCTTATACTGGGGAGTCCAGAACTGGATACAATACACCAGGGCTGTGTAAAGGGGGAGGATCACCTCCATGGACCTGCTGGCAACACTCTTCCAAATGCACCCCAGGGTATTGTTCGCCTTCTCGGCCACAAGGGCCCATTGCTGACTTGCGGTCAGCCTGCTGTCCACCAGGAATCCCAGATACCTCTCTGCAGAGCTGCTCTCCTGCAGCTCAGCCCCCAGCCTTTACTGGTGCTTGGGGTTATTCCTGCTAAGGTGCAGGATCCTGCACTTGCCCTTGTTGAACTTCATGAGGTTTCTCTCAGCCCAACCTTCCATCCACTTGAGGTTCCTCTGAATGGCAGCACAGCCCACTGGGGTATCGGACTCCCAGTTCTGTGTCATCAGCAGAGCTGCTGAGAATGCACTCTGTTGCATCACCCAGGCCATTGATGTATAAGTTGAACAAGACTGGACCCGGTATTGACCCCTGGAGAACACTGCTAGCTACAGGACTTTGTAGCTAAACTTTGTAGCTAAAGAGAGTTTCATTTGGTGGTAGACCAGAACATACAGCAGCAAAATCATGTGAAGTAGTCTGTTCCAATGGGACTCTTTTGTGCTGCAGTTAAACCTTGAAAAACCTGTTATCGATACTCAAACGTATTTATAGTGGATTTTGTTTTTAAACTAATATTAAGTCCATTTTTTTCCTCAAGGATCTTCTCTCCCTTATGATTATAGTGCAAGATGCAGTCTTCCATTCTTGTGAACATATAGTTTCTTTTAAAAAGGATGAGTGTTTTTCTCTCTCTTTTTTTTTTTTTTTTTTTCCCTTTTTTTCTTTATCTTTATACTAATGTAATCATGCTCTCAGAATAAAGAAGTTCTGGGAACTCAACATCCTTATGACTGTCTCTGGAGCCAAAAGTGTAACACATCTTTACATTCAATACTGAGGGGAGAAGTGTTATCAGTAGATGAGCCTGTTTTGTTTTGTTTTGTTTTGCTTTCTGTTTGTTTTCCACCATCTGTAGGAATGGTAAATTTTTTATTCCATGTTTTTTAAACAAGGAGAAAATGAGCACAAATAACTGCAGAAGTGTTACTGTTTATAGCATTTAGAATAAGTTTTCACATATTGGGATAGCATTTTTTCCTCTGTCCTGGGCATTCTGTCCTACTCAGACTACGGAAAGCAGTCAGAACAGAGCTGCAGATGTCTACTTGGCATCACAAGATAGGTTGGCTCCACCATCCCTCACTCCCCCTCTATGCATCACTACAGATAGGTTTTTGAGGCATAGGTGGAAGAAAAATTGCTGGTCCAATGCAGTATTTCCAGTAACTGATGCAAGCTAAAATTCTGAAATAGATGACAACAGACCAAGAACAGTTTTGCTTAAATAGTTTCTTGATGAGCCAATTCTCCCATGAAGGGATTTTGGATGGAAGCACATAATATTTGTTATATACTGATATAACACTGTTTCTTTTATGTTCAGATAAAAATTAAGTGTCATGTACATACAATGTACATGTTCTTTGGAACATAAACTGATCTTTATCATCATCATGTTTGGCGTATACAAGTGAGATTGTAAAAGTCCTGCTCATTCTGAGTAGCCCTTACTCAGCAAATTGTCTTGTCAAGTCGTGAGTATGAACAAGTTTCACTTTTTCTAGGTATATATTGCAATATACATGTATAATGTAATATAATGTAATCTAGGTATATATTGCAAACCAACTAAGTATAAGAAAACTATTTGTTATAAATATTTGTGGTAATCCCATGCCTCAATGTGGTTCTGTAACAAGGAGCTTCCATGTGTCATCACTGGTTTTTTGTTTTGTTTTGTTTTGTTTTGTTTTTTATTTTCTAGGAGACATTTAAGGTTGTGATGATTTAGACTGAGACAACCTTGGGATTGCTTCAGCCTTGCCACACATGGACTAGTCCCTAAATAAACCCCAGCCAAAAAGTTGGTATAAAGTTCCCTTTGTTTCTGCATCAAATTTATCATGGTGGAGTCCAGAGAGTGGCCCCACTGTCTTTGGGAGTCACGTCAAAATAGATGAAAATGGTACCCAAGGATGGTACTAGAATTTCAGTTCACATGGGTAATTTCAGTTTGCAAAGGACTGGTGAAACATAACTATCATCATAAGTCTGTCTAAATTTCCAGTTCATACAGTACTGACCACTTATACGAAAACAATTTTTTCACTTGTGAAAGCAAATTTTAATAATGGGAGCTTTAATTATGGGAATTTCAGCTGGAAAATTAGTATATATTACATATGTATATGTCACAGATTAGTATCAAAGTGTAGCATTCTTACTAAAATAAGATTAACAAAGCACCTTCATGTTCTTGCCCTTGAATCATTCATTGCCTTGAATAAGCTATGATGAAGAAAAGATTAGCTTCTCAGCTGGTGCAAACCAGTGTAAATTGAATCTACTGCAAGTCATATAAGCAGAAGATCTAGGCCAGACTCCTCAGCTGATCTAGCAGTTTTCACTAGGGTACAGACATTTTGATTATAAGCTGCTGTTTCGTAGGATGACTGTTTACTGGGGTGCTGCTGTCTGACTAGCATCAGTAACTACAGCTCAAAGAAAAGAGTCGATGCTGTTCACATGTGCACTTTGTGCCAGAATAAAACTAGATGTACCATGATACTCCTCATTTTCTGGGTGGAAAGAGGACCATTCCTATTGAATATGAATTGCACCATTCTTAACATTTAAAAGGCTTCACTGATTTTACCTCATCAGGTTGCTTAATGGTGACCCTGCAGAGAATAAGAGAATGATATAGACCTTGTATGTGAAAATTACTTGAACTGTTCTGTCATATGTTTATATTTACATTTATATTTACATTTGCATTAACATTTACACTCTCTTATGCAGAGAGCAGATATTCAAGGAGTTACCTCCAAAAGTTTTAGAAGGATATTGAAAGAATAAAACACTCTAATATATATTGTTCAATATGAAGGTTTAACCTCCAGAACTGTTAGTGCATCCCACAAAATAATTTAACTTGATTTCAAAAGCAAACCAAAAATGTAGGTTGATTTTCCCCTTCTTCCCTCCCAAAAAACAAACATTACCACACAGATTAAATTAACCTAAAACCAAACTAATCCATCAGAAGAGGACAGTAGTCCTTCCTTTCTTGGACCTGAGGCATTTGGGAATGATCCCCAGCCAAAGCACATAATAAGGAAATGGCAGCTGTGGGTCAGATCACAAGTCCACATAGTCCAGGTTCCTATCTTAAACAGAAACTTATAGCAGGTACCTATATGAAGAGTATAAAAACTGAGTGAGCATATGGTGGCACTTCCTCAGGATACTCAGCTCATCTCCAGCATCTCTGCGTTAATAGCCCTGTATAGATTTTACTCTGGAAATGTGTAACACTG
Source organism: Aythya marila (assembly GCF_965140915.1). Classification (NCBI taxonomy): domain Eukaryota; kingdom Metazoa; phylum Chordata; class Aves; order Anseriformes; family Anatidae; genus Aythya; species Aythya marila. The sequence goes on from NC_139044.1 coordinate 14,531,818, forward strand.
TAGTATCCACATCGCTATGGGGTACAGACACCCCACAGCCTCTGTACCTGTTATGCAATCAATCACCTCCTTTTATTTGTTTGTACCACCTCCTGCTTCCTGCTGGCTTTGCTGATGCCCTGCGGTAGGAAAGGCAGGGAACTGCTAGGTCTTATTAGTGCTTGTGCGCCACAAGTGATGGCACAGACTGCCATCATAACTCCCTTTGGAAATCTCTGTTTCAGGCTGTAGCACATTTATTCATCCCTTATGTGGAAGCTGTCCTACACCCACAGCATTCTTGTCACTTTTTTCTGAACTTTTTCCAGTTCTACTGTAGCCTTTTGGAAAAGGTGGACAAGGACTACCTGCATTATTCAAGATGTTGGCATTCTGTGCATATATACAGAGACACAACAATATTCTATGCTGGGCTCACTCCCACCCCCCTCTTTTTTTTTTTTTTTTTTAAATAATCTGTACAGTTTGCTTCATTAATTCCCTTTCAGTAGAAGTCAAAGAAATAGGTATGCTTACTCTAAGGTCCAACAAGAGTAGGTTTAATTGATGTCTAATTCCCCCAACATCCTTGTTTCTCACTCTTTGACTTCAAATAATAATACTGTAGACTTTCTGTCTACTCAGAGACAGTAGAGTGGGCTTATTGCATTTTCTCTGGAATGGAGAAATCCACAGAGTCAATTTCGTATCAAGAAATTCTCTCAAGTTTGAATACAAGTGCTAATTAAGATTTATTTTTTTTTTTTTTGAAGACTGTTGGTTATATTTTTCTGCTTTCAGCAATGGTGGATGAAATGTCAGGAAAAAAAAAAAAAAAAAGCTGTTGCATTTGATACTGGATTTGCTGTATTCTGCTCCTCTTGGCACCCTCAATGAGATAATTAACATGTCTCATTTCTGCATTTTGCAGGAAATCTGTTTTACACTAGCAGTTGATTCAGAAGGCAAAGAAAGTAGGCTGCACTCATTTTGTTCTTGAACTTTATGCAGAGCATGTGAGGTACCGTGCTTGAATTCAAGTTTTGTGTTCTGATGAGGTTCCTGGCATTGACGAGTGACAGGTTGGGGCCCAGTGTTCTCTGTTTAGGAAAGTGTGGTGGAATTCCTCAGCCCAGACAGTCCTTTCCCTCTCCCACTTCTGAGCACTGCAGTGCTTCTCATCTTTTGCTGAGAGCGGAAGCAATTGCACCTACATAAGCTGAAGCTAGCCAGTCTTGCATCATGGTTGCTCGAAGTGGAAGCGGGAACATAAGGAATACATCCACTCCTGCTTGACAGCCAACCCATTATGCATGCAGAAGAAGTTTGGACAGTTTTCTAAAACTACTGGCAGCAGATGCTTGACTAGTGCAAAGCATCTTCAGCAGTCTTGTGATGATCTACACCAGATGAGAATCTGATCCCTATTACACATTTGGGACTTCAGGTTGTTTTCTGCACTGCAAACTGCTGAGCTTCCCCTATTGATAATTTGAAGAGGATCTAAGTCCTCTCAGAGCCTGCCTTTTTCAAGCTTTGTAATAACACATGCTGATTGTTCTATTCAAATGATAAAAACTTATCATCTAATGTAACGTATAGCAACTGACAGAAGCAAGGAATTGCTGTATTGCTAATCTCTCTCTCAAAAAAAAGAATATACACAGTTAACCAAGCCACAGGGCTTTGGAAATGTAACAACTTTGCCAAAAAGTAATATCATTGAAATCGTGATATAGTATGGACTCTTTGAGAAAAAAGAAAAACAAAACAAAAAAAGACATAAAGACTAGCTTTCTAAGCTGCTCAAACATCTTGCTGCTGTTCTGTATATGCTTGCAGTAAGAGAGTGAGTGTAAGCACTTTCTTGATACTTCTTTCTAAGAAACTTTGAGTGTCTGCACCTCTAATTTAATCAGATTACATTAACTGATAGTATAGATTACTAAAAATAATAATAATAATTAAAAAAAAAGTGGGGAATACATTAATTAATTTAATCAGATCACACTCTCAAAAAGATGTATTTAAGTGTTTTATACAGATTGTTTTTACTTGAGACATTTGTAGGATGATCCTCTCTAATCTGAGGTGTTTATAGCTGTTCCTCTGAAAGCCTTTTTTGTCGACATTTTCAACGCTGTTTTTCCTAAGAAGTAGTGGCAGAAAACCATGAATGAAGCCTTATACAGTGACATTTCTTTGCAATAGCAGTGGGAAGAGTATCATGAAAACATTATTCTAAGCTGAAAATTAAAATTCACCTAGACAGTGTTTTCCAACTTTTTGTTGTTTTGCCACAATGGTTGTCACATATACTTATGAGAAATTGGTGGGTTTTGAAGGTTTTCACCAAATAACTTTTTTTTTTTTTTTTTTTTTTTTTTTTTTTTTAAGTAGATTGCACTATTTTAAATGCATACGTTTCTGTCTGGCTCATTCAAGAAAGAAATAACACTACTCAGCTTCATGGAGTGCTCAGTGATTACATACTCAGAGCTTATGGTTCATAGCAAATAAATGAGCTACATATAGAAGAAACATTCTCAAGAGTCCTGCAAGTAGTGAAATAGAGGCACTATACATGTTCTTTACGTTCTTTATAGAGAAAAATAGGTAAAATCTGATAACAGAAATCATTTACGTTTCTGTTCACAAAGATACTCAAACTAGACAGAAAATTGATTTGTGAGATAGTTATAGTAAAATATTATTCTAAGCCATTTTTGTTTATAGTCTCAGTATTAGTTTTAAATGAGTCTTTTCTAGGGAGCTTGAAGGTTTTTTATTAAAAAGAAAAGCGTAAAATCTTGGTAAAAAGGAAGAGACGAGACATCAAGGAGATGTTTTAATATCTACCAGAACCACTATAAAATGTGTCATTTGCATTCAGAGGGTGTGAAGCATTTGTGGCTTATGACTGGAAGAGAGTTGGAGGATGCACGATCATGGACTGGCAGATGTAAACAGGCTGAAGATGATAGCTGCTTTAAAAATAACAACACTGAAGACAGCTCAAACAGGGAAATGGAAAAACATGGAATGTGTTGTTTTCTAACTAGACTGAAAGAAAACAGGAGGTACTCCTTCCCCAGATATGATTCCTGAATATTAGGATTCAATGTCTGTTGAGGTTAAGGTCTAATACTATCATAGAGTTAAAGGTAGTTGAACAGGAGCAAATACTATAATACTGAAGTACTGCAACTGTCTTGATATAGAAGACGTAACTGCAAATTACTGATCTTATTTTAACCTGTTGCTGTACAAATGCTAATTCAAGCTCCAGAATCCCACTTATTATGCCATTATTTCCGCTGTTCTTAAAGTCTGCAGCTCTCCTATTCCCAACACCCCTTGGCATGCCATTGCTTCAATGCTTTCTCTTCCACTGATGCTTTAAAGAAAAGACTTGATGCTCTATAAACATAGCAATACCATATGCCCATAATGCAAATATACATAACTTCATGCATGGGCTGTTTTAGCCGTCATATTGAAACAATTTAGGAAAATGCAATATCAAACAGAAGAACCCAGCTTCCTTTAGGAGGAGAAAATGGTATGTGAAGCACAGGAGTTAGGAGTTTCTGAGCTACATAGATGCTGGAAGGGCAAAGGTTTTTCTTCTTCACTGTCTGAGTTTTCCTAAAGTGTACTGAATAAAATATGCCAGAGGAAATATCATTTTTTTTATACAGTAACTTGCAGTATCTCTCTCAAACTGATTTTTGCAAGCTTGCAGGAGGTGTAGACTGGCCTAGCCTATGGGATTGCCAAATGCAGCTTTCACTGCAGATTGCCCAAAGGGTTTGTCAGCATGACCAATTTATTTGGATTTGTCATTTTCATAAAAGCTGTGTGTCTTGAGACTGTCAGATTCACTTGAGTCTACTTCAAACAATAGTTAAGATTAAAATGAGAGATAAGCTCTTGACTACAAAGCTGAAAAGGCTTTTGGAAAAGGGACAAAAGTAGGGAAATGTAAGGTTAAAATAAATTTGAAAGAAATCTTTTCAACAAATTTTATATAAGGCTGAGACTTGTTTTAGATGCTTTAGCTCAAGACTGAATCCACAAAGCCCCAGTTTGAGACTGTCTTTGAGAACAGACATATGAAATGACTTTGGGAAGATAGCAGCTTAGTCTTGCTTGCCCTGGGCATTCTTTGACTCAACATTTCCTCATTTTCTTTGGTCTCAAACAGGTCTCTCAGCCTCACTTCCTTCCTGTCTGTTTTATCCAAAGAGAATGGCTTTGATAATGCATTTCTATGAATATTTGCCATTTTTTTTTGCTAATTTCCTGGAGAGTTCATCTCCTGGGGAGCTTTCTCTAAATGTGCATTCCAATTTCAGTCCTCACTTAGCACATTTCTTCTGGTTGAAAGGATTTTAGTTGTCACTTAGCACATTTCTGCTAGTGGAAAGACTTTTTTCTTTTAACAGGTTTCTACTTCTGCTGAGCTGACAGCGCCCCATATATATCATAAGAAGTCTTAATTTTGCTGTCCATATCTCCTATTAAAATCCTAACCTTTGAGTTTTCGTGGAGATCATGCATCATATGATAGTAGCTGTAGTGTTCAGACAGTTTATTTTCACTGGTGTTACCTGTTCTCAGATCTGGGGACCCTGCTATGACAAAATGGCTGGTGTTGAGAAAAGGTCGTGCCACTGGTGGGATTCTGCACAGAAGCAGATGTATTCACACACAGGCAGGCACAGATATAATGTCTAGTATAAAAGATGTGTGATTCATATGAAGGGGAAGTAGGGTTGCATGTATTTCTACACATTTATAAACATGAATCTTCCACAGAGTGTGGACATTTATCCTTACTTCAATGCTGAACCCAATGTGATAATTCCTTCACTATGACTTTGGCAGGGGAAAAGGCATTTACTCCACTGTGTTTCAGCAGGTTCTAATCTGTCCACAGCCTAAGAAGCTATGTAGAAACGACATGGCTTAACTCTGCAATATGTGTAAATCAGTTTTATCTCCAGTGAAATCAGTGGGATTTTGGCACTGTAAAGGTGAGGTATGTGTCAGGAAAACCAGAACCACAAGATGAATGACTAGAGTTACCACCAAGCTGTAGAATCTCTTGGCATATCTAATCTATAAAATGCAGAGACTGTGTGCAATACTTCAAAATCAGAATAGTGAGAAAAGACAGATTTAGATGAGACATCGGTAAAATAGAAAAGCTGAAGGCTTTGTTTAAAGTTTGAAACAAAAATTTTTCTAAACTGTCTGAAGATTCAGTGATTGCTCTGACCGAAAGCAAGAATGGGTCTTTACCTCACCATCTCATTTATTGTAAAGACTGGGAGGAAAGAATAGCTTTAATTTCCAAATGCTATTGGAATATTTTTTTCACTTTTCTGTGAAATTATATTAAAGTTAATTGCCACTCTGTAGCCTCTGAATTCCTTTAATATAGCCTTTGCATTCAGTTCTTAAAATTTCGTTCTAGGGGGAAATAGAAAAACACAATCCCAGAAGGATGTATCTATAGCCTTTCTGAGTTTCTTATGGCATTACCTGTCTTTAGAGCTGCTTGATTTTTTTTTGATTTTTTTTTTTGGAGGTTAAGGAGGGCATCCCCACAATATAATATGCTGTGATATATTTAAAGAGCCTCAGAAGATTCAGATGTGAAGTAAAGTTATCAAACGACTTAGCTGTGAGATAAAGAGATAAAGATTTATTTATTTTTTTTTTCTCAGTACAACCTCAGTGCCTCAATTTATCAAACACTTATCCTGTGTAGGCCATTGTCATATGAATTTTACATGTTATCTTATTGAATTTCAGATATATTTTATTGTTATCCTGTAAGCTCTGATTCAGTTGTGTCTAGGCATGCAGCCACTCTAAGTAGTTGGAAGCTTCTACAAACAATTCTCCTGTTCCAAAAAGCCACCTCACTGCAGAACTCTGACCTAAATTTCTGTGAGCAGCACATGCTTGTTTTAGTTGTGTGAGTCTTGATTTTTGGTTTGCAGGTGCATCAGTGTGATGACTTCCAAGTCAAAAATAATTGTGTTTATTTTTGTTTTCATATAACTGCCCCTCTCTCCCTTTTTATTTGAAGGCACAATCCAAGTTAGAAAGGAGCAGCCAGCAGGGAAATGCTGTATTTTTCATTGAGGTGATACATATAGAAAGTGAGAGACTGCTGAGTCAGGCACAGTTTGCTGTTTGTCACTGCCTAAAACCATTAGCATGTGGTGGTTTTACCGTGCTGGGCAGCTAAACCCCACAACCGCTCTCTCACTCCCCCTCCTTTAGATAAGGAGGGGGAGAAGTAAAGCAAAGAACAACTCACGGGTTGAGATAAGGATAATTTAATTAAAGGGAAATAATTATAATAATTAAATAAAGACTACCATGAACTAAACAATTTAACTAAGGGGAAATAAAAGGGAAAGGGGAAAAAGGGAGGAAAACAAACAAACAAAATAAATGAAAGCTATATGGAAGTGCAGAGGAAAGAAATTACTCTCTACTTCCCACAAATGAGCGATGATTGACCACGTCCTTGAAGCAAGGCCTCAACGCACGCAGCCAGTGTTCGAGAGGAGGACCGAGGTCTTCTCAACGAGAGCCCACCCCTCCCCTCTTCTTCCTGTTTCCACCTTTTATTGCTGAGTGTGACACCACATGGTATGGAATATCCCTTTGATTGGTTTAGGTCAGCTGCCCTAGTGATGTTTCTCTCCTCACTTTTTTGCCCACCCCCTAGGAGGGTTAGAGAAAGGCCCAATGCTGTGCCACTGCTGCTCAGCAGTAGACACAACACTGGTGTGATAACACTGCTGTTCCAGCTACAAGTACAGAGTATGGCACTGAATGGGCTGCTGCCGGGAAAGTTAACATTCCAGCCAGACCCAGTACATAGCATTATGAGATTATACAAGGAACCTGCTGAAAGATCAAAAGATCTTGCTTGAAACCCTGGAGAGTGATATTGAAGGCAGATTTGTAGCATGTAGCCTGCATAAAAACAAATACTATTTCTTTTTCAGAGCTTTTATAGTTTGACTAACAAACCCAGGAAGGCATCATGATTTTCCATGGCTTGTCTCAAGCCTTTCAAGTTGTCCAAGGTGATCTTTGAAACATTTGATAGGGATGAGGGGGGAATTATTACTGATATTGTTTCATAGAGGTACAGTGACAGGGCTCAACCAACACTGCAGCTTTAGCTTTAACATATGTTGTTCCTGATGCACGCAAAAGTGCTGACTTAAGTGCTAGAGTTGTCTCTATAATGCAGGAGGGGAGATGGATGCATAAAAAGCTAGTGCTTTAAAAGCTCAGACTATCCAGCAGAAAGTGCCAGAGTGGGGAATATAGCTGAAATCCTGATCCTCTCAGGAGCAAAGTTAACAAACTGTATACTGCAGGGTACCATCCATCTCCAGTCTGATTTCCTCCTTCTGGTATGAGAAAGGGTGGAGGAAAGTGCCTAATGAAACCCTGATGCAAAAGTCAGCAGTGATAGTAAAACCCTCTACTCACTTTGCCTAAAGTTAGAGCATCTGCTGCCATTTTGAATCTGGGTGCTGTAACTGCTTGCTGTTCTGCAGTGGCAGGTGTCTGAGTGACATACTTGAAGCTTTTCCCTTTGCTTTCACTTTAAGTAATTAATAATTAATAGGGCTGGAAGAGAAAAATACAACTTCAGCCTAATGACTAGGAGGTCTCTCTGGGAGAAGTGTGAAGTGGGTTCATGTCCCTGCTTTAGTATGTACTGAACATTATGTGTTCATCGAAAAAAGCTCTCCTAGGTCAGCTCCTCCCTAGATGATTGAGGTCACCAGGATGCAGCAAAAACTGCTCATGTTTGTCTACATTTTCTCATATCCCATTTCTCATGAAAATTAAAATAGTTTATAGCATAGATTATGAAAGTGCTACTCTGAAAAATTACATAGTTGGGTAGTCTGAGTCCTTTCTTTTGGGGCAGTAGGAGATGAAGGTTCAAAAACCTTCAAACAGAGGATGGAGTCAAATATTTGCTTTTGTATCCTGTGTGCATGTCACTGAAAGGAGAAATCACTTAGAATCATAGAGTCATAGAATGGCTTCGGTTGGAAGGAGCATTGAAGATCATCTAATTGTCAACCCCCCTGCCATGGGCAGGGACTCCACCCACTAGACCAGGTTGCTCAGGGCTTCACCCAACCTGGCCTTGAACGCTTCCAAGGATGGGGCATCCACAGCCTCTCTGGGCAACCTGTTCCAGCACCTCACCACCCTCTGAGGGAAGAATTTCCTCCTAACATCTAATCTAAATTTCTCCTCTTTTAGTTTAAAACTGTTCCCCCTTGTCCTGTCATTATCTGACTGAGCAAAAAGTTAATCTCCATCTTTTTTATAAGCTCCCTATAGATACTGAAAAGCTGCAATGAGGTCATCTTATTTTTTGTTTGCAACCTGAATGATTAGCCATGCTTTTGTGAAGTCCTGCATTCTAATGGAAAAAGGGAAAACAGCAAGAACTAGACATGGAAGCAGCCCACCTGAAATTCTAGTCTTTATTGTTAAAATCATAACTGGTCTGTCTAAGATTATTGCTAAGTAAACGACGTTGTGACTAGCCTAACCCAAATGGACCCCAATTTCTGATATCTGTAATAACAGAAGTAAAAATAAATCTGCCCTATCCTCAAACCTGACTCTCTCTCAAAAAAAAACAACAAACAAACAAAAAAAAATTAAAAACTTTTGTTCATTAAAGTTATAAAACTTTTCAGTCATTACACCCAAATAGAATTGGTATATAAATACTTAAAAAAAAAAAAAAAAAAAAAAAAAAGCCTCCTATTGAAATGTTGGTTTATGTCTTTATGTCTTGCTTTCTGCAAAACAGCTGCCCCAAGTAGAAGACTGCAAATAAACTTGCTGTTGGCCTGTTTTGACCATGTCCCTCTTAATGCAGTTGCCAAAAGCAATCACAACAACCATGGATGTAGCCCTGGGAGGTCTCTTCAGTGGAAAGGGATTTCCTGGTGGTGATGAATCTAGGCTTTTATTCTACTGTGTGTATTCTTGCTGTGGAAGCAATTCAAAGAAAAGGGTCACAGCTGAAGCGCCTACAAGCCCTGCCAATCCCTGTTGTCGTAGTAGGCTATCATAGCAGTGGGTGTTCAGGTGTAAGTCTGAGCAACATTTTAGTGTCCTGTGACTTGTGCCAGTGATTGGGCCAGTTACGAGCTGGCCCCACAAGGTAAACACTGTAAAGGTGGCTCAATCCCTCTGAGTCTGGCACTATGGCATGACTGCTGGGTTTGAGAGTATTTCTAGCATTCAATAGCAACTTTCTAGTGTTGTGAGTATGACACCGTCTTACCTTGCAAATTCATCTGTCAGCAAGAAGTCCCAGCTCAGACTAAAATGTTTTCTCATTTCAGGAAGAGATTGTGCATGCATTTGTAAGAGTAATTTATGTCAAATACTTTCAAAAGGCTTTGGGATCTCTCAAATCTGTACCATTAGATTTTAAACTGGCAGGCGTCTCAATGGATACAAACATGCATTGAGAGAAGTGATGTGATTTGAAGATGTTAAATGAGAAAACAGGAATATGTGGCTATCCCCTGGAAAAATAAAGCATGAATATCCTGAGACAAGTCTTTCTGGGAATGCAACAGGAATAAGACAAAACAAACAAACAAACAAAAAACAAACAAATAAAAAACTCCAACAGCACCCTCCACCCCAGAAAAACAAAAGCAAAACCCACCAAACTGTAGAAAGAAAGGAATGCACTGTAAGTTAAAGAAAATTTTCAGAGAAAAAGTGATTTTTCAAAGCTAACTAAAGAGTTATTTACAGGTTCTTGCAGTCCTTGTGCTCCAGAAACACTCCAGGAACAGAGGTTTAGTTCATTTCAGTCACTCATTTCAAATATATTGCTTTAGTTTGCAAGTTGGCACATTACAGCTAAAATCAGATAATGTGTTTTAAAGAGCTTTTTGGCTTGAACTGAGATTAGAAGGCTTTTTCTATTTATTTTTTATTTTTTTAAACACATATGATTCTTCCACACTTGTATTTTAGCACATTATTTAACCAATATATTCTTGACTGGGTGATTGTATAATGCAGGAGATATTCCAGGAAATGGCACTGTATATCTGATGAGAGTAGCTGTATTTCAATTCTGTTGTTTATATCTGATAGTGTTTACTTAATTCTGCCTCTCCTGTTGCAGAAATCCTTCCTTTTCCTTCAAGATCCAGCCAGGAACTTTCTGAGAAAAATATGGTGGTCCCTTCTCCAAGTATTATATCATCTCATGTTCTTTGTGTGACTTATATTCTCAAAACGTTGAAGTATCAAAAAGCCAATCCTCTCTCCTTTTCCATATGAGCAATTGAGGCAAAAGTGCAAGCCAAGAGGTAATGTCTGCAGAGCCAGATTTCCAGGTTGGAAACTACCTTTTTTGTTTGTTTGGTTTGTTTGTTTGTTTCAAAAATGGAAAAGAGAGATGTTTGAAATTACCTTAGCATATTGCCAATAGAAGCTTATTTTCCTAGACGCCAGAATATCCCAATCTCTTTTAAATGTAATAGAATTAATTGCTGGACTGGTCTTATATGTATTGAAAAGAAATGTGATTATTAGTGCTTATTAGATTAAGTGCTTTTCTTTGGTCATTTTCATCCATATGGAATTATCTAGGGTACAGACAGATAGATATTAATGTTCTGTGATAAGTGCTGTTATTCCGTTACTGAATGTCAATTCTTGCTGGTTCCTTTTCATTTCTCCTGCATGTATAAAGCTGTGGGGTAGCATTTTCTATATACTATCTTTTCCCAGCTGATCCCTTTTAACATACAGTTCTTGGTTTTCTTTCAAATACAGAATAAACATCAATTAGTCCCTTATCTGGTTTGTGGCCGATTATTGAATCTCAAGAGTGTAAAATCCAAGTAGCTCTGCGTGTTATGCTCATCTAAAAATGGAGATTCAGGTCTATTATATTTATCTGCTCTATGACAAACTTAGAATCTGATGAAAGGGTCTGTATGAGACTAGAGCTTAATAAGTGCGGAAGAGCAGGGGGGATTGAACGCATTTGTCACAATTACCTTTGTTGTGTCTCTTCCAGTAAACAGAGCATTCTTTTCACTCACATTCCTGCTGGTTTCCCAGTGTCCACTTTCATTTTGAGATAAAAAGAATCCAATTTGATTTTCTTTCTCAGATCTACATATTGATACTGCTCTGCCCTTATAGTATTCTTACCAGCTCATTCTTTCTAATATGCTCTTACAAAATTTCTCATAAATGTTTAATTCCTAACAATAGACTACTGGAATAATTGTCATGGTACAGAAATGTTCTGCTGACCAACTTACCAGAGTAAAAATGCTAATATGACCCTTGGGTCAGTCATGCAGCCATCTTTAATGTAAATTTAATACAGTGATTCCCCTGGAGATGGAAGATGGCAGGCTTACCAGAGCTACACTGAATTAAGGTATCAGTATTTAGCAGACCCTGGTTACTAGGCTACTGTTCACCTCTGAGACCAGGAAAGATCACAGAAATGCACTTTCATGTTATCTGTCACATATACGACTGGCTATGTTATAAAAAGAAGATATTTTACAGATTTGACGAGAGGCTTAAAAATAAAGAAATGTCTGGGAGGAGCAAGGAGGAAAGGCAGAACATGTGGGGTTCCAATGTCCCACTCTGTTTTCTTTTTTTTTTTTTTTTCTCTAGAAAAAAAAAGAACCCCCAAAACCCAATCCATACACTCAATATCAAATAAAACATCATATTTTTCATAAACTGAATAGATGCCTTGGAAAGCAGCCAACGGGGGAATTTTCCACTTGTGCTTCCTTTACAGCCTCTTTCAAACCTACTGTTAAGCAGCAGGGGCACATATGCACTTCACTCCCTTTTCTATTATGCAGCTATGACACATTAAGCTACTTGAAATGGTATTCATATTTTATCAGCTCTCCTAACTTTGGTTCTTTATTTATAATGTACTCTGGCTTTTTTTTTTTTTTTTTTTTTTTTTTTTTCCCCTGATCTGTATATCCAGACTTAGTGAAGAAAGACACCACAAGCAGATGAAGAATAAAAAAGAACCAAACCCCCTAAACTTCACTGTGAATTTAATCATACCTTTCAGGTGCACTGTATGTTTTCATTCAGTGTTAAAGAACTCACCTGAACATTATTTTTTGTACAGAGTTTGTCATGGCATCCTCTGTGGGTCATATCTGAGTTGCTTATATTTAATACATCATCTTTACTTTGAAGAATAGCATATTCTATTCCCTTAAGCATGATATTTAATCTATGACTGTGATCTGACAAAATGCCCAGCTTCCTGCATAAGAAAGTACTGAAGTGTCTATGCAAACCTGTGCTGATTTGCAAATGCAATTTTATAGATTTGTCAAAGACTTTAGAAAATACTTTTTATATATGGTAGCCTTGTTTATATAAAATCAGGAAATCTCTTTTGTGGTGTCGAGGAAAACACTGATTAACTGATACTGACAGCACTATCTCATTATGTTGAAGGCAGTTTTAAAATGCTAAAAGAAACTGAATTTACTACCATCACTCCACTAACCTGAACAGCTAGTCAAAATTAAAGACTTTGCAAGAACACTGAGTAGGTGATAACACAAGCATGCACTATTTTTGGTGCAATCTCATTGTATTTGTTTTGTAAATAAGTCCTGTTTTTCAGAATACAAGAGAAAGCCATCAGGTGTTTTTCCTATTCTGAAATACCAGGTTTGCTACTCCGGTAAGATCTGTCCTCAAGAAGCCTTTCTCTCTCCATCCTCCTACTTCCATCATATATTTAGACTAGTTTCTTAGCCCATGCTTCAATAAGAAAGAAAATATTTATCCCCAGCCCACACAGGTCATCCCTGCCATGATCTAAAGCCTATAGCGGTGGCCAGTAAGTCCCAGACAGAAGTTCAGAAGGTTTATTTATTTATTTATGATTTTATTTTATTTTTTTAATGCCGAATAATAGCTCCCAGCACAGGTGCCTTGTATGTGCAAGTAGCCAAAAGCATTGTTAGAATCAACAGATACATGAAACAAGAGATACTTTCTTTGCTCCGTGAATAGGCTTTTGATGTTTGCATTAGTTGGAAGCCTTGCATGCCAAGAGAAAAGCCATCCTCTCAAAGCTGGGGAAAGAAACTACGAGTTCAATAATCTCAGTCCTTCCTATTTACAGGACACTAAAAAAGCAAAAATCATGAAACATCTCTTATCTTTTAATGGGTGAAGGATCAGTTACATTTTATTTGCCAAACAGCATAAGTATATGCAGGGCAGATGGCACAGCATGTTCACACCCTCCGTGGGGGAAGGTTGCTGTTTTTGGGGAAGATAACAGGACAGAGCTGTGATGGCAGTACTACTGAGCGCTTCTTAAGTGCTCTCTCAATATTAAGCACATGCATAAACCTAGAAGCTGTGACTCACTCTCTGATGTTTTCCTAGAAATAAAAGATTAAAGGGAATAGTAGAAAAAATTCTTTCCCCACTACAGAAATACCAACCTAAAAACACTTTTTTTTTTTTTTTTTTTGGTAAGGCCTTTGTTTCACTTTCCTTCCTAGATGCAGTGATTCCCATCAAAAGACTTTAAGAAGATTTGAATAAAAAAAGATTAATCATGCATATTAATCTCAGGGGCCTACCATAGACTTTGAACAACATTGTACAGTTGACCTCTAAGTACAATTTGAATTTATTTGGAAGGCCATATTTGAAAAAACAATGCTCTTCCAGTATAGCCTACCAAAGATATTCCCTTGGGTTCCCTTGCTCTAAATGTTATTCCTTATTGATGGGCACCTCTCAGAACCCTTTGCATCCGCAGAAATACACTGTTAACATTTTATCACTTTGAACACAGAAAAATGTTTGGTGGAAGAAGATAGACAATTAAGGCATCCAGCTTACTGAAACAAAAAGAAACCTAGCTTCACTCTGAGCCAGATTTTGACCTTATACAGGTATCATTAGACCTGTTGGTTTAATTAAAATTTACCTCTATGCTTCTCAGCTTTGAGTACCAGCTTTCAGTTTAGTGTTATTAAACTCTGAATTTTATGTAGTTGTGAGGATGGAGTTTGAAAGCTATTAACTTATTTAGGTGTAAAAGTTCATAACCTCTTACAGCAATACTTTTTTTTTTTTTTTTTTAATCATTGCCAGACAGGTATGACTGTACATAGCAAGCAGACTTGAACATGACTTTGAAGGATTTGAGGAAGATACTTCAAAAAATAGGTAAAAAAGAATAAGTAATAATTCTAAAGCGCACTTGTGCCTGTGTTGTTTTATTTTTCTTGCTACTGACTTTTATAGATTCACTAGTTCAATATCTCTTGATTATAGAAAAGTCAGGAAAAATATTATTTCAATATAATATATAGAGTGTACCTATCCAGTACAGACGCAAACAGACAAAACCCAAGGAATAGCTAGGTATTATGGGAGAGTACAAAAAACACAAAGCTGTGACCTCTACATTAGAATACATCACAACAGAATACAGTGAGAACATCTTTAACTTATCAGAGTGGAAACTGGCAAATAAGCACGTTTGCATATATGTGTGTGTAATTTCAGAAATAGCAGGTGACCTTTCAGATGATCCTATACCAATTTGCAAGGTTTTCTCTACAAGAGCATCTTCTGTTGTACGGATGACTAGAATTTACTGGGATAAATGTTGAAGCAAAGTTTCTAATGACAAGCTTTCTAGTCAGTGTAATTCTAGGGATCTTGCTTTGAAATCATTTGAATTTCTCCTAGCTTTCACCAGTATAGCTAAGAGCAGAACTTGGCACTTTCCCAGTTTTGCTAGTAAATATAAAATGTTGAGTAGCAATTCAAAAACTGTTTAATTCTGTAGGAACTTCAGTATTCTGCAGATGGCTCTTTTATTTTCATTGAATTTTTGCCAGGTTTTAGCCAGAGATGTTGAAGGAGACTACAGAAAAACAGACGGGAATATGCATCTGAGCTACTGGCCTCTTAATATGAGATCAAGCTTTTTTTAAAGTCACTCTAATTTGTGAGCTGAGATCAAACACTTTTCTTAAGATAATGAATGTAGTAAAATTAGGAAAAATGCTTTGATTGCTCAGTGCTGCAAGGTTGTTGTTGTTTTTTGTGTGTTTGTGTGTTTTTTTGTTTTGTTTTGTTTTTGTTTTTCCCTAAAAGAAAATGATCATGCAGAGTTACTATATAAATATCTTGATTAACCATTTAGCCTCTGCATTTTAAAGTCAAGATGATCTGCAAGGATATTTGTTTTTTGGGCTAGCTAAAATGATCATTGTGTGTAATTGCCATATTTTAGATTTGAATTTCAATTAACATTTACTTAAAATGTGTGTATCAATATATATTTTTTAACTTCCAAGCATGTTTTCAAAATCAAGCTTTTTACTTTTTTTTTTTTTTTTTTTTTTTTTCTTGCCAGCATATCACCAGAAATAACATCTGAACTAAAGTAACTGTGTGTGAAGTAAATTGGCCTGAATTCTGTTTATCATGCACAATCTTGGACTTTGCTCATTCCCATATCCCTGCAGACTCTGGTATGTGCTGGAAAGAAGAGCTAACAGCAGAAATAATAGAGGTATGGCTCAGAGCCTGGCTGTAAGAGTGGAAAAGTATTGGATAAAATTGTGCCATGTTTACATTTAAGGTTATTTTGTTGAGAAGTAAAATTGCTTAATTAAAAAAATAAAATAAATAAAAAAAAACTTGCATGCAATATTTGACTTTTAAAACTATCTTGTTAAGTAAGAAATATAGCTTAAATAATTTTAGGAAGGAGTCTTTTTTGTTAAGTTCAAGCAGACTCCATGAAATATTTCTGTAAGTTTAATATGAGATTTAAATAATTTTAGAAAGTACACAGGTTTGAAAGCTATGTTATACAAGACAATTATAGAGCTCATTAATACAAATAGGATTGATCTCCAGCTGCAAAACTGAAGCCTGAGGCTTTGTTTCAAATAACCTTAAATGTAGATTTAAGTTGGCAGTAAAAAATCTTTGGTGAGGATGGGTGGGATGAATTCTGTTTTGGCATCCACACTGTACTATCCTGAACTAAATGCTTTCCACTTGTAATGTCTTTGTATATGCCCAAGAGTCTCCTGTCTATTGCTACCTCTTTGCACAGATAGTAATTATAATTAATAGAAAAATAAATCAAGATAAAAAGAAAAAATACTATAGCATCATTTATAAATTACACGTTTTTATTTTCATTTGCTTCTCCTCTTAACTCCCTTCAATGTAGATAGCTTGTAGAAGGGAGGTTTAAAAAATCTGACTAAACTAAAGGATCTAGGATAGTATTGCCAAAGCATTTCCTTTATTAATAATTAAAAAAAAATAAATAATCAAAATCCCAAGATATGGCAAATATGAAAACATGGAGTGGGGTGAGGAGAAGGAAATTGCTGAGAAGGGCACTGTTTTGTTACAGTAAGACTGGATAAGTGAGTTGGCTTGTTTAAAGTCATGTTGACAATGTCTATGCTACACTGAAGAAATAATCAGATTTAAAATAGAAAACTGATTCATCAAAGGAGATACCAAGAGAGGGAGCAGAGAGACAAACAGGTGAGGAGTTGGGAGATAAAGGCTGAAAAAGCTTTGAAGGATATATTTTTGAGGACAGCTCAAACAACACTGTTGAAAGCTAATACAGAGTTCAAGGAAGATGAACATGGAAGCAAGACACCTTCATTCTGAGAGAATATTGCTTGAAAGAAAGCTGTTGGTAAACAGCAGGTGGGTTCAGCAGGGATTTCTGAGGTCTAGCTGAGTCATTCAAATGTTCCAACAGAAATAGTCAAAGACTGAACACTTGTCTCTTGCAAATAGTACATAAATTCTTCTTACTGGGTAGCTGGTGTGGTAGGTATATTGGGTTTATGTGGCAAGGGTTTAGTACTGGGGGGATTGGAGGGGTGGCCTCTGTGAAGAGAGTCCCACAGCTGCCCCATGTCAGATCAGAGCCAGCTCAGCTGGCTACAAAAGGGACCCACTGCTGGCCAGAGCTCAGCCAGTGAGTGACACTTATTTCCCTGCTTTACTGCTGATGTCTCTTACCCTTTGTCTTACTAAAATATCTTATACACGCTTACCTACCAAACATATACTTATATGCAGACATTAGACTTATGAAATAGTGAGCAAAACCAAATGATGTCCTCTGTACCTACTACCAAGCAAGATATTTCAGGACATTGCAGTAATTGCTAATAGCAGTGTAAAAATCCTGCTGTAGGAGATAATTACTGCCTTCTTATAATGATATACTTCACAAGGATATTACTCTTCTATGAAATTTGGAGTATTGTTTTCTCTTCTTTAACAGAAATCTGTTGTAGATTCTGTACAAGGACTAAAGAATTTATTATGAATAGAACACCAGGGCTTCCTGCCCCTACTCCCATAGTACTACCTCACTGTAGTCAACCAGTAACATTATTGCATTTCATCTATTGTTGACACCTAATGAGCTTCAACATTTAACAGTAATTCTATTTATTACTTGTACAGAAGCTTGTATTTTTCCAGTTGAATCTCATTTCTTTTCTGGGACTGCAAGTTCAAACTTATCATTTCTTAGTGTAAGTTACTCAAACTCTCTGTATTCATGTTTTTCTATTATGGATCATCATCAATTTAACTGGAATTCTTAAGGTTTGTATAGGTCACTAGGGAGAATACTGAATAAGATACTTGAAAATGCTTTAGGTGGAGAAATCTGATCTTTCTGTAATGATTTCAGGGTAATATAAGGCTATATCTTCTTGGATATGACACCTGAGCAAGCTTCAGTTTTCAGCAGATGTTAGACTCAAAGAGATTGCTTTGGAAGTTACCCTCCAGTTATTACTATGCTTGGTAAACATTAGTAGAACCATATTGTCTAAGCAGGGGTTGATTCCTATTTATGGAAGAGTGAGAAGAGCCCATACATACATTTGAAATTACACCTTCTTTGTGACTATGAAGTTCTAGCCTTATGTTTGTGTACCTTGTGCATGAGTTCATTTTAAAACACATAGAATTGATACATCAATCTCCACAACCTTTTATACTTTTTGTATTATAATCTGCATTAATTTTCCAGAACATTTAGCTGTGGCTGAATCCCAATTCTTCATATTCTTCCAAGGCTTACCATCTGCTTCAGAATACATATCCAAGCGTGAAATGTCTTGGATATAAAATTATGTAATTTTCAGGACTTGCTGAGTTATCTCAAGTTATTTTACTCTTTCACTGGGGAAAGAAAATAAATAAATAAATAAATAAAAGTATTGTGTGTTTATAGAGACACATCCTGTCCTGTGCAAATGTGAATGAATGAGCTCTCTGCAGTTTCATAATTGTGGTAAATGGGGCCTTGCTGAGTGGAGATGATGGAAGGAGGCTAAGAAGTAGTTCAATTCATTCTTCTGCAGCTTTTTAGATTTGGTGACTGTGCCTTGCTAACAGAAACGAAAGCATTCCTGACGTTTATAGCAATATAAGCAAATTAGTGTAGTCCAGAAAAGTATCTTGGTAATATGGCTTGGGGCCAGATTCCTAAGACAAGTGTACTTTTTCTATTAAAGCACTTAGAATTTAACACTTCAATAAGAAGTTTTTAAAGATATGTGTGAGAGGCAAGGGAAAGACAAATACTTCTTGCTTAGTATCTCAATAACAAATAAAATTTGTGATGAATTTGATCTTCTGTTTGTTCATCACTGTATTTTTAATGGTTTGTTGTTTCTGAGAAAATACCCTGATATTAATAATGGGCTGTAGCAATGGCACAATACTTAATCTCTTAAATCATATTTATATTGGTAGCCCTCAACTGGCTGGAAAATTTGAAAACAGGTCTTTCTGTTGTTGTTTGTGTTTTTCAAGTTGAATTTTAAAATTTTCAGTACAGATATAGCCACATAGGATAGAAAAGTTAAAGTGTGAAAATAAAAGGAAGAGGGAAAAAGCCTGTTAATAACTACTACTGAAACTGAATTATGATTTTAAAAAGCAGTTATTTTCTGTGTAAGCCATCTCCCATTGAAAATTATAATGGAGCATGGCAATTTATGTCAGTATTATTCAGAAACAGAGCTCGTCAAATGATGTGTGATGGAGACTGGTGGAAAGAGAGAAAAGCATTGTTGATAATGATAACATGATCAGCGGTAAAATAGAAGTTTGCCTGTTTGCCTTCCACTAAAGTTCAGTGATCTGGAAGAAGCAGCCAGAAAAAAAAAAAAAAAGAAGTGTGACTCATTAATGATAATAGTCTTAGCTGTGTCATGGTACATGAAAATAAAATTGCAGGAAAAGGAAATCTGTGAGAACAACATTGGGATTTTAGAGAGTAAACTGAGGACAAGTATACATAGAGTTTGTTTGTGGTAATAAAAGGGAGGATAAGAAATCACAGAATGGCTGGGGTTGGCAGGGACCTCTGAAGATCATCTAGTCCAACCCTCATGCTGAGCAGGATCACCTACAGCACAGGATGGCATCCAGGGGTTTTTTCCAGAGAAAGAGACTCCACAACCTCTCTAGGCAACCTGTCCCAGTGCTCTGTCACCCTCACAGTAAAGAAGTGCCCCCTCATATACAGCTGGAACTTCATGTGCTTCAGTTTGTGCCCATTATTTCTTGTCCTGTTGCTGGGCACAACTGAAAGGAGACCAGCTCCATCCTCTCAAAACCCACCCTTCAGATATTTATATGCATTGGTGAGGTCTCCCCTCAGTCTTCTCTTTTCAAGGCCTAGCCCTCTCAGCCTGTCTTCATACAACAGGTGCTCCAGTCATCTTTGTAGCCCTCTTCTGGACTCACTCCAGTAGCTCCATGTCCCTCTTGTACTGGGGAACCCAGGGCTGGACACAGTAGTCCAGGTGTGGCCTCACCAGGGCTGAGTCTCACCAGGGCTGAGTACCCCCTGTACTCGGCTCTGGCGAGGCTGCACCTCAAGTACTGTGTTCAGTTTTGGGCCCCTCGCTACAAGAAGGACATCGAGGTGCTTGAGCAAGTCCAGAGAAGGGCAATGAAGCTGGTGAGGGGCCTGGAGAACAAGTCCTATGGGGAGTGGCTGAGGGAGCTGGGCTTGTTCAGCCTGGAGAAAAGGAGGCTCAGGGGCGACCTTATTGCTCTCTACAGGTACCTTAAAGGAGGCTGTAGCGAGGTGGGGGTTGGTCTGTTCTCACACGTGCCTGGTGACAGGTGTCATGGTTCCGCTTGAGTGGGCAGCCGAGCTCCACCACAGCCACTCTCTCACTCCCCCTCCTCAAAGAGGAATGGGGAGAAAATATGTGAAAAGGGCTCAAGGGTTGAGATAAGGACGAGAAAATCATGCAATAATTATTGTAACGGGCAAAACAGACTCAGCATAAGAAGACAGTAAGATTTATTGCTCATTACTAACAAGCTAGAGAAGTGAGAAACAAAGGAAAGAAACCAAAAGCACCTTCCCCCCCCATCCACCCTCTTCCACCTCCTCCCCCCGAGCGGCGCAGGGGAACGGGGGAATGGAGGCTATGGTCAGTCTACAGCACTTCTTCTCTGCCGCTCCTTCTCAGTCACTCTCGTCCCCTGTGCTGTGGGGTCCCACCCATGGGATACAGTCCTTGATGAACTGATCCAGCGTGGGCTTCCCACAGGCAGCAGCTCTTCCAGAACTGCTCCAGATATGGGTCCGTACCACGGGGTCCATCCCTCAGGAGAAAACTGCTCCAACCTGGCTCCCCTACGGGCAGCAGCTCCTGCCAGGTCACCTGCTCCTGCGTGGTCTCCTCTCCACAGGCTACAGGTCCGGCCCGGAATCTGCTCCGGCAGGGGTCTTCCACAGGCGGCAGCCTCCGTCAGTGCAGGGCCACCTGCTCCACTGTGGTCTCCTCCACGGGCTGCAGCATGGAACCCTGCTCCACCGTGGTACTCCATGGGCTGCAGGGGGACATCCTGCTTCACCATGGTCCTCACCACAGGCTGCAGGGGACTTCTGCTCCGGCGCCTGGAGCACTTCTCCCCCTCCTTCTACACTGACCTTGGCACCTGCAAGGCTGTTTTCTCACTCCCTTGACTCTCCCGGCTGCTGTCTGGTGCAGCGTTTTTTTCCCTGTCTTAAATATGCTCTCACAGAGGCGCAAAACAACATCGCTTATTGGCTCAGATCTGGAAAACAATGGGGCCCTTCCCAAACATGGGGCAGCTTCTAGATCTTTCTCACAGAAACCACCCCTATGGCTCCCTGCTACCAAAACCTTGCCACGTAAACCCACTACAACAGGATGAGGGGGAATGGGCTAAAGTTGCGCCAGGGGAGGTTTAGGTTGGATGTTAGGAAGAACTTCTTTACCGAAAGGGTTGTTAGACATTGGAATGGGCTGCCCAGGGAAGTGGTGGAGTCACCATCCCTGGGTGTCTTTAAAAGACGTTTAGATGTAGAGCTTAGGGATATGGTTTAGTGGAGGACTGTTAGTGTTAGGTCAGAGGTTAGACTCAATGATCTTGAGGTCTCTTCCAACCTATAAATTCTGTGATTCTGTGATTCTGTGAGTAGAGGGGGAGGATCACCTCCCTTGACCTTTACCTTGACCTTGACCTTTGGAAGTTAACACTCTTCCAAACGCACCCCAGGATACTGTTGACCTTCTTGGCCACAAGACCCCATTGCTGACTCATGGTCAGCCTACTGTCCACCAGGACTCCCTGCAGAGTTTCTGCAGAGTTGCTTTCTAGCAAGTCAGCCCCCAATCTTTAATGGCACTTGGGAGTTATTCCTGCTGAGGTGCAGGACCCTGCACTTGCCCTTGTTGAACTTCATCAGGTTTCTCTCAGACCAACCCTCCAGCCAGTGCCTCTGAAAGGCAGAACAGCCCTCTGGGATATCAGCCACTCTTCCAAGCTTGTGTCTTCAGTAAACTTGCTGAGGGTGCACTCCATTCCATCATCCAGGTCATTGATGGAGTTTGACAAGGCTGGACACAGTACTGACTCCTGGGGGATACCATTAACTACCAGCCTCCAACTAGACTGCACCACTGAGCACAACACTGAGCTCTGACATACAACCAATTATCAATCCACATCCCTGTCCACTCATCTAGCCCGCACTTCCTGAGCTTATCGTATATAAATATGACATATATTAAAAATACTAAATAAATATACTAAACAAAAGAACTAAGAAAGAAGATCCCAAATGAGTCTCTTATTGGGTATTTTTGGTGAATGTCTATTTCTTCAGGCTGCAGGATATGATACACAACCTGGCACAATAGAGTTTTCACTCAAAAGACAGCTCTGCTAATGCCCGTATAGGAAAGCTTTTCTTACATTTAAAGGAGGAATGGAAAATAATATAACTGTTTTTGTATCATTCTACCCATATATATTTAATTCATAAGCATGCATGTCCACTACTAAACTGTGTCCCTAGGCACCACGTCCACATCAATTAAATACCTGTGGGGATGGTGTCTTTACTACTTCCCTGGGCAGCCTGTTCCAAAGCCTAACCACCCTTTCTGTGAAAAAATTCTTCCTGATATCTAATCTAAACCTCCCTTGGTACAACTTGTCACCTGAGAAAAGGGACCAACACCCCCTCATTACAACCTCCTTTCAGGTAGTAGTAGATAGTGATGAGGTCTCCTGTCAGCTTCTTCCTCTCTGGACCAAACAACCTCAGTTCCATCAGCTGCTCCTCATAAGTCTTCTTTTTCCAGTCCCTTCACCAGCTTCATTTTTCTTCTCTGAAAATGTTCTTGAGCCACTCAATATCTTTCTTGTAGTGAGGCACCCAAAACAGAACACAATATTAAAGGTGCAGTCTCACCAGTGCCAAGTACGAGGGGACAATTACTTTCCTCATCCAGCCGGTCACACTATTTTTGATACAATCCAGGATGTCATTGGCCTTCTTGGCCACCTGGGCACACTGCCTGTTTGTGTTCAGCTGGCTGCTAATCAGTACTACCAGGTTCTTTTCTGCAAGGCAACTTTCCAGCCAGTATTCCCCAGGCCTATACTGCTTCTTGAGGTTGTTATGACTCAAATGCAGTACCTGGCACTTAGCCTTGTTGAATGCCATACGATTGGACACAGCCCATCAATCCAGCCTGTCTACATCCCTCTGCAGAGACTTCCTACCGTTATGAAGATCAACACACCTGCCCAACTTGGCGTCAGCTGCAAACTAACTTACATCTGGATCATTCATAAAAATAATAAACAGAACTGGTCTCAGTACTGAGCACTTGGGAACACCACTTGTGAAAGGCCACCAACTGGATTTGACTCCATTCACAGTAAACCTTTGGGCCTGGACATACTAAGAGCTTTTTACCCAGTAAACAGTGACAAAAAAATTATTCTTTAAAAGTCACTGTTTCCTAAAATTGCTCTTGTTTGGATCAGAATGCAAAGATGACTAAAAAAAAAATATATCACTCAACAAAAATAGCTATGAAATCTTTCTGACTTTATAACTGTAAGCCATATTGGCAAGTCTCATCTATGGGTGCATGCAGTTCTCCCAACAGGCATCAGACATTCCTAGGTCAACTTCTGTCTTTGTCTACAGCAGATTTAATCTGTAAGAATGTCTTCCCATAATGGAGAAAATGTTCCCAGAGCCCCAGTCTTATCTTCTTCTCATTACAGCAAATGTAATTTTAAATTTACATTTGCTTAAGAATAAGTAGAACTCATTTTGTAGGTAAAAAGAATGCACTTTTGTATGGATCTTCTGAGTCTGTATTATAATGTATTTCCCTTGCCTGAAAGATGGAAGAGGCATACTTAGCCATGCCAAGTGCTGAGACTTTGAACCTGCTGTTATTGTGAATTTGTATGAATGTTGATTCTGCATGACTTTGTATTGGAACATAAGAAGAAATCAATTATATTGATTTAATTTACAAATTATTTATCATTGAATTAATATCATGGAAGGTGTGGGAAAAAACAACCTGAAAAGATGACAAAAGGAGAGAGGCAATGAATGTTTTTCCTCCATGTTATTTTTATTCTTCCTTCTTATGAAGGTAACCTGTAAACAGGTGCATTCCCAAGGCTGTAATAAGCCAAACTCATCTTTGTTATAATAACATTGACCTTTCGTTGACCAGCACCCAAAATGAGTGTATTTCCTAATTATTTTTATTTCAATGGCATCATTTTTGATGCCATTTATGAACCCTCTCTTCTACTGTGACATTTTTACTTGGAGCTTGAGATTTATTAAATTCTAATACGAAACAGAAAGAAGAGAGCTGGGGATAGGACAGATGGATTCACAGAGGGGAGAGTTTAGGGTTTTTGTTTGTCTCTGGACTGTGTTGTTTATGGGAGCCAGCCCCTGAAGAATGCCTCAGAAATATCGTAGGTTCTCTTTCTTTCTAAAGCCTGTAATAGTGTTTCTAGATTTTGGTGTGTCAAGTAAATGCACAAATGTTGGACTACTGTCAAGTAAATGCACAACTTTCTATTCCTATAACAACTATAAACTGGCAGTAGCTGCCATGTGCTATGGAAAGCCTTTTTTTTTAATTATTTTTATTTTATTTTTTTTTAATAGCCAAACATTCACTGACAAGTTGGAAAGGTTATTTCTTGTCCTGCAGAACCAAGGAAAGGCAAACCTTTCAGCAGTGAGTAAAATACTATGCCTCTATTTTGTTTAATGTCAGACCAGACTGATGGTCTCTTCTGGCCTAAAAATGTGTGACTTTGCTCACTGCCTCAACATTGCAATTTTTATTTTGAAAGCCTGATTTGAATCCAAAGAGATCTCTGTTAGTCCAAAAGGTAGCACATGAGGGCATTCTTAGTTCCTCCTCTTAAGGGAGAGGGAAGCATCTTGCATATGGATCACACTTCTAGATTTATTTCATGCAAACACTAGTCTACTTCCAAAATTTCTATTTTCTTGTCTGGTTACCAAATATACATGGCTGTAATCACCCAGTCATGTTTGTCACAGTCTGTTTAAATGAGGAAATATCATGATGGGTTTTACTTTGCAGTCACTGGACATGTATAACTCTAAAGCAATTATTTATAATGGAATTCTTTCTTTAGTTCTGCAATGCTGAACTAAATGATTTTGAATGTTTTGAAGTACTATGGTTCTTTGGCTCATCAATATGGTTCATCATTATCATAGACTTCTCCAAGCTGGAGAAGCTGTGACACCATGGCTCTACATTATCCTTGCTTCCTCCTAATTGATATCGCAGCTGGCCATTTGGCAACCATAGGGAATTAAATTCAAAGGTGAGGCCAACAAGAAGGTCACACTAGAGTGCTGAGGCAGCAATATCAGCCATAACAAAATCTGGGGGATTTTAAAATAGAGGGAAAATAGTTTGTAAGCAGTGGTTCTTAAAAATAACTTTGACAGATTCCTTCTACTGTGGTAGAACACAATTTAGTGTTCAACATGTACATGTATTATTTCCAGGGTTAAAACCCTTTTCTTAACAATCGTTCTGAATAGTACTTCAGAAGTAACACTTGATGCTGTTGTGTTTTTTTTTTTTTTTTATTATTATTATTTTTTATTTTAGAGAACAAACCTCTTTTCAGGACTAAACTATGGAATATGAAACAAAAGGAAGCTCATCTTTTCTGTACCTTGGTAGTTACTTTTACATTGTGTGATCTCCACCCTACTCATTTTTTAGAACTTATTATCAGCTACTGTTAAAAGAAGTATATGGGAGGGAAAATTTATTAGCTCTGGTCTTTCTTCAGTCTTTGCTCCCTTCATAGGCACATCCATTTTGGAATAACTTTTGGTATATTATGTTTCATTGTAGTTTGTTTTGCAAAGATAGGTGCTCCACCTCCCATTGGAATGTGTACTTATGGACTAACTTGCTGAAGACAGTATTCTTGCCTTTTCTTCCTTGAAAATAATACCCTTCCCTTTCACTGCAGATTGTTTTATGTCACGTTAATTCATTTAAAGGAGTTTTTAATAATTTATGGTTACTTAGCTATAACACTAAAAAGTGATTACTTCAAATGACATTGCTCTGGAAAACTGTTAAAGAGAGGATGAGTTCAGAGGAGGAATCCACACACTGTTATCTGCTCCAATTTTAGTTAAATAATCTAATAATTATTTGAATTAAATGGTTTATTAGGTACAGAATACATCATATTAAATCACAACAAATAATCCAGGCTATGGAATGCAAGCTGAGTAAAACTCCCAGAAGATAAGTATATCTCTTGTACAGTACAGTACAGAGGAGGCTAGTATGAACAGCAAATTTCAGTTGTCTCTGAGAACAAATTTCGACAATATACATTTCCTGTGACTCAATGATTGTTATATAAATTACAGTAAAATTGATTTTAATGGGTTTTAATCAAATAAATCATCGTTAATGAGTAGTCAAAATAGTTCAAGCCCTTTCTGAGAATCTTAGTAGATTCAATCGTAGCAGATGTCAATACATGAACCATGGATCACAGTCATGCCTAGGACATGCAGTGACTAAATTAGAGAAGGAATTTCCTAACCTCTTTCAAAGATAGGAAATAAATAAATTAATAAAAACAGGAAAAAAAAAAAAAAAACACAACGCTATTTTCAGGAGTCTTCCTCACTTTTGCATAGTTTTTTGCAAACTAGTGACTGGTTCATTTTGGTCAGCTGACCATTAAAATGATTTTTACCACCTATTTGCCTATGGATGTTTCTATTAGTGATTACTATTTTTTCTATCATATTATCATTTTGTTTTCTATTATTTCTATTATTGATTTGCTACTCCATTTAGATTGTGAAAACCTGTTTAGAAAGAGCAGGCTAAGAAATGAACAGAATATTCAAGACTCCCTTTAAAATCTGAGTTTCCTCCTACAAGATGTAGGCTGTCTTAGAAATATAATCCTTTAATATTTCAGTTCTTTTGGATTTGTCTGTTTTTCTTGACTCAGCTTACTGTTAAGGCTTGATATATGGAAAACAAATTGGGCTGTTGTTATGGTTGCTTACCTCCTTCTGGCAGTTGCAATGGTTTGCTGCACTTATGATTCATAATGGTTTCCCATCTGCTGCTTGCTTCTGTTCAAGATGTCGTGCATTTTTAATCTTTAAATTGTTAGGTCTGGGTCTCATCTTTAAATTGTTGGTTCTGAGTAAGTCTGGGGACAGGATTCTTTTACTGCCTTTTCTCCCAGGTAGAGGTTGCCACTCTGTGAAAACAAGTGTCTATAGAGTATGGAAGGGGATGATGCATGCACAAAATTTATTTTTGAAGAGGAAAATTTAAATTCAGTTGTCAATACTGATCTACCATGGATCCCATTCTGTCTTCAAGAAGAGGATTCTTGACAGCACGTCTTTCACTGGCTCTATTAAATAGTTACTTTAACACTTTCTTAAATTATAAACTAGAATAAAAACTGCAAGTACTGAAAGTAGATTTGGTACACAGGCAAAGTAAAATGCTCGCATTATTTATTTAGACCATTCTTGAAAGTAGCTACGGCTCTTAAATGCATCTATTTTTAGTGTGAAAACAATGTTCTTCCACTTTAAGATGTCAGAAATTGCACATTTTTTAAAAAATCTTGGCTGAAAATATTCCTTTTTATTATTTTTTGTAAGATTTCTAACACTTGATCTAATACAGAAACCATTTGTTTATCTATAACTCCCTTCAGTTAACAATTAAGAAAATTACAGGTTATTCTTGAATCTACTTTTTCCAGGAATGAGGACTTGCATATATAGATCATAATTTATTTCATCAGTATAGAATCAGTTTCAGTTATGCGATTTAGCATGGTAAGCATTGTGGATTTTTATTCTATGATGGCTAAAGATAACAATAATAAACAGACAGACATCTTATTGAGATAATGGCAGAAGACTTTGTCTTGCAAGCTGTATGTGTTTTCCTAGGGTATATTTTTGGCTAATAACTTTGTGATCACAGGGGATGCATATTCACTATGTGGTATATGCACACGAAGTGTACAACAGGCTCCTGAAAGACCCAGAGGGATTTGGGAAGCAACTGTGTCAGTGGCCTTGATTACTGTTGTGGGCCCTTGTCTGAGCCAGGGTGGGGGCAAGGTCTACCTCTGCCTCATTGATGAAGGTGTGGGAGTGTAACTAAGCTACTAGTGGCAGGTAACTCATGGAAACCATTACTGTTCATCGTAGCATCTCTTCTTAAAATGTCTCTACCCACTTTCTTAAGCTTGATTAACTATTTTTACTGTCTGGATTTAAGGGTTTTAAGTTTAATAAAGACTGTCAAGTGGATAGCTTTGAGACATATTTACATCTTCTCATCCTGATATGAGAGCCATGAAGTGCAGTGCAGGTTCTCTGTTCATAATTCTTCTTCTGTCAAGGAGCATTCAAACAGCTAGAGATGGACAGAAGGATGCTCAGGCTCTTACCTTCAAATGTCTTCTCTTTCTTTACCTTTTCATGGGGACGAGATGAGAAGGAGGAAGGGAAGGGGCAGGATTTCTACTTCCAGAGTTGCTTTATGCTAGTCTAATATACGCAAGTTGCAACCTCCAAAGTGACTCAAGAGAGAGTTAGCAAGATTTGGTGCCTCTTGGAATTACTTACACAATCTTTGGATTATTTAATGTTTTCTTATATAGCTAAAGAAATGCTATGGGCAAATTCTGCCATTCTGAAAGCTGAAATCCATGGCACGTATCAGAGTATATAAAACATCTGTGTGCATTTTTTTTTTTAATATTGCCACAGAGTAACAATTTAATCTTCATAGTCAAGCCATGCATGAAATCTGAACATGTCCCTACCTGATGCCCTACTTGTATTGCAAAATGGGTGTTAGTAAAAAACGTATAAATATTTTGAGGTTATTATTTTTCTTTTTAAAAAGAGGTCCTAATATATAGCTTAGTTTTTTCCAGTCTGTTTCTTAAGTCATGACATTCTGAAGGTTCTAATAATGACTGTATCTTCTGTCTGTAATTTGAATAAGATGGAGAGTCTGTTTACTTCTTTGTTAATGGCATATGGGGCACACTGGGCACAGTGATAACAAGTACCCTTTTAAAAGGAGCTTCATTATGCTCCCTTCAGGTACTGGCTAGGGCTTGAGGCGAGATAGTGGGTGAGATGGATCATTGAGTTGATCAGATATGGCAATTGCTGTGTTTTCTGTGTGCTCAAGGACGACATAATTTTAATCAAGTATAAACATTTTACAGCTGGCTGGTACAAATCTGTGTTATTTATTTAGGAGTTAGGGAAGAAGGTATCATTCCCAAAGGTTGTGGGAAATGTCTATAGTATGGATTATAGTATGGATGTATAAGATGATGATGGATTTATATTTAGCTGATAGCTTGGAGCAGACATTTCATTGAGGACCAGAGTTCAGAGTCTGATACTACTTTATAAGAATAAACAAGTATATTGCTTCTGGTTATCACAGGGGTTGACATTTTAGAGGGGAATGGACTGTTTGGGATTTTTTTCCCCAGGAATATAAAGAAATAAAAAAGTTTTATTTCTAACCAAAGGATGTAGTACTGGAAGTGCTGAAGACAGATGTAATGTCTTATATGAATGTGTGACAAAAATGCTTGTGTTCTTATTTTATTTTATTTTATTTTTTCAAAAATTGGATGTATGCAACATATTTTCTGAAACAACATTTAATTAGAAGAATTACTGGAAGAAAGTGTTTCACTTTGGTATTCAGAAGAAATTCTAACTGAAGGATAAATGAAATTGTGGTGTCTCATAAAGAGATAGGCACCTAAAAATGCTGAATGTCAGGAGAAATGAGGTACCTAACTCCATTAGACCCTTTCATAAACCTGCATAGTCATCTATAATCATCTTAAAAGCCTAAATATTTTCTTCAAGTTTGGCTTCCAGACAGCAGGTGATGAAAAAAATCCCAACTGAGTGTAGTCCCTAAGTACATATATGAAGTGAGCACTACAGGAGAGTGATGTGCTTAATCATGTGTGTTCCTGCTTCCCAAACTTAAGAAGAACCTGTGTCAACTGTTTCAGTAAGAGGAAGTCTTTTATTTTAATGTCTGCAAGCTCTCTGAGCCTCAGTGATCTAGCACTAGAAAAAAATATGCATAATTAAACACATAGATGGTTTGATTTTTTTTTACTTTAATACTGTTTTTGAGTGTCATTACAAAACTTATTGCTATAGCTGTATTCTCTTTTCCCCAGCAAGATGCTCACTATAAAATGAGAAGATAGAAACAAGAATCTGTTGATGGATTAAACTATAAATACATGTGATGGCAACACTTTAACAAAAAGCTTGTTAACTACCCTTTAAATTTAATCTTGGCACTTGTAGAGTCAGAAATTCAGGGAGACTAGTATTCAACAGCTGGAGGTGATGTAGAAACAAAATAGCTGTGACAGAGACCTGATGTGGATAGGTGTGATGAGGAGGTGAAGAGCCCAATGACATGGAGTCTGGTTAAGCCCCTGAGAGGACAGTGTCCATCCACCATCTCACAAAAGAGGCTACATGCACAAACAAAAACTTATGGTGAAAAGCTGAAACAGCAGCAAAAGCAGATGTTTTAGATTCACGTGGATTTGAATTTGTTATGCAATGTGCCCATGCTTTATGTTTTCTAAGGGATTCTGAAAGAAAAACATTTGACTTCCTCAGGTTTCCAGTGATTTTCACAACCCTCTGGGTATTTGAAATGCTTGATTGAGATCATATGCTGTGCTTACAGCTGTGGTATATTTATTCGGGAGTATGTGTGTATTTAAAGTCAATTTGTGCGTATGCCAGAGTGTATACATATATATAAAGATATCTATAAATATATAGATATATTTATATAAAACTGGATCACTCTGTTTTCCCAAGGACAAATGCCTCATTTTTTGACACATTATGCTGAGGTACTTTTGTTATGACATGGTGTTAACCTTCATGTCACTGTTGCTTATCATCTTTTGTGCTCCCTCCACCTTCCAGCTAAACTGGAAGAATGTATTGAGTTTGTGGTACCATATATGCTAGACATTTGTGGGATGACATTTTATATGTGCTACTTTATTTTCAAATTTCCTAGAAGTTTCAACCGCTGAATTTCACTGTTGTCACCACTTCTGCCAAACAAAATACATTAAATATGCCTGTTTAGTGATCTCACTGGCAAAGTGCTGAGAAAAGTGTCAATGTTTTGTAAAGGATGTTGTTTCCCTGTCCCTTGAAACATTTCCATGTTTTGTATCACCCATTTTTAGCTGGTCTCTGTGGGTGTGGAATGAGTAGAAAGAAAAAAAATCCATCTGAGCCAAGTAAAGGGATACATAATTAAAGTCCAGTGTCATAGACTTTTTGTTGTTGTTGTTGTTGTAATGCTTCTAAAGGAGTGACAATAAAATGAAGGTTTTCGTATGACCTGTTTTTGACAGGTGGCAGCATCTCACCTGTGAGCTCATTGTGTTTCCCATCTGGCGTGAAGTGGTAATGACTGTCTATAAATTAAACTATTTTTGTTTTGCCAGTTTATTTATTTTCCATTCCACTAACAGTTTCTTAAGTGCTGACTGTTGCCAGATGAGAAGAGTTTGTGGTGGTGATGCTGCTGAATGTCCTTTACCAGGTGGCTCTGAGTACATTACACGGATGTACATGGACATTTACTGCCAGAGGAGGGAACTGCTGCTCCTCAAGCTGCACAGAGTTCCTGGGACCACAGACTGCTGTCTGTGATATCCTTGTACACAGATTTACAAAAGCAAAAATCTTTTGACTTCTTCTCTGATGCAACTTGAGCTTTCTCTGTAAGCCCA
This sequence comes from Aythya marila, assembly GCF_965140915.1. NCBI lineage: Eukaryota > Metazoa > Chordata > Aves > Anseriformes > Anatidae > Aythya > Aythya marila. Next base: position 14,563,693 of record NC_139044.1, read on the forward strand.
TTCCAGCTGTACCTTTGGCAAAAGTAACCTACATGCTGTCCAGGGAGCTGTATCATGCTGTACAGTGCCTTTGTTTTATCCATCAGACAGGAGTCCTTATCACAGGCTAGTGATACTTCAATCAGTCTAGCACGGATGTTTATTTTTAAATTGTTCACAGGCGTTTATGTTACAAAATTGCAGCAATTTAGTAAAATTGTTAGCAAGATGAAATTATGCCTACTTTGCATAAAGTTCTGCAAAGACTTTCATTACGTGCTCTATCATAGCTAGTTATCACTAGATAAGAATTTTTATACAAATTTCATACAAATTTATACAAATTTTATACAAAGTAACTTATACGCAGATCTTGCCTTTTAAGATTTCTCAGTAGTAAGGATTCCAAACATGATCTTAGATGCCTTAGATGCCTTGGAAAGCCCCAGACTCAAACTATTGAAACTTCTGCAAAACTTTGCCTGCAATACAAGCCTCACTATATTGTGTCACTACAAAAAAAAAGAAATAAAATAAAATAAAATAAAATTTGAAGCTTTAGCACCTAATTCAGATGTTATTTAAATGTTTCCACACCTCTTCATTCCATTTTAACTAAAAGTAATAAGGGTATTGATTCAAAGAGGAAAAGAGGATAATCTGATATTATTATTATTATTACTATTTTTAAATTCAAGGCTATAGATGAAGACTATCTTTGTCACAATAAAGGCATACAGATAATCTTTTTTAAGTATTGTTGCTGCAAATAAAGCTTACTTGTTAAAATCATAGTTGAAATTAGTTCTGATTGTAAATTGTAGGACTTTTTATTATATGATCAAATTTTTCCTATTTCTGGGTTGGTTTTACTTCTGTGGTCATAAAACATATACTCTCTGTATTTCTTTCACCCTGGAAAATATTTCTAGATGTGGGTAAGAAAACTGTTTCTTCCTTATAGGGAGGGATACAAGAAGAGAAAGATTTTTGCAGACTGTTCTGGGAAAGAGAAAATAAAACTAAATTCTGCCTTTCCATGTGTCCATGTGACAGGATCTAGGCTTTGGGAAATATTCAGAATTTGCCCAATGACTGACAGGACCTTCAAGATGTGTGTGTCTTGTCAAAATTTACTTTCTTTGGATATAACTGACTTAGCCATAGCCAGTTCTGTTTCTTATGATTTATAGTGAAAAGTGGTCACTTCAGGTTTCCTTTTGCAGGAAGGGCATTTCTAAGGGGACCATTGCTGATAGGACTCATTTCCTGAAACAAGGGAACTGATAAATGGGTTTCTTATTGCAAACAACCAGAATATTCAGCCAGTTGTGTTTTAAATTCCAGGATTATTTGATCTTTTGTTGATTTTAATATTAATACACTTCTATATTTCACTGGGATTATGGTTTCTTGGTTTTCAGTGTTGCAGAATCTCAAACCCACAAATGCTGTTAGCATATGTTTAATAGTTTTGCTTTATTATTTACTAACTGAAGTTGAGAACTGCTTCTAGTCAGCAAGTAGGCAATGCATTCAGAGAAAAATTTCCAAATTATTTTCCAGGTTATCATTGTTTTTCTAAAGCAGTACAATTATATGCTAGAAATAAACAAACAAACAACAACAAACAGATAATAAAGTCATAAAACTGATTTCTCCATGAGAAATTCATATAAATATTTTAGACTACCCTGTTTTCAAATCCACAGCATCATCTTCGAACCTTTTTTTCTTCTCCCACTATTTCTTCCCATCTGTCACTGCTCACCACAGTGTCAGGAACGGATGCTCCATTTAAATCCCACTCTAGGGGTTTCTCCTTTCCCTTCAATTTATTCCTCTCCTGCCTATTTTGGAGGTGCTTTTTTTTTCTTTTCTTTTTTTTTTTTCTTTTTTTCTCCAGCTTGTTACTGTACACAGCCTAAAATTTTGCTCTTGTGATATCCTATGTTAACAAAACTACTTTAGCTCCCACATGATTCTCAGTTTATTTTTCCTATTTTGTTTCATTTCCTTTTTCTCCAACCCCCTGTGTTGCACAGATGCCCCCTGCATCTTTCTCCTTCAGTCTTTCTTGTTTGCCTTGTGCCCTTTCCCTACCTCAGAAACATGATGAAGCAAGGCTCCTAATAAGCCTTGATCAAGGCTCCTTGATCAATCAGAGGTTCATGCCTGTAGCTTATTCTTCTTGATTTCACTTCTGTCTTTCACAAAAATAATCAGTCACCTCCTCTGCTTTCCCCTCCTGTCTTTTGTGAGTATAATATCCTGATAATGTGTTGTTGACCAGTCACTTACAAAACTGGAGGAGCAAGTAGTCCAAAGTACAACTAGTTTTGAAAGCAGAAAGTGAAAAACTATTTTTGTGATCTATTAAATGAACACTTGAGTACTTTCTACATTCAGATGAAGTTTTCAAATGCTTCTGGATTAAAAATAATTACAATACAGGTTCTGATATTCTTACCATGAATAGTACAACAGCTCCAGGTTGCTACCGCAAGAATTTCACTGAAATCAATAGACTTATTCCTTCAGTAAACAGTTAAAAATATTGAAATAAAGTAAAAATCTAAATTTCATGAATTCTTGACTACATCTTAATCAGAAGTTTCATATAAGGTTACCGCTGTTGCTTTTGAGAATGTTTTTCCCTTTCGGTGCTCAGAACCATAGGTACTGGCAAGAGCATGAATGGGAAATGCTAGCTCTTAACTGGCTTGAACTGCTATTCTTTCAGCTGATTCTTTTGCTTTTTTGGCTTGTAATAAAAGGATATTGTCTTTCTTATTTTAAGCAGTCAACCCTTCCAGGTAGGGAATTTGTCTCACTTAATATTCATAAAGTTTCATTCAAGTGAAGAGTTCTGTGTTAGTAATAGGTTATTATCATTAAGAACTTCATTATGTGCAGGCAAAGTGCAATTGGGTATACCATTTTCATGAAGAGTAGCATAAGGGTATTTATCACAATTCAAAAGCTATAACTGCTATGCTTGAATTAATGGGAGGCTTGCAGTGCTGAAAGTGATGGAAAACAAACAGAGGAGATAATAAGGTTATAATAATATTTTGGGGATTTGCATTGTTTAAAGTGAAAGCATGACTTCAAATACCTATAGAGAAGACACAATTACATGCCTGTTAAAATTTATAGAATCAAGAATTCTCTATGGTCTGCTGATTGTTAAGTCTGTGTAGCATTTCTGTCTGCCAAATATTACACACATACCATCTGAAGTCTGTATTGGAACCCTCCAATTTAATATAATGCTTATACAAGTTAGAGCTTGCAACATATCTCATCTAAACTGCAAGACTGGAAAACCCTGAAATACACATATTTGTATGTTGCAATTTATGTGAAATTCAGAGTCAGTTTCCTTTAAGGTTTAATCTAGTTCTGTTATTCCCCTCAAGGTTTTCCATTTTCTTTCATGTTTATTATACTTAGAAACATCTCTGTGGTCAATTAAACCCTTTTCAAGTAACCTTAAGGTATCATTTTTTTTTGTTTGTTTGTTTGTTTTTGTTTTTTTAACATATTTTTTCATTAAACCTCTATTTAGACTAAAACCATTTTAATTTGGCTTCATTCTTTTCAAGGATATAATTAACACTTATGTAATGACTATGAAATGCACAGATTTCATATCAACAGTCTGCCTGGATAAAAATTAAAACTGCATTTTTCACTGTCCTGGCCCAGTACAAGGGACCATGTGTAGGGTGTGTTTGTGTGTAGGCATGTAGGCATTGTGTGTAGGGTATGTTTGTGTGTGCATGCACTTTTCAAGGTGCAGTCAAAGAGTTGAGCTTTTTTACCCTCTGCTTGAAGGTTCTGGAAGAAACCCTGGCATGAGATAAAGAAGTGAAGCATGTGATATGTAATATTGAATGTATTTCATCTCTGGTTAGGAAGTCTACAAGTCATACAAAAACATTTGTGTTGTTTTCTGAAAATTTGGCTGAAACTCAGTTAAAAGATTAGCAGAACATTTCTTATTTATTTATTTATTTATTTATTTAAAAATTACTCCAGCTCTGTACCATTTGCAGTGATTCCTTGTCACACAGTGAGTACATAATATGATTAAAGCAATTCTAGCCACTGAAAGTGCTTAATTTTCGTTTTCATTTGATTTCCTTACCAGTGTAATAAGTTACCCACAAGAAGAAAATAATGAGTGATCAGAATTTCATTTTCCACCTGAACACTTTATCACCTCAAAATTAACTTTTAAACTATTTTGCAAACATTTTGAACTGCTCTGTAAGTAAATCTACATCAAGTTCTGCTATTGCTATCTGAAAAGAAAGCTTTATTATTTCAGTTACTCCTTTCCAAGTAAGATATACACTGAAGATATTTCCTTACTTTTGTCCTAATGTTGGTATTTTTGTCTTTTTTGTTTGTTTGTTTGTTTTGTTTAATTTCCTGTCATTGGTGAGCAAGATGTTATACATGCTTCTCCCTTTTCCCCCAGAATTCAAGCATGTTTTTTTGTCGTTGTTGTTTTGTTTTTTCATTATAGGACGTTTTTGCATATTTGTTTCATAGAAAGCCATAGTGAATAATAGTGAATTAATTTAAAATGAAGTAGACAGATTTGATCTGTATTCTCTCCTTCTTGTTAAAGATTTATTTTTTCATTCACTGAGAAAGATGCTCTGTGATAACATGTATTTGACAGAAAGAATTCACAGGATTGACTATTATCTCAGAATTCTTTGTGTTTATTTAAGGGAACCATGCAAAGCAAAACCAGAAGAAATCTCTCCTTATTGACTTTATTAGTTATGCAGAGTACCTGCCTAAGTTTTTATATGAAGATTTCCTGATATATATTTGATTATATGTTTGAACCTCTCATATTTGATCATCCAATAAAACTAACCTCCTGACATATATTTCATTATTTGGAACACAAAGACTAGGTCAGATACAACTGTTATATCATAGTTCCTTTACTACCTCTTCACAGTTTTACTAAGCCTTTTCCAGCATTGTATTAAGATAAAATGATCATTTTCTTTCTTGTTTGATTCATTCTTTCATGGAAGATTTATGTACATATTAAATTTATGTTTACATTTTAACTACTGAAGAAAGTAATACATGGAATTCTCTGTCTGTGAACATGTGCTACAGATTTGTGACACTGAAGCAGAAAGTATTTAAGGCTGGGGGTGGTTTGTAATTTCAAAGGGAGCTCATAGCACAGCTTTGGAGATGGCTATGAGATAATATCTTGCTTGGATAATCATTATTTTTGCAGTGAGTAGCTGCATTTTGACCAAAAAAACGAAATTATGAATTATAGTTCCTCATCCTGGAGATACTGAATCATCACCTTTTTGTTTTTACTAAGATGTCAGTGTTAAACCACAGTTTGGAAAGCAGCATACAGCTTTGCTTTGATATTTTAATACTCCTAGTCTTTGAGACTGAATCCAAGGGAAGAGAAATCCACAAGGTCAGCAGACTGTGAAATCTGGTCCTCTGTCACCCTGGCAGTCTTTCAGAAAGCTGTTACTGAACCTTGCTCTTCTGACAGCATAAAACTTCCTTCTGCTTTTCAGCCTAAATGTATCAGTAAGCAGTTCAAACCAAATTGTTCTTTCACCAACACGGCCTTTTGCAGTTTTTCTTCATTCTTTTTATTTCCCCACAGGTATTCATAGACAAGAGTTATAGCTGATCACAGCCTTTGAGAGGGTAGGCTGAACAAGTTGGATTCTTCTGGTTTTCCTTCATATAATGAAGGGCTTTCCATCCTCCTAATCATCTTAAAACTTTCCCCAGCCTGTGTTTCTCTTTCCTAGCCCTGAGTAATCAGAAATCTATATACTTTAGTTTAGGCCTTAACATCAGTGCCTTGCACAGTGGGACAAAATTTCCCTGTCACTACTGGAAATAATGACCAGGATTTGACTAAGAAATCAAATAGTCCATCAGAGCCTCCTTCCTTCAAAACAAGTAGCAGGGTGCAACTGTGTCCATACATTCTTCATTTCCAGCATGGGATGAATTTCTCAGCACTGCCTGTAGGCCTTGGTCTGCACGGCTGTGCAGGGATTTCCTTGGGAACTGCATGAGAGAGTGCTAGCTATTGCAGGCCAAACCAATGGCTATGTGAGGTTAAATGGTGTGGACCCCACAATGACCCAGGTTTTGCTCCTGTTCACTTTATTAGCATGGACACAGTTCTGTGGCTGTGACTACAAACGCTATGCTGTCTGCTACTGACTCTCATGGTAATTCACAATGATCCTTTCACTGAGTCTTACCTGTTGATTTTCATCATTCTTTGTTGATAACTCCTGACTCAGATTTCCTATTAATTCCTCAGTGTATGAACTTACAATTTGTACTGAATTTAATCCAATTTGTTACTTTTGTCTCCAAGGTCATTTTTATATATACTTTTTTAGTATTATTATTTTTGTTTGTTTGTTTGTTTGGTATCTGTACTCCTCTATAGTGCCTTTCTAATAGTGCCTTCCAACTTCATATCCTCAGCAAATTTTAAGAGATGACTCTGATGATTTGTAGCAAAGTTGTTAATGAAAGTAGTAAATTAAAATGATTGTGAGATCCTTCTTGGAGGGACTCTACTGGTAATGTCATACAGCTCCTATGAATATATATATATTTTTTCTTTAGTTGCTTTAGCCATCTTACAATTCCCATCTTAGTATTCCCTATCAGTTTGCCATATGGCATTATACTTAATGGCTTTTTGAAGATTAAATATAAAATTGAATGTAGGGCTTTATATTTTCTAGAAAATCTCTTATTTAAGGCTCTCATTTTATACTTGTAGTAAAGGAGAGCACAACTTGCTCTTTTTTTTTTTTTTTTTGATTTTTTGTATTGTTATTTTTGTTTGTTTGAAGCTTCTTTACACTTTCCTTTACACCAAACCAGCTTTTTCTTTCTTTTCCTCTCTCTCATGACTTCTAAAAAATATATATATTAAAAAAAAAAAAAAAAAGTGATAAATTATTTTAATTGTAAAATTCTGTGTATTTCACGTGAGAAAAAATACTTTGGCTAACAATGTTACTGTCAGAAATTATAGATTAATCTATAATTTGACCTGGCAATTATCACACTGCAATATTGCTCAGTGTGATCAAACAACATAAAGAAATGGATTTTCACAAACAGGAAAGGGGATATTTCTGTTTTGCTAATGGGAAACTAAGGTATAAAGCAGTTACAAAAAACAGTTTAATTCTTCAAGACAGAAATTGTTCCAAAGATCTCTTGTAAGAGTATGGTCATCTCAGCAAGAATGATTGCAAATGTGCACATAAAATCAGTCAGTGGTATTGGTTTTCAAGTACTCAATTGCTGATAGCTCAGGAATTAGGAGGGTTACCAAATAAATTCTCATAAATATAGTTTTCAAGGTAATTTTTTAGTGCAAATTTTAAAAGAAGAAAAAATACGTAAAACATATGCGTTATTCACAAAGTATTTACTTGGCTTACCTTGAAAACAAATCCTCATAGAAGAAGTTATTTAAGACTGTTTCACAACTCTTTTCTTTTTACCATTTCCTATAAAATTGCCAACATGAAGATTATATTTTGACTATTGTTAGAAACTGGTATAACACCACCACTAATTTTCCATATATCACTACAAAGATTTCAGAAAGTAATAATTAAAAATAATTTCCAACTGTTTTCTCCAAAATCTTTAGTGTTTTTTGTCTCGTCTACATTATATTGCCTTTATTCTTATTCTACTTTCTAACTCCCCATATTTCTCATCCCCCTTCCTCTTTGGAGTCAGGAAAATGGGAAGACTTACTGAAACTTATAATTCACAATTTGTGCATACAGTTTCCTGTATGCCCTTTCTCAGCTGTCATTTCATTTGCCTTCTTCATAACATTCCTTATCTTGAAATGAAATGAATTTGCTTCTTCATCTCCTTTTATTAGTCTTTTTTTTTTTTTTTTTTTACTTAGATTATTTCCCCTTTTCCATGTCTGTTTTCTCAACGAAACTTAAAGTCTCTTTACCAATGTAGTTTTTGTTTGTTTGATTGTTTGTTTGTTTTTCTATGAGCATTTGAAAATGTTCTCCTTAGCCTCATCACTTGTGCACTCCATTATCAACACCTGCCATTTGGTATACCAAGCTGTGGATTTTGATTTTTATTTCCCTGCTGTTCTGTTTGAATGTGTACAAGTAGGGGTCACTAGAACTACCTAATTTTTACCAGTCTCTGGGTTTATCCTTATTTCTCTACACAGTCTTACAGACTGATTAAGAGTCCCAAAGCTGTATATTGAGATACTGGAAATATTCAAAACTCCTCATTAACATTTTTAGCTTCTTTGCTAAATGAAAAATGATTAGGAGTTCCATTGTGTCATGTAGGTAGTCATTAGTGCTGAATATGACTTGGGAAATATGATAGCTGATCAGAGTAAAGCTTTAAGCTGTCTGCATCTAGTTCATTACAATAACTGTAATGACATCCAAGACACCTTTCATGGTGCAAGCAAATTTCTATCACTTCTTCCCTTCTGCTTTTTGGGATACAAGATTGTTGTGATTGCGTGTATGTGGCAAGTACACCATTCTTTTTTTTTTTTTTTTTTTTTTTTTCCAGTGAAGATTTTGTATAAGTTGCCATATTCCAAGTAAAAGACTGATGAATTCAGTCCTTTTGCTTTCTTTGGAGCTTCCTTTGAAGGGAATGGTGACAGATAACAGTGACCCCCCAGGGGTCAGTATGGGTCTAGTCTAGTCAAACTTCATCAATAACTTTGGATGATGGAACAGAGTGCACCCTCAGCAGGTTTGATGGTGCCATGGAACTAGGAGGCTGATATCCCAGAGGGCTGTGTTGCCATTCAGAGGGACCTGGACAGAGAGCTGGGCTGAGAGGAATCTCATGAAGTTCAACAAGGGCAAGTGCAGGGTCTTGCACTTCAGGAGGAATAACCCCAAGCACCAGTACAGGCTGGGGGCTGAGCTGCTAGAAAGCAGCTCTGAGAAGGACCTGGGAGTCCTGGCGGACAGCAGGCTGACCATGAGTCAGCAATGGGCCCTTGTGGCCAAGAAAGCCAGTGGTACCCTGGGGTGCATTTGATAGAGTGTTGCTATCAGGTCCATGGAGGTGATCCTCCCCCTCTACACAGCCCTGGTGAGGGCTGTACCATTGTGTCCAGTTGTCAGCTCCCCAGTACAAGAAGGACATGGAGATACTGGAGCAAGTCCAGCAGAGGACTACAAAGATGGTTAGGGGTTTGGAGCACCTGTTGTACAAGGATGGGCTGAGAGATCTGGGCCTGTTTCTCTTGAGAAGACCAAGAGGGGATCTTATCAATGTATCTAAATATCTGCAGGGAGAGTGTCAAGGGGATGGGGCCAGACTCTTTTCAGCATTGCCCAGAGACAGGACAAGAGGCAACGGGCACAAAGAAACATAGAAGTTCCATCTGAATATGAGAAGGCACTTCTTTACTGTGAGGGTGACAGCACTGGAACAGGTTGCCCAGAGAGGTTGTGGATTCTCCTCTATGGAGATATTCAAAAACTGCCTGATGCAGTCTTGTGCAACATGCTCTAGGTGACCCGGCTTGGCAGGGGGGTTGGACTAGTTGATCTTCAAACATCCCTTCCTACATTTACCATTCCATGATTCTGTGACAAAATTTTTGAAATGTTCAGATATTGTCCATTTAGTTCTCTATAGTATTAATGCTGTCCTGTGCTTCCAGGTTCTCTGAGATTAATGAGTATTTTGGAACATGCCCTGTTTCTCCTATATATCCTGGCCCCGCTTCTTCTGGAAACAGGGAGAGGAGGAGATGGTGTATGCTTGAGGGTCATTCTCAATCCTGTGTTTTGTCTGTAATTGTTCAAAACTGGAGTAAATGAAGTGGTCCTGAATGAGTTTGAAATTGCATAAGAATTTAAGCTACAGAACATCTAATATGTCTCTCTTCTGCTGACATTCCACAGCCCTGCTCCTCTACTAATCTGGATAGCCAATAGAATTTCTCTAAACAAAATCAATCAAATCAGTTTCACAGTTACAACTTTTGATACAGATTATTTAAAAATTTAGAACAACCTCAAATTTCAGTTGTTCCCTAAATTTCAGCATTGCATTATTAACTGAGTTTATATATGGTCATTCTTCAGCTCTCCATCCTTATTTTCTATCAGACCACAGCCCTTGCATTTGTAACATCTCTATTGACACCCTCATATATGCAAAACATTTGTCTCTTTATTGTTTTCAAACAAAAAATAGACATGTAGACATAGTTGTGTGGACTGTGTTCCTTATAGGCTGTATGCAATGGTGTTTAAGAGCAATGTGCTGTGTTTCAATACAGGCTGTGAATTCTTTCACAACGCATCTGTTACTCCATCCATTCTCAATCAACCATATAAAGCTTGCTTTGCTCGTCTTACTCAAGAACTTTGAAGCTGTGTTTCATCTTTCTGATCTAGCTGTCTAATGCTCTGCTTTTTTTCCCCAGTGTATAGCCAATTTATGTGCAATGGAAGTGATAGATTTAGCCACAGGGAATGATGTATGCAAACAGTAGATTTCTTGCAGTTTTCACTGACATCTATCACCTTGTTCTGGTATACAATGTTTATTCCAGCAGGTCTTTTTCACGGAATTTAGTCAGCTTGCAGAGCTGTTTTTACGGTGCTGCACATCCTAGTGCTATGTATCACCTCTTAGCCAGGATTACAGTGGATGTGAATCTTCCATAAATATCTCAAAGCACAGAAAAAGGCTTGAATGTAGCAAAGAGAATATCTACTAAAATTGGATGTTTTTGTCATGGCTATATTGTGTATCATTTCTTGATGCATTGTATTAAATTGCAGAAGTGCCACATCAGATCAGCTATGACGTGGCATGCCTATAGTATAAGGTTTTATTCCCTTCAATATTTACATTAAATATCTCTTTACTTTGTGGTATCCTTGCATTTCTGAATAGAAATCAGGCAGCAGTTTACTTTAATTTTGACTCCAGAGGCATGAATCATGAGTAAATAACCCTGTCACTCTATGCTTTTCAAAATGCAGGCAAGAAAAGTGAACATTCACAGTGGCCATTTTCCACATACCTTGTTTTTGCAGAAAATATTTACCAAGGAGATATCATTTACCTAAAATCATGCTACATTTCAAGAAAGCTAAAAGGAAAAAAATAACAAAAAACATCATCACACTACTTACAGGCCTCTGAGATATTATCACAGCATGGTGTTTCAACGATTTCTGCTACTCAGCTCCCTTCCTGGAATGAGAAACACCCCTGTCACAGAGATGTGGGGAATAAAGAGATGGCAGGAGATGTTGGGATCTCTTTGAAGTTTTAAGGGTCTGAAATTACACTACTTCTAGATGTTACAAATTAAAAAGTACAAGACTTTTCTGAATTGGCTATTGACTAAAATGTTATTTCCCTTTAAACAGTACAGAAAAATAAAGTCCTAAATTGGGGTGAAATGATGTATTTTTTACATTTTTAATTTTTATATCACAAAATCCAAAATGGAAAGGGAGTTATGTGAAAACCAAAATGGAGTGCCTCGTATGGTTTCACAAGCAATTGCTCAATGCTCATTGCTACTTCATAAATTCTCATCTGGAACTGCTGGGGGACTCCGACTGCCTGTGGAGTGAAGGATACAAAGGATATGTGTTCCTGAGAAGTCTGTGGAGCTCAGTAACTTGTGAAGTGAGAAGCTGGCAGACAGAAGTCTAAGAGCCAGGGAAACCCCTGCTTCCCTGGTCAGCAGTAGTGCATATCCCAGCTGCTCCATGTCTCCCCAGAGAGGGCTCCAGATCTTCCCTGGCTGCTGCCTGAGTTGTGGCTGAGAACATCCCTCAGCAGCGTCTCTGCTGCAGGAGGCACATCAATCAGAAAGCTTTTGACAAGCCCTAGTTAAAAAGTGTTTGCCATGTTTTTACTACATTAACTACATTGTGTTAAGCTTGTATTTTGTTAGGTTTCAAACAAATATTCAGCAAAGGAATGAACCCTCACTGAAAGCTGTCATACAGGAATGAGAGGATGTTACTGTGATATTTTGGACTGAGCACAAATACCAGTAGAATAAAACAAAATGTCCCATTCTAAACTTTTCCTGAGTCTGAGTCTGGGACTCCTTTGGCTAATAGTGATTTATTTTTCAATGGTTTTACAACAATGTGAGACAGGTCTATGTTCTTCTGTCTCAGATTCCTCACCTATAAAATGCAAATTGAATATTCACACCTATCTCAGAGGAGTCTTGTCAAGAGTAATTAGTTAATGTCTGTGGAATTATTTAAGGTTGTAGAATAAAATTGCAGTATATTACGTATTGTTACATACAAAATACAAAACTTAAGTGTAAAATGCATGTTAGTGCAAGGATCTGGATGGTATCACAGAAAATTCATGGTTGGTTGCTTTTTAGCATTTTGGCAACAATGAAATTACAAAATGACTTTTGTTTTGTTTTCAGCATTTGAGTCACAGTGGTTCTTCTCTATAGATGACTATTTGGTATGTACTGATTGTGAAATTCTTAATACAAGTTATAATGCAGTCTTGGATCTTAGCGGTCTTTGGGATTTCTTCTGCTGCCTAAGCTTAGGCACCTGACTGCCTCTCAAACAGCCGTTAGACACTTAAAGCTATGTAACTAAACTGAGACCAGGGGTCTATAACCCTTCCCTGTCACCTTTTCAGATGGTTTAAGGTAAGTGCAGCCAACCATAATAAGCATACCCTCAGCTGAAGGAAAATAACAGGTGGGAATTTCAGAATCAACCAATGCTTCTTCCAGTAGACTTGTACCAAAATGTTGGCCTAATTATGATCATAGAATCAAAGGGTAATTAAGGTTGAAAATCAATGGAAATTTTGCAGTTTGTTGATATGGATTATGCAAACATGAGCAGGCATTTCTGCTGTACTCAATATTTTAGTGCAGTACCTTACAGTCAGCATTCTCGGGTCAGTAGCACAGATGTAAGCTATTTGAGTTAACAGGGAAACCTGTGGCATGAAGTCATCCTCTTTGCAGATCTGGCACTAGGGAGGGATGAGGAATGCATTTCTGCTACTCAATTGCCAAGCTGTTGCCTGACTACATTTCAATTCTTGCTTCTGGCAGAGTTTTCTGTTCCAATTGCTCCCTTCTGCCCCACTTGCTGGCAGCCTCCACCAGTGTCTGTTTATTATTCTCCCCTTGCTTCTGTTCTTATTCATTTTTTTTTCCATTCCTTCTCACCTGAGCATGGAAAGCTTTTCACTCATTCTCTTCTAGGCTAACTGGGAACCAGGAAACACAATTTTGTTTCATATGCTCATAAAGGCCACTTTCAGTTAGAAGCAGCAAAGAGGTAACATCCTCTGTAAAACCCTCTCCCATCAGTGCATGTAAAGCCATTCCACAGAGATCAGGCAGTGATCAGGACAGTCAAGATCTTTGAAACTAGCAATGGCATATTTTCACAAATCTCGACTCTTCATATAATATATGTACTCTTAAAAATATCTTGTATCACCATATCAAACTGTAGGGAATGGTATGTGTGTAAAGTTCAAGGTAAAGTTTTATTTCCATCCAAAATTGCTTGCCATTCCGAAATTCATACCAGCCTGCTTTCTGTAGATGCAGTCAGATTACTCCTGTGTGTATACAAAGCAAGGCAAAGGGCACTTCCCTGTTTCCCTCTTTAAGGCTCTGATGGACATCAGTAAAAGATCTCAGAGAGATTTCAAATCTTTCTGACCACTGGAGATGTGATTGCACATTTGGAGAATGATTTTCTTCATTTCATTGACATTTTTTTGTATTTATTAAGGAAGTTTCTTTATTCCTAATCTATTTCTCCTTTAAAACCTGGCAAAACAAAGTTTTGTCTCTGTTACATCATCCACTACTAATATGTCTTGCAAGAAGTTGCTAGGTCAGATTTTCTAGTAATATGTTCACCTATCTGTGAGTTAATTGATGCAACTTTTATCAAGATTGAAGTAGTTAAAAGTGTTGGCCCTTCTTCAACATAATCTGTAAAATTTATTAGGGCCGTTGCAAATCTCTGCTGTTGGAAATAACACAGAGAGAATAGATGACTGTGGTGTAATTGCCTGCAGTAACTAGGAAAATAAAACTAACATTCACATTTTTAAGGAAAATGTACAGCATTGAAGAGGCTTTCAGGGTAGGGCATAGCTGCATTATCTGAGCATTCCCTGGGTTTCCAACCTTAGATGCTATTGCGCTGGGAAAACTTGGTGTGCTAGCCCTAAGGAACAGTACAGAGCGTAGAGTGGAGTGGAGACACCACGGCTAGGCTCTGTAACCAGGTGGGGACTCGATTGTTCTTGTGCACACCAAGACCGATAAGCTGCACTTTTTGCCACCCTGAGCCAAGGACCTGTCATGTTTTGACAAATGCTGTACCCTAGTGTACTTTTTGCTCATTATAATATCATTTTAATACCAAAACACACCTCCATCCCAAAAGCTACCTGCCTCCAAGGTGTGACCACCCCTCACTGAGCATGCGCCCTGAATTTCTCAGAGCCTATTACTTTAAATGGAGACGGGAGAACTTTTTACCAATCATAACTAAGATATGCTTGACTAGAGTCACTCAAGCTCCACCTAAAAGATAGAAAATAATATAAATTGGCCCAAGAGAGAGGGGATGTCAGGGAAGATACCAACCATCAGGGGAGATACCATCCCAAGGAAATACAACATCCTTAGGACCTCCTGCCTCCTGGGATCAGTTGATGGGCTGAGCCTCTCTTCTCCTCCCATTGGGACGCCTTTGGGTGAGATCTGAATACTTGCTTATAAATCTCTATAGAGTCTTTGATCTTTTTAATGCATTTATTTCTAGGCTGTGCACCTGTAACACCTGTGTATTTCATGCATGCTAGCTTGCTTTGCAGACAGTCACTATCGTTGGCAATCCAAAAGAACCTGATTATCTGTTGCTGTAATAAACCATACTTGATTGCATTGTGATAGCTCTCATTAAGTGCAACTAGGGTAAGGGTGGTTATCCATGATAGTTCAGTGTTCTGAATCCAACCAGACCCTCAGACGGTTAACGCGTTGTTGGTGAATGTCCGACTGGTTCAGTACCCTGAATCTGACTGGGCCCATAACGGTTAATTAGCTACACCCCTTAATGCGACAATGACACAAAAAAAAAAAAAAAAAAAAAAAAAAATCATGATTGATTCTTGGAGTCATTACTGGTAGCAGGAAGAGAAAACTGAGATTCCAGATAACAGAACATATGCTGTAGCAGAAAGTGCTTCAAGGGTTAGGCAGGAATAACTAAAGAAAAGATCCCAGTACAGTAGGCTTCATGAGTGTGAACTCTCTCTCACCTACCAACAGGCTGTTTGTCAGCCAGAAAGCTGCTGTCTCAGTGAATTTCCAAATCTTGTGATATTGTGCATATTTTAAACTGGATAACATCTGCAGCCTCTAAAATAGCAAGCTTCTGAGAGCTATTTACAATTGTGTTCTCTGTTAACAGCTTGGATGCTTTGGTTGCAAAGAACATGCTGTTTGGTGAAGCTGGAAGGTCTTCCTCTGACTTGAAAGGATTTATAGATACCTGTGATAAACAGTACAGTCATATTTTTATTTTATTTTATTTTATTTTATTTTATTTTATTTTATTTTATTTTATTTTATTTTATTTTATTTTATTTTATTTTATTTTATTTTATTTTATTTTATTTTATTGTTTTAATTATTTATTTAGAATGGCAAGTGCCAAGGAAGAACCTTATGTACCCATCCATTAGTTTCTCTTGTTCTGAGAATACGGCATCTGTCAGTTCCCTCAAAAGGGCTTCACCTACCCAGTGAAAGACAGTCCTGTCACACTGCTAAGGCAAAACTTACTAGAAGAATAAATAGGCTGTTTTCTTAAGCTGTTTTCTAAGTGGGACAGTTTGATCTTTTGTCAACAACAGAGAAACGTGTCTCCAAACATGCTTTAAAGCAAATGCCAGTAACTCTAACTGTGGTTTTCTTGCAGGCTGGAATTAGAAGGGAGCCTCCTGTGCACATTTTCTTTGATTATATTGATCTAGAAAGTTCTTCAGTAAGCCTGGCTGAGTGAAACATAAAGTCTGTCAAGACTTCTGGCTGAACAGTTTTAAGCTGTCTACTTCCTGAAAGCAATACTGGAATCAGAAGCCCTGCTGTGATGGTGCAGTCTACCGGGTCACTTCTGTCTGGGTTGCATGCTAATCAACTCAACCTGAAATGCTGATGGTGTTAAAGTATTCTGTACCATTCATAACGGTTAACTAAAATGCAAACATTTGATTCATGTCACACAAGAGATTTGCCACCCAGGAAACTCAAAATTATGACTAAAATATCAGCCCATCATGTTCATCTCAGACCCCTAGTACTTCAAACTCTTACATTGTAGGAGAATGAGTTCAGCTTTCCCAATGATACCCATGCCCTCTTTGTAATGTGCAATTTTTCTTTCACTAACTCCTCTCATTCTATCTACGTCAAAACTTAGAGTGAATCTAATGAACAGAGACAAACTGAAATGATTGCCAGCATCAAAGAGAAAAATATTTTATGCTGTGCGTGAAGACAATAATGAGAGTTTAGTTTTGGTTTTCATTTGCTTTCATTTTGTCTTCTTGTAGATTAAAAATAGTCAAAGTATGTTCTCAAGTTTTTAATAAAAGGCTTTCAAGTATTGAACAAATATGCCAGTTATATTTCATTTTGGAATTAATTTTTAGATCAGGGTTTCTAATGAAAGTACTGATGAAACATTATCCATCTGAACGTGAACAGTGTGACTATAGCGTTTGCCTGAACTAACAAGGAGGTGAAACATGGTCAAATGAGGATATTTTAGCTGCCATAAACTCCAACTGTATAAGACTTGAATCCGCAAGCGTAAAGGAAAGACATCTAGTACTGCTAAGAGGTTCCAGCTCTGTAAATATCAAACATCCATATGCAGGTTTCATATAGGTACAAGCTCATGCCAGAGTAAGTTTACCAGTAACCTAGATGAACACTTCAGACTCCTGTTTAGGGTGTTTTCTGAACTTTCTTTCTGGTCTTATTGACACTGCATAAAAGTAATAAAGGCAATTTCATTATCACACTGTAGAACAAGTAGAAGTGAGGTTGGAATCAAACTATCATTTCAGTTGATATTTTTACAAAATGAGCAAAGAATCAAGATCAGCCTCCCTACACTAGGACTTGCTTAATGGAGATAAAGTTAGAAATAATTGAGCTTCCATTCCAGAAAACAAAACCAAGGCAATTAACAAAATTAAATTAAACTGAATTAAACTATGAAATTAAACTATGAAAATATTTAAATTAAACTGAAAATATTTAGATGACAAAGGAAAAGTCAAAATCACTTTCCAATGTCAAAATGCACATAGATTCTGCTATCTTATCCTAGAATCCTGTCAGCAGGTTTAAGAAATTTAGGAGTGCTATAGAACAAATATAACAGAGGGCAATCGAGTTCTTTGTCATAATGATTTCAGTAAATCCTGTTACTTGAGTGAGGCCAAAATGAATAGAATATTTCTGAAGATATATGTAGTATCTCTTGCTTAATAGGGAGGTGGATTCTATTTTTACACTTTTCTGGACTGAGAGCATACTGTCCCAGAAGGAATGGTATAAATGTTGGAAATTTGTAGACTGGCTGCTTATCAGCTCTTCCTACAGAAATCTCACATAACAGCCATGAAAAAAGAATTGGACAAGTGAAATTCTCCATTCATTCTCTGTGAGATGATAAATTTATGGAAGGGTCTCCTTCGACACTATTTTTTTTTTTTTCCTGTAGCGTATATATTTCTCCTGCATAGAGAAAGAGACTTTACAACATTGAATATCTGAAAACTGAAGTTGATTAAGTCTCCTGGCTAATGTGCATTCTTCATGCTAAGCGGAAAAATTGACTGGGACAAGCCGGTTGCATTCCCCAATTCCCTCTTTGAGCTTATGCATCTGCTATAGGAGTTACATATTAGTTATATAAAAAGTGTTTTAAGGTAATTTTCAGAAATGAAAAAAATTATTACATTTTCTTCTCTGTTTCCTGTCATATTTGAACTGATGGAAGCACATGAATATTAGCTTCAGAAAAAGGTTTCAGAAAAATATTCTTGTAACAGTTTGGGAGCTGGCAGTGTCATAGAGAGAGTGAACTGAAACGCATCAAATGTAGGTCGTGTTCCTTTTTCCCTACTATTAATTCTTTGAATCATCTTTGGCAACTCATTTTCATTTTCTTTTCTGTTCTTTGAAATACAGGACTGCTGCAGTGGTCTGATACAATTTCTGGAAGGGAGGTTGGAGAGCAGGGAAGGAAATACACATTGTTCTGCAGTAGAATGTTTAGGAATTTGGTATGGTATTAAGATTTTATTCATAGGTATTTCTGAGAGTATTTTATAAGACTACTTACAGTTTTATCACTTACATATTGCTGTACTATAACTATGAATATATTTTATAATATATATTTTTACTTAAACTTTCCTTAATGTTGACCATTCTAAAAGCAGTTCTCATTTGATGGCTTTTCCTTCACAGAGATTGTATTTTTTTTGTTGTTGTTTTGTTCTTTTTTGTTTGTTTTTCTTTTGGTTTGGGATTACCTGGAGCTAACTTTATACTTGAGGCCAGTTTTCCCATGGATCTCAATAAAGATTTGTGTATTTATTTGCATTTAGACAGCCCTCTTCCATAGAATAAAGGTAATTTCAGCAAAGTTCTCCTATTTTTTGTCTTTATGTTCTGTTGAGAATATGGCTTTTTAATTATTATTATTTTTTTTGAAAGTAGAGAATACTCATATGTTAATAATCCTTTCTTCCTGAATTCTAAGGGAGGAATGAAAAGAAAAAAAAAAAAAAAAAAAGAGAGAGAGAGAGATAATAAAATTTTCACAAGATTATTATTAAAAGACCTATTCATCAGCTTTTGCACAAGAATGAAACTAAAGGCCAAGTCTCTGATGCAATTTAGCAAATATTTGTATTAGCAAAGACATTTCTTGATTTGCAAAGTCAAACCTATGCCTCCTAAAGGAGAAGTAAGAAAAAAGATAAATTCCAATCACTGTAATCAAATCCATTTAAGTCTAATCTTGCCTTTTAAATCAGTACCATTTAAAGCTGTAATTCCCTTTAGAGTGTGGAGAAGGAGAATTAAATAATGCCTAAAAATCTTAAGCAATATTTTTAGAAATTATTTGTGTAAACTTAGTAGTTATATTCTTGCCTCTTTAGTCTCTGTAGAGGCTATTTTATTCCAAGTACATGTATGTTAATAGTTTTTAATTGTGGAGAAACTCTACCTTTTGATTACAAAAGGGCTGACAAACAAAATTAATCAGAATGTAATTTTAAAAAGTTAAAAAACAAAAACATTTTACTTATTGATTACAACTATGCAACATATGTCTTTCAGCTTTTCATATTACAAGTTTTAGGACAAAGGTCTTAAAGGCAGACATAAGGAATAAGAAAAACAAAATGAGTGGATTTTTCTAAATATATACAACATTGTTAATTTCTACATTATTCTGGAATTTAAAGATTTCTCAATCTGTCTTTAAGAACAAGTAGAGCCCTTTTTGCTCTTCTATTGTCATCATCAATCAATCGAGACTATAATAGGTTAAAGTTGAGAGAAGATAAAAGTGTACCGATCTTTAAATGTATGTATGGTCATCTTTCATTGTATTGTAATGGGGCATTACACAACGTACCTTGCTGAACCTGTTCGCTGACAAATGTTTGTGCTTTTTCTGTCACCTTGAAGTGGCTAGGAGACACCTCTGTCTCAACAGAGGCTGACAGGTTTATGTGGAACAAATATGGGACAAAACATATAAATAATTCCTGGAACAGAGAGAGGAGGAGAGTTGTGTACTCTCCAATATGTATATCTGAAGGACAGACCCTGAGAATCTTTCTCTTTATCAGGCCCCTCTTCTGTGCATTCCCAGCTGGAAGGAGTTTTCTTTCTGCAGTCTTGAAGACAACATCTTGGAAGAGTGAGTTTCAGATGCACCTCCTTCTGGTGTGTTTCTTTACTGAGTAACTCTAGATGGCTCCCTCTCAGCACGGGGACTTTGTCATGCAGCATGCACTTTGTTGTAGGTGCTGTAGTGATGTGCAGAGCTCTTCCACTGTATTGCAGGTGAGACAGGCCCCTTACCTCTTTCTGTAGTGTTGAAATGCTAAATGCTAGGGCAAGCAAGAGAATTTCTTGGTATCTAACCTAGGTCAATTTTCAAAAAACCAATGCTCTAAAATGACATGTTAATTTGCTTCACATTAACTTAAAGATCTGTTACCAGAGTTTGATGATTCAGCATTTTACTTATAACTAATTTCAAATAATAAAAACAAGTTTGGTTAAAGTAGTCTTGTGCAAATGAGAAGAATAAAAACTCAGTAGGAATAATGATGAGAGTTAGCTGAGACATTTTCCTTTAGGTGAGGACACAAAATAAAAGTTAAATTTCCTATTCTGGTGAAATTGAGGTGAAGATAAAATTTCTTTATCAATAGTTTTTGGTAAAATTCTCTGTTCTCTTCTATCCCCCAATTCAATATCAGTACAGGTTATCTCTGAACAGCTCTGTTCAGCGTTCATGTCTGTGGCTGATAGATTTGCCAGTTACAAGCTTCAAGCAATACTACTTAATTGTACTATTCAGAAGCTGGAAACTAATATATTAGTTTGTATAATATATTTCCAGAGGAAAGTGTTCCTTAAAAATAATAATAATAATAATAACTGCTCTGTTTCTAGCCTGCTCATTTTCAAACTCTGCTTTATGACATAGTGTAGCTGTTACTCATTCAAATTCTGCACCCCTTTTCTGAAGAATATACTACCTGATAGATACACTGATTGTAATTTTATTATTTATCAGATTTTGGAAAGAACACTTTCTTGTTAACTTTCATATATGCAAATCCATTTGTGGTTAGACCAGTTCTTTTCTACCTTTGTATTTTATGATTTCTATTTGACCCAAATAACTATAAAAGGAGATTAATTATTCTACTTTTCAATTATCTCCCCAAATATGCTGAGCTGTCATTTTTTGGATTTTGGTGGTTGTGCTTTTTTATTTTTTATTTTATTTTTTTTTAGTGTTGTTGACAATGATCGATGGCCTTCATTTTATTCAAATTAATTTTCAGTACCTTTCCCTGTCACTTATAATTGAGCTCTACTATCAATATTCTCCATGTATATTAAGTAAAACCAAGATTGTATTGCTTAGAGGGCTTCCATAAATGTATCTGTTTATAGTGTTCCATGTTTCTTTCCAATCTAGTCTTTGAAAGGCTCTCTCAGGTCAAACTTTTAGAAAACTTTACAGAGACTTTTTTTTTTTTTTTTTTTTTTTTTTTTCATTTATTGTCTTTTCCAGTTGGTAAAATCTGTTAATTAAAAGAAGTCTATTTTTCAGTTTTGAGCTAGTAAGGAGGGACTGCAGATCAACAATAATCTGAGTTTGTTGCTTCTTTTTGCAAATTGCTTATTGGCAAACTTTTTAATGACTTTACAGTCTGTACTTAAGTACAAGTTATGCAAGATTTATTCCATTCTCTCTTCATATATTAAAATATCCTGGATGTTTTTAATGATACAGTTACTCATCCTGTGTTTGTTAATGAGGATTTTTCTTTCTTCCTTCCTTTTTTTTTTCTTTTCCTTTGTTTGGTTTAGTTTATTTCTTAAGAAAGTTTTTATTTATAAATATATATATAAGTTTTCATGACTGAAATGTTTCAACTAACAAAGAAAGAATGAAGTTTTTAAAGCATAACTGCACTATCAGTCATTTCTGACATGGGCTCAGGCACTGCCTCATCAGTTCCTTGGGTGGCAAAAATTGCAATTTCTCTTTTATCATTCAATTTTATGATATGCAGGTCCACAGACTAGGAGAAGATGCTAGAAGGCAGTCAGTCAGTCCAGCATCTTTCAGTCATCTCCTAGAACAGTATAATAGCTGTGTGTCACACCAGAGAGTCATCCTGCTGACTACTGGTTACCTAGCAGCAACCAATAGTCAGCAAACAAACCATGAGCAAAAGTAATCAGTGAATAAGCATAGGTTGATCAGGACTGACTATGCACATTTTGATTAAAAGGTCAAGTGCAAAGCAGAAATGATGATGACAAATGGAAAATATTTTCTCTAAAATAAATAAACAACTAAAATCAATTCCATGGCCTTTATTATAATGTTGAAAATACTTAAACTAATTATGATAAATGAGGCTAAATGTAGTGTGCCTCACTGACTGAAGAAATTTTTATAATGTTACTGTGCCAATACCCAAGACCAAGTTTGGCAGAGTCATTAATACTTACAAAAATGTGGTATACGCTCTTGGTGGTGAGTTTAAGGTTTCATACATATTTATATATTTGTATTTTGTATACATGTATATATATATATATATTTATGTGCATACAGATTTAATGTCAGTGCAGTGTAATCTATTTGCAATTAAATGTTTTCTTCAAGGATAAAAGTGTTGTGTCTTCTTTAAACTGGGTAGGTAGTATGGATAAGGCCAATGACAACTTATAAACTGAAGAATTGACCCAACACAGAAATATGTCATAGTAACTGATTAATTATGAAATTTTATGAAAGATTATCTGTGATCATGCAATCTGTAGGGGACCTGGTTCATCTAACTTGGACACATAAGTCCTTTGAATTAATACCATCCTGTTACTTTGTCATTTGCAACTCCAGGGAATGTAACATTGTACTGTAAAGAGAAGTAGATTAAATTTAAACTTGGAAAAGTAATTCTGTATTATGCTAGAGGCTTTATATCATTTTGCCAAACTGCTTAATATACCTAACGAAGACAGGGGAAGAAATGGTAAGGAAAGAAAAGCATTTGAGAGCTGAATAATGAACACTAGAAGGTCTTTATTGATTTGGTAGCAGGTTAAAACTTTAGGTAGTTGATGGAGTGAACACTGAAATGAAATTCATTAATCAGAATTATGGAAGAGTGGTGTTTAAGCTAAAAACATGTTGACCTCTCTGCCATGTTTTTGAGTGTGCTGAGAGAGGAGACTCAAAATATGGAGTTCTGAAAACCTGGGCATACTACACCATAGTGTCATTGCTGTGAATGTCAAGGTAACAACACATTAGTAAAACCTTCCAGTGATATAAGAGTAATATGCAAACGTTATTGCGCATAACTTCTATTTATATTTTTGAAAGCTTATCTAGCTACCTTTTAGAATATTAATACAGTAAAGAAAAAAATAAATAAGTAATTTTGCTATGAAAGTAGATGTGACTTCTACCCATATAGTATTCTCTACTGGATCTTTGTAGCTGTGTTGCCAAAGCAGTTCTATAACTGCATTTCACTTTACATATACATTTATTTGAAGGATTTATTAGGTTATGTGATAAAAGCTCTCTTGCATACCCCCAAAGGAGATCAGAGAGACAAGGGCCGGAGAGGGAGTCCAAATAATATCCTGCTTTTCAGCCCATCAATAGGGTGTGGGATGCATTGTGGCATGCAGGGGAAAAGCAGTTTGGGATTGCACAAAGACATTCAGGGGAGGAAGCAAAGGTGAGCAAAGGCTATTCTTCTATTCTATTCTATTCTATTCTATTCTATTCTATTCTATTCTATTCTATTCTGTTCTGTTCTGTTCTGTTCTGTTCTGTTCTGTTCTGTTCTGTTTTGTTCTGTTCTATTCATATTATTTTTTTGTTCCATTCTGTTCTATTATAACCTCCAGGCACCTCTGTTGTAGATTTTTCTTGGCTTCTTAATTAGCTTTGGTGTACTATACTACTGCTATACGCACTTCTTGTTTCCACTGCCTTTTCACTCTCCCCTGGGGTTGCCTCAGGTTTCCCAGAGCAATACACACTGAACAGAGCCTTTGCTCTTTCAAGATATTTTTTTTTATTTTTCTGTTTAAGAGAGAAACCCAATATCACTGAAATATGAACACTTCTGTTTTTTGTAATAAATATTATTTAAAATGACTGGGGAAACATTGGATTTGGCTTGTGGAGTAGCTTGAAGTGAGTCTGTCCACTCTAAGCAGTGTAATTTTTGTCAGCAGCAATGTTAATACAGTTTGAGGAGGTTAAAGGAAGCATTTAATCTTTCTTTCTTGTTTATTTTAAAGCATTTTGTTATGGTTTCTGCTGCTTCTGGGCTTATAAATCATCTTTTGTCCTCTTCTTGTTCCTGTGGTGAGATCTCCTCCCAGTCCATGTCTTCTTGCTGCAGCTGGAATGTTTATGGCCTTCGACCCAATGTCTCTTCAGAGATCTCTCTTAAATGAAATTTTCTGCCCTGCTGCTTTCCTTTTCCTCTTATTATTGACCTTTTTTTTTTTTTTTTTTTTTTTCTTTTCTTTTTCTTTTTCTTTTTTCTTTTTTACCCCTTTACTAAGACTCACTCTGTTTCTGAAGTCCTAGGCAGACCAGCCTCTTTGGCAGTCTGTCCCAAATCTCAGGATAGGGAACTGTGTACCTAAATGCTTTCTGTATTCCCCAATTTTCTCTCTTTCATGGAGGTGGGATCCAGCTACATCCAACTCCAGGTTTTTAATCTCTTAAACTGATGGAAACCAGAAACAAACACAAGACTATTTAGCTTCAAGAAGAAGAGCTCTAATGAGAAACAACTGGTAAGAAAATCCCAATTCATACTCCTATTGAATCATTTGTCTGCAATTGAAGGTGAATACAAAGTGACTAAGAAAATATCAGTGGATCAAGAGGCTAAAGTAGCAGATGCAAGATCAGGGCTAGTACTAGCAAGAACAGGGTTTATATGAACTGATACAAATGATAAGAAGTTATGATAAAAAGAGGAATAGTAAGAAATTTAGAAATGATCAAAATTATCAGTAAACAGGGTATGGAAAGAAAAAATATATGTCAACAGATTTGTACATGTCTCAACATCACCCCTGTCTTTTGAAATTCTTGTTAAATTTGTCAATAATAAAAGGCAGGTCAAGTTAGGCAACAACGGAAATAGCTTTTCTTACATAGAAAGGAGTATGAACAGGAGAAGAAAATCTGAGATGTAACCTGGATGGAAAGAGAAAATTATTCATGATTCTATGATTCTATGATTTATGCTGGAGATTAGGGAGCTGTCTACAGCTCTTACTATAGAGGCCTGGAGTAGACAGAGCAAACCAGGAAGAAGGATTCCTCCATTTAGGAAAGCTGGGGCTGTGAATCATGGACTATATGATGTTTATTTCAGAGATTCCAAGTCATATAGAGTGCATAAAATAGTGAAATAGATATGCAAAATCTGACAGAACAAAATTAAGATATTCACTATGCATCACTCTATGTGGAAAGGACAGCTAATGGTGAAAGCACCTGCTAAAGCACTTTTTTCCCTTGATCTTTTCCCCTTGAACAAGAATATTTTAAATAGAAAGACAACTGTGAAATGAAATGTCTCCTACCACTGTCATGTCGCCTTTTCTTAGTTGCACTGGTTATTACACAGGGAGCAAGCTGGGCTGTCTTATGCAGCTCCACCTCCCTGCTGTAGGTCTTTCCTTTTCTGTCTGTAGTGGTGAAGATGTTCTGTAAACACACCTCTGTTTTTTGGGGGAATACTGTTACTCCTGCTGGTCCTTGTTGTTGCCAGCTTCTATCCTCCAGTATTGCTCCCCTTCTTTCCGCGAGTGTTAGTGAGGGAGTTTTGGGTTGTTTTGCTGCACCCATCCTAACTAGCAATTCATGCTAAGCAGAAACTGAGCAAACTGACTCCTGACTGCCCAGAGGTTACTTGCCCTATAGTACTTAATCAAGTGCTTAAGTTCCAGTAGAATAAGAGGTTACCTATGCCCTGTGTATAGTATTTCATGGGATGGCTACAGGCAGCTTCCAGCTCAGCAGGTGCCCTTATGATTCATGCTTCACAAGTACTTATCTCTTTTAGCTTTGTGTCTGTTTTCATAAATAGCAGATATGGTCCTAACCTGTGTGCTCAGCTGAAGTTGTGTGGAAGTCTGTAGGATACTGTAAGGCATCTGGGTTCATTAGCTACAAGCAGTTACAACTGCGATCACTGCAATTGGGTCCTATGTTTCTGTTCCTTGGCTCCCTTGGATACCCTAAAAGGAATAGTGATACTGTCTGCTCACAGAGACAGACTTATTAGTACTTGTAAAGCTCTGGGGCAGTGCTGTAACGAGGATCGCAGCCATCAGTATAAGAAATATGGCACATACATTGCATGACCACAGAACAAGCAATGGCTTAGGAAAGTCATCACAGCTTCTGTGGGGAAAAAAAAAAGTTTATGTTCATGGCACATTCATGCTTATGTTCGTGGCATAAACAGCCTTGAGGGGCTGGCTGCACTCTAAGTTTACAATGATTAGTTTTGCAACCTTATTGCCTTTCTTTTGACAGATTTTATTTGTTGCATGTTAAATTTGTGGAAATGTCCTGATTTTATTCTAACAGAATCCATATCCCTTATATGAGGAGGTGTAGGGCATACTCAGAATTCAGGGGCATGGGTCAATAAAGGAAAGTCAGAATTTTGGGAAACGTTGAACATTAAAACCTGTTCCACGATCAGGATTCAATAACATAGCTTTTCCAAAATGAAGGACAAGCTAGGAAGATCCTTTGTTACTATGACAGGTTGCTCATGTAAGATTTTTATTGTCCTTGGGAGATGCTGGTTTAAAATAAGAAAATTAGTCTTGTGGGTGAGTATGATAGTGCAGTAAATTGTGTGGAATCCAAGGAAAAGAACAGGGAATAGAAAGGCTCTTATCTGTGATACGTTGACTTGTAGAGCCTCTGACTTGCAGTAACCATGAGATCGTAGAGTTCAAGATCCTTAGGGCAGCTAGGAGATCACACAGCAAGCTCACTATCCTGAACTTCAGGAGAACAGACTTTGCCATTTTCAAGGATATTCTTGGTAGAGTACAGTGAGATAAAGCCCTGGAGGGAAGAAAGGCCCAAGAAAGCCTGTTAGTATTTAATAATTGCTCAGTGAGACAGAAGAAGTCATACAAAAATGCCAGGAGGCCTGCATGGATGAATAGGAAGCCTACAGAGGGTGGAAGCACGGATAGATAGCCTGGGGGGGGGAATATAGAGAATATATCTGAGCAGCTAGGGAAAGCTATAGCTTTCCCTAAGAAAGCTATAGCCCTTTCAGAATACAGTTTGGCCAGGGATGTCAAGAACAAGAAAGACTTCTATAGGTACCTCAGTGACAAAAGAAATACTAGGCAAAGTGTGGGCCCTCTGCAAAAGGAAACATAAGACCTGGTTACCTGGGACAGTGAAAAGGCGTGGGTACTGAATGCCTTCTTTTTTTCAGTCTTCAAAAGCCATCTGGACACAGTCCTGGGCAACCTTATGTAGGTATCCCTGATTGAGCAGGCGGTTGGACTAGACAAACTAGATGACCTCCAGAGGTTCCTTACAACTTTAACCATTCTGTGATTCTGAGATTGTGCAGTGTGCTTTTCACCTCCAACATTATTTTTTTTTTTTCAAAATTATATGTAGTTTTGAAAGAAATTCAAGCATATTTCAAGTAATAAGATGTATTCTTGTACCTAGGAGAATACGCTTGTTTTAAGCAACACTCAGATTAAATCCAATCCCTAGCTGTAGACTGTAGGAAACTCTTTAGTAAAGAGAAATAAAATTTACCAATATACAGAATACTCATGTTTTGATCAATTTTAGTAATCTGAGAATGTTACTGATTCTGCCATCCATTTGGCTGTGTTTGTGAGCCAGACACAATTTTGGAAGCAAATGCTCCAAAATTAAAAGGAGAAAGAAGGCTAATATTGAAAAAGACTGATAAATTCTGTATTCGCTCTTCCTTCAGATCAGGAGGCTTAATATGCCTTTAAATTTAAATATACTTGCCTGGATACCATTGTTGCTAGTTCTAAATTAACATATGAGAAATCTGCTACAATAGCATCCTCTCTGATACTTCCTAATTTAAGTTAATTGCCTGTCTATGAATCCAAATCAAATATTAAGAATCAGACAAAGCCTTCAGTGTTAGTACTGTACCTAACTATTTAATCCTGTGAACTGATCTTCCAGAGGTTGGCTTCCAAGGACAATTGTTATAAGATTCTGTGCAGGTCATGTTTCCAAAGAAAGTGAACATTGCTTTCTCTCCACTCCCTTACAGAATGAACTGCAACAGCATCTTTACCTTCCCCACAGAAAATGATTTTCTCATGGCAGAAACATCCCTTTGTTTGATCCCCATGGTCCTAATGCTTTGAGGGAGATGGTGTGGTTTTGTTCACAGCTATGCACAGCCCCAGCCTGGGCAGTATCACTATCAAAATGCAGTCCAGAGCTTGCTGGAAGAAATGTGCAGTGGACATAGACACTTAGCATACAAAGAGAGTTAGTATGTTTTGGAAATGAACTTAAATGCAGACTATTTCACTGAGATACAGGGAAGAAAAACAAAGGGTCAATTAGCCTCAAAGCTTGCAGAAACACATGGTGCTTTAGGATATTGCAGCTCATAGTGCTCATCCTGCCTGAATTCTGAATTAATGACTACACAGAAGAAGCATAATAGAAGCACAATGGTTGATGAAACTCTGGGCTAACATTTCATCCCATAATCTGTAAGGACATGTAGTGAATTTACCCACAGCATGAATGCTTTTCAGCCATTTCATTCTAAAGGAAAATTTTTGGTCAAGACCTTCTTTAGTCACAAACCTGGTTATATATTTCTTTGCTCCAACACCTGCAAAATACTTGCATCTACCTAAATCCCCAAGATAGTCCAGCTGGGGGATTCCCATCTTTTACTATTTCTAAGTACTACAGTTGGGCTTTCCTTCCATCTCTGAATACATATACCAGTGGCAAATACAGTACATATAACATTGCTGCAAGGGTTCATGAAGAATTTATCTAATGTGTTGCTTGTTCTTGTACAGTTAAGTGGCTATGGAAGAAATCCCATTACTCCTCCTTTCTTTCTACCATCTTTGATCTACTGTTTCTATGATTCCAAGCTCTACACCTACTTTTTATACATGTTCAGGTATAATGTAATCTGGGTGCTGATGAGTCTCGTATTCACCTGGTCCACAACAAAATGACTGAATTAAATCAAGGGAAAAAATCCCATTATTAACATGAACATCATTGCTTGTATGTGCAAAAGGAACATCAATACTTACCCAAGTGTTTCAAAATCTTTCTGCATCAAACTCTGTGCATCTGCCCTATAGAGAAGAGACCTTAATCTGCAGAACTGCACTTTACAACTTTCTCTGACATCTTGTGATGCTGTATTCTGACACCTTGTGATGATTTTTGATCCCTTTCTCTGATACATTGTGATGATTTATTCTGAAATTGTGTTTCAAACCAGGGATTTCTTGGGGTTAATAGTCCATATTGTAGTGTTCTAAATCAAAACTGATAAAAGTTACAGATTATTTCCAGGGATTAGCCTCGGAATGGTGCACATTTATGGAGTATTTTTACACTGAAGTAATTCATCCACTCATGAGGGTTTGCACTGTCATACTACTTTCCCACTATCCTGGGTGACCTAATTACAGTGAAGTCCTTAGCTGGGATGATGATATTGATTAGCATCCTAGCATGGCTGATCAAGGAATGCTTTTCATGAGTGATATGGTTTGCTAAATTAAAGATTTGATTTAGTAGATTGGGGATCTGAATAACTTGATTGTGACTTTGATGCAGTATACAACATCTCTAATTTGATAGGTCATTAATCTGCTGGATTTAACTAAGTAACAAATTGCAGCTTTCATCAGCTCCAGAAATAAAACGAGAGTCCAGACGCTCTCTACCTGACATGCCCTTTCTCAGTAATTACATTGTTCAGGTTATCTGAGCTTCTGCATTGTAACTCATACCTTAAACTGCCACCATGAGCAGCATGTTAGGCAGGACTGCGTAAGATTTGCTAGTCATCAATTGTACCTCGAAAACTAATGTTTCCACAAGCAGACCACTACTTTTAGAAATATCAATAAAAACACCTGCTGGTCCTAAATCTAGGTATACCTACAGTTTTCTAAATTTGCCTGGCCCTACTCTATTTACTAACACAGAATATCTGTTAGAATGTGAAATGTGCTTTTTTTGTTTGTTTGTTTTTTAGTAATATTTTTAATAGCTTTTACTAGATTGTTTGCCACATATATATCTAACCAAAGCCTCTGATTGCTCTGAACACTAATAGTTCTTACTTATCCTCACAACTGAAACTAAATACTTCTAAATATTGGTCAATAATTTTGAAGTTTGTCCAAAGTCCAGTTTTGTGAAAATTTCTTCCAGTATTGTCACTCATATTTTTATAATACTGGAAACATAACACATTCAGAAGTTCTGACAGGTCTCAGAACTCCCAGTCAAAGACCATCCAGAAATTTTCAAAAATATTCCTGCCAAAAAAATTGTTATAGCAGGGTTTTGAGATTTGAAAGCTTTTACATTTTCTTGAAAAGACATTGACAAATTAATTTTCTAAATATTGATGAGAATGGTGAGGGAGAGAAAAGTTAAAATTAATTCTTATATGATTATTATCTCCTTGCCTACAAAGGTTACAATTTTTATCTGAAAGCAGTGAGTAACATTATGGAACCAAACAGATTTCTTTATTATTTTTTATACATTATTTCTCTTACATTTTCATTGTAACATAATGGGGCATTATTGATAAATGTGATTAGTATTGGAAGATTAATAGTCATACCTAGTACTGGTTAAATCACTTTGCATTTTAAGAGGTCTAAATGTTATGCAGTTAAAGAATGTACAATGCATGTAGAAATAAAAGTTTTGAGCTAAAAGTCACATGGAGAAAATTGATCTTACTGGAGAAAAACTGAAGATGAATATCTGTCTAGAAATCTAAGTGAAAGATAAGCTTTTTTATATACATTTTTTGAGAGCTAACTTATTTCTAAACTGAATTAAAGATATTTTAAAGTAAGCTTTATCTTAGTGAGGGAGAATGAATGTGTTTCATTATTTTAGGAGAAAGTGGATCAAAACAAACAAATATTGTACTGAGGTACACGTAGGAAGGGGATTGTGGGAGAGACTTGATTTCCAGATAAAGTAGACTGAGGAATTTAGAAATGTAAATTCATTTGGAGGAAATGCACAAACCCTAGGCACCCTTCAGGCCTGCTTAAGTCCTCTGTGAAGGCCAATTAGCTACATAGCATGAATTTTCAATTCCAGATAAATATGCATTTTGCAAGCAGTCTGCAGAAGAATTATTATTTCTTGAACATGTTTATGAATAATTTGAAGTATAGGATGAACATAGTCGTTTTAAAAATACATTTACAGACAGTTTATACATGGGTAAGTAATAAAGATTCAAGCTTAATAAATATTTGTCAAGAAAGCTGATTTCTCTGTCCGTTACAAAACTTGCTTCATGGTAGGGAAAATGAGGACTTGCTCTACCTTGGGGGAGCAAAATATCCCTTAAACATCTCTGGTATGCCAAGATGATTTTTTTGCTCTTTTATTTTTTGTATTGGAACATGTTTTACTGAGGAAAGGAGTGCTTTTAGCTTTGGGGAAGAATATGGGCAGAGTGAGATTTTATGGTGTGGGAGTCCAGGGGCAGGCCTTTATTCACCCTGTTCCCTTTTGGGAAGGTTAGTAGTAATCTGACCCCACAGAATCTAAAATTAGTACTAAAAAAAAAAAAACAAAAACCAAAACAAAACAAACAAACAAACAAAAAAAAAAACAACAGAAGGTGTAAGGATATTCACACTTTTCTGTTAGTTTATTATTAATATTAATATTTTTATTTTGCCTTTCACAAGCCTGATGAGGTAAACCTTTATGGTTAGGTTTATATATTCTATATTATCCTATATCCTATATTATCCTGTATCCTATAGTGAATGTTACAGGATACATGTCAGATTGTACACATATTTATCCTTTCACACAAATTTACTTTTGTAACAAGCATAAGATGAACATACTTTTCAGGCTGAATACAGAGCAACTGGGCAGAATATTATTATTATTGTTGTTACTATTATTATTATCAGCCTGAAAGAAGAGGTACTTCTACTTATCCTAATTTCTAACTATAATTAATTCATGGCTTGTTTATACTCATTTGTCATTGTGCCAATATTTTACTGGTTGCTGAAGTAATTTTTCTCTCCTTTCATGTTTACATGCCCAGATACATTTGTAGGGAACAGTTCATATCCCTTCTCAGACATTGTTTTGAGAAGCTGAACAAACGAAGCTCTTTTAATCTCTGCTTGTAAAATAAATTATCGTTTATATTGCTTAAGCATACTTGTTTACTTTGAGGTTATTTTTGTACTGGTCTGTGCTTTAATTATTCTTCAACTTTCTTATTTGTTAGGAACACACAAGAAAAATTAAACTGAAAAAAAAAAAAAAAAACACAGACAGTGTTTTCTGTGCCAAAGCAGGCCTTGGACCAATGATGTCATATTTATAAATGACAACTGGATAAACATGTGCATAGCTGATACACTTATATTGCATGAGAGCTTTTGGAATAGGATTTTTTCATGCATTACAACACAGAAAAAAGTACTTGCAAATTCTTACCAGGAAATGCCAACTCAGGAAAACAGTTCCTATTAAAAGCCGAAATGAGATAAATCCTTTGTGAAAATTCAGCAGGGAAATTTTCTGAATTCCATAACTGTAGACGCTACTTGCTACAGATACAAAAATATACAAAAAATATTTCCTCACTGTATTTTAAGCTCACAATGATGACTGTATGTAGAATTTACAATGATTGTGAGGAATGGAAAACACAATTTCTCTTCTAGTGGATATTCCAAAATTATATATGTTTATTCTCTCAGACTGGAACATGACTGTGATAAAAAGCTTAATGTAGAAAATATTCATAAAGAAAGTATAAAGAGTAAAAATTATTTGAAATTGCTTTCTTTCTATAGCTCAGATGAAAACATTAATATTTTATTTTGGGAATGTGTAGATTCACAAGGCTTCATTCCTTAGGTACAAAGGTACAAACCTTTGTGCAAATGGCAATGACCCCCTGTCTTCTGGCAGCTATTCTTGCTAGCACTGCCATGTCACTAGGAATGCAACACATCCTGTCTCAAAGGGGTCATTCTGTTTTAGGAGCAATGGAGTTGTAAGAGCCATAGCTATGTTCATCGAGGAGAATGAGAATCTCAGAACAATAGCTATATATATAGACATGGTGGAAATCTGATTAACAATAAATGTTAATCCCCAAGTGGAACAAACTTATGCCTAGTTGTGTTTTGTGCTATTCTAGTGCAGTACAATGTCATGCAGCTGTACCAGCAATGGAAGAAATATGGCAACAATTATGTGGGATGTTCTTTGGAGTTAAACTTTCTGTTTGGCAGAGATTAGTCACTCTAGTATCAAATGGCTTTTTTTGTTGTTGTTGTTGATAGTTTGCTCCTTCCAGTGCCCTCTTCCTTGACTGCTAGCTGTGTTTCTGCCTTACACTAAATGATACTGCTTTTCTTTTCAAAATTCATAAACAGGACAGAGTAAGGTTTTGAACAGCACAATGCAGGATACAGAAAATATCTCAGAAATAGAAATAGTAGGGAGCAATATTCAGGTATCTACACTTGTGTCTCTGTAAGCCACCTCAGCTCAGGAAGTAACATGGCCATGTTTCCTAGCAGTACACTTGATCTAATTGATTTTGGGTTGACCAGAATGTTTACAGTCTTCACATAAATGCACCCCTACACGTGGATGTCTACACTATTTTCAGACTCTTTCACCACACTGTACTGTCATGTGAATTTTATCATCTCCAAGACAGCTGAACAATCTGTAAACAGTATTTTGATACTTGATACAAGTATACTTTAATTCATTTATTTATGTAGCTGATATTGCTAGTTGGATTGAACTAATTTCCAGGGATGCTGTTTTGTCTAACTGGGTAGGTTAAATTATTTGTAAAGGAGACATTTTGACTATACAGTAAACTGGCAAATAAATGTATAGTACACAGGAACTTTTCATGTATGACAAAATAAAAGGATGCAGATAATTAGAAATAATCACATTTTCTTCCCTTTCTCCTAACCTCAGAGTAGCTCAAAATTTTGATATTTCATAAGTATATGTTATGTATAATTATAATACTACCATATTCACTTAAATGTCATCTGTGAAATGTTTTTATAACAGGAGATAGCAATAAGGCCTAGATAATAATAAGTAATGATTTAAGAGCCTCATTTTCACTTGTCAGCTTAGAGGCCTTCTTTGATCTGCTTTAAATCTAAGCTATTTATTTATTTAGATCCTATTTAGATCCTTTTTAGATCCTTTTTAGATTTAAGCTATCCATTTATTTAGATCCTTTTCAGTTTGTGTGTCTTTAAATAAGCCCATGTTTAGACTTAAGTATGCTGGATAAAACTTAAGGGGAGGCACAGGCTATGTGGGGATTAAACAGGAGGAAACTCAGTATTGCCAGCTGTTTTGGGACTTCCACAGAAACTAACTCCACAGGGATGCTCCTGGACCCACTGCTTCTCCTTCTTCTTTGGGACTCAGATAAAGAGCAGATTACAGATATTTTCAGGGAAAAGGAAATCATGTGATCACCAGATGTTATAACTTGACTTAATAGCCATCACAATGATTTGGTGGAAAGGAAACTGGAAGAGAAGCATAAACTCCATTTCTCGTTACAGGGTTGGCCTGGTGTGGCTGAGGGCAGCACTGGCACTCCCAAAGGGATGGAAGATAAAAACTGCTAAGTGACTGGACTCATATCCTAGGTAATATGTATCTAAGGTTCATACTGTCAAGTTCAGTTATTGGTTGATCCAAGAATAGGTGATATTAAGTCCTCTTTTTTTTTTTTTTTTTTTTTAAATGTAGATTTCTGATCTTGTTTGTTTGGAATTTTGGAAGGCGATTTATTGTTGTTTTGTTGTTGTGGTGTTTTGTTTGTTTGTTTGTTTTTCTAGCCCTCTGCGATTTTTATTGTCTTTTTGTTGTTGTTGTTGTTTTAACTCTTACTCTTTTCTAAGATGGAAACTATAATTCTCAGTTTTCTATGAGCAAACATGAACTGATGGAAGCTATAAGAGTGATGTCATTATAAAAGCACACTAGAAACCTGAGTTTAGCTCTTTTCTTTATCAAACATTTCATTGTAAGACAGTGATAAAACTTAATATAACTTCATTTTTTTTTATCCTTTCCTTTTGTTTCCCAGCAACTATTTCAAAGGATGCCACTATTTCATATTGCCATGCTTTACCTCATACTACACAGATCTTACCAAAATATCACATAGCCTATATGGCAAGTAAAATAGTTACTGTACAAAATTTTTACAAATGTGCAGCCTACGATTATAGTGAGCAATCCCCAAACATCAATACATTGTTTTTTGTAATTAGGTTTTGGAAAGGTCATCAGTCTACAAGAAGTAGAGAAAGCCCTGCAGACTTCCATTTCTTGGCTTGGCATTA
The DNA here is from genome assembly GCF_965140915.1 of Aythya marila. NCBI lineage: Eukaryota > Metazoa > Chordata > Aves > Anseriformes > Anatidae > Aythya > Aythya marila. Next base: position 14,599,343 of record NC_139044.1, read on the forward strand.
GCAGCCAGCCTGTCAGACCTGGCATTTAAAGACAGGTTTGACCTACGGTAGAACAGGTGGTTCAACTGGTGCTTTTGTGGAGGGAGCCACTTGATAGGCGGCAGATCTGCTAGCTTCTATAAATATTTTCTTGAGCAGGCTTTTGTGTGGGATTTAGTCTTAGCTGTTGCTTTAGTTGAAATACTGCTGACCTGATTCCCTTCTCATGCTCATGTAACCCTACTGACTTTGACAATGCTTCTCTGAACACTGGTATCAATGAATTAAAGAGCAGATATTGTATTTCAAAATAAATGTGTGAGTCACTGCAGAAAACATTTTGATATAGGATGGGCACTCAACCAATTTGCTCAGAGTAAACTAGGTTGGACTGCATCAGCAACCTCATGCTGATCCCTTCTTCATGTATTTTAGCTGACAGAGCAATTCACCCAACAGAAACTTGCTTGTCTGCCCATACCCTTACTCTGCAAATAGTCACATTGATTTTTTAGAGAGAGGTGCGGATAATTTCTTTTGGAGTCTGTTCTGCAGTAAATTAACTATAAACAAACCTACTACTTAGGTTATCTGCTCACTTTGGGGTACAATCAGACAGTTCTCTGCAGATTCCTTTGCCTCTGGGTGTGCAAATACAACCACAATCTGAGTGTTTTGAATAGGAAGGAGAAAGAGGACATGAGGCAAATATCTTCAATGTGCTATCCAGAAAGCAATGGGAAATGACACTGCTGATGGCTTCCTAACTCTTAAAATTAATGCATCTTCATTGTCCAGTCTGTGAACCAGGAAAATAGATTAATTAGCAGAACTGGGCTTAAAACAACATAATGCTTCATATGGGCTTTCCTGAATTTTCCTCTGGAAAGCAAAGTGCTTGTTAGAAAGAAGTATGAAGAAAGTATAAATAGAACCTGGAAACAGTTAAAACATTTTGTTTTGTTTTGATTTTTGCTGATCATTTAAAAAATAGACAAGCTGATTTAAATGTTTTTCATTTTAACTGACAATAAATGGGATATTTTTTTTTTAAAGAAATGGGTGTTTTATAAGGGAAGCACTGACAAGCTGTCTCATTGTTTGGTACTGCCTGAATATCAAAACAGTTATTTTAAATGCCTGATCTACAAAAGATATTTGTTTCCCATTCCAAAACAATGCATGTGGTTTTATTTTTCAAGGTATTTAGCAGCCTGGAATTTTAGTGATGGCTACACAGAAAAAGATTCTTGTAAGTCAAGAGCAGGCCTATACCTGTCTCTCTGTCTTGCTTTTCCTTTTTTTGCCCTCATCTCTGTATATCTCAGATGACCCAAACCATCATTATTTTTGTAACACGAGATAGAACATGTCACACTTCTGACCTTACGAATAAAATGTGCTCTCATTAAAAGTGAAAACAACTACCCAAATGCCTTTTTTTTACCTACTTAAATGAGAATATCCAATTAATAGCCACTTCCACAACTTAATGCAAACCCAGACTCTGAACACAGATCTAATTGAGCTTCTTTTTATATCAAATAACATGGGCTGAGCAGGAGGTGATGTCAATCTTTGATTACCATCAATAACACCATTCTAATTGCCATGAATGTAGCTGTAGCTACATTCCATTGCCATGACACTGTAGCTGTCAGTGAGGTGATGCTCATATACACGACAAATTTTGGCATGCTGTGCAAAACCATTGCTACCAGGAAAACCAGTCTGGCCAGTATTGGGCAGGTATTTTCTGATATTTGTAGGAGTAAGTGCTGCTTAATGTGCTGTATAGGACATATGATATGTAATCAAATTATGAGTCGGGACAGTGGTAAGGTTATTTATACTGTAAACAGATAGAAATGCCAGAGGTAGCAGCACAACCAGAGTATTTCATTAGCTAATTAGCAGCATCAATAATACAGGGCAATCTTCAAATATTTGCTATTTAAAAGAGGTTTTATGAAGAGGGAAAAAATTTCATAGATTTTGGTTCAATATCATTTCCTCCCAAGTTCACCTGCACAGTTAAGCTGAAATGGATTAAGCTGATCCTCTTTTACCATTATTTGCTTTTTCCATTTTCTTGCAAGAAGCATCACATGAATGAAAAATTGTCATTCTGGATGAACTTTCATTATATCAGGAAGCCTGATTAGACAGTAAAAAACAGCTGGGCTCCATATGTTATGAGGTTCCTTTGAAAGAAAAGTTTTTGAGTGTACTTCTGTCAGTTGGTGTTTCTCTGGCTCTTTCAAGTTTCCTTTACTTTCAGCCAACCAGCGTGTCTTACTAATATGGCATAGTGAATTTACCACAAAAAAAAAAACGTGTTGAAAAATAATGTCCAATCTACTAGATAGTTTGTTTTGTTTTGTTTTGCTTTATTTTGTTTTTCCTGTAAAAGAGATGTCTGTTTGTCTGCCTAAATCCAGGTTTTAATCTTGCACTGCTAGTTGGGACTGTGCATCCCTGAAATACTGGATCTTTCTGGAGCTCTAGAGTTTCAGATCTGGTGGTAGCTGTGTTTCTGTCAAAGGACCATTAACTATTTAAGCTCAGCAAATAAAGACTTTGCTGGCATCACAGAAGTGATCTTGGAATATTGTTTTGAGCCTGCACAACTTTACGATTAATTATGGGTAATACTGTGCTTAGAACACACTCAAGGAAATAGGAGTTTAGATGACTTCCTGTGGAAGAAAGCTCTTCACTACTTTTTGCAGTGGCAGATCATTCAGTCCCATCCGTCTTGGTTCCTGCAAAAGACAAAGAGTAAGAGCAGTGTTTGACTCCCTTTGCTTATTTTTCTCAACTGTGGTGGTTTGTCTGTTGCCCACCCCGCCCCACCGCAGCCCTGACTCAGGCAGCTTCTTTCTCAGTTATGTTTTAGTTCTCAGCTACTTTCTGAAGGGTTTTGCATAATTATATAGTTGTATGTGTAAGGATAAAATAATGATTGCGGAGAAAGGAAGGTAGGCCAGTTTGCTAAATCTTATTTTATTCTGCTCATGTGGCACAGCCCAAGGATGGCTACATAGCAGAGATGGTAAGAATATCTCTACGCTTCTTAGAAGCTGAGTGAGTCTCATGACACAAACAGGGAGATTTTTAGATACTTTCAAACTAAATTTTGTTGAAATGTAGTCAAAAGTCAACTGTGCCAAAACAGTGGAGACATTATCATGAAGCACAGCCAGAGATGTCAAATTCATACACTACTATATTATATTTTTAATTGTAACATGCTAATTACACTTTCATTCACTACTAGAAAATTCCAAAGCTGGCTCTCGTTAGATACAAATTTTGTATCTTTTAATATCTTTCAATATCTAAGCAAATTAGCTTGTTTACAGTGAATCAAGAAACCTTTTGGAAAGAAAATAAGTTTGCATCTTAAAATCTTACAATGTACAATGTGGGGTGATGCTGCATGTCAGACATGGATTAAATTTGATGCTGCAGGGTTTTCTATTAAGTATCCCCTTAAGTATCCCCTTTTCAATATAGAAAACACGGTCATATATTTTAACGCACTCTTTCCTGCCCTGTACCCCATATTTTTATATACAAGCACTTTGTCTTGGAAGCTCAGCTGCAGGAAATACCTTCACTGTCAGTTCTGCCCCTAATGAGCTCTTTTTTTACAAGTCTTTTGGGAAGTTTGCTGTGTTAACATTAAACAGCCCTAATCTTATACTACTTGACTCCTTAACCAACAGCTCCCAAGTGGCCAGGAAGCATGCCTGTTGTGTTTTGTTTTGTTTTGTTTTGTTTTGTTTTGTGTTTCTTCTTCTGATGTTTTTTGTTTGTTTGTTTGTTTGTTATTGACAAACACCTGGTGATCCCAATTTTAGAAAATCTGTGTCACAGCTTTGTCAATTCCTACTGTTTTGTCACTGACATCTTATCAATGTTGCAGGCCAGAAATAGTGAACATCATAACCTTCATATGCATTTTATTGATATTATCTTGTTTTCATCGATTGCCTGTCACTGCAATGGAGTTGTTGTGATGTATGGTTTTCTGTCACTTTTGCAGAGATGTTGTTCTTGAGCTGAATGACCTGTCAAGCCTGGGGAGTGTATTTTACAGCTTTGTACACAAAAGGACTCATGAGCATTACCCCATCAAACTCATAATTGGGTGAAAAAGAGCAGGAAGAGAAAAGAGGAGAAAACGGGAAAGGAAATAAAAAAGGACAAAGGAAGAATGTAAGTCATTTTCTGAGATTCCCTATTGGTAAATTAGCTCATGAGACTGCTGGTAGAGTGCATCTGGAGGAGGCATCTTGTTGCTCTTTCATACGTATAAGGTGGCAGAGCCTGAGCCTTCTTGAAGAAGGGTGCTAAATGACTTACAGAGTCTAGTTCATGACAGGCTGAGGCACTGAGTAGATAGAAAGGAAGCAGTAGGAGGGGATTTGTGAAGAGAAGAGTGCTCTTGAACTGCAGTGAAGCATACAGGCTTATATTTGCTCTGAAGCGCCCACTCAAAAATCTACCTTCAGACAGCACAAAACAAATACAAGGCAAAAATATTTAAGATGTAAAATGGAGCGAGAATTAGTCACAATCTGATGATGTTTGGCACTCTACTGTTGATATAGTCTCCTAAGAATATGCCAATTTCTTCCAGAGTTTCTCGTGAAAGAAATAAAACAACATTACTGAATTTGTCCTTGCTAAGTACATATGTATGTAAGTTTTATGTAAACAGTAGATTAACAAGGAAAGTATTGGCTTTATTAATAAACATAATGATTCAAAGACATTTTAGTTATATAAAATAAGCTTTTATTTGCTTTCTGGAAAATGAGCAAATAAATCATGTTCTCTTGAATACGTTTATTTTATTTGATCCTGTCATGGTGAAAAGTGTTCATGTCCATATTTAAAATATTATTATTATATATTATTATGTTATTATTTATATAATACAATTCAGAAACATTCAGATTCACAGGAAACTTCTCAGTTTGAAATTTAATTGTATCTATATCTGTTATTTAACATTATTTTCAGGCTGTGTGTTGTTACAGGCACAAACTAACACGGGAGAGGAGGGTAAAAGAAAGGAAGGGAGGGGAGATGAGTGGAGGGGAGGGTGGAGGTGGCTGAATGAGTACAGCTAATGTGCGAGGAAGTAGAAATTTTGTAATGTAATATATGCTGATAATAATTAACTCTATGATATTCTGTCATTCAAAGCATGGGGTGAGAATGGTTTGAAAATTGACTAATTGAATACAAAATAAGGCTATCTTTTACCCCATCTCCACCTTGATAGGTGTTCGAACAGGAATAATCAGTCTGCTCTTACCTCAGGCTCCAGCATAATCCAAATTAATGCAACTCTGTTGAGGAATTTGGTGGTGTTAGAGTTTCCATAGTTGAAAGGAAATCAGGAGAAGAGAAATATGTTTTACACTGTAAAATATATACAAATCTCTGTTTTACAACAATAGACATGGAACCTAAGGTATTTAGGATTTCAAAAATGTGCTGCATGGGCAGACAAATGAACTAACACTTTTGTGTGATTCTGCTGCTCTAGTTTTCCATAATTCAATCTAGCAATCAGGCAAGAGCCTTTCAAAGCAGTGCCTATGTATGAAGTAATGTATGAAATTTTCTTTTAACTTCCAAGATTAGAGAGCTTTAAAAAGCTTGTTCACCAATAGCTTTGTTCCAGATACTTCCAGCAATGTTAAAAATAACAAGACCCAAAGCCCCAAGCCTGTTCCTCTTTTAAATATTGCTGGTGGACATCAGCTAGCACTTCAGGGGGGTTATTCATTAAAATATTGTAATAGAGCCCCAAATAATTATTTTCAAGAGTGTCTGAAGGGCACTAAAGATCAGTAGCAAATAATAAATTAACTGAAAAAGAATTTAACATAATGTCACATAGTGCAAATAAATGGTGTGAGTTGCACTGACTGTAATTAACATTTAAAAAAGAAAACTGGGATTTGCATATTCTTCTAATAGGCTAAGTTTCCATCTCAGAAATAGATCAAGCACAAGAAACAAAAAGTTTCCCCTTCCCTTTAAGAATATTATTTAAAAAGTGCAACCAACTGTTTTATTCATAAATGTGTTGTCACGATGCCTGATGTCTCTGAACTGCCCTGATTGTCAAGCAACCATGTGGCCCTGGGTTAGAAGGTCAGGGCTCCACTATGCCCTGGGGGCACATTATTCTCATGCTGAAGGAGAACCAGCCATTTTCCCTCCCTTACTGCTGTCCCCTTTCTCATCTGAACTGGAGGAGAGGATTCAGTTGTGTGGAGAAAGTGAACAGTGAGGAGTTTGTTCTCTCTGCCTTCTGTATTAGCATAAAAATTGCACAGAAAGAAAAGTATCTACAGCATTACAAATACATACTAATTATGCAAGAATAGATCACAGATGTTTTCTCATTGTGAATGGCAGCTCATGTCACAAGGATACTAATTGGTTTTAGTGGTAGCACTTTGGAGGGTCCTGAATTGCTCCCTATACAGAAATACTAATGAAAATCACATTAAAATATGTCCTTAACTTTCCTTTTGGAACCTCTTAGGATGATAAATAAATATGCTGTTCACTGTTTCTTGAAAAATATGGTGTTAGTAGGGAAATGTGAACACATAGCTGGAACTGAGTGATTATGATGTTACTAGTGAACTAAGTTTTATTGTAAGGTTCAGGCTGGCAGGATTGCTAATAAGAAACACAATTTTAAAAGGGGTGTTTGTTCTGTTTGCATCTGTGACTACTAGGCAATGAGAGGATGATTTTTGCCCTAACCTATAAATGTCCACATAGGTACGTTAAAAAGAAGACCAAGCTCTCACACTTCAGCAGGCAATCCTGGCATATAGTTTGAACTTTTTATTCAAAATTAATGTAAGAACCATCAAAACTTTTTGTTTCGTTTTGTTTTTGTTTGTTTTGTTTTCTTTTGTTTTGCTTAGGTGCATTCCTAACTTTCTTGAGAACAAAAGCTTTTTTTCCAACATGGGTATGTGGTGGTTTTATTCTGCTGGGCAGCTGAACTCCACTACAACAGTTCTCTCACACCCTTCCTCAAAGAATAAAGGTGGTGGTGGTGGGAAGAATATGATGAAAAAGACTCAAAGGTTGAGATAAGGACAGGGAGATCACTCAACAATTACTGTCATGGGCAAAAAAGGAGAACTTCTGCTCCATGCCTGGAGCACCTCCTGCCCTCCTTCTGCACTGACCTTGGGGTCTGCAGAGCTTGTCACATCTCTCTCCCTCTCTTCCAGCTGCTGTTGCACAGTTCGTTGTTTGTTGTTTGTTTGTTTTTTCCTTTCTTAAGTCTGTTTTTAAGTCTGACATGGGGCAGCTTCTGGATTCTTCTCACAGATGCCACCCCCACAGCCCCCCCTCCTACTAAACTCTTACCACATAAACCCAATACAGGGCGAGACTTCATATTGTGATGGGTTCTGGTTGTATTACAGTTTACAGAGTGGTGAGCTTGATATGGAAGAGCCTTTTCTGTATATAATAGAAAAGCTTCTGTATTAGTTTATCTAGGATGAAAAAAGAAAGATTAAAGCTGCATGTCATTTAATTCTGAAAATTGACCAGATGTCAAATTTAAGAAGCAGCATGACAACCTTTGGATGCCAACCCTTGAAAATAAGAAGCAAGACAAGGAAATATTGAAATATATGTACTAAAACAAAACCCTGAGTGTATATATGCATTCATGTCTAACAAGCTTAATTTCCTTCTATGACAAGATCACACAGCTAATTGGCCAAAGGAAGCCAGTCAATGTAATATTTCTGGATTTCAATAAAGCTTTTGTTACTGTCTCTCTCACAGTATCCATCCAGAAAAATGACCAGAATTCAGTTGGTTAAAAGCATAATAAGATGAGTGAACAATTGGCTTATGGGTCGGGCCCAGAGTGTTCGTGTAGATGGGGTTGCATCAGGCTGGCAACCTGTCACTAGTGGGGTTCCCCAGGGCTCCATTTTAGGGCCAGTCCTCTTCAATGTCTTCATGAAAGATTTAGATGAAGGACTTGAAGTTTTTTTGAAGCAAGTTTTCAGATGATACCAAATTAGGTGGAGCTGTTGACTCCATTGAGGGTGGTGAGGCCTTGCAGAAAGATCTGGTTAAATTAGAGAGCTGGGCAATCACCAATCATAAGAAGTTCAACAAGAGCAAGTGTTGAATTCTGCACCTGGGAGGGGGCAACCCTGGCTATATATACAGATTGGAGGACAAGATGCTGGAGAGCAGTCCTGCAGAAAGGGATCTGAGGGATTCGATTGACAGTAAATTGAATATTAACCAGCATTGTGTCTTGCAGTCCAGAAGGGCCAACCGTACCCTGGGGTGCATCAAGAACAGCATTGCTAGCCAATCAAGGGAAGTGATTGTGCCACTCTGCACTGGTATGGCTTCACCTTGAGCACTGTGTGCAGTTTAGGGTGCCACAGTATGAGAAAGATATAAAACTGTTAGAGAGTTCTCTCTTGTGACCAGCAATAGGACCCAAGGGAACAGTTTGAAGCCCCCTGAACAATGGTGGTTCAGGCTGGATATCAGGAAAATGTTCCTGATAAACTGGAAAAGGCTCCCCAGTGCAGTGGTCACAGCATTGAGCTTGCTGGAGATCAAGAAGCATTTAGGCAATGGTCTCAGACACATAGTTTAATATTTTGGGTGGAGTTAGACTTAATGGTCTTTGTGGGTCCCTTCCAAATAAAATATTCTATGATTCTATGATTTTCTTAATGGTGAAACAAAAGTCTGTCTACAAGTATTTGCTTAATCATTTGCTTTCAAGAGTCAGAACTATCAGTTGAAGTTTGCCAAATCATGGAGAGATGGAAAATTTCAACCTGTAATTTTGGTGATTTATTATTTTGGTTCTCTCAGGAAGGTTATCTTGGATATAAACTCCACAGATTATTTTTAAAAAGAACACAGTTAAAAAATAAAAAATTAATAGGGGTGGTTTTTGTTTGCCCATTCCTTGCTGTCTTTCTTTCTGTTCCCTTACAAAGATTGTTGGTTGTGTAGGATAGAATGGAGGTGGGTAAGCATGTGTTGTGAACTGTCCATGTCTGAACTGCCCTTTAAAAGAGCTCTGTATAGGTTATGTGGGTCATTTTCAATCTCACTTGTAATGTTAACATTAGAAACTAGATAAATAATTTAATTATAATACTTATTGTTCTATGAAGACACTTTTTTTTTTTTTAAATTTACAAAACACTTTATAATCATTTTTCATAAAGTCCACCTTTCACAGACAGGGTACTGTGTGCAGATAATTATCAAAATCTGAGGAAAAAGTAGGAATAAGCAAAAGTTCTTCTGCCCTTTATTTGGATTTGAAGCTGTCCTCTATGACAGAGCAAAATGCTAGTTAAACATCAATTTGTTATGCAGTGCTGCTATTCATTCAATTTCTATTGTAGCAAAACTAATCAAAAAACACTTTTATGTCTATGGTTCAATTTTTAATTGTTTCTTTGGTGTAATCAGATCTTTATTGATTGATAAAAACATGCATCTTACTTTTTTCTCCAAAGATAATTGATTTTCACCATTTATTTCCAAAGGAAAAAAACCCTACACATTCATTTTTATTAAAACTTTTATAAATTATTTTATTATTTCCTACTGAAAATTAATTAAGAGAAACATGAATTTTTAAGCATCTCCTAGCTATAACATTTTACTTATGAATTTTAGGATAATTGCAGTATTTACCATCTTGCGACTCTAATGTCAGTCATCAGCTTCCAGGAACCTGTATGTTCAACATAGTCTAATGTTTGAAAGCTATATCCAGAAATTGACTATCAAAGTTTCTATAAAAAGAAAAAGGAAATAATGCATGTTAATAACATACTCAGTGTGAGAAATCAGTCAAAGAAACAGATTTTTTAATGTAGTTTTATCACTTGCATGGGGAAGCTATCAGTTCCTCTGGGCTTTCCTGTGGGCCTGGTTCTGCCAATATGGAAGGTCTGAATCGAATGACTCAGATCTTGCTAGTACTAATGTAAATTTCTCTTAAATTTCATCAAGTTTAACTGAGGCAGACAGAATGGCATTCAGATACCAAGCGAATAGACTAGGCCTCTTTGGGAGTAAAACTCAGGGAGACTAGTTATGATAAGGCAAAAGATGGCACCTTGCTAATACAGGTTTTGAGTCCAGTGAGATCAAACCATGGATCTCGTGTCTGTCCATCTGCAATTCTGTGGTCTTACCCTTGATAATTATCCCAAACACCAAAGAAAGAAGGGAAAAGAGCAGACTTTTAGCTTTTGGTCCACGGTTTCTTGAAGGAATTGTATTTAAGAGAATAGAGGAGTTAAGAAGCATAAAACAGGACAAGATTATATAGATTTTAAAACATGACACTCAACTCATGAGCTTTTTCATCTCGTTTTCCAGATGTCCTCTTGAGGAGGGGGAGTAAAAAAGCATGTCGGTAGGAGTCAGGCTGCAGGCTGAAGCTAATCCACCACACATAGCAAAACAGAGTCCCAGGCAGCCTGCAAGTATTCCTTATATTTTTATGTGATGAAGCTACATGCTGATGGGGGTCTGTCTGATGAAGCAAAGTCAGCACAGAAGTTCCCAGACTGGGTTAGTCTTAGGACTCATGATGTCTGTCCTGTCTCCCTTCCCTACAGCTGAGTCCTCATCCCAGCCTCCCCTTCCTCTCTGATCTGTCTCAGTCCACCATCCCCCCAGCCCTTATGGTTTCTGTCACCTTCTTGACATCTCTCTTGTCCTCAGATCTTGTTCCTTAGACCTTGTTCCTCAGATCTGCATCTTCATTCTCTCTCGGGTATCTGGTGCCATTGGCTTAGGGCTGGAAGGGAGGACAAAGAACATAGTATAATTTACCCTCCCATACAACCTTTCCTGCTCTTTCTTGCCTTTCTGAAGCTCTAATTCTGGGTTTTACAGCATGGCCGATGCTCTTTTTGTACTTTTACTCTATGGTGGAGACAGATCACAAAGACAGCACCCATGAGCATGCAACTTTCCCATCTCCTGTCCTTTTGCAGCATGATGCACAAGAGCACTGGAAAAGGTCTCCACCAGCCACAACAATGTAAGCTCTTGTTAAGGGAGACATAACTTGCTACTGGGAACCAGGGATCTGACTTGAACTTCAACTTAGTGCAAGATTTTGGCCAGCATATCCCATTGAGGCCCAGGAACACGTGCTTTGCAGCAGCTGATCTTTCAGGAAAACAACAATTTTGATGACACCCAGAGAAAGAGAGCCTACCTCTTCCTTTAATAATATATAATAATAGTAATTAATCTCACTGTTTAAAGGTGTGTTCTTTATTTAAATCTGTCTTTATTTCCTATTTTTTGTCCTTGTTAAATTTTCATATCTGACCACCTCTCATATTCATCAGTAGGCTGACACCATCCTTTACCAGGTTATCATTCTTAATGATAAAATAAATGATTTGCCATAAGCAACATAATTCTAAAAAGAGACATTTATGTAATGTTAATACTGCACTTAGATCAAGATCCTGAAAATTCCTCTATAGCTTCAAATGCCATCATGAAAATTCCCGAGTTCCAATAAAAAATATTTTATTTTCCTCCAGGTAAAAGAAAAAAAATATATTCCTGTGTCATATAACTAATATCAGCCTTAAAGAGATGCAAAGTTAATGTTGGAAGTACAGCATAAGAATCAGTTTCTGAACAAAACCTTCAAAGCTTCATTCTTTTCATGATTCTTATTGTATAATATAAATATATATTATATATTTATTATATATATAATAATATATATCATATATATGATATATATGATATATATTATTATATATATTGTATAATATAAGTTTATATTACCAGAAAGCTGAGATTTTGCTTTAGATAATAACTAAATAAAAATGAGAAAAATCCAAGGTGTGTTCATAACACTGACTGCACATCTGTTGCAAAAGTTAAAATATAATTTCACAGGTGAATTTGTATTAGAGATGCAAGATGAGCTATGTGACCTGGGCAAGCAAGGCAAAATGCAATGTTCAGCAGTGATTATCTTTAGGAAGAAGAATCCATGGCATTTGAATGAAAACATATACGAGTTTTTTCATTCATATAAACATATACATGTTTATATATGTATATAAAACCAAGACTGGCAAGGTTAGAGGAATCTGTGTATGAGCCAGAGGGTATGCATGTATGTGCACAGAAAAAATGCAGTGAAATGAAATGAAATAAAATAAATAAAATAAAATTAAGAAGAGCTAAGCTGTGTGTCAAAATTTCCTGAAGTTGATTTCTGTCACACCAGCTTCTCAAGTAGAAGGGGAGTATTTAGGCAGCTTTACTCTCCCTAAGCACCAGCGGTTCCACCAAATAAGGCAAAAAAGACATTTTAATCACCAGTGGTTTGTCACAATCTTTGGTTTCTTTTTGTCCTCTAAATGTATATCATGTTATTTCAGATCCTTATCATTCACATGTCACCTACAGTTTCCCATAGAATTATAAAAGCTTTATCTCATTCACTGTCACTGTCATCTAACTCAGGGGGCTGTCTGCCTTGGGAACAATTGGCTTTACTAAGATTTAGGCCAAAAGACACGTTAACAACTTCAGTGTTACCCTTATGTTCCATCACTATGTTTTCCCTCATATCCAATAAAGAATGGAGATTCTCCTTAGTCCTCCTGCTGTTGATTATGTATTTATAAAAATATTTTATTGTCTTTTAGTCTAATAGTCAAGTTATAACTGGGCTTTGGCCCTTTTAGTTTTCTCACTGCATAACCTCACAACATCTGTTGTCGTCCTGAGTTGCCTGCCCCTTCTTCCACAGGTCATAAACTCTCTTTCTTCCTGAGTACTTGAAGAAACTCTTTATACAGTCAGGCTGGTCTTCCTTGTCAGCTTGTCTTTCAGCATGTAGAGATGGCCTGCTCCTGTGCCTTCAGGATTTCCTTCCTGAAGAATGTACAGCTTTCCTGGACTCCTTTGTCCTCTAGAACTGCCTCCCAAAGGTTGTTTGTTTGGTTGGTTGATTGGCTGTTTTTGCGTGTGCTTGTTCATTAAATTATCCTAAAAGTCACGTTTTTGTTATAACCATACAGCAGGCAGGAGAAGGGACAGCATAAGGAGTCCCTGTTTCATACAGCCCACATAAGAACAGTTGTGATTTAGCCCTGTGACCTATTTAAGATACAGAAGTCCAGGTAAACGTGAGATTAGCTGTTAACCGGAGATTTAAGCCTTAGCACATTGCCTGCTGAATTCAAAGTTATTGAGATTCTCCTAGTTAGAGGAATCTGGGTTTAGTAGCGTAGCCAGTTGGCTCTCTGCCCATACCAAACTTCTGATTCACCAAAAACGTAAGGGAGAGCATACACCTCTTGAAGAGAAACATTGCTTTATGCTCCCCCTCGTACTGTTTGCCATTCGGGATACATTCCACCTCCTGGTGCTTTCCATTTTTACACATTGTCTAATGCAGATCTATGCTAAATGCCACAGTGTGGTTCCTGATAATTCACCAAGTAAAAAGGAAATGCAAATATTATGATGGTGTGAATGCTAAGCAATAATGCACCTAATAAAATGTTTGCTGGTAGAACTCTCTCACTTGCTGGCAAATGTCATGACCCTTATTATTCAGTGTATATTAAACAAGCTGTCGGCTAAGCGTATTTGTGAAAAATAATACTGGATGAAAAATGCACTTTGGGTATTCTGAATGTCTCCAGTATTTAACGTCTGCTTGCTCAATTTACCAGATCCAGCATAAAGTAAGTATACTAGACTATGAGGACATTGTCCTCCTGTCAATTAACATACCCATAGTTGTCAACTAACAACCTGTCATGAATGTGGATTGTCCCATAATTTAAATGTATTGTACAGCATAGCAAGCTCACAAATTCTGAGCTCTTAAGTATATAATTAAATATATATATATATTAAAATTACACTGATAATTTTCCTTAAAATAATCAACAACATTAAAGTATGAACTTCTGGGGTGAAATATAACAATCTGTAGAGAGGAATATATGGAAAATTTCCATTCTCTCTCTTTCCTAACCCCTACAAAGTAGGGGAAAAAGCCATGAGATTTGGAATGGACTATAAACTTTTCAATTGGAGGCTCCTAGTTCAATTTAGGCTACAGGTCAAGGAAGGCAATTAGCTGACAGCAGTTCTGTGCCCTGTGTAGGAGAAATTAGCTAATGAATGCAGCCTGTTTTCTTCATGTCAGACGGGTATCCACATCTCATCCAGAACAAGTCATTACCCTCCTGAGTGGTCTCACAGCAGTCAAGTACATCTTGGCCATGGAAATTGAACCCACCTGGACACTCATCTGCTCTTCTAACACATGAGGTTGTTAGAAGAGCAGAGAAGAAATTCTTCACCTTTTCCAGGGAAGTAGGCTCCTCTCTGGATATGAAATCTGTTATTAACAATGTGATGTAAGGAACTAGGGATGTCAGATAACACAGGTGAAGAAAGCTGTTGCCCAGGAATAGGGGCCTTTCTGTTATTCACCACCACCTTAACCAGTCCTGTGGCCAGAGCAATGCCTGGAGCAGCTGTAGTGGATTTCATCATCCCTGGTGGGAAGGCCAGAACCAAGAGGAGCGTTTCCATTACAAACTGATGTGTATGAGGGAAGCTGTCTTTGTAAGTAATGCAGTACCTCATTTGGGGCATTATACAATCATATTGCAATTCCATAGTATTTTCCATACAAGACTTTTCTCTTTATAGTCTGTAGAATCAGTGTTTCCATTCTGATAGCAATGTTTCCCATTCCACATCCTCTGTCATTTCTGACTGCAAATCCTTGGCACAGTAATCACTGTCCCCCCTGCTTTTATTTTCTCTTACAAATTGGTGAAAGTGATGTTGGCTCAGCTATGCTAAATAAGTTTTATCCAACTCTAAATTTGTGTCATTTAATCTATTTTATTGTTTTTCAGCTCCAATGCTTCAAAAAATTAAGTTATTTATTTGATTTTTCTTTGCTTTAATTCATACTGTGTACAAATAGAGATGTAATGTGGTCGTGTTGACTTCACTTCAGACTAGTAGACAATTCATAATTTTATTCCCCACTATTTATTCCCATCAAATCTATCTCAGTTTCTACTTTCTTTCTGGAGCCACTCAAAGGCATCATTACTGGAGAACGATCTTTGATCACTTGACATAGACTTATATACTTTTTCAGTGAACAGGCAGACATTACTTCATATCTCAATAAAATAAGTGCTGGGCTGACATTTAAATGTCATTTTGACACACTCCTGACCCATGCATCTTTTTTTTTCCTATGAAAAACTTCAAAGCTGATGTCAAATTCAAAACTATTTAAATCAATCTTAAATGAAAAGGAAAAAAAAAAAATAATTACATGGCAATTTCTAGGGACAATAATTTTTTATAAGCATAGAGAAACAGTGATTCTTGCTTGACATGAATCTTTAATAAATATAATAGAATATATCTTAGCAGATACAAAATTCATTTGAACTTTGTGAGCCCCAAAATTTGCTTCAGGATGAGAGAGAAGGAGAGAGAGAGAGAGAGAACCTCCCAAGGCCAATTGTGAACTTCTCTTGTGCTGTACAAATTCTTTGAGTAGGTAAAAAAAAATCCTTCTCTTATCTCTAATATCAGAGATTAGTGAAAACGGCATCATACACAACCCACGAAACAACCCATGAAATCACTGAAAGAAACCATTTTGAATTCAGTAGAATTTGGCTTATTTTAGGACAAATCAGTGGCTCTAGCTGTGATAAAAGAGCAAGTCTCCAGGTAACACAAGAGGAATATCTAAGATGTGATCTAGTCTCTGGATCTGTCCAGAGATACAGGTAGGGGTGGTTTCGGGATTAACATCTTCATGTTTTCACAATGGGAGCAAGGACAACTGTAACTTTAAAAATAGGAAGAGTTCTAAAGATGAAGTTTGTAAACAAAAGAAAATAGCAGGTAAAGACTATTTTTTTGTTGTTGTTGTTCAGTTTAGTAGGATAGCACAAATAATCATTTAGTTACATTTCCCTGTAATCCTTTAAAATAACAGGAATGACATGAACATCTCTATAAGTAATACTGTCATTATTCCAGTCATTTCCAGATTACACAGGAGTAAATATATGTTACAGTAATCCTTATATATTTATCTCCTCTTAAGCTGTGTATTTTATCTCCAATCTTTGCAACATCATTTATTTTTTTTTTTCTTCATGCTCCTCATTCAACTGGTAGATTTTGCATTCTGTCTGTGTTTCCAGGGAAGACTTACGTTTTCAAGCAAAAGCCATTTAAGTGCAATACAGTATTCTAAAAGCCTTGACTCATTTTCCTAACCCTGGAGGGCAAAAAATGAGATAAAAATAGATGGGTTTGCCAGTTTCTCTGAAAATACCCTTGACCAGCAAGATATGTCCAGTAGTTCATAGCTGTTCTTTTTCTTTTCCTGAATTCCGGAAAACAGCCTATTTTCTTCAAGTAGAAGTGCTTAAAAAAAGTTATCTTAAAAAAAAAAAAAAAAAAAAAAAAGAAACAAAACAAAAAACCTTTCTCTTCCATAAAAGTGGGAAAATTACATAATGCACAATGGCCAATGGAAGGTTTATTGGAAATTTTGTATTTTTGAGTGTTATTTTCTGGTTGAGGATGCCAGGTCCAGAGAAAAGATACTTTTAGCTGAACTTCTAAGTTAGGTCCAGTGATACATAAAGGTTTATATATTTTATATATATTTATATATATATATTATATTAAATATATATATATTTATATTTATATATATTATATTATATATATATTATATATTATCTCTATATATTATATATAATATATGTATTATAATTATATATATTATATAATTATATATAATATATAATATATTATATTATATATAATATATTATATATATATTATATATATATATGTTATATATGTTTAATATATAATATATATATTAAAATATATAAAGTATATATTTTATATATTTTATCTCAGTGTTGTTTCCTGAGATACTGAGACATGGTCCTTGAGACTTCTTCTGCATGTAGAATCATAGAATGGTTTGGCTTGGAAGGGCCTTAAAGATCATCTAGTTCCAACTCCCCTGTCAGTGGATAGGGACACCTTGCATTACACTGGATTGCTCAAAGCCACATCCAACCTGGCCTTGACAACCTCCAACAATGGGACATCCACAACTTGTTCCAGTGCCTCACCGCCCTCACAGTGAAGAAATTCTTCCTTATATCTAACCTAATTCTACCCTCTTTTAGTTTAAGAAAGAAAGATGGGAGGGAGGGAGGGGGGAAGGAAGGAAAGAGGGAAGAAAGGAAGAGAAAAAACACAAAGTGTGTGGTGCCTGCAAATAGAAACTATATATAAATATAGTTTTATAATAAATAGCACAGTCACAAAGCATGACAGAAATTCTTACATATGAAACAGAAGAAATCAGTGTGCAGAATGTGTATGGAAAAGTAATGTGGATGTTTATGAGAGACTATAAACTTTTTAATTGTTTAAAATTAGTTTTTCAGCTTGTATGTTTTTGAATAAGGCTTAAATAATGTATTTTATTTTGGGTGATTGATTGTATGACTCCAATCCAGGGAGTTTAAATCACATCTCCTGTCCACTTTAAGAAACAAAATTATTTTTGTATCTTTGGCATCATGTATCATGTTAAGTTTGAGCCATAATGTAGTGTGTGTGGGGGAGCAATTCTGTCAGTGTAGTACATAGCCATGAGGTCTATATTATTTGTGTCATTAAAGTAGCCTCAATGTAACAGGATAAAGCTGTTATCCAGGAATAGTAAGTTACTTTCAGCCACCCAGTAAATGTATTTTTGTATGGCTTGCAAGCAGGGTGGCAGATGAGGGCATATGTGCAGAGAGAGACCTTCTATTTGGTATTAGGAATTCTTGCAATGAATTCTTATTTCCCTTGTTAAAAGTTGTGCTTCTCAAACCCTTTGTACTTCAGCTGGCAGGCTGCAACCCAGAGGCAGTCTTTTCAAGGATATAGGGAACAAGAATGAATGTGCAGACATATCCATGTAACTGTAAAGGTAGATTACATTTTTTTGGTATCTCTAGGTTTTATCAGATTATTTGATAAGCCTGTTTTTATTAATGCATATATAATGGGCTGTGAAAGGCAGCAGGAGTTTGGATACATTTTCCTTCCTACTGCAATTGTGCAAATTAAGATATGCTTAATTTATTATGCACTAAAAATGCAATACTTTGATTTCAGGAATATTATTTTTCTGTTTGAAATGATATGAGGTGTGATAGTTCTTCATTTTCCCATTTATGAGGAAACGTATACACCGGTACTTTTTTCGTAACAGACTGGCAGAAAAAAAAAAAATAAAAATCACAGAGCTGATTACTGAGCAGCCCTGCTTCTCTTTCCTTGCTGGACAAGTTTCTGTGCTACATAGTCCCTCAAAGTGCCATCTCTCTTCACGCTCATCAGCCTCAGACTGGAGGGGGGATGATTCCTCTCCCCCGAAGACACACTAACATTAGCAACAAGCAGCCAGTCATAACAGATGCAGCCATAAAAGCAGAAGGGAAAAATGACAGCAGCACATCCTAAATATTAAAGAAGCTATTCCAAGACAGAAGCAGCAAGTTTGGATCGACAGTACTAGTAGCTAAATAGCTAAAGACAATAAATTCCAAAAGGGAAAAATAAATAAATAAATAAATAAATAAATAAATAAATAAGATAAATACAGTCAGTTCCAGACTTTTTTTTTTTTTTTCACAATTATTGATATAGCTTTTGTTTGTTTGTGTGTGTGTTTGCTTTTTTTTTTTTTTTTTTTTTATTCATCTCCCCCTCCCCTACTCAATATTTGAGATAGGCTTCTTCTAAAAAAAATAAAGCACATTACTTCTTCTATGTTTTTATTCTGCATATTAATTTATTGTCCAAACTTTTTACAGTTCTCTGGGATAAAAGAGAATCACCTAGGCATCGTTAGCTTTCATGCTTGCTTTTTACTACTACTTATTTCTGTGTATCCATTTAATATGAATACTTCTTGGGTAAATGCCAGTTGCTTGCTTCATTATATTTCAAGCTTGAATATATTTGAGACACATCATGCCTGAAGTTAACTATCTGCCATTTGAGTCCATTCAGTGAAGGAAGCAGCCTACGCATTAACTCAGTGTAGAGCCAGTCACATCTGCTTGCTGTTTCATGTAACCATGCATTGGATTTGATTGTGTATTATTATTTTGTGTCTATTTTAGTTTATGTCAGGATTACACAGTGAATGAGTTATTTTATTTCTTACATTTCCAGGTTAAAAGTTACAAGTGAAGTACCATGATTCTCCATACATTGTGAGCACTTCAGCTGCTGTTCTTCGTACTGGGGATGCAAATTTTTCAAAGAATTTATTACCATCACAAAATTGTATGAGTACAAAATTGAGATATGACTGCAGTGAGAGTAATGAATGTTTTCTTGGCTAATGTAAAAACAAGTCTTAAAAGAGGAAAAATTTACTTTTGCTTTACATTTGCAATCCCGAGGCACATTCAGTAATTTAAAATTATCCTGGGTTGTTTAAATGAAATAATAGCTTGCATTCTTCAGAAATAGCTTCTGACACATTATCTTGCTGGTGAAGTCAGTGTGTTTAATGAGTCAAAGGGAACCGTTTTCCAAAAACCTCAGATATTTTGCATGGATATTCATCATTATCATTATCACCAGTCATCCTAGTGAACACCAGGGAAGCTGTGTATTAGTCACTGTGAAAGGTGCTAGGTTGAACTATTCATCATTGCTACCTTCTAATAGACTTTTAAACAAGATAACATGATTTATATATATATTTGTATTTTGGAAAATTTGATGAAGGCTCTTTTTCAAGCCCTCACCCTGCTAAATTAGTACTGATTCTTTGCTAGTTCATTACAGTGGATACAAAGGAACCTTTTTTAGGTAGAGATCATGATCTCTTTGGTGGTACATGGGAGCCAGGATTTGTGATTTGTGGCTGCTACTTGCTAAAGCATTAGTGGTCCCATCAGGAGGACCTGATGAGACTATTTAGCAGTGTTGCAGTAGAGTGAGGGAACTCAGTGGCAGTTTCCCATCCTATCCAGATACAAATTCCAGCACGCTTCTCTCTAAATTCTTTAGATGCTCTAGACCTAATGCCTGAAATCTTCCCAGGCCTGCTAGATCAGCCAAATTACCCAGCCTGTGCTGAACCAAGACTCATTTTCCTTTGGTATTGCTGCTGTTGTGTTACTTAACAATTGGTATGGTGTGGGAATCAATGCAAACAGCACAACAGAAGATGATATAAGTTTTTGAAAGGCAGGCCAGACAGCCTCTCCTCAGCCAGGTGCTTCTTAGTGCTAGTTAAAAGTCTGTTCACAGGCTGATCTGAATAAGTGGATAAATTCTCAGTTATTTTGGTATAAATAGGAGAAAGCCTAAAGTCCATGAATCAGCAAGACTATAAAAATACGAAGAAAGGCCTCAAGGCCCTTGTCATAGGTTTACTCACATTCTTAAAGGTAAGTAAATGTGATCACTTCAGGTACATCACATACAAGAAACTTCCTCTGTACAAATGATGTGCTTCTTTAAAGATTTTCTAAATCAGGCCCTAGCAGCAGACTGGATCACAGTTCAGTCTTCTACTTCTCTCCTTCCTCGTTCTTGATGCCATCATATCCAGATAGTGTCTGAGGGACATTTTGAAGTTGTCACAAATAAGTAGTTTCAATTAAATTTGGAAGAATTTGATACTCAGAAAATAGTGAATCAAATAATCATAGATATTTTTAGGTTGGTAAAGACAACCAAGATTATCTAGCCCAACATTTAACCTAACACTGACAAATCCACCATTAAACAATGTCACTAAACACTACATCTACACATTTTTGAAGACCTCTAGAGATGGTGATGTGACCACTTTCCTGGGCAGCCTGTTACAATACTTCACTACTCTTTCAGTGAAGAATTTTCTCCAAATATCCAACCTAAACCTCCCCTGATTGCTAACTTGGTGTCATCTGCACACTTACTCAATCCCTTCGTCCAGATCACTGATAAAGATATGGATCAGAACTGGCTCAAGTACTGAGCCCTGGGGGACACCACTTGTGACCATCCTTCAACTGTAATTCAACTGAATGGACTTCAGCTGAGTCCATTCACCATGACTCTTTGGGCCTGGTCGCCCAGACAGTTTTTAATTCCATAATGCATACACCCATGCGATTCACGAGCAGTTAGTTTCTCCAGGAGTATGCTGTGGGTAATGGTGTTAAAAGTGTCCTTGCAGCCCAGAAAGCCAACTGTATTCTGGGCTGCCTCAAAAAGAAGTGTGGCTAGCAGGTTTGAAGGAGGTGATTATTCCTGCCCACTTTGCTCTTGTGAAACCCCACCCAGAGTAGTGCATACAGTTCTGGGGCATCCAGTGTAAGAAAGACATAGACATGTCAGATGGGTCCAGAGGAGGGCCACAAAAATGACCAGAGGACTTGAGCACCAGTCCTAAGATTACAGGATGAGAAAGTTGGGGTTGTTCAGCTTAGAGGAGAGAAGGCTCCAGAGAACCCTTATAGCAGCCTTACAGTACTTAAAGGGGGCCAAAAGGAAACATAAACAGGAGGGACTCTTTTTCATGGAGTGTAGTGATAGGAGAAGGGGTAACTGTTTTAAGCTAAAAGAGGGTAGATTTAGATTAGATATAAAGAAAAGATTCTTTACTAAGGGTATTGAGGCTCTGGAGCAGCTTGCCCAGAGAAGCTGTGGGTGTCCCATACCTGAAAGTATTTAAGGCCAGGCTAGATGTAGTTTTGTACAGACAGATCTAGTGGAAAGCATCCTTGCTTGTGGCAGAATAGTTGGAACTAGATGATCTTTAAGGTCCTTTCTGAGCCAAACCATTTTATAATTCTATGATACTACACAAAAGTTTAAAAATATGCTACTGGGAATCTGAATAATCACGGATGAAGATATTTAAGAATGGTAGATAATCAGAATTCCTAATCAGGGGCTTACACAAAAGTTTATATGAATATTTTCAAACTGTCATATATTACTACAACACCATGCTTGCAATTTTCATTTTCACAGGCTACCAATGTCTTACACCTACCTACCTGGATATAAAAAAATTAAAATATTGCTCTCTTTAAGGGAAGTAGAAGAGGTGATTATCCCTTGGTAATGTGCATAGTAGCATTATTATAATTGTGGTAAAGTTACTGTTACTGTAGTCATACATTACTGCTAAATTGCAGCAGCAGTCTTAAATAATTTGGCTGGTACTCAATGAATTATCAATCTCTTACTATTCTTTTTTCTTGCAACACACCTTCTCTAGACAGAGAGTAAATTGACTAAGCCCTCTATGTGGCTAATTGTTTCTGCAACTACAGAGGTCAAATCGCATCTCTCTTCCATGTGGACTTATTAAAATTTGGCTTCTTGTTTGTGGAAGTGTGACAAAACTAGGATTTTTTAAAATAGCTCATGTTAGTTTAACCAGATAGTTGATAAGCACTTGTTCTCAGAACTAATCACTCTGATACTATAATCATATTTTTGTCTTATTAATATATATATATAAAATAGAATAAAAAAAGAAATAATGACTATTTATAAAAT
Organism: Aythya marila; assembly: GCF_965140915.1. Classification (NCBI taxonomy): domain Eukaryota; kingdom Metazoa; phylum Chordata; class Aves; order Anseriformes; family Anatidae; genus Aythya; species Aythya marila. The sequence goes on from NC_139044.1 coordinate 14,622,056, forward strand.
CTGTCCAGAAAGTTGATTGCTCATGCAAAACAAATCACCTCCTTTTACAGCTCTATCTTCTTCCCTAATGCTCAGAATATTTCTTCCATCTGTTTTACTTCACGAATTCTTTCTATATTAACTGTAGTTCTCCACCATGCAGTGAAAAGTGAGAACTTTCCTTGGCATCCTGTCTTCATGTTGTTGCAGTTCTGGATGAATTCAATCTCTGTGATGCTCATTGGCTAGATTCATGTGTAACATCTAGTTGTGAGTAGTCATCCTTTGACACAAGACTATTCTAAACACATCAATTTATACGTACCTCAGTGAAGTCAATGTATCAGCATCATTTCAAGCTTTTTACCTCTACTACATGGATTAAAAAAATATTTCCTGTGATTCAGATTCAGAAATGACATGGAAGCCTTCCTGTTTATTGGTATTAAGAATAACTAGGTTTTCTGCTGTGTTGTAGTAAAGTTGAAGAAGTATGTAAATGGAGAAGAAGATAAATTTATTAGAAGACACTGATGATGATATTAATTGGCTGCAGTTCCTAATGATAATAATGTATTATTTGGGATTCTCTAACTATTGAAAGACAATGTCAGTGAGGCTGAAATACCGTCTTCACTTAAGCCCTCTATTGCAACCACTTCATTGTATGTTTTGCCAACGTTAGATCTTTTACCTATGTAAGCAGAAGTCAATTAACCCTCAAAAAGTTTTTAATAAACTCTTCTTATATAGGTAACAATCATAAGTATAAGGAGGCCGTGTAATGATTCATTATGGACTTAGAAGAGGGCATATCCTTTTCTACAAGGGTAATAAGGCAAAGACAAAGGAAATAAAAATAATAATAATAATATGGCTTCCTGGGAAATAACTGAATTTATAATCCATTGTCTTAATAAAACATCAATTTAGAATGTATTAACACTAATATTTTAACATATTTTCAAGATTATGTTTTCATAATAATGCAGATCATTTTATTAATGCATTTAGTTTTGTAGTGATATAAATATACTATTTGATCAGCAGAATAAATGTCTTAAGCATATAATATGACACTTCCACGTATGAATGTGAAAATTCAATGGTGTCAGGAATAATAGGCCATCTGAGAATTTTGCTTTGGCCCTGCTTTCTTGAAATTAGCTTAGTGCTATCTGTCATTCATCTTGTACTTGCTGAACCAAAGGGGTTTGTGAGTTGGATAAGAAACTGCTGAAAGTTTTGCTTTGTTAGAAAATCTATTGATTTTCTCTGTAAAGAATGTTGAACTTGCATTGTGTTTATGTCTGTTGTGCAATGGTGCAGTATTCCCCATTGTAACTTTAATAACTGTCATGTGACTGTTTAGAAGGACAGTTGCAGGAGACAAAGAGAGAAAGACCATTTAAACACTTAACAGTTGACAGAACTGTGTGTAAGCAAACTCTTTTCCCACTTTCATGTTAAATTAATTGTAGAATTAACAGGGATGCCCAAGTAAACAACAACAAAAATTGATTCCACAAAATCAGTGACATTTCAAGGGATTACATCCTCTTCAGAACCTTGTAGGACTACAACCATTCTTGTAGGACATGCACAGAGAACAAAAGAAAACGCAAAAAACCCTCTCTCCTTCTTCACCATTCAACACCGTGGTTAGTTGAAATCTTTCATATTTTATGTCTTTTCATACTTGAAGGGCTACCCTACCACCTTTCAGATATGTTAATGGTTGGTACCTGAAAATAAAAAACTCTAGGGTCCAGAGCTGACTACAGCTCAACCAAAGCTGATGTTTTTTAATCAAACATCTCTGTGTTTTATCAGCTCGAGAACTTTGACTGCTACATAACTTTACTGGAGGATAGCACGGACCTTCAGACACTCGATACCTGGATCTTCAGATATGTGAACAATCAAATGATTGCCCCCTCCCATCAATATCATGTTTGTTCTTGAACATTTGAACTCTTCTTAGTGTAGACTCTCAAGTCCTCTTTGGGATCTGGCCTTCAAATTGAAAGTAAACGTATGTTTTAGATAAACCCTTAATGTACATATTACCATCTTATATTTGATGTTCCTTATGTCCCATTATGTATGAAATCCTGTAAATCCCTTTTAAATATCCTTGCAATGAAAACAAGCCTTGAAGACTACCCTGGGAGTGAAGGTAAACTAGATAGCAATGCCTCTAAGGCTTATGCTTAGGGCTTCAACAGCGGAACCCTTTCCTGGAGCGAAGAGTTCTATCTCGATTGAAGGGCCTATCTTCATATCTTCAGCATATACCTGTTCCTATTAGTCAAGGAACTTGTTCCTATTAGTCAAGGACTTAGGAATTAGCACACACTCCGTCAGCTCCTTATCTATGTCTACATTCTTATTGTAATGGTATTTTCCGTTACACAGAGAATTTTCTCATAGATTATCCTCCTTTAGACAACAGGTCTTTTTTTTTATTCTTCCTTTTTTTTCCTCTTTTTTTTTTTTCTTTTTTTTTTTTTTTTTTCCCCTTTTCTTAGTGCTTGAGGGGGGATTTATTATTCTGAAATCAATATCTAAAGAGACATTTACACTGTCATTTGGTGAACTCTCTGCATGTTTATGGATACTCACACCATATTAGTTAGCTACATCAAAGCAAAACACTGGTGCTGAAGCCAGTTAATGGACTGGTTTGCATTTCCTGCATTTCCACTATTCGTGATTAGCACTAGCAGGAGCAGAAGGTGTGCAGATGTACTTCCTGGAGCAGCAAACAGCCCACAGAAAGCTGTGTAGCTCTGCACTCCTCAGTGCAAGCCTGTTGATTCACTCCCAGTGGGATCAGTGACTGAAGTGGCAAGTGAGAAATGTGGGCAGGGGACCAAAGGAATGGATTAAAATGACAGAATGGGTATACACCAAAATATTAATTTAATTCTGTTATATGTCATTCAAAATATTTGACCTAAACCTATAAGCTCAATTTTATTATTTTATTTTTTATTTATTTTATTTTATTATTTTTTGGGCGGGGATGCTAGTTGACAAGAAGCTCAACCTTCTGGCACTGTGCACTTGCAGGCCAGAAAGCTAACTGTCCTGGGCTGCATCAAAAGAAACATGGCTAGTAGGTCAAGGGAGGCAATTGTCCCTCTCTACTCTACTCTTGCAAGACTGCACCTAGACTGTTGCGTTCAGCTCTGGGTCCTCAGTATAAAGACATGGACCTATTAGAATGAGTCCAGAGAAGGGCCATGAGGATTTTCAGAGGGCTGGAGCACCTCTCCTACAAAGACAGTCTGAGGGAGTTGGGGTTGTTAAGCCTGAAGAAGAAAGAGCTCTGGAGAGATCTTATAGCAGCCTTCCAGTACCTAAGGTGAGGCGTACAGAAAAGCTGAGGAGAGACTCTTTGTCAAGGGGTGTAGTGAGAGGACAGGGAGTAAAGGCTTTAAACCAAAATTGGGTAGTTTTGGATTAGATATAAGGAAGAAATCCTTCACTTTGAGGGTGGTTAGGCACTGGAACAGTTTGTCCAGAGAAACTGTGGATGCCCACTCCCAGGAAATGGTTCAAGGCCAGGTTGGATGTGGCTTTGAGCGTCCTGGTCTAGTGGAAGATGTCCATGCTCGTGACAGGAGATTTGTTGGAGTTAGATGATCTTTAATGTCCCTTACAACCCAAATCATTCTATGATTCTTTTGATCACACCAATTAATTTTCTCCTCTGGTGTGGGATATGTAGTGTGAAAATTAGCTTCCATATTGCTGCAGAATTTATTTATTTATTTATTTATATCTGGAAATTGTGACAGCAAAATTATTTTTAACTAGTACATCCAAACTCGGTAGCTTTTTAATAACAATAACTTACATAATTGGATCTGTATGGGTTACTTAGTCTCAGATGGAAGTGAATCTTGCATTGGTACACTGACCAACCAGTTCATTGTTCAGCTCACCTGAACACCCGTCTTTTAAACTTTCAACAAGCACAAGTTCAGACTTTAGAAAAATCCCTGAAACTCAAGGAGCTAAAACAATCCAACAATCCCACATTTTTGTAAAGCCTGAGTAGCCTGGATGCAACACTGAACTGTGACTCTAGAGAATGAGAGCCTACATAAGCTGCAATACAAGGTTTGCAATGATTTACCTTATATCTCTGTATGCTGTTGCAGGAAGTTTTTGGAACAGGAGCTCCATATATTACAATGCTTGGCACAACAGGACTTCAGTTAGGGGTAAGTTCTACTGGAACTGTAATCTAAATAGTTTATCAAGCAGCCTGAAACCAGAGCAAGCTTTTTTGCTGCATCAGTGGAAATATCTCTGGCATCTAAATCAGTGCAGAACAACTCATGCCTGCCTGTTATCTTTCCTTTACCTCTCCATTAATTGCTACAGTGCAAATTTCTAAGCTAGCTACTACTCACTCACTGGTGTTCTTCAGGACCCAGATGTTGAAAGAAGAAAAACAACTTCATCTTAAATTCATGTTCAAAATCTTAATTGAAACAGAACTTTAAATATTTGTAGCTATTAGCAACAAATATGTTTGTTCTCTTTTCAGAGGCACACCAGAGGAGAACTTTAGTAAATGTGAAACATGAATTGCTTTCTGTGCCAAGTTGAAGTGCTGAATCTCCCAAAGACATTGTTATTCTAGAACTGGGTGGACTACCTACAGAAAAGTTTTCTTCCACAAGAAGTAGTGGACTTTTGTGTTAGAAAAATACATACTTGACATTAAAAAAATCCTAAATTTTGAATTTTTTTTTCTTCATTTTATTCATTTTTTTTCTGGTCGTAATTTTTCACAAGCAGACTGTCGTGGTTTAACCCGGCCGGCAGCTAAACACCACGCAGCCGTTCGCTCACCCTCCCCCCTCCCTCTCTGGGACGGGGGAGAGAAATGGAAAGTGAAGCCCGTGAGTTGAGATAAAGACAGTTTAATAAGACAGGAAAATAATAATAATAATAATAATAATACAATGATGATAATAGTACTACTAATAATAATATGTACAAACAAGTGATGCACAATGCAATTGCTCACCACCCGCTGACCGATGCCCAGCTTAACCCCGAGCAGTCCGGCCCCCTCCCCCCGGCTAGCCACCCCTATATATTGTTTAGCATGACGTCAGATGGTATGGAATACCCCTTTGGCTAGTTTGGGTCACCTGTCCTGGGTCTGTCCCCTCCCAGCTCTTACTGCACCCCCAGCCTGCCTGTTGGCAGGACAGAGCAAAAGGCTGAGATGTCCTTGGCTTGGTATAAGCACTGCTCTGCAACAATTAAAACATCGGGGTGTTATCAGCACTCTTCTCATCCTAAGCCAAAACACAGCATTCCACCAGCTACTAGGAAGAAAATTAATTCTGTTCTAACTGAAACCAGGACACAGGCACATCTCCAAAAGCACAGGAAAAGCAGGATACAAAATTGACTGGATTTATTCAGAGGGCTTAAAAAGGTTTTTCCTTCTCCCATCTTTCATCATGCAAGGTCAGGCCATTTGTTTCATTAGCACTTTTACTCCAGAAATATTTTCCATAGGCTTAAATTCCTGGAGTGAATTAGAAATTTCCTTTTTTTTCATATCAGTATCCTGCTTTCTTAGTAGTAGTTCTGGTTCATGATGAACTGTAATTTTTAGTTTAGGAAGCAGTGCAAGTGTATTTACAGAAATGTATGAGCTCCAGGAGGGAATTCAGTAGCTTTTTCTTCCCAAACTACAGACTCACATTACAATGATTTATGTTTACTTTTCTCTGTTTTCTCTTTTGTTTGTTTGTTTGTTTGTTCTTTATTATTTTGATTTGGTTTGGTTTCCCCCTTTTGGAATTGATAGACAAGGTGGTTAACTAGGCAGGGGTAGAGAATTTTTCCATACCGTGTGTTGTGGCAATTCATTCTGAAACTTCTCATATATCTTTTGTTGTTGTTGTTTGTTATCGGAAATTTTTAATGACTTTCTAAATTAGATTTCTGTAGTGACAGCAGTTCTATTTGGTAATGTGCAGCTGCGTTCTATAGATATATTTGTACAGGAGCCACAAAGAAGGAGACACTTGAATTTTTGCACCCATAGGCATGGGTGGATGAATGATAAGGCTTACCTGTCACAATACAGTGTCAATTGATAGCAACTGATTAGGTGGACAGCTTCTTTGTAAGATGGCAATTTTGATGTGAAGCCCAGTCCTAGTGCCATCCTTTGCAGTGACTTTTATTGTACCTTAGGTTCTTTGTGTGTATGCATGTGTGAGATGTGTGTGCATGCCTCTGAGAGATGACGGGTGTTACTAGGAGTGAGTTCTCCTGCATGAGAATAATGCAGTAAATGTCTGTTGATTAAATCTAATGCAAATGTTCAAAAACCCTTATTTACAAAGTAATTTGGTTCTATCCCCAACCCTCTGTAAATTTACCCCAAAAGGCAGAGTATTTCTTTGTCTTAAATTATTCATTCTTTATTTAAAAATAAATAAATAAATGAAATAAAAATGTTTCACTAACTCCAAGAACATAAAGAAGAGAGAGAGAAGAAATAGAAACAACTGCAGTGATTTTCTTATTTTTTCATCTTGTTCTGTCAATCCCTAGCTTTCACTATCAGACAAAAAGCTCTCCTCTGCTGCCATAGCTGCTGTTGGTATGTTGCTGACATTTAGTGAAGTGTATGGTTTACTAGCATAGCTCCCTCGATACACTCTTAACAGAATTGATCTATAAGGAAAGGGTGTCTGCTAAAAATGTAACTTTAAAAACACTTTAGAAAACTGTGATTCTGTTGCTGTAAATAGGTGGAGAATAAATTTTAATATGCTGCTTTCTCTTTCTTACATTAGTAGAGTAGAGCAAGAAGGAGAATGTGGGCTTTGGTTTGGAAATCAAATGCCATTCAGCTTGTGCTTCTCTTGTGTTATCCTGACAATGAATTAATCTGGAAATCTGAAGAGTTTTTGCTTAATTTGTTAGTACTTAAACTTCATCTAGCCAGCCTACATGCAGGTTATCATACTACTTTATTTTTATTGTTTCTAGTCACAGAAGTATAGTGGTATAACAAAATGAAGAAAAAGATAAACTTCTTAAACAGGATGTGAATGTGAAACCTTCATAGAAACTAGCCCACTAGTTGTGACTGTAAGGAAAAAAAATTCATCATGTATTGCCTATTAAAAAAGATATTATGACTAGTGAACAGCAGACATGCAGAGATTCAAAAATGTCCTTGAATTGTTGGATTTTAGAGCTGATACGAGCTTTTCTGTTTTTTCAAAAAGTGATTTTTTTTTTTTTTATTGTGTGTGTGTATATGTGTGTGTTTTCTTTCATTTGCTCTTTAATATGGGTCAAAATGTAATAAATATTTAGCTCTGTTTTGGCTCCTGTCCATTCCTAATTTAAGTTGTTTCCTGTTTGCTCTAAAAAAAATTCTCATATTTATTTTTGAACCAAGCAATTACATTTTTCATGGCTAGAGTGCTCAACATTTCCTTAGAGAATTCAATTTCAAGAAACATCAGTTTATGCTCAGGTTGAACACTTTACAGAAAAAGTTGTTTTACTGAGAAACTTTGAGCACCTAACTTAGTTATTTAATTTACCCACACATTCTGCAGGGGTTTTCTATTTATTTAGTAGCTAAAGTGTGTCTTCAAGAAGCAATTCAGTGCAGGATCTAAACTGGGTACACCTACTTGTTCTCATCAGTCCCCCATCTATTATACATACAACATCCTAATTTAGGTCTTACACGTTATGAAAAACCCTCTCCTTTCCTTGAAGTGATATGGATCCAAATGTACTTGTGGCCTGAGAAATTTCTTCTTACACACAGATTGCATTTATAACAATGTTAAATCACAAGATGACTTTTATGAACTTTTAAATGTGTCCAGAAATTATAAGTCAGAAAAAGGACAACATCATTTTCTGATGCCCCAAGCCCACAAGTCTTCTTTTTGTTAGATCAGTTGGCTTCTGCTTGCTTTCCTTTCCCAATTAATGAAAGAGTAAAAAAAGAAAATAGAATAAAAACACCTCAGACTTCTAAGTTGTAAATTTTCAGTTTGTCAGCCACATAAAAATTATATAAGATATGGTTGTAGGATAGCATACAGTTCAGATACATACTTCACACTAAAATAAGATTAACTGTGTTTTAATTACAGTACATTGAGGTTGGCTTATTAAATGAAAAAAAATGTGCCTGCTAAGCTTAAAGTTAGAAGAACTAAATGAAAGACACACAGTTGAAAAGTATTTTCTTCTTACACAGGAGCCTTTAAAAAGATGAACACTTTTAAAAGAACTTAAGTGCTTTTTTTTTTATTTTCTTGAACTTAGGTAAAGTTCAGACTCCAGTGAACAACATTAAAGACTATAATGCCAGATGCTTTTCAAGCATAAATGGAACTAAAAAACAAGCAAAATTATTCAGGTGAGAAGAGTGATCAGAAGCTTGACCTGAATACTTTAATAATAATAATTATTATTATTAATAATAATAACAAAAACACGAGGATTTTCAGTTTGAATTAGCATTTATTATTTGTATTTCAGGTATCAGCTAGAGGCCCAGACTAAGATCAAGACGTTTATATTCCTGTGGCCATACGGTCTGAGGTGCTTCCTAGCATTATCACACTAGCAAGGGTGTGAGAAAGAGATGATAGTCTAAGGCAGCATTCTGCTTTTGGTATATAGGGGAAAAAACCTTCTCATGAAGTCTTATGTGATTTGCTCACAATAAAACCAATACTCACTAGAAGAAAATACACAGCTTTCATTGTTTTCATCAGTCATAGACCACTAGTGCACCACATTTTCTCTTTCAGACGTTACTTTTTTTTTCTCTTTTCTCTTTTCTCTTTTCTTTTCTCCTTTTTCTTTTTCTTTTTTTTTCTTTTTTTTTTTCTTTTTTTTTTTTTCTTTTTTATTTTTTCTGTCTTCCATTCCCGACTCTGCAAAGTAGCATAGACTCAAGGAGAAAGTCTGCTCAGTTTGATTGAACTCTCAGGACTCTGTTGAGTAGTTAATAACATGAAATATTTATAAAAAACTGTTAAACATTTTGGAGGAAAGGATGGATGGCACAAACCCATCAAAAGTTGTTCATATGAACTGGTGTTGTCTAAAAGTTCTTTGATTTTTAAAGGAAAATAAAATTCTGTCAACATTCTTCCTTTAAATCTTATAAACTCTTCCATGAAATAGTGAGTGAAGTCTTCTGTAGGATAAAGGTTCCTAATAAAACACATCAATATTCATTTTAAAATTATGCATTATCATAAGAAACTAAAAACAGTATATGAAAATTCATTCATTAGAAATAATAAAAAAGTTCAGACAGTTGTTTATTCTAACAGTTCTTTTTTGTTTGTTTGTTTGTTTAGAAATATGAAGCCCTATCTGTATATTTCTATTTTTTATTTTTATCAAAATAAAAATAATGGTGAACAGGAAAGACTATGTCTCTAAACCTAAACTTAACTGTATTAAATATAGCTGTTGGGTCAAAGTTATGTCTTGTTTTCACTAACTTTATATGGATTTACTACATCAAAGACAAATATGGTCCAATATCTCATTTTTCATAGCTTAATCTGATTGTATGAATTTTTGAGATATAAGAGAAAGTCCTAGCTAAACCATTAGGAAGTTCTATATTTCCCATTAAAAATTAATTCTTCGTTTTCATTTAATAGTCAACATTAAAACATTGGTGTTATTAAAATGCCTTCAAGCTTGATAGCTGATTATCACCCTGCATGTAAGCAGTCAGCCAGCTATTTCCACCGTACATTTTCAAACATTAGCTGCTTTCATTTATCAGAAATTAGACTGACACATCTCAACATTTTATACAAAGTTAACCAAAGAAGAAAACAGTTTGCTCTGATCTCTTTGAAATTTGAATCACTGTACCAGCTTCTCCAGGGCAAAAATTCTCCCTTAAAATCTGGATTAGCAGAAGTCAACAATTCCAAGTATGTGATACAGAAAGCATATGGCAAGCTTTTCAAGATGAAAGGAGTTTCTCTGTCCTTGAATCTTGTTACTTTAAATAGAGAACAAGAATTAAGACATTTTTCAACATGTGATCTATATCAATCGTTCCTAACAGTATTATAAACCTAATGTTATTTTCAGTTCTCAGTGGCTAAATCTGCTAATGATAGATTCACAAAATAATTGTTTTTTTTTTTTTATATAAAAATTCAAGATGCTATACCTTTAGTCAACACCAATCAAATATTTAGGTAACACAAATTCTTTAAGGATAGGTTAGTTGTCCTCGAAACAAATGATCTCAAGTATTGTTTCTGCTTGATAAAATGACTCAGCTGATTAAATATGAGTCCAATTTCCACAGTCCTGGGTTTTAAAAAAATATAATGAATTTACAGTTGCATTTATTTGTATTCACAGTTTTGAAAACACAAAGATAATATGTTAAAACTTCCCTTTGCAACTTCAGGGGTTTGGAATACCCTCTTTTTTTTTTTTTTTTCTTTTTTTTTTTTTTTTTTAATAAATGAGTGGCATTCTTCAGGGTTGGTATTGGGACTGGCACTATTTAACATCTTTATTGGTGACATGGACACCCTCAGAAAGTTTGTTGATGACACCCAGCTGTGTGGTGTGGTTGACACATTGGAGGAAAAGGATGCCACCCAGAGGAACCTGGACAGGTTTGAAAGGTTCATTTATTTAAGTCTCATGAAGTTCTTCAAGACCAAGTGCAAGGTCCTGCACCTCAATTGTGGCAGTCCCAAGTACAAACACTGTCTGGATGGAGGAGAAAGAATTGCAAGCAGCTCTGAGGTGAAGGAATTGGGGGTTACTGGTGGATGAAAAGCTCAACACAAGCCAGCAAAGTATGCTTGCAGCCCAGAATGCCAACTCTATACCGGAGTGCATCAAAAGAAGCATGACCAACAGGCTGAGGGAAGTGATTCTCTCCCTATACTTCACTCTTGTGAGACCTGACCTGGAATACTGTATTCAGTTCTGGGGTCCCAACATAAGAAGGACGTGGAAATATGTTGGAACAAGACCAGAGGAGGGCCACAAGGATGAATAGAGAGTTGGAGCACCTCTCCCATGAAGATAGCATGATGGAATTAGAGTTGTTTAGCCTGAAGAAGAGAAGGTTCTGTGGAGACCTTATATCAGCCTCCCAGTAGGGCTAAGAGGGCCCTACAAGCAAGCTGGGGAGGTACTCTTTGTCAGGAGGTGTAGCGATAGGACAAGGCATAATGGCTTTAAAAGAGGGTAGATTAGATATAAGGAATTCTTCACTATGAGGGTGGTGCAACACTGGAACAGTTTGGCCAGAGAAGCTGTAGGAGCCCTCCCCCTGGAAGTGTTTAAGTTTGGGCTGGATGAGGCTTTGAGTAACCTGGTCTAGTGAGTGGTGTCCATGACAGAGGGATTGGTGTCAGATGATCTTTAAGGTCCTTTCCAACACCAGCCATTCTATGTTTCTATGATTCTATGAAAATGTGAGACTTTTTCTGCTACAGGTATACTTTGAGGGGAAAAACAAACAAACAAACAAGCAAACAAACAAAAAGATAAAAGTGATCCATTATCTTCGTCAATGTCTTTGGCACACATAATAAGGTGGAGAGATAATGGTATTTTTCCTCAATGTTTTCTCTATTTGGTGTTAAGAAACTATTTAATGTGATGGACTTCTAGCTTCAATAGGAGAGCGCCTTGTAGGAAGTTAGTATACCAGCCATCAGAACAAAGTTTTTCTGAAAGTGCAAATCAGTAGTTTTTATTAAAAAATATTCTTTGAAGCAGTCACATCATATAATCTTAACAGAGTGAAGCCTATGTAATGACTCAAAGCATTTTTTTTCCTCACTCTTACAGAAAAAGGCAGTGGTTGTTTCTACAATGTGGAGCGGTTATTAAGTTAATAGATCTAATATGTCTGGATTTGTAGAAAGCTATTTGACAAAGGTTCCCTTGATAGATTACTGTAAAAGTTCTCTAAATATGGGTGAGGTAATATATGATTAAGATAGATAAGGAATTGATTAGGAACCAGAGACATGAATTAAAAATATCTGTTATTCACAGGAGTTGGTAAAGAGTGAAACCCCACTGGGTTCTAATTATGTCAATACTTTTTAATACTCATTTTAACGTTTTCAGCAAAGCTGTAGCATGCTCATTTGTTATACTTGTGGGTGCTACCTGAGAGAGAAGCGTATTCAACAGTCAACAGTTGCATTTATGGGCAGCTGAGCCTGAGGTTTCTGAGGCAATGGGTCAGGCCATACAGGATCATATGAATCAGTGAGGTGAACAACTTCATGGCCAAAATTGAAAAAACTAACCAGCCAGTGCATTAGCAGCCACTAATGCACATGGGTAGAGATAATGGTTAAAGAATGGATAGTAAAGTGTCCTGGGTTATATTAATGTAACACTAGATAGGTTTTACAAATTTGAACAGTGACAACGTTTTCACATTTGGGCAGATCTGCCAACCACAGGGAAGTGAGTATTTGGAGCCGCTGCACTGTTGACAGGCTGAAGAACTGAAACCATATTGTCCCTGTGGCACTGAGTATCACTTGTTGTTTCCTGGCTCATGACTGTGTCCCTGCCTACTGCATCTACATGCTCAGATAAGGCTGTGGTCCTTGAATGTGGAGCTGACCTCTGCATATGATGCAGATGGAAAAGACCACCGCTGCTCAGCCTCTTATACGTACTCTGGTAAAAAGGCAGGTACAGTTTGACCCATAGGCACACCTGTTTCATTACAGACCTGATCAAAATCCCAGTGAAGTCTAGAGAACACTGCTGTTAAATGTGATGGAGTTGCTAATGACAGCCATACCAGTTCCAGGTGGTATGTATGCTTCCATACTGAGCTACACAGATAAGATAGATTTGAAGGGAGTGAATTTAGCAGAAGAAAGACTGTGCACCAGCTTCCCAGTGAGTATGATGACTACCTGACAACTCTCAAGAAACCCTTTCTTGATCTTTAAATTTTCTTTTGTTCCCCTTTTATATAAAGAGATTAGCTATACCAGCTTTTCAGACAATTTAAAATGCTTATCTAGATATATTCATATGATACATACTGACAGTGCTTAAAAATCAAACTAGGAGTTGATATAGGGGTTGTGTTTGATCCACATTTATGGCTGAAAACAATGCATGCTATCTAAACTGCTATATACAACCCCCAGAGGTGAGATGACATCTAAACTTTAGGGACAAAATTACTTTTCCAGAGATTGCTATAGGAATATTTTAATTGAATCAAGACTTTTTCATTCAAAAGAAAGTGAAATGTAATTTGAATGCATGCTGTCAGATGAGTGACACCTAAGGGGAAATTCTAGCACAATAATCAAAGGCTGAGACAGAGAACTACAATGTTTGACCAGAAAAGGAGAGATCACATAGTCATTAATATAACCACAGACAGGACTTTAGTAGTTAGCACCAGAGGTCGTTTTGCACCTAAATGGGAGCAAGACGGCAGCAGAGAGAAGAATGAATATCTCTCTCTCATCCATTTTTCAAACCTTTTTAGCATTAAAAGTGACAGGTCACTTCTAGTTTAAATATAACATGAACATACAGGAAAAAAAAAATACTGGGAGAACAAAATGAAACAGTCTACAATTTGATTGCGTTTACCTCTTACATGTATATGTCTGTATCCTTTGGGGAAAAAAATAAACAAACAAACAAACAACAACAACAACAACAACAAAACACAAATATATATTTAAAAGCACAAACACACGCAAACACAAAACAAACAACAAAACCATGCACACAAGAGCCTAGCCCTTTATAGGTTGAGAAAAGTCATGAGATGGCCAAGGACCAGGTTAGCTGGAGAAGCAGTTTGAAATGACCAACCCTGGTGAAGACAGCAATGTAGCCATGGTAGCACAGTGCATGATTTTTCTCTACTGAAAAAGGCCATTGGTTGTTTGCAATGTATTCATGCCCAAAGTTTTTGCATTACTGTATTCATGAAATGTAAATGTGCTTTTACATTACTATTTTTTTCTTGTCTCTGAGGTCAGTGATATCATTGTGACTACAGCAAAGTTAATCAGCCTGATAACAGATGCAAATTTGCAACAGTTGCTTTTCTTGTCCCTTAGACACAATGTGGACTCTCCTGTGACTCATGGTTCACTATATCTCATGTCAGCAAGTTAAAAACAATGACAGAATTGGAATTGATACTGTGGGATTCTCTTGTGTGTTGAGAATAAATACAGGGTGAAGGCTGATGTGAGTAGATGTTCATTGAATTAGTGGGGGAGGAAAAGAAAACAGCCTGTTTAATGAAAAAAGATTTGTTGATAGTGGAATATGAGCATCTCTTGGAAATTCAGGGATCCTCAGTGTGAAAGTTAAATATATTTATTTATTTATTGGAACATTATCAAAAGAAAATTAAAAGCCTCAATATCAGTTTTGCATATAAGTGACATTCCTGACCCTTCTGCTAAAGCAAAGTCCACAGGACTACACTACGTGCTGGGGTTCCCTGTATAGCTCTGGTGAAAGTACCTGAAAAATAGAAAAATAATCACAAAGCTGTATTATTTGCCAACGGCAAAACAGGGAACAGAAGTTTGAATTTTAAAATCTATCTGAACCAGGAGTCAGAAAGTTGTTGAATGCTGCCTAGAATTTGCTTTGCACAAAGGATTTTCCTACAGGTAGATGCCTATGCACTTGTATACTCTGTTTTCAAAAAATGGAAACCAGTTGCACAATGTTTACTTCTGGGAGAATAAATCTTTGGTTCATATCCTAGATATAAGAACTGTTAGTGTAATATACAAGCAAAATAAAGATTATGCCTTTGGAAATGAAGCCATATAAATCTAAATCCTGGCTGAGCACCAACAAAAGCACATAAAGATTCAGATCCCATGTTGCAGTAGGCTGTCAAGGTATAGTTGTAGATGTGAACTTCAAAGTTCATCATAAGTATTTAGATCAACCAAATAGTACAAATTCTCTCACTATGTGTGAAATGGTATTCTAAGATAGTTTTTATATCTATACTTAAAACCCACATGCTGTGCATAGTCTTGCCATCAGAAATGTTTAACCCACACACTGTCCTTTTAAAGGAAAATTAATGTTTTCTTTACATAGCAGCAGGGATTTCACAGTTGAAGGCTGAATAATGTAGCTTTTAAAAATAGAACTTCGTGCTTTCATCTCCAAAGCCTTTTGCTAACACTGAGCTTAGCCATGCATTCCTCCAGGTATTGAACTTTTCTGACTATAGAGCGAGGTACAGATATAGGAACTGACAAGATCAGTCTCATCCTTATACCCCTCTTGTGAAGTAAATTATTATCTTCTTATTACAGAAAGGTAGACAAATATAGACTGAATTTAATTCAGGAAAGTTATGGTGCTAGGTAGTTGCTCACAAAATCAAGGCCATATTTCAAAACAGATTCCACTACCTCATTGAGCTCACAATTTTGCCAATGCATTATACTCTGAAGCAGGAATTAGGGACTAGTTTGACAATGAACTGTACTTTACTGGGATTAATATAAATCTAGTTCTGTATTTATAGAGAGGTGCAAGAATTATGTATGCATTAAATTGGCATGAATATTCAAAAGGGTGTGCTCAGTTTCTGCAGTTAGATCTGTCCATTGGTATGTTTGGCACTGTCATTGAATGGCCCTCATCAGTTGCTTATATTTTTGCTGTTGTTTTTTGTTTGTTTTTAAGTGTAAAGGTTATAGTTCCCAGGTTTAGTTACTATGACTGGATGTGTGCTGTACTTAGAAATTAGTGTGAGTGATAGAAAATGTGAGGCTTGAGAGATACCATTTTCAAAACGGAACTCCAGACACTTGAGCTATTGAAAATAAAGAAGAAAAAGAAATTTTATTTGATTTTCCCATGAGCCATAGGGGTACTCGTAATATTCTGTCTCTTTCACTGACATTTCTAATCAGAATACTTTGTATTTTTCTGGTAGTTTTAAAGATTTTTATGCATATATATTTGTCAACTTATCTTTCTATAGTAAGGAAAGCATACAAGTATGACACTGCTTCAGGCTTCTACAGACTTGTTAAAAACATAACATTACAAAAATCCCAATGTATGCGTTTGAGAGATTAAAGCATATTTGCAGGAAAAAAAAAAAAAGGAAAACAAAACAAAACAAAACAAAAACAAACAATCAAATCAAAACAAAAACAAAACAGCATACTTACAAGTTGTGTCCCAACAATTTGTTTCTGTAAGGTAACTATACAAAGTAAAGAACAGTAACTGACAGTCCTTTCTGGATATTGTAGAATTTCAGTTATGCATATGATATTGTAATTTATATGACTTGGCTAAAAGAGTAGTTCTTAAGGGTTTGTTTTGTTTTGTTTTTTCTCCAAAATTTCAGGTTTTAAACCCTTCAAAACCTGAACTTGCTTATTACTAGAGGTGAAAACCAAAGCATACTCATGGCACACTTCTGCTGTGCTTATTCACATGAAGTTATAGCTGCCAACTAAGTTGTTCCAATTACCTAGGGGAAGGAAAGCAACAAACATGACAACTCCACTGGTAAATGGAGTAGACATAAGACATGGCTACACTGTGTCTAATCCTGTGTCCCCTTGCCAGTGGTGATCAACAGCAGGTGCCTAGGGATGCAAGCTTCCTGTGATACCTCCTGATATGCCCTCTTAACCAAGAGTTTGCAGCTTATGGACTTCTCCACAGAGATTTAAATAAACCGTTGTATTTAATAGTTCAACTAGATTTCTTGTCCATGATTTTACAGTGTCCCCATGAGATCATGTATGTGGTTAATATTCAGAGCATTCTACAGCAAAGATTTCCATCAGTTTAACCACATATTGTATGAAGATTCACCATATTTTGTTCAGCACAAGTTGTTTCCTGTTAGCTTAATTTGTTGATCCCTAGTCCTTGCAATGGAAAAGACAATGAATAAAATTTTTCTCGGTCTACTTATAGTTTTACAGGCTTCTGACACATTTTGTATCTTTCCCAGGCTGGAGAGACCTACTCTGCCCAGTCTTTCTTCCTATGGAAGATACTCCATACTTGTGATCTTTGCAGTTCTTCTCTGAAGCTTTTCCAGTTTTATCTTTTTGAAATGAGGCAAATAAAACTACATGCACGCCATATGGATGCAACGTAGAATTAAAAAGTTACTCAGCTTTGTAAGCACTTTCTTCAATTCTTCAGAGTTGATACATCCTGAACATCTTAATATTATTTCTAAACATTGATGTCTCCCCTCTCATTGATACTTTTTCCGGAGTTGCTTATTAAGGTGACACGCAGCCTTCTGACAATTTTCTGACCAATTATTCTTGCTTTCTGTTTCCTGTCTTTTACCAGATTATGTATCCATGCAAATATCTTCCTTTTTATACTATCTTAACTTCCTTAAGAGGATTTGGTGGAGTATATTGTCAAAAGCCTTCCAGAGAAAGAGTAGTCAAGCCCTAATCAACTTACTTGTCAAGTTCTTCTGAAAACTACGCCTGTGTGAGACAGGACTGCTCATCAAAAAAGCCATGTGACTATGCATCAGTATGTAAAATAACAGTCCAAATATGCATTAGATACAAAATAGAATTCTAAATTAAAAAAAAAAAAAAAAGAGACTTTTGATGAGGGAAAGGCAGAAGACAGAAACGGGACAGAGTCAGTACAGAGTCAGTAATACTGTTAGAGAAAAGTACTACAGCAGCAGAACTATGGAGGATTGTGAAACATTTCAGAAGGAAATAGTAGTGCTATGAAATTTAACTTGTAGTAAATAAACACACATTAGACTAAAATAATCCCATACTTCAATTACTAAACACAATTTTTGTGCTCTGAGAGGTCAGAAATCCTCCACAGGGGCAAACATTAATATCAGTATTAGTTTCTGTCCAGCCTCTGCTAAAAGTTAACAGAGATAGCATTTTTAAATGAGTAGAGGAAAATCAAACATATGACATACTTATCATAATACCATAGGATCTTTTAGATTGGAAAAGACCTTTAAGATCAAGTCCAGCCATCAGCCAGACCTACGAAGTCCCATCATATTCCTTAGTGCCACATCCACATATCTCTTGAATACCTCCAGGGATGGGGATTCCACCACTACCTTGGGCAGCCTGTCCCAAAGACAGGCCACCCTCTCCATGCAGACGTTCTCCCAAAGATCCAATCTAAACCTCTCCTGGTGCAACTTGAGACTCTTCCTTGCTTCCTATCACTTGTCACCTGAGGAAGAAAAAAAAAAGAGAAAAAAAAAACAAAAAAAACACCTACACCTTCCTTTCTGTAATGTCCTTTCAGGTAGTTGTAGGGAGCAATATCTGCCTTCAGCCTCCTCTTCTCCAGCCTAAATAACCTCACTTCCCTCAGTTGCTCCTTATATGCCTGGTTTTCTATCAGATTCTCTGCACATGCTTGAACATCTCAATATCATTCTTGTAGTGAGGGGCCCAAAACTGAACACAATATTCCAGGTGTGGTCTCACCAGTGCTGAGTACAAGAGGATAATCACTTCCCTAGTCTTGCTGGCCATGCTATTTTTGATACAAGCCAGGATGCTATTAGCCTTTTGGTCACCTGGGTACACTCCCAGCTCATGTTCTGTTGGATGCTGGCTGTAGTTAAAACAGGTGTTCCACCTGTTCAACTATTTAACCTATGGCTCAAAAGCCTAATATAAGATAAAAGATGAACAGAATACAGGAATTTATGAACATATTCTGTGTGAAGCTAGATGTGTTAACACTGAACGTTCATCTAAATTTATTCTAGAGGAAATGAACATAGGAAGAGTTGAGAGTCCTCTCAGACAGACTTAAATAAAAATTAAAAATAAAATAAAATAAAATAAAATAAAATAAAATAAAATAAAATAAAATAAAATAAAATAATAGTAAATTAAAGTAAAAATAAAAATAAAATACTTCCCCGACAACCATAGAATCATTATAGTTGGAAACGACTTTCAAGATGATCTGGTCCAAACATCACGCTACTCTACACATGTGTAAATGATAATTTGGTCATTTTTCAGCTTTGTATAAAAGTGCATTATCAATTATTCCTTGACAATTATTTTATTCTGATTTTATATTGATATCTGAGAATTTGAGAAATGTATAAAGAGAATAATTCATTTCACTCAAGCAAACAGGAGATATTTTTAAAGGACCAGATTAAGTGATGGACCTGCTGAGATCCTTCTTACTTTTCATTTTGAAAACAAGTCTGTGAATAATTTCTAAGGAACCAAACCTCCATTTTATGTTACCAGAGGTTGTTTGGATATTTATCTACCTGGACCTTAACCAGATCCAGCCAGATACAAAAATGAAAAATGGTCCTGTATCTACAGATTACTTGAAAATTTTGTCAAAACGTGTCAACAAAAAGATCTGCGTGAACTACATGAGACAGTCATGGAAGGCTGGTCTTAGCCTTAAATCTTTTATTGTCAAAATATATTTATCTAGCCAAATTAGTTTGCATATCAGGGTGATCAGAATAGGCCTTTTGTTACTATAGCTTAGCTGACAGACAACAGCTTATGAAGTAACAGTACCCCATTTTGCGTAGGATCACCAACTACATTGCTGCTGACTGCACCCAGAAATGCATTCAAATAGTACTTTGTGTGTGTTTATACATTTATAATTTACAATGTACACATCTTGATAAACATCAGTCATTGAATTTCTTCCTTCCACAGAAAATGGACCATAGCCCTGTGCAGGGAGTCTTAATGAGCACCTTTTGGCTTCTAAATGCTGCCGTATGGGGCCCACCCATCCTTGGTCTGAGTTTGTGTGTGCATGCATGTGTGCATGTGTATGTAACAGAGATCCCTGTTACCAAGTCTCCCCTGTGCAGGCTGCTCACCCCTTAGACCATGATGCATAGCACAGAAGGATTCTGTATACATCCAGCTGACCCCGTGCACCAGGACATGAAATGAAAACAGTTTTAAAGAGAATACTATTTAAAAAAAAAAGCAAGGGACAGAAGTATGTTATTATTCTTTAACAGGTAGTGGGTTTAGATAATCCATTCTGTTGACAGTACTTCTGTGCAGATATTAAGCTATGGATTTCTTAACTTTGCTGTAGATATTTAATTTACAAGACCAACAAATTTTGGTCACAGAGGATTTTTCATCCAACTGAAAATACACTCCATTTATTAGTAATATTATTTAAATGTAAAAAAAAAAAAAAAAAAAAAAAAAAAAAAAGCAATGGTGAACACTTTGCAAAAGATTGACAGTATGACAGTCTTAACATTTCTATCTTGCAGATTTTTTTTCTCTTTCTCAGAATATGTTTTACAGTATTTCTTAGTGTAATAATATCATCTTAAATCCCAGCTTTTAAAAAGTTTTTTTTGGGAAAAAAATCCACCAACAAAAATAGAAAATTCTAACATGTTTTATGGCAACAGTTTTAACTGAAACTGCTTCAGCATTCAAAATCCATTAAAAGTTAAATGAAACCTCCCAGACTAAAGACTAATATCTAGGGATTCAATTACTGAAACTACTTGCAATCAACTTATTTAAGTGAAAGATCCTTTTTCAAGCTTACAAGCAAAAAGAATACTTGAAATAAAATAGAGAAGCCAACGTCAAAGTTTCTGTACACCAGAAAGCAATTTAATAGTATATTAACATACGAAAAAGAAGTTAACTGCTTTTCACAGACTTCTTTAAAAAGAATGGAGAAAAATGGAATGATGATATGTTCTTAGAATTCCATTTAAAAATTATAGTATTCTATAGATTCAGACGAACAAGTTGAGTAAGAAAGCTGTTTATCTTTTATTATGCTTGTGCTTCTGGACCTAATCGTACTCAAAATGAGAAATTGAGAAAATTTGCCAAAATTTGTCAGAGCTGAAAACAGTTTTGAATTTAGTTTTATCTGACTTACAAGCAAAGTGTCTAAGTCCTTCTTTCCTTCTTAATTAAGATGAAATAAATAGAAATATTCAGTGTTCACTTATATTGATCCACACCAAATTAAAATAGAGCACTGCAAGTATCTGTCTTAACTCTCTATTACAAGAGGTCTGGAGTTCAAAGATTTACACTGCTACACACTTCCTAAGAAAATAATATCCATGATTCTTTACTTGCTGATGATAGGTTAGCTAAGAAGACAAATAAATAAATATATAAATAAATAAATCACTTTTCTTTCAAAATGTTCATCCTGTTGGGAAATATTTTCAACTGTCTGATCTTCCCAAAAAGCCAGAAAGGAATTCTAGCAGCTCTTCTCACCACTCATAAGTCTAACATAATCATGCTAAGAATATCTTTTTCCCCACTTTATGTTACTATGTCTAATCCTCTTTTTCAATTAGATGTGGATGTTTTCAAACCAGGAAGAATGACTGTAAGTAGCTTGTCTGACCTTCTGCAAATTGCAGTCTTGATAATGTAAACTGGTCACTCTCTCAGCCAACTAGTGGTTGAACAAGAGGACATTGAATTAAATTTTCCACGTGAAGCAAAAACTTATCTTGGAAAATGTCCCAGTGATTCACTTCTGCCTTTATCAACAGAAACATGTTCTTGAAAGGTAATCAGGGTTAGCATACCTCATGAAAATCCAGATGTCCTTCCACTGTAATATTGTAGACAAAATAAAGAATCTGCACAATTTTGTTTGTAAAATGCGTAATTTACATAATGGAATAAGTTTTAAATGAATAAGTATATATCACAGAATCACAGAATCACAGAATTTCTAGGTTGGAAGAGACCTCAAGATCATCGAGTCCAACCTCTGACCTAACACTAACAGTCCTCCATTAAACCATATCCCTAAGCTCTACATCTAAATGTCTTTTAAAGACCTCCAGGGATGGTGACTCCACCACTTCCCTGGGCAGCCTGTTCCAATGTCTAACAACCCTTTCAGTATAGAAGTTCTTCCTAACATCCAACCTAAAACTCCCCTGGCGCAACTTTAGCCCATTCCCCCTCGTCCTGTCACCAGTCACGTGGGAGAATAGACCAACCCCCACCTCACTACAGCCTCCCTTGAGGTACCTATAGAGAGCGATAAGGTCGCCCCTGAGCCTCCTCTTCTCCAGGCTGAACAAGCCCAGCTCCCTCAGCCGCTCCTCATAGGACTTGTTCTCCAGGCCCCTCACCAGCTTCATTGCCCTTCTCTGGATTCGCTCAAACACCTCGATGTCCTTCTTGTGGCAAGGTACCCAAAACTGAACACAGTACTCGAGGTGCGGCCTCACCAGAGCTGAGTACAGGGGGACGATCACTTCCCTAGCCCTGCTGGTCACACTGTTTCTTATACAAGCCAGGATGCCGTTGGCCTTCTTGGCCACCTGAGCACACTGCTGGCTCATACTCAGCTGACTATCAACCAATACTCCCAGGTCCTTCTCCGCCAGGCAGCTTTCCAACCATTCCTCTCCCAGCCTGTAGCTCTGCTTGGGGTTATTGCGCCCCAGGTGCAGGACCCGGCACTTGGCCTTGTTGAACTTCATGCAGTTGACCTCAGCCCATCGGTGCAGCCTATCCAGATCCTCCTGCAGAGCCTTCCTACCCTCGAGCAGATCGACACATGCACCTAACCTGGTGTCATCCGTGAACTTATTGAGGGTGCACTCAATGCCCTCATCCAGATCATCAATGAAGATATTAAAGAGAACCAGCCCCAGCACTGAGCCCTGGGGAACACCACTAGTGACCGGCCTCCAACTTGATTTGATTCCGTTCACCACGACTTTTTGGGCCTGGCTATTCAGCCAAGCCAAGAGCAGCCAGTTTCTTGAGGAGAATGCTGTGGGAAACAGTGTCAAAAGCCTTGCTGAAGTCAAGGTAGACCACATCCACAGCCTTTCCCTCATCCACCAAGCGCATCACTTTGTCATAGAAGGAGATCAGGTTCATCAAGCAGGACCTGCCCTTCATAAACCTATGCTGACTGGGCCTGATCACCTGCTTGCCCTGCAAGTGCCGCGTCATGACTCTCAAGATAATCTGCTCCATATATACACTTCTACACATATGTGAATGTGCTTACGTATATATATAAGCAAGGGAAATGTAGAAATCTTACAGGTTATTATAGAAGTTTGAAATAAAGTGTGAATTGTAATAGGAGAATAGGATTATGACCTTCCTACTTGTCTGTAAAATAGATGCATCTGTGGTGTTGCTGCAAATAAAGGCACAGTTGTGAGAAAGGCAGACAAAGTATAATTATCATGTTGAATGGCAAGTAGGGGCATGATTGCTGAATGGAATTCATGTTCACGTGGGTGGAAAAGTAGAAAAGCACAGGGTTCATCTATAACTGACAGAAATTAGTAATAAGCTATTTATTCTTGCTTCTTCCATCACCTTTGACTAATAACAAACTTCCACAGTAATGCAGAGTAATGATTAAAGCCATCACAACCAAATTCAACCTACTGACCAAGAAGCTGCAAATGAATCCACTCTTGTGGCTAAAGTCAAGAATGGTCAGTGGTACAAAATTAACCCAATCTTAATGATATTTGAGAAATGTAATTTCATGCTCCACCTCAGCTGGTTTGCCTTACCTTGTTATATTTCTTTAGAATCAGTAATACTATATTTGAACAATGAAGAAGACCTTTAGAAATTGAACATGTCATCAATGAATTGAAAAGAAAGTTTAGTTTCATCCTCAACTCATAAATGCATTCTTCCTATGCAAGAGGTGTCTAAATTATGGAGACGTCACATTTAAATGACAGAATAGGATAGGATAATCAGTTTCATCTTTTATAACAGCTTATCTGTCAATGAATAGCATGTTCCCTTTTCAGATTTTACTTTTGGATTCAGAGAACTGAAAAACTGAAAGACAAGATAAACTCTAGCCTTCTCCATCTACAGTAAATTTGCACCAGTTTCTGGCACTGGACATCTTATATGAAAGTTTACTGACAATTATTGGCAAAACTTTGTCCCATAAAGCTTAATAGGATCGGGATTTCATACTATATTTCGATGGATAATTCATACTGTGTACAGATGTGTATTATCCAAGAAAATTGTGTCATGAGTTAGCAGGACTATTGTGTGGCTTGTAAATTCTACATCAGGCTTAAATCCTGTGGCATACAGAGGTGATGGTACTGGGAGTTGAGGCTATTGAAACCCCTTTGAAGATGCACAGATATTACAGAGTTAAATATAAGCACATCATGGCAGTAACAGACCAAGGATAAGGGTGGAAGAGGGACAGCATTAAATATATATATATTTTTGATATTTAGCATAAACAAGCCATTGTTTATGGCTTGTGACAATTCTTCAGTTTGCTGTAGTCTGTAAGGGTTCATATCAACATGTAAAAATTGCTTTGTCTTTAGACGGTTGGCTTCTCAGGAATTTGAATTTCCACACCATGTCGTTTTACCAAAATGTGATACCTCCACATTGGTTCACATCAGTTAATCACAATTCCTGACTAATCACAGCTGCTCTGTGGCTATCCAAGGTAATCAGACTATTTAATATTTGTCTTTCTATAATAGAATTTGTTCCTTCTTACAGGAAAAGCTTTGCTGAGTGAAGAAGAAAGGCACATATATTGTTATTTTGTTTAATATGAAAATATTAGTGGCTTATTCTAAGTGAAAATTAAATTTGCAGTGTGAATTTTTAAATAATGTTCCTGATTCATATATACCAAAATGTACTGCTTCTAAGAGTAGGAGATAACCCGTGAATTTGCATTCATTGTATTCAGGCCAAGTCACTCTTTGCCCAAACTCTTTGTGCCCAGAGTGCACGATCTGGAGGACTTCTTTGAAGAACTGCTGAGGACACACACAGCGGTCAATGGGAGACATAGATCATGATCAAATATGCATCCCCTTCCTTGCTTGCATCCCAGATAGCAGGAGGCAGGCAGGGTTGTAGCAGTGTCACTGCAGTAGGGGACCAGAGGAGCACAATGGCTGTGTCTGAGTTATGCAGGGCTGTTTGGGAATTGTGCAGCCTCATTACATCACAGACCACATGCTCTGATGCCAATGTCCTTGGTACAATGGGGTCCTTGACCTAACTGGCAGTGTGAGAAGATGTATGACACTGCCCAGGTATAGGGCTGCAGAGAATGACTGGGGCTCCTCTTGGCACTGGGGCAGCGGTAAAGAGTCCTTCTATGGCCCATCACCTTGAACAGAGTACCACATGAAGGTCCTGCAGGAAGAAATGAGCAGGATGTGCACCATCACAGAGGATGCTGGGAGACCAACAGGACCCATGTGGATGATCTACCAGATGTAGCAGCCCAGGCAAAAATGGTGGCTCAGCTTCAGGACATGGTCATGTTAGGGAGACTGCAAGCTTGTGACTTCTGGCAATAGGAGGAAGATTCCTCATCCATCTGCAGATAGATACAATAGATACAATTCAGAATAGATACAATGCCCAGTGAGAATGAACAAGAACCATCTGGATATGAACTCAAACAAGGTATGTCTAAACCAAGTTTCCCTCTGTTGGGAAGAGAAGCAGAGAACTTGAGAAGCAATATGTTTTTTTTTTGTTTTGTTTTGTTTTGTTTTGTTTTGTTTTTTTGCAAGCTATGTCATAGTTTATATGAATAATGGTGGGATGAATTAAGACTGTAATTTTGACTTTTAATGCTGTGCGTGATTTGAAACAACAGAGGAGTAGTTGATTTCTGAGAGTTATTTTTAGTTTCATATTAATTATCTTGCATTTAATTTTATAAGTGATAAGTAATTCTTGTTATTTTTGGATTAGTCTATTTTTACCCAGCCTGCTTATTCACCTTCATACCTGCAGAGACAAAAAATTTAAGCCAGCTTTCATATTCTCAAATGTACTTTAGTTACTTGTAATTATCCACCCAACATTATGAATTAACCCACCTTCATCATGTTCTCTTTTTCTTTAATTGGTTATCAAATAATTTTCAAGCCAGTTAAATTGCTTGACCCTTTACAATTTTCCCTGACCATTTTTTCCTTCTCCTTTTCATCAGAACTTCCAACCTTCTGTTGAACTGGCAATTAATCATAGCAACTCTGTTGGCAGACAATTGCTTGCTTTTTATAGAACACACCATATGTCTCTTGCTCACAACTCTATAGTTTTTGGATATGTTAAAAATAAGGACGGGTGTAAATAGATTAGATTTAAGCTAGAAGCTGCTTTTGGAATTCTCTGTATCATAGGTTCAGACTGTTTTGCATATCAAAGAAGACTACACTATTATAAGAAAAGATGTACAATAACCTTTAAATTTTCTTTAACAGTAATAATAGATCCCATACAGTCATACAATTTTGACTCAGATTTACCTCAGATATTACAGCAATTTCTATATAAAATAGGACTGACTAACAGCCTGGATTCAGAGCAAGAGTGCTACTCAAAATAGAGTTTAGATGTATTTTAATCATGTATACAAGCCTGATGGGAGGTAGCAGGGCTTAACCCTGTGCTTAAATCCATAAATAATCAAAAGAGTGTTTATATATCTATATATATGTAACTTTAAATGGAAGAATGAATGGCTTTCTGATCTGCAAATGAAATACTTAGAACAGATTCTGGCTGTCATGTTCAATGTGACCTTGTTCCAGAAGTGGAATATGTTTTTAGGGTGTGGTGTTTTTTTGTTTGTTTGTTTTGTTTTGTTGGAATACATGTAGCTCAAATAGTAGTTTGAGAATTCATAAATTACTTAGTTTAAGCAATAGCATCAGAAATTATGCACTTAATTCTTTTATTAAATCAATTTATTTTTAACGAATATTAACGTTCCCTTGGACCAGACATCACCAGAAACTGGAGAGCAGGCTTGGGCCTTTTCAAGGATCTACTTGGTAGAGTCCTCTGGAAAAGGCTCCTGGAAGAAATAGGGGCCCCAAAAAAGTGGTTGGTAGTCAAGGATCACCTCATCCAAACTCAAAAGTGAGGCATACCAACAAAGAAGAATTCAGGCAAAAATGCCAGGAGGCCTTCATGGATGAACAAGGAGCTGTAGGCCAAGCTCAAATACACACACACAATAAAACCACCACCAACAAAAAAACAAAAACAACAAATATCATCAACAACAACAAAAGCCTACAGAGGGTGGAGATCAAGTAAACTAAGAGGAATATAGAGTTATTGTCAGAGAATCCAGGGATGGTGTTATGAAAGCTAAAGCCTAAATGGAATTGAATCTGGCTAAGGATGTCAAAGCCAACAAGGGCTTCTAAAAGTACATCAGTCAAAAAAGGAAGACTAGGGAAAATGTGAGCCCTCTCCAGAAGAAAACAGATCTGGTTACCTGGGACAATGAAAAGGCCAAAGTACTAAATGCCTTCTTTGCTTAGTCTTTACCAGCATGGCCAGCCTTCAGGAATCCCAGCTCTCTGAGGCCAGGCTGAAAGGCTGAGGCAAGGAAGATATATCTTTGGTGGAAGAAGATCAGGTCAGGAATGCTTGAGCTAACCAGACATTCACAAGTCCATGGCCCTGATGGGAAGCACCATGAGTGTTGAGGGAGCTGGCATTTGTAGTTATGATGCCACTCTCAATAATCAGGTCAATCATGGTAACTAGGATAAGTGTCTGAAGGCTAGAGGAAAGCAAATGTTACTCCTATCATAAAAAAGGTCAGGAATTCCCTCAAACTTTGACATAGTTTATCGGTGGTGAGACTAATTTTATCCCTTTTATCCCAAGCAGAAACCTGCATCCACTTCCCCCTATCTCTTCAGTACTACCTTCTGCCAAGTAGTACATGGCAAATGCATGAGAAATGTGGGATATGAAATAAATATGAGAAACTACAGAGCAGAGATTTTTCAGCAAAGTACTTACACATCTGCAAAAGAAAAATGTTTTGGCATAGGTTTGGTGTTTGGCAGCATGAAAAATAAACTCTGTGCAGCAAATTTCTGTCTAGTATAGCAATGCAATAGCATTGCAATTATTCCTTGACAATTTGTGCTAACGCTACTTACAGAATAAAATTTTACACCCTATATATTCTGTTAACTTAGCTATAGCCACTTTTTTTCCTTTTTTTTTATTTTTTTTATTTTTTTCCTTTTTCTTTTTTCCCCTCAATGTTTACTTGCAATTGTGTTGAGTTTCAAGATATGGGAACCTTACATTAAAGTGAAGGAAAACCTATATTAAACCCCTTTGTTACTCCATGGAGCACTTACTTATGGGACAAATCCCAGTAAGTTACCTGTACAATAATTACACAGCTGAGTCAATTGGCTCACAAAGGTACAGACTGTTAAGGATTATATCTTCCAAAGAAGGCAGTACATTTTGCTTTCTATCTCAGTACGTGCTCCTCAATAAATAGAAAATTACTGATCTGAAATGAGGATCACTCCATGATCATGAAAACATGTGCCTACATTCATTGTAAGCATGTTATTAAAAAAAAAAAAAAAAAAAAAAAAAAAGTGCAAAAGATCTTGTTTATCAGCCCTGATTTCCAGACATATTTGCTGAATCCCAAGTTACGTACATCTCAATTAAGTCTGGAGTTGAGGTGAACACAGTGTGTGGTTTTTGTTTTATTTGGTTTTAGTACTCTAGAAAATGATAGTATGTGAAACCTTGGAATGGAGTTGCAATAGACTGTAGCTTATAGGCACCTCCTTACTCTAATCTGACCTGTAGATTCTGAATCAATCATTCTTTTCTATTAAGAAGAAAACTTCTTCAAATACTAACTGCAATTACCAAGAAACTAGCAGGCAGGCCTGTTGCTTTCTTTTGAGGAAAAATAAAAGTAGCTAATTCTGGTACCCACAGGCAATTTTTTTTTTTTTTTTTTTTTTTTTAGCTTTTTAGTAGATGATTTTTAAAACTAATCTTAAAATTAGTTTAATACATTTTTAATGTGCCTCATTCAATACTTTTTATGGTTATGTATGAAGGATGCATTTTTTGTGATAAAAATAATTTTCAGTTAAGATGCATGTAAATAAAATATTATTTCTAGAAGCCAAAAAATATAGAATGCTTAAAGTTTCACACAGATATGTGACAGTAAGCTACCTTAACTGTCATTTTAATTAGCGTATAGATCCTTACATATAATTTCAGAAGCAAGTGAACTGAGGTAATAATTAAATAGCACAGATGACTAGACATGAAATTTACATTGTGGAGTTTTCCAATGGCTGTTTTTGTTACATATATCAAAATATCAGAAATCCATATAACAGCAATATTTGATATAATAATTGTTTATAGTTTATAAAGGAAAAATGTTATTTATATGTAATAACTACTTTAAGTGAATTCAAGGAAAAGAAAAGTAAAAAATAATATAAATAACACTAGAACTCTAGATATGTTAATATTGTTAAGCTGAAAAACATATGTTCATTTTTTTTCCTCCTTTCTGAAGGAACAAAACAACTACAGTATAACGAAGAATACATTGAACTAACTTATGACCAAATGAATGCAGATTAAAGCAGACAGAAGCAGCAGGGAAGAAAGAGCTTTGTGAAACAGGGCTAGCAATCATTTTAAGTGCAAAAGTATTTGTATGTGTTCTCTATATTTTCTGGGTAATCGTTCATAGTGTAATAGTGTGTATTCAAAATTCTATTCATTTTGCACTTGCATTACGCATGTTAAAATTCATAAGAAAGGAGTTTATTATTTTTCCTCCACAGTAGAGATTAAATTCAGAGGTTTACAAAAGTCAGGAATCTCAGAAGGAAAGAAGAAAAATATAATTTGGTTGTAATCTTTAAAACCAGAGTTACTCACTACAGAAAAGCATCTACAACACTTTTGTTCCATGGGAAAATAATATAATTGGCAGAAGAATGAATGTCTTTCAAGAAGAATAAAAATAAAAATATTGGGCTTTTAATGATATCCAGGAAAAAAAAATAACAAAAATTGTTTGAGGCTTTTAGTGATGGATCTTTCATGTTCACTGCAGAAGGGAAACGAACTGCACTGATAGATAGATATATTAAGTAGGCGAGGAAGGGTGAGGAAGTTCTGAACAAGATTCTCTGCACATCTTCACTGTTTCAGCAGAATTTATATGATAGTTGGATGTTGGTGCAAACTGAGATTGTAAAGGTGGAATTTAACTGAGAGTCATATTATTTTTGGATTATATTTTCAGCAATGTAATATGAAAATTAAGGTAATAAAATTTCAAGACAAGCAAGTGTGCTTGTCTTTTGTGTTGATGTTGAATCAGTTAGAAAGCAGAAGATTGAAGAAGTAACTTGTTATGTCAAGTCAAATTCAGATAAAAGAATACACAACACAGATTGTTGTTATTAACTGACCCATCTTTATCAACTCTTTTCTAAAACATAAGTATAGTGTGTATACATGGGACCTTTCAGTGTTCTGATTGGTTAAGGAACAATTTACATTTAATCCTGAGTAAAAATTATTTTTTTCGATAGTATATGTAATGCACATATTTATCAGGTCAGAATAAACTCAAATTTCATATATTTTCTTCCCAGGAAATATTATAGCTCCCTGTTTAAAACTAAGACCACATTTAGGATTTTTCATGAATAGGATTTTTCTGAACCTCGGCATGCATTTTTTTGTCTTTTTTTTTTTTTTTTTCTTTTAAAAATAGGGCTGTCTATGTACCATCAGCATTACTAGAATCTGATCCAAAGACCATGAAATTCAGTGCAAATATTTCCACTAACTGCAAAAAAACTTTGGAGGAGGCTTCATGATGTAGGAGCAGGGTCATAGAAATAAGATAAATAGAAATGTCCATGTTTGATTAATTGTAATGAGACATTCTGTTTGTTCTGTTCAGACTGTAACATTCCCCTGACTTTTTCTGCAGCTAGGACTGGCTAAAAACTAGAAAGAATGAATGACAAATATTGCCATTATTATCTGAATAATTTATACATTGGTATAATTAAACTGCAAAATGTTTAATTAAATTATATTCTGTGAAAAATGGCAACAGTTACAGAAAATTCATTCACATAATATTGACCAGATATACTTGCAAACCAGACAGTGGAGTCTTGTGGTACTTAAGAAGAATGGCTTGAGAGGGTTGAAAGAGTCTAGGCTGTATTCTTTGACAATAGTGCAAAACCTAGCCAGCTTTAAAAGTTAGTTTTGCAGACATATGGCTTTTTTTGGTAATCTGAATGAATTTTTTTAAGAAAAAAAAAATTCAAAAAAAAATTCAAAAAAACTTCATATATATATTTTAGGAAGGAAGAAAAGGTAAGAGATAATTGTTACTCTATGTCCAGAAAATAATGATTTTCTGACATATTTTTTTTTTCAGTTATAGCACTATAAATATGTTATAATATTAACAATGAAATGTTAACATTTTTAAATTCTTATGTGTTATTTTTCATTTGGAAATGTGAAATGCCATAGGAAAATTCATCTTTGCTCTGTGTCACACTAAGACTCATGAAGTGATTAAAGCATGGATATCAGTGCAGAGGGAGAACTTTTATGTTTCAGGCCAGTGCTCTAACCAGACAACCAATATTCATTTTGGGTATGCTCGGTCTGGATTACAGCAGATTACAGCTAGTGAGCAAGCAATATTTCCAAGTATGGGTCATTTAGAAACAAAACAAAGAACTCCTCAATTCTGAGTTTTGAATATTTTGGGTGGAGAAATGCATATCTGAGAAATAGGGAAGCCAGCAGAGCACACTGGCAGTATCCATTGCTACCAATGAGTTCTCCAAAGATTTAATTTATGCTGCACAGAAAATGCTACATAAAGATGTACTCAAGATATTATAAAGAGATGTTACATTACCTTAGCATTTCTATAATTCAATTAAAATAAGTTAAGTGAACCTCTTTTATGTGTTTCAAAATAGCTTCAGTTTGCACCACTGTAAATGTGGTGCAATGTGGTTTACAAGTTGGATGAATTCATGCATCAGTTGGAAGACAATTAAACTCAATACACAGAATATTTCTAGTACAGCAAGTGAGAGTGTTATAGTCAATAATATTGCAATTGTTAACCTCAGGTGTTTTGATTAAGTTAGGCATATCACTTTATTAGAACAATCAGTAGAAATGTTTATTATGTAGAGTGATGGTTATGCGGGTATTATATATCTGGGAAGACAGAAAAAGTTCCAGCCTATTTTGATTCTAAAAATTAACTGGCTATATAACCTCTTGTTTTACTATTTGCCTTCACATTTGTATAATTTGTGTTATATTGTTTTGAGCTTTTTATATGCACAATTCTGTCTTGATCAAATTATGAATGGTCACAAACGTGGAGCTAATGTCTTATGCCAGTTCATTTAAATTGAAAAAAGAAAGAGTATGATAATTTTTGAGTTAAATAGATGTGGTGGTTTTACCGTGCTGGGCAGCTAAATAGGGAATATAGGGAATAGAATAGGTTAAATAGAATTCATTTTTATATCCCCATCATCAGCTATTTCCTTCTCAATACAACTTATTTGAGTAGGTGTTTAATTAATGAAAGGCAAAGCAGTACACATTCCAGCCATAGCTGTTTGAAGAGTGGGCTATACATAAACTTGTTGCATGGAAGTAACCCTACCAAAGTCAAATTTTGCCTCAGTTTTCAGTAAAGACTATGACACAAAGGTAGTGCATCTCAATAGTGTCTGGATTGGCCTATTGCCAAATCTAGACTTAAAACGAGACAAAAAAATGTTATTTGTACAAATTAGAGCCATGAAGTGATATCCATTCAAAAATTTGGACTAGCTATCCTTTCCTAATAGTAATTTTTATTTTAGTAGTAATATTTTAAAAGAATTTTTATCATTCTTTAGTGCCAGAGTTCCCATGTTACTGAAGATTGGAAAATGTAGCAACTATACCTTTGAAATAAGAATGGAGGACGAGAGAGGATGCCCTTAATAACAGGCCTTACCAGTCTGACCTTAATAGTATCCAAGGCTTCAGAAGAAAATTTTTAAATTGTAACTGATCTGAGTAAAATAACAAGAACACTAAACAAACACTTTTCTTTTTGCAATGGAAAAACAGAACAAAACAAATCAGAACTGAACCCAAAAGAAGACATACTAAACTAATTTACGACTGAAGGAACACAGATTAAAGCAGACAGAAACCATTAAAACAGCTGTTTTGTTTGCTTTTTTGTTTGTTTGTTGACAAAGTAATGTATCATTATAAATTGTAGTAGTATTTTTTGTTTGTTTGTTTGTTTTCTACACTTCTGAAGTTTTTGTTCCAGTCCTGTATTCTTGCTAAATTGTATGTGGGGCTCTAATATCCAGTAATGACCATTTCTGTGTGTGTGGAAGAAAAAAAAAAAAAAAAAAAAAAAAAAGACCCTGCTTAGCTGAACTGGAAGTCTTTGTAGGTTTTTCAACACATGTACATGCTTATACCTTTGCATTCTGATAAAAAATTAACAGGTTGAAAATTCTTTGGCACTTTATCTTGTATACAGCTGATTACTATTTTGAATGTCTCTTGTTACTGGAGAGTTGGTTGTGTTAACCTATGCTTGCTTATTTTAATGTGGGGGAGGTGATGAACTTTCACAGAGTTTTTATATTAACAATGCAGAAGGTTTTTTAGTTGATACCTTACAGTAGTCAGCCATTTTGAGTTTTCCATTCCACTCAAGGACTTTTCTGTTTAGAGACAAATTTCTCATGCTGATTCTACAAAAAGGAAAAAAAAATAAATAAAAATCAGATGCATCGGCATTTTGAAACAAAGTAAGGTGAAAAAAGTTACCTCTTGTGAATTCTACTTTTCTGTAAAGAGAGTGAAAATAGTAAAGAAGTCATCAGTAAAGCAGATGAAAAGCCAATTATTTGGATTTTTCCAAAGCTGTATTGTCTATTGGTTTTTAAGCATAGTTTGATTTTTGACTTGCTCTGTTGGCTTCATACTGGATGTGAAGATGTAATGTACAACCATCTTTTGCAGTCTGTTAGAATGCATTTCACATCAATTTACTTCCACAAAAACCTCAGAGAAGTATTCCACTACAATTTATTTTATGTATTTTTGAATGTTCAGAATTTTTCTGAAGTCCTATTTTCCCAGCTAACTGCCACAGGTCTGGAACAAAGCTCTCAAGGTAAAATCACAGCAGAGAAAGTTTATGTTCATGCCCTTGTTCTTACAGACTGACAGGTTATTTTAATCATCAACCAAAGCATAGAAGCCCTTGCTTGTTACTGCAACCTTTTCTACCTTTGGGGCCAATGTTCAGTGACATTAAGGAACTTTATGACAAAATGATACCACCTAATGAGCTACAAGATATCAGGCACTTAAGATGAAGGCTAATATTGAAAGAAACTGGAATTCTTTGTCTCTTCTTTCTTTCCAGTCTGTTGTTAGTCCTAGATTTGCCTATCCGTTATCTCTCCAGAACTTGAGGTTACACAGCACCAGTTGTAACAAAATAACTGTCACACCATTTCCCCAAAAGGAATTAATTTGCTTGATCTCTTTTACCAGGCATAGCATGGCTTTTCCTGTGTAGGACAAGTAAGTTTCTTCCTCCCCTTCCTTGATTCCTCTATTCACTTGTTCTTAAGAATGTGTGTTGATGTGAGTAAACAAACCCTAACATCCCATCACTCTCTCTTTGGGAATGCTGCTGTATTTTATTGGTTTTGCTTTGAAGTTTAGAATTAGTTAGAATTGGAGTTTTAATAAATAAATAATTTATTTAATAAAGGAGTGACATTTAATAAATAAACTACTATCTGATTAGAGAGAGCGGTAGTGACATTTTGTAAGGAGAACGTGGGCTAAAGCTTAGCATGTACAGAGGTTTAATGTACTTTCTTGTTGTATTAGTGCAACCTTCTTGACTTAGATGTACCACTTCTTATTTTTGTGGCTAAATGAGTTTAGACTCATGGAATAGGTTTCAAATTTACGTATGCACACTGAAGAATTATTTACAAATATAGCTTAAAATGCAAAATTTGCAAGTTCAAATCTAGCACTTTCAAAACTCAGTACTTTAAACTCCTTTAAGTAGATTTCCCCTGAAGTCTTTACACACAATGTTATTGCCATTTATCTTTGATTGGCACACTTTCTGAGAGGGGCACAGTCTGGCCCATACTGTTTTGACTGCCGTATGTTGAGATGAGTGTTTAAGAAATATCTACGTCTTCTTATTCGAGTGGTCTTAAAGTGAAAGAAATTTTGTTAAAAGCAAGGACACAATTTTTCAATGCATCTGTATCTCACGGTTGCCCTAATTTCAGTGAAAGCAAGAAGAACTGACAATATCACTCCTAGATTCAGGACAAGAGAATGAGAAGTTTATCAAATTCAAAATCCTGAACATTGCCATATTTGGCCTGCAACACTGAATAAAGCATAATTTAGATGGGATCCTGTGTTGGGTCCGTCTGAGCTGGAGTCACCTTTTCCCTGCAGCAGCCCGCACAGTGCTGTACTGTGCACTCGTAGCTGGAACAGCACTGGTATCACTCCAGTGTTGTGTCTATTGATGCGTAGTGCTGGCACAGCATCAGGACTCCTTCCAAACCCCCAAGAGCCAGCAGGCTGGGGGTGGGCAAGTGATTGGGAGGGGACATTGCCGGGGCAGCTGACCTAAACCAACCAAAGGGATATTCCATAACACCTGATGTCACACTCAGAAATAAAAGGGGGGGCTCTCGTGGGGGAGGGGGCTGTTCCTCCTGAACAACCACTACGCGATTGAGGCCCTGCTTCCCAGGACGTGGCCAAACACCGCTCACTGATGGGAAGTAGAGAATAATTTTCTCTCTCTCTGTGCTTCCACGTGGACTGATTGTTTCTTTTGTTTCTGTTTTTCCTCCCCATTCCCTTTCCCATTAATTAAACCTTTCTCATCTCAAACCTCGAGTTCTCTGTGTTGTATTTTCTCCCCCTTCCTCTTTGAGGAGCGGGGGAGTGAGAGAGCGGTTGTGGTGGAGCTCGGCTGCCCACCTGAGTAAAACCACCACAGATCCTGTGCCAGGTTTACATGGCAAGGTTTTGGTAGCAGGGGGCTGCAGGGGTGGCCTCTGTGAAAAGAATCCAGTGGCTGCCCCATGTTAGGTAAGGACCAATTTTAGCTATCCCCAGTAGAGACCTGCCACAGGCCAACTGGCCAGAGACAAGCCAATAAATGAGGTTGTTTGCACTTCTGTGAGAGCAGCTTTAAGAAAGGGGAAGAAAAACAAAACAAACAAACAAAAACAAAGAAACAACAACAACAACAACAAAAAAAATCTGTTGTGCAACAACAGCTGGGAAAGAGGAGTGAGAAGCAGCCCTGCAGACCCCAAAGTCAGTGCAGCAGGAGGGCAGGAGGTGCTCCAGGCATGGAGCACAAGTTCCCCTGTGGCCTGTAGAGAGGCCCAGGTGCAGCAGGCTGTCCCCCTGCAGCCCACATGGAGCAGATTTCCATGCTGCAGCCCATGAGGAGCCCCTAGTGGAGCAGGTGGATGTGGCCTGGAGGAGGCTGTGGCCCATGGAGAGCCCCCGCAGGAGCAGGCCCCGGGCCAGAGCTGCAGCCCGTGGAGAGGAGCCCATGCAGAAGCAGAGGGTTTGGGGGAGTTGCCACCCATGGGGGACCTGTGCTGGAGCAGTTTGCTCCTGGGATATGGACTCCATGGTGTGGAGCCATGTGGGAGCAGTTCTTGAAGAGCTGTTGCTGGTGGGAAGCCCATGCAGTATCAGTTTGGGAAGGACAGCATCCCGACAGGACAAGGACAGCATTTTGGGAGGGACACCACACTGGAGCAAGGTCATAGAGTGACTATGAAGGAACAGCTGAGAAGAAATGTCATGGACTGACTACAGCCCTAGTTCCCTGCTACCATGCACTGTTTGAGGGCAAAAGGTGGAAGAGGGTGGATAAGGGGGGAAGGTGTTTTTAGTTTGCTTTTTTTTTTTTTTTTTTTTTTTTCTCACTGCTCTAGCTTCTGAGTAATAGGTAATACATTACATTAATCTCCCTATGCTGAGTCTGTTTTGCCCATGATGATAATTGTAGAGTGATCTCCACAACCTTATCTGAACTCTTTTCATCATATTTTCTCCCCCTTTTCCTTTGAAGAAGGGAACTGAGAGAGCAGTTGTGGTGGAGCTCTGCTGCCCAGATAAGCAGAACCACTACATTATGGAATGACATTTTAAAATGAGAAAAACGGATGAAACACTAATTACAATGAACTGGACAACAGTTTATAATAAATAAATAAATAAATAAGTAGATGGTTGTTAATGTGTTACCTCCCTGGGAGAAAGGCCTTCACCAATCCGCAATTCACCAGTTATGCAGAGGGTACAGGGAACAGACAGGTCTAGGAGTTCATTGGAGAAGGAGGAGAGCCTTTAAACTGTTGTTAATTTCCTCCTTAAACAGAATGGATTTGGGAGGATTTCCTCTCTGTTTGTGAGATAATACCCCAGTGGCATTTCTCAAATGCAAGGCTCATAATACAGACACAAATAAGCCTTAAGGAGAGAAACAGAAAAACATGAAAGACAAGAGTCCAGAAAGCGTTTAGGAGAGTTCGTATTTGCAGGTTCAAATTAAAGAGAAGAAAGCTATGCCTGATTGATGGAAATGAATCAAAATAACCTTTTGTTTTGCTGTACTACAGACATATATCTCTGGTCTAAGTATGATTTACCAAAGTGAAAACACATTAAAGGCAAACACTGTCTCTTTTCCATTCTGTATAGTACAACAGAACCTCAGTTATATTTAGATCCTCTTGAGTACTGCCATTATATAAACATCTGATAACCCTTTACTGTGGATGAGATCTTCACATTTTCTCCAGTGTACTGCATAAGCTAAGTGACCCACTTGAAACATTACTACAAAAATTTTCCTCAAAGTAACTCGTTCATTTGGCAGTGGTTATATGAAACAACAGTAGAACTTCCATTTATTCATTTATTTATTTACTTTTCAGGTAGACTCAGAATGTGCTCTATGATACAATAGTAGAACTTCCATTTACTTACTTATTTATTTATTTTTCGGGTAGGCTCAGAATGTGCTTTATCTACCTCCACAACGAAGGAGTGAATGACCATTTCTCACTCAGCAGCAGTATATGTCTCTCTCTCTAAGATCTGCCTCATCCCTCAAACGTGATGGCTGAGCTTTCTGAGCAAAGCAAAATCTCCATTCTAGTGCATTAGGAATCAAGAGAGTGTGTCCCCAAACACAGCAACCAGTGTAGATAGCCTTCTTCTAAAGTTCCTGCCTGCACAGAGTAGAAGGTTGTTCTAAGAGGGATGGATTTGGCGAGCAACAAAGAACCCAAGGATAAAAGCTACATCTAGCTTTGTTCTGTGAGTAAAAAAGAGTCTATTACATTCCTCTTTTGTTTCCTCTGTTGCAGGAAGTAAGAGATATTAAAGGAGCGAAGTTCAAAGACAAATGCTATAAAAAGGTAAACATTATTTTTATTTTTTTTTTTGGCTCCACAGAAATCAGGAGCTGTCATTCCACTAAGATTCCTTGAGGAGAATTTTTAATTTGGAGTCCTGATAGTTATGATACTTCCCAGACAGAAGTAGCTGTAAAGTTTTAGTTTCTGTTTCAGTTTTAATCTCTTAGCAGATGCATTGTTTCTGAGAAAAAAACAGGTCCTTTATGCTCTTTTCTGTGTGAATAGTTGTCTGAATACTTGTCTTTATATATATAGAAATTATTTCTATATTATAGAAATAATATATTATATTTTATTATATAAAT
This sequence comes from Aythya marila, assembly GCF_965140915.1. NCBI lineage: Eukaryota > Metazoa > Chordata > Aves > Anseriformes > Anatidae > Aythya > Aythya marila. The sequence continues at coordinate 14,660,852 of NC_139044.1, forward strand.
ATATTATATTATTATAATTATTATATATAATATATAATATATATAAATATATATTATATATAATATATATATATAATATATATAATATATATATATAATATATATATAATATATATTATATATAATATAATTATATAATATAATTATATTATATATAATATATATTTATATATATTATATATAATATAATTATATTATATAATTATATTATATATAATATATATTTATATATATTTTTATATAATATTTATATTTAATAAATAATTAAATATAAATTATATTTATATATAATATATATAAAATATATATTATATTATATTATAATTAATATTAATAAATATAATTATATAATTATATATAATATAATTATATATTATATAATTATATAGATATTATTTCTATATTATTCTGGTGCTTGAATCAGAATCAAAAATAATGAATCCTATTCCCAAGTACTTGAAGAGCATTACTTTCAGCCTTAACTTTACTTCTGTTATGCTAAGATGATTAGAAAGTCAAAGTAAACGACCACATATGTCACAAAAATACATCTTCCTTTCAGAAGTCTCACCTATTTTTAAATCAAAGCTAGTCGTTTTTGGCTTTACATTGTTGTTGTTGTTGTTGTTGTTTGTTTTGTTTTGTTTTTTTTTTCATTCACATAGTTGAAAAGCAGTAATAATTTTATGCTCTAGGCAAAAAAAAAAGACAACTGATACAATATTCCAAAAGGGATTTTTGTTGTTTTTTGTTTGTTTTTAATTATTCTAAGTTGCGCAATTTTTTGCTGAAAATGAATGTTGTCTTGGGGAAGACCACAAGTAGCTATTGAATAGCCTACCACAAGTAGTGAAGTGAAGTGAAGTGAAGTAAAATACATATTACACTGCATCCACATCCAACATAACCTTCCATTGCTAATCAGAGAGCAAACTGCATTTATAATTCACCTTTCATAAAGTATATCCACATGGTTACTCTGACCAAAGAAGGCTACCCTTTATTAAGACAAAAGCGTAGAAGATTTATAACCAAAACCAACACTAAATCATGAAAGCTTACACATTAGTAAAATGGTCACGGAAGTTCCTTATTGCTGTACCAGTCTTATGACTTCAAGTTTCACATTAATGTCAATTAACCAGTTAATATTTTTTGCTGTGACTTGCAATTAAACCCAGCTATATTTTTAAATGCCCATTAAAAGTATGTTATGTAAATTCAATTTTTAATTTGTTGTATTAAAAAATATAACTATATTTGTTGCTTTTGTGATATTAAGCAAATTACATGTCAAATAGATTTGCGCATTATGTAATTAATAAAACTTAATGAGTATTCTTTTTCTATTTGAATATAGTTACCTTTTTACAACACAGGATTGTCAAAGCGATGAACAGATAAAACTAGTTTTTGGATTTTCTGTTGGCCCACCTACATAGAAGTATCCTCCAGTAATACCAACAGTGGAATTAATATTCAGTCTTCCAGGTAATCTTTCTTATGAGTAAGTCAAAACATAGCAAAAGAAACCTATCTTCAGAAACCTTTTTTTTTTTTTTTTCCATGTTTGTACTTTGAATTAATATCCTGAGTATAAATGTCATGATTAATCAATAAAGTAAAAACAGATGAATACATAGTGAAAGACTTCCTTTACTTCCTTTGTCACAGGAACGTATTATATAGGTATATGTAGGAAGGTATATATATTATATACTAAATTCTAGTAATTTGGTCACCTGTATTATTAACATGGATAACAATAATCAGAGGAAATTTTTTTTCAAGTAACCTCTGGTCTTAGAAATCTTGGAAAAAAGAAACAAGCTAAAAGTGCATTAATATTAACAAGCAATGCATTCTTATACTTTATCTCTTACTAGACTATCAAGAACTATTCCTTGAACATGATTTTTAAAAATTATTTACTTCCCCTGTTTCTCCTAGAGAGGTTTTTTTAACCTAGAATAAATGTTTATGATAAAAGAGAGAGAAGATGCAAATTAATGCACAGGAACAGAGGAAAAATCAAGCACCTGTCCCCTGTGCTTGCTACAGGAACTGAATCCAAAAAACACTCTAAAGCAAACAGCAAGTAATATTGCTGCTAGTGGAGAAGTGGAGCAGAAGTACTGATGATGTGAACAACAGATGAGTCAGTGACAGTGAATATGCACTCTGATATACGATAAGCACAATCTTTAAATCTTATGTAAGGGAATGTCATCATCTTACCTATTTACTCATTTACTCATTTACTCTGGAGGCAATGTCAAGCTCCTAGCAAAATGTCAAACCAGCTTTTTTTTTTTTTTTTTCTTTTTCAATATGCCACAATGATTTTTTTTTTCAATGTGTCACAGAAGTTATTCTATAAATAAGACCAGTGTGTTCCACCGAGTCATTTTATGAATGGAACTATCACTTGAAGGGTATTTTTTTGCTTCTACTCAGGGGAGGGTGATGGGGTTCCCCTTAAAACACTTTTAGAGAATTGATTTAGCTTGTTATAAATTTATTATTTCCAATCTATAAAGAAAAAAAAAAAAAAAAACTATTATTGTTTAATTCCTTTCTTCATGCTTCACATGTGGGGTGGCTGAAAACCAAGGTGTCTCTAAATGAGTTGCCCAAGACATGAAAGTTGTTTGTGCTCTTACTGGGTCTTACCACATTTCAAGAAGTCCTTTTATATGCTTTCTAGGAACCCAAATGTGTCTGCACAGCATGGGCACTTTGTGCTAGTCATCTCAGCAAAGAAATCCTTCTGCGTGCTACAAGCAACCCAAGAAGCAGTAACACAGGGAAATACAGATAAATTAAACATCAGGGATTGAACACACAGAACCAAAACCAGTGGGCATCTACATTAGCATTCAGACACCTTGACTTTTTCTTGCTAAACTCAATAGGTATTAAAATGCCTTTAGAATTAAAATCTGAACTAAAATGTGGGAAAACTGAAGGGGCTTTTCCCAAGTCTTGGGGAAGGAACAACAGTCCAACCTAGTAATTGTTTTCAGAAAGAAATGTTGATTATGAAGAAGAGATTAATTAACTCCAGAAAAACAAAAAATTAAATTTGTGATTATAATATGAACACATTTCACCCAGGCATAACAGTCACTAAAAGTGAAATGAAATAGCACATGAATAAAAATGTGGACATAGTGAAATTGTTGCATAACTCAAAAACTGAGAGGCTTGGAAAAAAATAAGACAAATTACTAATAAACTGGATTTAAGCAAAGTGTGGACAGACAGGTCAGTCGTCAAAAAAAAAAAAAAAAAAAAAAAAGTTAATTAAATGATATATTTAACCTGTTGTAGCCTATTAACCTGTTGTAGCCTATGTCAGATGGACCTGAGGTGATTTTACTCACCTGGGCACCTGATCTCCACCACAACTGCTGTCTCACTCCCCCTCCTCAGATGGAAAGGGGAACAAAATACGATGAAATGGGCCCAAGGGTTGAGATAAAGACAGGGAGATCACTCTACAATTATTGTCATGGGCAAAACAGATTCATCATAGGGAGATTAATGTACTTTATTACCTATTACTAACAAGCTAGAAAAATGAAAAAAAAAAAAAAAAAAAAGGAAACTAAAAACACCTTCCCCATCCCTTTATCCACCCTCTTCCACCTCCTCCCCCTGAACGTCGCAGGGGAACTTGGAATGGGGGCTGCAGTCAGTCCCTAACACTTCACCTCTGCTGCTCCTTAGTGGTGTCTCTCTGCCCCTGCTCCATGTAGTGTCCCTCCCACAGGATGCCATCCTTCCCTAACCAATCCTGTGCAGGCTGCAGCTCTTCAAGAACTGCTCCAACATGGCTCCACACCATGGGGTCCACACCCCAGGAGCAAACTGCTCCAGCACAGGTCCCTCATCGGCAGCAGCTCCCCCCAGACCCTCTGCTCCTGTATGGGTTCCTCTCCACGGGCTGCAGCTCCGGCCCGGGGTCTGCTCCTGCAGGGGCTATCCATGGTCTGCAGCCTCCTCCAGGCCACATCCACCTGCTCCACCAGGGGCTCCTCCACGGGCTGCAGCATGGAAATCTGCTCCATGTGGGACCCATGAGCTGCAGGGGACAGCCTGCTCCACCAAGGGGCCTCTCCACAGGGGAGCTTGTGCTCCATGCCTGGAGCACCTCCTGCCGTCCTGCACTGACCTTGGGTTCTGCAGGGCTGCTTCTCACCTCTCGCTCTCCCAGCTGCTGTTGCAGAGCAGTGTTTTTTTCCTTTCTTAAATCTGCTCTCACAGAAGTGCAAACAACATTACTTATTGGCTTGTCTCTGGCCAGCAGTAGGTCCCTTTGGAGCTGGCTAAAACTGGCCTTTATCTAACATGGGGCAGCTTCTGGATTCTTCTCACAGAGGCCACCCCTGCAGTCCCCTGCTAACAAAACCTTGCCATGTAAACCCATTTTTAAAAGACAAAAGCGATTATAGTGATTTTGCAGATAAGTCATGAAAACCTCTCTCAACATGTTGTTGCACATTTATTAATTCAATTGACTGGAGGTGGGAAATTTAAGATTGTGTCCTCTATTGATAATATATATAATTGTACATATGTATTTGTAATAATCTAAAAATAGTGATTTCTTCTACTTTCATTAAGAAATGATATAAACAATTGCCCCTTTTGGAACTACTATTATCATTGTTTGGGGCTTTTCACAAAGTTGTCTTCAGTGATGAACAGTTCTATGGGTTACATTGCCTTACAGCCCTCTTTATAACAGGGTTATCATATACAGCGCTAAAGTCAAGTAAATTAAGGAGTTTGTAAACAGAAGATCAAAATTTGGAAATTTGTAAAGAAACATGCAGGATGGGAACCCTTTAATTAGAATAGAAGCACAGAGTTACATTTGACACCTTGCTATAAGTATTATGTCCAACAAGGACAGAAAAGCAGGTCGTTGCCAGCATAGGCTTGTTCTGCACTAGGGAACATTTAGAGAACATTCCCACTATTGCAGCTCCACTGACATTAGTATATGAGAAGCTGCAATATTCACAGCTCTCCAGCACCAGCAGCTGTTTCAACACTGTGTTAATTAGATTGGCACTGAGCTGGTTTAATAGACATGATGCTACTGACAGCTGCTGGGGTGCCATCTACACTAGGACTGCCAGCACTGATAAAGCTGTAGTAGCATTGGTAGCTGTGGCAGTTACTTACAGAGTTCTCCACAGTAAGTAGAACTGAGATATGTGGGCTGAAGTCATAGTATGTATATGAATGTATAGATGTGATTTTATTTATTCTCTCTTTTCCGTTAACATCCTACTCCTCTGTATACACTTTACTGTTCATTTGTGAGAACTGAAACTCTCATGAATCATGTATCTTCTGGTTTGATATTGTATTAGATCAGCAAGAGTGGAGGGAACAGGAAATCTTGATATTTAGGATCAAAGATGTGAAATAAATTGTGTCTGGGTAAGAGTAAAATAAGGATGACAGTTCTCTCAGTGTGCGATCTGTGAAGCAGTAATGAATTGTGTATTGATTGTTAAAGCACTTTAAAAGGTTTTCAGTGCCCAACACAAGTTGATTGTGCTGATCTCATCCACCTATATCTGTATGTGATACCTGCTTTCCCCTACAAGGCAAAGCATGTTTGCATGAACCAAGCATACCTCCAATGAAATATAATTTATAAAGATAAAGGAACAGTAGAGTGTCTGTACCTGAGAACGTGTCAAATCATTCATTTTTTGTACAATGTTTTTTCATTTGGCTTGTGTGTGTGTGTGTGTTTGTGTGTGTGTATGGTTTTTTTTTTTTTTTTTTTTTAACTGGTAGAAACACTTTAAACACTACCAAAATTACACATCTAATCTCTGTTTCCATTTTCCTTATCCCACTCACTCAGAATAATATAGTTCTTGACTTTTTTTATTTTATTTTACTTTTTTTACCTGTATAGGAAATTATCACTGCTTGGTTTAACTCACATGACAGTTTTCTTAGTGGTAATAAACTACGTGAATATAGGTAACATTCACTTGCTCCAAGTAGCACCAGTTTCATGATTTGTAGAGAGGACCCACCCTTTAAACATCCAGCTGTTCATCAGTACCAACCACTTCAAAAGCAGCCCAAATACCTTCATATGCTGCCAATATCTCATTTTTGGTTGGAGTGTAGAGGGTCTGAGGTCTTTTGTATCCTCAACTCCAGAACCCTAGGGATCTACCTCAAGTCTCCCATGGGGCTTTCTTACCAGAGGTTCCAGATAGGAACATTGCTCCCCAGCTACAGTATAGAGCACTTTTTTTTTAACATCTTGTCCTGCCTGGGCTGGACCAAAAGGCTTCTGCATGATACCCTGTTTAATTTATTCAAGGGGTTATTGTTGCTTGGGGCCTAATTTGAAGTTGTTCTTTCAGATCACTTGGTATGGAGGGCATACAATCAAACTTTAATTTGTTTTACTCTACCACACGTACATACAGATTAGGTTTAAAGTACAGTAGTCTCAGTGTGGAGTGTGGTAAATTTTCTAAAATATTAAAGAAAATACAGGCCTGTTTGTTCTGTGTAAAAGATCTGCCAATTCCTTTTTACTTGTTTTTTTTTTTTGTTTGTTTGTTTGTTTGTTTGTTTGTTTTTGTTGTTTGGTTGGTTGGTTGTTTTTTTTTAAACAATCCCTTTGTTTGAAGAAAGTTTATAGCTTTTAAAAATGTAGTATATATGTCAAAGGTAGATTTGTTGTATTGATTACTTTTTGTGTTTAAAGCAAAATAAAAATGTCAACTGTATTCAAGAATCTGAGCTGGAGTAATTGAAGAGCAGTACATGCAAATAAAAGCTGCTTCTTCAGTCGTGTTTATCTTAGCATGTACTAGTGCTGGAAATTGCTAGCAGAAACTGTAAACTCTAGTCATCTGAGAGTGTGAGAAGATTGTAATGAAAGGTCTTCAGGAAAAAAAAAAGTTATCTGATACTGGATAAGCCTATTTATTAAAAATCATTATAGTGATTTTACTGGCAAAGGCCATGCTTTGTCTCTGCTTTGCTATTATATGTATTTCATTTCTTTTTCATAAGCATCTGTAAAACTATCAGCCCTCTTGTGAAGGAGACATGATCATGTTACCTGTTACATGCTGTATTTTGTATTTTCTCCTGTAGATATCATCTCTGAATAAAAATAAATACTTATATTCAAAAGTAACCATGAAATATTCAGTGAAAAAAATGGTTACTAGATTTTTCACCAGTGAAATAGTGAAAGCTTTCTAGGATTAGTGAATTTGGACTAAAGTTTTTTCATGTTTTTGAGAGACTAAAATTTTTAAATCCAAGCAGTTGCAATGCAGACCTTGGATGACCTAAATTCTGGCTTCCTTCATTCATTGTGCTTGATATTTTTAATGTTAAAATAATTGAGCATTTTTATAAGCAGGCCCTGTTTAATGCTTTCACAATAAATTCTCACCTCCTGTTAGTTCATATTATTCTTAGTCCTTTTTTCCGTCTACAAGTTCATATTATTTTCCCAAGAGATTCCATCATTTTATTGCTCTGAAAGTGTACAGTTTGTAGTTCTGATGCTGCAAAACCTTTTTTCATTCACTAAGATCAATCCCACAAAACCAGAAGATTGGTACTGTTAGTTGCAATACCTTTTTCCATACACAAAGAAGGATCCAAACCTGATATTGTAGAGTTTTTCAGTGATTTATAGCTCCTAGGCTTTATTGCTAAAGGAGAATATGCAACATTAGAAGAACTGAAATCAGCCACTGGACAATAGATGTCAGCAAGCATTGTCTAGAAGGTGCTCCAAAGATGAGAATAATAAAATAAAGGAACAACTTAAAGGATCTGAACTAAAGCCACTTTTCCTCCACCTGCCTTTGCTCCATTCTTCATTTGCTTCTGCCTTTGTATAGCTTTGCTCCAGAATTCATAACTGTAGTGTTGATAGTGAAGAATTATCCTGAAACAATTCCTCACAAAATGTTTTCAAACCTCAGTGAAAACAAAGTGTGCATAAGGAAAATGAAATAAAAATGACAAATTTTCTATATTATAATGTGTATTTAGAAAAGGAAGCAGAAATAACAAAAGACAATATGGGATAAAATCTCAATGCAATTGCAAAAATTCAACGTTTAAATTCAAGTTAGAGAATAATAAACAGTTAAACTTTGACATACAATGTTCTTTTGCTCTCTTTCTTACATAACAAAACCAAAGAACTATATATATACATAAAAAAACCTGCCTCTAGAACAAAATTCTTTCACCAGCTACTGAAAATTGTAATGCAACCTTCATCTACACTAATTTAAAATATTCCACATAAACAAATTAGCAATGGGCTTATGGTTAAGACCAGTGATGACAATTGCATGCATATAAGGATAGTATATGCATATTAAGTATGAATAACTGGGTCAATTAAGTACTTTGGGTAGGAATTTAACTTAGTTTCTTAAACAGAAACAATTCTGGTAGGATTTGAAATGAACTCAGCACTAATGTGCAAATGAAGAGCTTGACAAAGCAGAAACAGAAAAGTGTTATTTTACAGTAATGTGGGATCCATTGTAATCTGCTGGTGCTGTTACAAAGTTATAAAGTGAAGACTGTCTTTAAGCCAGAGAAAGTGTTTTAAAATCACTTCCACCAGCAGTAAAGAATAATGATGATCATGGATATTAGCACTCATACTATTATCTTCAGCAAGCCCAGTAGGTAGTCTGGGAATTGATCCAGATTCTTAAACATAGCCATCTAGTGCAACTTTGCATGTTCTTGAGTATCTGTGGAACTTACTTGGCAGGTAAGGGAGTGGATATAGGACATACTTTTGAAGGAACTGCTGGAAGTCAGATGAGAGGCCCATGAAATATAAAATGGTATGTAAAATTGCAAATATTTATGTTGCCCATGCTAGAGGCCTCTGATATCCCTTCTCAATTGAAATACTAAAAATACCTGCACATTCCATTCACAGGTTTTTCAACAGAAGCAAAACTAATTCCCAGTAAAATTTTTTCTTCAAAAACTAAGATCTAAGGAAACTGTTATATTGTTAAAAGCTTTCAGTTTTATCCAGATGCACCTCTAGCCAAGCATCTTACTTACACATTATGACATGCAAGTGTCTATATGACTGGATGCAAATTAAGTGCAACTATTATCCTATCTGTAGAGATAGCACTAGTGTCATCATTCAGTAACATTTAGATTTAATGCTTAATCTTTCCCTCTGATATAATTGTAGCCTCCACATGGATAGTTCTGTAGGTGGTCCTGAGGGAAATGTTTGTGGTTCATAGTCATGGACTGGACAGGGAGTGGAGAAGGAACAGCTTCATTCCTCTTCAGCTTTTCCCAGAACAGAAATATTAAGGCCATTTCTCTAAAAATTATTGATAGTGTGAGTCCTTTTACTTTTGAGGTGGAAACTCTCCTAGATAAAAGATACCTGACTCCTTGGAACACTTACTCCAGGATCAGCAAAGTGGATGATGGACACAAGGTGCCTTATTTGTCTGGTAGTGTTTTTAATTCACTTTCCTGAACTGTGAATTACTAATAGTTATTTTACATCTAGAGTAAGTAAACTGTTTCCAGTAACAAGATCGCATGGGACATGAAAACACGAAAAGCAGTGGTAAAGAATAGCCTTAAAAAAATGCAGGGGATAAAAACTAATTTACAGAAAAATTACTGAATGTTAAAAAATAGAATTTTACTTCTCAAAGAAAAGATATAAAAATTGAAGTTCTCTGAAAATGTCAACTAGTATATGAACTGGTCTTTTTGCTGTTTTGGTTTTGTTTGGTTTCATTTTATGTTTTTTTTGTTGTTTGTTTGTTTGTTTGTTTTGTTTTGTTTTGTTAATTTTGGAAAGCTTAAAGTTGTTTACATCAAACTGATACAAGTTGCCAATGTTTCAGTAAAATATTTTTAAATCTTTTTTTTTTTTTTTTTTTTCCAAATTGACAGCATAATATTGTATTAACTGCCAAATTATTGTCTAGTTCAGAAACTGGAGTCACCAAGAGTATTTGCAAGAAGTTGCAATATTATGCATGATTAGTTACTTGCTATAGTAATCTAAGAGGAAAAAAAAAAGGGGGGGGGAGGCTGGTGTACCCCTTGCTAAATTATGTGAAAAGTTCTGAAGGTCTCAGCTGATCTTAGATTTTACAAAACAGAATATTCAAAAAGATACCCTATTCGTGTGCATCAGCAAATTTGTGGGAGGTCCAGGTTTTGTGAACTTTATATGGAAAGTGGATCCCACACAGCCCTGAATTCTTCTCCCCCTGTAGTCATCCTCCAACACACTCACCACTCAACATTATATAAATGAAAAAGTAATAGAATCCCCTGTGATTCTAACTATGAAAAGACTAAGTCTGAAGATGGAGACAGAAGCAGAGGGCTTGCTTGATGGCTAAGTCAGAGGCAGAAACTGACAAATTTACACTATCTGCTAGACATTTCCTTGGTGTTTTTTTTGGCCTTATGAGCACTGAATCCTAGTGACCAGTTGAATCTTTGAATATGACAAGTCCTGAACAGTAAGGGAGGCTTCAAGAGTATCATGGTGAAGATTGCACAAGGCTTTGCAGAATTCCAGCCTCTCTAAGACCTTTGGGAGAATTCAGTATCATTCACATTCAGAAAACGATTATTTTCTGAAGCTTGCATCATCTTCAATATTTCCCTGCCCATGGAAGCAAGGAGTTGTTATTTTGCTTTTGTAGCCATGTGCTAGGGACTGTGCCTTCTATGCAAGACAAATATACAAGTATTGCAGTATTTTCAGTTAATTTTAAACTTTATGAAATTATTTACATAAATGCCAAATACTGTAATATTTTTAATTGCTTTAGAAAGTGTTATGAATAGAATAGGAGAAAAAAAAAAAAGTGCTTATGTATGTATGTATATATATATATATACCATATATATACACATCTGTATGCAGAAATATTTCTCATAGTATCCACTAGGTGGACTCATGAATAGAGTGTTCAAAATCAAAACCCAAACTCCAGGTAAGGAAAAACATCTAATGTTAAGCTACTGCCATAGTCTCACTAACAGCAGCACAGCTGGGGAAAGGTGCTTCAGCACCTTCACCTTCTGTCAGTGCAATGGCTACTATAATTTTGCTAGGAGAGAAGTTCTGTCTGAATCCTGGTGTTCTCTCTGATAGTGTTGAAAATACCTGCATATATTCAGCCAAGAACCTTACAGATTTCATAATATACAAAGCATTATGTGAGTACTTGAGGTAACAGAAATAAGACATTTGATGTGCTCAGAGTGGAGGTAGGGGTAGCATATGGCCATAAATGTGGAAAAGGTATGTGCTGAAATGTGCTAATAACTAGCTTTAGCAGACAAATGAATATATTGCTTGAAATGACAGTCTTATTAACAATCATTGCCTTCAATTATTTATTTTTTTCAGGCTACACGTTAATACTACAAGCTAAACTATTATTTATGTCGGCTTGTTTCTTTACTATAGCCAGCTGCCTTTCTCTTTAGTTGTCATATTTTCTAAGTAATGCAATACTTTCTCAATCCACAAAATCTTAACAGTTATCAACATCTTCAACAATAACCATTTAATTAAAATCATAGAATCATAGAATGGCTCTGGTTGGAAGGCACCTTAAATATCATCTTGTTCCAACCCCCCTGTCATGGGCAGGGATGCCACCCTCATCCTGCTGGCCACTCCCCTTTTGAAGCAGCCCAGGATGCTGTTAGCCTTCTGGGCTTCAGGCTTGCACTGCTGGCTCATGTTGAGCTTTTTTTTTTTTTTCCCCACCAGAACCCCCAAGACCTGCTCTGCAGGGCTGCTCTCAATGAGTTCTTCTCCCAGTCTGTAGTCCTGTCTGGGATTGCCCCAACCCAGGTGCAATCAGGTGCCTTGACACCTTGCGCTTAGACTTGTTGAACCTCCTTAGGTTCACATGGGCCAACTTCTCCAGCCTGTCCAGGTCCTTTTGGATGGCATCCCCTCCTTCTGTTGTATTGACTGCACCACTCAGCTTGGTGTCATCTGCGAACTTTCTGAGAGTGCATTCAATCCCGGAGTCTATGTTGTTGATAAAGATATTAAACAATATTTGTCCCAGGACTGACTCCTAAAGGACACCACTCATCACTGGCCTCCACCTGGACATAGAACCATTGACCTGCACTCTCTGGTTATGATCTTCAAGCCAATTCCTTGTCCACTGAATGGTCCACCCATCAAATCTATCTTTCTCCAATTTGGAGATCAGGATGCCATGTGGAACAGTGTCAAAGGCCTAAAGTCTAAGTGGATGACATCAGTTGGTTTCCCCTGTCAACTGATGGAGTCACTCCATTGTAGAAGGCAACCAGATTGGTCAGGCATAATTTGCCCTTGGTGAAGCCATGCTGGCTGTCTCAGAACACTTCCTTGTCTTGCATGTGCCTTGGCATTGCTTTCAGGAGGATCTTTTCCATGATCTTGCCAGGCACAAAGGTGAGGCTCACTGGTCTCTAATTCCACAGGTCCTCCTTTCTACCCTTTATAAAAATTGGAGTGATGTTTCTCTTTTTCCAGCCACCAAGGACTTCACCTGACTGCCAGGACATGATGGAGAGAGGCTTGGCAACTACATCAGCCAATTCCTTCAGGACCCTGGGATGCATGTCATCAGGCCCCATACACTTGTACCTGTTCAATTTCATCAGATGGTCCTGAACTTGCTCTTTGCTTATAGTGGTAGGGACTTTGCTCTTAACCTCTTTATTGAGTTCATCTGCATAGATCCAGTCATGCTTCTCCTCTGGTTGTTTTGTCTAATGTCAGGACCAGGAATTTGTCCTCAATGCACTCTAAGAATCTTCTGGATTGCTTACAGCCTGCTGTGTAGCTTTTCCAGCAGACATCGGGATGGTTGAAGTCCTCCATCAGGATGAGAGCCTGTGAGCATGATGCTTCTTGTAGCTGAAAAAAGAATGCCTCATCCACAGGCTTCCCTTGATCAGGTTGCTTGTAGTAGACCTCAACTGCAAGCTGTCCTTTATTGGTGTGGGCCTTAACTTTCACCCACAAGTTCTCAGCCTGCCCATGGCTGTCTTTCAGAGGCATCTCTTTGCAATCTCTTCCCTAATGTAGAGGGCAACACCCCCTCCCCTCGTTCCCTCTCTATCTCTTTTGAAGAGCTTGTAGCCCTCTATTCCAGTCTTCCAATTGTGTGATCCATCCTATCATGTTTCTGTGATAGCAATCAGTTAATATTAGTCTAATTGCACCATGGTTTTCAAAATAATTTTCTTTATATCACCTTGAATGCATACCTGTAGTTATGCATACAGTAAGGGGGAGAAATTACCTCCAGAGAACACACTTGCATTTCTAGCTAGTTCTCAGTTCTGACATCAGAAAAAAGCCAAATAATAGTCAAAAGACAAAACGTAAGAAGACATTAGCAAAGCTTTGTGACTAATACCCACTCTTGCTCCAACTTTCTATTTCATGCAGTATAGGAGCTGAAGTAGTTCTTCAGCAGCTGTAATGGCACTGGGGCTTAACAAAAGTCCTGGGATGCTTGACTGTAAAACTGAGTGGAGAGTATATAATGAGTCTGTTTTTCATGTTTGATAAAATAGTTGATGAAGTCAGTGAGTAAGGTGTCCCAAAAGTAACATGACTTTAGTGCTGTGAAAGTTGAGTAAAATAAATGTTAACAAACAATAACTGCTGCAAAAGAAAATAAACAAGTGCTCCTACCACAACCATTCAACCTTCATGATAATGTAATGTATGCTATGTAAGTGAAAGTTGCCAGTCATACAGTTATAGGATTGCGAGGAACTTCAGGAGGTCACCTAGTACAGGATGAGAACACTTTCCTATATCATTCCTGATAGATTTTCCATTCTTAATGCTATGAATGACTATCCTTTTCTTAGAAATTGCCAAAGTCAACGACTCTGACACTTCCCCAGGCAATCTGTGACAGCAGTTCATTATCTCTATCATTGAAAATACTGACTTATTTTTTAATCAACCACCCCTAACTGTATCCTGTGTCATTTTTCTAATCAACACTCATTTATTGTCATATCCACTGTGGACATGGAGAACAAGATTATTTCCTTCCTCATTCCAGCAGATTTTTGTGTCATTTAAAGTGTTACTATGGTCTCCTTTTGGGCCTCCTTCTCTCTATTAAACCCTAAACAACCCTAATTCAAATGATTATGACAGATCTTGAGGAAGAAGTCTTATATTTCAATCTATACCTAATATTTTTATATATATCAGGTGGATTTGAGAGGACAATTTCATTAGATTGGCAATGAAATTGCATTTCACTGTTCCTTCCAGCTGTGGATGACTGATCATTCTCCACATATCAGCCTGTTGCTATGCCCTTCTGTGGGACTTTTTGCTGCAGTGGTAATAAAATATTGTAATCTAAAGAAACAAAGGCTTTTTTAAGTACTCTAAGTGAAATTATAAAGTTTGTTGAGAGATGGGTTTCTCTGTATGTTTACAAATGTGAAGAATCAAAAGTGAGAAGAATGTATTTGTGAGAAAAGCTTATTAACTGACTAAGGAGGATCAAAGTCTGAATGCACTCAGCCAAAGGTGGACACTTGAGGAACAAGAGTCTTTTGCAACTCAGACAGCAAATATTGAGCCAAACTAGTCTCTTGAAACTTTCTCTTTGGCATAGAAAAATACTTGTCTTCTAAGTATCCTGAACAGGAGATACTTTAAGCAGTTTGCATCTAGTCTCATTTCATCTTCTAAACTATAAGACAGACTTAAAGAAGGTACTGTGAATAGCATCTATGCAGTCTCTTCCAAAGGGAGTAAACTACTGAAATTTAAGTGGGGAAAAAAAGAGTTATAATGAAGTTTAAAAATGGCTCTTGATTTCATGTGACTTTATTGTATTTTCCATCAGTTTGAGAATAATACAGTAGACAACCCTGACATTTACATTATGTTTTGAGTAGGTCTCATTAAAGAAAATGACATTCCCAGCTTACAGTGTTTGTGGTGGTCCTAATACTCAGAGTGGAAGATAACAACATAGTAAGTTTCACTTACATAGGTGATAAATGCCCTGTTTATTTTACATCACATATGCAATTGAATGAATACTTTTGTTGATGGCAGGACACTACTCTAAGAAAATATGGATGGTATTTTCTTGAAGGGGCAATTACACCATTCTTGAGAAGGCAATCAACTTACAGTCTGAGAAAGAGCAGTTGTCCAAGGGCTTTACAGTATACCAGGACCTGAAGATGTAGGTTGGGTATCCCACTGTCATATTTATCCATCTTGCTATGTTACTTCTCTGTCTGATTTGACCTTTGCTGCTGATTAAATTGAAACATTGTATGTGTAAAGCACATGGAGACCTTCAAGTGAAAAGAGCTAGGTCTTATCAGGGCCATATAAGCAGTAAATAAACATATTTTCTTAAACATGCTTCAGGACACCATTCCTGAAAACAGATAAAATCAGTGCTATGAAAGTCTGTCTTGGGTAAGCGTTTGATATGTTGCATGGCCTTGTGAGGATGATCTTATGCTCTGTTTCTTTACCACTTCAGCAATACTTAGCTACTAAAGTGGTGACAGAATAAACCATGAATTTTGCTAGATATGCATAAACAGCAAGTCTTAAGCATGAAAGAGGTTTGAGTCACACAGCTAAGTATGATTCCTAATCCAGCTTCTCAAAATCTGATTTAAATCAATGACTTTAAAAAACACAGTGCTTCATGTAGTGTGATAACTTCTGTAGTCACCTTACCTGGAGTGATAGTAATAACCTGCATTAGGAGTTTTTATGTCTGTGGTAATCTTTCTTGGCTCATATGTGTCTTATCTTTTCTCAATAAAGAAAGTAGTTTGTAGTGTGTTTAGTTTATATTATATGCAGTTTGAAGTGTATTTAAGGTGCTATTCACAAGAATCCATGGGTTAGTACTTCTCTGTGTAACTATGAGACAGGCCAAGCACAATTATAAATACCTTTGTAGTTTCTCACGTTAGCCCTTCTATCTTACTAGCCCTGAAGATCTGACTAGACCTGATGATGAGACGACTACAATGACGCTTATTTTATTAGTGAAAACTTCAGATCTCAAGTAGCTGCATGAATGTGTACTTATGTGATAGCACAAGCATGTGGTTAATGTTGTGCCTTTCAGGAAAAATACAAATTATTAAAAAATCTGTGATAAGGTTGCAAAAACAAACAACATTCTGAGTAGAACACTATTCCCAGCTCATGCCCCCACTGTCTAATGCTTTCCTTGGTTGCAACGTTTGTCCTATGAATGTTGAGAAAGCAGTGAGCACTAGGGAATGGCTGTAACTGTAGTTCACTGTGCTCATGAATACATCAGCTGTGACAGCTTAGCAGCTGTAATAAAACACAACCATGTTTTCATTTATGGAATTCCTGCAGTTTTAAATAAATTTGATAAAATAATTTCTGTCCCCTGTCCTACATCCTTTCTGATACAAAGGGACTAGACACAGACATGCACATTGTGCTGAGTTAATAAGATGCTAAACCGGGATTGCATTTTCTTCATTTTTAAAGCCTGTAAAACTAGCTTTTAAAGATTCTTCATTGCTTTTGAAAATCTGAAGAGGTTTCTCTTGCCTAACATTCTCTCTTCTGAACTATATTTGGATATATACATATATGGCCATATCTAGCCAAATATACAAATATATTGCATTTACTTTATCTGAATAGAAGAAATTCTAAAATTCATGCTTTTGTGTGAGCTACTGTTGAATAAATAAAGCTGTTCTATATGCCTGAACTGATGCTTCTCTCATTAGTCAATGCTAGTACTGGGAAAGCCTTCAAATGTATCATGCCATTAGAAAAATAAAAATAAAAATAAAAAAATCCTCAATTGCTTGTTCCTCTTAGTTTGGTCCTCAAATACTTTGCAAAGACTGTAATAAATCCTTGTTATTGTGCTGAATAAGTTATTTCCTCTAGACATTAAAATAAATCCAGATGATCTATATAGGGTGCCTCATAAAAAATTCACCTCATATATGCAGGACTCCAAAAAACAGTTCTCATGGTCTTAGAAATACCATGTAAGTTCTGAAAGCTTTCTGTGCAATACTTCTAGCTGAAGTCTTGTCCAGTGAATTCCTGAAGTCTACCAACCTGTAATAAATACAGACAGACATTTTTATTGAAGGGTATTGGCTAATCAAGCTATGTTTTATTAAAAGGGGACAATGCTACTACTGGACTGTTCTGGTGAATGCAAATTCTTTGGTGAATCTTCCAGTCACTATGATTGAGTTCTGTAATAATTGGCCTTTATGGAGCAATTGTTTTTTGTTGTTGTCGTTGTTTGTTTTGGTTTGGTTTGGTTTTGTTTGTTTGTTTGTTTTTCATCCCCAAACTTTATCAAATTTCCAAAGGAATATTACAGGTTCATGCATTCTGAGAATCTGTTTAGAAGTTTTTCATAATTTTCTATCTCTATAAAAGCTTGAAATGTTTGGGTTAGAAAGTGGGCACTTGAGTTAATGAATTATGGAGTCATCAGTCTCCATAATTGAATTTCCATGGGATGAGTCAAAGCACTCAGGTGCCATATATGTGTCACTGACTACATGGAAGGTAAAGCTCATTTTCAGGCATGTGTATTAACTGTTTAAATCTGATTGTGAATATGCTATTCTGATGGCAGATATTCTATTCAAACACCTGAGATTGGACAAAATTTGTATTTACTCATTTTCTCTTACAGGTTAAAAATATATTTTATATGGTCAAGTGTATTGGTATTTATATGTCTGAAAAGAGAAGTGAATAAGGTGTGGAGAATCATTTAATTACTTCTGATACAAAGTGCTTAAGTTGTATGAGCAATGTCCGTTGTCACAGTTTGCTCAGGCATTTTGCTCAAGCACATGAACTAACAAAACTGTCCATTTTTCCATCTTAAGTAAAAGGAAACTTTTTTTTTCATGAGTTTATGAATAGATAAGAGCCTTTCCTTCTTTTTCTTTTTCTTTTTCTTTTTCTTTTTCTTTTTCTTTTTCTTTTTCTTTTTCTTTTTCTTTTTCTTTTTCTTTTTCTTTTTCTTTTTCTTTTTCTTTTTCTTTTTCTTTTTCTTTTTCTTTTCCTTTTTTTTCTTATTCTTTTTCTTTTTCTTTTTCTTTTTCTTTTTCTTTTTCTTTTTCTTTTTCTTTTTCTTTTTCTTTTTCTTTTTCTTTTTCTTTTTCTTTTTCTTTTTCTTCTCCTTCTCCTTCTCCTTCTACTTTGTTCTTCTTCTTCTTTCTTTTTCTTCTTCTTTTTCTTATCTATGCCTAATTTATGATCTTGTGTTTACCATTTCTTTAGTCTTATGATCTTATTACACTTTGGTAGGAAAGTTCTGTCAAGATGGACTAAAACATCTCTTTTGACAGCAAGAATATAGGTAATTTAAAGTAGAGGAGACAACCAACAGGCAAGGCCCCTTTTATGACTAGATAAGCTTTTTGGAAAAGAAGGAAAATAAAAAGAATGTGTTAAAATTCTGAGCTTGACAATAAGACACTTACTCCTGAAGGTCAAGAGATCCTTACTATGCTTGCTGGTGAGTGCAACTCTACAGGTACCTGATTTATGTTAAGTTTTAGCAACTTAGATAGGCAGTAGACTATTCACTGTGACTCTTTTCAACATAACAAATTAATGGTATCAATCTACTTATAATAAACTAAATTGCTGCCATATCACTAAAACCATGTAAGAGTTGGATATCTCCTGTGACATATAAAACAATATTTCAACCCCCTTAAATTTTCTAAGTAGTATCTTTCCTTTTCAATGGCATGGTTTTCCTTCCTGTTTCTGTAAGCTTTCACCTTCATCGTGACCTCCATGAAGTCCAATCTAGGGCAGAACAGTCTATTCAATGGCTTAAGGATAAAATTCAACTGTTGTGCGGTAGTCAGCACAGTACTGTATGTTATACAGGAACTGCTGGAAGGATATAGATGAACCAATATAGAGGTAATAGCATCACTGTTAAGTGCTATAGATGTGGTATCAGTAACAACCCCTCTGAATGCTCTGGAGTTAACCATGATAGAGAAATGACAACTAGAGACATAAGATTCCTTGGAGGAGTCCTCCCTGATCTTTATAACTATGCATTTTACCTAACCATGAATTAGACTGTCAGTCCCATGCATTCTTTACATTAGTTCATTTCAGAACTTCATTGTAGCAGTTTTTATAAACATATGCATCTCTACATAATAAATTACTCATTGTACCTTAAAGCAAAATAGTAATGCCTGCAATAATACTCCAGTGTAGTAACTTAATGAATAAATAATACATGTTAATTCCATGGTAAGTACAAGGAAGTGCTGCTTCCTTTCAATTTCAGTGTATCGGATGTGCAATTATTGCATAATTAAATTCAGCTTGTATGACAGGTGACTGACATTTCCACATTTCTGTTCCAAGTTGACTACTCAAGCACCCTAAGTATGTTATACAACAAAATTTTACATATAAGCAATGCAGACAGCTACTTGAGTGCATTTCATAAGCCAAAATGGCTTCTGTCTCATTTTCCACCTTGGATAGGCAAGATACAATTCTGAGGACATGTGTATGAACTAAGAGACCCAATAAGCCAGTGAAGTTCCTTAATTAGAGAAATCACAACAATGGTGCACAGAGGTTAAAATGAGCGCAGTTTCATCTCTTCCACAGTATAATTTCTATCTTTTCTTTCTTTGTTTAAATGCACCTACTCCCATTTGTCAACTGACAAGGGGTCCCATACCACATTTGCAATTCTAAATGGCTGAGCCCTATGAATCATTCTGTTAGAGATGTGTAAGAAGTCAGTCTCAAGGGAAGGAAAATATTCCTCTAATCAAATTTATATAGCTGATTCCTCACTGCAGCTCTAAAAAAATATATTGAAGAAAGTTATATTTCTTTAAAATGATGGATCTTGTAATTAAAAACAAAACAAAACAAAACCCTTTATTTTCCTTGTAATTGCATGGGAATTCACAAATCTGTAATAGTTGACTCATAAACTGCTTTTATTTGGAGACGTTTTTTCCACTGATAAACCAATTTAGATTTACTGTATGAAAGAATGTTGTACCATTATAGTCAATAAATAGCAGATTCTAACCTTACTGTTTCCAGTTAATGAATGTTTCAAATACAGTTTCATATGCCTTTCTGGAAAGATGGGTACTCTTTATGATACTATAAAGCTATGAATGCAGTATGTAGAAGGAGTTGCAGTAAAATCAGTTTTTCACGATGTGAAAATATGCAACATTCCCAAAGTCCACAGAAAGGGCAAACATGAGAATGTTGTTTCAAAATTCTTTCATTAAAACTATACTCAGAGGCTATGACTTTGTATTTTATTCTGTCTTTTCCATTCATATATATTTATTTTTTTCTAATGAGGCTTGTTTTGTGAGCATGGAACTCAAATATGAGTTTTGCCTTTCATTTCAGCCCATGATGAAGAGTTCCTTTGAGTAAGAAGAGAAATACAAAATGGTGAGATGTTTTCTGTAGATGTGAAACTGTTAAAATTCCTTTTGGTCCACTTCTGTTATATCTAAAGTGCGAAGGAATTTTTTTTTACCAAGTGCCCAAATTTTTCTAGTCAGAAACTGAAGTGAGCTAAGTTAACTCCCCCAACATAGTGAGAAAATAATCACATCTTTTAGCTTAATGAAGTGGAATTTGAAAGGAGTACTTTAATTAAAATTAATATTACCATTAATATCAATTCTATATTAAAACATTATAAAGCACACCTGGTAGTGACAAGCAGAAAACAAGTCCTCCAAGTTTTTCAACTTTGACTCTCCTTTGTTATGTTCTGTTCATTTTCAGAATGCTTATAAATCACATATTCCCATGAATTACTTAAAGGATCGTGATTTCATTCTAGTTACTTCTACACATCGAATAAAAAAGAGAAGAAAAAAACCATCCTTTCATGCATGCTACATTCTTTACTACTTATGCCATCAAGTATATCCTTACTTTTGGAATTGTACAGAAGGAGATCCTGAATAGTCTTCTTTACCTGTAGCATTGTTATCTTCTTGTTCTGTCTTAAGCACTGATTGCATTAAAAGTCTTCTAACCCAGTGGTGGCTGATGCCTCCACCCAGAAGGGGCTGCTGAAGGGTAAGGACAGTAATTAATGGCTTTAAACTAAGAAAGGGTAGATTTATTCATTTATTTATTTATTTATTCTGGCAGAAACTTGGCTGCCTTATTTTCCAGATTTGTGTTAGAAACAATTTATATTTGAGTGTCATTTAGCACACTAACTGATCTAATGAAACTTTTCAGTCATGGTGTGTAAAAAGTATATTTCAATTAAAAATATGTTGCATTTTATTAATAGTGATTTCCTCTTTATCTACTTTTATAATTTTCTGGAGAAAAAAAAAAAAAAAAAAAAAAGTACAGAACTACTTAATCTCCAAGAAAAATAATCATAATAAAATAAGGAAATAAAGAGCACTGTTCTGTTTGTTTTGTGTTAAGCTCATGATAGAAGTAAAATAAAAGTAAAATGCAAACAAATGATAGGGTTCAAGTACCTTTTTTTTTTTTTTTTTTTTTTTTTTTTTTTTTCCCTGGATAATATGACATTAATAAGAAGACAGAGAAAAAAGTACTCTCTCTAGCTGCCATCTGGTAGCTATATAACACACTTATGGTGGTCAAGCAATTTGTGATTAACCAGGATTCAAAACGATGATTCACAGCAATCATCCACAGCAGGGAGTGAATCATGGCAATATTCTGCTGGAATTCACATGCTGAAGAAAAGAAGGTGACACAAAAGTTGTGTGGGCAGGAAGGGCTGGGAGCTCATAGGAACTTTGTTTCCTTTTGGAATTATCAACATTTTTCAAACATCTGATGGTTTTGTAGGGTTGTACAAAGAATTGTAGGAATAAGGGCAAGCTGTTTTACATTTATTTTTCATTGGGATTTACAGAGACGGCTTTACAACTCTGAATATATTCTTAAACAAAATTATAAAGGATGTCCTTTATTCTTCAGTGTTAAAGTCATTCAATGAAGTAAAAAAGGTATACTAGACAGAAGTACATGAAATCCTTTTCAAATTGTCCCATTACAGAATCTGCAATTGGACAGGTATAATTAAGAAGGTGTGAATTGGAATATAATTCCACATTCTTAGAGAAGTAGGATTAATCAAACTGATCTCTATGTTTTCTTTTGTAAATGAGAACTTGCTGATCATCTTACTTGGTTGAAAGTCTACTGACTATACTGACAAGTATAGCATTTGTTAGGGAGAATGTAGAGATTGCACACTAACATTTTGCAGCCATGAATACATGAGTCAAGAACCCTTTAGAAGAGATTATATGTTAGTACTACTCTGTGCTGAAAATTCATTTGGAATTATGTACAATTCTGGTTGTCCATGTATAAGAACGATTAATACAAACTGCAGCAAGCACAGAATAGCAGACTGAAAGGGAAGAATATCATGAAAGAAGTGAGTAAACAAGCTTGGTTAGTTTGATTTAGCAAAACACAGATGGAGGGAGAGATTATTCTACATTATAAATACATCAAGGGAAATACCAGGGTGGAAGAGGAGCTGTTCAGTCGGAGACTGTTTGCACACAGATAATATGAAAAGTCATGGCTATAAATGTATTTAAGATGAAAATTACAATGTGATTTTGAAAAGTGAGGTGCTCCGGCTCTTAACAAGAGGCAGTGGGAACAAATTTGAAACCAGGAAATTCCATTTAAACACAATAAAATAATAATAAAAAAACATTGTCAGGGTAGTAAAACACTAGAACGGGTTGCCCAGAGAGGTTGTGGAACATCCCTTCATGAAGGTATTCAAAGGCATTCTTAATGAAACCTTGAGTGGCTTCCTGTAGATGACCCTGCCCTGTGCTGGGTTGGCCTAGATAATCTACAGAGGTCCTTTCCAACTACAACCACTCAGTGACTTTCTGATTCCAACAGCAACAGGAGATGGACATGTGCCAAAATGGATGAAAATAGATTTCAGCTGAAGCTTGATTGAATGTTGTATAAAATGAATAGTACTGGAGATGGAAGTCCACCTTTGTTCCTTTAAATCATGCATTGTTAGGACTGGCGGGAGATATTCAGTTTCAATGCGGGATGGGGGAGGAAAAATAAAAGAAATGAAGTGTTTGTCTAAATATGAAATAAAAAGAAACATAATTCCACTTACTCTCAGTATTGGATAGAATTATCTGTATAGTCATTACAATAATTTAAGTATACTTAGGAACTGATCACAGACTGATCACAGACAGCATCTGACTAACTTTCTGTATTTCTTTTTCATAGGCTGCCATGTTTCAAGATTGGGCACCAATTACTTCAAAACATGCACCTTCCACCTATGTCAAAGACACCACTGATACTGAAATCAGTCATCAGATCTTCAGAGATGAGCCAGAACAGTTAAGACAAGTTTTTGCTATTTCACAGAGTTTAACTTACAAAATTACAATTTTATTTGAATTTAGTAACTTAAAATAAAGGAAGAATGTTTATTGAAAAACTGTAACTTATTCTTCGTCTTTAACACCGGTGATGGGCCCCAAGGACCCCTGGAGCCCTGAGCTGTAGGACCATGACAGTGAGAAACTCCCAGCTGATTCTAAACTGGTGCAGGATTTGCTGCTCCAGCTGGATGTATATAAGTCTGTGGGGCACAATGGGATTCATCCCAGGGTACACAAAGAGCTAGCTGATGCCATTGTGAGACCTTTCTCAATTACTTTTCAACTGTCTTGAGAATATGGAGAGGTTCCAGAAGACTGGATGCTGGCAAATGTTGTTCCAGTTTTCAAGAAGGGTAAGAAAGAAGACCCTAGTATCACAGAATCACAGAATTTTCTAGGTTGGAAGAGACCTCAAGATCATCGAGTCCAACCTCTGACCTAACGCTAACAGTCCCCACTAAACCATTTCCCTAAGCTCTACATCTAAACGTCTTTTAAAGACCTCCAGGGATGGTGACTCCACCACTTCCCTGGGCAGCCTGTTCCAGTGCCTCACAACCCTTTCAGTGAAGAAGTTCTTCCTAACATCTAACCTAAAACTCCCCTGGCTCAACTTAAGCCCATTCCCCCTCGTCCTGTCACCAGGCACGTGGGAGAACAGGCCAACCCCCACCTCGCTACAGCCTCCCTTGAGGTACCTATAGAGAGCGATAAGGTCGCCCCTGAGCCTCCTCTTCTCCAGGCTGAACAAGCCCAGCTCCCTCAGCCGCTCCTCGTAGGACTTGTTCTCCAGGCCCCTCACCAGCTTCATTGCCCTTCTCTGGACTCACTCAAGCACCTCGATGTCCTTCTTGTAGCGAGGGCCCCAAAACTGAACACAGTGCTCGAGGTGCGGCCTCACCAGAGCTGAGTACAGGGGGACGATCACCTCCCTAGCCCTGCTGGTCACACCGTTCCTGATACAAGCCAGGATGCCGTTGGCCTTCTTGGCCACCTGAGCACACTGCTGGCTCATATTCAGCCGACTATCCACCATCACTCCCAGGTCCTTCTCTGCCTGGCAGCTCTCCAACCATTCCTCTCCCAGCCTGTAGCTCTGCTTGGGGTTATTGCGCCCCAGGTGCAGGACCCGGCACTTGGCCTTGTTGAACTTCATGCAGTTGACCTCAGCCCATCGGTGCAGCCTATCCAGATCCTCCTGCAGAGCTTTCCTACCCTCAAGCAGATCGACACACGCACCTAACTTGGTGTCATCTGCAAACTTACTGAGGGTGCACTCGATGCCCTCGTCCAGATCATCGATGAAGATATTAAAGAGGACCGGCCCCAGTACCGAGCCCTGGGGGACGCCACTAGTGACTGGCCTCCAACTGGACTTGGCTCCATTCACCACGACTCTTTGGGCCCAGCTATCCAGCCAGTTTCTAACCCAACGAAGCGTGCGCCAGTCCAAGCCAAGAGCAGCCAGTTTCTTGAGGAGAATGCTGTGGGAGACGGTGTCAAAAGCCTTGCTGAAGTCAAGGTAGACCACATCCACAGCCTTTCCCTCATCCACCCAGCGCGTCACTTTGTCATAGAAGGAGATCAGGTTCATCAGGCATGACCTGCCTTTCATAAAGCCATGCTGACTGGGCCTGATCGCCTGCTTCCCCTGCAAGTGCTGCATGATGACTCTCAGGAGGATCTGCTCCATGAGCTTTCCTGGCACTGAGGTCAAACTGACAGGCCTGTAGTTTCCCGGGTCTGCCCTCCAGCCCTTCTTGTAGATGGGCGTCACATTTGCTAGCCGCCAGTCGATTGGGACCTCCCCCGATAGCCAGGACTGCTGATAAATGATGGATAGTGGCTTGGCCAGCTCCTCTGCCAGTTCCTTCAGTACCCTTGGGTGGATCCCATCCGGCCCCATCGACTTGTGCTCATCTAAGTGCTGTAGCAGGTCACCAACCAGTTCTTCATGGATAATGAGGGCCACATCCTGCTCCCCATCCCCTTCCACCAGCTCAGGGTACTGAGTATCCAGAGAACATCCGGTATTGCCGCTAAAGACTGAGGCAAAGAAGGCATTGAGCACCTCCGCCTTTTCCTCATCTCTTGTAACTAAGTTTCCCCCCGCATCCAGTAAAGGATGGAGATTCTCCTTAGTCCTCCTTTTTGTGTTGATGTATTTATAGAAACGTTTTTTGTTATCTTTAACGGCAGTAGCCAGATTGAGCTCCAGATGAGCTTTGGCCTTCCTAATTTTGTCCCTGCACAGCCTCGCTACTTCTTTAAAGTCCTCCTTAGTGGCCTGCCCACTTTTCCAAAGCTTATAAACCCTCTTTTTCCTCCTAAGATCAAGCCACAATTCTCTGTTGAGCCAGGCCGGTCTTCTTCCCCGCCAGCTCGTCTTTGGGCACGTGGGGACAGACAGCTCCTGCGCCATTAAGACTTCCCTCTTGAAGAGTGCCCAGCCTTCCTGGACCCCTCTGCCCTTCAGAACCGCCTCCCAAGGGACTCCACCAACCAGTGTCCTGAGCAGCTCAAAGTCAGCCCTCCGAAAGTCCAATACAGCGGTTTTACTGGTCCCCTTCCTGGCCTCGCCAAGAATAGTGAACTCCACCATTGCGTGGTCACTCTGCCCGAGACAGTTCCCGACGATCACGTCCTCCACCAGTCCTTCTCTGTTTGTGAAGAGAAGGTCTAGCGGGGCACCTCCCCTGGTAGGGTCACTAACCAGCTGCGTCAGGAAGCTATCTTCCACGCTCTCCAGAAACCTCCTAGACCCTTTCTCAGGGCTGTGTTGTGCTTCCAGGATATGTCAGGGAAGTTGAAGTCCCCCACGAGTACAAGAGCTGATGATTTTGCAACCTCTGTCAGCTGCCTGTAGAATTCCTCATCCGTCTCCTCATCCTGGTTCGGCGGTCTATAGCAGACCCCGACCAGGACACTAGCCTTGTTGTCCCTGCCGATCCTAACCCAAAGGGACTCGACCTTGTCATTCCCAACCTCGAGTTCTACAACCTCGAAAGACTCTCTAATATAGAGAGCCACACCACCACCCCTTCTATGCTGCCTGTCCCTTCTATAGAGCTTATAGCCAGGCATTGCAGCACTCCAGTCATGAGACTGGTCCCACCACGTCTCCGTGATGGCAACCAAGTCGTAGCCTGCCTGCCGCACGATGGCTTCCAGCTCCTCCTGTTTGTTACCCATGCTGCATGCATTGGTGTAGATGCACTTCAGCTGGGCCATTGCCTTATCCTCCGGCCTTGCCATTGTTCCCCCTGGCACAGCCCCAACAATCCTAGCCTCAGCCCCATCCCCCTTCCTACCTAGTTTAAAGCCCTCTCAATGAGCCCTGCCAGCTCCTGGCCCAGGATCCTTTTTCCCCTAAAAGATAGGGACCCGTCTGCGGCCATCAGGCCAGGTGCTGAGTAAAGTGCCCCATGATCAAAAAACCCAAGATTTCTGCGTTGGCACCAGTCCCGGAGCCACGTGTTTAACAGGTGGGCTTTCCGTGTCCTCTCTGAACCCCCAGTAGTGACAGCCCTGTCAGTCTCAGTCTCATTACCTGATAAAATTATGAAGAAGGTTATCCTAGGAGTTACTGAAAAACACTTGAAAGGCAATGCAGTCATTACTCACAGGGAACATGGGTTCATGAGGGGAAAGTCTGGCCTAACTTTTTTGACAGGGTTATCCATCTAGATGACCAAAGGAAGCCAGGAGACGTAAAGATGCAAAGGTTTTGATAGTTTCTCACAGTATCTTTCTCCACAAAAAGTCCAGAACAAGCTAGAAAAGTACATAATGCAAAGGGTGAAGAACTGGCTGCCAGGTCAGGCTTAAAGAGGTATAGTAAATAGTGTTACAACCAGCTACTGTTTGGTCATTAGTAGGCTTCCGCAGAGCTCTATTTTTGGGGCTGTTCTCTTCGATATTTTCACAAAGGACTTGCATGCAGGGCTTGAATGTATACTTAGTTTGTAGATGACACTAAATTGGGAGGAGCTGTTGGCTCCCTTGATGGCAGAGAGGCCTTACAGAGAGATTTTGACAAATTATAGGGCTGGGCAACCAACACCAATATGAAGTTTACTAAGCACAAGTGCCCAATTCTACACCTGAGATAGGGCAACCCTGGATATACATACAGAACAGGTGATGAGAAGATGTAGAGTAGCCCTGGAAAAATGGATCTGGGGGTTTTGGTCAATGGTAAGTTGACTATGAGTCAGCAATATGTCCTGACAGCCAGGAGGGCCAACTGTATCCTGAGGTGCATCAAGCATGGTATAGCTAGCTGGCTGAGTGGCGTCACCTCAAGTACTGTGTACAGTTTTAGGCACCACAATGTAAGAAGGACATAAAATTATTAGAATGTGTCCAAAAGAGGGCTACAAAAATAGCGATGAGTCTAGGGAGGAAAACATATGAGGAGTAGCTGAGGTCACTTGGTTTGTTCAGCTTAGAGGAGAGGAAACTGAGGGGTGACCTCATCACAGTCTATAGTGTTCCCGTGATGGGGAATGGAAGGGAAGGTGCTGATCTCTGCTCTCTGGTGACCAGGAATAGGACCCAAGGGAAGGGCATGGAGCTGTGTCAGGGGAAGTTCAGATTTGATATTAAGAAAAAGTTCTTCACTGAGAACTTTTGGTTGGTGGGGACTGGACATAAAGTCCCACTTTCTTCTCACCCTATGCACATTCAGAAGTAAAGACTTTTTTTTTTTTTCTTTTTTTTTTTTTTTTTCAGTCATTTGATAATTTTTGGACATAGTCATAGACTCAGTTTCCTTCATGCGTCTTTGATTAGCATATTCTTAGCAGGCCACGAAGTACAAATACACCCAGACATGGAAATTATTCAGGCAGTCAGTGGTTCACTTTGTTGTTCCTCTATAACCAGGAAGACTTGCTTTCTTGTTTTATCCTTTTCCATCTAATAAAGATGGGTCACACTAAGCCAATACAAAGCCAATAAACTTTTTTATTTCGGTGTCTTTCTTTTCTTCGGTGGTTGCTGAGTATGTTGGGCTCACTTCATCTTTGCCTTTTTTAGGTAATGTCAATATTTACTCAGATCAGCAAGTCCTATGCAGGCTAAGGTTGAGAAAAATGATCTTTTGTCATACAGGTGTTTTCTCTGAATAGCTTACATTTTGCATCTGGACATGGATAAATTGTAAGTATTGTGCCAAAATCAATGAACAAATGGAAAAGTGAATCTAACAATGTCTGAAGTGTACAGCATTTTATATTTGTTTCTGATCCCAGAATTAATGGAGGTAAGCCAGAATTCAATTAACAGGAGAAAATGTCAAGGATAATATGAACAGTCATGGCTATCAAGAGACTACACTGGTAAAATGAGAACGGGACTTTAGGACATAACAAACTGGATCCATTTTAAACACATTTGTCAAGTTTATCTGCTGTTTTATAATATTCCTTAAAAAAATATTAGCCCAAATAATGAGGTATACATCTGCTTAGTGGCATGCTACTTACTGTCCACCTAGATACTATGTAAGATTTATTGAAATGTCTTTGATTTTCTAGGGTATTTTGCTTTCATGCACCTCTTCAATCATTTCTAAATATCACTAAGCATTAGATTTCTTTTCTTACACATACACTAACATTTGTCTATGTCATAGTTTGGTGGGTTTTTATTCCACTTTTATTTTCCAATATAATAGCATCTTTCTAATGTCTAACCATATCTTTCTATGGCCATAACCATATGCAAGTGGGAGTTGAGCTGTAGCCCATGGCCCACATGTTGTACAGAAAGAAGTTCCCAGGTAAGACCTCTGTTTGCAGCCTACCTGTTCCACCAGTAGCTACTTTTTAGCGCTGCTCCAGCAGCTCTGTTATATCTCTACCTCAAACCAATCCCTAACATTAACCTAGCCCTACAAACCTGCCTCAGAAGAAGAATTTTATGAAGGAAAAGCTTTCTACAGTCTACCCCTTTCTACAGAAGTCCCCTTTACATCTCTGTTCCAAATGAGTCTATGACTGGTTCTCTGTCATGGCTATGCTCTCTAATAGTCTGTAGCTATGCCTCTTTCCCAAAACAAGCCCCAAACCTAGCCCCAAGTTGAGCCTTAGCTGAAACCCCTCAGCCTTGTCCTAGAGTTCTCATGGGAGAACTCTTGGCACCCTTCCTCTTCCTTTGCCAGCTCCTTTACATTCCAAGTGGAATGGTAGGCTTTGTTTTGCTCCCAACCTTAACATTATTTCTTTACTAGACGAACCAGTCCTCAGAGGACAAATATTTGCATCCTATCCCTTACCTAGGAAGCCTCTTTACAGCCCCACTTCCACTGGAGCTCTAAACACTTTCTCAAACCAAACCCTAACATCAATATTGTCTCTAGACCCAGACTAAGCCTTAACACAAGCCCTTCATCCTTGTCCTCAGTGAGGAATTTCTCAATGGAAAACTATTCTCGGCAGCCTATTCCTTCCTTTGGCAGCCTTAGCCCAAGCCTCTATACTCAAACCAAATGGAGAAGTTCTCAGAGAAATGTTCTGACTGCCACTTACCCCTTGCTTTGGCAACCCCTTTCCAACCCCATTCCAACTGGATCTTTAGACTATGTCTGTCACTTAAATGAAACACTAACCCTAAATATAAACATCATCCCAAACCGAGTTTACAACAAGACTGTCCAGCCACTGACCAGACAGAAGGTTTCTCATAGCCTAGTTCTCTTTACTGCCCACATTTGTCTTTGGTAGCCCCCTTCCTGCCCAAGCCCAAATACAGCACTAAGCTTTCTCTTTCTCTGCACTTGAGCCCTAGCCCTAAATGCCATCTTGGTTTCAGCATCGGACAAGAGATCCCCACCATTATCAAGACAAAATTTTTCTCACAGCCCAGTTTTCTTTGCAGTCAACACTTTCCTGTTCCAATATAAATGCATCTCTAGGCTTTCTCTCTCTCAGTCCTAACCTTAACTCTAACCCTTGCAAAACAAAACAAAACAAAGAAAAAAAAAAAACAAAAACATAACCAGAGGCCAAGCCTTTGTCAAGGGCCACCAACTGTTGCCCAAATAAAGTTTCTCACAGTCCATTTCTCTTTGCTGCCCACATCTCCCCTTGGCAGCCCCTTTCTGAAACCCTTATTCAACTGCAGCTCTGAGATTTCCCTCTCTCAGCCTGAGACCTAACCTTAAAAAACATCCATAAACTCAGTCTGAACCTTTGACAACAACCATGAAACACTGCCCAAAATAAAATGTCTCACAGTTAGGTCTCTCTCACTTCCCCAGGCAGTGCCACTTTCACTTCTTTTCACAGCTCCTTTCCAGCTACAGATCTGTGATTTCCATTTCTCTTAACCTGATCCTTAAACCTGACCTAACCCTAATCATTGGCTAGGTCATTGTCTTAAACTCCCTCACCCTTTTTCATACGAAGTTCTCCAGAAAAAGATTTTTTTTCCATCCCTTTTCATAGACTAAATCTTGATCTCCAGCTAGACTGAGGCAGCAAAAGGGGCTGCTCACGGCGAAACTGGCTGAAAAATATTTGTCTGCTTCTAGCACTTTTAATGTGGCTCAAGAATGGGTGTCTTGGGCTAAGGGTCAATCCCTCCAGGGCTTACAGTTAGCATTAGGGCTGGGCTTGAGAGAGAGAGAAATCCTAGAGGATTGCATTACAAAGGGGCTGCTGAAAGGAGGGGTAGGCTGGAAAAAAGAGGTATCCCTTTGAAGACTTCATTCAGGGCTGGTCTGAAGTCTTTGGTTTCAGACTTGCCCCTTGCATGTTGTTAGGGTTTGGTTTATGATTAGTTCCAGGAAAGAGACAAAGTCTAGAGCTTCAGTTGGAGTTGGGCTAGAGGAGGTAAGCTGAAGACAGATTGTTCTTTTTTCAGCTGTACTCCAGCTGAAGCTCTACGTTTTGTCACTTAGCCCTAGTTCCTCAAACACAACCCAAATTAAGGAGTTTTAAGAGGAGAGGGTTCTAATATCCTGTTTAGTGCTTGATTTTTCCTAGTAACAAAAAAACTGTGTGAAAGATATTTGAATTGACTTTCGCCTGCTGATGTTTCTTATACTTGTCTTCTTTTTGTGAAATTGGACCTCTTACAGAGTTTGTATTTGAGTTGCCATAAGTCATAATAACAACGATACTGTTTATACTAGCCAACCTTCACTGCTCTGTACATCATACTAAGATACTTATCAGGCTTAAACTAATGATAGGTCACCATGTGTTCAATTTTATAGTCTGTGAATCAAGCAGTACCTCTAATAATTTTGTTTTACATTATGTATTTGCTGTCTATGATTTTCACTGAACTGTGTGATTTCTGAGTTAGCACAAAGTGTCATTATAATTGCCTTTTCTGAAGGGAAGAAAGTTACCTAAGAGTTTCAATTCTCTGCTCTGAAACTTTATTGTTCAAAGTACAAGTGCTTTTTGTACTTAGTCATTAACCTAGATACACATAAGTGGACACTTCTGTGGTGACATAAAATCTCTTATAATTTGTAACTTCTGTTGTTGTGCTGGAACTTTGTCCTGTCTCTTGCATTTCCGTTTAATTAATATAGATTTTCACTTTAATAAATTTTCTAGCTTTTTATCAATGCTTTTACACAGAAACCTGAGAGTTCTAATACTCTCTTTCACCTTTTAATAGACCTAATTTCAGGACATATGGGAAATGTTAACTAATGAGAATTTCTGAAGTAAGTTGTAGGAGTATATTTTTGTAAATGATAAATTAAATAGGAACTTATTTGTTGACCATTGATTCGTCTGGTGTAGGCATTGGAGATGTTACACTGTTATTCATTTTCAGTTTATATTTGTCTTTAAATCACTTTGCAAAATTCTTTTTCAGAACTTTTAATAGTTACTTTTTGTGACTAAAATAATTACAAATAAGTTTTAGGACATATCCAAAAATAGAAGTAAAAGCCATATTGAGTTTGATTTGAGAACAGAACAAGTAACTTGCTCTAAAATAAAGAACATTTAAAGTATAATTTTTCATGTTTTATTCATTTTAATCACCTCAGTTTTCTTTATCAGTCACTGAAACTGAAGAAAGAAGCTCCAGAATATCATGCAGATATTCTGTTCTTGCTTTATTTCTTGTGTTCTTGCTTTATTTCTACACAGAATACATACAGGAAATGCTGCAAGTCTTGTTAGGAAGCATTTTAGTTCTCTCTCTCTCACTAAAGTTGTGAAAATTAACTGGCTTCCAAAGGAGGGTGTTGGTTGTCTTTGTTGTTGTTTGTTTCTTTGTTTTCCTTTTACAAGTCAAAATGCAATTGAAGCCTGAAATTTATTTATCTTTAGAAAAAGGACAGCCTTCAGACACATCACACAAAACAGATGCCAGAATATTTTCAACATAAAAATTAAAGTATTAGGTATTAAGTTTACACTGTACTTGAAAATAAAACATCACTCAAAACCAAACTTATTTCTTAAGAGGATGCTGAAGCTTCTTGTATAAGACTATTTTTACTATTCTGTTTAGCACTAGGGGAGATAACAGTGTTAATTTTAGGTTAACGTTACCAAGGTTAACAGTTCATTGGTGTGAATGAAAAAATTTATATTCAAACATAAACAGTGTCTTTTCATTAGTGGCCTGAGCACTGTAACCTGTATTTTTTTCCAGAAAAAAGGTTAAGTGTTAATATGTACCTCATAGCACATGACCATATAAAGGTAGCAGAAAGGAACTGGGAAAGATGCAAACATTAGAAATTCAGATTATACATAAACTGCAAATATTTAGCAATCGGGGTTACTGACCTCTGGAACAGTTTATCTAGTGATGTGATAGCTTACTAATTACTGCTAGACTTGAAATAAAGTTAGCTCCATATTTTCTTGAAACCCATGTTTTTTTCACGTCTTTCTGCATGAAATCATTGGTCTAATATTTACATATATAAACGGTCTTCCTTTCATCATCAGATTGTGAACCTCTTATGAAGAGAAATAGAATATCACTACTCATATATTTTATGCCTTTTGCTCATAAAAATAATACATCTGATTCTAAACAAAATTGTGCTAAACAGTTTGCCAAATCCCAGTATGGGATAATGTCTTGTTGTAAGATGTGAAATTTAAAATTCAAAGAGTAGTTTTGTCACATGGAAAGAAGTAGTTTATTTTAAATTGTCAAGTATGCATTGTGATATAGATTTATGAATGCTGAAGAGGTTTTCCTCTCCATAGAATGCAGTCATTTATTTTAACATTACTATTTCTGCTTGCCTTCAGCAGACTTTTCAGATTAGTTATAAATTCAGTCACAAGGATTTGATGATTTATGGGTCTTTTCCAACCTCAGTGATTCTATGATTTTAAACTCTCAATGCTGTAGTTGAGCTTTACCTTGTGGATTATGTTCCTAACTTTCTATTCTGCTTTGTCCTCTTACCATTTATTGACACTCTCTTTTTCACTTTGCCATTTCACTATTCTGTTAATAAAACTTTATTCTTATCTGAGAAGGTTATTGTGCATCTTTCTCCTTTCTTGGTACTCCATTTACAGCAAAGTTCAACCAAAAAAAAAAAATTATTATTATTTTCTTCTTTTCTGCCATCCAGTCATTTTCTTATTTTTTTTTTTACTCTGACTTTTGTAATGTGAAATGATACATGTGCAAGTGGCTTACTGTGTCTTTTGGAAGTAATTGATAAAATCAATTCCGAAGAGTAGGGGCAAAAATAATCAGAAAGCTAAAATTCTTACTCCTTTCCTTCTTGCCTTTCCTTGCCTTGCTTTGCCTTACCTTGCCTCTCCCTCTGACACAGCAAGGCCTCTTTTTGAGGTCTGTCCTTTTGAATCCTATTTCACATCGGTTGTCACGCTGTATTTGGATGTTCCTGCAACATACTTAGAGATAAATTTCAGAATCAATTTATAAAGTACATATTCATTGTACGCACTATGCAGCATTAGACATCAAACGTTGGACAGCCATTTCTGACTTAATTTCAAGAGGCATGTACTTTTTACTCTTTTGGTATGAACATTATCTTGAGACACAAACCAAAACATACAATAAGGAACTAGTATTAGCTTCTAAATAAAGTTTAAGCAAAGAGTTCTGATTAAATCTTGCAGATTTGCTTCATATTTATATTTTATATCATCAGAATCTCGTTACATATTCTCAGATTTCAGTGTCTCATTCTTGATATAATACATAAAATGGTTTCCTGGTGTGTTGTATAATCTAAGGTAGAAAGGGACCAGCTGTTGTCTGCTCAAAAATGAGAAAAGCATGAGATTCCAGAAACATGACTCTTCAAAATCCCTCAAGCCAGGTACACGCAAATAGAATATTTCATGCTTTTTCGGTATGATTCTGACAATTTCAAACCTCGCATTTGTAGGTATTGGAGCATGTAACCTGACTCTTCTTAGAGGTTTCTAATGAACAGAAAAGACATAGTGGGCAAGGAGTGAAATAAACTCCATTTAAACAGGAAACAAAAACAAACAAACAAACAAACAAACAACTATTTACTACAAGGGAGATCAAGCACTGGAACAGTGCTTGGGACTCATAGCCTAAGTCCCAGGTTGACAAGAAGTTCAGCATGAGCTGGCAGTGTGCGCTTCCAGGCCAGAAAGACAACCATATCCTGGGCTGCATCAAAAGATGAGTGATTGTCCCTTTCCGTCTACCCTGACCTTGTGAGACCCCACATGGAGTACTGCGTTCAGCTCAGAGCCCCCCAGCACAAGACATGGACCTATGAGAGTGAGTCCAGAGGAGGGCCATGATGATGCTCAGAGGGCTGGAGCACCTCTCCTACAAACAAAGGCTTGAGGGAGTTGGGGTTGTTCAGCTTGGAGAAGAGAAAGATCTAGGGAGACTTTATAATGGCCTTCCATGTTTTTCAGGTGTTAAGGGCCAGGTTGAATTGGACTTTGGGCAACCTGTTGTAGTGGAAGGGGTCCCTGCCCATGGCAGGGTGGTTGGAAGTCAGTTATCTTTAAGGTCCCTTCCAACTCAAACCATTCCATGATTCTACAATTCTATACCCTAAACTATGCCAATTCTTTTTGAGACCCTGATCTTTTTAAAGTCTCATATATGTGAGGGAGGTACTTTACTGTGATGTGTTGCCTGGAAAACAGTTCAAATTCTTTTCTTCTTACTTTTTGTAGTTAAGTGGTATGAATAGTGAAGAATTTGGGACTCATGACTCTGTTGATAACAGTTATGAGATCTTCTAAGTGAAATGAGGCAATGGTGCCAGCCATTGTAACGCAACAGGTCAGCCTCTTAGCTGATGATTTAGTGATCAATGCCTAACTTTGGAAGTAAACATACATTTAGAAGCCTGAGGAGATAAATCCATGAACAAAATTATTCCACAGTTCATATTGACATTCTGCTTTTTCTGTTAATGAAGGAAGAGTGATAACCTTTAATTCTTTCATAGAATCATAGAATGGCTTGAGTTAGAAGGGACCTCATAGATCATCCAGTTTCAACCCCCCTGCCATAGGCACGGATTTCACCCACTAAATCAGGTTGCCCAGGGCCCCATCTAACCTGGACTTTAACACCACGAGGGATGAGATGTTCGCAACCTCTCTGGGGAACCAGTTCCAGTGCTTCACCACCCTCTGAGTGAATAATTTCCTCCTAACTTCTAATCCAAATCTTCCCTCTTTTAGTTTAAAACCATTCCCCCTTGTCCTGTCATTTTTCAATTGAGCAAAAAGTTGCTCCCCATCAAGACAAACATTTTAAGAACAGATGCATAAAAGGCTCCAAAACACCTTCCAGGCTCTTCACATCTAATAGGTTTTCACTTTGTCCTCCATGTAGGACTTCCTCAATTTTTGTGCAAATGTTTCTTCTGCTGCTTACTGTAAAAGGACTTAAAATGTTTCTTCCATAGATGCTTGGTCTACTACATCACTTTAAGGCAGCTAGTGTTTGTTTCTCCTTTTCTGTTTTGTATTGTTTTTTGGAAAGTAACTAAGTGAATGCAACACAATCTGATGAAAACTTCTAAACTCAGGACCTGAGAACTCCTAACAGGCTGGAAGATGAGCTCTCAGGGCAATCCTCTGCTGAACAGTCATCTGGACTGGTAGGTAGATTTGAATTTTTAAGGTGTTGAGGAGAGGACTTACATATGGAAATTATTCAATAAATCAACTGTAAGGATCCAGTTACTGAACACAGAATTACTGACTCAGCAATTTTATCTAAAGCATTGATTCTTCAGAGCCT
The DNA here is from genome assembly GCF_965140915.1 of Aythya marila. Classification (NCBI taxonomy): domain Eukaryota; kingdom Metazoa; phylum Chordata; class Aves; order Anseriformes; family Anatidae; genus Aythya; species Aythya marila. The sequence goes on from NC_139044.1 coordinate 14,697,680, forward strand.
TGAGGATAATTTGCTTAAACCAAGGTTACCTAATTTTAGAAATTTGATTAATTGCTACAGTTCTCTGGATTTCTTGAAACATATTAATCCCAATAGAGGCACCTAAGTACCGAAGTTTGACAAATACCAACTGTGATGTATATCGCAGATGATTTATGTTATCAGTAATGTAACTGTTACATTCAAAGACGCATTGTGCTCCACCAAGTGTTATTGCACCATTTTGTATAATTGTTCCTGACTGGCCTAGCAATGCACATGACAAATGAAATGTAATACAGTCAAATACCCAGGAATACATTGTGCATTGCTTGCAGAAATGTGGCATATAAATACAAAATGAGAAGAAAGAACTGAAGTTAACTTTGATTGGAACTTAGGGGAATAATGTAGATCTGCTCCTCATGTTATTTAAACAGCGTGGAAAAGCAATTTATAACTAAATAAAATGCTGGGTGTACTTATCTAAAATTGCAAAATAGAATTGCACAGTTCTGAAGTTCCAATGAAATTGTGCTATGTTCTCTCTGCTGCTCCTACATTTAATCTTTTTTCACAAGAGACTAAGTGGCTTAGGGACTTAATAAGATCTGGCACTTGAACTTAATAAGATCTGGCACTTTTCCTTTTTTTTTTTTTTTTTTTTTTTTTTTGGCACACTGAAAGCATTCTTAAACTGTGTTTTAGTACTGGAATGACATTCAGAGAATAAATAGTTAAGCAAGCAAATGCTTTATAAACACTCAGTATCTGTATTTTCCTTTTCTCTCCTAAACTAGTATTTTCCACCAGTGGTAAACTGGCCAGATACTATGCAAATCTGTCACACCATACCTCTCATACGTGCTATCACTTTTAAGCAAGATTGTTTCTTTCAGCATTAGATCCAGAAACAACAATTATAATTTCCATCTTAAACAAATATATTTCACAGCTTTCTAATGACAATTGTTTCATCATTTAACTTTTCAGCTGTTCGACTGAATATAATAACTTGGTTTTCATATTTTCTCATCATTTTCCTTGTTTGAAAGACACAAATGGCTTGGGGTTTCATGTTTCATCTGAAGTTGAGCAGCAAAGAGCATAGCTTCAGAAGAGTAGGTACACGAGTGATAATACTACACCTTTACACGCAAATAACTTCATCAAGTAAATTTACACAAGTTAGTAGGTTTATTTATAAGTGAAAAACAGGAGGCTAATGGACTTAGGCACATTTATCAGCCTTGCAAAGAACCTATTTGAATCTTATGACATCTAAATACCATCTAAAACATAGCCCTGAGAAATACTGTATTCATACGAACCCCAGAATAAGTTAAATAAGTCTGAAAAAAGTTTTCTATGATGCAGGTTGTTTAAGGTCCTAGTAATTTTTGTCCATATTTTAATCATGACACTGCCTCTTTTCCACCCACCTCATGAGCATGGGTCATGGGTGGCAAAAAATTGTCATGTTCTGCTCTATGGGGAGCCTCGCTGAAATAGAGACTGCCGACTCAGGTGTAATGAGGTTTGCTTAAAACTGATTCTCCCACAAGAGATTGATTTGAGGACAAAATTCCCATCACAAACACTTGAATATTCAAAAAGGAGTAAATAAAGGCACTACGTGTGGTGAAGCAACCTTCACGTGCAGAAAAACATACTAATTCTAGCCTGAGTTTCAGTGTTGCAAATATGTAAGATAAGGTTTGGTATAGCCAGGATCTAGAATGCATGTTATAAAAAATTTATAAATATTATCTAGTCATCTAACAGCACCAATGTAATGTTTATAAAGCATGTAATAAAGCTGTCTTTCTTTCTTCAGTTTATTTTATGACTCAGGGAATGAGCACATTAAAAAAAAGCTAAACTGCAATTAACACTATGAAGTGTATTTTCACCTCATTAGGCATTTTCTAAATAATTGGGAGTAGGAAAAGAGCCCTGAAATCAGTTTCTTGGATCATCTGGGATGTAAGAAGTAATGAATGAATAGGAAAATAAAGCTTATTAGACCTTATTTGGAGTATACTTTTTTTTTTTATTTTTTTTTTAATGACCCTGGCAATCAGAAAGACAACCACTGAAGAAGAAAGTATACATTTGTTTCTTTCTTAAGTACAAAGTACCATAAAGACTCTTAATGTTGGATTATAATGATCTGCTTGGATCTTATAATTTATTTGATATGTAAGTGCATGGCTTAGAAATCAGGAAAGTGTATACAATACAAAGTATACATTTTTTCTTTGCTGCAGCTAAAATAGTATTTACATAAGTATAGAAATGCAATTCATAGATAAGAAGTATTTTTAAAATAACACCCAGAATTTAACAAAACGTAGGAGATAGTTGCTTCCAAACTTACAACAGGTGTTGGAAATCAATCTTTTTACTAAATCTTAATTTTAAAGCCTAAAACTGAAATAATCTGAATTCTCTTGCAATTCAGGGCTTATGCATTCTAAATAAGTTCCATGTTCCCAGACTTCAAATTAAATCTGTGAACATAGCTATTCTGTGTACATAGCTATTGCGTTAAAGGATAAGGAAGTTTGGCAGGACCTAAATCCTCTTGCATTCCAGCTTGTCTTCAGATATCGGAGGGGATGGGGGCATCTAGGCTTAGATTCTGAGTGATGTCCAATTTGGTACTATAAGTCCAGTCACATTCAATATATTAAATTATCATGATCACAGATGCACAAATAGCACAATATTGCAGTATTAGAAGTCCGTTCACATTAATTATATTGAATTACCACAATCATGGATTGCACAAATAGTGCAATCAGCACTGTAAGTCCAGTTGCATTAATCATGATCACAGATGCACAAATAGCACAATACACTTTCAGTCTATTAAATGGCTGGTGTAGTTTATTGAACCAGCAGGAGTACAGGTTCTTTTGGATTGCCAGCAATAAATATATTATCTGCAAAGCACGTGCAAATACCAAAGATATGACAAACACAACTAACCAGAAATGTGCTAACTTATGAAACAACTCTATAGAAAATGTTAGGTTTCCCAGGGAAGCACTTTTTATAACTGAGAGTTTGAATCTCACCCAAAAGGGGGAAAGAGAGGTTCAGCCCATCAACCAATCCCGGAAGTAAACAATGTATTTCCAACTTATCTCCAATGGTTTTGTTTCCCTTTGTTTCCCCCATGTTTTCCTCTCTTGAGCCATTTTTATACTATTTTCCTACTTTTAGGTGAAGCTTGAGTAACTAGCTATACACACCTTTGTTTTGATTGGTATAATTTTTTTCTCGCTTTTGTTTTAAAGGTACAGGATCAGAGGAATTCAGAGCACCTGCTCAGTGAGGACTGCTCACACCTAGCAGGCAAGTAGCCTTTGGGACGGAGGTGTGTTTTGGCATTGTAATGAGTACAGCCAGAGACATGATTTGGTTATCAGTTAGACTCAGGGCTGGCCATTGCTATTAGTTCCATAGTAACATCAGGTTTCCCATCCCTGCAGTGACAGCACAGAGCCTGGCCTCACTGTCTTCTCTCTGCTCCAACCTCCATGCTATATCTCTTAGAGTCAGCACACCAAGATCCCCTGGTATCACCTAAGGTTGCAGGCTGTGTTGCCAAGTGGACTATCATGAAACAGATTCTTCGCATATCTGCCACATCTCACCCTGCAAGTTTCCTCAATGTTAAACATTCTCTTAAGACATGGACATGCGTTTAGCCTCAATAAGTTACCTTCATTAATTATTCCATAACAATGAATTTTTAATTCCTTATCTTTGGTCAGAAATTACATTACATATGGTAAACAACTGAACATTTCGTATCTTCAAAGGTGATAATGAATGTTCTTTCTTTATACACAAATACATAAGCATGGATGACAGACACCATCAACAGTCTTCAAAACAGCATGTGTATCAAATCTAGGAGGTATTTTTTTTTGGTGATGGCAGCATTCTTTCTATGCAAAAATGTTTGGACATTGTGAGACAGAGAAAAATAGTAATTCCTTCTTTGTGCTTTTGGAAAAGGTTGTAAGTGCTATGTTAATGCCTATTGTTAAATATTGTTCATGTGAGAAATGATATCATCTAACAGATGTTTCAGAGATTATTGTTCTTTATACATCCTAACTGGGACTTCTTACATCCCTTTCATTCTGATTTTGTTTTTCTTCTTCATCTAGATTTTCATACAAAGGTGTATTTATTTATTTATTTATTTATTTGCTCCTAAGACAAACATACCCATCTACAGGTCAATATAATAGTCACTGAAAAAATAGATATTTCTTCTTGACAGTGCAGAGGTCTTGTGTATGTGAGTTGGTATGCAGAATGGTGAAGTGTAAATATACAGCACAGACACTACTCCATACCCTGGGAAGAATATTCACAGTGCCTATTAAAATCAAATTAGCTCAGCCCATTTTCACTCCATGTAAAGTCTCCTATCATAAAAGACCTCTCATTCATGTGGTGGACTACTGTGCTTTCTCTTTCCTGCTTAGGCAAAACTGAGCATATTATTTATTGCAACAGTGCTGAAGACATTTGAGTTTTGCCTTGAAGGACTGATACTTTAAGATCACTCAAGCGCTCACAAGACAAAGAGAGGGAACAACTTGTGAGTCCTGAACAACAGTCCTTCTAAACACTCTGAGATGCTTTATTTATGAAGAGTAGTAGTCATGCGTGACAGTTTAAATATTTACAGATCTGCTACTTCAAATGCTGGAATATTTGAACAACTTGCCATGCCTCACATTCAATGAACAATAAAGTTACAGAAGGAAGAATAGAAACTTTAAGTAGAAAAGTATCCTTGGAACCTTAGATTTCTTAGAACTCAGTGTAAGTCTGTCAGCCTTTCAGAAACTAAAAATGACCACAGAAAGGGTAAATATTTTAAATGGATAATCTAGTAAAATATACTTGGTGGTATATTTTTAAATAATATCACCAAGACATCTATACTACTGGCATTATGTGTCACAAATTATAATCTAGATTTCCAATCAGCAGTATGCATAGCAGGACACCTGAAATAATTGAGTATAGATTAATTTAAACCCATTTAAACCTTCCAGACCTTAGATGTTTGACACACAGAGACACTTGAAAAGAACAAAAAAGTCCTCTTCTAATGTATGTGCTTGGACTTGCTTTCCAATATGTTCTATGAATTATCCACAATTACCCACTTTGACAAGGCCAGTGTTCTCATTCTTGTTCTCTTTATCGCTGCCAGCCTTTACATCTTATACTTCCATTTTTTTTAAGTCCTCTAAATTGCTCTTAACTTAGCACTGCAACATATTGTTGTTTTTGATTTTTAATTGCTTATACATTTATTTGATGACACAAGTACTTGTTCTGCCTTATTTGTTAGTACTGAAGTAACACATATTGATGTTTCTATGAAAGACTTCAGCAGGGTCCTTAAGCAGGTTTCATTATTTCAAACGACTCACACTGGTTAGCCTCTTGTTATAGAACCTTTCCAGTGTATATATGCTTTTGAGGATAACTTACTTGAGATATTTTGGGTGCTGTTTATTTTTCATCTGTGAGGAAGTTAGACACCAGGCCTCAGCCGCCCACTCTCGTGAGAGAGGCTGACAGGAGGGGGCGCTGTCAGGGCAATGGCGGCAGCACCCTCGCCCCCTGCCTAGAAACAGCCCCAGGGAGGGTGACACCGCGCGATGCCCACCAGGCATGGGGAGGGGCCAGCAGTGTGTATAAACTGGGGTTGTGCAGCTGGTTTGGCAGGGCCCGGGGCTCTGCACCACATATTGGCAGTGTATAAGATCACCTACCTACCGTGGTGTTGACTAGGCACAGAGCTCACTCCAAAAACACTGTGGCGACCCAGATAGAGGGCCTGCCCAGAGTCATGGCTGTTCAGGCTGTTCAGGGAGTGCCTGAGCCTGCTGCTGCCAGGGGAGGGCAACGGGGTGACCGCCTGTTCTTCAGGAATGTCTGCTTGAAATGATGGCTGAGCTCAGGGAGGAGGTGGAAAGACTGAGCATCAGGGGGTGTGAGCAGGAGACTGACTGGTGGGGTAACTCCTTGGTGTGCCTGTGAGAAGGGCACTGGGGGATGCCCCCCAGAGGGTGGTGGAGCCTCTGCCCTGTTGCTGTTGGGCACAGGGAGGGGACCAAAAAGACAAGGAGGATTGGAAGCCAGTCCCAAAAGAAGACACAAAGATGATCAGAGGGCTGGAGCACTTCTCCTGAGAAGAAAGGCTGAAAGAGCTGGGGATGTTCATCCTGGAGAAGAGAAGGCTTTGGGGAGTCCTCATTGCTGCCTTTCAATACTTAAAGGGAACTTATAAAAAGGATGGAAAGGGGGAGTATACCCTTATTCATGGATATAGTGACAGGACAAGGGAGAATAGTTTTAAACGAAAAGAGGATAGATTTAGATTGGACAGTTGGAAGAAATTCATCACTGTGAGGGCGGTGAGGCGCTGGAACAGGTTGCCCAGAGAGATTATGTATGCCCCATCCCTGGAGGTGTTCAAGGCCAGGTTGGATGGGGCCTTGGCCAACCTGACCTAGTGGGTGGCATCCCTGCCTATGGCAGGTTGGGTGAATCTAGCTGGTCTTTAAGGTCCCTTCCAACCCAAGCCATTCTATAATTCAATATAATCACAGAGAAAAGACTTAGTGGTTACCAGCACTGAAGTCACTGTAAACCTAATAAAGCCACTTACATCAGCACATGCAAGGGAGGACAGGAATTTCCAGTGTCTGAGTGACTGCTGGAGGCTTAACTAAAGAGGGAATCAGTTTCATCCCAGTCAGTACTTTCTACACATCCTTTATATATAGAAATGTGAATTTTTTTGTCACATATTACATAGTACAAAAATAATGAAACATAGCACTCAAAAGGAAAATAGCCTATGCCGATCACTGCTGCACAGGTCTGCTCATGAAGATATATCTTAATGCTTTAGTGATGACAAATAATCTATTTGCCTACTATTAGAAGTTAACAGACTCCTCGGGTTTTAAAATGTTTATGTATCTAATGGACTGGTTTTACACTAAGCCATTACTCATCAGTGGAGTACTCATCAGTCATCCTCTTTACTTACAGATGTTTGTCTGTAAACCAAGTTGTTCTCTGAGTGGTGAAAGGGTATGTTGGAGGTAGGGGGAAACAGAGGCAGTTGGTGACAGTATTGCCCAGTAAAGTATTTTATTGCAAAGTAATACACTGAGAAATGCTATTATTCATGTTATAGTATGGACTGGTGGCTTAAGCCTTGCCTTTCAACTAAATTCAGTGTCTTTCTAGAAAGACTAAGAATTTGCTATGTTCAGTGTTAAGAAATATTACTGTTCTCTCTTCTAACAGTGTTAAGAAATATTACTGTTCTCTCTTCTAACAGTTCCCAATAATTAGTGTGTATCTGTTGGGATTACAGCCCCCAAATTCTAATTTGAGTTCTTTCAGATAGCTGAGAACTTTCAAACAATTTCTATGTACAAGATAAACTTGTTACCATCAGTAAAGATCTCTGTCACTTGTCACAGTGACTCTCTGCTCTTTTAATACCGTCAGATTCTAAGGAACTTGCAATTTAAACAGTAACATGAAAAGAAAAATAATATGCTGGTTCCCTGAGTTCCTTCTGCTATACTGTCAAGTAAAAATAAAATACAGAAAGATGAAAATGATCTTCTCAACCTGTTTTTGACTGTTAAGAAATGGAAGAAATAAAGAAAAAAGTATCTCTTATTCCCCTGCTTTAAAGAATTCTCATCTATTTACCAAAAGGGGTAAAAATTCAGCACTTTAACCTCTGATGCTGCCATTCAGTCTTAGTCACCACCTTTGAAAAGCGAACTTCCTATTCTTAACCTGGATTTCAACGATGTCTTAATTGATTTTTGCACTGCAAGAACAGCTGTATGGTTCAGCTGGTTAAAACTAGCTATCAGTCATTTGTTTACAGATGTGAAAACAGTTTTATTTATATATGTATATATGTATAGATAGAAATGTAAGAATAATTATGGTGTGGCTGTGCATTAGTGCTGATGTTGGTGGTTGCACTTTAAGTGCTGTCTGGGTGAGGAGAGCTGAAGCATCTCAGAAGACATCATGGGTTATTCTGCCTTTAGAAATTCTGAGATTATGAAAAACATTAAAAACTCAATTCAATATCAATTCTAACACCCAGGGGGGAAAAAATGTATTTAACCCACTAAATTTTGTCAGAATTGAAACTGTTCTGAAGAAAAATGTCTAGTTTTGATCTGGAAACATCAACAGAAAATCAATGCTTCCCTTTTATCTTATTCCAGTAGTTCACTGTCCTTTTAATAAATAAATAAAGACTATTTATCATTTCCATAAACTTACAGAGCATGTCTGAAGGTTACAATTGTCCTTTACAATTGAGTGGACTAAATTTGCTGAATGAAGCCCACAAGAAAATCCTTATGGACTGACACTTCCAGCTGACTAAACACTGGATAAGGCACACTGGGTTAGTATAACAGGCTCCTTGCAATATTTGAGTCACTGTGTCTAGAAGGGCATGTACTGTTCTGCCCAGCTACAATAAAATTTCCTTTTCCCTTTGTTGCCGTTGAGTACATGACCTTTGTAGTCCAGGGAGATTCCTAATTCCAGTGTAAGAAAATGTGAAAATGTTCCCTTATTGAGACTTCCAAATGTTGTAATTATATAGGGTGGAGTTTTTGTTTGCTTTTGTTTGTTTGCTTGTTTGCTTTGAATTGCTTTTCTCTAAGACAAAGTTTGAATGGCCTTTTCCCTGTATCTTTTTTCTCAAGTGTATTTATCAAGAACACCTTTGACCTTTAAAATATATCAAAGTTATAAATACAAGTGGTTTTGCATACTGAAAGCCAGGATCACTGTTCACCAGCAATATAAATAGAGATAGAACATCTCCAGCATAGTAAGAAGATTTTAGCTAAGGCAGAATTTGACTTCATTAGTTCCTGCAATTCTGTCAAAGGAGAGATGGGATTGTGACAATTATTTGGTTACAAATTTCTGGCATTCGAAGGAAGATTTTGTTTAAGAACTGTATCCCACTAAAAATAACTTGTTAGGACTGCATAAGTTCAAGATAATAATTACCAAGTTTTGAATTTATAGAGTGAACTTAGTCTATTCAATTTCCTGAGATGTATAGTTAAAAATGAAGTAAAAATTGGCAGCTTTGCCTTAGATACTTTAATAGCTAATTTGCAAGTATTCATTATTTCATCTTGAAAATGATACTATGGAAATGTAAAATAACTACTGTGTAAGTAGCTGTGGTCACTGGCAAACTATTGACCATCTGTTTGTCAGAAAGAAATTACATGTTCCTGCATTGATAAAGTGAACATTTGATAGCTATCTTTCATATGCAGCATATACAGTTTAGAAGCTTTTTCTCTTTTTTCATAAATAACAAGTGGTTGTAGTGAAAAAATTCCCAGAAAAGAGAATTTCTAGTTTCAATGTATTTTTAATTTATTTAACTAATAATAGTTTTGTTGTTATTGTTTTTGTTTGTTTGTTTGTTAGTCTTTGTATTCATGGAAGTTAATTTTTCATTTAGGAAATAAGAATGTTCTGATTGGTACAAAATTAGTTATGGCAAAATATCAAAGCTTTTTGCTTTGTATACAAATGGAACATCATTTGGAACCACATCTTATAGGGTTAATGTGTGGAATTCTCAGATGGTATTCAATACATCCATGTAATATTTTAAGGTACATAGTATACTGGTCAAAGAAACAAACTACTTCTGTCTGAGATTAGAAAGTAGAAACTGCATAATATAGCAGCCTTAAGATATTCTATTTCTCATCAGTATTTTTTTGTCTCATGCCTAACAACACACTTGCAAGATCACTGGCCTTTTGTCTGTCATGTATTTGTTCATTCATTCATACACATTCAGATGTGTAACAACTAATTTAAAACTAAAAAGTTTTTAGGTCAAGCTCAGCAACAAGTTTTTGTGATCATATTTTGGGAGGAAACTGGTGTACATGCCAGCATTTTAGGGTATAAAACTCATGAACTGACAACTGTCCATACATACTATATATATGCATTTTGCACCTTAAGTCAGCCCACATGATCAACAAAAGTTAACTGATTAAGACGTAAAGGGAAAACTGGTTTTCCTCCGTGCTCTTTCCAACCATTAATAAGTCTTACCACCATTTTGTTACATTACTCTCCAGTGCTGTATATTTCTTTGATATGATAGAAAAACAAGCCTGAAATAAGGAATAATGAAACCTTCCCTTCCACCTCCCTAACAACAACAATGTAGACAATAAATAATTAAAAAAAAAAAAAAAGCTCAAGCCTGACTTATCCTTGTCAACATGGAATAGGACACTCTAAAATATACTTTCTTGACATCAAGAACTAATTAGATGATTTTTTTATATCTAGGAATGAAGTCTTGCACTCTGAAAGCAGTGAATGGTTTCAAGGGCAGAAATCCATCTGGTATCCAAAATATTTTATATATATATCACCCCATTATTCTGCTCTGTATGCATATTGAAAATACTGACTGATTCAAAGTCTTCATCCTGATACTTAAATTCTCCATGGAGATTTTTCCTGAGAGGAATTTTCAGCTTTAAAATTGAAACTGTTAGCCATGAGGAAAGCTCATGCAGGTAAATAGCAAAGATCTCATAGTGGTGGACCATGAAATTCAGTACAGTGGGAGATGGGACTAGCCATGTGCCTTTTCCCTCTGAGAACAGCATTTTAAATTCTGCCCGCATTAAAAACTGCACAATGAAGGAATGAGAGGTATTTTTATTTATAGTTGGGGTCCTGATGATGCACTGATGCCTAATGAGATCTCAAAACATGTGGGCTCCTATCATCACTTCAAAACTTAGTCTCAAGGTTCCATTGACAGTGAAAGAAACAGAATCTATTTCTTGAAGGACTTGTTCTGGCAATCCAGCTGGTGGATCATCTGTTTTCTCTCAGGCATAAGAAAAAGCAGTAGCCACTGGCAGCAAAGGTCAGAAAACTGACAAGTTCTACTTATACAGTACAGCCTGTAGCAGCACTGTTTATTCTGTTTTGTTTGTTTTGATTTTTATTTTTTAAGCTAAGCAGTACACTTATGTTCTTCTTTCTTGCTGTATGCTATTTTATATACAAGCTGACTCAAAACTGTGATGCCCAAGATATCTTGGGAGCTGGAAGCTGTAACCTGGGAGAAGAACATGCAGTTCTTATAGTACAGGGTATTTGCAATGTCACCTCCATTCCCATCCATGAAAAGGAACAACCTAAATTTCTTTATGCCAGCTATGCCACAAACATGGAGGAAGTATGTGGAAGTATTTCTTTCTCTCTCTCTTTTTTTTTTTTTTTTTTTTTTTTTTTTTAATGGATGGTGGTGTTTCTTCTTTGCAACTTCTAGCTGGGCTTCTATGAAGAGTGCAAGGAAGACAAAAAATAAAAAGTACTATGCTCACTTTCTGACATAGATATACAGGGAAGGACAGGGACTACTGCTAAAAAAAAGAAAAAAAAAATTACTCTGGCACTGGCACCTTTACCATATGGAGATAGAAAATTTTTCCATATATCATCTAAAAGGAGACTGTCCTGAAGACAGCGATCAATCCCCTCACTCCAATGATTTTCTTCTGGGACAAAACTACTTCTGTGCATTTGTATAGATGATGCTGGTACACCACCAGATCTTCCCTCAATAGCTCAACCTTACAGTGACCTTATAAAGGCCCTCACCGTACATCAATGAGATTTGTGTTTAGTAGATGAACATAGATAATGCATGTGGGTATACAACTATGGATCTGTTGTTGCTTTCATTATTGAACCAGAAGATTTTGCAGTTTGACTGTGTATTCATCAAAACTATGTTTCTTATTCATTCATTCATATTCACAGCAAGGAATGGATACTCGGTAAAGAGGGGGAAAAAAACAAAAAGAAAAAAAAAAAGGGCACAAAAGCACTAACAGAACCCTCCACCAGAATGCATTTCAAAAGTTTAAGCCAGTGTAAACCAGAAGGCTATATTTCAGCTTCTATTATTGCTCAAAATGACTAAATATAGAGAAAAAGAGGAAAGGGAAGGGAAGGGAAGGGAAGGGAAGGGAAGGGAAGGGAAGGGAAGGGAAGGGAAGGGAAGGGAAGGGAAGGGAAGGGAAGGGAAGGGAAGGGAAGGGAAGGGAAGGGAAGGGAAGGGAAGGGAAGGGAAGGGAAGGGAAGGGAAGGGAAGGGAAGGGAAGGGAAGGGAAGGGAAGGGAAGGGAAGGGAAGGGAAGGGAAGGGAAGGGAAGGGAAGGGAAGGGAAGGGAAGGGAAGGGAAGGGAAGGGAAGGGAAGGAAAGGAAAGGAAAGGAAAGGAAAGGAAAGGAAAGGAAAGGAAAGGAAAGGAAAGGAAAGGAAAGGAAAGGAAAGGAAAGGAAAGGAAAGGAAAGGAAAGGAAAGGAAAGGAAAGGAAAGGAAAGGAAAGGAAAGGAAAGGAAAGGAAAGGAAAGGAAAGGAAAGGAAAGGAAAGGAAAGGGAAAAAGAAAATCCTTCCAGACACATGCTAACAAAAAGGTCAATTTTACTGAGAGCAGCATATGACTGATAATTCTTCAGTTTCCTTTGAAAAAAGGCAAGTCTGAGAGGTGTGAAGTTGACTTGAGCGTGAAAATGAAATCATAATGAAATGTGAATAAAATGAATAGAACCCAAACCCAAATATTCCCTAACCAGGGTTTATAGTATTGTCCCCAGCCTAAGACAGAGCCTGAACCATAGTCTCTGCACGTACCTCTGCTTTAGCATCATTGACTGCTGATGCTTTTACCCAGAGTCTCTTAACAACTAGGAGCTGTTACCTGTACTAATGAGCCTGGGAAGGTACAATAAAACCCATACTTCACTAAAGATTCTGCTGTAACTCTGTCTTTTCTGTTCTCTGGAAACAGAAAAAGAAAACAGGTGAAAGATGCAGCAAGACCTGCCTTGAAATTACAAGCACTTGCAGATAGAACTTGTTGAATTCATCCCTGTTTGAAAACTGTTAAAAGACTTCCTTAGCTTTCAATAAAGATTTTTCTTGAAACTACAGAGAAGGGTGTTCTCTTTGTTCTTTTCACAAGGTTCTTAAAATCTTAAAATCTAGACAGCCTTGAAATCTAGGGAAATTGAGCACTTCTGCACACACGCCTCTACTACATAATATTTCCTAGGGAATTGATACATGTAATTAGTATAGAACTTATCCTGTTTGGTCTATTTAAAGTTCCAATATAATCTATAATCTATACATTTGAATATCTATATATAAATGGAGAAAAACAACATATTGTCAGCTTTCCCATGTAGTGAATAAAGCTGGTAACTAAATAGCCATGGATGTTCTCCTTGCATTTAATGTATACATAAATGCTTACCCATTTTCCTGCCCGATTCTATGCTTTAGACTATTACTATAGCACTTAATAAATAAATAAATAAATAAATAAATATTCATTTAATCTGTTCTTTAAAATGTTCACACTACATCAGGGGGAGCTACTGACATTTTATTGTCAGATATATATTTTTACCTGCAAGACTAAATATTACTGTTTCAGAGAGGACACTAGAAGACTGCCTGCACAGACAAGCTAATTTGCTAATATTCTTACACATGGAAATGTCTATACTGAGACATACACAAAAGAAGTAAAATTTTGCCAGATCTATTTGTATTTATTAATCGAAGCAAGACACCACTGTTATGTGGACACTTCTTGGAGGAATTTTATGACCTGTGTAAGAAACTTATATTATCGTAATGAATAGCAGATTATTTGATGTGTTTATTAAAGCACATTTTCCGGAGAATTGGTAATATGTGAGCCTCTTGCTGTTCATTTAAAAACTTCTGCATATCTCCCCTTGTGACTGAAAAAAGGAGCCTCTGAAAATGTGTGAAATGCAGGTTCAAAACTCAGAAAGAAAACATATGAGAACAAAAATGTAACTAAAAAGTTTTTAGAAATTGAAGTTCAGGATTGTTTTTAGTGCCTGAATTCAGATTTTCTGTTGTTTAGAATCATTGAGATAATACCTTATTAATGAATTTTACACTAAACAAAACATAGTAACACAGAAATTATTCATGGAGCTTGAAATGCTGTTTTTTTCCATGATCTCCATGCAATTATGACATATACCAGCATACAAGTCGATATGTAATACAACATTTAATTTTTTTTTCTTTCAGTAAAAAACATGATTTTCAATGAAAAACATATTCTGCTAATATCTTTAGAATTTTCACTCCTTTCTCGCACCAAAAAAATGTTCCTTGGAGATTGGAGGACAACTTAGCAGTTATGTTAAATACTTTATACTAGAAGACTTGTTAAATCCAGTTAAATGATAGTGTCAGCCTTTGACATGTTTACAAGCTTGTCAAGATCACAACTGACAAACACATGAAAGAACAGAGGGTATTCCCTTCCATGTGCAAGCTGCAGAAGCAGTTTTAAAGTTGTGATAAGAGATCAGCTCTTATTTCAGCATGAGAGCTTTAAATGTCAGAATACTGACTACTAATTACAGAAATGAAAGTGCTGGCTACCAGCGTGCATTTCCTAAATGTGTGATAAACTACTCTCAAAATGTGAGAACCAGCAAATAGGATGTGGGTTTCAGATACATTTTTTTAGGGACTCTGTGTAGTTGTTCTAGGCTAGTTTTTGTATTCAGTTTAAAAATTGTATTATAACACAAGACCTAACTGGAAGTCATGAGAGTTGTCTTTTTTTTTTTTTTCCTATGTATTTCTACATATAAATACAGTTTTGGCTGAGGTATCATCCATGAGATGTGCTACTACATGCTATTCACACTTTAGTAACATGGGGCTCATGACCACAACATAGAGACTGGTAGACACAACTTTAGGCTTAACTTTGAGATGTGAAGGTGAGATATCAGCTGGTGTTGGAAAAAAGTACACATGCTTGCAGTATTCCATGAATGATCCCTGCAGTGCACTGGTCAGTCCAGAATTTGTGGACTTTCATAAGGGTGAAGACTTGAATTTTCAGTGATGCTTTGCAGCTACCTGCCATTGACTGCAGTGATAATTATGGTTTTAAACACCTCTGAATGTTTAACCCAGATCCTGAGAATGAACCTAAATATTAATGTGATAGAAGTTCCTAACTGCTACCCACACTTTTTTACCCAAATGCTCACTTTTGGAGGGTATTTCAAAGGGGGTAAAATGCTCCAGTTTCAACCACAGTATTGTGTGGGGTTAAAGTGAGCTATGCTGTATGAAATGATAAAGAATCCCTCTGCAAGTATTTAAATGAAATGATCATAATGGCATTTTGAAGACACTACATAGTTTAAATATAAACATTGCTCTAACTGTGATAAATAGTTTAAATGTGAACATTGCACTTAATATCATGAGTCTTCAATAAGTTAATGTGACTTTCAGATTTCACTCCCTAGAAGGTGGGGTCCTGCTTAAGTTCAGAGTGAGGAGACAGACTGTTCTCTCCCAAACCTGTCACAGCCATTATATAAATGACACAGTTTGGCTTTTGCAATATCTTTGAATATTTTATTATTTATAGTAAGTGCTTAAAATCACCTTCTTTCCCTCTGCCACAAGAAAATGAAATCTGGAGCATTTTGATCTCATTTACATACTGCAAATCTAAAATAACATTGCTAACCCCATAACCACTGAATATTTTGCAAAATACCAACTCATGTATTCCAAACAACCTTCCAGTCAACTTAGTGTGGTATTTCTCTCAAGTTAATTCTTGTAAATACAGCATTAATTTGTGTCATGATAATATGTGATATGCATTTTTTTGGACCATGTATTGAATTGAGCAATACGTACAATGATCGCTTTCTGTTACATGCACTGTGTGAGTAAATATTGACTTCTTGGTGGTGGTGGTGTTTAAGCAGCAATTTGCATTATACAGACATTGATCAGCCTGCATTTGGTAGTCATATTGAAGATAAAGTTGGATTGATGCTTAGAGGGTTGTATGGTTACAAAATCAATAGTTGCACATGTTGAAAGCTCATCTCTTTAAGGTCAAGGGTAGCTCTACTTGCAGTGTTTTTTATATGATATATCACACATGTTGACTTCCACAATATTCTTCTGCATAGCTGGGATACATGTATTCACAGTTCAATGGAACGGGCTTTATTCTCTCTGCAACAAAAAAGAATGAGAAAATCTATGGATAATATTTCAGTTAATACTGCAGTAAGATGATATGTTACCAGATGATTTCTTCAGCCTTTGTCACTGTAGATTGTATTTGTTGTTGGTTTTGTTTTGTGAGTATACCATACATATACATTCATACCAGCTGAAGTAGATGCTTGTATTAAGTTTATTCACTACCACCACCTGAAGGAGAATGTATTTGTTTCTTTTCTTCCCTTACCTTTTTTTTTTTTTTTATTGAGGTGATTTGAGGTCAAATCTAGAAAATGGTTTTTTTGTTTGTTTGTTTGTTGTTTTGTTTTGTTTTCATAATGCTTTCACCAATGTAATGTTCTAATTACCTGATCTCTTAGTCCTTCTTTTTGATTTTTGCAGTGTGAGAAGCTAAATTTAAAAAAAAAAAATAATAAATTAATAAATTGAAAAGCAAAAAAACCAACCACAATCTCTGCTAGTTTCTTGAAGCCAAGACTGTATCAATTAATGTGTCCATGACAATACTCAAACCAGCACATGCAACATTTTCTTCCTCCTGAGATGAGTTTTGCAAATCAGCAGTGCAATGGCTCTACTCTTGATAGTAAGTGTTTGTCAACAAAGGATGAACCTTACAATTTCTGTACCTTTGAGAAGCAGGTATTGTCTTCAAATCATTAGATTTTTATGCAAATTTGAACTCACCCAACGAAGCAGAAGAATTTCTGTATAGTGACATGATAGGTTATATATAAAGTTTATTCAGCTCTTGTATCTGGGAAACAACCTTTTCTCATACAACCAATAACTTTTGATGTTGACTTCTATGTAAATTATAATATGAATTAAAAGAAAAATCTAAATGTTTTGTTATAATATCACGTGTTCTGCAAGGTACAGAGTGCCTTCAACTTCCATTGTCTCCACCAGAGATTTAAGCTTGTACATGGTGTGACATTGTCTTGAATTTGAAATAAGACTTGATTACTCCAGGAAAAGTTACATATTTTTGTCCATGTTAGATGTTTTATTTCTTTGGCAAACATGTGGATCATGAAAAGTGGGTGTCACTAAAACTAATTCCCATGTCAATGTTGGAATCAACATTTGATATGTAAGGGAATTCTTTTCCCTACAGATGAATATTGCAATCCATTCATGATATAGAATTATTTTTTTTAATGGTGTGTTTTCAGTCTGGGTAGTAAAGTCACCAGCTTTCAGTAAGAACCCCATGCAATTCTGAGAATGAGTGATGTGAGCAAATGGCTAGGTTAGAGAACTGGATGCCAGAACCTCATAAAGAAAAATAAAAATCCATCAGGCTCCCACATGTATTCCTGGCTTAACTTCCACAAAGCATGGTTGTTGTTGCAGTGATGAGTTTTATGTGCCCATCCAGGAAGAAAAGATAAAAGGAATATAAAATAAACGTATTATACGGATATGCATGCTGTGTTGGAAGGGATTACTCCATGTGTCCTCTTTGTGTCAAACCTTTTCCAGTCTGTCACAGTATCATGTGTGGAAGAGATTAATTTTTAAATCATTGTCCTGTTGCCTCAAGAACAGGGACATATGCTGTTGTCCTACTTTAATGTAGTAAGCTATTTCATTATTAAAAATATTTCCTGTCCCATAATTGCCAAAGATTTCTTCTAGACCTATTCCAAGTCAAATAGATTGCACTGAAGGATTTGCCAAAAAACACTAAAAATGATCATTCAAATTACTGTACAGTGTTTAAAAAGACAAGATAGATAGTTTCAAATATATTCTTAAGCTTTGAGGTTCATTAACAATCCTTGTTTAATATAGTCATAAAGTTAAATTGACTGCATTACTTAACTACACAAACAATTCTAAAACTACAAATATCACACCCTTCAGTAAAAATCTGATTTTGAAGAAGTCATTTAAAATAACTATTTAATAAATATTTGCTAACATTAAGTTACTAAAAACATTGTCCTTGAAATAATATTCATATTAATACAATATTTACTTTTTTTTTCAAGCAAAGGCATTGTTTGTATGTCATTCATGAGAAATGTGTAATCAAATTCAAAATACTAATCTGTATTTGCATTTTGACGTTTTGACTGAGCTTTTGTTGCTATTAGGTAAAAACAAAAGCCTTACAGGCAGTAAGTTATTTTACTTATTTAAAATTTTATTCTGAGATTACAAGTTTTTGTGCTTCAAATTTGTTTAATTTGTTTTGTTTTTCTTTTGTTAAATAGTACAGACCATCAGTTTTACTGGAAAAAGAAAGGTGGCACTAGGAGAGGAATTTGAAAGGTGTTAAGACATTAAGGAAATAACTGAGTCCAGAGCTGACTGATTTCTTGTTACTCACTCTAGTTTTGAGAGGCATAAGTTACACAAACCAACCATAAAATTTCCAAGAAGTGTTTTCATTAATTCTTCATAAATATTACAAATGTTTTATATTCTCTTCTAAATTTCTTTGTGTTTGATCATAAATTAAAGCTTAATATTATTAAGCTTAACAGTCTATAATGTTGTAAAAGACTGTGGGAGTAGTTCTCTTCAGGGTCTTCTTACCTCTTGTTGTCCCCTGCAGCTTCTCTTCAAAAAAGCTTTCTTCTGCCACCCATTTTTTGTGCAGCTGCCAGACAGACATTCCTTTATTCTCCTTTAGTTACATAACAGACTGGCAATGAGCGAGTTATTTCAGAACTAATCAGAATTGTTTAAAGCTAATTTGAATTTGAGTTGTTTTTGTTGTTGTTTGTTTTGCTAAATTGTTAGTTTTTATACTGGTATGGGGAAGCAGGATTTTATTTATTTATTTATTTATTTTTCTCTGTGAATGACATGAACATTCCTTTTCTCATTTTCATCATCAGCAACAACAAATTTCAAAACCTTAAGAAAAATAAGATAAAAGACTTAGATATCTGAACTTCTGGCAATGTTATGAAATGATTGAGGTGGTTAGAGAAGCTGTTTGATATTCTCTTTGTGGTTATTTGTTTTCTTTATATGACCATTTTATATTTCCACGTCATGTTAGTATCAAAATTTGTTCTGTATTGCCTTTCCATCCAGGAGTTCTTCTGAACAGCAGGTGTTGGAATAGAAAGACCATTGACACTCACTGAGCTTAGGATCACATTGTTTATCATTATGATATTAGTGTGTTTTAGGATTTTCCCCTATATACATTTCTTGGGGAGGTTTTCTCATAGAAAACTGCTATCAGGTTGCACAGATGTCCACAGAAAAAGAAAGTGGAATATATGTTAACCTGTAAACTCCATTTTGTCCATAAGTTTAGCCTTTGCCTTCCTGATTTCTTGCTTCGTCAATCACATAACACACTGTGTAGAAGAGTTACCTGTAGTTTCTCTAATGGCTTTTATCTGGCAAGGATCTTCCTCCTGGAGTGATGTTGTGCAGGAAGGAGGTACTGTTGTTTTTTCTGTGGACTTAAAATTCTTCTGTGCCAGGTTTGGTGCTGGAGTATGAGCTGCTGCCATTCCTGCTTTAAAACAAGAGGAAAATAACTCAGGCAAGATTTTAGCAAAGTAATTCTCAGTGAAGCTATGATGGGGATAGACCACACTGTACCCAGTGTTAGAGTTGCCCTGGACATGTAAACACAGACCTTCCTTAAGACAAGACGTTTAGAATCATAGAATCATTAAGGTTGGTAAAGGCCTGCAAGATCATCTAGTCCAACAATCCCTCTACCACCAATATCACCCAATAAACCATGTCCCTAAGCACCATGTCCAGCCTTTCCTTGAACACCCCCAGGGATGGTGACTCCACCACTTCCCTGGGCAACCCATTCCAATGCTTGGCTACTCTTTCTGAGAAGATATGTCTCTTACTTTCCAACATAACCTCACCTGGTGCAACATGAGACCATTCCCTCTAGTCCTATCACTAGTTATCTGTGAGAAGAGGCTGACCCCCAGCTCCCCACTCAGAAGAAACAGTCAGTGTACTAGAGTTACAGTGGTCAGGGTCTCTGTGTAATAGGGTGAAGGGCAAGAAGATGTGCAGAGGAAATATGCAAGGAAGGCTAAAGAAAGTGAGTCTTATAACTTGCATATGTAATGGGGATGGAACTAAAAGATCTTAAAGATCTTCCAATTCAAGCCATCCTATGATTCTATGAATTTAATATGAAGAGTTGAAGCAGACTGGGATCTAGTACAGCTGCCTGGGGAGTGTCTAGCCAAAGGATAGCTCTGGAAAGACAGTGAGAATAAGATTAATATTGACATTTTTCTATGAATAGAAAAGGAAGCAGGTGCTTCTAATTGTTTTGCATAATGCATTCAAAACATATGCTTGATAACTATGGAGAACATTTGCCAGAGTGTTTACAGAATAATAAGCAGAACAATTAGAATAACAGATCATTTTGTGTCCCTGGAACTGTTCCTCTTTCCCCCACATCCCCTTTCCTTAGCTTTTTTTTTTTTTTTTTTTTTTTTTCTTCCCATTCTTAAAGCCTTTTCAGAGTGTTGCTTTTCTGGTAGCTTGGGCTGATTTTAAATTCCTCATCAAGCTGTTTTATTCTCATTGACAAGACATATTGTATAACTCTCTGTCTGATCCACAGATAACAAAGCCCTGTGAATTTTTGGGTTTGAGTTTGAGCCTACTCCAAGGATGGTTTTCTTCTAAACTACCCATCATTACATTGAATAACCTTAAGACAGAAACCTCTAAAGCACTCTGACACCAGCCTTCTCACACTTCCCTCTTTCTGGCTTCTCACCTTTTTTTACTTATCTTCTCTAATTTGTATTTTAGCAAACACAGAGCCAGAGGAAAGTCAGCTTGTCTCTGGACCAGTGTGGACCAGTCCACAGTATCCCTGACTGCTCAACATGTGAAGTGAGGGCTTCAGAAGAGTTCAACTTTGGTGTGAGATGGATGGCAAGAAGTTACACATTGAATATCACTGTAGACATGCTCTAATTACTTCTGCCTTGACTACAGATTTTCACTTGTTTGCAATAAGTCACATCCCATGGCAGCAGAGACTTAATAAAGTTCTGGCTCTGGCTCATTCACCAGACAGATATGAAATAGAATTAAATAATAAAAAAACAATGTGTTGAGTTTTGGTGATGGGTTTAGATAATGATTTCTTTCAGCAACTGAAAAAGGTAACTTTGCAGGAATTCCCATATGCAATTGATTAATTGAACTGGATAATTTTAGATAATTTTATTTTATAGAATTCAGTTAATTGATATTACTATTTGAAATAGAAACAAATTTTAAAAAAAAATTATAAGAAATGATACAGAATCTTTCCAGTTTTATTATACCTGTGTGCAGCATGTTGCATGAAAACCTAGTTTGGGGCAGGGAAGGATAAGGTTAAATAAAACCAGCTAGCATTGGAGAAAGAGCTATAGGACTTAGTGTGGACTTCATATTATAGGACCTCGCATTAGTGTGAAGGCTGTAATTGGCATAGGGTTCAGGATTCATCTATGGCTGATGCTGTAGTATAAAAGTGATAATACTACTGATAATACACTATAATACACTAATCATAGGAGATTCCAACACTATCTCAGCTTTATGCTTGCCCTTATGTGATACAAATGCAGTATGCTTTAGAGCAATGCAAATTTTGTTTGTAATTTCAGATTGGAAGAATAAAGTAACATTTTTTTCTGTTAATTTGGATATTTAGTATTACTTACCTTGGGCAGTTGTTTCTAATTTTGAGATTTTAATTTTACTTATCCTAGAAAGAGCTAAGATTCTCTGGGTGACTTAGTTACATTGCCAGACCTTAGTGAAGTGAAACACTATAGTATTGCTGTTTATTTTTTTACATAATTTTTACTAAAGTCATAGAAATATTACTGCAGCTGTTTTATAGCTGAGAAACTGACAGCCACATTCCCATTTAACTTATTCTGAATGTACGTTATATTGGGATTCTTCTCTGTTTTTTAATTAGTAACATTTTTATACAGGAGGAGTAAACATGAAATCTAGAGAGAATATTAACAGTTTATATTTCCAGTAGCAAAAAGGTATACATAAATATGACAAGATTCATCCACTTCCTCTGGAACAAATATCTGTTTTTGTCAGGATGGCTGATGTTGAAATAATAATCAGTTTTCCTTTGATGTAATGTCAGGAAGAAGCTATAAAATAATAACATATGAAAAATATGCTGATAATGACCCTATGGTCTACAAAAACTTTGGTAAGTAATCTTGTAGTAGAATAATCAGCAGGAGAGACACATGTTAAGAGCTTATTCAGGTTTGGAAAGGAAGCCATTTGTCTTTCAGTGTTCACTATATGATTAACAATAAATGATGTGACCTTTATTGCAGAATTTTTAGATATTTACATAATGATTTGAAATGTGATTGCTCAAAAAGAAAGGAAGCCACATTAATCTATGTGGTAAACTGTTCTATCAGGCTTTCTATTGATTTACTACTATTATATTATTATTTTGTAAAACATACTAATCTCAAGATTTTACAACTGAATAACTATGCTTGTGTGAAACTTCTTTATGTCATATATCTTTTCTATTTCATTCCATAAAATCTTGTATATTCTAAGTGCCTCTTTATTTGAAATTTACAGCAGACTGCTCATTTTCAATTCAAAACATAAACAAATGCTTGCTCTTCAAGGCCCAGCACCATCTACACGATGTAAAATACTTGATTTACGAATTAAAACCTGACTTGGTAGATCAGATCAAAAAAGCAGAATATACCATGCACCCGGATCTGCACTACTGTTGGAAATTGGTATGTGAAAGACCAAGAATTCTGCTTTATTTTGAATTTTATGCTTATTGTGCAATCAATTTCTGCTGGATTTCTCTCTGGCTTATTTTCCTGCATCTATTTACCTATGCAAGTGGAGAGAATTACATGGCTCAGTTTTTATGTATCCTATTAGTTCTCCAGTCTTGCTATTTCTTTCTAAAGTACAAGAAAAAGCAAGAGAAATTCAGCTCTTCTTGAAGAAGTCCCCTAAACCAAGTGAATCTAATGTACTAAATTTAGTCGCAGATGGGAGGGAATGAAAGACTAAATAAAGAGAGGCTCTTGAAACACAAAATGGAAAAAGTACATTTTTTTGCTGTTGAAAAAGAGCAAATTATTCTTGCTGCAAAAAGCAAAGTGCCTCGCTGTTTACATGCATTTGACCATGGGACATTCTAGTGATATGGTCTTATATTTAAAAACACTTTTTCATCAGATTTACCTTTTGGTTCAGTCCAGTAGAAAAGGAGAGCAAAATAGGTTTTTTTCTTCTTCCATCTGGGAGATGATCATACCCCTGCATATTCCACAGCCTCTCATCTTCTAGAGAGTTTATCTTCAGTTTATTCAAATGGTCTTTGTTACGCTGCCTTCTGTAGCATTGTACTGATTCCCACTAGCCTGTTCCTAGGAGTAGTAGACTGATGTCAGATGGTTATTTGATATGTATGTGCCCATGTTATGTAGTTACCACAGAGCATTACTTGCTTTCTACCTCTACATCTTTATCTTCAGATTTCAAATAAAACCATCTCTAATTTTCCAGTCTCCACCAACAATCTCCAATACATTAAGGTGTATTATGGATTACATGCAGCCTTGAGTAGAATTGGTTTAATGTTAATTCCAAATTTATTTCTCCTTGTATATGTCTCTAAGGATGGTATCTGAAGAGGACAGAGGGATTTTTAACACTGTATTTCAGGACCTTGGTTCTGCTTTGTTAACTCCAAAGATATGTGATATATGACAAAGACTGAAAGCCATTAGAGCCCCACATTCAGTTGACAGTGCCATTTTACACAGCAGTATATTGACTGCATGTTATATTTCAGGAGAGTAGAAAGCATCATTGATTTTAACTTGATTTTTCTTTCATTCACCTAGCAAATAGGCCTTGTGGAAAAAAAAAAAAATATTAAAAAAATAAAAATCTCTCAGTTTTACCGCAAGTTCTTTTCTTTACATGTTAAAGATTTAGGCCCAAAATATAGCCCTTTGTGAAAAATGGATACGGAGTAGAATTATAGCTTGAATGAATTTTTCCTATTTTTTATTAAAAACATTTAAGTGTTTTAAGTTAAAAACACTATAGGCTGAAGAAAAGCATCTTTCAAAGGCTCTTTGAAAATGGAGATTAAAAGCAACCAAAAATACAGATATTTTGTGACTTGGGGGTACATTTGAACACATGAGATAAAAAGTTTCATATAAATCTAGTTAGGCAAATGGTTTAGTTTCCACCACCCCCCCAAAACAAACAAACAAACAAACAACAACAAAAAACTATAATTAAAACCAATATATCTAAATTTTACAAGTTTCTCTGAAGTTTGTTTCAGAGGACTGATATGTTTTCAGCCACAGGAAGATCTCCACAATGTGATAATTTTAGCTGTCAGTGTTCTTGCACATTCTTATTTCCTATCAACACCTTGATACCACTGTCATGAATCAAGGACATGTACTGGTGATCATCAGAAAAGCCCCTGTGTTATAGGAGTTGTGCAGCTGTCACTTGAGAACATGGAGATTAATGGTGTAACACTTATTGTTTCAATAACCGGTGGGATAAATATTAATTGGTAATTTATATATATAGAGAGAGAGTGTTTCAGTGAATGCACTTGTTCCTGTTTGAGCTGCAGAACAGTGGAAATGTGAAAAGAAGATGGGTACAAAGTAGATACTTGGGTGACTTTATATACACTTTTTTCAAGTCCTCTAGCATAACAGCAGTAAGTTGATGTACATGTATATCATTTGGCTCTATTACATGATAACTACAATCAGATAAGAATGTGCATTGTTGTTTTCTCTTTTTTTTTTTTTTTCTTTTTTTTTTTTTTTTTTTCCTCAAGGACAGTTTGCTTAAATTCCACAAAGATCTACATATGTATTTAATCTGAATCAAAGCATTATTCATTGCCCTGAACTCAAAGCATTCTGATGCAGATCAGTTCAAAATGAATCTGGCATGTCCACTGTGCCTCTGCTTCTGCCTAGCTCTTTTCTTTAGACAATATCTTGTCTCAGTGTCTTGTGCTGGGAGGATATTCCCCTGACAGTGTGGTACATGACACTGCACAGATATGTAAGGTCATCACGAAGGGCACACCTGAGCAATAAGCTGTCAAGGAAAGAGTATGGAATTTGCCTGAATTCTGAAAGCATCCTGGACACAGTATCAAGGTGACTCAAAGTCACATGCAGTTTGATCAAGTGTCACAGCATCTTAATTTGACTGAGAGGGATGACATATGAAATGGAGTTAATATTTCCAGTTTGACTGTCTTATTGGAGCTGTTGGTTCCCCAATTTGGTATTTTTGACCTTGTTTTTGTCCCCTATTCAGGGAAAATATCCAAGGCAAATTTCATTGCCTTCAAAATTCCCACATTCTCCCTTGCCTTGCCTTTCTTCCATACAGGACATTTTAATACATGGGTAAGTCTGAGTCTGCCCCCCATGAAAAATCAGCTTTTTATGCATTTCTCTCATCATTAGCCAGACACTGTTGCTGAAGTACAGAACCAATTTCATCCTTGTCAAGTAAAAGTATTTACTGCTTGATTAAAAAGTGGCTCAACATAAAACTTCCTAATGAAACATGTAAATTATAACACCAGCCTTACCCTTAGGCTTTAGACCAAAGCCTCTGTCCACCTTGGAAAATATACTTCCTTCTGCTTGTCCTTTTTCAGTGTCCTAAAATAATTGCTGCTTTCAACAAAGCTGCTCTTTAATTTCAGTGCTAGCCATCTAGGCTTTGGGAAATTCCAAAAGAGTTTTAGTCTCAGTCTTTCTGTTTAGAGGTACAGAGCTTGTTGTAGGCACATAGCCATTACATTATTTTGCCTCGCATTACAGGCCACCTTTTTCTCTTAATGTAATTCTAACAAAAGCTTGAATCACAGAAATCGATATTGTTGCTGTTGATACTGTCAGAAAAGAAGCTGAAGCCTGTGAAAAGGTTGTCAAGGTCCCAGGTTGCTTGTAAACTATATGGAAATAAATATACAATAAATCAAGCATTTTTATTTTTATTTTTAATAAAAGGAAATTAAACATTAAAAGGCTGTTAAAACTGTACTATAACATTATGCAATACTTTCAATAGAACTTATGATACTCTTTTTCTCCTATGTATTTCAGAGCAGAAGATGGTCTTTGAGACTGAATCAAAGCAACACATTATTTCTAAGACCTTTTGCCTCTTTTGTAGATCCAATGTAGTAAATACATGAGGCATTCAAGAAAGAATGTTAATATAATATTATGTTAGCATAAGAGCATCAGCTATACCTCTTGTGTGTTGCCATTTAATCCTGGGGTAAGTCACACAGCATTTTTTGTATAGGATCACTACCAGCAAAATTTAGTTACTGAAGGATAAGAAATAAGTCAGACCCTTCCAGAGGAGATCTGGAGCACATAAACAGTGACTATGCAGGTCTGGGGGTTGTAAGGGTGTATATACAGAAAGTGTTTGCTCCTCTAAGGCTACCTTGTCAAGGACCTTTTTCAATGCAATAAGGGAGGCAGTGATAGAAACCAAGTCTGGTCACTCATACTAATTTATGAAAGCAGGTGAGAATGTAGGAATGTTTCTCCTAGGAGGGCTCTCTGATGAAGGCCTTCTAAGCTGGGAGACAGTGACTAGATACAAGCCTCCCAGTCTCACTGGCTATCAAACAACAGGCAGGGGAATAGTTGGACCAGATGATCTTGGAGGTCTTTTCCACCCTTTTCCAACCTAGTATATTTGTGTTTCACTATTTGTATAAAATGGTTAGTCCACAGTCTTTGTGCAGGTGTTGCAAAATAAATGAGTCTTCAGGAACTGGTCACAGTGATGGTAATAGAAATTCCTTGAGCAAAGTAATAATTTCATAATAGGATTTTAATAATGTAAAATGAAGAAGGCAGAGGATAACACATTTAGTAAGAGAGATAAAAACTCAAGATGGGGATCTACTCATTAAGTGAGCATACTCTATCCTGTGTGTATCCTTTTATGTTCTGTGAACAAATGCGTGTAATTAAAACAGAACATCTGCACATATGTAAAGGATATGCAGCAAATAGAGGAGATTTAGATTTGAATAGACAATTTCTGCTGTAGTATTTCTTACCTTTTATATGCTTCACTTCCAACCTTAATGTTTATTGAAGTAAAGATTTTCATTTTAACTTGATGTTATGTCTTTTAATAAATCTTTGGTCAACAAGTATATCATGTCAGCTGCTCAAAAGAAAAATAAAATAAAACTCTCAGATAAGCTTCACAGATGAGTGAAGTAGATTGAACAGAATTAAAGCTTGTGTAAAATTATTGACTTGACACAAAAATATTTGTAAATGCTCCAGGTTATGTCCTAAATGTATATTCATGGACACACTCACTTCATAAGGATAACCAGGTTACAAAATGCTGTCACATTTGTTGTCAGCTTTACTTATACCAAAACTTAGGTCCTTGGTGGATTCATTCATGTAGCAGTATGCTACAATACAGTGTAACTACAATGCAGCTGTAACCGTTGGCAATGAGATTTCAATGCACTGAAAAACCTTATATTTCACATAGTGTGACATATGATAGGAGACGTTTCTGGGAAATATAAAATAAAATAAAAATAAGAGGTTTTATATAAGAAATTGTAAATCAGTAGCATTGACCTTAAATTTTAATGAAATCCAATAAGGTACAGTGTATAAAGTATAGTGGCTTTTTAAGCCACTGCTCTGTGCATGTGAAATAATAGAATTAGGTCTTTACTCTGTCTCCATATTTAATAATGTTTCTGTATTTAATAAAGTTTCTGTAAGTAAAAATTTATACAGGAAAATAAACTTATTTTGGAATATGATGGCAAAGCTTCAAACACTGCTTCACAAGTCAGACCAGAGGAGGATTGTTTATGCATAGACTGAGTAGAAAGAACATACAAATGAACTATTGCTGATAGGCAAATGGCTTAGCTTGTAAAAAGCAGCATTGTTCTCACTGCAAAGTACTGTAGGAATATTTGTAGGCAACAACATGTGCTTTATGCCTTTAGTAGAGCAGGTAATGACCCTGTAGTGGCAATGAATCTCATGATAGGACAGACTTAAATACTAGAGCATGTCCTAGTTTACTGAAGAAGCAAGTTCAGAGCACTATGGCTTTGAACCTGTGACTCATTTCCATGGAAAATGTTTCAAGCATTTGTACATAGTCCTTGCAAATGTACATAGTCCTTGCCATTGGTTTCCTGTGCTTTCATTGCTGTTTGACATGTAATTGCCCTTTAGAAAGTGTCCAGACTTAGCTGATCAAAACCAGAAAGAACTGAAAAAGGAAAAATGTCTGAAACAGTTTGCATTTCACAGGCTTTGAATGAGCTCTATCATTTTCCCAGTCTTCAAGAAAATTGACATTTATATTTAAATTAATATTACAAATATTTTCAGGCAAAGAAGAAATATCATATAGGGTGGTAACTAGTAAATTAATTTGGGGGTATTTTTTTGATATTTTGATTTCAATGTTAAGTAAAATGTAATGGCAAAATGCTGTGAAAGATTGAATATGTTCTAGTTTTTCATGTTTCAATGGTATCATTTACATAGAATCTATTCCTTCGTAGCCTTTAACAATGAAAATACTTTACCCAATTGGTAGATGAGAGGAGAGCAGTGGACATACACTGTCTACTCAGGCTTCAGCAAAGCTTTTGTTACTGTGCCCCTTAAGATCTTCACAATGAAGCTGATGAATTGTGGGCTGGATGAGCTGACAGTGAGGTGAATTGAAAGCTGGATGAGTGACTGTCAGCATTATTCTCATCCTAAATTCAAAACACAGCACCTAATCAGCTACTAGGAGGAAAACTAATCCTTGCTGAAACCAGTATGGTGAGCAGGTTCAGAAGATGGTGATCAGTGGTATGAAGTCTTGTTGGAGACCTGCAATTAGCAGTGTACCCTAGGGTCAAGGCTGGAGCTATTGGAGAGAGTTCAGCAAATGACACAAGGATGACAAAGAGACTGATTTGTCTATTGTACAGATTTAGAGAACTAGGACCATTTAGCCTGGACAAGAGAAAGTCCAGAGGGGGAATCTCATCGGTGTGTGCAAATATCTGAAGTAAAACGGATGGAGCCAGGCTCTTTCCAGTGGCAGCCAGTGAGAGGACAGAGGTAATGGACACATACTATAACACAGATGGCTCCATCTGAACATCAGGAAATGCTATTTTTCTGTGAGGTTGACTGAGCTCTAGGACAGGTTTCCCAGAAAGGCTGTAGATTCTCCACTCTTGAGGATATTCAGAACCCACTTCGGCATGGTCCTGGGCAACCAAATCTAGCTAGCCTTGCTTGAGCAGGGAGGGTTGGGCAAGATGACCTTCAGGGTCCCTTCCAATCTGAATTATTCAGTGTTTTCCTGTGATTCAGGAGTGAAAAAATCCACTAGAACTTGTGTACAGCCATTCCACATTACAGGGAAAGAATAAAAATAACACTTAGAAGTTCCATAATCTACAAATGCGCTCATAGCATTTCAGCTGATGTCAGGCAGATTCAAACCCAGGCACAGAAATTCATGGGAACAGGCTGGCACAGATGAAGTTAAATCTGTATTTTCATACTGCTGCCTCTTTAAAAAGCACTTTTGCTTTGAATTTCATGCAAGGTTTCACTCAACCTTTGGAGGAGATGATGTTTTCCATTAAAATGCTGATAATTACAATTGTAACTCCCATGGTTACTTAGCAGAATATTGCAGCCTTTATGCTGAACAAATGCTTTCCATACAGCAGAGAAGTCCAAAAGGGTGATATAAAAATAACCAAGAGACTCTTCACTATGAAAAATAGCTCCCAAATTCACTACCGTGCCCAGGAAAAAAAAAAAAAAAAGGTTTTCTGTTTCTTTAGGAAAGAATAATAAAGGAACAATGCATTTATATACCAACAAAGAAAAGTTTTATACCTTTATGAATTTTTAACATCCTCTGAAGTATGAAGGAAATTCTGCCATGTTTGTAATTAATAATAATCATAATAAATAATAATAATAATAATAATTAATAATAATAATCTAGCTTAATTTGCTTTAACTTATGGTAAGGAGAAACATTTAGAACCCAGACACAAGGCAGTAAAATTGATTTCTGGTTTATCTGGTATAGCTCTGAGTCTCTTGCTGAGCTGGGAAATAATTGATTGCTTGAAGCCTTGTAGCAGTAGTTAAAAATTGATAAATGCTAAAGAAGTCACAGGATTTTATAGGTTCTAAAGAATTGTGGAGTCTCCATATTTCTTTCTCATCACCAGCTCTAGATCATGAGGTGAAATTTAAAAGATGATTCATCTTAGTCTTAGCAAATTATATTCAGCAACCCAGACCTTCCACTACAGGAAAAAAACAAACAAAAAAACAAACAAACAAACAAACAAACAAACAAAAAAAAAAACACTTTAGTTACATGATACTGATTAGTAATGTATGAAGCCAGGTAAGCTTTTTGCTGTTCAACATATGGTTTTAGATCAGCTGATCTGATTACATTGAAAACCAACAAACCATCTATGTCTGTTGCCATAATTTCTTAAATCAATGTCTAGGAAATTTACTGGTATTGATTTCTAAGATGTCATCCCATGAAATGAACTCCTGTAAAAATTCCAGATTTAGCTTCTGTTTCGTAAAGAAATGCCAAAAGATTTAAATAACACATTTTTTCTTTTATTAGTGCAGGACATTGACTTTTTAAATCAGCTGACTGTTGACTTATGTACTGGGATAAACTTCAACATCTGTATTAAAAAAATTTCCCTCACCCCCTTCCTGATGCTTCATATATCATTAGCAAGAGAAAGAAATCAGAAGTTGCCCTGGTGTTTGTTTTGGTTGGGTATCTAGACTTTCATATTAATATAGAGAGATGTCATGTGGGAGAGAGAGAGAGAAAATTACTTTATTTTACATAATTACGGGTCTCCTTCACTGAATATAACAAAATATATACTCAGATTAAGCTACTACTTTTGGTGTCCTTGTGACAGTCGTACGCCAATACAACAAAGCTAGCCCCCAAATGACTTATCTATAATAATTCTCATCATTTTGAGTAATATATATAAGAAATCTAGGACACAGTGCAACCATGTACAATATACTTTAGAACTAAAGACTATGGTTTGTTTGCACAGCAACTGCGACTGAATTGCAAGACTTTAAGGTAGTTTACTAACATAAAGCCCTGAAATGAACTGTAAAATTTGCTTTCTCTTCATGTGTACAGAATGAGACTACACAGGAAATTAATCAAAAATTACTTTTTTTGTTTGTTTGTTTGTTTTAAAATTATCTACATGCATGTGAGTATGAATTATCACAACATAATGATGATTTTTTCATATCAGATTACTAAATGCTCATCTTAGTTTCATATTGAAATGTATAAGCATAAGTGAAACAGACCAATACTGAAGCAAATTGCACTCCAAGTTCTTTAAATGAATAGAAAATACTGCAGGCAATAGATCTCAGACCATGTCTTTTACTTCTCCTTATATTTAGAGGTAGCGCTCAAATTATTTATTTGCTGCCTATTTTGCTTAGCAAACAAAACCATGTTTAAGTATTTCTGTAAACTCAGCATGTTGGTAATTCAACATTGCTGGCAACATCTGTGATCAAACTGCAGATTTCATTTGCAGATCACTGAGACAGGTGATTAGCATCAAAATAGCTTGTTTATTCACAAAAACCCTGTTTATTAAGGCTGCGGGCTTACGCTGATCTTCAAGCCAGAGCACTGCCTGCATGACACAGGCCATAACATTTCACACTGGCAAACCCAATTGCCTTAGGAAGACTGCGGTATGTTGATATTTTTCTTGTCAGTGATATTAATGTTCTAGAGCACATCCAAAATATCAGTTAATGTTTTGAAGACTTAAGATATAATTACATAGTGATAAAATTAAATCCTTCTCCTGCATTTGCTGTCTTTCCTCTTCATCTTTAGGATTAGTTTAGGATTATCTCTACTGCCCTGAGAGAGAAAGAAAAAAAAAAAGCAAGTAAACACAACCGTATTCTGAAGGTGCTTCTTTCTCATGGAAACACAAGGCACTAAATAAATACTAATTGAAATATCCATGGGGATCTGATTTGCATGTGTGTGTGTGCTCTTGCGTGCGTGCATCCACCAGGTTCTCCTCCCTTTTCATCACCAAATCATTCTGTGGAGACATCTGGAGCACCACCAGAGCTGAGGAACCTGCAAGACCCTTAGCCTGCTTACATACATACTTTTCTAATCTACTTAGTGTTAGTATTACATTCTCCCCATGCAAATAAGTATATAAGTGTACAAATAAATGTATAAGTGCTTTTCAACAGCTTGACCTAAGAGCAGTGTGGTACTACAAGTTAGCTAGACTTCAAGGTATTATGATGACTTTCCATTGGAAATTTCTTGCTGAGTAATGTGAACATTGCCTTTAAAAACACAATATACACTAGCGGAATTCTTTACAAAGGGCCGGAGATTTCTTGTTGGACTAGAAGCTAGAATTTGGATGATGTGAAATAAAATAAATAGGAGATAAAAATGAGTAACTTCTTTGACCTTTGCTTGCCATAATAAAACTTTTATTTGAACAACTTTTTAAAGAACATCTTCTTTAAGCAAAAGTAGCTTGAGTTATTAGAAGAATAATGTCTTTTATCCAAACCAATACTTGGGTACGGACAGTGAACCTACCCTAGTAAAATGTGGCTCAAATTGAGCAATAAGATTCCTGTGTTTCCAACAGGGCATTTTCAGTTGGATTTGTGTTATATATTTTAAAACTAGCAACATTCCATGTCCTTTGTACTGATAGTAGGAGTAGACCTTTTTGTAAAGACTCAAAGTTCAGGACTTACCATCAATCTTCTGTTTTCCTGTTATCACTTTTCAGCTTTTTCAGTGATGAGACACATTCACACACAAATATTATGTTTAAAAACAAATACTCCACAAAATCAGCACTTTATGCGAACAATGTACATAGTTTACTTCCCTAATGATATATACCATTAGGAGTAGACAAGTAATAGTGTAGCATGCAAAACAAACAAGGAAATAAACAAAAAAGTCTTACTGCAGCAATCTCTTGCAGGTTAATAAGCAGTTCTAAATAACAGTCCTCCCAATTTTTTAAAGAGACTAGATTTAAAACTGATAAATTGGTAATTAGCTTGTCCCAAAACCCTCCTGAAAGAAGAGCAGAGAACCATCAATTTTTACTTAAAGTTATGAGGTGTGTATCTATCCAAAAAGAAATACGATGAGTCATCACATTTGCACAGTAAATTTCTTTAAATATTTTCCATTTCTACACAATCCAGATCACTCTGTTGCAATTAGAATATATTGTCATTATATGTCAAAATATTGTCATATAATACAACAGCATCTTTTATTATAGAATCTAATTTTATTCAATTGAATTTAAATTACTTTTCCTTACTCCTTACTCATCATTTTCTGTAAATTTCATTACAGGCATTTTTCTTTTGATAATTCACAAGCATCCATAACTTCTGATAATTTTGTCTCCAAATCATCAAGATAAATAGGGTGTCCTTAAATAGTTTTAATTGTCTGAATTTTAAAATGCAACTACATATAATGATTAATTTTTAGCAACATACAAACAGAAAAACTGATTAATTGACCTTGAAACTAATCTAGCATTAGAAATTAAGATAACCTCTAACAGTGAGGTAAAATCCTCAAGTAGCTGTCAAATATTTTCAGACAATTTTCTTTTTTTTTTTTTTTTCTGGAAATTTTATCTGAAAAGGGGGAAAAAAGGTGAAAAAAGTAAAGGATTCTGTATGGATATGTAGAAGGAGAGCATTGTACCGTGTTTATGTGGTGAGGGTTTGGTAGTAGAGGAGCTGCAGGGGTGGCCTCTGTGAGCAGAGCCCAGCAGCTGTCCTGTGTCAGATCAGAGTCAGCTCCAGACAGCTCCAAAAGAGATCCGCCACTGGCCAGAGCCAAGCTACTGAGTGATGTTGGTTGGTTGGGAGAGCAAACTCAAGAAAAGACTGCTGCACTACAGCAGCTGGGAGAGGGAGGAGTGAGAAGAAGCCCTGCAGATCTCAAGGTCAGCACAGAAGGAGGGCAGGAGGTGCTCCAGGCATGGAGCAGAAGTTCCCCTGTGGCCTGTGGAGAGGCCCCTGCTGGAGCAGGCTGTCCATAGGGGAGATCCTGCCCCCCTATTTATAAGATTGAGGCTTATTTGTTAGTTTTATTACAGCAGGATCAATAGCAACTTTATCTTGTATTTAGTTAGTTTTTAGGGCTTTAAGTAAGCTAATTCTTTCTTCATGCATATAGTGAGTTCCTTTTTGCCCATAACATTCATTTCAGTGTAATACTACAGTCAGCAACGGGGAGATATGTACAAAATCTGTCTGTAGGGGTAAAATCAGTAGAGACCTTACTCTCAGCGCTGTGGAAATACAAGCCTGCAACATCAGATAAATAATTAACTTTTGTGTAGTATTGGGCCTGAATTGATAACCTTGATTGCAAGACCAGGTGTATCAGGATGCCCACAGCAACGTGCTCATCAGGTACAGCTTCTGTATCTGATGCCTTTCTAGTAGTCTAGGATGTAGCAGGACCCTCTAGTCTGCCAGTGCCCATCTCTAGAGATGTTCCCTTCCATGTTCAGGACCATTTGCAAAAGTGCCTTAAGTGCCATGTCTTGAACTCATTCTGTGTAGCTGAGTAGCCTTAGCTGGCAGTATAGATGCATGTGAGAGGTTCTTTCTTTCTTAGGGTCCCTGAAGCAACCAAGGTTGATTTCTTTATCTTGGTTAGGTACTATGGGCAGGGGTATTGCATCTGACAATACTCTGAAAAACTCATAACCTCCTGAGTTGCTTGCTTTAGTTGCTTTTAGAAATAGTATGAAGTACCTTAAGTCAGATATGCTCTTAAATCGTTTTGACAGTTTAAAACTGGACCAAAGAATTGGGAAAAGCAAGACTATATGAAATTGTATAAAAGATTTAATCAATCTGAATAAAGACAACTTTCACCTCAAGACATCTGTTTTTTGAAACTAAGAACTTTTGTCCAAGACAGTAAGATAGAGGTGTCCTTTTTTTTTATTATTATTATTTTTTATTTATTTATTTGTAAGATTATAATAGGTGTTAGGTTTCTACCTAGGATTTGTGACTTCCTTTGTATGTTTGGGCCAAAATTCACAGTCCTGCGAGAAGGCCCCCTGAGGTTATAAAGACTGCAGGTAAGTTCCATCTCTATAATGCTTAGAAATTGAACAAAAAAAAAAAAAAAAAAAAAAAAAAGATTTTGAAATGAAAAATTATAAGTAAATATGACTGCCCCACAAATAGTGAAGATAATGTCAATATCTTTTTATGGGCTGTTAGATTTTTTTTTGGATTCAACATTTTTATTGCTGCTGCCTGTTAGTGCTGAAAAAATGAAATATAGAAGTAATCCTAAAACATTGGAGTCTGGGAGAATGGCCACATTGGTAATTACCCATAAGCCTTCACAACACAGCAAGGAATGTTTCTGATTTATTTTTATTGCTCAGAAAAATCTAGAATCCAGTACAATATGGCATGCCCTGATATTAGCTTTACCTCAGCAACCTTACTGAAGCTTAACTTAATGAAGTAATAAATTCAGAAATGTGTTTCTGCATGCATTTGTTTCATAGATTTATTATAGATAAATCCACTTATAAAATGCATCAGGATGAAAAGTCTACACTGCAAAAACTTCCTAAATACTGATGCATGCATTACAGTCTCCATTACCAATAATACATAGAAGGTAGAACATTTAGTTTAATGATGATGAACAGAGGCTAGACACAGACTGACTGCTGTACAATATGTCGGTATGGTTAAGTATGATTCTTAATAACTGATAAAAGGAAAAGGATATTCCCTATATATAACAGATAAATAATTTCACATTTGTATAATATATATATATATATATTTTTATTTTTTTTTTGCATTTAACCTATATGCAAACTATAGACTTAAAAGCATCTAGGTGAATCTAGTTATAAGGATATATGAATAGTCTTGATGCTTATGAGTCTGATCCAGTTCTCACAAGAATATTTTCTTTTTTGTTTTTTTAAACACAGATATGCTTATAACAGAAGAAGAAAAAAAAATCAAAGCTTCAGCTTTCAACCTTTAAGTTAAAAACATGAGCAGACATTTAACAATGATCATATCTCTGAGAAACCCTACCAGTGAAGCCAGCACAATATCTAGCAAAATTTTACTCATCTCCATGAGGTGTTGATGTTTGCAAGAGGAAACAACACAATGTCTATCAAATTAATTTTAAATCAGTGTTACCTGCAGTAAGAGTTAGAGACAATACAGAAATGGCTTTTGCCATGTTTAGGAACCTCTGATTCCATCCCCTTCAGAGTTTTTGTTTGTTTGTTTAGTGTTTTGTTGGTGGTGGTGGGTTTTTTTGTTTGTTTTTAAGAAACTGTTTCAAATATGCTGGAATGACCCTGTGTGTGTGATGCTTCAGTATATGTAATTTGAAAGACATTACTTTTGGATGTCAATGAAAAATTAAGTATTTAATATTGATTAAGGTAAACCTTATTATTTAGCTACATTCCTTCTCAAGCCATGTTTCCAGAAAGATATATTTCCCATGGTGGCCTTTACATGTCAGAGAACTTGGTGAGGTTGGTGACTGTAGTAGGTTCTGCTTCTTAAGTAAAGAGAGTGTGGCCTGAATAAAAACTATATTGTAAGAACATTATATTCTCTTGAGATATTAGGGCCGCACAGGTGTATGTAGAAATCCATGTTAATTCACTTGAAAAGTTTTATGTCTATCTGAGGTAGAAATTAAATATTTTCAACCCAATTGAAATTAAGTTTTGACAATTTTATTGAATTGCACTGAAAGCAATAAGTATCTACAAAACACAATTTAGTCAAATCTGTATTTTTGAGAGGAAAAGTGTTTTAACAAGAAAACTTTCCACTTGTTCTCTCCTTTATAAATATACTGCCTACACTTCATAGTTGCCCACTGCTTATGATGCTAGAAATTATAGGCAGTTTCAACAGTATTCATTCAGTAGTGCAGTGGATCTCATTTCTGATTTATGGTTTAAATAACACCAGAAAGGAAGATCAGATATTGATCTGTGTATTTGTACAAGCTGCAAAAACTGTAAATATCTACTTGTCTTATAAATGCATTCCATTTGAAATCTCCTATAAAACCAGGTATTTGTATGCATATGTTTGAAAAGGTACATTCTTTAATATGTAATATGACCTTTGAGCTGCACTTTCAACACATCTGTGAATGCATGTACATCTTAAAAAGTATATGAATACATGAATAGTAACCTCTATCAAGACCTATTATGGAGGTGTACAAGATATGTTGAAAATATAATTGCAAATGAGAGTTTCAAAATGGAGCATGGTTTGCCTGTACCAACATGGTTTGCCAACCCCATGGTTTGCCTGTACCAACTATATGGCTTTAGCATGTAAAGCACAGAATTTAGCTCTATTTATTACAAAGAGCAGCTCATTTTCATAATAACAATAATTAAATTAAATTAAGATCACATTTTTTTTCTTCTCTATCCCCTCTACCATTAAAATTGAACTGTAGTTTTGTTGAAAAATACTGTATTTGACAGAGGAAATCATATGTCAGTCATCACAGAGGTAAATTCTGTATATCAGCCTTGTTCTAGAGAACTTAAATCTTTGCAATGAACATCTCAGTAGATACTGTTTTCTTTCCTTAACTTCCACACATAATTTTATATGAATGCTTCTTGTGCATATTTACTATATGCACATATACAATGCAGCTGGTATGTACAAATATTGAAATGATCTGAAATACTTAAAATACCAAAATGTAGCTGGCCATTGAATATTGAGAAAGTATCTTACCTTTGGTGTTTGTTGATATTTTGGACACTTTATAGTGAAATATTGTTAATACATCTCTTTTCATATTTTTTTTTCCTCAGGATAAATTGACACATACCTCATATTCAGCTTCAGTATTTTATTCACGTTATCACATGTGCGGGACATAAAGGGACATTCCATCTGTATGGTTACTTTCTCTGACATGGCTGCAGAGAGTACCTGAGATCTTATACCAATTACATAAACTATTTCTTTTTATCACACTAAATCATCTGCAGCCATTTGTGTTTTTCATGCTAGAAATGCAGCTGCTGCCAAGGCTGGAGGAATGTGAAGTGCAACGGGGAAAGCGACTGACTGGCATTTGCAGGAAGGGCCATTTGTCGGAATGCTTACATGAGCACTGCTTCTCCAACATGCTAATGACAGCTGTGACACTGCCTTTCTAGGGTGTGAGAAACAAACTACAGCGTGCAAGTGACTGTGTTTTTTGATGGAGAGAAAGCAGGTCTTGTAACTTGCCTTCTTTACTATTGCTACAAGCATGTAAATTCCAGTACTGACAGCTACTGTTGACAGATGAGTGGCTCTGTGCTGCACAGGGAATGAGACATCACAACTTGACCAAAAGTCATCTGAAGAGATATGAGTGAAAAGACAAATGGAAGTGGCTGCCATTCCAAAACCAACATTTACTGCACAAGATATAAGCAAACATGTCTTACATGGAGGGTCTAGCAAACTTGCCAGATGTTTTGAGTGAATTCCAGTCAGATTTAAAACATGACCTTTCAGTCTTCTCCAGCACCACAGTTGATTTCACACATCATGAAATGTCTGGAAATGATTATCAGTGTCTTCCATTTACAAGGCTTCACTGTAAGGGGATATGAACACCTCAATTAGGAATTATAGAATCATTCAGGTTGGAAGAGACCTCTAGGATCATCTAATCCAAAATAGCAATGAGGAGCAAACCTCATTGCTGGACCTAAACTATGGTGTGAAAAACTCTGATGCCAATGCAAGATGCCACCTAAGAAGGTCTCCAACATCAGAAGAGTCACAGAAGTGGAGATCCATCTTCATGACCTGCACATGATGGACCTTCTGAGGGGAAGGAGGACACAGAGAAAAGAAGTGAGCAAAAAAGCTTGATATTTGATACTTTGCCTATTTCCAGGTGTCAGAACTGTGAAGTGTGACCAGTTTGGGTCATTGACAAGCTGGAGGATCTAGACTTGAAGCTTCGATAAATTGGAGAAACACAAAACAGCTACTAAATGCTTCCAGTAGTGCATAGCTTCAGTAGCAATGTGATTTCTACTTCAATCAAAGTTCTAATGGGGAAATTGAAAGGCAGAAAAGGTCAGGAAGAGACATAAAACAGAAGATATTAAGGTGAGGAGCAAGAAATTATGATTTTGTGGCTATCAGCCTGCCATTTGCTAGCAAGGATCACTGTTTCCAGAGGACTGTTTGGGGTCTGAAGAAGGATCTAACTGGGGTCTGAAGGAGGCTGTGTGTCTCAGCATGGCAGTCCCTGGCAAGCTTCAGGAAACCATTTAAATGCCTTTTGCTGCTGCTGTTAGTAGTGAAATGGACAAATACTCCATGTCAACAACTGAAAGAAAGGGTTATTTACCAGAGAGCTTGGAATAAATGAAATTTATAATGAACTGGAAATCCTACCATTTAACCAGTTCTAATGGTAAGTGAAGTGCTGTATCAATTGCTTTCAACACAGCAACTGCCACTTGTTTTGGAAATTTGCATCATTTAAATGCATATTTTCAATCAACACTTCAGACTTCACAGCTGTCACTACCTTCACATGCCACTGCCGTTGCTGCAATCACAAGTCATTGCTTATCTGACTGATTGGCAGCCATGCACTTCTGCCAAAACTGTCAATGCAGGCATTTATAAGCTTTAATAAAATAGTTTAAATTGTGTGTATGTGTGTGCATGCATGTGTGTGTCTGTGTGTGATGGAAGGAAAGAGAGAGAAAGAGAATAAGTTGCACTTAATGCTCACGTGGAGTAGCTGTTAGAGGATTATAGAATAAGGACAGAACAGAACAAAGTTATCAAATGTTCTCATTAAAAACAAAACAAACAAACAAAAAAACTCTCAGGTCATAAAGTTTGGATATGCGCATCTCTAACACCCTTTGGCAGTAAACAGACAACAGAAGTCAGGAAAACCCTAGGCAAGCACAGCAACTCATGTTTGTGAAAAACTAAAATAAGGATTTGAATGTGTGTTATCTACGGAGAATCCTGTTCATGCATATCTAAGAACCATCAGAAAACGAACAGTTTGGGTTGAAACCTGTCAAACAGTATCTAACACCACAAGCGGTCCAAAATTTTCTGATGTCTCCAACAACATCTGTCAGGATTACTTTTCAATGCAATCTTATACCCCTAAAGATGGTGGGAAAAGATGGACTTTCTAATTGAATTTAGCATGTGTGAACAAGTTTGAAAATCATTATATATCCCACGTGTAGACCGTCACAGTCCTTTCAAGGTAACATCCTGTTACAAAGGTTAAGTTTATGAGTTTATGGCCAAGGTAGGAGACTATCAGACTAAGGTTGATAGTATAACTAGAGCTGATTCAGAAATTTCTGAGATTTGTTCCTGCTGAAAATAACAGCTCACATGACTAAGCATATTTTGGTGGAATAAATATCTTGTGTGTGTGCGTATGTGTGAGAAGCTCATAATACATTGTTGATCTGATACAATATATTTTGTGTGTGTATTATATGACAAAACTTAAAGACTATTTGTGAAACAATGTGTCAGTTCTTTAATCTTTGCAAAATAAATTTTGAATTAATGAGCTTTTTTCCTAATACATATATATGTGTATATTTTTGTATGCGCATGATGAAATTTTTTGTTAAATTCCAATAAATGTATTTTGTCTCTCCAGGACTTGATTTCATTGCATTTCATTTGTCTCTTCAAAAAATAAATAAAGGATATACAAGTTAAAAGAAAATATTAAATCTACATTCTAGAAAAATAATATCCCAAAAAGTTGATGCTACCTCATGCAATCCTGGAAAATCAAAACACTACTTTCATATAACTACTACTAAAAATATCTCACTAATGAGAGTGATAACTAGGTTACTGTTAGATACCTGATAAAATTGAAGTAAAACAATAATAACATCATGCATTTCTACCTGTTCTACCAAATTATACAGATATGTTAAAGGAAAGCCTACTTCAAGAGAAGTCTAATCTTTCCAGGTTGTTGTCCTCAATGTCAGTGTCCTGACATATCCACTGCATGAAGAAAATTACATATACAGGAAGCCGCTTGTCGATGATCCTTCATGTAGTGGCATTTGAACCATCTCAGTGAAAACTGGACCTGAGTATAGAGAAAACTAAGCTTATCTCCTATGTAAGCTTTGCATTGGCAAGGAACAATAAACTCAAATAGACCTCTGTTTAATACTGCAAGCACCTAGCATAGCTTAATGCCAAAGTAGGCCTACGAGTGTTAGGAGGAAGAGATAGATATGGAGTTTAATATGATTTAATGAAACTAGGGTAGATAAAAGTTTGTGATTAACTGACAACTGAAATACAGGCCATGGCTACTATTATTAATATCATCATCATCATCATCATCATCATCATCATCATCATCATCATCATCATCATCATCACTATTATATACAATAGTATATGAGAGAATTAAAAATAATTTCACCTTTCCTTCATTAAGTAAAGGAAGAATGTCCCTACCTAAAACTCTTCATTTCCTAAGGTATTCGAGATGTCTTCCTCAGTTTTCAGTGTGTTCCCACCTGGTTCCTTCTCCATTTTTTTTAATACATATCCTTAATTTCATTATATTGTAGAAGTTAACATTTAGTTTTAAACATGTACAAGTAGCCTTTTTCATATTTGTAGCTAGTAATGTTAAATATGTTTTTAATTTTACTTTCCTGTGCATTTTAAACCCTTCAACTTTCTGTCTTCTCCCATACAAAATAAATAAATAAATAAATAAATAAATGTTAGAAAAAATCACATTTCAGTAGGAGGAAAGTCAAGACACACTGATCTTTTTCAAAATGTGAAGTCATCAGCTTACAGCACAGAAATAATTCTCTTGGTTTCTATGCTTTAAGTGGTTTAAATTCCTCAGTCAGGATTATGGCATAATTTACAGAAGTGTTTAAGAATCACTGTTGCAAGCCTATAGAAGAATGCTTAAAAGTCCAACAGCTTTTGAAATGAAGTTCAGGAAGGCTATACTGATATATGAAATTCTGGACAAAAGCTGTTTGTTTGTTTGTTTTATATATCTCCCTGTCTTCTTATGAATCTCTGCAACATCAACCACCATTATAATCAAAGTTGTTTTAGCACAGATTTCAGCCGTGGTTAGGTGAGAAAGAAATGTATAGACTTATCAATGAAGTGAATATGAAGATCATTGTTCATGAGAGGAGGTCATACTAGAGCAGTCTAAATGAAATGATGGATTCTAATGTCAGTCCTTCTGTTAATAGTAATTTTACATATGATGCCCAGTTTGTGTCTGGGCTGTTGGGTTTTATAGAACAAAGAAAAGTCCTATAATGCACTTAGCTGTCTTAGTACTCTGATTCCAGCCTTCCCATTCCAGTATATAGTTTTGTCTATTGCATTTGAAGTGAGGTAGCAAAACATGGTCCTGATTATTTTTTTTCCAGCTACTTTGATAGGTAAGTTTTAAGTATACCAACCCAAGGTCTCTCATTTTCTGTCTTTGTTTTCCCCAGTTCAAAGCAACCTCAACCCTAAATATAATTTTTGTTTGGAACCATTAGTTTGGCTGTAATAAATATCATAAATATTCAGAAGAACAGCAATATACAATATTCAGTAGAAAACTCATTACAACAATGTGTGATCCCTTTTAATTCTTATCCCACAAAGAGTAAGATGAAAGATAAAATAATCTCAAAGGAAACCTCAAAGGAAATAAATTTTTAAAGGACAATATTGTTCTACACATAGAATGTAAAATGGAATATAGATGGTTACATACTAAACTCCCAGTGACAAGGTTATAATTCCCACTAAGTGTTTTGTGTGGTTAATACTTTCCTACTCTTAGTCTATATATTACTTGGGAGTCCTGAACA
Organism: Aythya marila; assembly: GCF_965140915.1. Taxonomy (NCBI): domain Eukaryota; kingdom Metazoa; phylum Chordata; class Aves; order Anseriformes; family Anatidae; genus Aythya; species Aythya marila. Next base: position 14,741,078 of record NC_139044.1, read on the forward strand.
TGCAATGGATCATCCTGAAATCTGTGCAGTAGCTGATGAAATGATCTCCCACTGCTCTTCTGTTATTACTTGGAAGTGTGCTGAGCTCCAGCAGGGAAGTCCTGTGGCTGATGGAAGGAAAACAGGAAATCTGTTCACACTGGCAGGGCATCCAAGCCTCCGACAGGAGCAAGCTGCTGCAGGCAATTTTAAGTGGTGCACTGGGACTCACCAGGTGTTCAAATCTCATAGTGCTCAGAAGATAAAGTACTTGTACCAGCTGGCTAAACCTGTATCAATAGAAACCTTGGACACTGGGGGCAGAAAGAAGACCTCTGAATTACTGCATAATCAGGATAAGTACCCATAACTTTTTCTAGCTTGTTAGGAGTGAATTAACTCCATCTTCAGCAGCACTATATCAAATATTTTTTTCTGAGCAACACTAGAGATGTGAAACTTAGTAATGGTTAAGCTGACCAGGATTAGAAGGGCTGAGACTGGAGGCAAAAAATAAGATGTAATCAGAAACAGCCACATGACAAACACTACATCTCTAGGACTGTTTAAGCTTGTAAGAATTTAAGACGAATTTGAATTGAATTTGGACAGTGTGATCTGCTTCAGAATTTTTTCGATGGTCTGTCTGCTTGCTTTTGACATTTGTTTTTGTTGTTTGTTTTTATTTTTGTGAAACATGCATGTGATGTTTCTCTCACTTGTGGCTTTACTACCCTACATCCAGCTTACACGGCAGATGAAAAACTGAACATGAGCCAGCAGAAAGCCTAGAAAGCCAATTGCATATCAGGCTGTATCAAAAGAAGTGTAGCAGGTCAAGGTCCTTCATAAATACCAGCTTCCACATACAATTATATTTATTTATTTATTTTGTACAAGATGTCCTACCTTGTAGTTTGCAAGGTTCTAAATGCTCTGTTAGGTTATTTTCACTAAATTTAACATTTAGGTACCACCTTGGGTTTTCAGACTCTCATGAGCTATAAGACAGGTAAATCTCATTAGCAGTGAAGACAGCATCCTTTCTCACCTTGCTTAATAACTAATGACTTAAACACCCAGGTTTCATACTTCCTAAATGAATTTCTAAAGAACTGGCCAATTGCAATGAAAGTCTAAAGGTAATTTATATGCTAGGGTGCATCCCTCTGCCATTCTTGCTCAAGTTGTTCAAATATTTAGAGAGTCAGACTGAAAATGAAAATGATTCTGTAGTTTGAGCATACACCAGGGACACCCAGACCCTCTTCTCAGCTCTCATAGAAAGCAGAACAGCTTTATCTCATTAACAACTATTCCAGAATATAAATCAGACAGAATGTGAATTATATTTAGGAGATCCATATCCTAAATGGCAAAGAAGACAGAGAGCTTTGCTTGTCTTTATTTTTGAACTACATAATATTCTTTTTATTTTCTTCTCCTTACTCTAAATGTTAATCTAAATAAAGTTATTCTCAGTTTCAACTGCTATCTTAAGCTTAATTGATGAGTTTTCATGTGGATTTGATTTTTCTGTTTTCTGTTCCTTATTTTTCTTTCATTAGCCATACAAGTCTGCACCATTTTATTCTCTTGAGTTTTTTATGTTCTTCATGTTGCTGTCAGTTCTTTACATCTCTGTAATGTTCACTTTTTAATTTCAAATAAATTTTCCTTTCATATGGAAAATTAATGTTTTTCAAGCTATTTTAAGGAAAAGGTACATTTCAAAGAAGTTTATGGTATTAAAAGTAAGAAAAAATATTCTGGTCATCAAATAATTGTGTTATATAGTTTTCAAAAGAGAAAGGTGTTTTTTTTGTTTGTTTGTTTTCTCATTAAATAATTAAAAAGAAAATCCATTCTGCACCTGGAATGGGGCAACCCTGGATATATGTACAGACTAGGGGATGAGAGGCTGGAGAGCAGCCTCTCATCTCTGAAAGGGATTTGGGGGTTCTGGATGAAGCCAAGTTGAATATGAATCAACAGTATGCCGTGGAAGCCAAAAGGGCCAACCGTATCCTGAGGTGTATCAAGCACAGGATTGCTAGCTGGTCAAAGGAAGTGATTATCTCTCTGCTCTGCACTGATATGGCCTCACCTCAAGTACTGTGTGCAGTTTTATGTAACACAATATAAGCAAGATATAGAACTATTACAGTGCATCCAAAGAAAGTCTATGAAGAAGGGTCTAGAGTGGAAGGTGTATGAGAAGAAGCTGAGGTCACTGGGATTGTTCAGCCCAGAGAAGAGGAGACTGAGGGGAGTCCTCATGGCAGGCCACAGTTTACTTACAAGGAGGAGCAGAGGGGCAGGCACTCTGATCTCTTCTCTCTGGTGACAGCAATAGGACCTGAGGGAATGGCCTGAAGCTGCATTGAGGAGGTTCTTCACTGAGAGGGTGGCTGGGCACTGGAACAGGCTCACTAGGACAGTGGTCATGGCACTAAGCCTGCCAGACTTCAAGCAGTGTTCAGAAAACTGTCTCAGAGATATGGTTTGATCTTTGTATGGTCCTATGTGGAGCCAAGAGCTGGAGATGATGATCGTTGTGGGTCCTTTCCAAATCAGTATATTCTGAGATTCCATAATCTTCACAGCACTGAGCTACCAGTGCCTTGTGGTTTATTTCTGTACAGCAACCTTGACACATGGTTTCACGAAAAGCATTGGCGACAGTTACCATAAGCTACATATAAAACGGTGGCTTTATAGTCAGACTTAACACACAAAATTGACAGTATTTTTGAGGGAAGAAGCGAGGGGACTTCAAATAGCGTATCATGGCTAAAAGCTCAGTAAGGAAATCTTCACAGGCTGGGGGCATTAGGTGAGCAGAGGGATTAATTGGAGGTAGTTTTATAAGTACTGTGATGTAGGAGAAAGTGAGTGCAGACAGAAAAGTAGTTGGGTATACCCAAAATTTCTCATTGCTTGTAGAGTGACTGGTTCTTCTGATGTTCAGAGATGACTTTCCTTCATTCTGTTCTTCCTTCCTCCCTCCCTCCCTCCCTCTTTTGTTCCCTTTATCTTTTTCTGTCTTTCATAAGTGTTTAGAGTAAAGGATTAGGAACATGAGGATTTTGGTACTTAGACTCTACAATTTATATTTACAGTTCTGTGCATGGTGTGAAACAAATAGAACTTTCAGAATACTATGTACCATAGCCCGTGTGGCCCATAGTGCCAGCCAGTTATAATTAGATGAATTTCAGATGTTTTCCTTCCCTCCAGTTTCTGAAAGATTTTCTGTAGCACCAGGTCCCAGGTATTCACATGCTGGAGGAGGCTTTTAGCCTGCAGTGTTGTAAACATTCATTTACCACAGCATGTGTCCTTGCTATCATGTTTGAGTTACATCATTATGAGCACTTTCTGAAATATCTTTTTTTTTTTTCTTTTTTCTTTTTTTTGGCAGTTCTATGGCAGGTAATATGAGATGCAAATGAAATGTTTTATTATCTCAGAGTTTCATGAAGTTATGCCTTTTATTTGAGAGTTCTGGGTTACAGTGCCTCAAGACTAGTAGCGTTCTGTTTTGCAACTTCTCTACACTTCATTATTAGTTTTAGCATGGTCCAAACTATCACAAAGCTTCCCCACAGAATGGATGCCTACTATATCCTGCTTTTCTCAGTGAACATCTTTTATTCGGTCATATATTTATTTATTTATTTATTTATTTATTTATTTTTATTTTCTGAATAAAGGATATGGATCCTCTTGAGCTCTGTGGTCTTTCTCAGTTAGTAATGTAACATCTTTCATTATCTGTCTTCACTTTTTAGAGTCTGGATTGTGCACCCTCTTTTATTCAGTAAGTGAATGAATGTAGCTCTCCATGTTGCTTGCTTTCATATGAAGGGAATGGAGGAAGTAAGAAGATATCTTCCTCAGTGCAGGCAGTCCAGCATGATTCCGCTGCAGCACAGAGATGAGAAACACCTGTCACTATTGAAATCAATGGGAATTTTGGCATTTACTTAAGTGGAAGTGGTATTGACTTCACTGGGATTTGGTCCAAAAGTTAATTGGTATCCCTAGCCATCGAACTGATTAATTCCTGTGGTTCAAGTAAACGCTAATGCCAGTGTCAGAATCCCTGATGTAACATATCAAATGGGCAAACTGTAAATGTTACTGATAAACACACTCACTAAATCTCAAAGATCCTTTTTTCCTTTTTTTTTTTTTTTTTTTTTTTTTTTTTTTTTTTGTGGTGGACGTGAAGTGAGGAACTGTTTACTATGTGGTTGTACGTAAGGCCAGAATTTAGCCCTAAGTCTCCTTCACTGGCTTTATTGCTGAGTCTCTTATGCCTCCTCACTCTGCTTTCCTAATTTCTGTGCATGTTTTTAGATATTCAGTGCTCACTGATATGCAAACTGCTTAATCTTCCTCCAATTTAGTTTTCAGTATCATCATTCTCTCACCTCTGTGCTGATCACTCGTTTCAATTTCCCAGTGTGCTTTCAGTAATCAGATACACAGATTCATTTCATCTACTGCCTACCAAAACATTAATGTCTCTGTCTCTCAATCTCTACAAGAGACATCTCAGGGGATATTGCAATTTATTTATTTATTTATTTGGTGACTGCAAGTCTTTTTAAAGGGACTGGAACGGAAGAACCAGGGGTAAAGGTCTTCTAGCATTATGCCTGGCAAGTGCCAAACACATTCCAGTCTGTACAGTCAGTATAACTTGATTTTGCATCAACAGTGTCAGAGCTGGTTGAGGTGTTGCACGTAGGCTCCTGCTAAGAAATTTTTGTGAAAAGGCTTCTTCAGATTCTTTCTCTATGACTGTTCATTGCAATTCACTGCAAGGGACACAGTCACAATGCACTTGCAGTAGCATGTAATTTGTGATGTTAGTTATCTGTGCCATAACTATGGAGGATGGAGGCAGAATCATAACCTGCCTTGGAGGACATTTTATTTTTGCTAGTTTTGCTAACCTGTACTGGAAGCAAAGGGGATTTCCTCACAAGAAGTATGGAAAGGATGATGCTAAGTGAAGAGACAGATCATGCTTCTAGTACAATCCCCTATCACTGAAGTGTAGCAGAGTTTTCATTGGAATAACTGCACATTTCTGTTTCAGAATTGAAAATGCCTAAATTGGAACAGAATCCACAAACTACACAAAATTTGTGTAATGTTTATGTGAGAAATAATACCATAGGTAACTGTTTTAAGCATATCTTTATCAGGTAGAGAAAGCGTGGAGCATGTATGTGTACTTAGCAAAGAATAACCCCGAAAACAACAATAAACCCTGAGCTTAACAGTTGAAAAAATTTTAGACATGATTTTTGTGTTAATTTTGCTCTTTCTAACATTATGTTTCGTACACTTACAGCTACCCAAATAAAAATGAGCTGACCTCTCCTTTATCTGTATCTAAGAGATCTGTTACTTCTAATGACTGTTTTCCTCATATACATGTATGCTAATAATGCTCAATGCCTTACTGATCTTTGCAATGTAACATGACCCTACTACTTGTCTTTTATAAATGTCAGAATATGTGCATATTTTCTGCAAAGTCTTTCCTGACAAGGATTTGGGGAAGCTTTGCAAATGGTTTTTTTAGCACAGCCATAAATCTAAATTGGCATTGCCTTTTCGCAGACATTATTTTCAGGTGCATAAGCATGGTTATCAAAGAAGCAAATTTTACACACATGTATAAGATGATAAAAAGCTCAGAGGAGTGGCTGATGTCCCAGAGGGCTGTGCTGCCATTCAGAGGGACCTGGACAGGCTGGAGAGTTGGATCGAGAGGAACCTCATCAAGTTCAACAAGGGCAAGCGCAAGAATCTGCACCTAGGGAGGAATAACCCCAAGCACCAGTACAGGCTGGGGGCTGAGCTGCTGGAGAGCATCTCTGAAGAGAGAGACCTGGGAGTCCTGGTGGACAGCAGGCTAACCATGAGCCAGCAATGTGCCCTTGCGTCCAAGAAAGCCAACAGTACCCTGGGGTGCATTTGGAAGTGTGTTGCCAGCAAGGAGGTGATCCTCCCCGTCTACTCAGCCCTGGTGAGGCCATGCTTGGAGTACTGTGTACAGTTCTGGGCTCCCCAGTAAAAGAGGGGCATGGAGCTACTGGAGTGAGTCCAGCAGAGGGCTACAAAGATGATTAGGGGACTGGAGCCCCTGTCAGGTGCTGAGGACAGGAGGACGAGGACAGGCTGAGAGATCTGAGCCTCACGCAGACACGGTGAGACAAAGTCCCTTCACTTTGCTTGAAGAATGAGATATTCTTTCTCCGATGCCTCTTTAAGTAAGGAACTTGTGAAATGCTTATAGAAAGCATAACACTAGTGGAAATTCCTTGAAAGCACTAAATCAACAATCCTCATGCGAATTGCCTGCTAGTAATATAGATATACTTTTGTTTTCTGCTGATAAGCAGGCTGAAATCTGCCAGGGTGTATTCTGTTGCAATCTTTTAATTAAAGATAAAAGTTCAGCATTTTATGTTGCTGAAATGAGACTGATTAGCTACCTTGAGAAGCTGAATTATTGCAGCGCTGAAAACTGGAAAATGTTCTTTATGAAACTGAGCAGGAGTGAAATTGCAACCAATTCCTGGGCATTGTTTGAACACTAGCCCCATTCCCTTCAAATCTCAGGACAAAGTAAATGTAATAGATTGCTGATAAACATTTTTCCCCACCAATTTTCTTCATGTCTTAAAGATCTCTTGGTATTTTGTTCATTTCAGAACGCTTGAATGAAGCTGTGAAAGCTTCATTCCCATGACATTGACTTTCCCATGACAATAATCTGTCATGGATCATACTTACAACTACATGCTTTTTCGTTACTTTTTCCTAAAGTCATCATGAGAAAATTATTGACTGTCTTCTATTTCCCATCTCCTTTTACAGCTCCTTAAGCTCTCTTCACATTAAATGTTTATGAATATCAGGGTAACAAAAAAAGGCAGTTGCTTTGCAATTAAAAGTTACCAAGTATATTCTATAGAGAAGTGTCTTCACAAGTGTGCATTTTAGATCCAATTCATAAGTTTTTAATCACTCAGTTTTCCAGAATGAATTGTTTTACTGCCAAATATATGACATCAGACTCTAAATTAGAACTGTCTTCCAAAAATACCATGCTAATGCTTCTATTCATTTTTTAATGAAAAATAAACAAAACTTGATTCATAAAATCTTCCTAATCCATACAAAACTTCATTCAACATAAAAGTATTTTATGTCTTGACACATGCCATAAGATCTCATAATAGGACAAGCTTTGCAAAGTTTACATTTTCCATTCTTATCTATGTCTTATCAACAATATGTGAAAGGTACCCAGAAGAAACCCACAGATAGATATTTTATATAGCCTTAATAATTATTACTTGAAAGAGAATAATAATATTTTCAAATGTAATATTATTTTAAAATATTTTAATATTATTTTAGAAGGCAAAAATCAAAACAACAGCCAAAGATGACACTCCTGCTACTAGCTTTCATTTAGATGCAGTTTATATATAACCTACATGACTCCGCTACACAAGTTTGTTTGTACAATCCCTGCTTAAAGCCTGCTTTTCATCTCCAGAGCAGTAGAAATTAGCAAAGGTATATAAGTCAAGTTGGCCCTGTTTAGAGTAGTGCAATTTACTTTATTTTGTTATTCAGGACAGGAATATAAACTAGTAGACAAATATTGAAAAGGAAAACAAAATATGTAACATACCCTATGAACACAGTATGACCTAACGTGTAATGTATTATACCAGTAAAAATATGCAGCCACACAATAAACATTTAGGATCACAATCTGAAACACTGCACAAACTTGTCATTTTTAACATATATTTGCCTAAAATTCATAGCTTGTGCAGACAATTGAGATTTCATTTATTATTTACTACTTGTTGTATAATAACTTTGATGTCCCATTGTGGATCTGGGCTCCCAGATGTGTATAGCACTGACCTCCTGGGCTTCAGAATCATGCACACAAGAAATAATCTCATTGTTTGGTTCCATAAATTTAAGTTTAGCTCTGAATTTAAAGACGTTAAACAGAGGACCTTTTTGTAGAGAGAGTTTTGTTTGTTTGTTTTTGTTGTTGTTTTGGTTTTGGCTTTTTTGTTGGTGGTGGGTTTTATTTGTTTGGGTTTTTTTACAGTCTGAATTATTTCAAAACTTCACACACAAAAAAAAAAAAAAAAAAAAAAAGTGAACTGGTGACAAAATTGGACCCAGCATATTTCGGCTGTGTTAACAGAAAATTACAGGAACTAAAACATCTTGTATGTACCTTTTTGCTAAAACAAAACAAAACAAACAAATAACCAACAAAAACAACAACATACAAATAAGAAACCAAAAAAATCCACACCTATACTAAAATCAAATCCTGAGCAAATGAATTTTTATGCAATTGCTATGCTTTTATTCATTTGTTTTAACTATCAATATCAAACTAAAGAAAATCAAAGTACCTTTATTACATACGTAGCAGCAACTTCAAAGGACTCCAGAAGAGAGCTTGGTAGCAGGGCCTTACATGGGTGAGCAGTACTACAGCTTTTCTGAAACTATTCAGGCTATCAGATGAACATAGGTCAACTGTACAACAAAAAAAAGACTGCCGAAAGAGAAAACAAGGGTAAGGCAATTATGCAAAAAGGTACGCTTCCAAACTTTCATGCAGGTTTCATCCAGAAGACATTATGCAATGATAAAACTAAATAAAATAAAATAAAATAAAATCCTGAGGAAGCAGACTATAGCGCAGAATTGTCCAGTACTTGCAGACACTGTCAGTTTAGACCTTGATTCAAGTATAAGAAATTATACTTTTCCACACCATAACAGTACCCTTTATAGCAAAGAGAAGACAAACTTATTAAGGAAATGAATCTGTCATGTTGAGCAGTGGTGGCTGCCACTGAATGAGACATGAAGTTTTGTCATGATGCTGTGGTAGGTAATTTAACTGCACCAAATTTCTTCCTTGCCAATGCCAACTTAACTAAAACAACACCATACCACAATCTGCCATGTAGATGTACTAGCTCTTATGTTTTCAGAACTGACTGGGGTTTAAAAGATATTTTTGGAAAACTGACTTTTGATTTACAACTGCTGATTATATTGACTCACACTATATAACACAACTTCTTCATCATCTTTTTTTTCTTCAGATCTTAAGTTATGATTTAATTAACACTTTTCCCTTATTAAAACTTAGTTTATTTTTAAAAAGAATCAACTAGATGGAATTATTAGCAAAATCATAGATGTAAGACTTTCCTTATCATAGGACATATATTCTATTCCTACATCCAACTTATTTAGCATGACATATGCTGCCAAAGAATGACAGACGTGATACTACATTTGAATTTAGTTATGCAAATCTGACTAAATCATTGATTTAAACAATGCTTTAATGTTATTTCAGTGTTACAAAATATATATATATATATATATATATATATATATAAAATTTAAAAAAAATGCCTGGAGTCTTTTTTTTTAAATATCTGGAGTCTAGGGAATAATTATCTTAATTAAGATATATGTAGAGTCTTTGTTTGGTATTTTTGCATTTAGCAATTTCAGAAAATGTCCTTTTCATGAGCAGATGCATGTCCCCAATACATTTTTTTAACTTCTCCCATTGTGGTACAGAATATTATTTTCTCTTATTGTCTTTTAAAATGCAAATAATATGTTTTAAAACTGAATAAAAATAATAAAAAATAAAAATAAAAAAAAAATAAAAAAAATAAAAAAATAAAAAGCTATGTCTTGTCAACTTCTATATTAAAAAAAAAAAAAAAAAAACAGAGATAAAAGGGAGGCTCAGGGAGAAAGAAAGAAAGAAAGAAATTGTTCCTTGATATAGAATTTCATTGATGATTTTGTTGTCAACTTGAGTATAGTGTCATGACTTTTTGTTCAGGGAAGTGGAGCTTCATACACTACAGGTCATGCTGAAAGGCCTGATCAAAGATTGTTTTCTCTGTTTCTTACAGACAGAAACAAATAAATGTCGGTTGTGCAGAGATTCCTGTAAAACCAAATTCCATCTCTATGTCCAGGATATTTAGCACCATTGTGTGTAGTTTTTCCAGCACCATTTAGAGGGAAAACAGAATGGATGAAAGGAAGGTATTTTTAGTTCATCATCACAGTAACCACTAGTTATTAAATACTATGTGACTGGGCCCTTGGAAGGCTATTAGCTGCAGTTCAAAATGTAATCCATGTAACATGGTATAGTCATTGTTTTCAACTGTTGGCTGCTAGGCAATGACTCACATAGCATTACAGTTTATAAAATATCTTTATGAAAATTCATATAAACCTTAAGTTAGTCTCCAGGGGAATACAGAGGAAAAAGTAAAGGAAAATAAAGCAACGTACAATGGTTTAAAATAAGTTAAATTCAATTATAACAAAACATTTTTTTTTCTCTTGAACGGCAAGCAGCAAATTTATGTGGTACACAACTGTTAAATCGCATGATAGGTAGAATTTTTTAATATTTCAAAGTAAAATTCATTCTGACTTGGCTATTTTTCTGTTATCCATTAAAATGATGTTTTGGTTCTTAATGACAAAGAAAAGCTTTCCACTTATCAGAAGTCTTCAGCCAAGACAAGATGGTTAAAAAAGACTTTCCGGTTATAGTAAAGTATTCCCTGAAGTAAGGAGACCCCAATGGGCCTTGATCAGTCAAACTGCATGTGGAAACCTCCTCCACCTGTCTCCTTGGGAATCAGACAGAGAGAGCTCCAGCAGTCCCATGGGCATAGTATTTTGAAGACTGTTGTAAAGAGAGTTCCTCATACTTGAGAAATACTTCCCTGGGGCTGAAGATTCTGTAAGTGCAATAAAACAAAGCAGAAATATTCAGACTGGGGTGATTTTAACTCTTTTCCTCTGCAGTTGATGACAACGCCATCTGCTCAAGGATTTTTTGCAAGTAGGTTAAATTTATTGAATAAACCGCTCACTCCAGATTGTTTGCTCTGCTCTATATAGCAATCTACAACTGCTGATTAATTAAAGTGTACAGTTCCCCAGTGAGAAAGGTATGTGCTGTTATAGCAGATGGGAAACTAAGGCACAAAGAGTTTATCTGACCTACCGAAAGTGGTTGGAGAATTCAATTTTAAATAGTAAATCATCAGAGCAACCTATCCCAGTCAATACACAGCAAAGTGAGATATTCTGTCATATGGTTGTTTGTTATTTTGCTTTGTTTTGTTTTGTTTTTTTTTGGAGCAGTGAGAGTTTGGGGAAAGAACCATCTGATGTCAGACTGCAATGTCTGGCTTATACCCTGAAAATTCATAAATCAAGTTGACCTTTGACTGGATGAGTTCCAAGGTGGACAATCATAGCTGGATCTTGCAAGCACGTAGCAGATGATCTGAACTGTTGTGTTGGTAGTTTAGTCTGGAAATTAATTAAGTAAATATGCATTTGAACTTAAAATTGTTTAAATAAGTAAAAGGCATTACACAGGAAAAAGTGTAAGAAAACGTGTAAACTGTTCACTTAATAATCTACTGACTGGCCAGCAGGAATGTAACTCAGGAGAGGTAAATGTTACATAAGCAGAAAAACTAAATAGCCTGACAAATCAAGTTTGAAGACAACACAGGATAATCACACAATGAAGAAGAATACTCCTTCTTGACACAGAAGAGTTAAAAAATAATCACAGACCTCTTATCTATTGATAATTTGTATACAAATACTTGTTTTCATGCTCTATACAGTTTGTACATATACTGCTATATAAAACATTATAAACAAACATTTAGGTTAATATGATTTATTTAATATATAAAGAATTTGAGACACATTAAAGATTAAAATCACTGTACCCATAATCTTATGCTGTAGTTGAAACAAGGACAGTCACACGACAATATTTTAGGATGGAAGAACTATTCTTGAGAAGAGCCTTGAGAGAGTTAGGGAGAAAAGAGAAGGTTCTTGGCAGTGAAAAGGCAAGTCCCATGGCTTGGCCGAGTTTTGCAGAGTGCCTGCAATCAGGAGAAGAGGTAAAGAGGATAGGGAATGTGATGACTTCCTCTGTTTGGTGGTCATCCTGCTGCCCTTGTGTGACCAAATGTTGTCATCAGTAGGAAAGGTGCTCAGCAGATTAATAAAGTTTCTTCCATGTGGCTGGAAGAAACTTAAGAGATTTCTCTCGTGCATTAACAACAAAATTAAAATAGGAGAATATGATGTGTAGGATTAGACAAGAATGGTTTCAAGTGGGAAAGGAAACATGTAAAGTAGAGCTCTGGTACCAGGGCAAGACAAGACGATGGTTAAATGAGATGGGGTTCTGTCGTGGTTTAACCCGGCCGGCAGCTAAACACCACGCAGCCGTTCGCTCACCCTCCCCCCTCCCTCTCTGGGACAGGGGAGAGAAATGGAAAGTGAAGCCCGTGAGTTGAGATAAAGACAGTTTAATAAGACAGGAAAATAATAATAACAAAAGTAATAATAATACAATGATGATAATAGTACTACTACTAATAATATGTACAAACAAGTGATGCACAATGCAATTGCTCACCACCCGCTGACCGATGCCCAGCTTAACCCCGAGCAGTCCGGCCCCCTCCCCCCGACTAGCCACCCCTATATATTGTTTAGCATGACGTCAGATGGTATGGAATACCCCTTTGGCTAGTTTGGGTCATCTGTCCTGGGTCTGTCCCCTCCCAGCTCTTACTGCACCCCCAGCCTGCCTGTTGGCAGGACAGAGCAAAAGTCTGAGGTGTCCTTGGCTTGGTATAAGCACTGCTCTGCAACAATTAAAACATCAGGGTGTTATCAGCACTCTTCTCATCCTAAGCCAAAACACAGCATTCCACCAGCTACTAAGAAGAAAATTAATTCTGTTCTAACTGAAACCAGGACAGGTTCTTAACAACAACTCCCCATGGAAGCTGTCACTTGGTCCTTCAGATTCCTTCAGATTTGGATAGACAAAATTAGAGATAAACCAAAAACCAACTCAGGCAATGGGTGTGTTTGAATTATGATTCCCAAATTCAGGAGAAATAATACCAAATTGAAAAGAAAATGACAAAAAGAACAAGGGCAAATAGACCAGAAAAGGAAAGGGATTATTTTGGAAGTTTGACAAACGTCTTTGCAGAGATGTCATTTTCTCCATTTTTTCTCTATCAGTATGATACTAATTGATATTAATTGATTATATTCCCTTTCCATGATTCATACACAGTTACAGCTCTAACAAATTAATTCTGTATTATTTATTTTTTTAAGCAAGGTCCACTATAATAGATAATAGGTTTTTCTCTACTTTAGTATTAAATTTAAAATGTCCTATTCATCTCACATCAAGAAAATTATCACTTCTTGCATCAACAATTTCAACTGGCCTCTGATGCATGAAAATTGATGATAAAAATTGGTAAAATGCCAAATAAACTAAATGATTCTTGCTGTGTTGTTTTTGCATTACAATAGCCTGTCCTGAAATGCACAATGCCCTTGACAACTAAATATGTCAGGCTAAATTCTGATCACAGTTTTTCTGGTTCTGATCCAAAAATTTTCCTTTTTCCAAACATTTAGGTTACTGGCTTCATTCCATGTAATGTGCTAACACTGGTCAGTGAAACAATCGGTTGTATGAAAATACATTAAGAGCTAAGTTAAGATAGATCTTGGCTGGTCTGCAATGATGAAAAGAAAGTAAGTCTCATGACAATTTATTTTGTAATAAAGCAGACAGCCTGGTAGATATACAAAATACCTAAAATATAGAAAAGCATTATTGGCAATGCTATTTTTTTGACTAGCTGTAACCTTTTGAGAGCACAGTCTCACTGAATTTGGTAGCAGTCAGTCTAATAAAGAAACTCAAGTCCCTGTCTCTAATATCTTGCAGACAAAGTAGCTGAGAAAGGTAAATCTAGCGAGGAAAGAGTCAAGCAAAAATAATAATGTTTTCATTGTTGTTGTTTTGTTAATTTGTTTGTTTGTTTTTTCCTAAGTGATAACATTAATAATGTAATCTGATAGGCAGATATTAAGAACTTCATCTTAGATTTTCACTTATTATGGAGGAAGGGATTTATTTTATTTTATTTTATTTTATTTTATTTTATTTTATTTTATTTTATTTTATTGTGTTTTGTGTTTTGTGTTTTGTTTTGTTTTATTATATTATATTTTATTTTATTTTATTTTATTTTATTTTATTTTATTTTATTTTATTTTATTTTATTTTATTTTATTTTATTTTATTTTATTTTATTTTTTAAGGGAAAGGACATCCTGCACAGCACTTCTCAATAAAACACAGAAAATCACAACGAGCTAAAAGATATTTAGCTTATCCATAAGACAGAGATGGACTAATTAAAAACTATGTGACTTGGTCAAGGGCACGAACACAGACACACACACACATGTAATAACTCTGAAGTCGTTTCTTCAGAGAATTTGACTTTATTTTTCATAGTGAGCACTCCTCCATAACATTTTATTCTATCCTTTGTGCTGCCTCATCAGTCCAGGACTTGAGTCTTTTCTTGTAAATAGTCCCATTATCTTTTGCTTATAAAGTGTTATAATTTCCATGCAGCAAAAAGAATTTGTAGAATTCATTGCTGTCACCATGCTACTTCAGTATAAGCAGCATAACTTTATCATTGTTGACAAAAAAAAGTCAGCTTTCTGCACATGTATAATGAAAGCCTTAAATGTTTTCCAAATATCTATCTGAAATATATTACTTCTAATTAAAAAACATCCTGCAGATTTACTGTTGAGACTAATGATGTAAAAAAACAAAGACATCTTTCTTACTGCTTTAGTAATGTAGGAAGTGGGCCAGTGTCTTGTGCAAGATATATCTACTCTGATTTATTTATAAATTTTCTTAAAGTGTGGGGCAGTTTCTAGAATGATATTAAAGAAAATAAAATTTCCTTTAAATGGTTTATCAATAGTGGCATCATCATGTTATTACATTATTAAGTACTTAATTTCTAGCTGCTTGCCATGTTTCTGTGCCCATAACTTCAGTCTGGTGCTACACTAAGACACACCGAATCATTATATGCAATAGAGTGTGGATCTTCATTGGGTTTTTCAGGATTTCAATGACTTAACAATAGTATTATAGACCAGAACCATTTTCTTTTTATTCTCATTGAATGCTGGGGACTGCACTGTAAATCTGGAGAAAGAGATCTTATTTGTGCATACTGTATCACTTAAATACAAAGTAGTGGCACCAACATACTAAAAAGAATGGGGGGGGAGAGGGGGGGAGAGAAGGGGGGAAGTGTAACATAGAGGGGTGGAGATTTTGCTTACTAAATACTACTAAACATATATGGGGGAAGAAACTGCCTGGGCTGATTATACCCATTCTCTGCTCTTCCTTCATGATAGAAACATTCCAAAAGTATGTTTCTATCATGTAGTGAAGAAATTCACAATACCTCAAGAAACCTTTTCTTGAAATCACTGCAGTAGTTATATATAGATAAAGGTATATGTAAGGTATATGTAACTATGTTGAGCAATGTATACTTTTCCGAAAGCTCCAGTGATCAGGTAATGAGCAGAGTCTCTGATTTCCAGCCTTGCTGTATTCATGGTTAACTTACCTACATCCAGTTTCATGCCAACATTTGTATTGTGGCCTAATTACTTTTTCCTTTCTGTTGCTTTCTGTTCTATTGAAACTGTGGAGTCATGATTTGTCTCCTTTGTCAATATTGTGCTCAGATACCTAAGCCTTGCTCTGTTGGGATCCTCTTATAGCATATTCGATTACTCAAAAATTTGTTGTATTTCATCTGATCCTGTTTGAACTGCAAAGTTCAAAAAATGGCACAGCCTGCAAAATCCTAAGTCATTAATAATACCACTGTTCTTTAACAACTATTTCATTATGTTTAGCCTCCTTGGCAAGCATTCTCCGTGTCTTCTACATACTGATACAGCACTACAAGGAAATATGTTCAATGGCTCCACTCCAACATCAGAAACAATACGTCTTTTATCTCACTCCTGTCTGAAACAAAACTTTCTTTGAGTTTTTGATGTATTGCATTGTTTTTAATTCATTGTGTTCCTCCTTAACTTCCTCTGTAATGTTATACTCTTCAGTGATTGGGAATTGGAACTGAAAATAGTGCAGAGAAGACATAGGTTTGACTAGAGCCATCGGTGTCAAGACCAAAAATCTTGTGGTGAAAATCAGTGCAAATACCTGGCTCTGATGTAATTTGGAATTACCATATGGTTTGTAATGTTAGGTATACAGATAATTTGAATTAGCATTTAGACTCCGAATATCACAAAGTCTGATCTGAAATGTTCAAAAGAGTATCCATTGCTCAGCATAGTTACTTATATATTACATATACCTTAACTACGTGTAACTACTGCAGTGATTTCAAGAAAAGGTTTATTGAACTTTTGTAAATTTCTTCGTTATTGGTTCTGGAGTTCATATTTCTAAATATTTTTCAATAATGTATTTGTATCTCAAATATAAATGCAAGTATTTGTGTGTGCTTACAGAGTGCAATAACTCCTTTTTTTGAGTCTGTCTTCCTTTTTCATATCTTTCACTAACTATGCATCTTTCATTAGAGTTCCATCATGCTGACAATTATAGAGAAAGAAATGACTGAATGTGACTATTCAAACAACTTCAGAAACAAGACTCATCCAGTAGTATTGTCCTCCAAAGAAGGGTATGTATTATTTGTTCAGGTTATCATAAGAGGACTGAATATGGCAAACTGCGTACAGTGCTGGAAAAGTGCAATGGAAACAGGGTAATTGATTTCCAAGTGTTGTGCTTTCATGTCTCATTATGAGAACCCATTTTTTTTCAAAATAGATATTATATGTATGAAAATCTTTATAGGATATCTATATAGTGTGCTGGTTATGACAGAAAATTTTTATTTAAATAAGTCATCCTGGGAAAGAGGCAAAGCCATCACACAGTGTATTGCTCTTTTAAAGACTATCAGAATGTGTCAAATGTGAGACAAATTTAAGTAATGAAATACATGAAGGATTGGAATCTGCCTTCTGACAAGCAGCAAATCAAAATCGTGTAAATGTAGACTTAACAGCTGAGTTATCATTATTCATAAAAAACTTCAGCAAAATGCTCCCCAGAGCTTAATAATGACATAGAAACCAATGTGAAAGTGATATAAGAGTTTATAAAATCTATAGTTAAAAAACAAAAGGGTGGGTGGGGGGGAATTTATGAGAAAAAGCAACTGACAAGATGAAAAAGCCCTGTTTGAGAAGAAATTCATGCAATATGACCATTATCAAAAAAGTGATTCTGGACATTCCATAACTGAGGAGGAAACAGGACGAAAGGGCAGGTAGACAAAGCTTTACTAAAGTTTTACTAAATGATCATGAGACCCCTCTTCCATTAGGTAAATGAGAGGGAGAGAGTTGCGCATTAAAATTTGCAGTATCTTATGTACAATTTATAAACTAAATGCTATGAAAACACATTCAATCATATCATTACACCAGTCGTGACTCCACAATTCATCTTCCCTTATTTCCATGCACATTGGAGCTTCTGCTGGAGGAGAAGTGCAGGCCTTTGTTTGGCTCCAGTCCTCTGGTTTTGTCTCTCAGAGACCTTGCTCTTCCCCAGAGTTGAAGTTTTCTCAAAACTGGACTACTGTGTTTCATCACATATTTGTTTCCTAGTACACCCTGCAGAAATTCTCAGGGCAGTGTTTGCAGCTCAAAGGGAGCTTTCCTCACATCATTTGTGCATTTACTTTGGCTTCCCATCACCAAAAAAAAAAAAAAAAAAAGTCTCTAGTATACACATGCAAAAGAATAGATGTGAAGCAAGGTAAAAAGGATGTGGGACATATATTACCTGAAAAAAATAACTAGATTCTAGATAAAGCAGGGAACCTGGACAAGGGCTAAGAGTTGTCTTAGGGACAAGTCCGGCTGCAGCAGGCCTGAAAATGTGCTACCTGGTCCTAGCTCTTGCACTTAGAAGAAGCAGTTACATGAGGCCTCCCCACTCCTCTCCCAAACTAAGAAGTTTCCAGAGGACCAACCTTCTTGCAGTTCACCCCTCCTTTTGACAAGCGAAGTGCCAACTCCTGGTGGGGCTCTCACTTTTATCTCTCTCCCAACCCTACCAATTATAACTTTTACCCTCAAAATTGGACATTATTGTTTTTCTGGACTTGTGCTTCATGGTCTTGCATATCCATTACAGTGTTCAAAACCTGGTTTACAAATAAGAAGCCAGATTTATCTTTGATTTGCCATGAAACTCTGATGCCATTATGCTTTACTTCTTCATTACTGATGCTTTACAGCCTGTAATCTGGCAAACTGTGTTTATAAACTGGCTTCTGGGCATTGAAAAAATTAATTAAAAATGGCAGGCCTACAACTATTAGAAGGCATTTCTGTATTCAGGATGCTATTTTTCCTAGGTCTGAACATTCTCCTGTGATGAACATAAAACGAGTAAAGGAGATCATGAAGTTGTGAAGACTCCACTCCATGTTTTAAACAACAATTCAGGCAAAGTTAAAAATAAAATAAAATTCTAACAGTCTGCATAAATGAGAGACAGCAGTGGTACTACTCTCAGACACCTTAACACAAAACAGGACAGAGCTACAGCTATTATCAATTAATGAAGAACTTCCAATTACTCACATTCACTGTGTAGTGCAATCACTAACGTTAACAGTGAGGATACGCGGAACTGTGGAAAAAATGTGATTTTTCACTTCTAATTTGAGCACTATAATGAATAACTAACTCCTCAAATACAATCAGAAAGTGAAGTTACCTGCTCTGTATTTATCGTTACACCACTCATTAACAAGGTGATAATTAACTCTATGTAAAGTTTCATAGCCTGAAGCACCATGATAATTAACTTATCAGATTTCATATCGTCATTATTCACAGAATCACAGAATGGCTGAGGTTGGCAGGGACCTCTGAAGATCATCTAGTCCAACCCCTCTGCTGAGCAGGATCACCTAGAGCACATTGCACAGGATGGCATCCAGGCAGGTTTTCCAGAGAAGGAGACTCCACAACCTCTCTGGGAAACCTGTCCCAGTGCTCTGTCACCCTCAGGGTAAGGAAGTGCCCCCTCATTGAGCCAGAACCTCCTGTGCTTCAGTTTGTGACCCTTGCCTCTTGTCCTGTCGCTGGGCACAACTGAAAAGAGACCAGATCCATCCTCTCAACACCCTCCCCTCAGATATTTATACACATTGATGAGGTTTCCCCTCAGTCTTCTCTTTTCCAGGCTAAACAGGCCCAGATCTCTCAGCCTGCCCTAGTATGACAGGTGTTCCAGTCCTCTAATTATCTTCACAGCCCTCCTCTGAACCCACTCCAGTAGCTTCATGTCCCTTTTGTACTGGGGAGCACAGAACTGGACACAATACTCCAGGTGTGACGTCACAAGGGCCAAGTCCTTTCCACTCACTTAGGCCACACTTCCTGAGCTTGTCTATGAGGATGTTATGGGAGACAGTGTCAAAAGCCTTGATGAAGTCCAGGTAGACTACATCTATTGATCTCCCCTCATTTACCCAGCTAGACCTCTCATCATAGAAGGATATCAGATTGGTTAAACGTGATTTCCCCATTTTGACTATTCCTGATCACCTTCTTATTCTACACATGCTTGGAGATGACCTCCAAGATGAGCTGTTCCACCACCTTTCCAGGGATAGAGGTGAGGCTGACTGGGCTGTAGTTGCCTGGGTCCTCTTCTTGACCTTTCTGAAGACTGGTGTGATATTGGCTTTCTTCCAGTCCTCAGGCACCTTTCCTGTTCTCCACCTTTAAAAGATGACTGAGAGTGGCCTAGCAATAACATAGGCCAGCTCCTGCAGCACTCATGGGTGCATTCCACCTGGGCCTATGGATTTGTGGATGTCAGGTTTGCTTAGCTGATCTCTGACCCAATCCTCTTTGACCAAGGGAAAGTCCTCCTTTCTCCAGACTTCCTCTCTTGTCTCTAGAGTCTGAGATCCCCGAGGGCTAATCTTAGCTGTAAAGACTGAAGCAAAAAAGGCATTCAGCAACTCTGCCTTCTCTGTATCCTTTCTCACCAGGGCACCCACCCCATTCAGCAGTGGGCCGATATTTTCCCTAGTCTTCATTTTTCTAGTGATGTATTTGAAGAAGCCCTTCTTGTTGTTCTTGACTTTCCTTGCCATATCTAATTCCAAATGGGCCTTGGCCTTCGTTTTCTCATTCCTGCATACTCTGAGAGTGTCCTTGTATTCGTCCCAAGTGGCCTGTCCCTTTTTACACATGCTGTAAACGTCCTTATTCTGTCTGTGCATTTGACTCAGGACTTATGCCTAACTGTTTTATAAAACTAAACATGCCATTGCACTGATCTACAGTTCATCAGGACCAGATTGTCCCCTTGTGTTCTGCTCTGGTGAGGCTGCACCTCGAGTACTGTGTTCAGTTTTGGGCCCCTCACAACAAGAAAGACATCAAGGCCCTGGAGCATGTCCAGAGAAGGGCTATGAAGCTGGTGAAGGGCCTGGAACACAAGTCCTGTGAGAAGTAGCTGAGGGAACTGTTTTTCTTTTTTAGTCTGGAGAAGAGGAGACACAGAGACTTTATTGATCTCTAAAACTACCTGAAAGGAAGTTGTGGGGAGACGGGAGTTGACCTCACAGATAAAAAGTGATAGGACTAGAGGGAATGGTCTCAAGTTGCATCAGGGGAGGTTTAGGTTGGAAACTGGGGGACATTTCTTCTCAGAAAGAGTAGTTAAGCATTGGAACAGGTTGCCCAGGGAGGTGGTGATGTCACTGCCCCTGGAGGTGTTTAAGGAAAGGTTGGACATGGTGTTTAGGGACTTGGCTTAGTGGGTGACTGTGGTAGTAGGGTGATAGTTGGACCAGATGATCTTGGAGGTCTTTTCCAACCTTAATGATTCTATGATTCTAAGAGTCAAGTTTCTCAGTCATAATTTGTAGAATAGCTGGAATATGTCTGTTACAGAAATGATTCAAAATGTGCTGTGGATTTTTTTTTCTCTCAGTATCTGTATGTTTTTGACTGTATGCTGAGGTTTAAGAAGTCTCAGCTGTCTTATTCTTGTCATATTTTTTCATTCTATTGGAGAAAGAGTTTTCCATGCTGTTTCTTAAAAAACAGACAAACAAACAAACAAAAACCACTTGATTAAAAAATGAAGTATGCTATGCTAATTTATTCTAACATTTTCTATTTTATTTTGTCAGAATCCATTGGGTAATAATTTTTCTGCAGTGCCTAAAAAATTACAATCTGAGTAAACTTCTGTGTGCATTCAGGGCTGTCTCCTGTCTAAGGTTCACTGGATTTTCACTTTGCCCTAGGGATATTAGAGCTTTGCAGGAGTGACAAACAACAATGGAGAAGTTATCAAGAAGATGCAGAATTTCAGTTAATTCAACTCTCACCCTTGTCAGACCTCAAGTAAGTTACCCTGCTGACAACTAGCAGAGGTTTGAAACAAATATAATTCTGATTTTGGTAAATCAAATGTAAGACTTGGTGCAGAGATTTTTGTTTCAGAAGGCAGCTGCAATTTTTATACTGGAAGTTCCCTCTTTGGGAGATATGCAGATGAAAAATACTTTCACTTATCTTCTAGAAAATATTCTAATGAAAAATGATGCAGAAAACAATTTTTTGAGATTACTGGAAATCAACTTGTCAGAAAAAAAAAATATATCAGGCCTCCAAAAGATCATTCCTAAATTGTATGACTTAATTGTGTTAAGAAACAGTTTAATTTTGCCTCTCTGAAGTCCCCATTTAGGTGACTAATGTCATAACTCTCTTTAGAGACCAAAAAACTTCAAGCTCTGTCCTGACAGAGCCATATAGGAGTTCCAGAATACAGCAATCATGGTACATTTAACTAAACTGAGGCCCATGAAAGAGAATAAGTCACATAAACATAAGTCTGCTTAAACATTGAATAATGCATCCCTGTGATATTTCCAAAAGTTGTATTTTTCTGAATCTTTATGGTGGTTTAGCTAAAAAATAATTTTTGGTATTGAGTTTTTCAGAAACTTTCAACAATTTTGACTGTAGAATTCAGATAAGGTCAAAAGAGATTGCAGTAATAGGACAATCCAAACTCTTCCTATATTTTTATGTTATGCAGAAAAGTATTTCTTTCCATTTTTTCTTTTCAGTATATCTGGCAGTTCCCGCAGTATTTACAGACTTTAAAGAACTTATATGAATGGAAGTCTCTATGGTTCCCCCAAGCCCCTATGGTTCCCCCAGGAATTCTCAGGTGTGGTATGACTGGAAGCAGTTGAGGCAGTAGGAGTGAGTTTGTCCAAAGAGACCAGCTGTCTGGGGGAGCTCCCACAAGGACTGCTCAACCCACTGACCCACTAAAGCTCTGAGTCATAAAGGATAGGAGTCATGAACTATAATGACCAATGAGGAACATACACATTTTGATAGATTGTGAGATGTCATAACTTTTGGTAAGCAGTGTAATTTGTTTATTGCCATGAAGCACTTTCTAATAACTATAAGCATACTTGTTTGTACATCCCCAAAGCAAACAAAAGCAGAACATCAGCAAAATAACCTGGCTGTTAAATGGATGCAGGCAATTGCCACTGAAGGAAACGAAACTGATTGCAGGTGATGTTTCCATGGCCCCAGGGTGGCATGAGGAAGCTTTTGGCAACAATTCCCTTGAACCTGGATGCATACCTACAAAACATAACAAGAGGGTTTTTAGGCCATTCTCACATTCCTCCTTTTAGGGGGCAGGCCATCCTAGCCTTACACAAATGCACAAATTACACCCATTGGCACAGAGAAAAGGTGAGGAACAGGATGTGCACATGATTTCCTTGGTGTCCAGACCAATTCCAGCCTCACTAGAACTGGTAATAATTTTGACACAAAAGTTTTCATTGACAAAAATACTACTTTAGAATTTAAAATGGGCTGGTGTGCACAGAAAACAATGAATGGGAAATATTCTTGTACTCACACAATACTTTGGGTTTTGAATAGAACAAAGGACTATTAGTAGCCAAGCTGTTGCCAAAGGGTACTTTTGGCTAGGCAGAAAAAACACTTCCGAAGCCCTGGAATGCAGCTGTGAATGTACTTTCACACTGGGGATGTTGTTCCCCAAGACTTATGCCACCACAACCCTCTTTGAGGAAATCCTTCAGCACTGTCAACCGTGGCCAAAAAGGCAAAGGCAAAACTATAGCAATAAGCCACCAGTCAAGCAACTGCCATACACTCACCAGAACCTCCCAGCCACGTCCAGGAAAAGCAGCACTATCAAAGTGAGGAGTAGGTATTGCCAGGTAGAGGGGTGCTTCAGTTTGAGGAAGCGTTTTACACCACTGCTTTGAGGGTCCAGGAACCTTCAGGCCATTGAAATACACTGCTTACTCAGTGTTACTGCCCTCTCCTGACAGCTACAGAACGAATGGCTCTCCCCAGCCAGCAGGGCCTGGCCCACCCCAGCCTCCTGCCCAGGGGCTCCCTGCAGAGTCCCCAGCCCCTGGCCCTGCTGGGTGCCCTTCTCTGTGCCCTGCTCCTGGGATCTCTGATGCGCTCGGTGGTGTCACAGAGCTAGCAGTGACCTCACAGTCTCACTCCTGCCCTTATCCACAGTGACAGCAGCCACCGAGGCCAGTGTGTTGTGGTTCCGCTCGAGTGGGCAGCCGAGCTCCACCACAGCCGCTCTCTCACTCCCCCTCCTCAAAGAGGAATGGGGAGAAAATATGTGAAAAGGGCTCAAGGATTGAGATAAGGACGAGAAAATCACGCAGTAATTATTGTAACGGGCAAAACAGACTCGGCATAAGGAGATAGTAAGATTTATTGCCTATTACTAACAAGCGAGAGAAGTGAGAAAACAAAGGAAAAAGCAAACCAAAAGCACCTTCCCCCCCATCCACCCTCTTCCACCTCCTCCCCCCGAGCGGCGCAGGGGAATGGGGGAATGGGGGTTATGGTCAGTCTACATAGGCACTTCTTCTCTGCCACTCCTTCTCAGTCACTCTCGTCCCCTGTGCTGTGGGGTCCCACCCACGGGATGCAGTCCTTGATGAACTGATCCGGCGTGGGCTTCCCACAGGCAGCAGCTCTTCCAGAACTGCTCCAGATATGGGTCCGTACCACGGGGTCCATCCCTCAGGAGAAAACTGCTCCAACCTGGCTCCCCTACGGGCAGCAGCTCCTGCCAGGTCACCTGCTCCTGCGTGGGCTCCTCTCCACGGGCTACAGGTCCGGCCCGGAATCTGCTCCGGCAGGGGTCTTCCACAGGCGGCAGCCTCCGTCGGTGCAGGGCCACCTGCTCCACCGTGGTCTCCTCCACGGGCTGCAGCGTGGAACCCTGCTCCACCGTGGTACTCCATGGGCTGCAGGGGGACATCCTGCTTCACCATGGTCCTCACCACAGGCCGCAGGGGACTTCTGCTCCGGCGCCTGGAGCACCTCTCCCCCTCCTTCTACACTGACCTTGGTGCTGTTCCTCACTCCCTTGACTCTTCCGGCTGCTGTCTGGTGCAGCGTTTTTTTCCCTGTCTTAAATATGCTCTCACAGAGGCGCAAACAACATCGCTTATTGGCTCAGACCTGGAAAACAATGGGGCCCTTCCCAAACATGGGGCAGCTTCTAGATCTTTCTCACAGAAACCACCCCTATAGCCTCCTGCTACCAAAACCTTGCCACGTAAACCCACTACACAGTGTCGCACGGAGAGGCATCTCCCGAGGATGGCACAGACACTTGTCTCTGGTCCCAGCATGCTGGACGCCCTGGGGCTGGCGCTGCACGGCTGCCTCTGCCTCGGCCCTGGCTTCGTCCTGCTCCTGGTGGCCTGGGCCACCCTGCGCTGCTGCCGCAGCACCTCGGGCAAACGGCGCCAGGTAGGAGGGAGGCTCCAGGCCAGCCCTGCTCAGGAAGCCTGGCAGGGCAGGGGGGCTGGGGGCTCGGGAGGATCACAGCACCTCATGGGATGGGACACGAGGCCTCTCGGTGGGCTCAGACAGGGCCAGGCTCACTGGGGGGCTGCTCTCTGCCAGCAGGGCTGTGCCGGGAGCCGAGGCAAGGGAAGGCGTGGGAAGGCAGATGACTCAGGTAGAGCTCTCCTCGGCCCTGGCACTGGCTCCTGCAGGCGCTGGGGTCCCCTAGGGCCCCGCTGCTGCCCGGGGCTGGGCCGCATCCAAGCCAAAGGCAGCCGGGCCCCACCTTCAGAAGCCAGCTGGCCACCTGGCCCAGGCACAGGGCCCGTCCCTGTAGACACTTGCTCAGGGCGCTCCGCGTCCCCCATCTCTTGCAGACGCTGAGGCGCCGCACGGCTGCAGGAGCAGCCTGCTCTGGGTGGGCAGCAGAGCCCTGGGCACGCTGCTGTGCTACGACCTGGGCTGCAGGCGCTGCAGCCAGGCTGTCAAGGAGAGGCAGCAGCGGCTCCTTGCCAGGCAGGTGAGAACCTCCTGCTGTCCGTACTCCTCCTCCTCTCTGGACTCTAGTGACTCCTGCCAGCATGGGGCCACAGCCAGCTCATTCCGCCTAGCCAAGAGAACATCCCTCAGGTCCTGGTGGCAGCCAGTGCTGCAGAAAAGGAAGCAGAGGAGACTTTTTCCCCAGGAAAGAGTCTCCTCTTTCCATCTTTCCGAGGAGCTCGTCAAGATGGCTCCTGTGTGCCACGAGGCCGGCTTGCCCCCCACCACAGGCTCTGACGTGGCTCACAAGGATGGCAGCCTGCCCGCTGATGCAGATCCTCATCCCGTGGCAAGGCTGGAGCAAGGGCTGGGCTTCTGGAAGCTCCTGAGGATGCACACCCTGAAGAAGTCCATAGAGACCAAGCTGGGAGCTCTCCCCGCCATGGTGCAGCAGTCCCACAGGAGGTACACGTACAGGGTGGCACACTGCACGGCTCCCACGCTGCTGCCCTCCCGTCCTGCCCCCTCCTACTTCTGTTCACCGGAGGCCCTGTTCCTGCATGAGGATGTGTGGGAGTTCCTGGAGATGCACATCCGAGAGAAGAAACTGCGCCACCATTGGGGCTTGCCTGCAGGGTCGCTGGCAGAGCCCCAGGCACTGCCATCAGCCCCCTAAGAGCAGCGTGCCGTGTTCCACGTTCAGCACTGCCCTCGAGAAAAGCGGGTGTCCGATGGAAAACATCCCCTGCTGCCTATGCTGCGAGGGACAGAAGCTGCGAGGGAACGTGGAGGGCTCCCCATCACTGACTCTCCCTATTCCTGTTCAATCTATTAAACCCCTTCCTATTAAAACTCCACCTCTTCTGATATGAGCAGAGACGCTAGGGAGGGCTCTGAGGCTCATCATGGTGCCGAACCAGGGCTGCAGGATGAAGAACATGGCACCACTGAACATGCTGCCCACCTCAGTAGAGTGGGACTTCCAGAGAGCAGCCCCTACGCAGGGCTCACGGGACCATTTTGATGTCTCCCTTTGGGCTCTTGCACTGTTGTGAGGGCCTGGGCACACCAGCAGGGAAGTGAAAGGCAGGCACAGCATGGCTCTGGGAGAGCAAAATCGTGGCTGTCCCTATCCTCATTAGGCAAGGCCACCTCAGGGTGCCAAAGGGAAGAGGCAGTCCCAATGGGGGCAAGCAAATGAAGAGGGGATCACACTCACATTGGATGTTTCTCTTGGTCGATGTCTTGTGTCTAAGTCTAAGTCAATGTCTAAGTGGTGCAGAAGGTCAGGGATCACTAACCATTTTTGAGGGTCACTAACCATTTCTTCTTGGATTATGGGTTCTTTAGTGTGCTCCCCATCCCTATTTTCCAGCTCAGGATACCTGGAGAACAACAGGCCTTACTACTAAAGACTGAGGTAAAGAAGGCATGAAGTACTTCAACCTTTGTCACTACATTTCCCCCCACATCCAATGAAAAATTGAGATTCTCCTTTGTTCTCCTTTTGTTGCTAATATATTTCAGAAGCTTTTTGTTTGTTTGTTTGTTTTGTCTTTTTAAAAAATTGTCTATTTTTGCTTTTCTTGCTTGTTTGTGCCCTGCTACAAGCTGATAGTTACTGTCTATTTGTAATATAGGAGCTGGGATGCAGATTCTCGCTTTCTTAATTGGAGGCCAGTTCAGAACCAGTGTTTCCCATTATGTGCCATCATGCACCAGCCATTCTGTGACCATCCAAACAAGAGGTTCCAATTGCTGCCTTCACCTTTACTTTGCATCTGGTCTCAGAGTTCATCATCCAGCTCCTGGGAATGCACAAAAGTACTTAATTTTTAGCTTGGTGCTTCAGAGCTTCAGAGAAAAGTAGAAATTCATGGACTCACTGTGTATGAGCAGTAAAACTCAGCTGTTTCTATTGTACACCTTAAGCTTCCTGTACTGCCCTGACAAAGTGCATGATTTTTGCTATGGGCATCTAATTCAGCTGGTCTCTGGGACCCTACTGAATTATTTTTTAAATGTTGAAGTCTACCACAGATGTCTGTCTTTGCCAGTCAGAAAAGGGCACACAGTTGCTTAAGGTGTTGAGTGCTGGCAGGAAAACAGAATCCTTTGTCTCTAGAACAAAAAATTATTAATTCAGAATAACTGGAAAAACCTCCATGAAAATAAACCATATTCTAATTTAAACTGTGTCCATCAGCCAGAGGCATGACAACCCAAATAAATTAAAGCAGGGCTATTTCTGGATAAAGCCCTTTAGTTGGCTGAGACCAAGTCAAAGACCACAGGGGACCCTCAGATTCTAAGACAGGAAGCTTCTTAGGGTGTGATTCTTATTCCAGCCCATGCTCTCCTCATGCAGCCCCTTTCCAGCCCAGTTTCCACTGCAGCTTGAGTAGAGAGCCCTTGTCTCTCTACTAGCCCCAGCTCTAGTACGAACTGGACCTGAATGCAAACCTGGAAATTTTGAAACTAAAGGTTTGTGACTGACTATCATTTATCTAATTTTTGGTTAAAATATCTTCTAGTGAAAAAGAGGTCTAAACAAAGGTAGATTACGTGCAAAAACTTAATTAAGTCTTCTAGTAAGAACCCAGGAGTTCCTTTAGATGTTTGTTACGATTGCATTTTACAGATGGATATCCTGTTATAGTCCTTCAACAAGCATACTATATTCAGAATTATATACCTGAAAGAAGATTATAAAGTAGTCAAGCTTGCAGTACCTTTGTTGACTTCAGTGAGGTGTTACCAAGAGATTAATTTGATTATTCTTTTTTAAACAGTGAGACTACTTATCTATAACAAAAGCATCAAAAGCATCAAAGGTGGAATTATTACAATCATGTGAATATCTGAAATAACATTGAAATTAACTAAAATTCACACTTTCCTTTTTTTTTTTTTTTTTTTTTTTAATCAGTCATTGCAATATCTATTAGTTTTCCAGACATCATTGAAATTTTTATCTGGAGAAGTATCTTCATATTAGGAGACAAATAATTCTGTGTAGTATTTGCTATTCAAGAAAATTATCTGTATTGAAATATAATTATCTCAGGTGACATACTGACTGAATCCTAATTACAACAGATATAGCTAATTACTTAGGTTCATCCTGTAAATAGCTCAGCATGTATTTTTATGACAATTCAGTAATGACGCATTGCTCAGTGGGATTATATATGTAAATTGATTCTTTTTTTTTATGCATAATGTTCTTATTTTTCAGTATCTATGTAAGTTTACTTAAAACTTCTTAGCAGCTTAATGATGGCAAACACAAGAATATTTGGAAGAACTCAAGTGTTGTAAATTTGCACTTTTTGTTTGTTTGTTTTGGACAATATTCTCTAAACAGGATCTGAGCCCCAGAGTCAGATTTGCTACCCTGATCCATTAACCCTTGTCTCTAACAGAGGCAATAAACAAGCTGATTCACCAGTCCACTGCAAACAGACCTGTTTTGTAAAAATTGATCTATTCTCTTCCTCACTGAGTTAACACCGTGGAAAAACTGTTGGCAAAAGCTGTGCACTGCTTCTACCAGCTGCCTGCAGAAGTAGGGTATGGGTCAGTAACTGCCATGGTAGACAAAGATTAAGTATCCAAATACTACTGAAAGCTAGTGGAAAGTGGACAGAAACCTAAGTGTACATGTACTTGAAAAAAATCTACCATGCATTGCTTAGAAAAAACATCAAGCCCTAGCCTATCAATAGACATAAAATGTGAAATCTTCTGTTCTACCGCTCACCCCCTCGCCCGCCCCCCCCCCCCAAAAAAAAAAAAAAAGCTGATTTTTATTTGAAGTTGCTCTAATTTGGTCTCCAAACATAGAAATTTCAAATAAATAAATAAATAAATAAGCTAATAGAATAAATTATTTTTATTCAAGCACACTTAAATTATTTCATCATAAATTTTAATCAGGAAAATATGAATCAGTATAACGTGTAGTGGGGAAAATTAAGATAGCATGATGACGTTGGAACAATTTATTTTTTTCATTCTGAGTCATAACAGAACTTTTAAAATCCAATATTATTTGGATTTTTTTAAATGTGCTATAGAAAAATAAATCTCTTAAAACATTTTTTCACTTGTTTTAATTGTATGTTGTCACTGTTATCTCCCATCCTAGTATGCTTTCCACCAGACTGTTCACCAGAGAGTAGGGTTTACATATTTGATTGGAACTAAAAGTTTGCAGATTTTCATCAATTCCTGATGTCAACTAAAGGAGATTAAAATTTAAATAAATAAATAAATAAATATAATAAAATAAAAATCACATAACAAATCAAACTTTGGTAGAATTTTACTCAAGCCAGTAATGATGGTCACAGCAGAACAATAATATCT
The DNA here is from genome assembly GCF_965140915.1 of Aythya marila. Taxonomy (NCBI): domain Eukaryota; kingdom Metazoa; phylum Chordata; class Aves; order Anseriformes; family Anatidae; genus Aythya; species Aythya marila. The sequence goes on from NC_139044.1 coordinate 14,770,946, forward strand.
TCTCTTGCACTGAAAATTCATATCCCAAGACTGACTGGACAACATTTTTTGTCTTTTCTACTATTTCTATTGTAGAAAAGTTAACTTTTCTACTATTTTCTACTTTTCTACTATTTTCTACTATCTGGAAGGTGCTCTTAAACAAGTGCTACTATTCCTTTGGTCTCAGAAATATTTAAGGCATTTTTCTCATAAGTAGTACTTTACTTCAAATGTCCTGGCCAAATTTACATCCTAATCTAAGTTATGATCTACAACCTGCATGCTGATTTTCTTACTGTAAATTGAATACAGTCCCTAATTTTTACCAAGTTCTCCTCACTCACTTCTACTCACTGCCAAAAAAAACTGTTTCTCCAGAGAAAATGGTATAGCAGTTGCAAAGAAAGTGATGTAATTTGTAAAATGTTTTATATTCCATTAGAGGAAATAGCAATATATAAGTTGAAGACATTTTGAAACAGCTCCTCAGGTCATACAGACAAGGAAGTTGCTTCAGAGAAATTATGGGGACAGGTGGTATAAATCTGCCACCACCTGCCTCAGTATAATCTCTTGGGCTGAGGATTGATACTATTTCACTGAAAAAGGGATAATAACAACTTTGATAGAGAACCTGGCAAAAAAAAAAAAAACAACTGTGACTAAATTAAAGTTCTATTTTTGTATTGTCCCACTCCCCTGTATCATTAGTACATTAAAGATGTCTCCCATTTAGATAGACACAGTTCTGTTTTCAAAGCTTTCATATAAAAAACAGAATGTAAGCTTTTAGATCCCACTCTAAATTTTGTTATGTGCCTACATATTTATATATGTAGATATACATATATAGATATGCAATATCTTTGTTACATAGCCACTAAATAAATATATTTATATATTACTGATTGCTCAGGAATTTCTTGAACATAGGTTGCTTGGGATTGGACAATACTCCCAGAAACAGTAATGTATGAATACGTGTACACATTCTTACCTTGCTTTGCTCTCAGAGAAATCACTCTCTAGCTGGTCATTGGATCGAATCCAATGTGGCAATTGCAATTTTTGTTGCATTTAGATGATTATTTTTGACATGGGCATTCAAAGTCAGAGAAAAGATGTTTCCTGTAATACCTTTGAACACATTAGACATATCAGTACTGTGTCATATTCATCTTTGCTCCATTAGTCGTGACATTCCTGTCAATTAAAACAGTAATTGCCAGCAGGTGGCATCTGCTGTAGTTGCTTAAAGCAATGCTTCCTAAATTCCCTGATCATTGACCCACCTTCAAAAATTAATCAAAAATCTATTCTGTAGAATTCAATTAAAAGTTCAAGTAGAATGGACTTGCAGTGGTCTTGGAGATTGTTCACCATGTCTTGGATTCAGATTTCTACAGAACATTTGCAATTTATTATTTCATTTGTAAACAGCAAATTGTCAAGGATCAAGTATCAAAAAATCAGGAACTTTGAAAACTATTGAAAACTATCAGTACTCAATGAAGAATTTTAACTACAAAATTATGTAAGTTATTGATCCTACTGATTTAGAATATTAATTTCACAATGAATCATTAAATCTGTGAGGTTAAAATCAACAATCTACAGTTTCTTTGGAAAGTCACCTCAACTTTTGTTATACCATTTAACAAATAACTCAAATAACTCATTAAGATGACTATTTCTGAGTTTTGTCATAATTTATAAGGTATTTTTTGTGTCTTGAGGTTATAAAAATAATACTTTTATGGTTTTATTTATTCATGTAAAATAAATGAAGCTAAAAATTTACATTCAAAAATTGCATTTACAGAAAAACTCTAATATTAGTACATAAGAAATGCATTTCAAAAGTAATGGAAAAGTATTACAAGGTATTAAAATGCAGCACCAGCATTCAAGCATAGAAGGAGATACAAATGTAAATTAATATGGACAGCCAGAGATGAGTAAGAATTAAGATCAGGATATTTCCATTTTTATGGTGGGAGTTTGTTATTAAAGATTTTATTTTCCATTCAAGTGACATGACACTGTTGACGTTTGTAATGGTTATACTTTAATATTTATTATGATATTTTGCTTTAATCTATAGTTTCTAATTATTGTCAGAATAGCCAAAAAAATAAAATAAAATAAAAAATAAACTGTTCTTATTAAGAACTTGACAAGTAGATTGTTAGCAAATTATTATAATGATCAACACTTTCCATATATATTTATAAATAGAATATAAATATATATATTAGAGATTTATGGATATTTAGAGATTATTTAGAGATTTATGGATATCCTCTATATTTATAAAGATCCTCTCAATTTGGCTCTATACTATTTTTGATATAATGTGCATATCAGCTAGCTCTTAGATTTTTTGCATGTTCTGGCAGCTTCTATGACCATCTCAATGCTTATTTACTTTGATCGCTAATAGCTCTATATGAGCTCTTTTCAAGCATTAAGAAGTCTTTGTATTTTCTTTTCCTTCCTCCCTTCCTCCCTTCCTCCCTTCCTCCCTTCCTCCCTTCCTTCCTTCCTTTTGTTTTAATGAGGAAGAAAAAAGGGGAAGAAACAAAACAACCTGGACAGCTCATTCAGAATGGTAAAGATTTTTTTTAAATCTGAAGAGACCTAGTCTGTGACTGCAGTGTTATAGAGAGAGTTCAGCAACTATTACTGATGTCAGTAAAACAGTAAAAGCTATGATGTGCTTTCTAAAATATTGAGAATTTTGTTTTACAATAATCATCTTAAACACAACTAGGTAACAAGGGTTACAAGCAATACATTAACTTAAGCACACACAAGCACAAAAGCCTGCTGTAGATTACAGAAGTATATTGTCCTACTTGTGTGGTGCTCCAAAGGAAGGTTTAAAGAGGTATTAGGAAGAGGTAAACAAATGACTTTCCAAGGTACTGATATGATGTTTCCTTGGTTATTGCATACAATGAGGATCCACATCTTTCTTACAAGTTTTCCTAGTAAGCAAATAGTTCTAACAAGCTAAAAAATGTCACAGGCAACCCACACTGATGTTTCAATGTGCTACTGGAAACCAAAAATCTTTCTCTTTAGTATCCCAGTTGCAATGCCGTGTTTCGAAGTGTGCCCTGGGAGCTATTATCAATTCCTGCACATGCAGAAATGCAGGGAAATATCTGAGCAGAGAGCTCACACTGAGCCAAAACACTCCAAATGGAAAGAAGAGAAGGCAAGGCACTTGGACAAGGAAAGGAACAGCCACTCATGGCACAAGATGCTTAGCCAGTTTAAAGGGAAAATGCCATGGTTTCAAGTAAACAACCAAACTAACCAACCACAAGCAAAAAGCAGACAAAAAACATGCATACACAAACACACCAAAACAAGAAAAGACAAGACATTTTAATTGAAAAGATAAAATAAGACAACCATACTGAACAAGCTTCAGAAATATTCTAGAAAAAAGAAAAAAGTGTATGATTGTTAGATCATAAGATTCTGATTTACCCCCCACTTTGGTTGGAAAACCTCACCTTAAAAGCTGAAGAGAAAGATAGGTTTCTCTGAACAACAACAACAAGTCTTTAGTTTGGTATTTTACACAAATAATCAGTGATAGATAACAGCTCACTAGATAACAGTTCGCCCCCCTCCCTCCACCCCACCAATTACTGGTATCTGCAGAAATTTAATCACATCTGTGCACATCGTTATTGCAAGGGGTCTACCATCAAGTAAGAAAAGGCTATCACGCAGTGCTTAGCTTGTGTGGTAAAGCCGCCATTGATACTACCAGTCAATTGAACTGCAGATATCCACAGGGAATTCACTTCCAGCTCATAAGAGGACTGAGAACCTTGGTTCCTTGCATCAGACATAGGCTACACCATTAATCAATATTAGAGTATGGTATATAATTGGAAAAATTGCTATCATCCTCTCTGGTTGCAGGAATTCCTCAAAGACACTACACTTTCTCTAGCATATTTATCTCTTTCAGTTATTTTAGTCATTAATTTCAGCAGGTAACTACATAAATCCCCCACAAAATCTTAACCTGATCCTGGAAACAAATGAAATGTTTATAGTGCACAAATTCCCTTTTTCTTGCTTGTGCCAGTGTAAATTATAATCCAGATTAATATCTACAGTCATAAATTTGCATCTTACTTATTTCTCTTCTCTGATATAAAAGTATTTGCAAAATGGCAGAATAATCCACTCTTCTGTCAAAGTATCTCATTGTCTGCCTTGGATTTCTCTCTTGTTGCTTGACATTACAATAGCAAAGCATTCTCATTCTCATTCGCATCTATTTCTGGTGAGTACAAGGTTTTATTTTGCAATTGCTTCCAGGAAAATAAATTAAAGGGAAGATAGGGGGAGGGAAAGAATAACCGTTAATATCAATTAATGGTTATCAACATTAACCTGCAAAAAAGCTGTTTGATCCAAGACATGTAATTGAAAGTAGTGACAAAGTGTGAGATGTCATGGAATCCTCTTAAGATGTGATATTAGAAATTTATTCAAACTAACTTAGCAGAAAAGTCTGACAAATATATATTATTTTATGATTGCTTTTGACAAATATATATTGCTTTATGATTGCTTTTACCTTTGCTTTTAAATTATCTTTCCTTACTTCCTATCCTCTGTTGATATCTTTTTCTAGTATTTTGGTACACAGTAGGACCAGGAAAGTTGAAAATGACCATCTGAAATTAACCTCAGCCATGCTTTTGCTGTCTTTTTTAGAAAATCAAATCCAGAGAAAGCCTTCAGCTTCATGTGTTTATAGAAATAATAGGTTTTTGCAAGAGGTGTTCTTTTTAAGATTTACTTTCCTGTAAATGTTTAGTGACATTTTCTCCCTATTATTTTTACCACATGTTGAAGGAAATCCACTAACATTGATAACCTTTCTCCTCCTTTTGCCTCTAGCAACAAAAGTTTACAGACCACCCAGATTCACAGAGAGATCAAGGTCCTGCAGAAACAAGGAGGCAGAAAGTTGGTGGATGTACCAATTCCTACATGTGAACCTATGACACAATGCCAGGGCTGGGTAAGATATAGTGTCTGGGACTCCTCAGCAGCCAGTACAAGGCTTTTAGCCAGCTTCAACAGCACATAAAAGCCTTTCATAGATCTGACAGCACAACCACCTTTTTTGTACCTTCAAAAGCATTTGTCTGGCCCTTCATTTCTGCTGCCATTAACAGGTTATCTCAAAGGCTGCAGCAGAAATAGAGTTTTTATGCATGCATTACCCACATCCTGTAAAAAATGTCCATCAAAGACAGACATGAGGGCTGCTTAAGGCATATTCCATACCATTCCAGATAAGGCTGTCTTTCCAACAATAATCTAATGTTCTATCTGCCACCACACGTAATGAGGCAAACCACAAAAAGTAAACACATTTGAGCCACACTGGAAAGTTCTTTTTTTTTCTTTTTTCTTTTTTTTTTTTTTCCCCTTGTTTATTTATTTATTAAATAGGGCCAAAATGTGAACTATCATTTTCTAACTATTTTTTTTTCCTATACAATTTTTGAAGGAAGCCAGACTATTTAAGAAAAGGAGATGAAGGGTGAGGTAGCAGAACCCAATTTCATTTCAAGACTGTCAAAGATCAACTGTTTGCTTGAATCTTCAGTAAGGGTAGCAGGGATTGCTCTTGAACAAAATTATGTTACAGTGCACTTCAGCATTTTGATAGTAAAATAATTTGTTTTCATCTTCAGTTATTTGAAACCAGTCTTTCAGCAGACATACAACTCCTAACGTGATTTACTTTGGATAACGCCCGTGGGTGGAAAGAATATTTTGATTTAGGTTCTCATATACTTAAGTATCTGGAAGGCAGACAGAAACATCTTCATTATTTCCCATAAAAATGTATGATACAAGGTAATTTAGTTTTTTCTTGTTTCTGTTGCAGTATGTGCATAGGCCAGCTTTGAACAAGTTCTAACCATTAAAGTACAGCATTTTCATAACAAATTAAAGCAAACATAGATCTAATATCTCTGATATACAGATCATGTGAGTTTCTAATTTCACATCAGTTGATGTGGAGCCTTGGACTATAAAAAGAGAAAATTACTCCAGATATTATTTTGAAACTTTTTGTTTTTTAATTGTTCCAGATTCATTCAATATACCTTATTAATGGTTAAATGTTTAAGAAGAATAACATATTAAATAAATAGCAGTACAAGTAAACTAAATAAACATCTTTATTCTCAATGAGTTACCCTTTCAGACTGAGTTTACCTCATCACCTCATTCTGAAAGTGGAGCATTTGAAATCAGTGGAATGAAGTTGTTTGAGTCAAAATAAATAAATAAATAAATAAATAACATATTTGTATGTTTATGGAAAAAACATATTTTTGTTGTTTTTGTTTGTTTTTCCAGGTTAGATCATTGTGCTTGGGGATATTGGGACAAGAGAATAATGAAATAACTACTGCTGCCCAGAACGGTGTTTTCAGATAACTTTTGCAGCTTTCTGAAATGTTCTACTGCAAATTAGAGTTTTTAGGTCTAAATGGGACACTTGGCATCTACTGTATTCTTAGAAGTACTTATTGTGTAATATACATATAAATATGGCATTTATAGACATAGAAATATGACATTACCTGACTCTTAATAAACAAATAAATAAATGTCTTACCAAGATTCATTAACCAAATGAGCAATTACAAACTAAAAATACAAACTACCTTCAATCCAAATTCAATGCAACTCATTGCACTTAACAACAAACCTAAATTTCTTATCACAGTTCTGTCCTGTACTTATTGCTTTCTTTTCACGATATTGTTTCATTTCTCTGATGTGAGTTCTCATAACCAGTGCCCATTTTTCTTTCTATATTAGATCTACAGAGTGACTACATGTATATAAGTGTTATAAAGGTTAATCTGAAATGAAAATTTGAACGCACAAAAGTTGAGCTAAAATTGTTATTTTCATTGAAGGTTTTAGATCAGATTTCATAAACCACCTTGTGTTTCATTCACACTAAAGTGTCATTTTAGAGTTCTTTAACATCAAGATAAATACATGTAGTCTAAGGGGTAAAATAATAAAACTTTTTTTGATAAACCTTTCCCTTAAAACACAACATTTTAATGTTTGTAACTTTCTAAAAGACAGCTCAAATGCTATGTTAAAAATCAGTATTGTAGGCTAAGAGGATCATAGAATACTTTGGTTTGGAAGGGACCGTAAAAATAATCTAATTGCAACCGTTGCCATGGGCAGGGACACCTTCCACTAGACCAGGTAGCTTAAAGCCCCATCCAGCCTGGCCTTGAACACTTCCAGGGATGGGGCATTCACAGCGTCTCTGGGAAACCTGTCCCAGTGTCTCACCACCCTCTAAGAATTTCTTCCTTATAAACTAAATCTACCCTCTTTTAGTTTAAAGCCATTATCCCTTGTCCTTTCACTACACTCCCTGATAAAAAGAGACCCTCTCCAGCTTTCTTGTAGGCTCCTTTAGGTACTGTAACGCCTAAATATAAGGTCTCCCTGAAGCCTTCTCTTCTACAGGCTGAACAACCTCCACTTTCTTAGTCATCTGATGCTCACTCAACTTCAATCTCTTCCCCTGTTGCTCTGTGGGGTTCCTCCCACAAGATGCTGTCCTTCCTGAACTGATTATATGTGGGCTTCCCACAATCTAAATACAGTTCTTCAAGAATTGCTCCAACATGGGTCTGTGCCATGGGTGGCAGCTCCTGCCAGACTTCATGCTCCACTGTGATCTCCTCTCTACAGGCTGAAGCTCCAGCCCCAGGCCTGCTCCTGGAGGGGCTCTCCATGGGCCACAGTCTCCTCCAGGCCACCTCCACCTACTCCACTGAGGGCTCCTCCACAGGCTGCAGCGTGGAGATCTGCTCTGCCGTGTGTGGTACAACATGGGCTGCAGGGGGACAGCCTGCTCCACCATGTGGCCTCTTCAGCCTGCAGGGGAGCTTCTGCTCCAGTGCCTGGAGCACCTCCTGCCCTCCTTCTTCGGCACTGACTTTGGTATCTACAGGGCTGTTTCTCTCACAATTTCCCACTCCTCTCTCCCAGCTCCTGTTGTGCAGGTTTTTCTTAGACCTACTATCACAGAGGCACAACATGCGTCACTCACTGGCTCAGTTTTGGTCAGCAGTGGGTCGCTTTTGGAGCTGGTTGAAACTGGCTCCTATCTAATACAGGGCAGCTGCTGGCTCTTCGCACACAAGCCAGCCCTACAGACCCCTCCCTCCCCCATTACCAAAACCTTGCCACATATGCCCAATGCAACTTGCCATTTTTAAAAAATATTGTTATATAAGTAGAGACTTCACAGAAAAGGATGACCAACTGAATCAAAACTTGGATGAATATTGAGAGATGCAAGAACCTCTGAGCATGCAGCCTTGCAATGCCTAAAACAGTACTGGGAAGCAAACAGAATCAGAAACACACAGAAAAGTGTCTACTGCTCACAAAGGAGACATCCTGTGTTTTTGGTATCCTCTCGGTCCCTGCTACACATGAAATCTACAACCCAGCACCACAGGGTCTCAGGAAATGAGGATTAAGATTATAGAGATTTTACTATTGAAGAGGGACTTTAGTGATTTTCCTCCCAGTCTCTGAGTAGAAAAAGAGTAGCATATGGTCTATAGACAACAGAGGCACTTAGAGATTAGACTACATTGTTCCTCCAGCCATATTTTGGCCAATCAGACCCTGATAGATTATACATACCATGTTGTCTTTTCAGGAAGTTGTAGTGATTACCTGAAAAAGACATTTGAAGTATGTAAAAATCTGGAATTAGTTAAGGTACTTTATGAAAAACTAGACAAAGTTAAAATACCAGTCCAAGTGAAACATTGTTAATGGCTTATGACACATTGGGTTATTGAATTTTGAACTGGGCTTTGAAAATCCTGCTTAGGGATTCTTGGGATTCAGATAATGACTGAAAAGTTAAAAGGAGACAGTAAGCTAATCAAATTTTTGAATAATTTAAAGCCTGGGAAATGAAACACTAAGTATATTTCACAAAAGGAATAATGACAGCTAGATAAATTGAAATATATATATAAACTGGCATCAATTACATAGTTTGACAGAGACATGTATAGGAACTTAAATAGAGACAAATAATGAGAAATGAAGAAACAGAAAGAAAACAGAAGATAACTATCTCAACTCCATCTTGGATAACACATTACACATCAAAACAAGTAACAAGAAAGCAAATGCAGACCTCAATGGCATTATTAGGAGCATTATGTAAAAAATGAGCAATTAGCACACTTATCTTTATTTTGCAATGTTAAGGGCCTGCCGTCACCATTTTTGTCATATTTCAAAAAGAGAATAAATGAAGTAGGGAGGTCACAACCTTGAATGACAGAGAATGATTAAAAGTTAGGAAAGTGAAGCTAATGATAAAAGGGTATGCTTAGACTGGAGAAAAGATAACCCAAGAAAGACACGTTTATTAGAAAATAACAGTAAAGATGTTATAACAGGAGGGTCATCAACTTGTCAGTGAGGACAAAAACAAAATATTCTTAAACTGCAACACAAATTATTCTGTTTAAACTTAGGAAAAGTAATTTTCAAATGCCAAAAAGTTGATTCTAGATACTGTGATAAAAATCAGTTATGTCTATCCAGAATCTTAGAAAGAAATATAAACATCAAGCAAATACATATAAGCATTTTCACATGAAATTGTTATTAATACATCCTTTACTATAATATTCTGAATGGAAGGGGTAGGTGTGTATTGTTAGTGAAGGGAAGATTATCATTTATATAAAATATACAATTATACAATATATATCATTAATTCATCATTTAATAAACTAACTTTTGAAAGAAAATGTAGGAACAGAGTCACATATTAAGCAAATGTTTAAGTTTACTTAAGAAATTATTGTATAATGATTCTGGATGAATATCACGTGCATTTTGATTTGATCAATCCTACATGACTTTCATATATTCTATAGAATAGAATTCTAGCAGCCTCTGTTCTCTTCAGGAATCTGCCTGGTAGAGTACCATAGGACAAAGCCCTGGAGGAAAGAGGGGCCCAAGAAAGCTGGTTAATATTCAAGGATCACCTCTTCCAAACTCAGGAGTGATGCATCCCAGCAAAGAGGAAGTCAGACAAAAAAATGCCAGGAGGCCTGCATGGATAAGTAATGAGCTCTAGGCCAAAATCAAGCAGAAAAAGGAAGCCTACAGAAGGTGGAAGCAAGGACAGATAGCCTGGGAAGAGTAGAGAGAAATCATCTGAGAAGCCAGGGATCAGAATAGGAGACCTAAATCCCTATTAGGATTAAATTTGTTTAGGGACATCAAGAGGAATGAGAAAACTTTCTGTAGGTACACCAGTGATAAAAGGAAGTCTAGGGAAATTGTGGGCACTCTCTGAATGGAAACAGGAGAGCTGGTTATCTGGGATATGGAGAAGACTGAGGTGCTCAATGACTTTTTTATTTCAGTCTTCCCTGGTAAGAGTTCTAGCCACATAGCTTGAGTCCCAGAAGGCAAAGGCAGGGTCTGGGAGAATGAAGAACCACCCACTGCAGGAGCTGGAATGACTGAAAAATTCTCCACTCAGACTCCTTTTGTCTAGGTTAAATAACCACAGTTCCCTCAGCCATTCCTCATAAGAGCTGTTCTCTAGACATTTCACTAGCTTTATCACCCTTCTCTGGACATGATCCAGTATCTCAATGTCTTTCTTATAGCTAGGAGTCCAAACCTGAACACAGTATTTGAGGTGCAGCCTCACCAGAACGGGGACAATCACTTCCCTAGTCCTGCAGGCCACACTATATCCAATAGAAGCTAGGATACTGTTGGTCTTCTTGGCTTTCTTGATCAAAACTTTCATAAGTTTTGATCTGGCATCACTATGTAATATATGTATCTCTACAGGAAGGAACTGTTCTCTAAGTTTAAATGGACTAATGATCTCTACCGAAGGTAGAAGGCTGTACCTTCTAATTTTCATAGAATCATAGAATAACCCGAATTGGAAGGAACCCACAAAGATCATTGAGGCCAACTTCTGGTTCCACACAGGTCTACTCAAAAATTCAGACCATATGATTGAGAGTGTAGTCCAAACATTTCTTAAACTCTGACAGGCTTAGTGCTGTGACTATGTCCCTGGGGAGTCTGTTCCAGTGTGTGACCACTGTCTCGGTGAAGAATCTCTTCCTGATATCCAACTTGAACCAACTGGTCACCAGAGAGAAAAGATCAGTGCCTGCCCCTCCGCTCCCACTCATGAGGAAGCTGTAGACTGCGATGAGGTCTCCCCCTAAGCCTCCTCTTTTCTAGGCTGAACTGGCCTAGTGACCTCAGCTACTCCTCATACGTCTACCCTCTAGGCCCTTCCCCATCTTAGTATCCCTTCTCTGGACACTCTCCAAAAGCTTCAAATCCTTTTTGTACTGTGGTGCCCAGAACTGCAGACAGTACTTGAGGTGATGCTGCGCAAGCTCAGAGCAGAGTGGGACAATCACTTCCCTCGACCGGCTAGCAATGCCGTGTTTGATGCACCCTTGGATACGGTTGGCCCTCCTGTCTGCCAGGGCACACTGCTGGCTCATATTCAACTTGCTATCAACCACAACCCCCTGATACCTCTCAGTGGGGCTGCTCCCCAGCGTCTCATCCCCCCAGTCTGTCTGTACAGCCAGGGTTGCCTCATCCCAGGAGAAGGACCTGGCACTTGCTAAACTTCATGTGGTTGGTGATTGCCCAGCTCTCCAATCCATCCAGATCTCTCTGCAAGGCCTTTCCACCCTCGACAGAGTCAACACCTCCTCCCAGTTTAGTGTCATCAGCAAATTTGCTCAAAACACCTTCTAGTCCACATCCAAATCATTTATAAAAACATTGAAAAGAACTGTCGTTAAAATGGAGCCCTGGGGAACCCCACTGGTTACTGGCCACCAGCCTGATGTGTAACACCATTTACCATAACCATTTGAGCTCTACCCATCAGCCAAATTTTCACCCATCGTATTATGTTTTTATCTAGCTGTATGCTGGACATTTTGTCCAGTAGGGTCCTATGAGAAAACATGTTGAAAGCTTTACTGAAATCCAAAAATATTACATCAACTGGCTTCCCTTGATCCATTAGATAGATAATCATAAAAGGAAATTAATTTAGTTAAGCAGGACCTACCCCTTGAGAACCCATGTTGGCTGGGACCAATGACTTCATTGTCCCCCAGTTGTGTTTCAATAACTCCTAGGATAATCTTCTCCATAATTTTACCAAGCAGTGATGTGAGACTGACAGGCCTGTCAGTCCAGGGTCTTTCTTGCCCTTCTTGAAAATTGGCACAACATTTGCCAGAGTCCATTCAGCTGGGGCATCTCCAGATTCCCAAGACCATTGAAAAATAATTGTCAGTGGTCTCACAAGACATCAGCCAGCTCTCTGAGCACTCTGGGATGAATCCCATCAGGCCGCATGGGCTTGTATCAGTCCAGGTGGAGTGGCAAATCCTACACATGTTTGGTGTTGGCTGGGAGTTTATCATTCCCACCTCAGAGCACCTGGGGTCCCAAAGCCCATTATCAGCGTTGAAGACAGAGGCAAAGAAGGCATTAAATGCCTCTGCTTTGCCTATGTCCTTGTTTGTGAGATAACCATCCCCATCAAGTAGTGAACCTATGTTTTCTCTGGTCCTCCTTTTTCTGTTCACATATTTTAAAAAGCCCTTTTTATTGTTTCCCACGGACTTGGCCAGATTCCACTCTAATTGGGCTTTGGCCACATGAATTTTCTCCGTACAGCATCCCTGTAGTCCTTCCATGTTGCCTGACCTGCTTCCAGCAGCCCTACACTTTCTTTTTATGCCTAAGATCCACAAGAAGATCCCTGGACAGCTAAGCCAGCCTTCTGCCTTGCCTGCTTAACTGCCAGTATTTTGGAATTGCCTGATCCCATTCTTTTAGGAGGCAGTGCTTAAAGACTGTGCAGCACTGATGGACACCTTCAAAAGCAATTTCCCAAGGGACCTTACTAACTAGTTTCCTGAGCAGCCTGAAGTCCCCATATCCAGGGTTGAAGTTTTGGTGGCAGTTTTCCTCCTTCTTTTAATTAAGATCTAACTTTTTAAATGAAGATCTAACAAATTCCCAGTATTCCACATTAATCCCATCCTGAAATGGGGTTTAAGAGTCCTAAACACAACCAATTCAAATATCTAAAAATGTGTGTGGAGAAAAGAAAAAGCTGTAATACAAAAAAATTACTGCAAGCAGAGATTCATAATTGGAGACATTTCTCACAATGACCTAGAAATAGATTTTATTGTGTAAATAAAAAATAAAAATATCTTGAATACTTTTAACATTTACTTGTTTACAATTCACCACAACTATACACAAAGCTAAAAAAACATATATATATATGTATATAAAATAAAATCCCCAAAATGTGTTGACCCGTTATGCATAAGTTCTTCAATATGGAATAAAGAGTTCTTCAATATGGAATAAAGAGCTCTATGTCATAAAGTTATATATGTTCAATAACTACTGAATCAGCTATACATGTATATTGTATCAAGCTTAGCAATTTATTAGGCAAGAAAAAAGAAAAGAATATATATCACATATCAGCTATCTAATATTTTACTTTGTCATACTAAGTACATATTCTAAAAATAATGACATTCCAGCAATCCATGCATCTCAGCATTTTTTCTCTTTGCTCATTGGAAGGGAACCACTGTCACATTTTTCTGCAGATTCATTAAGTATGAGGATTAACAAAGTGTCAATGAAGAAGGTTATATTGTACTTTGTGAGATGCTGTGAAATCAGAAAGAACCATCTGCCATGCTTTACAAAGCTACTAAATGGGCTTGGCCACAATCACCAAGATAACTGTTAAAAGTCCAATTATAATCCTAGCTATCATTTCATTTTGTTTGAAAAGAATGATTTTCACACAATGTGTCTCTTCACCAGTTTTGCAAACTGCAGTTCCTAAATATTTTATTGAAATTCTGGTTTTAACATGCACATTAATATCAGCCATTAAAACCAACAAAAAACAAAGAAATACTCAAAAGCTGTTGAAATAGCTACTACTTGAATTCTGACGTTATGAATTCAAGTTTCCCTTAAATGTGTAGCCTGATTAAGAATAAATGCATTGTTATTTTCTTCAGTTTGTTCTGAATGAATCCAAATGTACTATCAGCTAAACCTGATGAGAGACACAGATATTCTGAACTTTCAGTGAATATCTCAGGTGGTTTCTGAATGACAAACAAATTCATTTGATGCACCATAACCCCAGTGGAATAAAATCTTCCTTGATAAATATATTATTCAAAGTCAAAACATAGCTTTCTAATTTCAGCTGAGGACACTACAAAATGTCTATGACAATGAGCTGAAAATTATTAAAATACCTATTGCAGAGATTCACTTCTGTTTTCTGAATTTGGAGGTTGCTAGGTGATGAAAAATAAGTTGATTGAATCAATAGAAAATGCTTGTGGGGATCTATGAAATGGTGTGCAAGGTACCATTCTTTGAACATGAATTAGCATAGTTATGAAAAAGAATCCATTTTATAGAATTACAGTTCTGAAGACTTGATAAGAAATTACTACCCGAAGACATGAGCATGAAAATTATTCTGGAGGCACTTAATGGTTAATAATAAAAGGCAATAAATAACTGAGAAAAGGAGAAAATCTGAGAAGATGTAAGAAATCAAACAGACAGGCAACTTTTTAGATCTAGAAAAACTGTAACTGAAACCATTTTTGATGCAATTAAGGAAAAATTCTCTGGAAAATATCTATTCATATATGTATAGTCAAAGACCAAAAAAAAAAAAAAAGTGTCTACACCTTTGTTTAAAAAGTCTGATCAGCTTCCTTAGCTAATTAGAAGACTTGCATCACTTTTTGAGAACAATAGTGTCAAGGGTAGAGACTGACCAAACCATCATGAACACAAGTATAGTACCCTCTATATTTCCTAGGAACTACAACATGAAAGTTCTAAGAAAACCACTATGTTTTCTTACATAAGAAATGTTATTTTACAAAAATAAAAATCTAAATAACTCAATGCAATGATCAAGCCATACTTTTACATTCTGAAGGTTTTACTGGTATACTTATTTTCATCTTTCTAATGTAATACTGCCTTGGATATACTTTTTTTAAAAAAAAACTTTTTTTACATTTCCTTATAGCAAAGAATGGTGATGCAAATGGATTGAGGGATTATAGAAAGTGAAGTTACAAGTGGGAGCAATGGTGAAAATGGACAATTTAGACATATGAGTAAGTGAAAATAGAATGCAAAACCATTTACAGTAATTTAACTTTAACCTTGGGCACAGTTATAGGGACCTCCCTGGGAACCAGATGAAAGCAAAAAAATGCAGGTCCAAAAACAGTGGAAAAATCTGAATGCTACCTTAGCAAAATCTGTCACAAAACGTGGTATGGGTATGGAAAACTTCCAAGATGGTTGTTGATGTTAAGATCTAGCAGGAGTCTTGATTTTCTATGTGTTTACTTTAGGCCACAACTTAAATTCAGAGCAGCATTAGGACATTTCCCATGAATGTGTTTTTTCCTTTGTTAGCTCTCATAGCCTTTAGGAGGTTTTGGGGCATACCACTGGCTACTAGTAACATCAAACTGAAACTGTTCCTGCATTTCAGGCATCCTTTTCTTTTGTCTAGCTTCTTTCAGATTATTTAGGTACACTGTCAAAATAGTTTTTATGCCAATAGACTTAAAATACTTGCCCATGCATTCATGGATGACCATGATTGCTAACCCTGGGGAAATTTCACACCAACACTTAAGTGCAGTTTTACTCTGTTGGCATTAGCAGGATTGAGAATTTAGCACAATTAGGCTCTTTATGAGAGTATGGGACATGGTATAAAGCAAACAGGAAGGTATGTGATTACATTTTGCATGTTATCAAACCCAGACAAGCCGTCCCAGAAGATGTTATGTTCTGCCTTTCTGCAGGACTTACTAGCCTGGAGCAAGCCTAGTGCTAAACTACATCTACCTGGTTTCCAGAGAGCTTGTAACAAAGAGCCTGCAGCTTTCTGAAAAACACCAGCTTTCTGCAAAAACACTAGGCAATTACTTTGTCAAATAAAGTTTATCTTACGAGAGATGCTCAGGTTACCTCAGAGTTCCCAACATTGATCTTGCTTTTGGACATCTGGCAATGATGGAGATTTTCTTGAAAAAAAAAAAAAAAAGTATTTTAGTCTAAACATGGCTTGGGGCAGGTGCATAAATTAATTTTACCACAATGACTAAACATGCTATGGAAATAGTCAAGATGAGAAGGGGAAGGATTCCTAAAACCTCAGAACCTATGGAGAAGAGTATGCTAGTTGGATGAAGATAAAGAGTAATTGCAATAAGGCAAGGCCAGAAAGTGAAACAGATCTGATGTCCAATAAGGCAGTTTGTCTACAAGCAGTTTTGACACTTTCAAAGTCTTTCAAAAGATTTAAGGAGATATGAGGTCTGAAAGGAATCTTTTTTTGTATACTACATGTATATTTGTATACAAAGACTAATTTGTATACATGTACAATGGCACACCTGGCCAGGTGATTCATGCCATTAAAAAGTCTTGGCAAAAGAATGTCTTTGGCATTCAGGAAATCTGACATCACTTTAGTAGCAACATGTCTTTTCTCAAGGTACTGTTTTAAAGGGTTGTAGTAATATCTACTTCTGACTGCTTTATAGTTCTGTCAAATAATTTAATGTCTTCTTAATGAGATAATAAAAAAAGTTCATAGCATTAAACCATTTAATTTTCTGTTGCACACATGCTTATTTAATAATGATTTAAAAATAATAATTTCTTCAGCAGCATAAAATACATTCAGCTGAACTCACTATAGCATTCTGAAAATACCTAAGTAAAGTATCTTCATGAGAAAGTTGACTGAATCACAGAGGTACTCCATTCCAACAAATAAACTCTTAGCTGTAAAGTTTTGCACTTCTTTGTATTTGTATATTAGGACTCTTGGTATGGTAAATATTTTTAAGATCAGCTTAGTGCTGAAGACAGTGAATGCACTCATTTTAATAAAGCTACATCTCAATCAAAATACTATCAGGTACCATAAGGTAGCCTTAAATTTATAGTAGTATAACTTTTAGGTATAGTGCTACATGGTCAATGCATGCAATTAAATAAAAATATATATTTTTTAGTTTTGAATACATAAGCAGAAAATTGTAACAGCACAGTAATCATTAAGTTAAGCAGTATACAAATATTATAGGACCTAAATACAAATACACAAAGTATCTCAGGCCAGAAGAATTTATTGCTAAACTTTTTTTTTTTTTTTTGGGGGGGGGGGTAGCAACATCAATTTTGTCAATATTGATATTTAGAAATTGTTTAGATTTTGCTTATGGAAAATAGAAAACCAAACATTTCATTAATACAAAATAGTCAAAGGTTTGATTTTTTACTGTGTGAAGGCTAAAACTGAATAACATTGGCTTCAAAGGTTTGAAGTGATGTTTGAAGTGACTTTGGGGGAATATTTTTCCATACTTTTTTACGATTCTTCATTAAGGACTTCTGCTGACACTTTTTTCTTCAAGTGCATATTTTCTTGTTATGAAACTACAATGCCTAAGTCCGAAGCTATTAACATATAATGACAAGTTTGCATCATGTTCAATCTATATTGTATGTAGTTAAACAATGTAATGTTTATAATGTATATATGTTAAATATATATATAATATATATAAATAATATATATATATATTATTTTTATATAAATATATATAAATATAATATAATAAATAAATATATATATATAATATATGTTTTAATGTATATAATGTTAAATTTAAGATATAGTGATATCCAGAAAAGAGAAAAACATCTTTTCTAGTGTAAATGAGTTAGCAAACATATCAAAAATACTATTTTGGAAATACACACATATTACACCTAGAGCAAATCCAGCAAAATATCTGTGTCTATCACATACAACATATTTAATCACATGAGAACATAATCCATTGTCCTTAATCTCAAAATAGCATATTTCTTCACTTCTTATGATTACTCTCGAGTACATATCATTTATGTTATAAAATTATTTGAAACCTGACAGTCTAGTTTTCTTTTCAGGGTGGTAGTACTGTTAAACGAAGGCATGATTTTGGTACCTAAAGCACCACACTTAATTTGTTATTAACAATTATGCAGTCAGGAATCAGATTTACAATTTATAAATATTTTGACAGTCACTGGGCATTCATAGCAGTGGCTATAATTTTGACAGGAATTATTTAGAATTCATGAGCAGTTCTGTTGTGTAATACATCTGTTACATGCTTGCAAAATGAATACCAAAACTAATTTGGTGATCACAGACACAAGCACACCAAATGGCAAGTACTCTGTAAAAGGTTTACAAGCTACTAATAGGCTAAGTATATTGTACCAAAAAAATTTGCACAAATGACTCTAAATTTTAAATATACCTTCAGAATTCAACGTGAGATTGTGCTAAGGTTGTTAATGGAATTATGTAATATACTTATAATCTGAATTTTTAACTTAACTTTAAAATATTGTTATTGAAACCAAATGAAGAAAAGAGACTTAGTCATCTATACAAATACTTTAGCCCTGTTGTCACTGTGGTAACATTGATTCTGTCAGTAGTGAGGGTACATTTGACATAAATTGCTACAACTAAGTCCCCTTACTTATCACAGACTTATCACAAGTTGTCTGTGTCAATGAACAGAGGTCATATGTATCCACTTTCTCAGCTCACTTCTGGAGATGACTGAAAGCAGAAAAACTGTCAGATGAGACTTTGAAAGCTCTTCTTTTTCTGTACAGCTGGACTAAATAATACCAAGACAAGGACATTAATTTGTATATCAGTATGAGCAATGTTACAGCTAGTAAAGATTTTTATGATCTGCAAATGTAGCTTATTACACATTAATCACTACTGCAGTGATTATTCATTGAAATAATAATAACATCATATCATTGAAATAATGATAACATCATTGAAATTTCTGATTAAGTTAGTGGGTAAGCTTCTTAGTTTGCAATTTGGTTATTGTTAGCTATAGAAAATAACACAACTGAAATCATCAGTTACAGATACAAACTTATCACCAGGAAGATCAGAATATAGCTTTTAATCAAAAATGGAATAAACAAACAACAACAAAAATACCACAAAGCATTAAGCTTATACTATTCTTTGCAAAAATAGGATTTTTTTTTTTAACCTCATAATTTTGTCACATTTAGATTTACAGCAAAGTCAAAACCCAGGAAACCTTTGGGCACCACTATTAGTATCTTTTTGAGCCTTAATTTTCATCAGATAAATGACACTAGAAGTAATATATACAAGTTATTACAAGCAAAACTGAAATTTATCAGAGAATAAGTTAACCAGATCTGTACTATAATTTAACTATGTGTACTAAAACATTATTGTTTTTATGACTATAATGATATGATTCAGCAGAGCATAAGATATGGATTAAGCCTTCAGCATGTTAGAATTAGTAGCTTTAAAAATCGAAGAAATAATGTACAGCCTTTCATTACTGCTAAATGAACTACAGGGAGTTAGGGGTCTTAATATATTCTTCAGTGTTTGCTCTTCTATTTTTATTTATTTATTTATTTGATAGCAGAAAACACATTGCCTTTGCAAACATTTCATAATCTTGACTAAGTGGGTGATGGAGTTCAACTTGAACTTTTCAGTCAATATCCAAGTTCGACATCAGACAAAATGAATTCACTCATCTCTCCCTCCATGCCTTGTGGCAAATAAATGTTCCAGTACTGCAGCAAAATTGTAAATTTGTACCTGTGTGTTCACATGTGAAGGCTTTACTTGGGAATAAATAATGCATAATTTGACAATATATTATTTACTTCAGAAAACATAATGTGATTGATGCAATCAGACACAATATGCTGAAGTACATAACAGAGCAGTTGAAGATTTGAGAGAAAGGAGAAGAATAAAACCAAACTACTTATATTCCTGAAGTAGGAAGAAAAAATTACCAGACATTCATGAAAGAAATCCAGGCACCGAGACACCAAGGTATGATAAAAAATACTCATATTTTCAGTTTGCTAATATCAGTAATCATGGACCTGGTACTATTTATTTTCACTTTACATGGTTTCAAATTTTTATTTTTTTTTAAATTTTGCTGTAGCATATCCAAAATTTTCACAAAATTGGAGAATTGTGGAATGATTTGGGTTGGAGGTCCCTTCCAACCCTCCCACCGTGGGCAGGAACACCTTTCACTAGATCAGGTTCTTCAGTGCCCCATCCAACCTGGCCTCAAGGACTTCAGGAGGGATCTGACATCCGTAACTTCCCTAGGCAATCTGTTCCAGTGCTGCCCCACCCTCACTGTAAAGAATTTCTTCATATCTAATCTAAACTTACCACCTCTTAGTTTAAAACCATTACCACTTGTCCCATCACTATAATCTCTAATAAATAGGCAATCCCCATATTACTTTATTACATATTACCCCCTTTAGTGGAAAGCCCCTAGAAGGTCTCCCTGGAGCTTTCTCTTCTCCAGGCTAAACAACCCCAACTCTCTCAGCCTGTCTTCATAAGAGAGGTTCTCCAACCCTCTGACCCTCTTTGTGTCCTCCTCCAGATCTGCTCCAACAGGACCACATCTTTCTTGTATTAGGGCCCCAGACCTGGATACAGTACTCCAGGAGTCTTACGAGAGTGGAGCAGAGGGGGAAAATCACCTCCCTTGATCTTCTAATCATACTTCTTTTGATGAAGCCCAGGATACGGTTAGCTTTCTGTGCTGCAAATGCACATTGCTGGCTGATGGTAAGCTTTTCAAACACCAGTACCTGCTTTTTTGCAGGGCTGCTCTCTATCCACTTGTTGCCCAGCCTGTATTCATCTTTAAAACTGATCTGATCCAGGTTCAGGACCTTGCATGTGGCCTTTTTGAACCTCATGTTTTTCACACAGGCCCACCTCTCAAGCATGTCAAGGTCCCTCTGAATGGGAGCCCTTCCCTCCAACACCACTCAGCATGGTGTAATCCACAGACCTGCTGAGGGAGCACTCAGTCCGTGTCACTGATAGTACTAGTTCCAACACAGATCCCTGAGGAAGTTTCACAGATCACCAGTTTCAAATTAGACATCACGTTGTTGACAGCAATTCTTTGAGTACAACCATCCAGCCAATGCCTCATCCACCAAATGGTCCATGTGTCAAATCTGTGTCTCTCCAATTTGGAGACAAGGATATTGTCTGGGAAATTAGGGACATTCTCCCCATTAAAGTAGTAACACATTGTAATCACAAGTTTTTAATCTATTAAAATTGTTAAAATTAAAAGAATGCCTTTTTGTGCATTTCCTCGAGTGCTTATTGTAAGTTATTAAATGTCTTGCTTTCCTGAAATCTTATTTTCCATCATAGTGGTTAAAAATCGGGCCCCAGAAACAGATGTAGTATTTCAATCACTTCCATACAGAAAGTTAGACAAGGTAGACTATTCTTCTATTTTTTACTGCTTGTTTGATTCTACAGCCATAGAATCTAACTCGTTACCTGATTTATTCGTCACTCTGTGTATATTTTCACATTAAAATATTTTTTTCTTTTAATAAGCTCAATTTACCTATCAGTTTTAATGGTTCCTTGATCTTGATACTTTAGCTCTCCACCAAGTTTTATAACTGATTTTAAAATTATTTTAAAACTACGTTAAACAGCAGAAAAAATGCTAAATACTGCTAGACATATTTCTCTCTTCAAGATTCTGCTGGAAAACACTCCCTGTGGCAACTACTTTTGAGATCTGTCAGAAAGCTAGCTCTTAGTTCATTTCACTTGGATTTTATGGACACAAATAGTGCTATTTTCCTATCACAATGTTGAAGGGAATTCAACATATTCAACATATAATATATATTATATATACACATTTACCTTTAGCTACCAAACTTTTGATCACAAACACTGAAACTAAGTTTACATCATAAGATAGATTTCCCATATGTTGTACTGAGTATTTTTAATATTATTTGATGCTTTATCAATCAATCTGGGGTGGAATGGGATTTTTTTGTTTGCTTATGGATTTTACTAGAAGCCTGTGAGACAGAGAAGGTCATCTTTTTTGCCTTTCCTGAAAAAAAAAAAAAAAAAAGGGCACAAAAACTTTGTTGAACTACGTCAGCATATCTATTTCAGTAGATATGTTAAAAATATATAAATATATTTTCAGCTAATTTTGGGGGGGAAAGTGTGTGGTGTTCAGAACTCCCTCTATATTTAGAATGACCACGAGATCTCATTTAAGTTCTGCCATTCTCCAAACTAAGAAAGAAATCATGAGTTCCATTCCTGTTTAAAAGTATTGTCTCTGAAAGCATAATCCACAGTTCTAGACCTACCTATTTAAAAAAATGAATCCTTAGCAAATGCTATGTACTATTTGTACTAATGGGCTAGAAAGTGCTTCATTGTTTTCAATGACATTATCAGATACACAATAACTTCACAGCTTTCCAAATACAAAACAAGATTTCTTATTAGTGAATATCTGTGCCTTTTTTACATTGTTGTTCAAAAGTTCATCATCATCTCTCTGGTGTCTGGTTTATGCCCCAATAATATTTACTATGTTTCCAATACAATACAAAAACCAACCAACCAAACAAAGAAACTGTACAGCCCTTGCCATTAGGATTGTTGCAGTAGAGAGCCTCTGGGTGAGGATTAAGGGGATAGATACCAAAACAGATGTCATTGTGGGTGTATAATATTGAGTGCCTGCCCAGAACTATGGTACAGGTTAGCTATTCTACAGGTAATTAGGGGAAATCTCTGGATCATTTTTCCTCATTGTTATGGGAGATTTTAACTCTCCAGGCATAAACAGTGAATTGCTGTGACAAGCAAGTCTGGTAAATTCGTAAAGTGTGTTGAAGATAACTTCCTATCAAAAGTACTGAGTGAACCAGCTAGGAGAGGTGCTCTCCTAGACCCACTGTTTGAGAATAGGGAAGGTATTGTGGGAAAGTTGACAGTAGGTGGCTGTTTTGGCTCCAGTGATCATGAATTAGTTGTATTCAACATTTTTGGTGTAAGAATTAAAAAGTTCAGTGTAGGCTGCTCCGGGCTTTAAGAGAACAAACTTTAGGCTGCTCAGGGAGCTAGTATTGTCTGCTGGGACTCTATTTCTAGAGTGTTTATGGTTCCACGAGAGCTTGAAGAAACACCTTGTGAAAGTCCAGAAGCAGGCAATACCATTGTGTCACAAGACAAGGAAGGGGTCAGAAGACCAGAATTCCTCCTAGAACTAGGGAAGAAAATCAGCAAGGTCTGGCTTGACAGGGAGAGCACAGAGCTACAATTCGCATATGCAGAGATAAAACAAGAAAAGCCAAAGCTCAGAAGCTCAGCTTGAGTTAAGACTAGATAGTATGGTGTCAGAAAACAAAAAAGGCTTTTTGAAACATGCCAACAACAAGAGGAGTCTAAGGAAAACATTGGAGTGATATTTGATGAAGATGGTCATCTAACAAGTAAGGTTGAGCAAAGACAGAAGCTTTTAATGCTCTTTTTTTATTATTATTTTATTTTATTATATTTTTTTCTCTCAGTCTTTTAATAGCAGTGACATATTTTGGGATGCCTGGTCCTCAGAGCTGGAGGACCATGACTGACAAAGCAGTCACTTTCCATCTGTGGTCACTGAAACTGTAAGGGAACAGTTGCATCAGATGAACTGATGCATTAATGTAAGTCCATGGGGCCTGACAGGATTCACCAGCATAGTGAAGGAGTTAGTAGATGTTATAGCAGTTTTATATACCCTCTCAACAGTTTACCAAAGGTCTTGGGAGTCTGAGGAGGTTCCTGCTGACTGGAAGCCGGTCAATGCTATACCCATCCATAAAAAGGGCATGAGAGAAGACACAGGCAACTAGAGACCTGTTAGTCTAACTTCAGTCCCTGGTAAAGTTGTGGAGAAAATTGTTCTGGGTGATATTGAACAGCATTTAAAGAACAAAGTTATTAATATGGAGAGTTGACATGAGTTAACGAAGGGAAAGTCCTGCTGTGGTAATTTGATCTCCTCTTATGATAAGGCCACCTGCTTGGTGGAGGGAAGGAAGGCAGTGGACATAATCTCTTTGGATTTTAGTAAGGCTTTTGATACTTTCCTTCAGAGTATCCTTCTGGACAAATTGTCCAGCAGTGAGTTGAACAGGTCACTGTATGCTGGATAATGAACTGGCTCAATGGCAGAGCTCAAAAGGTCATTGTGAATGGGGCTATGTCTTGATGATGACCAGTTAATGGCAGTGTTCCTCATGGCTCAGTTGTAGGGCTAGTCCTGTTCAGCATTTTTATTAGAGATCTGGATTCAGGAGTTGAATGCATTCTTAGCAAGCTTGCCAATGAGGAAGGGAAATGAAGAGAGAGGTGCTGATCTCTTCTCCCTGGTAACCAGTGTTAGAATGCAAGAGAATGGCACAAAGCTGCTCCAGGGGAGGTTCAAACTGGACATTAGGAAAAATTTCTTTACTGTGAGGGTAGTCAAACACTGGAACAGGCTTCCTTGTGAGATGTTGATGCCCCAAGCCTATCAGTGTTTACGAAGCATTTGGATAATGCCCTCAGGAATATGCTTTTAGTTAGCCCTGAAATGGTCAGGCAGTTAGACTGCATGATCTTTGTAGGTCCCTTGCAACTGAACTACTCTATTCTACTTTAAACAAAGAAACCCACTATTTTATTGATTTACATGTACATCAAGAGTCAGAAATTTCTTTTCTGCTAGCTCCAGCTTCCCCTTGCCAATTTTCTACATTTTCAAACTATTTTTTTTGAGTTATTTTTCTATTTTCTCTTTGCTTTGCTTATATAATACTTTTTAATAGCTATTTGTTGCCTTATTTTGCCATTTGTGTTGTTTAGTGGATTGAACAAGCAGTTTCCCACCATTCTTAACTAACCATCGAGAAGAAATAGGCAGGCTTAACCAAGGTCACAGAAAACAGGAATGCTAATATAAATGGGACAAGAAAACGGGTCTGGAATCTGAATTTAGTACTTCACAAGAAATAGTTCCCCTTTGCATGAAGAGATTTGACATTTGCTCAAGCCAGGTATTCTTCAAGAATGAAGCATTCTTACACTAGTTTATCTGTAATTCATCCTGGGTTGTGGAGATATAACCTCCCAAACATCATCAATTTTCATTCACATTCTCATATAATTTTTTTCTCTCTCAGTTTTCCTCACAGAGGTTTTCTAAGTTTTGAAATATCACAATTCGTGAAATCTGGTCCACTTATAATACCTATTGTAGGTGTACAGAGTACACAATAGTACATCTGTAAATAGAAATCTCAAGTCATAATAAACAGATGCTTTTAAAGCGTAGTTTATCCTGTTCTCTGTTTTGATTTGACCAGTATACAATAGATCTATTCCTACATTTCGTGAGAATTTCTGCATAATTTTAAGAACTTTTAGCCTTGATATTAAAGTAAATGAAAGACTGCCTTTCTTCACAATTTTGTGAGCTCGCCTTTATATAGGGTTATTATTTAACATTCTCTAGGATGCCCTTGCTTCTTCTAACCAAGAGTTGTCTCTACGAGAATAGGCTGGTCTGCTTACTCAGCTGTTTTTCTTGTGAAAACACAGTACCTTTCAACACACACCACACATGTTGGTTCACTCTTGTATTTTCTGCCATCTGTTTTTTCTTTTTGAAACTGTAAGGACATCTGAAAATACCAAAAAATATCTTTTACTTCTTTCCAGTTGCTTTCTGAGTTCATATTGGATTTTTTTTATTATAATTATTTTTATTATTTTTATTTTTTGACTATGCAATTTCATGTGATTCCATATCTTAGTTACAATAGATGTCCCATGTAAAGTTCTGGAAAATGATTTTGTACTTCTGACCAATCTTGCTAATATGATTTCTATTACATGAATGTAGAACAAATGTAGTTTCTGTTTAAAATATGTGTATGTAATTTTCATTACTTGTAATACAGAATTGTTGGTGAGAATTGCTTCTATAATGCAATTCTAGCTTGAATAGTAGTACCTTAGTACCTGCATCTTCATGCCAAATAGACATTCACTAAATGTTCCCTCTAATTTTGTGTTTTGTCTTTCCAATCAGTTATACCTCTAAGAAAAATGTGAAATTTCTAGCTAGATAGAAGACCTCCTACTTATTTTTAGCAGCTGGTTATCATATCACCAATCTGTTTCATTTTTCTTTGTAGTTTTTGTATTTTGTTTTGTTTTGTTTTGTTTGTTTGTTTGTTTGTTTTTTTTTGTAGTTCAAGGGTGTCAATGTAAACTCAATAAAAACTTTTTTTTTTTTTTTTTTCTCAAATATTGTGTTGAGGATCTCATTACAGATTGCAAATCCTCTCCTTCACAATTATCAAATTACTTAATGCAACTGCAATCTCACTTTTTTTTTTTTTTTTTTTTAATTTATCTTTAGGATGAAGGCTTCATCAATATATAGGTCAGTGGTTGAATCCTTGCAGACAGGGAGATAGGGACATGAAGTGGGAAGTAGAATAGAAAATACGAACCGTCCAAGGCAGCTTATTCATTGCACTTGATTACTCATTATCTTCTTCTGTTACCTGCTGTAAAGCCATCTGTTAGTGGAAGGAACTCTACCCTGTTCTCCAAATTTGCTCAAAATCCCTTGTTTACCATTCTGCTCAAGTGGTTTCCTGGGACTAGTTGATCCCATAAAGTTAAATTGTGTTCTTACATTTGCATGAAAAAGGTCAACTGTTTGCCAAAAAGATTAAGAAGCTACTGACTTTTTCTATTAATTATTGAATGAATAAAAACATTATTAAACATCCCCAAATAAAATAAAATTATAAAAATGTCTTGTTCCTCTTTTTGTTTTTCCCAAATAGTGAAGTTTTTACTTGACGAAATTTAAGAGTTACAACCATTATTCATTTCAGCAAATAATCTGGGACTTTTTTTTTTCAGATATTCACTTCACCTGGGCCAATTAAGAACAGACAGCATTCACGTTCAAGCTTTACAGTATTGAACATTTTAACTTTATAGTACATTAAGCTAAACTAGTCTTAATGTTGAAGCAATGAGTTAAGTCCTACTCTAATATTTACTTTTTTTTTTTTTTTCTGAATGATACTGTTTGCTGTTTACAAGCATGCTAGTTGAGAAGCAAATAACGTTTAATAATTTTCCCCATAAAACTCAGCACTGTAAAACATTATTACAGCAGCTGTAACACTATATAATTTTACTTGCATGATTCAAATTTCATTAGACAAAAGCTTTACCAGGCACAGCTATTCTAAACATTTAATTGTTTTTACCCTTGAAACTAACATTGCTATTACTCAAGCTTTTTCTAGTATGAGATACCATCTTAATTTTCTTAATTTGCTATACCTGACCATCTGCAAATAATAGGCTTATAGACGGAAATACTATATTTATACTTTTGTGATAATTTGATTATTTATTTATGTGTTTATTTTAATTTTCTTTTTATCTTTATTGACAGGGGAAGGACAGTAATATTTGTTTATTGGGACATTGCCCCCCATACATAATGTTTATAAATAAGTACATAAGTAGGGGAAAAGCAGAAAAATTTAACCTGCAGACAGCATTCTTGGAAATCACTGGAATCTCGGGAGCAGTCAAAGACATTATCTTAAATATTGCACCAAAAATAATTTTTGATTGTTTGTTGACTTTATACTCCAGATATTCTAAAATGGGACTGTCAAATGGTAAGTGTTGAATCTAATAATCTTGTTCTAGCCAAAGAGATTTTTTTTTTTTTGACAGCCTGGTTTTATCTGGTATTTAATTGAACTAAATTAGTTTTATGCATAAATACTGAACTTATAATTTTTTTTAATGAATAAACTGTTAGATTTTTCTTCTTTCTCATCACAATTTGCTTATAAAAGGTTATTTTTGTCTTTTGAAATGCAACATAGCAAATTGGCATTTAGTAGCTTATTATGAACAAACTGCTGTAAAAAGTAATTTTTAATGATATGCTTTACAATGTGCTATTTTTCATACCTGTCTTTCAGCTTATCTTAAGCCAGTCATATCTCAAAAAAGTCCATTCTAAGTGAGAAACTATAATATTACATTTAAGGAAAAGCATGGCTATTCACTTGTTATTTGTGTTACAGACTATTTTTTTTTTATATTCACTATGCACATTACACTTATAAACTGTTGAACAAACTATTTGAAAAGTTTAATTTTTAGTTAATAAAAAGCCATGAATAACAGTGATGATTACAGAAGACTATTTAAATGTCCTATAGTGGGGAAATGTTAATGTAGCAACATAGATAAAAGAATTAAAGAGTAAGCAGTTTCTCACCATTCTTAACTAACCAGAGTTTAGAGTTATTGAGGCACCACCCTGTAAGAGCAGGGGAACAGTGAAACCTGGAATAAAAAAGAGATTTACTCAAGAGACAGTTCCATTGTATATTAAACCACTTCCCACTGAAAGATAGGACAGGCATAACACTCTAATCATCTGTTTCTACATATGTGAAGGGGTTTGGGTATTCACAAGAGTTTTTGATTCTCATCCATGTTGACTAATTTATACACTATGTTTGATTTTCTAAAGTTATGTCATATTATATTTAAACACCCCAAAGAAAAGCAGTCCAGGGAACTTTCCTCATTTTTTTAGAGCAGCAAACTCACTGAAGCATTTGCTCATTTAGTTTATGTCCAGAATCTGCTTAAAGGATACAAAGTATAATAACTATTTAAGGTTTATTTTTTTTCTTCCTTTTGATGGGGGGATGAGATGAGAGGGAACTCTATCCCAATTGTCATTGTTCACTAGCAGTAGAGGTGAACTCTCTTCTATCTTATAGATCTCACATTTCATTAGATGAAACTGGGAGACTGACCCACTTTTAAAAGTATGTAGACATTTCACTATATCTTCATTTTAGAAAGAGAAATAACTGAATTTTAAAAGAAAGTAACAAAAGCACTGACATTTCTAAATTATAGCAGTGATTTATGTTTAAATTAAATAAAACAATATTCTAGCTATCATCTTTCATTTAAGATCATTTAAGAGATTATTAAGTCATTTTCAGACTGTAATACTACAGATTCAAATCATCAAAGCTTTAACGATTTAGCCAACATTGATCAAAATCAAAGCACCCAGTTCCAGACCTTGAACTTGCCTTTAGATTCCAAAGAAGCCACAGACAGGGATCTGTTTGCCTAGCAAATCAGGGGTAATTATTTTGTCATAAGAAAAATATTTGTCTTTTCCCTAGATTGGAAGGGAAATTAGAATAGAATATGACATTAGAGTTATTATGACATATAAGTCATTAGAATATGACTTTTGTAGTAACCATAAATCAGAAATTATCATCATCTATTTGGTGATTATTATCCTCTCCAAACTTGTTGAAATGTCTCTTTAATATTAGTATCTTCTGTAAGTTTCTCTTTCCTTTATACTTTATTTTAACCTTGCTTTGTCTCCAACCTTCTGGCTATACATAAAGTCTGATAAAAAACTTGCTCTATAAAAGACTCCTTGCCATTGCAGTTTTCCTGCTTTCACACATCTAAAGTACCTGAACAATTTGTCTGTTCCAAATGTCTGAAGACATTCTTCCTTGAAAATGAGATTCCATTATTAGCTGTAATGAGCAAGACGGAAGAAAAACCTTTTTTTACTTTTTGCTTGCTATGTCTGCCTTATTCTCTTCAACTGTCTTTGCATTCACAGTTCTGCATTGGCTGGTCTTTTTTTTTTTTTTTTTTCCTGACAACTTTATTCTCCTCTGTGCCATACTTACTCAGTGGAATATCCTTCTGTTCCGTCTTGAGAACAGAGAAAGCCAAGTTGACCAAAAACTCCTGTTATCTCCTTTTCTAGCAGTCTTTCTTTCTTTCACTTTCACATCTGTTCCTCACAGTTACCACCAGCCCATCATGAAAGAACAGAAGTTGCTGTCCTTAAACCCTGACAACTGTCTGTATTGTTCCATCATGTTCATTTTTTCTTACCTAAACATGAAGATCTTGTAATATACCAGTGTTCTTTTCTTTCTGACCCATTCTTCACATCTATAATGTGATATTTTGCCAAGAATTTCCCTCTAACATTGCCTGTTTAGAACCTGAGCAAGTAAAAATACTATACATTATTACGTAAATTTATTGACAAATATCAAAATTGACACAGATGGATGAATATCACACAAATAGGTTGAAGCAAATTCTGAGGGACAAACTGATAAAAGGTTAAACAGATAAAAGAATTATTGGGGAAAAAAAAAAAAAAAAGATAAATATGTTCTGGAATGTATTTATTAATTCTCTCCTACCGAATTACAAATATATACAGTAATCTGGAGGCAGGATTTTTTTACATATCCAATGGTTTATATGATAAAACTAAACTGCTATCAAAATAAATTCTTAATAATTTTAACATATGTTTTGGTGATAGTCCAAAGACTCTTCCTTTCTTTTTCCCATATCGTTACCAGCATTAGTGTTGTGGTTTAACCCAGCAGGAGGGGAAAATAATGATAATAATTATGATAAGAAATATGCAAAACAAGTGATGCACAATACAGTTGGTCACCACCAGCTGACATGCCCAGGCTGACCCTGAGCAGAGGCAGCCCTCACCCCAAGCCAGCCACCCATTCTTCTTGTTCAGCATGATGATATGGTATGGTATGGTATGGAATATCCATTTGGCCATTTTGGGTCAGCTGTCCTGGTCCCTTTCAGTCTCTTGTGCATCCCCAGCCTCCTCACTGGCAGGGCAGCATAAGAAGCAAAAAAGTCCTTGACTTAGTGTAAACACCGATCTGCAACAACTAATACATCGGTGTGTTAGCAGCATTATTCTTGTCCTAAAACCAAAACACAGCACTATAACAGCTACTAGGAAGAAAATTAACTCTATCGTAGACAAAATCAGGACAATGAGCTTTTCAGTGCTAAAGCTTCTTTTGCTGAGGCGATCGGCTCCGGGGCAGACGTGTTCTGCAGCGGAGCAGGGGACCGAGGCGGGCAGGGCTTTTTGTCCGGCATCGAGGCCACTCGGGGGAGCCGCCGGGACCCGGCTGTCCTCGCGAGGGAGGCTGACGAGGCGCGGGCGGAGCCACCACCGCCCCCTCCCAGGCTGTTTAAAAGCTGCCCCTAGGGAGTGCGAGCGACCAGGAGCGCGGCGAACAGGACGGGCAAACAGGGCGTGGCACGTCGAAGGGCGTGGCGCGGCAGTTTGTGCGGCAGTTCGCGCGGGCAGGGCGAGCGGGGGGCCCATCGTCGCTCTGTTGCAGCTGCCTCTCCCTTCGGTGCTTGTAACCTGCTTGCGTAGAACCTGACCATGGTATCAACCAGGCAGAAAACCATGGCCTCCGCATCTCGTGCAGCATCTCCAGCCACAGTCACCAGTGTGGCTACTCAGACGGAGGGCTCGGGGAAACAGGCAGCCGTCCAGGTCCTGGGCTGCAGAGTGTGCCCCAGCCTTCTGTCGGTCTCCGACAGCAGTGGTGGGTATGCCTGTGGGAGGTGTGCCCAGGTTGAAGAACTGCTCAGCCAGGTAGCGGAGCTCCAGGAGGAGGTGAACAGGCTCAGGAGCATCAGGAAATCAGAGAGGGAAATTGACTGGTGGAGGTGCACTCTACCCTCTCTGAGGCAGGCTCACGAGCCTGCCACAGCACAGGCGTCTCCTGTTATGCAGAAGACGGAGGTTCCCTCCTCCTGCCAGGCAGCGGGAGGAGACCTAGAGGGAATTCAAGGGGGGGAATGGAGGCAGGTGCCTATTCGGGGTGGTAGGCGAGCCCTCTCTCTGCCCACCTCACCTTCTCATCTACCCTTAAATAATCGATATGAAGGACTAGAACAAGACAATCTAAATGACAAAGTAGATAAAAACCCGTCCCAGTTGGAGGGGGCGCCTAAGACAAGGCGACCTACACGTCGCATTGCCACATCATCCTTCAAAAAAGAAAGAAGGGCTATTGTTATGGGGGGCTCCCTTCTGAAAGGGACAGAGGGACCGATATGCCGACCGGACCCAACCCGCAGAGAAGTCTGTTGCCTCCCTGGGGCTCGGGTGAGAGACTTTGCCAAGAAAGTCAAGCGCCTGGTACGGCCCACTGACTACTACCCGCTACTGGTCTTTCAGGCTGGTAGCAATGAAGTAGCAACGAGAAGTCCGAAGGCAATCAAAAGAGACTTTAGGGATTTGGGGCGACTACTTAGAGGATCAGGGGCGCAGGTTGTGTTTGCCTCTGTCCTTCCGATAGGGGGGATCGAAGCTGAAAGGTGTGCTGTTCACATAAACTCATGGCTTCGAGACTGGTGTGACCGGCAGAATTTTGGGTTCTTTGATCACGGGAAGGTCTATGCTACACCGGGCCTGATGGCACCGGATGGGATGCACCTCTCTTGGAGAGGGGTAAGGATCTTTGGTCAGGAGTTGGCAGGGCTGATAGATAGGGCTTTAAACTAGAGTCAAAGGGGGAAGGGGCTAAAACCAGGCACGCCGGTGAAGACCTAAGGGATGGTACGCTAGAATCAGAGGGGCTGTGTGCCAGTGAGGTCCTTTGGTCAGATCCACAAGGTGCTGAGTGTAAGGAGACGCACCTGAAGTGCTTCTACACGAACGCACACAGTATGAGGAATAAAATGGATGAGCTAGAAGTCCTGTCCCAGTCCCGCAACTACGACATCATCGGCATAAGCGAAACCTGGTGGGATGAGTCCTGTGACTGGGGTGTTGCAACAGATGGTTACAGGCTCTTCAGGAGGGACAGGCAGGGTAGGCGAGGTGGTGGGGTGGCGATGTACGTGAAGCAGGGGCTGGACTGTGTGGAACTTCAGGTCAGCAATGGCAAAGTTGAGAGCCTCTGGGTAAGGATCAAGGGACGAACGAATAAAGGGGATGTCGTTGTGGGAGTCTATTACAGACCGCCTGGCCAGGACGATAG
Organism: Aythya marila; assembly: GCF_965140915.1. NCBI lineage: Eukaryota > Metazoa > Chordata > Aves > Anseriformes > Anatidae > Aythya > Aythya marila. The sequence goes on from NC_139044.1 coordinate 14,804,102, forward strand.
CGCCGATAAATGATTCTTTACAGAACTAAGAGAGGCCTCGAGATTAACTCCCCTTGTCCTTATGGGGGACTTCAACTTGCCGGACGTTAACTGGGAGTGCCACATGGCTGACACGAGCAAGTCCAGGAGGTTCATGAAGCACCTAGATGATAACTTCTTGGTGCAGGTGCTAACGGAGCCAACTAGGAAAGGTGCCCTCCTAGACCTGTTGCTAGAAAACAGAGAGGGTCTGGTGGGAGATGTGGTGATTGGTGGCCGCCTTGGTCATAGCGACCATGAAGTGGTTGAGTTCAAAATTTACAGTGACAGAAGGAAAAGTGCCACCAAAACCTCATCCCTAGATATGGGGAAAGCGGACTTCAGGCTGCTCAGGGAACTAGTCAGCAAGGTCCCCTGGGAAACTGCTCTTGAAGGCCTCGATGTCCACCAGTGCTGGTCATTCTTTAAGCGATGCCTCCTAGAAGCACAAGATAAGGCAATTCCTAAATATCGCAAGTCAGGCAGGCGGGGCAGGAGGCCGGCGTGGCTGACCAGGAACATTCTAATGGAGATTAGGCGGAAACAGAGAGTGTTTCACTACTGGAAGGAGGGCCAGGTGTCATGGAAAGAATACAGGGATGCTGTTCGTGTTTGTAGGGAGAAAGTTCGAGTGGCCAAAGCACACCTAGAGTTGAAGCTGGCTGTGTCTGTGAGAGAAAATAAAAAGGGTTTTTTTAGATATGTGAACGGAAAAAGGAGAACTAAAGAATACATAGGGCCGCTCCTTGATAGGGAAGGTCTCCTCACAGACAATGACATAGGCAAAGCAGAGACGCTTAACGCCTTCTTTGCCTCTGTCTTCAATGCCGATGATGGGCTTCAGGACCCAGGGTGCCCTGAGCTGGAGGTCCAGGACGGGGGGGATGACAAACTCCAACCGAACGTGTGCGGGATTTGCTACTCCACCTGGATCCCTACAAGTCCATGGGTCCGGATGGGATTCATCCCCGGGTGCTGAAAGAGCTGGCGGACGTCATCGCGGAACCTCTCTCAATTATTTTTCAACGATCCTGGGAATTTGGAGAGGTCCCGGTAGACTGGAAGCTGGCAAATGTTGTGCCGATTTTCAAGAAGGGTCAGAAAGAAGACCCTAGCAATTACAGGCCTGTCAGTCTCACGTCAGTGCCTGGTAAAATCATGGAGAAGATGGTTCTCGAACTTATTGAGGCGCACCTGGGGGACAAAGCAGTCATTGGTCCCAGCCAGCATGGGTTTGTGAAGGGTAGGTCCTGCCTAACTAACCTGATTTCCTTTTATGATAAGATCACCCGTATGGTGGACCAAGGGAAACCAGCTGATGTGATTTTTTTGGACTTCAGCAAGGCTTTTGACGTGGTTTCCCATAGGATCCTACTGGACAAAATGTCCACCATACAGCTAAATAAAAACATCATACGATGGGTGAGCAATTGGCTAACGGGCAGGGCCCAAAGGGTTATGGTAAATGGGGCTGCATCAGGCTGGTGGGCGGTCACCAGTGGGGTCCCTCAAGGCTCCATTTTAGGGCCAGTACGTTTCAATATTTTTATAAACGATCTGGATGTAGGAATAGAAGGTATTTTGAGCAAGTTTGCTGATGACACCAAACTTGGAGGAGTTGTGGACTCGAATGAGGGTGGAAAGGCCTTGCAGAGGGATCTGGATAGGTTGGAGAGCTGGGCGATCACCAACCGCATGAAGTTCAATAAGAGCAAGTGCCGGGTCCTGCACCTGGGACGGGGAAACCCTGGCTGCACGTACAGACTGGGCGATGAGACGCTGGAGAGCAGCCTAGAAGAGAGGGATCTGGGGGTCGTGGTAGACAGCAAGTTGAATATGAGCCAGCAGTGTGCCCTGGCAGCCAGGAGGGCCAACCGTGTCCTGGGGTGCATCAAGCACGGCATCGCTAGTAGGTCAAGGGAGGTGATTGTCCCGCTCTACTCTGCGCTGGTGCGGCTTCACCTCGAGTACTGTGTGCAGTTCTGGGCACCACAGTATAAAAAGGACATGAAACTGTTGGAAAGTGTCCAGAGGAGGGCTACGAAGATGGTGAAAGGCCTGGAGGGGAAGACGTACGAAGAACGGCTGAGGTCACTGGGCCTGTTCAGCCTAGAGAAGAGGAGGCTGAGGGGAGACCTCATCACAGTCTACAACTTCCTCGTAAGGGGGTGTCGAGAGGCAGGAGACCTTTTCTCCATTAACACCAGTGACAGGACCCGCGGGAACGGGGTTAAGCTGAGGCAGGGGAAATTTAGGCTTGACATCAGGAGGGGGTTCTTCACAGAGAGGGTGGTTGCACACTGGAACAGGCTCCCCAGGGAAGTGGTCACTGCACCGAGCCTGTCTGAATTTAAGAAGAGATTGGACTGTGCACTTAGTCACATGGTCTGAACTTTTGGGTAGACCTGTGAGGTGTCAAGAGTTGGACTTGATGATCCTTAAGGGTCCCTTCCAACTCAGGATATTCTATGATTCTATGATTCTATATGTTTTATCTTGGTAGGCTTCTGCAGGCATTCTCAGTGTTGAAAGGAAAGAAAGATCATTAACAGCAGCTACTGACAGTGAGACAGTTTCTCATGTGATTTTTTAAGCTTAAATTTGAAAAGCATTACATACATGGGTCTGCACTGGTCTTAGCCAGGCCTGTGTCCCTTGAAATCACAAACTTAGCCAGGATGTGGTCACTGCAGCCAAGGCTTCCTCCATCTTCATCTTTTGTAATCACTCCTCTATGGCGTGGCTTACGTCAGAATCTCTAAATTTTTTATTTCCCAGTTTTAACCTGATTTCACAGATTAACCCCCACACACACCTTTTTTTTTTTTTTTTTTTTTTTTTTTTTTTTTTTTTTCCCCACCAACTTCCATACATACCCACAGTAGCAATAACCTTAACTAAACTCAGGCTTTTCAATTCATTCACTTTATTTCTATATTCCAATGTTTGTACAGGAGCTTATAAACTTTTGACTTTTGTTCTTATGTTCATTTTGATGTGACTTTTGTTTGCTGTTTCCTACAAGAAATGTATTTTCTGCTCTATCTTTTGTTGCTGTGAATAATATTGAATCTTTAAATTAATGTACCTCTAGAGAATGGATTACTTGCTGACTTTCAAACAGTTTTTATTTTGATGATTCTATTCAAAGGTTTCCTACTTTGACATGCCAGAAGCTTTATTCTGTTTTATCTTTAATAAAGCCAATCCTTCCTGTATAAGTTGTCACTGTTAGCGAAATTCATTTTCTGTCCAGCATGCTTTTCTCAACCATGGACCAACATTTTGTCCTCTCTGAAATCTTCCAGAGAAATGGAACAGTAGTTCATGGAAATCCTGATCTTAATTTATACTTGTCAGTTTACATTTTTTAAGAAATGCAGGTTCCAGCTCTTTCTCTAAAGGATGCAGATAAAGGATGGAACAAGCATCTGTGTTACAAAACAAATACAGATCTCTGTGAGACTTCTTTCTTCAACCAGCTATTAATCAAACACCCCTCCCCCCCCTTTTTTTTCTGACAAGTTCATCAAAATCATTATGTTACTGCAAAATTTATGTCTCTCTCAGAAGATCCTAATTTACTGAAGAGCTACTTATTAGAAAAAAATCTTTACCAGCAGCAGGGGTATTATTGCATCTTCAGGTATAAATGTATGAAGAGACACATCAGAGGCACAGGAAAATGCAGCACGTTTCATAATCTTTACATGTAAAAAAGAGTGATTATTTAGTTGAATAACTTTGGTCACAAGGTTAGTCAAATCTGCCTACTTATAAGTAGTCTTAATTATCACTCTTGTTAATAGAACGTTTCTCCAGTTGAGATCTCAAGCTGAGGGGCTAGAGACACAGGGAAAGAAAAAATAATACAGAGTATATGACACAGAATGAAGAATAATAAATATTTCAAATACCAGGAAATCTTCAAATCTGATAAAATGACGTTTTGCTGTTTTTGTAGACTATCAGTTTTCTCTATGATTATATCTCCTTTAGAAAGGTTAAATTCACAATTCTAAAATCATTTCAAAAGCTTCAGTATTTTTATTATTATTATTATTGGAGGTCTGATTAATGATTAAAAATATTAGAAAATACTCAGAGGAAACATGCAATGAAGTGTTTTCTTCAGGGGCAAAATTGACATGAACCTGTGTAATGTTTGTTTTTGCCTCTAAGTATATATAAAGGATTCCAAGAAACTTGCAGATAGACAACAAAATTTAAGGAGTCCATATGGAAGGAAACTCCGCCGAACTCTTAAAGTCCTTGAATGCCACCTGGTCTTACTGTCTGATGACTTAACATAACCTGATTAATGATATTTCTGTATTGGCACTGCCAAATTAGAAATCTGCAGACCCACACATCTCTGAAAGTCATAATAAGGCCTCCAAAATACAAGAAGAGGATGATAGCACAGTGTCTGGCAGGGTGGGGTGTTGAGATGCTGTTCCTAATAAATGCAACACAGGCTAATATCAGTTTTACAGCATGACTGAAAATCGCAAAGAACTGCATAAAAACATATTGATGTTGATTGTGATTGGTAGTATATCAGCAGAGACATCTCTGGATTACATGCTAGTCCACAGCAAGCCAACTGAGTACGTGTGGTTGTGCCTTACTTCAGAATCAGGTACACAGATCTGATCACTGGTATCCTGTATTGCTACATTTATAAATATTACTTTTACTGTTAAAAGAAATTTTACATACTTTTCTTCTTTCTTTTTCCCTTCCCTTCCCTTCCCTTCCCTTCCCTTCCCTTCCCTTCCCTTCCCTTCCCTTCCCTTCCCTTCCCTTCCCTTCCCTTCCCTTCCCTTCCCTTCCCTTCCCTTCCCTTCCCTTCCCTTCCCTTCCCATCCCTGTCATTAATATTTTGCAATTGGGTAGACTGAATCTGCACGTGATCAGTTACTCCAGTTACTACTAGTGAGCAGAAATTTACTAAACTGTGGTAAATCACTCACTTTTAGCATATGCTTACATACTAAGAAAATATTCAGAACTACTATAAGCCTTTTCTAGGTAAGTCTTCCAGAGTTACCACCCATCTGCTGCTACCAAAAATATGAACTCTGTGATACATTTGATTAAATGGATATCTGCAGCTACCATTTCATTTGAAGTTTTGGGGAAAACAACAGATAACAGCTTTATACTTCTGTAACACTCCAGATGGTGATAATTCTTTTCAAAGCATCTTAGGGCTGCAGGTAAAAGTATGTTTACAAAACACATCACTGAAATTTTAACACCACTTGACATTAAAAATTCAAGCAAATATTTTTATCTGCTTTTAATATTTATTACTGACATATACTCTTTGTTCATTTGAAGACACCCAGGGTTATCTTATATCTAGAAAGACCTTAAGTACTTTTTCTCTACTGATATTGGTATATCAATACCAAAAGGTATTCCATAAAATCCAAGAGTCTATTTCATTAAAACATGAGCAATTTTTCTGCCTGCAATTTTCTCTGCCATGAACAATTGTACCATCTAGTTCACAAGTCCTGCCCAAGCAGTTACTTACAGAATAGAATTTTAGTCTTATATACCATGCCTGGGCTTTAACTTATGAGTATTTATAACATACTGACCTGATGAGTTGTTCAAGATTTGATGTATCCTATCAATGATATAGCATGAATTGACCACGGTGTGTAAAAATGGATCAAATTCTATTGAAACTCAATTTTCAATTTCACAACAAGACTGTGACAAAAAACAGTCACATTATGGCACATTATGTGCCATAATATCTTAACAGCAACTTAGAGATATCTTGTCCCAGGTTCTATAGGTCTTTAAGGAGGCTTTGACTAAGCTCTAACTCTCATTTCTGCTAGCACAGATCTACATTGTCAATTGGTCTGGGCCTACTTTAAAGAAGCATTTTTCTCATTTTCCTCACATAATAATGGTGTTCCTTCCTTCCTTCCTTCCTTCCTCCCTTCCTTCCTTCCTCCCTCCCTTCCTTCCTTCCTTCCTTCCTTCCTTCCTTCCTTCCTTCCTTCCTTCCTTCCGATAATATATTTTTATTTCCACGAATGCCACATTAGCAAAAGGCATAAATAGTTAAGAAAACATTTCTTTACTGTGTGCCAGAGCACTGGAACAGGTTGCCCAGAGAGGTTGTGGAGTCTCCTTCTTTGGAGATATTCAAAACCCATCTGGATGTGATCCTGTGCAACATACACTAGGTGACTCTGCTTGGCAGGGAAGTTGGACAAAATGATCCCCAGCGGTTCCTTCCAACTTCAGCCATTCTGTGATTCTCTGATAAACATTTTATGTTGCTAGTGATTGTTCATTTGGGCAAGTATGATTATATATGTTAGTGCACTGTAGATATAAATAACCTGACTGTATTATTGACAAGTAATATGTTGGAGGACTTTTTATTATTTTATTTTATTTTATTTTATTTTATTTTATTTTATTTTATTTTATTTTATTTTATTTTATTTTATTTTATTAGTCACAACTTGAAAGTCTGCCAGTATGGACTACTTGTGACTACAGTAATACCAATTAATAATTTTCAAAAGCATTTTGTTTCTTTTTATTAAAGCTAAAGAGTTGATTGTCGGATACTTTGGAACTCTTTCCAAATAGTCTGCACCAGTGTCTCAACTTCCAAGCTACCACAAAGCCTCTTCATGCCCAGTAATTGAACTCTCTTCCAGCTCTCAGCCTCTCACTTGATTCTGTATGGCAAATTCCTCTAAATGTGAGGGTTACTAAACCTCCCTTACCTACAAAAATATTCCTAAGCATTTGCTTTACAGATGATGGTCATTCTTCTGAAAAACATACATGTACATTGGAAATGTACAGCCTACAACTCTGCCAAATCTGGCAGGTCCAACAACAACAGGTCCAATGAGTCTGGTGTCAGTCCTATGATGCATAACAGTCCAGTATTTCCAGATACCTATAGCCTGAAATGCCAGACTTCCCTAAATGCACTAGATCTTTGCAACAAGTGGTATGGCAGATTACCACTTAGATAGGTTGTTTAATCAGTAAAAGACACAACTTACTACTCATATCAGCAAAGCTGACAGGTGTGACTGAATAATATATTTTGATGTGGACAGTCCTCTGGAAAGCACTTTGAGTTCTTTTGCTGGTTGTTTTGCCTCGATATATATCTTTACAGCACTCACATGCTGCTCTGTTGACACACTAAAGTCTTTTTTAGATCTGCATGTATGTTAGAACTAGGCCTCTGGGGGATAGGAAAGAAGTTCAGCTAGGGACTATACTTGACATTACTCAACATAAAAAAATCCCTATGGGACAGTGCTTGTCAGAAAGAGTCATTAATAATGCAGAGGCACTGGTACTGATTAGCTGATGAAGTTGGGGTCTTTTGTAAAACAAACAAACAAACATACAAAACCAAACAAACAACAACAAAACAACTACAATAAAAACATAACATGTTTATTTCACTACATGATGTCCTTTGAAAATTTCTCAGAATCTTAGATCAATTTCCAGGTTGAAAGATGAGGAACCTCTCCAAAACAGTCAGTGTATTGGAGTATTTGGATTAAAAGATAAGGGCTAAAAGCCAGATCTCCACTGTGCATTTGAGCAGATGAGTTGTCAACCATCAGGTGATGGATGTTTCCCTTTGGTTTTACATTAAAAATATCATTTCAATGGTCTTAATCTCATTCTGATGCAAAATGCGGTATTTACAACTTCAAAGTGAACTGAAATCTACTAGACACATTAAAGTGCTTCTGAAGATCAAGCCTTTTTCTGAAATGGTTAGCTACATGGTCTTGGACAAGTTACTTAATTTCCAAGGAAGCAAACAAAATACAATTGCCTGCCTTATACTGTTACCTTGAGGATCAACTAATGTCAGTGATGTGCTTAGCAAACTTTGAGTGCTTTGGCATTTCTTGACATCTGGAACAAGTTTCATAGTACCTCTGAGAGGAATGAATTCTTTTCATAGAATCTGCAGTCTGCAGGGGACTGTTCATTTGACCACAAGATTAAATTGACTTTTAAAATATATTTTTGCATGCAATAGAATGGGCTATGATTTTAACAGGCAGCATCTGAAATAAAAGGTGAAAGAAACCTACCTTATGCTGTCAGCTCTGCTACACTTTTTTCCCAAAACACTTTTTAAACCACTTTTATTCAGAATCTAATGAGTGCACAGTCATTGGTGAGCTTTTGTGAGCATCCCGATAAAAAAAAAAAAAAAAAAAAAAAAAAAAAGATGAAAGGGGTCAAGATTTAATGTAACATAGTGAGGATACACATCTTTTATTGGTTTAAATTCATATCACATATAACTTTGTATATAGTATACACATACAGAAGCAAACTGATTAATCCTAACTGAGCTCTAATTATCTAATCTTCAGTGATTTGGCAGTTGAAGGAGCACTTGAATGACAACACTTCCTTTGCAAAAAAATGGAGGTAGCTGTTGGAGGTAGCTGATGTTTTAAAATACAGTGAAATGTAACAAATCACAATGCTATAGGCAATGAAGATAAGAGCTTTCAGCTTTCACAAAACAGTGTTCTCTTGAAAAAAAAAAAAAAATCTATAAATTTAAGAGAAGCAATATTAAATTTGCTCATTTTTAGAGAAATAGCTTTTTCTTGTTCTTAATTCTATGCATGTAACTAATACAGATGATTTAATTGGCTCTTCTCACAAACTTAAAAGTTTTTTTCAGTATCTAAAATAATCTAGTTACTTTTTTTTTTCATTTTTTTTTCTCTCTTATATCTTTAATGCTTTCTCAAAACCATATTCTAATGCACTTCCTGATATTTTTAATACAAGTAATGCACCCTGTATCTCTACCATCAAAATTAGTAAACTATTCTCCACAACAACAAAGCTGACTTACTGATGTGACCACATGTCCATATCTAATTTGTGTCATGAAAACAGTCCTAGGAATGTGAAGTTTTTCTATATGCAGATAAAAAGAAATTATCTATGCTGACAGTATAAAATATTAATATTTTTTCAGTTCTGAAACTGGAAAAATTCTGTTATGTTCAGTTATAACTGAAAAGAAACATTTTTATTACCTGCAATAAAATTTATGGGGAACAATTATGGGTAGCTGGGCATCATTACACAAACATGAAGTAGTTCACATGTTAGCAGAACCAATATTAGTGACTGGGGAACTGCCTCAGAACAGAAGAGCCAAGTTTTTAAGGCTAACTCAACCTTAACTCAGGTGTTCCATATGCACTCAGAAGTAGTTCAGGTGAGACAGGTACCTTTTCTACACTATATACCAAAAAAAAAAAAATGCATCAGAGTGTAGCATCTCTTCTACTCCATTTAAAACAAACAAGCAAACAAACAGCCAAGTTCTCTGCAGTAATGAGTAACGATTGAAGTGGAAGGGGGAAAACACATAGACATACATTAGGCTATATACAATTTTGTCAGTTAAGTTGCTTGTTTGGAAGGTAAGAGATGTACTTGTCAAGTTTGATTTCTTCCTGACTTGTATAGGAAGGATCTAACTTAGTCTTCTTCAGTGAGAAACATAATTACTATTTGAAGTACTATTTTTGAAGTACTATATTTTGTCTGACAAAATATAATAATGTAAGTTACAAAATACAGTTTTTAGGATATAATGCTCAATTTAGACATTTAAATTGCTTCATCAGCAACAATAATATTATAAAATAATATAAACAATATCCCTTAAATATTTTGAAAAGATTTAAAAGGTTTTAAAAGAACTTTTAAAGATTTTAAAAGTTACTTTAAAATCATGCTATAAACCCACTATTTTACAGCTTTACTTACAGGACAGTATTGCATGGAAGACAATCTAATTTAAGAATATATTCTCAAATGAATAAAAGAAGGCACACTTAAATTTCAAGCTTAAGAAATAAATTCTTATTATACTGGGGAAATGCATTTACTGTAGAAAGAGTGATTCCGTTTAATATTCTGAAACCCTGCTTGCACCATTATAATTTTCGTAAGCCCTAAATGTTGAGCAAAAAAACTTTATCCTTAATAACATACAAGATATGACTATCATAGCATATATCATCACTTTCAGCATGTCCTATTAAAAATTTCTAGTATCACTATGGAAGTCACTTATAACTGTAAGATACTGCAAATCATTAAATGCACTGAGAGGATACAAGATCTACTGAATGAAATGCTAGTCTGTCATTTGGTAAAGATCAGCATGGATCAGTATCAATATCTTTTCAAATTTCTTTTGAATATATTTTAGTCATATTCAGAGCTGCTTTTTGAAAATAGTATTTGCATTCAGTAAAATTGACTGGTAGCCTGTCCACCTAATAAATGCCTTCTTTTTCCATTTTGAATGTTTCCTTTTTGTGCACCAATTGCTGTATTTTATTATGTGTCACAAAAGTCATTTACATGTTCTCCACAGGTTGTCATTGTTATTTATTGGCTAACCCAAGACAGCAGATGATAACTTATATACAAATAAAAATATGAAATTTTAAAAATAAATAAATACATACATAAATAAAAACAGGGTCTAACTAGACAGACACCAAACCAGAATGTCAATTATATGCATTCATGCACCCATAATTTAAAAACTGATGAGATCTTTTCATTCAATACTTATCATTTCAGAGGATTTGAAACTTTTAGTATTTTTCTGGTGAAATTATATGTGGCAGTTCATAGCAGTTCTGTTCTTTCCTGCCTTTCTGGGTATTAACAAAACTGTAAGAAGTAGTCTAATTAAAAAAAAAAATAAAGCTCGAAAAAGAAGTGAAGACTTGTTCTAGGAGAGAGGAAGGAGAGAAGGAGGAGGAAGAGAAAAAGGAGGAGGAGAAGAAGAAAGATGAAGAAGAAGAAAAAGTGGAAAAGGGGTAAAATGTTATTTATCTCATAATTCAGATTTCTCAAGGCATGTATGTTATTATTATATACTGTCAAAACATATTAAATGAATTACTCGTGGTCTTCAGATGTTCACCTAATGCTCATGATGAATTACTGCCATTCATGATCAGCTAACGCTGTAAAACCTAGCTAAATGCAGCTAAGAATTTGCAACAATCAACAATAATCAGTGGTCATTTGTGTCAGATACGCAGCCTCACACACTGTAACATTTCTGCATTTTACTACAGGCTTTGACCTTTTGGCTTTTTGTTTTACTCTGGGTATACAAGACATGGTCAACAGTTATCAGCCTCCAAGGATTTAAATTCTAATTTGGATTCTCTAAAAGACTCTTTCTGACTTAATAATAATAATAATAATAATAATAATAATATGATAAAATAAAAATAAATTTATTAAAAAAAAGGAAAAAACCATGATGGTAACTAGTGAATGATCTCCTTGTCCTTATATCAACCCATGAGGTTTTTTTCATCATGTTTTCTCTCCTTGTCCTGTTGCGGAGGGGGAATTAGAGTAGTGAAGTTTAGCTAGACACCAGTGTGAAATCACTCTACAAATATAAGTGCTTGGAAAAATTAGATCTTTCATTCAGAAGACATAGGGAAAAGAATGGTAACTTTAGACTCATAATACAGTTTTGTCAATATCAAGGAGGGAAGAAAGTATTTATGCTATACTTCACAAGCCTCAAATATTGTGTCAGAGTAACAGGGGGTTCGGTAAACAATTTTATTTTTCTTGTGTGATAAAAGTAATAAATATTTAGAAAGAGACCAAGCAAGTGTAATTCATATCCTTTGCAAGACCCTTGTTGTCACCAAACTGAATCAAAATTATATGATTAGGCTCTGGTGTTGTTTTTGATGTTATTTGTTTATTGTTTGCTTGTTTAGTATCATGGATATTCTCTTCAGCACTAGGTATTTCTGTTTTTCTCAATACTGTGTTGTTGGAAGAAACCTTTCTTTTGATGCAGACGTTATAGTCAGCATCCCTAGATGCTTCCACATACATTGAACCCAGAGGACTTGTCTTTCACCATCTGGTTGTAGATTTCCCTTCATGTTTTTGTCATTGTTTAGAGGAATTGGGATAAAGCCAATTCTGCAGATCCTGTAATATGCAAGTGGAAGACCATTTTGGAAACTGCACTGTGCATAAAAGTTGCACTTTGCCCTGAGGGTTCAGAGCTAAAAGACTGCTTTGACAGATAAAGATCTGCCTTTAAAAATTACATCTACATGTATACTTCCTATTGCTACATTTTGTTATACTAAAGATATAATCTCAACACCTGGAAAAAAAAAAAAAAAAAGAAAAAAAAAAAGATGAGGGAACAAGGATACAACCATGGATGATTTCAGTTGTGCCCTAGGACATGAGCCCACTTAGTGCTCCTATATTAAACCCAGCATAGTCACCATGAAGCTTAGCTCCACACACACCTGAGTTCCAGGGCTGACACATCACCACATTGTTCTGACTGTGAGCCTCTCTACCTTCATTACTCCTGGAGAAGAGCTCCATTACTGCCTGCACATGCTGTCTGTCCGGACAGCTGCCAAAGTCCTGCAGTCACGTGTTCCCCTCCTCTAGCATTCCCCAAAGCAATCCTGCCCCAAAAATGGACAACAGACAGATTGGCTACTTTTGAACAGTAGCTATTTAAATCCAGCATACCGTAGTGTGTGTTAAAAGCCACAGAAGAAGGATTCCAATTTGGGTGGAAGAGAAGAGGACCTGCCCTTTCAGAGCTTCCTATGATGTGCATTGAAGGGGCTCATAGAACACCGACAGAAAATATTAGTTTACTTAACAGAGGCGGCAAGCTATACAGCTCCCTTTACAAGTCAGCTGGACATGTTTCTGTCATTGCTAGAGAGCTGTGATGAGATGTCCGTCTTTACTACCACACCCCTCTTAAATATAGTGCACCCCCAGAGCAAGTTTATTTATACAGAAACAGAGGATACACAGAGAGATTAACTGATCTATTTTAAAACGTTTACAAATGTTCATTTCTAACACTGGCCAAATATAGAACATGGTGGCAAGAACAGTGTTGCTATTTGCAAGCAGGAAATTGTGGTCAAGTTTATATCCTTGTACTTCAGTTCTCTTGTAATCTTCATTCTGTCTATGCAGTGTAATCTTTATCCTTCTTCACCATTCACCAGTTTCAACTCTTTCAGCTCATTCTTGTCATGTCACAGCTCTTTTATTTATTTTTTTATTTTATTTTTTTTTTTACCCACACATTGTAGAATTCTAGAGAGATCTCTTTATAAGATAGCTGCTGAGCACTTTTGTCAGACTTTTCCCCAGATTCACTGAAAATCTCAGCCTCCTAAACTAGTTCCATATTTTTAACACTCATGTTTGGCCATGGCCCAAACTGAGCAGATTTGTCGGCTCAGCCAGGACATTAACATTCACATTGTGTCCCATCCCTTACAGATATCATTAAAGGGTTGAAAATACCGGTAAGATGCCTGGGAGGATATGAAAGGATATTATTTTCTCTATTAAGTAGAAAGAAAAAATAAATGATGTTGGAACTACTAACACACAATTATTATATCTTTAAAGTAGAACTGTCTGGGTTATATTAAGAGTCACAACAGCAAATATTGCATGTGCAGAGAATATTTAATAAAAAATTTAATCTACATAACTATTAAATTATTTGAAATAGAGAGTTGTGTTGTTTTTTGCATACACAAACACATGTAATCTCATGAATAGTTGTCTTTCTTTTCTGAATGACCATCTTCTTCTTCTCTTCTGATGTCTGCCTCTGAATTGATTAAGTCTAATGAACAGATGAATACAAATTAATCTCTAGTTCTGGTTCAAGCAAGTTATATTTCCTTTTTTTTTTTTTTTTTTTTTTTTTTTTGTAGTGGTAAAGTCAAAATAATTTCTGCTTGGCTTAGCTGGAGTGCTTTTCAAAACAGTAATAAATCTGCAATTAATTTCATATCTGAATTATTTCAAGACATTACCTTTTACATTTAATTCATTTTCTTTATCCCTCCTTTCAACTTGTCTAAAATGTGTATTTTCTCTTATATAAGAATGCTGTATAAATAGTTTTATGAAGTCTTATACATTTATGTGACAAACAAACACACCCAAAGTTTAGAAAATCTAAATGTAACATCTTTTTCAGCTATGATATTTCTTTTTATTTCTTACATGTGTATAAACTTTTATTTTCTCAGATATTTTGGAAATATATTAATCTTCTCATTTTCCCCATTAGTAACTTGATGAATTTGCATTAAAGTAATTGAAAACATTTCCTTTAACTTCAAGATAATTTGGTCAAGTGCAATACTGTACTGGGATTAATGGCGGGTATTTACAGCATGTCTCAGTGAAATGTTGAGAGATTTGTGTAATTCATTAAGGTATTTATAAGTAAAACTGTCATTATATCCATCCACATGATTTGATCAATCTTCAATATATTCCATTTTATTGGAAATGGGGGAAAAAATCAACTAAATACTCAATATCAAACAAATATAAAGCACATTTTAATTACAAAGGATATTTTATTATGTGCTTCTTAAATTATCTTTTACAACAGAAAGTTTTCAAGTTGTTGTTTTTGTTTTTGTTTTTGTTGTTTACACCCAAGGAAAAACAAAAAATATCAAGCTTGTTTTTTCCTTTAAAAATCAAAGAAGCAAGAAAAGTCACAGTAGTTTTCAATCCTCAGCCTGCAAATAATAGGTTTTCCCCTTTCTCTTAGATTTATTAGAATGATTCCATTTTCTTGTCAGACCGGATATCTCCTTTTGAAAAGTAGGCTGTCTGCTTTAGGCTTTGTGCAAGGAGAATAACGTCTCACAAAAAGTCTTATCATATGGTCAAAGCTGATACCTACTACAATAATCTTAAGAGGAAAATGAAATATCATTCTTGTGGAGTCTTGTGGGACTTCTACTTTGTTTTGAGTATAATAACTCTCTGAATGGGGTGGATCCCCTGAGATATGAGCATATATCCACTGATAGGATCTATGTGAGTTTATATAAAAAGCAAATTCATCTCCCTTGTCTTTATATTATTGAAAAATATGTGATGAATTTTCTGGTGAACACCCTTTTTAATTGTTTATCTTCATATGGTTTTCCTTGTCATATATATCTCTTTAAAATATATATCTTAGCATTTTAGTACTCCGTATGTTATTGCCAATGACAAAGAATTTTACATCAAGAAGGTTTGGAAGTTCTTCAGTAACCAGTTTCCATACCAAAACAGGGTGTATATTCAAATTTACACATATTCAATGTCATACTTTATCAGTGCAGTCGCTTACAAATGTACTCCAGAAAGTCCAGGGTCTTAATGCATTGAAACTTCTTAATGTAAATCATAATACTACATCACACATAGGCGCAGGTAAAGCAGCCTGAAGGGCTGGAAAGTAGAATCTATTTTGGCACACAAAGCTGATACTATTAATCACATATTAGCTCCAGACCCATGGGTCTATGGTTTTGTTCAAAGCATTGCTCACACAGAGAAAAAAGATTGCTTTCAGAATAATAGTTTTGTTGTTGATGGCAGTAGTAATCAATGGTGGTAGTTGTGGGTTTTTTTAATTTTTTTTTTTTTTAGAATTTCTATTTTTGGCCTTACAGGAACCGAGAAATTCCTCAAATGTGAAAGAAAGCAATATGTTTATTAAATCCAAATTTATATTAAATCCTATTCCCCTCACTTAGTAAAGTAAACCCACAAGTAAACATTTTCATATTGGAAACACAAAGTTACAACACAGTTTCAGTCTTGATTTCAATAAAACAAAATTAAGATATAAAAAGTAAAAAGTTATATAGGTGACTTATTTGAATTTCAGAACCACAAAAACAACAACAACAAACCACCACAACAAACAAAATAGTAAATTTCTTATGGAAACATCTCTCTCTTGCTTCCAAAATGGGTGTATTTTTGTATGAGTACTACAACACATAATGAATGGCAATTTATTAGCAAGAAGATATATATATATGTATGTATGTATGTATATATGTATGTATGTATTTATATGTATATGTATACATATACATATATATATATCTCCTTGCTAATTTTTATATATATATATATATATATATATATATATATATATATATATATTTGAAACTTTTTTTTTGCCGAACACTGAAGTGGCATTAATCAGTAGATGTTTTTGCCTGGTATCTACATAATGTCCTGGTTATTCAGCTTGTTTCTGCTTGGATGCAAAAGTTGAATATTGAAGCCTTTGACCTAAGAACTAGCATGCATAAACAGAAAAAACATTGAAGTTGAGGTATAGCTGTGTTTGTAGTAAATTCCTAGAACATCTGCAAACAATTCTGTGAGAGGCAACCAAGGATCTTTTGGAAACTAATAATTGTAGACCCAGTTCAATAACCTATTTAGCAGTACAATGAACAGTGTAATTGCATATGATTTCTTCAACTCAAATGTAAATTGATGTACAGGCAGGATACATTAGAGAAGTAAATGCAGGTGATTTGTTTATTCAATTTTGTTTATAACATAGTTAAATATTACACAAGTTTAAGAAACAACAACAAAAAAGAAAGAAAAGAAAGGCTACTGTCTAAGATATTATTAGCAAGAATGGTGATTTATCTATAATTCCTGAAAATGTATTTTTCTAATAAGATCCAAACACATTAACATATATATATATTTTGCCTCAGAAATATCATAAATTATGAATCTTTGGTTTCCTATCTGCTGGGCAGAAGCACAAAGCAGATCTGAAAACTGAGCCTTTGACAGAACCTGACAGTTTCAGTATCATCCGCCATAAAATAAGAGAACTACTGACCAGTTTTACCATTGCTAAAAAGCTAAAGATGATTTTTTCTCAGCTCTCAGAATTTTTAAAATGTGCTTTTATTTTTTTTTTGCCTTTTTTTCTTTCTTTTTGGTTCAAAAAAAAAAAAAAAAAGGATTATGAAGGCAAATTCTCAGTGTGAAATAATATTATGCAAAATTATTTTTATTGAGATGTGTTCCTCTTGTTTCTTTTCTGTAAAGCATGTGCTTTTAATCTCCTAAACTGCCCATTTAGCATATTGCATAATATCAAATTATTTTAAATGGCCACACAAGTATATAAAATACACTGTTATTTGCAGAACCACCAGTTGTTAGGATCATTTGTTTTTGCAAATTGCTACTATCATATATGGGATTGGTTATAGACATACGAAGACTGCCAAAGTAGACCTTGTACCACTCTGCTGATTTCAGAGTTACACTAAGTTTAAACTGGTGCATTCAAGAGCAGAGTCAGATTATGTAAATAGAAAACTATATTTTTTTAGAACAAACTAGCAAAAACTGACTTTATTTCTAGTTGAAAAGATATTTGTGCAGAAATGGAATCTTACATCCAGCAAAACCTACACATTAGGAAAATGAAGAATATGACAAAAATAACAAAAAGTAAAAAAAAAAAAAATAAGTACAAAACACTCTATATTATTTTCTTCATAGTATGTGAGTTCAACAGAGTATTACACATTACTAATAGATCAATTGATGCAAGTGTGTGACAAGAACTCAGTTTCAGTACAGTTATGATATGCATTTCAAGCTAAGAAACAAAGCCTCAGAGAGGTCATGCTTGATTTTATTGTTTGTCACCAGATTTCTCAACACAAAAATTTCTGTTTTCACTTTAAAAGGGAAATTTTCTGAAAGCAAGAACTGCAATTTGGTTTGTTTTTTTATGACTTTTTGATTACATATCCTGCTCTTTAAGATTAGACCAATGAGCCTGTTGTTGTTCAAATGTATTCAAGCTTTGCTGTCTTATCCTTCTGAAGAGACTGCCCAAGTATAGGGAGTTTTGGACTAGTCAGGAAATAATTTAGTTAGAACCTTTCCTACCTGTAATAGTGCGGTAACAGGAAGTACAGACTGGTCTTGTACTAGTGGTCCTGAGAGCTGGTGTAAGATCTACTGGAGAGCTACTAACTTCATTGGGTTTTGATTTGACTTTGGCAAAGGTGACGGGCAATTCCTTATTTCTCTTCATTAAAGATACTAGTTTGAAGCTTATATCTCATGAAAGCATTTGATGTTACTTGCTAGCTTTTTCAGATGATGCAAATTATATCTGTAGCTCTCCACTGGCAAACTGTGCAGTTGTGTATCAACTATGTGATACCACAGATGTACTACCCTCCTTATTTTCAGCATGTTCTATTGTTTAATATCAGTTAGTCAGAGCTAGCTTTTGTAGATCATAATGTCACACTTTTACACTCATCTCTCACAAGAGAGTGGACCAATAAAAGTAAAATAGAATTTTGCTTTCTACTAAAATACCACATAAGTGTTATCATTGTTTTGTTTTGAAAGTAGAATTATATCTGAGCATAAAGTTGAAATATCCTCTTTTATGGGGTTGATAGCTTATCTGTGAACTTTCTTAAAAATAACTGCCTTGTCACTGTCACTGTCACATTGGGACTGGTAGTAATAAACAAGATTTCAAATGCTTGCTGCCCAGCAATAAATACAGCAGACCTCAGGTACAGCATGGGTCCAGTACTGAGCTTCAAGACACTGCAAATGAGAGAAGAATGATCTTCATATTGGAAAAGAAATTTAATTTCCTTTCCAAAGAAAACTGTTTGGAATCTGAAGGGCTGCAGTTTTTCCAGGCAAATGTGAGTGTCTTGGTAGAGTGGAAATGAAGCAGTTGAGACATCTCACAAAACTATATGTATGAATGTGTTTGCTTCTTTTAATACATTGCTTTAAAATCCAGTTGTTTACATTTTTAAAAGTATATATAAATGCAATCATAAACTGCGATGACTGGAAATAATATTACCTGTGGTTTTACCTTCAATATACTTTTGCAACAACAGATATAATTCTTTATCAATTTCAAGTCACATACTTGTTATATATATATATACATAACTTGTAATAGCTACTTAAAAAGCAAACAAACAAACAAAAAACATACTAATGATAACTCAGTGGTGTCAAATAGAAAAAAAAAAAAGAAAAAGAAAAAAAAAAAACATTCAGTTACATAGAGATGTTAACGACTTGGTACATTTGTTAAGCTAGTTATTTTAGCAGAAAAACAGATGAGCTTTTTCTTCCCCATCCCCATCAGCCCCATCTTGCCCCAAATTCTTGCCTAATCCATGACTGCAGGATATGAAGGTCCCTGAGCTAAGTTATTTTGGACCATTTATAACTGAATGCTGGAATAGCCTAAAGATATTTTCATTATTACAGTCAGTACTGTTCTTTTTATTTTCATCTACTCCAAGCCAAACAACTATTATAAACGTCTTTATATTTTATATGACACTATGTTAGAAAGAATGAAAATGAGCCTTGCACTTCTTTATAAAACCTGTAGATAAAAATTAACCATAGTGATTTTAAAATCTTTATGACTAAGGAAGTTGCTTAATGTGTGGCAGGTTAAATGGAGTTCATATTTAATAAGTAAAAGAACAGTAAGATATTGGAAGGCCTTACCTAATGTGTGAATTCACTTAAAAATTCAGCTTTCAGAGCTCATGAGTTTATGAGATCTTAATTAAAGTGATCTGCTATTAATTTAGCATATACCCTAGATACTCACATATTGAATTAAGCAGATTTGAGGACTTTTTTTTTCTTATTTTATTTTTTGTAATTATCATTATTCTTCTAGGTGCATTTGTATTTCTGTATTAGTTCTGCTGCACATGGAAATTGTTTTTAAGAGCAGCACAGCTAGAAGTGATCACATTACTCAAGGCATTATTATCCCTGTTCTGCTGGGCCTACAATAAAATTCTCAATTAAAAACATTTTTAGAGTACTTTTGTTTGGTTTGAGTTTTTAAAATTTCTTCCAAAAAATAAAGAAGCAAAGCAAGGGTGTCTTTTAATGACAAAATAAAATCTAATTTCTAGATGTGCCACAAAATCCTTTTTGGAATCCAAACATTCCAATTTCTCTAAACCCTAAAAAATGTTAACTGTCTAGTCATAGGTATTATGTGGGAATGGCTTGGTGATGATATAGTGTGAAATCAGATCTTCACCTGTAAGCACCTGATCACAGAAGCCTCAACTTTGAAGAATGCCATGTTTTTTTTTCTGTCTCTCAACATCTGTTTACAATAGAAAGATCTGCAGGACTATTTGATTCCATAAGTCATACCTTAAACTGGGTCCAAACTCATCAGAAAATCATAGCTTCTATTAAAATTCACAAATAGATTAGTATTATCTTCCATTTAAATTGTTTTCCAGTTCTCATTTTTGTAATTTCAACCTCTTCCTCGTGATTTCTGTTTTTCTTTTTTTTTTTTTTTTTTTCTCTCTTTTTCTGTTAACTAGTCTACAAACTAAGAAACTAAGTATACTCTCAACAGTAGCACTTAAGGCAGGAATTTCATATGAACAAAATGTACTTGTGAGGAAAAAAATACCAAAACCCAAAATATGCTGTTGAAGTATCCTTTTCTTTTACTTGAAGTTATATACCCAAATAATAATGGTTTTCTTGTACTTTGTTTAGAGTGCCATCAGGTCCCTTAAGTGTTTTTTCCACAGCCTAAGCCTTTCATTCTCAGACTGGTTCTCACTGGATTATGTTTACATTTTCTCTTTCCTTTCAACCATTTTTTTCCCAATTATTCCTCAATTAAAAGACATGATGAAGCTTCTACAGCATTTAATTAATTCCTCTTAAATTCCAGAGCACACTCTCTGAAAAAAGGGCACTGTCTTTTTGGAATTCAAAATTTGCATGCCTGATCACATCTTTGGTTCATGAAGTTTCCCAGTCTTAGTCCAAAAATTGACCATGATGCCACAGAAGAGGAAAGTAGGAAAGTGGAATGCATTTGTCCTCTCTTTGTTGTTGTTGTTGTTTGTTTATTTGATTGATTACATATGATTTGGGTATCAATGTAGCATCACTTGGACCTAGATATTGGTGATAGAATGAAATTCTTGAAAAAACAGCCTGTCATTCCATTCTTTTTTTATGATCTTTCTCCTAGAAATGCAGATAAAATGAGTTTCATATAGAAAATATCAAGACTGTATGTCAATGACTTTTTCCTCCAAGGCAAAATCCCAAGAAATGGCTGTCATATGTTGTAAAGGAATGACAATACATCTCATTGAAATATCAATGTAAAAAAAAAAAAAAAAAAAAAAAAAAAAAAAAGGCAAAATAAGAAAATCATTTGTATTAATAACTTCTAACAGGTTTTGCCTAGGTAGTCTCTCCTACTTGTCTCAAGAGAATAACGAGATTGAAAAACAAAATAGTTTTGAATCCAATGCACAACTATTTATACAAGACATAGTACCTCAGATGGCAAGGATGTCCTTCAGAATCCATTGACAGAAAGACCTTTCTATTCTTATTCTCTGTATCTTTCTGAACACATTGTTCATGATTAAATATAGTAAGAAATTACCATAATTCACTTTCACAATATATAATATTCTTTGCCAAGAGATTTGTAGCACATAAAGATTTTCAAATTCCTTCTAGGTTTAGAGGGAAAGGGAGAAGGAAAGAGAAAAGTCTTTCTATTTCATCTCTATTTTAAGTGCCTTCGGCAATACAAACAAAAGAACAACTCATCAGTGGCAATAAGAAATTACTTCATAAAAGCCTTTCTTTCTTTTTTAGAGGCAGACAGCTGAGCTTCAAGTGGTTGGTGATCCTTAAAACACAATGCTTATGCTGCTATTCTAAGACACTTAGACTTGTTTGGAAAGTAGCAATCCTTTGCCAATACCTTGAAAACAATCAAATGTCTCTTAAGCCGGCCTACTCTGCACTGATATAGCTCACTAGTACGACTGTGTACACATGTTCATTAGCTATAAAGAGACAACATTATTTTTGGTCATATGGGCATAATTGTCTGAGTTTATAGACACACATAAATAGCTATACAGATATATACTTATGATTTAATTCAGGTTGTAGTTCTTAAACTTTTAAAATAATTTAATATTTAGCATCTTGTGAAAATCTATAAGAAATGAGAACATATATAGTATTAAGAAAGAATGCTACACAATTTACTATAATTACTACCTTTCTCTTTGTGACTAATAAGGAGCTTGTGCAAGAACTATAACATTTTTTTATTACATCATTAAAGTTTCAAGAAAAAGAAGTTAAGAGTACTGTTACAAAGGCAAGAATATTAGAAAAAGGAAAGAGACAACAGAAAAAGATCTCTACTTTTTATTTCAATTTATGTCCAATCATATTGCCCGTATGTCCCATCGCCTTGAATTTACACATCCATTGTTGGAGTGTGGTACAGAAAGTCTCAATGAATTTGCAGTGCTGTTGGCTTCCTGTCAGTAACATGTGGTGAATTCTTTAATCCTAACTATAAATTTTTTTGAATCATGTGATTAATCAATTTACAGTTATCCTTAAATACTTTAGAGAAACTTCCACTAATGATTCTCTTTTTTTAATAACTAATTCAGAATACAACAACATCTATTCATTAATCAGGTTTACCATGTTTGACAAGAGGAAAGGAGGACAAGAAGTAAGACAGTGCCGTAAGTGTTGACAGATACTCTGAGGACAGAACAGATTAATCCTTTTATTCTTCTTTATATAGCTATTGTAAATAAATACATTTCTTCCTCACATGTTTCAGCATAATCACTGAGCTTCTCAAAATAGTCTGTCTTCTTATTTTTTATTAGCTAGTTCATCACTATATACTAGTTCATCAGTATATGAGTTTAGATTACCTATACTAATATAGCCTACTATACTATTACTCATATTTGATTTGAATTGCTGTTACAACAGTTAGTTTGTAACAAACTGCCATAACTCATCTAGAACATTTAAACACCTATTACAGATTATCATAATTTATGTAATTTCTATTTGCAGAGCTTTTTTAGCCTCATCAGCATATACTAGTTAACATACTGTTCAAGTTTTTTGTTGTTGTTGTTGTTGTTTTGGTTTGGTTTGGTTTGGTTTCTTGTTCAGGTCATGCTACTGACCAAGGAAGATCCAAAAGAAGAAAGTAGAATAGAACTAGGAGAAGCATGTTGAAATACAGAAGTAAGCAATATAAAGTAATGTAAGTCTTTATGTGTTATCCCAGAGACAGAGGATTAGCATTGATGAATGACTAGTTGAAATACTATATTAATCCATCCTTAAAACTAGATCAGAATTGCAAAACATAAAGATCTAGGATGTCTACACATCCTAGGTAGTTCAATGAAAGTGAAACAACATTAAGTTTATGATATATATTTACAATATATTTTAAAGCTAATTATTCATTAATAATTAATTATTAATAATTATTATACTGGTTATTAATTACTAATTATTAGTTCAATTGCTGTATTGCAAAAAATACAGCAATTGTATACAGCATTGCAAAATAATGTTATTTGTTCTATATGTTTGTATGCCTTGAAATTAATTTCACTGTACATAATGTATATGCAGTAGAAAATACATATATGCTAACATATTAGAATCTATCATACCTTCAAAGATGTTCTGAGACATCACCTCTGACAGTAACCCCAAATCATGTTATGCTAATACTAGCTTACACAGTGCTGAGCTGCATTTAATTCATCATATCTTAACTTTCGAAACACATACACTGTATTTTTTCTCCAATCATTAATAATATACCAGTCAACAACCCACAGGATCTATAATCTCAAAATGCCAAACCACAAAAGCAATTTTTAAAGGTGTTCTAGGTTTTCTTCATGATGAAACTATCTGGCTCAAACTAAATAGAAGTGATAGCAATCATAATCAATTTATCCATGAATCATACCAACAAGTAATTTTTTTTGTTTCCTGTTTCTTATCCAGTGTATATATTTTATGTCAAGACACTGGCTCTTGCAATTTTATTTTCCCTGAGGTCTCTTGGGTCATTGTATCTGGAATATAATTACGCAGCTCAGTTGACACTACTACAAAAATGGTATCTGAGCCCACCCTAAAAAATTCATGAAGAAAAAAATGTTTTGTAAAATGAGTTCATCAAATGACTCTAAATTCTTATTGTTCATTTTTAAGGAAAACTTAGTAGGCATAATTCATAAAGCTTTGATAAGCTATGTAAGACCTCATATGTATTGACCTTCTAATATTGTTTTTATCCCATTACTGAAGTGCAATATTTTCTTTAATTAACCTCTTATTTTATTTTACCACCATTTCTAGCAAAGTCTAGCAGTCTGCAATTACTCAAGACTTTCTATATTCCCAATGTACAAAAAACAATGAAAACACACACTATTTCAGCTACTTTTGGAAACAGTTGTTGTTAATTTACTTGATTAATTTATTGATTGATTGATTGATTTTTCAAGATTTATAATATATCCACGTATAAATTGCTTCTGCAATTAGAGGTTCTGTTGGAACCGCTATTGACTACTGTCTGTAGACTAATGCAGTTAGCAAAGCTGAGGTAAAGCCCACTGGATGGATCTGGTGAAGCTATAGAAATCATTTAAAATAAGTATATGAAATTGGTAATCAGAACGCAACATTTTTCTACTTCAGATTATTCTTCATTGTTTACCAGATTCCAAACCTCAGAAACTTATCTTACTTTTAAAGTGTTTTTGCCTTTTTGATGAGAAACACAATACATGCAGTTAAAATGAAGTAATTATACTTCAGTTGTCTGCTAGATATTTTATATATATATATAATTAATAACCCTCAGGAAATTGTATTTTTTCATCTTTTTCAGTGTATGGTTACTCTATCCATTCGCAAGGTCAATATTACATAGAGAATCTCATTCTATAGGACTCTACCTGAAAGAGATGTGAAGAATGAAACTTTGTGTTAGTGAAGTTAACTGTGATAAGCAGGAGCTCTGTGACTGCTACCAACCCTGTGGCTTCAGCTGTGAAAGCTAATCCATATGATCATAAAACAGCTACACATGTCTTCTCGTAGACTAATCCCGAAACGTTCCATTTATATGAACAGCTTCATTAATTCATGACCCTTTGAAAAAGACACAAGTTGGTAGAATTTTCTAGTGACTGTGATAGCATTCTCATAACAACTAACTGATAAAACAGTATATTACCTGAAAATAAAAATTAGCGAGAGTTATTGTTTTCATTGTTTTATTTATTTTTAATTCTCTATAGAAAGCAGTGCAGATAAAACTTGTAATGGTTATCTCTTCATGTTGATAATTTACACTGTGTACCTGAAATGACTTTGTTTCATCTGCACAAGCTCATCAGTGCTTGCCTTTTTATAATTAGCAGTCATAAACTAGAATTATTTGTTAGAACTTCTGCTTTGATTTTGTTTTTATTCACTGAAGATTGAAAAGTAACATGTAAACAATTCTCAGTTATTCATTGATATTCTATGGGTGAAAGTAAATATCATTTCTCTTCTATGTTAATGCATTAAAGCAAAACCTCTTCATATGAACAATGAATATAAAACTAGAAACAAGAAGAAAATTCCTGGTACATCTGTCATATTTTCAGAGACAAATATGATTTTAAATTCGCTGAAGAGAAAAATACTCTCTTGGGAAAGTTTCAAATTCATTTGTAATTAGGGGAAAGAAAAAGAGTCAAACAATAGGAATATTTTTACCCAAGTTATTTGTCAGTGCAACTCAAGTGCTCTGAATGTGTGCATTAAAATATGTGTTTGTATAAGAAGCTAAGATTGTGATGACATGAGAAAGATGCAGAGATGCAGAAGATAGCAAAATGCAATGTGACAGTGCCTTTGTTGCAACAGTGTGATAAGTTTTTTAACCATGTCATTTCCATGTTATACACACACAGATTTTTAGTCATTTAAGTAGTTGTTGGATTTCATTACAAAATTATGAGTGTCCTCCAAAGTATGGTTGTATAACACAGACAGGAATGGCATGTTATATGACTAGAATACCTGCTAAATGGAAACAATATTAGAAGACTTTTAGTAATGTTGTTTAGAATGTCTCACAGATGTAATGGATTCGACATATTTAGTCAGTGTATATATAAACGAGAGGGATGTAGTTCATCATGTTGAGTAGATGATAACTAGTCAGAAAGATTAAATGAGGAAAAAGAAAAAAGCAATAATGGGCTGAAAAGGCTAGGACACATGCACAGAAAGCTGTTAACAGACAGGACAAAAATTTGGATGTGTTTACTGATGAGAAGCTCTGTTATCTCAGCTAACACAATACCCTCTCTTTCAGACAACTCAATTTCAGATGAACACAACATTGCTCTGAAAATTTCAGTTTCATCTTTTAATTGATGTAAGTAGAATGAGGCCTAGCTTACAAATATTGTGAAGAAACTTTATTTTGATTTAGCAAGAAAAATCATTACTCAAAATTAAGAATCACATCTCTTATCTCCAAAAAGAGATCTAAAAAATCCAGTGCAAATGTGCTGGAAGGGAAAAGTATAAAAACATGGAAATAAAAACATGGAAGTTAGTTATTGATTAGCTAGTCTCTCTTAGCTGCTTTTTGCAACTGAAGTTCATAACCAAAGATTAATTTTCCTGTAGCAAAATTTTTGTGTGAACCTGAGAGACTTTATCTTTCAAACAATTAAGATGCCTTTTGAAACAGAATTTGTAACCTTTATCATTTTAAAATTTCAGAAAATCTTACAGTCAGCTTGTTCAAATATATTAAAGATCCATGGGGAAGTTTTTTTTGCTAAATAGCATTTTAAATAAGTTCTTTATTCTCTAAAAGCTGGGATGGTTTTGTAGTTCCTTCCAGAGAAGCAAATGGAAATTTTATCAATGAAGATTGGGATTTTACCTCAAAATTTACCTTGCCAAATCTTTTGTCTGTTCTGTACCCTATTTCTCCTCTCCTGCTTTTGCTAGAACTTCTATTATAGTAGATTCTTGGGGAAGCCTTCATCTTTTTATAATAAAATGAACATAAAAATTGAATAATTCACACAAATGTCATGTATGAATCTGAGTTCAGAGGGAGTGAAGGAACAACTGAACAACTGCTTCATAAGGCATGTCATATATCAAGTATTAAAATTCTACATTTCTTGTTCCATAATTCTGTCTCTTGATGAAGAACAGGGAAGAAACTTTTCCAAGACTTTTCAAGAAGTATTACAGAATTTGAATCATCCTTGCTAGTATGAGTGAAAACCTGATAAAATGTTAGTTTTCCATATAATTTCTGAAGACAGAAGAGCTGTCTACATTGAAATCTTCATTTAATGTTTAAGAACTATTGACTGAGCAATACTGGTAAAGCACTTATTCTGTATCTGTATATCTGGCCTCCTTCTGCTAAATTACTCAGTGTTAAACTTTGTCTTCATCAAGGTCCATAGGATGATTCAGATTGGCAGGAACCCCAGCAAGTCATCTAATCCTATCTTCTGCTCTAGGCACAGTAAAATGAAGAAGCTCAGCTTTTACTGGTGTCTCCACATACATGTAATATTCAACATACTGCTATAGCCATTTGTTCTTCCAACATGGAATCCCCCCAAAAATTTCTCATTACACATCTGTGCATAGTTATATTTAAAAATGAATCAGAATGAAAATACTTCATATTCTTCCTCCATTAAAAAATGGCATTGCTGGCATTAACATATTATAAAACATGTATGTTAGGATTAATTATATTGTTATCTGAATTTTAAGAGTTTTTTTTTGTTGTTTGTTTGTTTGTTTGTTTGTTTTTTCCTGTCACTTTTTTCAATTGGATGAAAAATAGGATTCAACTGGTAGTGGACTGCAAAACCCAAAGGATTTTTTTCTAGTGTCAGTATTGTTGTTATATGTACTGAAAGCATACCTGGCAAGGTAAACCAGTTTCATTACCAAGCTGTTAGTATATTTTTTCATATTTACAAATATGATAAAAGAAATATAGTTGGTGACATGGAGTTTTGTACATGTATAGAAAATGATCAGTGTGGCTAATGTGAATGAGAGTTATCACTTGTTTTGACACAGGAAACACTTGATTTCATAATCATATTTTCTCAGGGGGAAGGAAACATTCTGAAATTATACAAAGTCTGACACATACTGTATCCCACTCTTTCCTTATAATGTGGAAATCAGTTTTGCAGCATTCATATTCTTAAGCAAGTGTCAATACAGGGGATATTATTTTTTTCCATTGAGAACTATCTGGACTCATTTGCAATATATGACATTGAAAAAGTAGCTCTCAAACACATGCCATCATTTACCTGCAACATATTCCTGTCTCTGTAAGACAGACTGAAGTTCTATATGACAGTTTTCCAAATAAATCTGATTCCATTCTGTCTTGTAATCATTGCATTTTTCTGTGCTATTAAGACTTGCTAAAAAAAAAAAATCAATTATTTTCTTCAGAGACCATGCTGTGTTCTGATTAGAAAGGAAATGGTAGAGGAATTAAGGTTTTGAGATAATAAAATCAAAATCCTGCTTGTGCTCTATTGCACTAATCAAATTTTACTTTTTAAGATATAATTTAGATAATTAATCAATCAGTTGTTACTAGTTACATTCATGAAAACCACTGTTGTATCACACACACACACACGTGTGTGTGTGTGTGTGTGTATATATAAAAGAAATATGTTTTTCATAAGTGATGGTATTTCAAAGCTTGGCTAGTGACAGAGTTCCATTAGCAATAGTAAATAATTGGATAGTGATGAAAGGAAGTGTAGTAAAGACTTGGGTAAAACTGTCCCCCATCACGAAGCAAACAGTACTGAACTTCTGAATCACTAAAGTGTTGCTTAAGTCCTTCAATGCCCATGATTTGTATTCTCCATACAGCTTCCAATCAGCATGAGTTTTATGCAATACTTTTAGCTCATCTACCTCGGTAAACTGTGACCATCTCCGTAGCTAACCAGCAGCAACAACAATAGCATATTGAAGCTGTTCATCACACTGAAGCTATTCACATTGCAAGACGTGTGATGAATGATTAGGATTTGCTAGAAATCAGAATGATAATTTTCCAGTGACTTCAATAGGTTTTGGGTAAGGGCCTTGTTTTAAAATTTTACGTTAAAATGTCATACACACACCCTTTTTTTAAATTCTCATTAATTTTTAGAAAAGCAAAAGTTCTATCGAAGAGGGAAGCACCTATGAATAATTTTGAAAGATATATTTTAAAAATAGACACAAAACTGGAGAAAAAAAAAAAAAAAAATGCATCCATGGAAATGTGGTAATAATTCTTATTTTACCTGGACAAAGGGAGGAATACAAACAGAGGTACCATAGATTCCTGAAAGAAAGCCAGCTAAACAAGTACATGCACATGAGAATGTTTGTTCATAAATATAGTGCTAGCCAAGAGGTTAGGGCAGTTTCAGATAGTCAAATCCTCTGCTGTATTAGGAGAGATTACATGAAGAAGGGTTTTCTACAGACTCACTATGAATCTAGCATATAACCAGGTATTTGCAGAGAACAGCATTATTTAACTAGTTATATTAAATGAAACAGATCAATTAAGAAAGAAACCTAGCAATTCAGAAATCCTTTTGGACTTGAGATAAATTATTTGAACCTGAAACCTCCACACTGCAACAGATACCTGCTGGACCACAAATGTGTATTTGTAGAAAAGAAAAGATACTTAGGGTTTTAGTAAGCCACTTTGCTTATAAATTTCTGAATATTTTCCTTATGCTTCCAGATATCAACAATTAAATGGAGGGATAGAAACGTGAATTCCAACCAAGGAACTCATAGAAACCAGCTGAAAAAACTCATTCACCCAGTATGTCTTACAGCCTTACTGAGGGTACTTGTTTCCTAAGAAATTTCCTATTTAAAAGTGTCAAATCCACAACTACCTGAAACACTATAAGAGAATACAAACACACTTCCCATTTCTTTTTTCATTTTTTATTCAATGTAAGAATATTTTTCTAATTGCGTGAGGCCATATGATCTGTTATATATTATTGTGGAACAGCATAAATTAATTAATATGGCATCCAGAATTACCTGTTTAGAGGTAGATTCTTACACCCTACACTCTGTAGTGTGTTATACTATTTCATTTTGCCCTCTCCTTTATTAATACAGTCAAAAGGACAAGCACTGGGTTAAGGGGTTATGGCTAGGGCCTAGGCCTAGCCTGTCTGTTGTTCCATCTCCACTCAGATGGCCACTGCCAGATCAGCAGGTATTGCAGCACATACATAGTCTCTCCTTGCTCCAGTTCTGTCAGGTGGTCTGAACTTATGGAAGAAAAAACAAGCAAACAAAACCAACAAAAAATGCTGAATGAGAGCAAAGTAGATGCATAGTTAAGCTTTCTGACAAATTCCAATTTAAGATATAAGGGTGATAAATTCCAATTTAAGAAACAAAGAGGGTGCGAAGGAGATAGCAACAAAATACCCAAGGCATTGATCTAGTGGGCTGCTTAGCTGCAGTCAGAAGAGCATCTCTGGCCACACCCCTAGACGTACACTTGTGTATTTTCGACACAAGATCTCCAGTCCCATGTGAGATTTCCCATTTTAAGATTTGCAGTATAAGGAACCTTACAAAGGTATAAACTACATCCACACTAAATATGAATCTACATTAGAAGTGTATCTGTTATTTTGTTGTTATTGTTTGTTATTTTTTAATTGTGTTAAACGTATAAACTGGCATTATTTGCAGAATAACAGATTAATCATTAGGGTGAACTGCATTTGTTGTACTGAAATTATTAGAGCTATTGCAATTTATAGCTACTGAAATTTTGTCCCACCATATGAACAACTTTTAGCAAATTATTAATCATCATACAGAGAGAAAATATAAAAGCTTCATTATAAAACCTAAGAAAAAATATGTCTCATCTACTTTCTGGACACCAGAAAAACTTTCTAAACTGAAAAAATGACTAAAATTATTTCCTGTGTTCCATGTATGCTTCCCCTTGTGTATTAATTACTTCTCCATGCTTATCTGATACCAGTCTGCTTTTAAGTCACTAATTAAAATATGAAATGTGGAAAGTTATTTTTAAGCACAGAATTCTATTGTTTCATCCAGCTGAATCATTCCTTCTGTATTTAAAGATGACTTACCACGTATTTCAGATCTTAGAGTCCAAAATGGAACAGATACTGAACAGAAAGTGATAGCTTTGTCTTTCAAAACAAAGCTTTATGCTCTGTTTCTAGTTTCTGTCTCAATAGTTAACCAAAATCACTATCCTCTGGGAACTATCCCGATCTAATTAGTAATGCTGGAGCAAGACCACAAATGTAGCCATGTTAATCTCATCTGCATTCAAAACACAGGGAAAAGTCTGTTTTTGGAAAGAAAGATTCCTTCTATTTCTTGTCTCTGCACAATTCTCCTCTGTCTCTGCTCTACTTAACTGGTTACTCTAGATGTTATTTTCTTGTACCAAAAAGCCTCCATCAAAAATGCATTTACAAAATACTCTTCTTCCACAGGATCTTTCACATCACATTCTGTCAGATGCATACACCAAATGAAGTATTGGCACTTAGTAAATAGTAATAAGGATGAGTCTAAAGGGTCTTTCATTAGTATCTTTGCAAGACTACGTGAACACATTGCAAGCAGAAGACTAAAAAATACATTAAAAAGAAAATAAAGACAAAAGGAAACACTGAAAAGTGTACTAAATAGTATCATAAATCTATTTGAACCTACAGATTTTCAAGAAATATCATCAATTCCTTGCTGTTTATCAAACTCAGTATTCACAATGGGAAATCCATGTGGCCAAACAGCTTGCCAGACAGAAGAGCTTATCCTGACTCAATGCCATATAAACTATCTACATAATATTTTGTATGTATAGGATACACACAAATATTACACATAACTTACATCCCAAAGTGCAACATTATGAAGTGAAAATTATGCCAGCAACACTAGCATTGAACAAGCATGAACTTCTGCTGTTCTATATTTCCATGCTGTTAGAAATCACTAAGACTACCTGAATTATCTCTTTCTGTCAAAAACCATGACCTGTTGGGGAATTTTTGCTTGGTGCTATACTGAAGTATTTTAGTGAAACTCCAGCTCTTATATAAAGATACAGGTACTCTCCCTAAATTTTAATGTCATAAGAATATTTACAATAACAAATTAACACACACAAAAGTGGACTCAATTATATCTCCATCACAGAATGAAAACTGAGAATCTTAAGAACAAAGTCTTGGGTATTCAAGCTTATTTTGTGACTGGAGCTTTCCCTTGTGTGAAACTGAGTAAACAAGAAGAAATTCAGCATTTACATTAAATACTTTATGGGTAAGGTCAGAAACAGCCTCTCATGGTAATTCTCACAAAGTGCAAACTCAAATAGACCCAGAAAGATTTCAATCATAGCAGCTGATACTTTTGAAATATGTACAGCTACAAAAGGTCCCACTTACATACACAGATGTCTCAAAGTTCTGTTACATGGCACCGCTTTACGCACTCAGAGCTATGATTTTCCATCAGAGTATTAAATGTTTTTATAAAAATGACCCTAATCTTTTATTTTCCCTTTTAACTAAAAAAAAAAAAAAAAAAAATAGAAAAAGTGAAACAGAAGTATTTTACAAAAATCTGAAATGTAACATTGTATTTGTAATTGTACACAATTCTGCAATTCTACATTCTAAATAGAATTATGTTACAACTTTTTAATGTCTAAAATATTAGTGAAAAAAAGAAAGGCTATCTCTTACTATCTCTTATAAATAAAAATGTCAATTTTAAGATCTTAGTATTACAGAAGTTCTTAGAGAACTAAACCATCCTTGGACAGGTACAATCGTTATGAAGTATGCCTATAATGAGACTCTGAGCCAAGACTTAAAATTATTTAAATACAAATTCCAATTTTAAATGAATAAATAAATTAATAAACGAATAAATGAATTAATAAATAAAATCAAAATTAAAGCAAACTCCACAACCCCACACACATATTTGATTGTAATTCATTATATATTTGTAAAAAAAAAAAAAAAAGATTTAGGAATAGCATGGTGATGTATGCACATTGGGGATAAAGTAGAAAGAACACAAGAGTTCTTGTCATGTTTTTATCGTGTTTATCATGTTTTCTGGCTGCAAGGATATACTCTGGACCAAATGAAGTTTAACTGACTAAGATTTCATAGATCTTAGTGGACTTCATCAAGGACAAATCTGTGTCAAGATTAGGACTTGAATACAAATTATTTCAATTTCTAATTGGTGCCTTTACTACCAAACAATTTAAACATTACAGAGAATTCATTTTTAGAAGCAAAACATCTGCATTTAGTACACCAATGAACTTTTTAATATAAACTATAGTTTAAAAGCATACTTTTCATGTTTTGCTTCTCATCTAATTCAGAGTAATTCTTTTAACATTTAACATGTGACATAGCTCTGAGATCTGCACGTTCACTCTGTGGATGCTAAAATGTATAGCTCTTTAATTATAGAAAGGTCTCCTGAGGTAGTTTACTTAAAAATAAATAATTAAATAAATAAAAAATAAAATAAGTGAGAGAGAGAACACTTTCACACAGTTTTGGAAATTATACTTAACTAGGACTTATGTTCATTATCTGAACTCAAATGAAGGAGATCATATCCAAGATTTCATAACAATCTTTCAAGTCTTGTGGAGCTGGTAGCACAAGATGACTGCATCTTCTATAAAGTTACTTTCTTCCTTGTTGTTTCAGGAATTAATTCCATTACTGTATCTGTTATTCTTGCTTTTTACCTTTCTTCTTTTTACATCCTCTCTCTATATACTTCTCATTTGAATAAAAATGTTCTTAAGTTTAATGCTGTTTGGGAACGCAAGCTTTCATTGAATATAAGAGAAAATATATTCACTAATATGTTTAGGAGTTTTGTTTCATATCCTTGAATTTTAATACGGTATTTTTTTCACTTTTTTTTTTTTTTTTTTTTTTTTTACTAGATATTTACAAATACTTTTACTGTTAAATTGAGTGTAACTACAAATTCTACCTGTACAGGTATATTTTCTGCTTTAAGAGAGTTACATTTTAAGAAAGAAATTCTACAATGATATATTTACTATAACATCAATCCAAGTCCCAAAGCACCTTTCCTTGCAAGAAGGTATTATGCTATCACATGCTAGAACTTCAGTAGGTCAAATCAAATATTATGTAACAAATGCAAAGCAGTTCCATGTGGATGCATGTGGAGTATTCCAAAATATTTCATGGAGACAGAAATGTATAGTTTCCTCTAGGCATCAGATAGCACAAGCTCTAATCCTGTCACTCTTTCTCTGTCCTTTGCACTTGCTTCAAACTGTACAGTCAAGATTCAACAGGAGAGCTCCTGTCATATCAAAAGAAAAAAAAAAAAAAAATTCTTAATCCATTCCACTCATCCCCCCAAACCACATTGTTTTATTTCAGGTCATAATTAACTATATCAAATTACAGGCTGTCACATACATTCACAATATGTTGTGGCACATCATTAACTGATGCAGACATTCAGACTAAGGGCCGGTTTATGCATATACATATGTACAAAGAAAGATAACTGGATGTGATCTTTGCTGTTCACCCAGCTACAGTTTGGTTACACACAGATCACTCCAGGGACATACAGGTATAATAGAAAAGATCCATATACCATCAGAACTTCCTTTGTACCTGTCTGACACCGTCAATTTGCACAAAATCCAGCTGTACAGAAATAATATTGTATGTGCATCTATCTTTGCAAATTTCATTTTAATAATACATACAAGCACAGGGGACTTCAACTTTTTAGAGTCTTATTCTTTTCCACTTGTTGTCATGGATACTGTATCTTCTCTTTCTCTTTTCTCTCCTTCATCATATTTGACTTTTGCGTGTTGGTGTCCATGGTGACATCCTGCTATCAGTATACAATGCGTATCCCAACTTCCATATTTTTATAATGAGCTCAGGTATTTAAAGAAGTTTCTCCTATGTGACCAATATTATTGCATCTTAATCTCTTTTTACTAGCAGAAAGGAAAAAAAAAAAAAAGAAAAGAAAAAGAAAAAGAAAAAGAAAAAGAAAAAGAAAAAGAAAAAGAAAAAGAAAAAGAAAAAGAAAAAGAAAAAGAAAAAGAAAAAGAAAAAGAAAAAGAAAAAGAAAAAGAAAAAGAAAAAGAAAAAGCAGTTTGTGTGCTTATGCAATATTTTCTGTTATTCACTTCAATAAACTCATAAGTTGCAACATCTTATTTTCAGGACGGCCTCTGGGGACAGCTGTCATACATTCAATCCATCATATAAGCAAAGGGGGATGCTGAACAATCAGGAAAGTGTTTATACATCAAAATATAATTGGCGAAATTTTCAGTGATGATGAACTTCAAAAGTATGAGCAAGTATGAACTTCAAAAGTGTGAGCAATCAGGCAGTACAAGAAATTCAGAATCTGGGAGAAGAAAGAGCATTTCAGAAATGCAGAATTCCTCTTAAACTCACTGTTACTTTCAAATGATTTAACAAGATACTTCTTCAGGGGAAAAAAAAAAAAAAAAAAAAAAAAAAGCAGAATTTATCTGTGATGCATATGATTTCATATGACTTTCCATTTGTTAGACCCTTAAGACCCTTTTTTTTTTTTTTTTTTTTTTTTTTTCCAGAAAAAAACAGCATGCACAGTCTGAGAAGGGACAACTTACCACTTAAGACACATTTGAAGAAGTTCCTTGCTCTGATCTGATATGAGGGCACACCTTATTTTAATGATTTGGAGTTTAAAGGATTGGTATAGAGTTATGTTGATCCTTGCTTATTATAAGGACTAGACAGTTTTGGCTTTCTGGAAATTTTTTCTGGTACACTTCAGAAAAGTAGTGACAAGGTACTGGTCCCAGTGAGACAGTGGCAAAGTTTCCAATAGCTTCAATAAGGCCAAGGTACCAAATGGCACTTCAAGTTTGCACAGAGGGTAGAAATGTAACCTCAGCAGAAAGTCAATGCAAGCTCTAGGTTTACCAGAGCCCCAGTGAAACTGAAAAACAGAGCAGAAATTAATCACTGTGCTGGACTTTGCCTGGCAGAGGCTTTCAAACACTACTCTGAATATTTGTGGTAGGAATTCTGACATACTGTAGTAGTCAAAATGTAAAGAAATAATTCAGATCTGTTTTGGTGCAATAAACTAACCCAGATAAACAATGATTACAATTTTATGAAATCATATTTGTTGGGGCACAAGTGTAGGAATTTTCAAGTACATGGTATTCACAGAAAATTGTCCCTAGTGATATGTATTGTAGAAATTCAGCCATGGGTACTATGAATCACTGACTTGGTAGTTCCTCCCTGAGTTGTAATTCAGAAACATCTCCCTAATTTCCTTCACTTGTTTTTCCATCTCCCCAGGAGACAGCTATTCTAACTTGCTTGCTCAGTACATTGAGATCTGAAAACTGGCTGCTAATTACCATGTGTTTCAATTCACAGCTTAACTGGTGATCTGGGAAATCAAGCCATGGTCTCATATGCACAATAAGATCAATAAGCTACCACCTAGACTGCTGAGACATGATGCCAGTGTTTGCCGTTATATTGCATTAACACTCTGGTTTGCTCCTAAATTCTAATGACTATGTGCAGTTAAGTTATTCAGACTATTTGGTCAAATTAACCCCTATTCTGAAAAAAACAAACAAACAAACAAACAAACCAAACAACAATATCCAACCAAACAAACAAAACAAAAACAAAACAAAACTAACTAAACAAAAAAATGTGAATCACACCTAATGTGAATCACACCTAATGGCAAAAGATAACTGATTCCAGTATAGCTTCTAGCTAACAGATGAAAAGGGGCATGTTTTTTTTTCAAAGTAAGTTTTGCTGGTTGTCTTTTTTCAACGTTTAAAAAGGTGGGGAGGAACAAAACAAAATTATGTTTTTTTCCTCATTTATAATGGTTAATATGCCTTCAAAAAATGATAGTAATAATAATAAACTATACAGACTAAAAGGAAAACATAATGAGAACACAGAAGTTATATAGAAATAATTATTTTTTCATATGGAATAGTTGATGCAGATCTATTGTGAGTTGAACAAATTCACACAAGTAGCAAATGCACACTCAGATACCCTTCCAGTATGCATATGTTCAGTAACTAATAATGAAGAACTGAGAGTATTCTAAAGAAAACTTCATTTATTTATGTTTAGGTTTCTATATTTACGAAACAGTCTTTACATTTACTTATGAAACCTCTGGTTTTGGGAGGACATTTTTTCAGCCTAGAGAAATCAGTTATCAAAATAATTGTAAATCTTGAATTAACTATTTGGTTTTACAGAAGACAAAAAACAAGAAGAAAAAAGAACAATTACAAAACAATACAATATAGTTCCCACGTTGTAGAGGGGAATTAGTCTTACAGCAGATCTGGGTAAAAAATAAATACTATTAATGGCAAGCAGCATTTGCAAAGGATTGTACAATTATGGACCAAAAAGGCAGGTTAATCCATTTTCAGTTCCATAGTTTTTGATACTAGCTTGATTTTTTAAGGCGTTTTATGACATATCTCCATTGTATTATGATGATTTTACATTAAAATCCTTTTTTTTGTTGTTGTTTTTGTTTGTTTGTTTGTTTGTTTGTTTTGTCTCTGTATCTAATACTAAAACTATCAGCCTCTCTAACACTAAGGTCATTATCTGATGCCTGCAGTATATCCTCTCTGAGGATATACTTAAAGCTCTTATCTAGGGATCAATCATAGGGTCACACATCTGTTTAAAGACATGATAGCCTTGTCTGAAAAAAATTAACCCTTTTTCTCATAGTTGTCTTCATCTTCTGTGAGACTTATGCAAAATTATCTATCAACTTATTCTCTCTCCCCACCCACCACCCCCTCAAAAAAAAAAGAAAGGGGGGAGAGGGATGGGAGGAAAGAAGAACTGGGAAAACCTCTGGAAAAGAGGGAGATCAATTTGCTTCTGTGTTATTATAACACTGTCATATGTCTGAATACTTGCTATTCATTAGTTTAAATTTTAGGCATACACTTGACACTCAAGAAATGTAAAATAGCATCTTGATTTGTTCAGCTAAAAAAAAAAAATCTTCCAGAGTATTACAAAATGCTTTCTTTCTGTAGTTTTCTGTATCTAGTCATTACAGGTGGCCCAAGATCTTTCTGTTGAGACAGATTATGACATGCCAGGTTTTTTTTGCCAAGGCTCTAGGCACTCTGATATACCATTAATAATTCAATTAAATTTCAGTAACATTAAAATTATCAATTCAAAAAGAAAGCAGCCAGACTGCCATAAAAAATAATAATAATTTTAAAAACTACCCTAACCTTTATATGTCCTCACTGTTATGGAAAAAATGCAGACATCTTTGCAGACAAATCTCTTTAAGCATCCCAGTCATAACAATGACCTATTTTAGGACAAGATAAGCCTATCCCAAAATTTCAAGCCATTTTTAACTCTGCTAGTCTTCTCCAAAGATATTCAAAAGACTGAATCATAAAATCAAACTCTGTCACATGGATCTTTGACACGCAGATACATTCTTTATGTGCGTGCTTGGCAGCCACACTGCACAAATGATTTTTCCACTTAAATAATGAAATTCTGCTTAGAGGGCAATCTTCCTTGCCTCTTCCTTACTAAGGGCACAAAGTGTTTAACCAATATAACTTTAAAAGTCCTTCAGGAACTGGTATTCCATTGAAAATATTTCCTTTTGAAGTATGCACTATGGCCTTCTGGAGAGCAGTGTGGGACAAAACAGCATTTGTACCCATTTACCTGCCTGCTCTCAGACCAGCCCCCTGGATCTTTTTTTTCTTTTTCTTCTTTGCAGGGCAGTAACTGGCACTGGTTGTCTTGTCTTGTGTAGGATGCCTGCTTTGTATGCAGCCTAAGCAACTGGAATGACACCAGAGACCATGGTTAAAGTAACTGAGTATGAATCACAGCTTCCTGTGATCTATCCTCAACCAGTGTAGATATCAGGCAAGTGGAAGAACACACAATAAAATATTAATGATGAAAACTTACACCTATGACTTCCTCAGTTTGTGTGTGTGTTTTTGTTGTTGTTGTTGTTGTTGTTTGTTTGCTTGTTTGTTTTGTTTTGCTTCTCGTAGAAACTATTTTCAGTTACGTATTGCTTAGGAGAAACAGGTGTCCATGGGACACAGGTAATGACATGGCAAAGGTAGCTCGTCTCATGGAGGCAACTGAATATAATGAACAGATCAGAGCAAATCTCTTGGTTACTAATTGTTTCCAATCCAATATCCTATATCCTATCCTCTTTCCACTCTTCCACTTATATAGAGTGGAAGACCACACCAAAAGACTACCAATAGTCAGAAAGACCACATCCGAGACAAACAAGCAAAGAGATTTCACTCTACATCAGCTTTTCTTTGTGCAGACTTCATCACCAATGGCCTTGTCAGGAGGAAATGGCTCTGTGAAACCATCAGCAGAGAAATGAGTGTTGTAGCTGGGTCCCAGGAGCTGGATGCATTTTCCTGACAGAAATTATCTGTATCATGTCTCAGAACATACAACTTGATACATGTCCTGAGATGGAATACAGTTGAGATTGCATTTTTCCAATCAGACTGATAAAAAGTCCTCAGTGAAAAACTCAGATTTCATCTAAGGAACTTTTTAAAAACAGAAACTGCCAACTGTACAGGGTATTCTTTTTAATTCATTCAAATATTTTCCCAACAGAAATATCATACAGTTATATCTCACAGGATCTATTTTTCTGTGTCAGAATTTCCATTCTCTGCAGTGGACTTAGCTCCCATGCACATATTTCCCGTGAATGACTATAATCACAAACTCCTTATGAAGACTGACAGGTAGGTACCATTGGAGATATAACCTAACCTAAGACCACAGTAGACAAGAGAATGAAAACATAATTACTAAATTACAGCTTCAGAAAGCACTAAGGTAGCTTTACAAAGGGAAATATTTTGGTTTTAGATAGTTCACAGACTTTTTTCTAGAGGAAAGAATACCTGAGAGCAGTATTTTAAATATATGTATAGCAAACCATTTGAGAAGCAGTGGCTTTTGCAAAGCTGAGAAGGGTAGATTTTTATTTTATTTTATTTTATTTTATTTTATTTTATTTTATTTTATTTTATTTTATTTTATTTTATTTTATTTTATTTTATTTTATTTTATTTTATTTTATTTTATTTTATTTTATTTTTTCCCTGAAAATATTTATTTTAGCTGTAATTTCTACCTGTATTTTTCCTGTCCGTAACAGCTATTTCTCTCTATCTTTTTTTCTCATCCTTCCTTTTGGAAGGTAATTAACCAAAGCTAAACTACTTCTACACTCTGACCAGCTGATGATTACTGATACAAACTTACTTTGAAATATTTCCAGTTGAGCATTATAATGGCTCCCTGTAGAGAAAGGCAACTACCATTTAACAGTAAACGTGCTTAATTTTGACTTGCAAACTTAAATGAAGGCATAGGACAAACTTAAATGTAGGACATAAAATACTGTGAATTCAGGACAATATAACGCTGCAATTAAAAATAAAAGGGGGGTGGGAGGGACACAAGAATCCAAAGCATTAACACAGATTTCTCATCAGGGCTCTCAAAGTAAATTTGTGTACTGTAAATTTGTGTACCAAAAATGCATGCATGGAGACAGTTTGGAGCAGTCTGTTATAGTATCATATAAAGCTTCAAAGCTTATCTCCCCCTGTCTTGTTGAACTCTTGCCTGACATAGGAGATACTTATATTCAAGCAGAACGGATGCTGATTTGTAGATTTAATGTAGAACTGCTTTTATGTAGTAATAAAACCCTTCTAAAAGCATTGTGTGCAATAGCATTGCAATAAATCAAACAGCTTTCAGACTTGCATCTCCAGTTTCTTTTTATTTAAATCCCTATTGATAATGCAATAACTACCACTACCTAATTAGACCTTGTTTTGCAACTAGCATGTACTGCTGCCACAACTCTTAGCACTTCCAAATGAAGCCAGAGGATACTGCAGCACTCAGTAATTCAGACTGTCTGTCTTGAACTGCACTCATGGCCGCAGTAGTGTGCACCAGGATTTTAGAGGCTACCATTCTGTATTCAGAATACCATTCTGTCCTAGCATTCTGTCCTGATTTGGGAAAAGAAATTTGGTATTTCCACATCCAAAAGCTTTCTTTACATTTGAAAGTTTTCCAAATCACAAGGTAGAGAAAATGTATTTATAGGATGTTTGAAATAGTAAGCCCAAATACCATGTAAGACAAATACAGTAGTAGAACTAGTTAGTCAAATTTAAACTGAAGAAAAATTTAAATCTTGGATTGTGACCATGGCAAATGGGAACATTTTTATAGTACTTAGTGAGAAAAACAGAAAAAAAATGCAGACTTGCTAGGAAAGACTTAAGAAGTGAAAGTGAGCATTTTCCCTCACTACTATCTCTTTTTCTGTAGAAGAACCCAAGTCACTGAAGATACCAAAAATCAAGAATCACTATTCTATCAGGTTATGCATGGATACCATATTGTATTTCTTCAACCATTTTGAAAGTTGGCTAAACCAAAGTATAACATTTTTTTTTCTTATAAACGATACAAAATTTTTCTGAATGCATTAACTTTTGGTATAACCAAAATTACATGTGATTTAGATCTTCCCTTTCTCCCATCTAAAAGTAATTCAAATATTTGTGTTTCCAGATCTTTGTAAAATAAAACTATTAGTTTTGGTTAGCAATTTTCCCCTCAAACTTGTTCAATTTTATTGCTATACCTTGATTTTTCATAGTAAAATTTGCTCAATGACTTAGAAAAAGGTATTCACCCACACTGTTATTTAGAAAAAGGCTCTCCACACAGACTACCTAATTGTGTTACCTACTGTTAGTCTGTTTGGTTGTACTAGGTTTACATGGCAAAGTTTTAGTATTGGAAGGGCTGCAGAGGTGGTCTCTGTGAGGATAAGTTAGAAGAGCCAGTTCCAGTCAGCTCCTAAAGGGGCTCACCACAGGCTAAAGGTGAGCCAATGAGTAGCTCTGGTTGCACCTCTACATTTAAGAAATGGAAAAAACACTGCACAACAGCAGCTGGGAAGGAGGAGTGAGAAAATGTTGGAGAAATAACCCTGCATACACCAAGGTCAGTGAAGGATGGGGAGGAGTTGCTAGAGGCATGGGAGCAGAAGTTCTGCACACTGTGGAAAGAAGCATGGTGGAGCAGGCTGTCCCCCAGCAGTTCATAACGTACCTTTAGTGGAGCAGATTTCCACACTGTAGCCTGTGGAGAGGTGGACATTGTGGCACAGTCAGTCTTGCAGGAGCTGCAGCTAGTGGTTTGTACCTGTATTGGAACTGTTCTTGAAGAACTGCAGCAAGTGGGAAGCCCGTGTAGGATCATTTTGGGAAGGAGGGCATCTTATGGGATGGACCCCACAGTGCAGCAGGGGAAAAGAGTGACAATGAAGGATCAGTAGAGATGATGGACATTCTCATGTGCTGCCTGGGAAGAGCAGGTGGAAGAGGGTGAATGGAGGAGAAGGTTTTTTTAGTTCTATTCTAGTTCAGTCTTCACTGCTCTATTGCCTACTAATAGGCAATAAATTATATTAATCTCTCTTACATTGGGTCTGTTTTGCCCATAACAGTAACTGGTATGTCATCTCCCTATCCTTACCTCAGTGCATGAACTTTTTTGATCATATTTTCTTCTTGAGGAAGGGGGGTGAAAGACTGGTGTGGTGGTGCTTAGCTGCCCATCAGAGTTAAAACACCATGTCTAAAAGAAATTATAAGGCAAAGACCTTCCTAGCTACCTCTTAAACAGGGAAAGACCTCTTTTTTCCCTGTAAAAGAAGGTTTATTTTTCTAAAGTTTTATTTATGTGGGGAGGATAGCAATTCTGCTGATATGTGTGTCCTTTTTCTAAGCCTTCTTAAGTCACCTGAAGACTGAGAAATTCATCTTTTCTGAGACAAGTACACTCTGTGAATAAGAACAGTTCAGCCAAAATCCTGCTATCCTTGTCA
This sequence comes from Aythya marila, assembly GCF_965140915.1. Classification (NCBI taxonomy): domain Eukaryota; kingdom Metazoa; phylum Chordata; class Aves; order Anseriformes; family Anatidae; genus Aythya; species Aythya marila. Next base: position 14,847,209 of record NC_139044.1, read on the forward strand.
TTAAGGAGGGACATCTTCCCCTTTCTTTACATACAGTCTTGTCCCATGCTCTTAATACCTCCCCATTCCATCAATCTGCCATGTGCATTTAACAAAAACGGCAATCCAAATGCAAAATTTCTCTCAAATCCTAGTGTAATGATTAGTAGGATGTGGAAGAGTAAATTGGGGGATTACTTTATTATTATTATTCCTTCCCTTCCCATTTGCCATTAAGCATTGAGGCCCCTTGGGATCTCAGGAGAGACAGAAGCCAGTAAAACAGATTCAAAAACATTACACAAGCATTATTATTCATATATATCACACTCTTTATTTGTATGCCAATTGGCTACAAGACAGTATGTAATGTACCATAACTTCTAAAATCTTAAAATTTAAGTCCTTAAGGGGCAGGGACAGGAAGAGGTTTGGTCTCTCCTGTGGGAAAACACAGTGCTGTATTTCTTATTTTCCTGTTTGAAACTGTATCCTTACCTTTCCTCCCCTCCACTCTCCTTTATGGACTCACATTTCCCTGTCCTATTAAGGGCTATTATTCTTCTAGCTGAATACTAGCCATGTAATAGTGATTTTACATACAGACTACTCCCAGCATGGGACTGGTGCTCATGATGGTGCCTCCCAAAGCTCTCTTCTTTTTATGCTCACATGCTTTATATTTGTATTAGTTGACCATACTAATGCTATTGGAGGTCACAAAGTAATAAAAATATTTTCCACCCACTATTATTAATCCATTGACAAATAATGTCAAACATGGAAGCAGTCTACAAAAACAACATGCTTTTCAACCTCAACTGTTATGCTAATATATATCTGTTGCCTTTTTTCTTTTTTTTTTTTCTATTGTTATTCTTCCCATGGGTAGCTGAGCCACTCAAGGAAATAAACTGTAATGCATAAAGAAGACACAAGAAATCTACCTACTAGCAATGCTTCATTAGTATTTATTCATTGTTTTTTCTTTGCTTTAAAGAACAAGGAGACATAATATAATAGTCTTTTTTACTAGTATTTAAATTCTACTTTACTCCGAGTGCTGTATTGAGTATTGTATTCCATCGCCTATTTCATTTAGTTTGCCAGCGAAACAATCTTTCCTTTGATGGGGTTTGTTCAAACTGCAACCTTGGATATATAAACCAAAGATGAAAAATTATGCTGTGAGGAAATTTTATTTTAAAATATATATGGTGAAAGTGAAAGGTATCTCTTTATATTTAGAAAGGTATCTCTAAATATAAAGTACAAAGTGAAATTCAGCTACATTATCAGTCCTACAGTGGATTTAAAAATAAAATTCATTTTAATGTTTTTGAATAGAATGACAATATTTTGGAAGAGTATTAATTAAAAAAATTGCATTTATTTGTCAGTGAATTGCATGAGTACCTACTAGATAGCAGCTACCAACCACAGAAAAATAATCAAATATTTCTAAACATATTAAATAAAAGTTTTAAGTGCTCAAATTAAATTCTAGTAGGTACAGACACTTAAGTGAAACAAGTTGTTAAATGTAAAAAGTTCAGAAAAAATTAAGTGACTTCTTAATTTAAAACAACTAGGATTTAGGGGTCAAGTTTACAGAATAACATTTTCTCTCAAATTTTATGATTGAAAGAGGGTTATTTAAATTAACTGGCTTTTAATTGTCCTTAGATTTGCTTTCCTATTTTCTAATTTTCTTGCAAAAAATGTCAGTTAAAATAAAGTTTTATTGAAAATGAATTTTAATCAAGGTTTAATCATATTTATTCTTTATATAGTGAATTTACAGTATTTTCCACAATCATAAACTTTTAGGCAAAATCCATATTGAATTTCAAGTATTTTAATACTGAATATTTTGCTTTTTTTTTTTCCCCTGACAAGACTGTTTAAAAATTAAATTTAACTTGAATTTGTGAATAATTGAACCTTGAAACTTGCATTTTTCAACTAACCATCAGTTGAAATATTAGCCTAAATACGTTGAACACTAGGTGTCTTTATAACTTTTGAAAATTAGGCGATTCATAAAAATGTTATCTAAATATTCTGGTTTAGGGTAAGATAACATAGTAAATAGCCGTAAATGCAAAAAGCGCTATTGTGAGTGCATGAAAAGTATATCTTTGCAAATAACAGATCATTTCAAGTGCTGCAAGGGGAAGACACAGCTTTATTACTGCCTGTTTGCTGAAACAGTGGTACCCAACATGCAGCTACACAGAAAGGTTTTGTGAGTAGTCCTTAAACTGCTTCTATCCTCAAGCAGCTGATCTATAAATAACTATTTCACTGGTGGTTTATATTCAGGGAAAAAATGTATATCTTAGATAGCTGTGGAGCACTGACAATTTTTTAGCTGCCAAGGCTGTAAAAAGCATCAGGATAATGACATTTTCCACTATTACAGATAGAAGCAGAAGGGAGAGCAAGAGACCTCTCTGATTTTATATCATTTTATATCATTCAAGACAAAGTACACCACTTTTTTTTCTTTTTTTTTTTTTTTCTTTTCTTTTCTTTTCTTTTCTTTTCTTTTCTTTTCTTTTCTTTTTTTTTTTTTTTTTTTTTCCCCTCATGTGGGTGTATTTTAAAAGTTGTTGTATTGTTCTGGTCTGGCATGGCATGGAATTATCCACATCCTACTAAAGTCAGAGAACATTTATCACAATTAACAGGCAAGAAATAAAGGCTTAAAGGCTCTAAGATGCAGCTGTTTTGTTGTTGTTTTTTTTTTCCCTTGCTTCCCCTCTTGTTCCAGAGGAGAGATGATAAACTGCTATGATGGCTCATATCCATACTAACTCTTCCCCTTCATACAAACCAAACTTACTGTGGAAATTTGAAAAAAAAAAAAATATATTGAATCTCCATTTTTTTCACACATAACAGGAGGCTGGCCAACAAAATTTGGTTTTCTACTGACTGGTCAAGTGGGAAATTTTCTATATCTCTATATATCTTAGATATCTTCCCTTCATAAGCAGCCTCATAAAGGTTCCCCTCCTAAGCAGCCTCAAAAACTGCATTAACCTTTCTAATCTGACCAAAGCAATTAAGCACAAACAACCCAACTCAAGAAACTGTGGTGCTTTGCAGTGAAAATTAGTACTATGTTCATTTACTAGAAACAGATTAACTGTTGAGTCTCAGTCTTCCCAGAAGCACTTCATATCTGTTCTCACTCAAATATTTTGTCAGTTTATGTCCTGACCAAATTATACACATTTCTGAAATTTTAAACTTTATAAAATATGTTTAACACTTTGTAATAAAAATATGAATGCATCCTTTATATCTTCCCTGTAAGAATAACTGCAATGAGAATTTCTGTTCAGAAATTCTAAATAAATAAATAAATAAATAGATTTGGCTGTTACAATGATGACTTTATCTTCTGATGTCCTTTCACAGATTCTATATGGTTTCTGTGGTCTTCTGTCTTTTGTTTCCACTTGTAGTTGACAGATTAAGACAGTTTAAAAGATTTAGGTCTCTTCTTGTTTGTATCATCCTATACCTTCCGGCATTTGCAGATTTGCCTGTTCTAACCATGCTTGCTTTTTTCAGAATAGGTTAATTATGCAGGTGCATAAGTTCATTTGAATTATCTTTTTTGTTGTTGTTGTTGTGTGTGTGTGGTGCGGGGTTGGTTGTTGTTTATTTTCTGAATACTTATTGGTTCTGGCTGCATTACTTGCCTTCATCACGGAAAAGAGCCCTGCTGTTCCCTATGAAAGGAAGTGCACTAGCAAAAAACCTCAGAAGCCTCTTACACTGTCAATAGAGAAAGTAAGACAAAATGCATCCTCATTGTTTTGTAAAGTCTGGCTGAGTTCTCTGATGAATTCCTCTGCCAGAAGATAAAGCCAAACTTGCACCATTCTGTAGTTTAGTTTATATGTGAAAGGCTTTTGGAGCCCTTCTGTTGTAAGTGTCTTCAAAACAAAGTTTCTTGTCAGTTTAGTTTAAATAAATCAATAAACGTTGCTTTTTCCAACTTTGGAATAGAATCCTATATTAATGCTTCTTGTTTTGCCAGTTTTACACCAGTAACCTGCTGGATAATATAATAGAAAAATAGCTGCTAACTAAATTCTGGGCTTTCCTGACTGTAAAAATATATTTGGAATATATGTACACAGGTGCATATCTACATATTTGCATATAAAATTTGACTAAGAAATAAATTGTGTTTGAAAACTTAATCATAACACCCCTACAACAATGCTTGCAATTAGGAAGCCTGAGATTTAACCATTTTGAAGACAACGGTGACATTTTCTCCATCTGCCTATCACACCTGCATGCAGAGGTAATGCTCAATTAGTTTGTCCTCTTCCACAAGAACAGATGCAATAGGTGGTATTACCCTGAAACAGCCACACCCACTTCTGTTGGAATGAAGACCACTCATTACATTTAAGATTAGGAGAGTTCAGGTGTGGGTATCTATGGATCTGCTATATAGGCAAAATAGGTCTTGTGTTAGGCAATAATAGCTCCAGTCCTTCTGGAGCCATACTTTAGCATTAAATGGGCAGATTCAGATGACTAGTATATGAAGAAACATATAATTTGGCTTGGTAAATTAGCTCCCGTTAAACTGTATCAGTATTCCACCAGTGCATCTTTGACTTTATTGTTACTGTAGTGCCTTATGACTAGTGTAAAGAGATGGGCAATCTGACTAGAGTTAATGATTTTCTTGGTGATGGTGATGTGCACTCATACTCTCTTTTGTTATCTCATTGGCTCTGCAGAACTAACAGGAATTTTTTAAAAAACTTAAAATGTGTATTGCTCACCAAAATAATATTAGGTTGCTTGAATAAAGCTATGGACTATTACCTTTGAAGAAATAAAATAATAATAAAATAAATTGCTTCCCCTCCTTTAAATTTCACTATTTTTAGAACAGAGACACACACTTTAAACTTGAGCAGGAGTTATAAAGCTGGCTTTCATGTATTGAACTGTGCTCTCCACAAAAATGTACAGTGTGCAAAATGTCAATAAATTTATAAACAGTCTGCAAAGAAATAACAAAAAAATGTTTTAAACTCACATCAGAATTCTTGGAATTGCACAAAACAAAAGTAGATGCAGCCAGCAATTAAAACTCATGTAAATAATTGCATTTCATCCTGTGATTATCATAAAATCTTATTTTAACCCACTAGGAGACTAAATCATATCTTCTGGGGGAAAAAAAAAAAATGTTCATATGTGCAATTTACATATACAAGAATTACTTCACCTCAAGGGACTCCATTTTCTAGACAACTAGAATAATGATCTTTCAAAAGTAAAGCAGAGATCCATTATAGCTGATTATTTCAGAGACTGTACTGCTCCAGAATCTGAAGTTTGACTATTTCATGAATATTCATTTTCAGTAATTCCCAGATACAAATTATTAAATCAGAAATAGAAAGATGGGTTATCCTACTACCAGTAAAGTGCTAGAGTCAGAAAGCTGGTTACAGTCATGCTCAGATACAGTTACCTGAAACTACAAAACAACTCTAATACAGTCCAGTCACACTCCTCCAGAAGCACCATGAGTGTCTTCTTGCATTCAAACCATAGAATGTAGTGTTTTGTTTTGTTTTAAATTTTATTTCCCGATGTTTCTATTTTAATTATTTTTATTACAATAGTCTCCTGTTCTTTTTTATGGTGTAGCAAAAATATATTTGTACCCTACTAAAATGCAAACACTGAAAATGATTCCAAAACATATTTTTATCTAAACAAGGAAGGCAGAATAACAATGTTTTAAGTGACATCAGCATATCCACTCATCAACCACTGGAGCTGTAATTAGACTTTTGTTTCCTACTATTTCTCTAAACAAATAATATTTACTGCTTCTCCTTGCCCAAAGCATCTGATCAGAATTCAATTTTTTCTTTATCAGCTTCTCCAGATGACATAAATAAATAAATATTTATTTATTTATGTTTGGTTTTGTAGGAAGTATAACTTCTTTAAATTGGAGCATATTCTTATAGACATACATTATATAATTTCAAAATCATTATTACAGGACAGTTTGTATTGGCTGAATCCGTAAAATTACAATGCATTTAAATAAGTAATTATGTGCAGCTAAGCTACATTTTGAAAGGTTTTATCTATGTTTATATAAAGTAATTTCTTCTAGACATTAATTTATTAACAGCAGAGCTCAATATTTTAGACGGCAATGTAATGGGAGTTGCATAATAAAGTCAGAAATGCTTGTGGTTCCTAAAGGAAAATAATGGAAATTACTAAGTATGTATCTGCTTCTCCATCTATTAGTAGTACACATTTGCTAAGAATCCATCCAGAAAAAAAATAATAAAATAAAATAAATTAAAGTAAAATAAAATAAAATAAAATAAAATAAAATAAAATAAAATAAAATAAAATAAAATAAAATAAAATAAAATAAAATAAAATAAAAAAGGAGGAAAACAATAATATGAATAGAACAGTTACTGTAGACTAAGTTATTTTTTCCAATGTTCTCTTTAACTGGATATCTTCCTACAAAATCAACAGAAGATGACAGCTTCATGGATGATTCTGATCACCATTGTCTTAAGATCACTCTAAAAGTTTATGTTGATATGTTCACATCAGAAGGTTTGCTTGAAATATCACTATTACCTGTGCATAAGTTTCTGAATTTAATTAAAATTTCCTGATTCCAGTAGCAGGTAATTGCACAAAAACTTGAGAACTGAGCACAAAATAAATGATTTTAAAGGGTAGAAAAAATATTTTTCAATACTTTGTTGTGTTAAAGGGTGAAGAAGTTTGGCAGAACCTAAATCCCCTTGCATTGGGATTGTCCTCAGATATCAGATATCCTTCTACTCTGTCCTTTGTGAGTACTGCATCCATGTCTGGGGCACCCACCACAAGAAGGATGCGAGTCTGTTAGAGCAGGTCCAGAGGAGGGCTACGACATTGATCAGAAGGCTGGAGCACCTCTTCCTATGAAGAAAGACCAGGAGAGCTGGGGACATTCAGCCTGGAGAAGAGAAGGCTCCAGGGAAACCTCATTGCAGCCTTTCAATACTTAAAGGGAGCTTATAAAAAAGATGGAAAGCAACTTTTTACTTTGGCAGATAATGATAGGACAAGGAGGTGAACTAAAGAGAAGACATTTAGATTATGTGTTACAGGGTAGTTCTTCATTCAGAGGGTGGTGAGGCACTGGCACAGGTTGCCCAGAGAAGTTGTGGATGCCCCATCCCTGGAGGTGTTCAAGGCCAGGTTAGATTGGGCCCTGGGCAACCTGATCTAGTGGGTGGCTTCCCTGCTGATCATTGGAAATAGATAATCTTCAAGGTCCTTTCCAACACAAGTTATTCTATTATTCTATGATTAAAATATGAAATTCTATTTTAGCTTATCCATCTATAACAGGGTGCTTTTTCAAGAGGTATGGTAGCAGTTACCTGTTAATAGAGATGACCAAGTCTAGGATTAGGCATCATAATTCTTTGCCATGACGTAATGAAAAGTTATGCTCAGGCTGAGAACTGATCATTTACACTCTAAGTCACTTTGAAAATAACTGGGATTTCTGACCATGAAAACCTCTTGCAAATTCTTCTTTTCATGGGGGGAAAAAAATAAAAATCATATTCTGTTGAATACAGCAGAAAGTTTTGTTTCCAGAAGGTCTCTACTGATATTCTCAAAATTCTCTTCTGTCCCTCATTTTACATTTGTAGATTGTGAGAAGAAAGTCAAGAATAGAAGGATAAATCAATTCATTTCCATAAGAACAGAAGACAAGTGAGTTTTCTTCCCTCTCTCTTCATTCAAGACAGAGGACAAGATTATAGATTTTCACAGTAAAACAGTTGTAAAAAGAAATCAACACAACAGTCATGAATCCACTGAGGTGTAATGTCTTCATGTACTCAAAGAAGCATATTTTTGCTTGAAAGTTTGCTTTAGTACAGGAAGATACTCCAATTAACTTCAGCAGCTTTGGGATTGTACAAGGATAAGAAAACCCACTGAAGACTAACAGAGCTGAAACACAAAGGACACACAGTTAGGTATGAGCTATAAAGGTTTTTAGTACCTTTAACCTGAGCCAGAAAGATTGAGAAAAGAAACTCATGAAAACAGGGAAGAAGAGTAAGGGGAAAACTATTCACAAATTAAAAATAGAAAAGAGGAGATACGCACCAATTGTTTTTTTTCTGATAGTGCCTAGGTGGCATAATTCACCACTGATAATGAAAACAGGGGCCTATTTTAGCAGCTGCAAGGAAAATAGGAGCAAGACACTATGTGAATGATAGTAATGCAAACTTTTATGACACATTTATCCACTGAGGTAGCACAGGCTTTCTGTTTGTTAGGGTCTGAACCAAGGCAAACAATTAATTGTACATACATTAACAAATGACTACCAGTTTCACACACTATAGGGTATCTGAATAAAGACTATTCAAAACAGTGTCTTGCCGATAAAGACTTATTTTGACAAACTTTTAGACTATCATTTCAGACTATTATAACTATTCAGTCTTCACAGACATGCAATTCTTTGCATACAGCAGCATTCTCAAAAATAAATACATAAAATAAATAAAAAAATAAATAAATTTGCCAGGTGCAAAATGTAAATAGCAGAGAGAATCATTACGCTACAGCAAAACATGGAAATAAAATATTTCAACTGAAAAAAAAACACTACTGAAATATTTGTTATATGAATATAGTTTTCATTTGCACCCTTCCTGAGGAAAAAAAAAAAATAGAGGGGAAAATAAAATCAAGGAGTGTTCTTCAAACTGATACTGTATTTACAGGTATTTGAAATATTTGAAATATTCTTGTGCAACAGGCTAGTCTACTACACTATTTGTAGTTTTCTATTTCTATCCTCATAGTACATAATGGCCTGTTCAGCTTCACCCCAGCAAAATATTTAAAATGAAGCACTTTCTTTTATAACTATTATTTGCAAACACCTTGAATTTTGACGATCAGAAGTCGCATCCTGCAAAGAAAATTATTTAGAGAGACAGTGTCTTGCACCAATGGGAATGTTTTGTTGTTGTTGTTTGTTTGTTTGTTTTTATATATAGAATAGGAATAAAATGGCTCTTGACATCCCTTTTTCCAGAGACAATTTATCTTTGACTCTTCAGACTCACTGTAGTAATGACACACTATAACTGCTGTGTATTCATGTATAATTTAGCAAAAACATAATTGATACTGTGTAAAACAAACAAAAACAACATTAAAAACATTAAAAAGATCCAATAAGAAGTGACTACTGCATTTCCATCTTAATTTTTTCAGTGTAGGAATATAAATTCCAAATATAAAGCATTACTAATTTGAGTTTCCAGATGGGCCCATTTCCAAAAAGAAATTTAACAATCAGTTCAAAAGGTATTATATTCTAGAAATTCTATGATTCTGGTTTCTAGGTCTAATTTGAGGGCCATCCTTGAAATAAATACACTATCATTTTACATATATCAATCATGTAGTTCATTACTTTAAAACAATATTATACTTTGGATGCACAAAAATCATATAGAAAGCATCATAATCATCTCTTCAGTTAAGAAGAGCTCGGATAGTAGATTCAAAAGTTTCTGATAGGAGAAATTCAAAACCTAGATCTGACTTCCCCAAAAGATGTCCCTCATATATACAGCTCATTAAAAAGTTGTTGGGAGTACAAACCACTGTCTCAGTTTTGATTTAGTGCTACTTCTCACATATATTTTATCCTCATTGCACATTTTTAAATATTGATTCCTAAGCTACTCAAGACTACTTTTGGCTGCAATTATTTTAATTTGTCTTCCAGTTGTTCACTCACCTCCATATTGGTCTTGAGCAGTCACCCATCACAAGTGTCCTCTAACCCTAAGTGTGATCTCTCATCAGACTTTACACCCATTGCACATTGCAGGTACCTGTGCATTTGGACCAGCACATACCCCCCACCTCATCTCCCTACACAGTCTGTATCCATCCCTCACAGAACTTTGGTCACGTAATCTGAAAAGCATGCACCACATCACTGCAATCTAAAAAATGACACAGCCAGCTGGTGAATACAGACTTTGAGTACCTTCTGCTTTCTTGCCATTGTGCAGATATGTGTGATCTAAGGGGGAAAAAAATCAGCTCTAAGAATTTTTAAGATTAAGTGGTCAAACAGAATTAAACCTTTTTTACTGTAAGATAATTATTGGTTTAATTCTTTGTCCAGCACTTTGTCAACAGTTTTCAGAAGCAGATAGAGGTTTCCACTGCATTAATCCTCACACTTTTCCTGAATTACTTAATATGGAATTCAACTGTGTATATATATAACAAATTAATTTTTCTCAGTGTGTTCTAATTTATATTTTTCAACCAGGAACTCCACCTGTCATGAGATTTCCCCCTGAGCCTGGCTTATATTTAAAATTCTCCCCCAAATCTTCCCTGAGGACATTTAGATTCTGATTATTCTGAATAATTTTGCAGATATAAACATTCTCATTCATTCCCTTAGGATATAGCTATAAGGATCTAGATATATCTACACAGAGTACTCATTCTCCAAAGAGTTCTTTAAATAGCTAAGTATATAGAGGTATATAAGTATATAGCTAAGTAATATAGAGGTACTGAGTCCTAATTTAGCTCTTCATGTCTGACCTTCCAGGGACAGTGAACCAGTGCTCATGAGCATCCACCCAGCTCCACACAGTGGTATGTTATTGAAAAAAATTGTGAAGATACATGTGCAGAGTCATTGATAATGGGAAAATTGTACAAAAAATAGCTGCTGCTAACCCTGACCCCCAAGATATTGGGCTCTAAAACAACACATTTCTCCTGTCCCATAGGAGAAACTTCCTGCCCTAAGACAAGTACAACCCTTGAGTGAACTTGCATGTAAATAGTTCAATTTCAAACTAAATGAAAACAAGATCTGCAATAAAAGAAAACAGAAGGGTGAAAAGGGGAGGATTGTTAACATTTGATTGTCATTTGCCATCTGGCTGAATTTAACACATCACAAGAATTTAAAACAAATCCAAAAGCTTAAAGCCATTCATTTAAAAAAAAAAAAAAAAAAAAAAAAAAAAAAACTAAATACAATCCTAACACTGCAACTACCTCCTCTAAACTGCGGTGGTCAAAAGAAACAAAATTCATTAATGTGCAGAAAACCATTACATTGTTCCTTCAAAATGTCTGAAAATGTGAAAATGGACAGTATATATGTCCCCCAAGTTTTTTTGTTTGTTTGTTTGTTTTTGTTTTAATTTTGATCAAAACATTGGAGTGATTGATTTTATAAGAGAAAATGTTTGTTGTTTTTTTTTTTTTTTAAATGTAGAGAGATTTTGTGTGTTCAGACAGTTTATGAGGTTGTTAAAATGGTATAATTAGAAAGCAGCATAGGTAGAATGATTAAGACAAATACATTTTTTTCAAACATTTCACATATATCGTTAGGAAATACCACAGTTACACTTCTAGAGAGAAAGGAACTGTCTGGATCTCTTGTATTTGTCCCCTTCTGTTGCAATAAACAATTTTACATACTATTTTATTCATACCCTTGCAGAGATCCCTCTTCAGAAAATTTGTTTTTCTCTCATTATTTCTTTTTTCAACACTTAACAGTTTTGCCTTGGAAGTAACACTATCACGTTTAAATGCTGACACCTTAGAGTGTAGCTTTTGAAATGTGAAAACTAGAGTTTATCCAAATTTCCACGTCATTTTAAGCAGAAGCATGGTGAAAATTAACCTAAATGTGTCAGAAACTGGGGGGTGGAGGCAGCATTTCTTCAAAGTTTGGGGTTTGCCATACAAGAAATTCGAATTTTTCAGCATTTTCTATATTCTAAAGGGAGATATTTTTAGGATAATTCTAATAATGAATTACTCTCTCTCTACTCTCTCGCAATTCGGACAACATTTTTAAGTATGTTAAAGGAAAAAGGAGGACCAGAACAAATATTGGTCTGATAATTGGTGAGGATGATCATCTCACAAACAGGGACATAGACAAAGCAAAGACATTTAATATATTTTTTGCCTCTATCTTTAACACCAGTGATGGACTCTGGTACCCCAGCTGCCCTGAGTTGGAGAACTGTGACTGCAGGAATGATTAACACCGAGTTAACCCTGAACTTGTGCAGGCTTTGCTGCTTCACCTAGATGCATACAAGTCTATAGGGCCTGACGGGATTCATCACAGAGTACCAGATTTCATCCCAGAGATGTGGCTGATATCTCTCAATTATTTTTCAATGGTCTTGAGAATCCAGAGAAGTCCCCTTGACTGGAAGCTGGCAAATGTGGTCCCAATTCTTGGGAAGGGAAAGAAAGAAGATTCTGGCAACTACTGACTGTCAGTCTTGCTTCAGTGCCTGGTAAAATTATGGAGAAGATTATTCTAGGGCATACTGAAACATGCCTAAAGGACAACAAGCCCTTGATCATAGCAAACATGGGTTCACTAGGGGAAGGTCATGTCTAACAAACTTAATTTCCTTCTATGACAAAATCATCCAGCTCATTGACCAAAGGAAGCCAGCCAATGTAATCTTTCTGGAATTCAATAAAGCTTTTGATATTGTCTCTCACAGTCTCTTTCTGGACAAAATGACCAGAATACAGTTGGTCAAAATAATAAGATGGGTGAATGACTGGCTGATGGGTTAGGCCCAGATGTAAATGGGTTTACATCAGGCTGACAACCTGTCACTAGTGGGGTTCCCCAGGGCTCTGTTTATGGGCCAGTCCTCTTCAGTGTTTTCATAAATGATTTGGATGAAGGACTTGAAGGTGTTTTGAGCAAGTTAGTGGATGACAACAAATTGGGTGGAGCTGTTGACTCTGTCGAAGGTGGTGAGGCCTTGCGGAGAGAACTGGTTAAATTAGAGAGCTGGGCAATCACCAACCGTATATAGTTTAACAAAAGCAAGTGGTAGGTCCTGCTCCTGGGAAGGGGCAACCCTTGTTATACATACAATCTGGGGGACAAGATGCTGGAGAGCAGCCCTGCAGAGTGGGATCTGGGGTTTTGATTGACAGCAAGCTGAACATGAACCAGCAGTGTGATCTGGCAGCCAGGAGGGCCAACCATATCCCAGGGTGCATCAAGCATGGCATTGCTAGTTGATCGAGGGAAGGGATTGTCCCCTTCTACTCTGTGCTAGTGCAACCTCACCTCGAGCACTGTGTTTTGGGTGCCACAGTATAAGAAAGATATAAACCTGTTAGAAAGTGTCCAAAGGAGGGCACAAAGATGGCAAAGGGTCTAGAGAGAAAGACTTATGAGAAGCGACTGATGCCACTTAGTTTGTTCAGCCTGGAGGAGACTGAGGGGGGACTTCATCACGGTCTACAACTTTCTCATGGTGGGGAGCAAAGAGGTAGGTGCTGATCTCTTATTTCTGGTGACCAATGATAGGATCCAAAGGAATGGCTTGAAGCTGAGACAGGCAGTTCAGGCTGGATATCAGGAAAAGGTTCTTCACTGGAACAGGTTCCTCAGGGCAGTGGTCATGGCATGGAACCTGCCAGAGTTCAAGAAACGCTTGGACAGCGCTCTCAGATACACGATCTGATTTTATTTATTTATTGGGGGTGGAAGAGGGAGGAGGTGAGGGGTGGTCCTTTGGCGGCCCAGGAGTTGGACTCGATGATCCTTGTGGATCTTTCCAACTCAGATATTCTATGTTTCAAAACACCTCCAGTGGTATAGCTAACAGTGTCACCTATTTCAGCATTTTCATACATTTCCATTTTTATAGGAGTATTTTTAATATGGCAATGACACTTAATGATTAAAAGGTTATTATGGGTCAATCTGCAACCTTCCTTCAAGTCACTTCCTCATTCTTGCTTTCATCTCTTGTCTCATTTGTTTTCTTTAGCTCAAGGCTACATATATGTTATCACTATTTTCATCAAAAATCGAAAATGCAGCATATGAGCCTCTACAAAGAAAATTAACTGTATCTCAGTCAAAACCATGACACCTTGTCATTCAAGTATTTAGAAATAAAGTATGGACTTTTATACTTATGATTCATTAGCTACTTCCAATATAAATTAAGGGCTGTTTTAAAATTCAGAAGTTTGATTTTTTTTTTTTTACTTTTTTTTCCCTCTGTGTGAAAATAAGTATATACATTTTTGCCCCATGTAAAAAACTCACATTTCATTCTAAAGAAACTTTGACATAACACTGTGGAGGAAACATACTCTGTCAGAGTTTTCAAATGAAGATTTGCTTGGTTGTTTCATTTACACATTTTGTCTAATGGATAAACATAATAATCACAATTAATTATAAATCAAAACAAGGAATATAAAGCAACCTCTTCCAGTAACCTTAATACCAATTTCTGTTTAAAAATTCTGTATTTACATACAAATGGTCCCACAAATATGGCAGCTTCTTGACAAGTAGTATGGAAAGTTATTGTTATTGTAACTTCTTTAATACTGTGATTTATGATTTCAAGGGACTTTAATGAAAAGCACATTATGTTCATGTGATTGATCTTAAATCATCTTTCTCAACCAACTTTTGAACATAAGCATCAAACAATGAATTTATTACCACCTTTTATTTTTAAAATAACCATCAGATGAAATAAATAAAATATATAGTCTAGACTTTAACGTCTGGAATTATATAAACATGAAAATAAGATGCTGACACTTCAACTTTATCTTCTTTTTTATATCTACAGGTACTTTTTATTATACATACATATATATATACATATATATATACACATCTTTTCTAGGCCAAATAGCAGTTACTTGAAAACTGATCTTGATCAATAAAGTCAGCTTTTGCCAAATTCTGCATAAAATGTGCTTTTAATACCAAAGGAGTCAATGTATGTAATAAAAAGTAAAACAGAAATATGACAGGCTAAATCACTGTCAATTTTATGAGTCTGTTTCTTCAAGTCCTTTCACTTGGTCTGGTCTCCTTCAGTTTTCCCTGTGTAGACCATGCTGTTAATTGTGTTTCAAAGTAAGAAACAGTCCATTAAAGCATTGTAGTCAATAGTACTCTAGCACAAACTGTAAGTGCATTATCTGATTGTTTGCTGTCTCTGTTCAGCTGACTGGCTTCTAAAAATCCATCTCTAAGGGCTGTAACTATTCCTCGCCACTCTAAAATGAGACAAGATAGTATGAAGCTGCCCAAGACACAGATGAATCCTTCAAGTCCCAATTAAGAGCAATAACCACAGCAAAGCTGCATCACCAAAACATCTTTATGACAGCAGGAAGAATTAAGTACAAAGATTATGTCAAGGATAGACATCCTCACTTCAGAAAAACCTTGAGACTGAAGGCAGAATGTGTACATGCACTACTGTAACATGCTTATAAAGAAAGTAGCACAAATGAGAATCTTGATCTGAATTGGTCTACAAGAGTTAGAAACTGGTTACGTTAGGAATAGACAGTTTTAGCTCATACCTTCTTTTCTGTATTGTTGGGCATGAAGCTTCTAAAGAAGTAACTGTGATTAAGACATTTTCAAATAGTAATTGGAATAAAAATGGCAGTACAAAGGAAGGTACTATGTTGTGCAGACAGCTGTTTAAGGAAGAAAATCAAACAAAATGTTGCAGAAATGCATTTTTTCAGTTTCTTGTAGGAGTAGATCACTGAATACAGAAAAACAGCAAAACGTTTTATGTTAGTTTCAGTGCTTACAAGAGGTACAACCAACCACAGTCGGTTGAACACACTAGCAGAAAAATGTTGGAAACTATGGGGGATTCTTTGAAAGTTCACTTAGCTTGTGAAGCATTAGTTATTTATGCACATATTTCTGGCAATTGCCAAAAGATAAAATATCTTAATGTTAAGATTAACAACATATGACCATTAGGGTTAACTTGAACAGATGATTATACACTATTCTAATACATATTTGAAATTTAAAAGATGGTGCCATTATCAGTGTTTTTTGTTGTTGTTTGTTTTGTTTTGTCTTTTTTTTGTTGTTGTTGTGTTTGGTTTTTTTTCCTGCTCACTAGAAATACAAAAAAAAAAAAAAAAAAAAAAAAGAAACTTGGTAGTATTTCAGAAGGTTTGCAAATGAATTCTGCTTTATAATTTTATTTTTGATTAACTATAAGATAATACATTTTTTCCTGGGGACCATGGCATCTGCGTAAACATTTAACACAAAACTGTTATTTATTAGAATAAAGATTTTATAAAGCATTTATAGCTAATATAACTTTAAGTCTGAAATTGTTTGGACTAAACAGATTTGTCTTAGAAATATCTCATGGTTGTACTTTTAGACAGTCTAAGCTTGTGGAAAGGTGAAAGGTTCCTTGTGTCAACTATGAAAAGTTACAAATAAAAACTCAGTATGTAAACAGTTTTCTAATGCAAATATCTCTTATATTTAAAGTAAGTATCAGATCATTTTATTTACTAATAAATTAAGCAATTATTCAAATCCTCAATGCTAGAGAGATTCAGCACAAAATCTCATGTAACTTGCATCTCACTTGACAGGCAGAAAAAAAAATCTTCAATGATAAATGATAACTACACATTATGTAAAACATCTTTATCAAAGTCACTTAACATATTAACTCATATTAGAACAAATACAAAGGAGGACCATGAAGATGATCGAAGGGCTGGAGCACCTTTCTTATGAAAGCAAGCCGAAGAAGTTGGGGTTGCTCATCTTGGAGGCTCCAGGGAGACCTTGTAACAACCTTTCAGTACCTAAAGAGCCTACAGGAAAGCAGAAGAGGGACTTTTTGTAGTTGATTAGTTGATAGGACAAGGAGTAATGGTTTTAAACTAAAAAAAAAAAAAAAAAAAAAAAAAAAAGTAGATTTAGATTAGATCTAGGGAAGAAATTCTTTGACCTGGAGACGGTGAGGCACTGGAAGAGGTTGCCCAGAGAAGTTGTGGATTCCCCTTAGGCCAGGCTGGATGGGGCTTTCTACCTGGTCTAGTGAAAGGTGTCCCTACAGGGAGGTTGGAATTAGATGGTCTTTAACGTCGCTTCCAATCCAAACTTCTGTGAACATATTTTGAATATGATGCAGGCAGCCATCATAACATAGTAGATGGTAGAGAGCTGCCTGATATCTCCAAGTCTGTACTCAATACTGTTGCCAGTGACCTAGAAGCTCCTTAGAGAAAAAAAAAAAAAAAAAAACTACTTTAACATTGCACCCATTTAAGTAAGATTGTTAAATAAAAATTCAGTCCTGAGTGCAATCTCTGTACTGAGTTTGTGGCCTGCTACTAACACCAACAATGCTGTATTACTAATTTACATGACTATATACTTTGTTAAATCAAAATATTTTGTAGATATATTGTTTCCCACCATGTAATAGTCTTTCCACTGACACTAGAAAAAGCTTTCTATAATTCTTCTTCAAATTATTATAAATGATGGTCATACACCACAGCATATTTTTAAAGTAGCCAGATCCCAAACACTTTAATGTGTTATTCTAAAAATAGTTTTGCTCTGATGAATTTTGCTGTCTGCTCTTATATCTGTAAAACTATACTAATAACAGTTTCACTAAAAACAGATGCCAGCTTTTACCACAGAATTGAGCAAATAATAAATGAGGTCAAGTGTACCATGTTATTTCACAGATACAATCAGAATTACAGAGGTTATAACACTTGTACTCAGAGAAGAAAACATGTACTTTATCCTCTGTTTAGGCATAAGTAAGAGATGTGATTTTAATCCTTACCCTTCCAAGAACTGACTTTTAAAGCTGTTTAGCCCCAAAAAGTAGGTAAAGTAGGATATAGACCATAAAAGTTATTTCAGTTAATGCATAGTTGAAAGTGCTACGAGACACTCTTTGACTTTAGGAGCTTCCCCAGTGACAGTGCAGCTCTGCACAAATCCAACCAAAAAAACACACCTTCAAGGCACAAATTATTCTGTCGGTAAGAGGAGAAAAAAAAAAAAAAAAAAAAAAAAAAAAAAAAAAAACCTTAATATAGCTGGAGGTTGAAAAAGATAGCTGTAGAGAAATAAACAGTGGGTTTTGCTGCTTATTTGAGGATGGAAATCCAGAACTGTTATGCAAATGAAATTTCAGAAGGGCAGCTTATGGAAAATATATTTAGTTAAAGAATATTACTGCTAGCCTAGTGGTAAGCAACAAGTGATATTTCTTTAGGATTTAGGATTTCCTTATGAGCTTTAGGATTAAAAATGCCTAAGGTAGCATTAAATCTAAAATTGTTTAACTGATAGTTGTAGTGCACTTTAAAAAAGAAATACGAGATGGTTTAGTTTTAACTAAAGTTTGCCTTTATGAAAGAGAATGAATTAAATGACTACTAGTTGCAGTCTACTGATTCAGAACTGGATGCAGAGTGTCTTAAATCTTCCCTGTTAATATAATGGGCTTCATGTGAGACCCATGATGGATGTAAACTGCAATGCACTTCCATCCACTGAATGCCACAGGTATCTACCATAATTTGTTTGGAAGCATCTACCATAATTTGTATTGGAAAACTTTGTTTTCCATGCTTATGTTCTTGTCTGTCTCTATATGTATGCCATAACTGCTTTGAATGCCTTCATAATAGGAATTGTATCTTTCAGATATTCTGCTTAAAATTTAGAATTACAGTAAAAACAGACTCTACTGACCTCTAAAATGTTTCACTGGGATTGGCAAAAACCAGTGACTCATCCATTGAATCAGAGATTCCCTGACTAAATTCATAGTTTTACTGAATTTCTGTGAGATTACTGTGCTTGTGTTTCATGACTTAAAATGTAGTTTTAATACTGAAATTATGTTTACTTGTGACAAAGTGGTCTTTTTCCAAAACATTACTAAATGTTAAACTCTTCTACAAGTATTTGTGTTGCTCCAGGGGCTCTGATAATAACTGATCTTTCAGTTTGTCAGCAAAACTGAAAAGCTGGATCCACACAAGCATTAGACAGTAGACTTTAGCCATTAGCCCAAGGACACCAATATAAAGGATGTGCAAAGTGAAAGCCTTTGTATGGATAGTTGAGATTTCCAAGGATGTTCATTCTATGAGCAATCTGAACTAGTGGAGGTTATTCCTCACTGTGGTAAGGAGTTGGAACTAGATGATCTTTAGAGGTTCCTTCCAACACAAAACATTCTGTTTCTATTCCTCAGTTTATTCTATTCCTCAGTTTATTCTATTCCTCAGTTTAGCATTGCAGAAACAAAATGTTATTTTGCAGAATCCCTTCTAATATGAATCACATTTTTTTCTACTTGAACATTTTTCTAGTCTGCCTTTCTAGGAATTGCAAAATAGTCTGCTCTGCAAATCTTTCTGCAAAATCTGCAAAGCTTTTAAGTTATGTTTCTGTGGAGTCTACCTATTCTAATCATATAGGAGGTCTTAAGAGGCATGAATTCAAACTAAGCTGTGGGTGTCTGTCGTTCACCAAGTGTGGGCAGTAGGCACAGACGTTCATGATATGAATGCCTCTGATTGGCTGACATTTGGTAAATGCCTGTGGGTAGGATGGGTTTAGTATTAATCACTTGTGACATGGCTTAAAAGGAGGTTATATGATTCAGTATACTTTGATCTGTAAAAATCTGGACCTTTGATTTTAGGACAATCCTTTCTGAACGAATAACTCGACAACATTCTGATTTAAGAGTTGTTTAAATTTTCTTGTTCAGTCACACAAACAAATGAACGTATGTGTAGTGATAACATGAAAATGTGTCATTTTGCTATATATAGGAAGTTATATATATGTCTGCTAAAGAGTAATATGTAGTAGAGAATAACAGAACCTTAAGTGTCTGCATTCTTGAAATAAGCTTTTTTTGATTTCAGTATACATTTAAAACACTGGGTGAGTAACATATATATATATACACATGTATATATGTATATATATGAAAGTAAAACAAAGCAATAATACCTTTTACCAATAACTTCTAAAAATGTAATGCACCTCTAGAAACCTTAACAGATATCATCTCTACCCACATGACCAGTGGGTGGATAACTTTCATTGATACTTACATGATCACCGTATGACCTTTATTTAGCATTATACTCATCATTTACTCTGAAAACAGATCTACTATGCTTTTCTTCTAATTTCATTGGCTCTGCATGCTGATAAAGTTACTGATAAAGTCCGTGTAACCTAATGTAGGAAGTATTATTTAAAATAAAAAATAAAATAAAAATAAAAAGATTAGTTTGTTAAGACTAAATTTCTAAAGAAACAGGTCACCTTTGACAAATCTTTCAAAAGAAATTAGAATTTCTGGCTATAATCAGGGAGTAAACTCATATTTTCCACATTCTCTGTGGGAATCCCTATTTATATATTTATCCGCCACGCCGCTCCTGCAGCTGCCCGCTCGCCGCCGCTCTATGATCTTGGGGCATCTACAACCTTTTCAACATTTTGAAAATTTCTATCCTGATCTAGAAGAAAACATACTACATTGTAATAACATCACTGTGTTTTGTCAAAATATAAACTGCTTTCTGATTTAACAGCTTAGTTATGGAAATTTTGAAGTACTTTGGCAAATTTAAATAGCAACATGTGAATTTATGCTAATATTACATTATTCCACAGTAATGCAGGCAGAACTTAAGTAGTATTTGAAATATGTAAAACATATATTCATATGCAATTTATTTAACTGTTTGAGGAAATCCTGATAATAGTATAATTTTGTATAAATATTTTACTCATTGGTACAGCTAATTTATAAATAACAAACTTGACTTGTTAATATTTTATTCAATGCAAAATACCAAAATCCACTGGATAAATTGCAACAATTCATATACTTATAATTGCTTTTCACTACCCAAGGTTTCAAAAGTTTATTTTTATGTACCTATATTAAGTTATTAATGCATGAATATATCAATGGTCTTTTTTGGTGGTGTTTTTTTTTGTTGTTGTTGTTGTTTTGTTTTTGGTGTGTTTTTTTTTTTTTTGTGGTGTTTTTTGTGTGGTTTGTTTGATTGTTTGTTGTTGTTTTTTAATTTATTTATTGCCTGTGTTTATACCTTTGTAGTCACTTACAGAGAAGTTAGATAAGTAGTAAGTCATAATTCCATAGTCAAAAAAAAAAAAAAAAAATCTTTGCCTAGAAATTTGCCATAGCTCAAAGAGCAGAAAATGGAAAACAAATAGAAAACTAGTAAAGAAAAAAAAACTATATATTAAGTCAAATTTCAAGAAATGAAGTGTATGTTTTAATGCAGGAAATTAATCTGTCATTTTGGAGGTTTGGACAACAAGGGGTTTAAGCATAGCAAAAACGTCATGGTAATGTAAGCTTACAACAATATGACAATAATACAACTGCCAACAATTACAAAAAAAGAAAGAAATTTTGAGCAAATACTTTTTGCATTTCAGTATAGCTATGGTACACCCTCATTCCACAAGTTTGTAAAATATTTTCAATCAAAGATGGATAAAAAAAATACGATATAGATAAATATAATTATATATAATAATTATAGATAATGGTTAATAACTTCAACAGTCCTAAAAATGTACCTGAGAATATCTGCAAATAATAGTAATTTTAAAAATAAATAATGAAAAATTATCAAAACTAAAAACACTGAAGGAGCGTTAATATTTTACGAATGTTCACAACAGGCAAGTAAAGTAATCCAAATAAGCAGAATATGCTGATTAGTTTTCAAAAGAAAATACTTACAGTAAACGAATACTGATTTTTTTCCTCTAATATTCAGAAAAAGATAACTTTCTAATGCTAATATATATGAACCTGCATTTGATGCAGTACCACCTAATATTCCAATTAAAAATACAGAAGGATACAACACTGAAAGTGCACCATTTAAACAGATTACATGCCACCTAATAATTAATTTTCAAATATAGTTTCCAATGGGGAATGACATGAGAGCTTCTACTCAGATTTTGCAGGGACCAATATTAGGTTTCTCACCATTTAACATTTTCACTGGTGTCTTAGATACTCTCACCAATAAACTTTGTGCCACAAAGAGAATAGTACATTTCACTATATCAGGTATTTAGCTTTCTTGAGATCTTGAATGTGTCAGTCTGTGTTAAACTTGAAAAGCTTTTCAAGTCTAGTTATGATTGTGAAAGTGGTTTTATGTTCACTCTAGACAAAAAGTCTTCAAAAGAAAGCATATACAGTACTGAAGTTCCCACAAAATAAAATCATATATTTTTTATATCAGTTTTTACCAACTGTTAAATATTATTTAACTTTTTATTTTGAGAAAGCCATGTTAACTGATGTATCTTCCATTTTACAGATGTCCTTGAGTCTTTAGCCTAATACCATAACATTGGATTCAGAAACGTAAAGGGATGGGGAGGGATGGGTGAGGGGGGAGACAGAGGACTGGGAATGGGGCGGGAGAAGCTGAAGGGTGCAAATCAAATTTAAATCCCTCTTCTGGGGAATGAAACATTCCCCAGAAGTTTAAATCAGACATATAAAAAACAGAAAATGTGTTTTCCAGGTCTGCTACCAGCATTGTCTCCTTTGCTGAAGTAATTCTAAATTCTATCTTGGAACAATATTAATTCCCTATTCACATTAGTTTGCACCTTAATGCATAATCATTAAACTCTCAATGGCAGCTTAAGCCTGAAGGGATGAGCGGTTCAAGACCTTTACCCTGCAAAGATTTGTTCAGAAGATTACATTCTATTAACAGTAAGAAGAATGAAAAAATGTATAAATCTAACTAATTTGTCTAAATTTTGCATTGAGGAAGGGATAGCAGTGGTCTAAGTGGAACTACTCACAGAACATTAAGTATTGGTATGTCTTTGATAGATCAAGGTTGTACGTGGTGTTTCTTGCCTTTTGCACTGTACATGACTTCTGCCTTTTCTAAATGTGGGGTGTCAGTCAGGGATTGCTGCAAGATGAATTATTGTTCAAATAGTTACTCTGATCCCCTCAGCCATACAATATGCTGTGACTCATTGGCCTGGGATATTTCAACAGTATATCTCTTATTAGCTTGCTTTTAATGTCACCTCACTAGAGTGTTGTCTGAAAAATAAGTTGCCATTGCAGAATAAAAACATTTTTATTAGCCTTCACCTGATCGACTCTTTCGTGCATTTGCGTTTTTGTACAATAATGTATAAAAAGAGTAATGAACCAAATGGAAATCAAACTACATGTGAACTTCATAAAGAAGATGCAGAAAAGATGCTTCACTTTGAAAACAGTAATGAAGTAAAGTGCAACGCATGGCATGAGCCCAATTCAAATAATATTTTTCAGTCTTATGAGTTGAAAGATCTTTGCATAAAATCTGAATCTTCTGGATTTATTTCCCCTAACAAATATCACATTGTTAGATAACTGCACTTTGGATTTCTTTCTATCTTAATACATAATAATAAAAATATTTTTAATAAAAAGGTCTTTTGAATATACACAAAAAGTTAGTGTTTTCTAAACAACACTATTTGCTAGCCTAAAAGGCAGACATTGGAAACTATTTGACTTTTGCACCTTAACCTTGAAATATCATTAAATTTCTCATGTGGGAGAACTGATATAAACATTCTTTTTTATGTATTTGAAAATATTTCCACTCACAGCAGCATTGTTTAATAGAAAAGAAGAATATGAATAGCCAAGATGCAACCTGAAGTACTTAGTGCTTGGACTGAGATTTCTTTGTTGTAAATGTGAGTTTGTACCTGCATTTTTCATCTGCATTCAGAACAAAGTACTATTTCTAGTGTACACATTTTGTGTAGGTGATTCTCCAAAATGAAAGTCTGCTTCTTTCTATAAATCTTGCTATATCAAGTAGTTGTATGTAAAGTGAGTTGTATGTAAACATACATTATAGCTTTAAATAGTGAATTGCACTGTTGGAATATCTTAGCAAAGCGATTTCAGATTTAAAGTGTAATTTGTGGATTTATGACAGTGAAACCCAAAACCATGTGTTCATATTATGTTAAGACAAGTTTCTAAACTACATCCTTTTTCCATGAAAGGTCCAAAAGTATGTATCACTAAGCTGAAGGCCATAAACATGAATCTATAAATATCTACCAATAATATTAATCATAGAATCATATCATAGTACTGCTTGGGTTGGAAGGGACCTTAAAGATCATCTAGTTCCACCCCCCCTGCCATAATCCCTGCTGTCAGAGATGCCATCTACTAGTTCAGGTTGCCAGGGCCTGTCCAATTTACCTGGCCAGGGATAGGGAACCCACAACGTTTTTAGCAACTTAGAAAATCTAGTGTTTCTAGCAACACTAGAAATCTAGTGCCTCACCCTTCACCCTAATCTTTGAAAGAACTATTAAAAACTTATTTTGCATCAATGAATAGAAATGTCTGTCAGTATCTGCTATCACCTGGAGGTAGAAGACAGACAAAGAAAGGAAAAATCCAAGCTTTCTTTCTCAATTTCATTAGCCTGTGAAAGCTGTGAAATTTTTGATTAGCAATTATTCAAAGAGAAAAATTACTCAAGTGCTACTTAAAATAAGCTGTCAACAGGAAAAGGATAGATATACTTGGCAGACTCAAGAAATAGGGTTAAGACTTTAAATCAGCAGTGTAATTTAACATTCAGATTACCAAGGATGAAATAGAACAAACAAAAAATTAACAAAATGTGGAATGGCAAGAAAAGGAACCACGATAGTTCAGTACCCTGAATCTGAACGGACCCATAACGGTTAATCAGCTACACCCCTTAATGCGACAAAGCGATAATGGCTTAAACTGAAAGAGGATAGATTTGGATTAGATATTAAGAAAAAAATATTTACTATGAATATGGTGAGACACAGGAACAAGTTGTGAACAGAAGTTGCAGATGCTCCATCTCTGGAAGGTTCCCTTGCCTATGGCAGGGGGATTGGAATTAGATGATCTGTAACGTCTCTTCCAATCCAAACCATTCTATGATTATATCATTCTACTATGCTCCACAACATCATGCCTCATTTTTAGATTTTAAATATAAGGAGATCCTTTTCCGTCTTTAAATTGCACAAATGTTCTAGTATGCAGCAGAAAGATTTGATTAAAAAAAAAAAAAAACACACACAACATAATCATATGCTGCTTATGACCAATATTTTTTCAGAGAAACTTCAAAGACAATTTTTATTTATGATACAGAAAGCATTCATAAACAGAAACACATTATATTGCTTCAGACTATTTCTAAAGATATCATAGAAAACAAGAGAGTAGTTTGAAACCAAAATAAATCTCTCAATTTTAATGTCAGTAGCAATGCTGTTATCTATTAATTATTTTCTTCAGGATGTGCAGGCCAAAGAAATACTTTGATCAGAAATAAAAGTAGAGCCAATCAAGAGTTTTCTGACAAAAGTTCCAAATTGGAAGTGTCCATCTGCTAAAACAGATGCAATGCAAGAGCACACCACTTGCCTTTGACTGCCTTTGAAGTGGTTTTCCATCCATGTGAATGTGTTAATCAAAATGAAAGCTATCTAGAGCAAGAACATTCTTTCAGTCAGAGACAGCAATTGAAATCTTGCATCATCCTTCTCTGAAGAAATGAGCAAACTGATAACTTCTAGTCTCTCTTGATTTCTTCCTTCCTCCTCTTTGTTTCCCTATCATCTCTCTTTCCTCCTTCCCCCCTGCCCCCCTTCCCCTCCCCCCAAAAAGGTAAATCAAGAGTTTCCTTTGTCTTTGTGCATAACAGGAATATGGATGCAGGAAGTGCAAAGCCTTTGTGCAGGCTTAAATTTAGATTCCCTGCGAGAACAGAAAGAGATGGTTGCTGCAAACTGCATCTCATTATATTATATTATATTTCTACTTTTGCTCCATGTGTCTTATTTAATGTCTCTAATCATATTTTCAACTTTTTATAATAGATATTTTCCTGAAAGAAATCTAGTTGAAGGCCATGAATGGTTTTAATGGTTTTTGTTGCTGTTTTCACTCCGAGTCAGCCTAAGCTACAACAGCACATAGTAAATATAATGAAACATATTTAAAACTTTAGTCTTATATACCAGAACAGTTATGAAATCTATTCAGTACACACAATCCTAGTTTGATGTAGTTTGTTTGATGTAGTTTGATGATACTATAAATGCTGAAGGGGAAAAAAAAAAAAAAAAAAAAAAAAAAAAGAATGATCATTGCCAGTACCCATTTTGATTCCCTAGTTGGGTCAGGCTACAAAAATCCACGTGTAATTAACTGAGATTTACAATATTTTAGTGGGTTTTAGGAGCCTAACGTTAAACTACAGTGAGTGTATACTACTATTATGACTGCGTAGTTTAGAAAAAATAATTTCCATTATGTCCAACAACTTTTTAAATAGCATTTCTTAATTTGCCTCTTGACCTTTGTACTTTACAAGGATTAAAAAATTAAAAATAACTTGGCAGAAACATATTTTGTGGTGTTACACTATTTAACATCATATGGTTAGACACATAGTAGGTGAAAGTGAACTCCTATGAACTCCTATCTCTAGTGACCTGACTAGACAAATACAAACCATCAGCCAACATGCTGCATGCTTCAGCTGAAGATGTACTTCACCTTACATAATAAATGGGTTGCTTATTAATGTTGGTATTTACAAATAAAAATATGATTGTTTTTTATTAATATCACTATTTTATGTTTCTGCAAAATAAAAGGTGGTTGGGTTGTTATTCTTTCTGACTAATATAAAACACATAATGAAAGTTCTATCTCTTAAGTCAGGGAATATATTTACCACAAATGGAAGAAAAGTTTCATAATCACAGAAAAATAATAACTAGGCTACATCTGAGGCTCATACCTCACTGTATTGAGATAGCTCTTCAAGAGTAAAAACATGCCAAGATTAACTTCAGTATAGATTAGCAACAATATTTCCTAACAGGAGACAGCCATGTGGATTTTGCATCAGACAATGAGGCCCATAAATATAAATGATTTGTCTACATTGTCTATGTAGACAAATGTCTATGTTTTTTGCCATTGAAAAATCACCATTTACTTCCCTTCATTTCTAAACCTCTATCCTGCTATCAATATCTGTATTTACTTTCCTCCTTTGGTATTCAGACTTTATACTGAAAAACTAACAAACTTGTTTGTTCAAAAAAAAAAAAAAAAAGTTTCTTGAGCACATATTCCATAATCATTTTTATTGATTATTTTTATTACTTCTTATTTATGGAGCTATTGTTTGTCTTATAATCATTGTTTCATGAAGTCTGCCAAAGTTGGAATAACATCTTACTGATTTTCATGGACATTTTCTTTCTGTGTTCGAAAACTTCTAGTCAGATCTTCCACACTGATTCAAGCAAAAGCAGATTTTAGTCAGACATTTAATGGCATGTTCTACCACATAGCATTTACTACCATTCTGTTTAACACTTTACAGCTAGAAGCATAATTGATGAATATTCTATGTATTTGTTTACAGCCACAGAAATTTGATAGACTCTCCACTCTTTCAGTTAAAATATATATAAATATATGTGTGTGTGTGTGTGTGTAATTACAAGACTAGTATGAATGTATGTGTATATGTGCATGTGGATGAATCAATTAGAAATTTCATTAGGAAAATGTACTACAATTTGATGAAAATAATTTACAGGCATAATATTAACATGAAATCAGAAATGTAAATACATTACTGAATTTGTAGACAAAGCAAATAAAATTGTTAATATCAGGATTGTCTAACATCTATCAAAGTAAATTATTCATATAGTTTGTGGTTTTGTTAAGTTTGAATGAGTCCAGTTGAAATTTTGCTAAGGTAGCTAGCCCATTTGTCGTAATGAAATGTGTTCTTTCACCAGAGTAAAGGATCAAGAAAATCTACCACTGTGCTTTGAAATATCACAGCAACTGTCCTGACTTGAGGGAAGCCCTGTATCATTGTTATCAGTTATTATCAATGAAGTACACAATGTGATGGATTCATACTTTAATTATACAGACCCTGATAAATCTGTCTCTTTTTCCTTTTTTATTTTTTTTCTATTTTTTAACTTTTTTATTTTATTTTATTATAAAACATCTTCATAAGTTTCTGTGAAAAAAAAAAAAAAAAAGTTTTAATGTTTAAAAATTTCCAAAACTTCATGAGAGTAAAAATCCAACCCAGAAAAAGTCCAACCCAGAAAAGTTACTAGTTCAATATTTTGATACAATAAATATTGTATTAAACCACAGGAACAAATATTGAATAAACATACCATGCTATGCATCTCCCCCTTGTGGAAAGAAACACAGCTAAAAAATGAAATCCAGCAAATAAATGAATTTTGAACAGATCTTTGCACAGATATTCTTCTCAGAGATAACTGGAAGGCTAAGGATTTTAGTTCTTCTCTTTAAAGTTCTTGTACCTCCACATTCTTGGATGTTTGCTTTTGCTAAGAATCTACTTGCCCAAAACACTGAGTACTGAAACAAACACCATATGCTTTGTAGTTCTGTTCTCAACTCAAATCCTTCAGTGCTGTTTATGTAAGACACAGAGGCTTCCTGTACCTTCCAAATAATTCCTTGTCTGCCCCACGCTTGGAAGATGTTTCTTCTTTCATAAGCCTATGAAGTTCATGTTGAAAAACTGTACAAAAATCATTGACCTGAGAAAAATTCCTCTCAGGAAGAGGTTGGAGAACTCAAGAGTCATAAATGTACTAATTAAGGAGATGAACACATTTCAGTAGGCAAATCTATTTGATCATATAATCAAATAGAAATGTCTTTCAGAATTCACAACCAGTAAAGTGCCATTTCTAAAGTATGCTGGATAAAAAGAACTATTCACACTGAAAATTCAATAACTTATTATAGCTTCAAACTGCTGTTCCATAACACCCATGAGACAAACTATTGCTCCATTCTATTACAGAATCTCCCAAGTTGAGGCTTAACATCCCATAAATAAATAGGCTTTTGTTTTGGTCAACCAATTTCACTGCAGATGATCCAACAATAAAAACTGTTCCAATCAGCTGCTCCTGATCTTAACTAAATATTTTCCAGAGCTTCTTTAGCATCAAAACAATTCTAAAGGTTAATATCACTACTTACTCTTAAAAATCTAAAACACAAATGGGAGAGATATTGACAACCTCACACCATAAAAGAAATATGACCCAAATCTCTAGTACTTTAACCCTAAATATATTGCATGGTAAACCACTATAATTTCAATTCTATAAGGAATTTCAATTCTATAAGGAATTTCAATTCTATAAGGAATTTTAGTACAAGTTGAGACCATCTTGTCATGTTATTCGAGGAGAATTATAGGCTTTGTATTTTTAAAGGCTAAAGCCCTCTTCTGTCGTACTCCATTTATTTATCAAAGACAGTTTTCAGACCAGTTTCTAGATTACCCACATAAGTAAAAGGCCATGAGAAGAGACTTCACTTCTGGAAATACATGTGAATGGATATAAATACTCTATAATCATGAACACTGAAGAAGGATATCCTCTCTTTTCAAATTAGATACACACAACTGCACAGATAGATGCACAGAAGTACTTTTGTAAAGTGGTAACCCAAAGAGAAACAATATTGTTTGTGTCAGTCAGCAGCAAAACTAATTGCCTTCTGAAGTGTCCGGGATTCATACACAAAGACATTAGGAAGAATGATGTAACTAAAATGTCTGATAAATCTCATGTTTTTACTCCAAGATCATCAGAACAGGCACAAAAATGTGGTGCTGAGTAATCTTTTATCATTGAAATCCCACTTAGGCAACTCCAGACTAGTGAAGTGAAGACGTAACTTTACCAGTTGGTACCTCTGGAAAGGCAAATTTTATGTATTAAACTTCTGATTGCCCTCAGAAAATAAAGTACCTTTTCAGAAACATGCACTTCTACTTCTGGTTCTCTTTCATAAAGGAGGTTTTACAGTCTTTCCTAATGTCTTTAAAAACTTGATTTAGGCAGAAGGGTATTTTGATAGATATTCTTTGTAAGTCTTTTCAAAGGATTGTAAACTATGCCAACTAACCACATAGTTTACAAACTGATATAGACAGTCATAAAACTATCTGTTTTCAAGTCTGTTGGAAAACAAACTTTAAGGACTGCTTAGTAAGATTTTGCTGTAACCAAAATCTGTGCACAGACAATAGCAAACACTTGTGTAGATTTATTTATCTGTAATAGAAGATTTTAACCAGCTTTATTTCTTCCTTTCCTTATGTTGTTTCCTTTATAATGAATTGTCTGACAATATTAGACAGACTAAATTACAAAAGGTCAAAAGCCTTTTTGTAATCCTATTTTATCATATCATATGCCATGGTAATATTACAACTTAGCAGAGAAGATTTTTTTTATTTAATATTCAAGCTGTTTTATCTCTTGCTGAAAGACTGAAATACTCAGGAGGACTTTTGTATTGAAAAATCTCTTCTTACAGTGACTATCTGATATTTTATTGGATCATCTATTTTAAACTTTCAAAGGCAAATACCTAAATTTTGGAAGTTTTTTTCTCTACTACTTTTTCCAGTAAACAGTTTTATTAGTATAAATCTTTCAGTCAGGCATTTCTTTCAGTCAGTGTGAAGCTATATAGCAGCTGACCAACAGTTCTTTTGCAAACTGGCATTTCAATACACATGTATCATTCTGTTTTTGAAATACATATATGCTCCAATATGCAGTGTACTGAAATATGGGAGGCATTTGATTTAAATTTTCTTTCAAAGCTGAAACAAGAAATCTTAATAAACTTGGATATTTTCTGGAATAATTTAGAATAGCAGCTTAATAACAGTCTCTGGAACAACTTTTAGGATGCATTTTGACTCTCATCTTTCCATATCACTGTCACATAGGTAACCTATGGATTGATTGGGAACGGCCCTTTCAGGCAGGCCTGGCATCACATTCACCTCCTTAGATTCCCATGCACTCTTGAGAATACAATCTAATCTTAACAGTTTAAAATGAACAAACAAACAAAGTCTAGCCTTAATGGTGAGAGACAATTTCTAAAGCAGTATTCCTTGCAGCATTGCTCTAAACTTAATATGCAACAAATAGGCATACAACCTAAACATTATTCTTGCTAGAGTGCTGCTGTGGAACTAAATTATTATGTATGCCCTGGGTTTTGTGGAGTCTGGCTGTAGAAAGTGTCATTTTTGCATTCTTCCTTTAGAAGTAGTCCTACTATGACTCAAGAGTCAAATAGTGATTCAGTTTCACATTAGGCATAGAAAATACGACGATGTTTCTCTATGGCATATTGTCTAATCTTCCCAAATTTCAATTGAAAGGATTTAACAAAGAATTATTAATTCCAGGGTATCTTATTTTAAGCAAAGAAGCAAAAATTCTGAGGGCTGCCAAGGCATTCATGACTCAAGGACAGCTTCTTTGGTGTAGAGGCTACATGAAGTCAATATTCATCTCCTGAGCTTGCCAGAAGTGAGAGAAATGGCTTGACTGCAAACCCTGAGGGAATTTTGGGGCAGTTTTGAAGTCCTATGAGGCCATCATGAATTGAAAATCCCTAGGATTTCTCTGATTTACAACTTAGGCTACAGTCACTGTAGCAGACCAGAGAAAAAAGCATACCAGGCAGTGTCCCATCATCTAGAAACCACAGACAGAAACCTCCTGTGCTTTTAGTAGCATGTTGAAGGATTGATTTTGTTTTCAACAGAATTAGTGGCAACAGAAATTTAAAACTATATATCTGTATATATATATATTATCATATATATATTCTAACTACTACTCAAAGCTACCGGTTTCCTGACCTAAATTTCCATTTTATGCATAAATTGCTTATGCCTTCCTTTGATGATGTCAGACTGATGTATGAAATACATGGAATTTTTTAATATTCAAAATGAACATTGTATAGAAGATTTATACAAGTGATATTTTTCCTGACTTTATCCTGTCAATCCTGCCTAGCAAAATTCTTAGCTGTGATCCTGTTCAGCTGTAATTTATTACCTGGTATTGGAAATCTTTGACCACAATCACCAGTGCTGCAGGTATCTCTGCAGCAAAGTATTAAAAAAATTGTCCACAGGGGGAGGCAACACTGCCCTCCTAATTCACAATATTTTAAGACCCTGCAGGATCCTTCCCATGGGTCAAAACCACCAATAGTCATCAACGAGGGAAGCCTGGGGTTTTCTGTGATGCTTCCACTTCAGGAAGATTTACTTCTCAGATGCAAGCCACAGCTTTCACTTCTCCCAGGATTATTTCCCATGGTATCTCTCAAAGTGTCAGCATTACAATTTCCTAAGGTTGTACCACTGCACACTGTAACATTACACACTGTAACATTAGGCCAGCAATCTCCTTTATTTTCTCAGAATAAGTAAATAAATAAATAAATAAATTTTCCTATATTTAATTAAATATCAGTATTTGGATTCAGGGTTGTGTTTCTGAGATCTCCCCTTGTATAACAGTGCCCACATGCTGCATAGATCAGTAGCTCAGGGCAGCTGGGCTTCACCAGACAGGGCCTAGCCCACCACACCAGTCAGGAGCTGGGCAGCAGAGGACACTGGGGAAGACCCAGCCCTAGGCATTGGGCACCTTCCTGGGGATTGGGATGTGCCAAAGATGGAACAGGATGGCAGGCCTAGGCAATGGGCCCTATAGCCAGGAACGGCCTGGAGGCTGTAGGCAAAGCAGGGCCAAATGGCTGCTGAAAATGGCTCCCCAGGGAAGTGGATGACTCTGACTGCAGCCCTCCATGGAGTCACCAAGGAGGATGCACCTGGGCCTTTACAGATGAGCCAACACTCACAGAATTAAATGATAAATCTTTGGCATAAATTATAGAATGGTTTGAGTTGGAAGAGACCTTAAAGATTGTCTAGTTCCATATCCGCTCCTGTGGGCAGGGACACCTTTCACTAGAACACGTTGCTCAAAGTCCTATCCAGCCTAGCCTTGAACACTTCCATGTATGGGGCATCCACAGCTTCTCTGGACAACCCGTTCCAGTGCCTCATCACACTCTGAGTAAAGGATTTCTTCCCTATATCTAATCTAAACCTATCCTCTTTTAGGTTAAAGCCATTACTCCTTGTCCTATCACTAAACTCTCTGACAAAGAGTCCCTCTCCAGCTTTCTTGTAGGTCCCCTTTGGGTACTGGAAGGCTGCTCTAAGGTCTCCCTGGAGCCTTCTCTACTCAAGAATGAACAACCCCAACTCCCTCAGCTTGTGAGGTGCTCCAGCCATCTGAGCATCCTCAAATCCTTCCTCTGCCCTCACTCCAACAGGTCCATGTCCTTCTTGTGCTGGGGGACCAGAGCTGAATGCAGTACTTCAGGTGGGTTATCACAAGTAGAAGTATCACCTTCCTTGACCTGCTGGTCATGCTTCTTTTGCTGTAGCCCAGGAAAATTACATCCAGCTGTTTTCAGACCTATTCCTTAGTAACAGATTTTATCATGAATTACAGAAACTGTCCAAATATTCTAAGGGACACCTAAATTCTACCAAATCCACAATTCTTTGCTGAATTAATAAAATATGATCTATAACAGTCAGCCCTGTCAAAAAGTGTGAGGAACATTAGAGTGACCTTAATAAATAGCTTAATGCTGCATGAAATTCATTATTGATAAATTGAAAGTACCGTACACTCAATGGAAAAATACGAACATATAGATTTTAGGTGATAAATAACTGTATTTTTTGATGTTAAAGTACTTAAATGAAAACCTTTGCTCAGAAGATTGTTTTGGCCAAGTAAACATATCAGAAGCATCTATAGAAGAGATACATGAGTTTGCTGTTAACTGAGATACTGTGTAGTATTATTCATGCTGAGTTTTTTTTTTTTTAAAAAAAAAAAGCTTGAAAAAGGATCAAGGACTGGCATTAACAATATTTATCAGCCTTGGATGGTTCTAATATGAAAAAAAAAGCCTTAAAGATTGGGATTATTTCCTTTAGAAAGGTAAGAAAGCAAGTTCATGACAAGAGCATATAAAACAGTAACTGCTGACAAGATGATAATAGAGGAGCTCTAGTACTTCTTTCAAACAAAGGAAAATGGAATAACTCCATGAAACTGAAAAATGGAAAGTCAGGATGAAAGGAAATACTCTTTCATGAAAGGTGCTTTTATGCTATGGTATTTCCTGCCAGAGAATGTCTTTCAGGCCAAGAGTTTTGTAAAATGACAAGAAGACCTTGTTATCTAATTGACCAAATTATTATTATTATTATCAATAATAATAATAATAAACTATAAATAATAATATACTATAAATAATAATGATTTAATTTAATAATTTAATGTAATTTAATTTAATGATTTAATTTACTATGAATAATAATTTACTACTTCTTCTACTACTACTTATAATAATAATAATAGTAAAAGTGTCAAGGGTTTAATAACGTCTGATAAAACAAGTTTTGGAAAAGTTAAACACATTCTCAAGGTAGAAGACTAAATTGGGAATATGTCCTACTCCATATTATTTTCCCGTGCTCCTATCAAAGAGCCAGTAATGCTCTATAACCCCTAGATAAGTTTTAAGCTCATTGGTATGTTCTATTGTTGGTTATTTGAATAAGGATGTATGTCTTTGAGAAGAAAATAGAACTGAACGCATAGCAATGGAAAAGTACTGACTAAGTATCAGTTTCATGGCATTTTCAATTACTCTAGAAAGATATTTTTACACTACAAAACCCAATAATCTAGAGATCAAATGGTTTTATTTACTACAGAAATTGTAAAGTAGTTAGCCAGGTGCAGTGGGCTCGGGGAGCTTAATAGGCTTTCATACCTGTGCCGTTTTGATTAATATAAAAAGCATTATTCTTTGTTTCAATAAAATCATGGACTTGAGCATTTATTGTAATTATTAACCGTTTATACAGCTAATTTTTAGCACAACCTTCCTATTTCTGTCTAACATTGAAGTGTGCAAAAATCACTCTGAGGATGTACTTCAGAATTTCTCACAAGTATTGTGAATTTCCAGATTGATATTAAAGGCTTTCTTTATTGATTATTAATGAATATAGAGTGGTCGAGGCCGGCCGCCTCTGAGCCGGCGCAGCCGCAGCGCCCGACCCTGCTACAAGGGGACTGGGGCCGTGCCTCGCCAGGGGCGGCGCGGGACAGCGGCGCGACCAGGCCGCAGCCGCCCGCTCTCGTGAGAGAGGCTGACGGGAGGGGGCGCTGGTTTATCTCGCAATTCCAGGCCCTGGTTATCATAGGGGATTTCACCTGCCCTAACGTGTGCTGGAAGGCCTAATCAGCCAGCCATCCTCAGTCCAGAAAGTTGCTCCAGTGCATTGATGATAACTTCCTGATGCAAATGGTGGATGTGCTGACTAAAAGAGGAGTGCTGCTGGGTCTTGTCCTCACTAACAAGGAGGGGCGGACTGAAGCAGTGAAGGCTGAGGGCAGCCGTGGTTGCAGTGACCATGAGATGGTGGGGTTCGGGATCTCATGTGGCATGAACAGAATAACAAGTGGAAACACAACCCTCGACTTCATTAGTGTCAACTTTGGCCTTTTCAAGCAATTTCTAGGGGAAATCCCATGGGACAAGGTCATTGAAGGTAAAGGGGCCCAAGATAGCTGGTTAGCTTTCAAGGACTGCTTCTTCCAAGCTCAAGAACAGAGCATCCCAACAGGTGTGAGTCAACAAAGGGAGCCAGGAGACCTGCATGGTTAAACAAGGAACTGCTGGGCAAACTCAAATGGAAGAGGAGAGTCTACAGATCATGGAAGGAGGAGCTGGCCACTTGGAAGGAATATGACTGTTGTCGGAGGATGTAGGGAGGCTACTAGAAAAGCTAAGACCTCCTTAGAATTAAACCTTACAAGAAGGGACAAGAACAACAGAAAGATCTTCTTCAAATATATTGAAGATAAAACTAACAATAGAGGCAATGTAAGCCCACTGATGAGTGAAGTGGGTCCCCTGGTGACAGAAGATAAAGAGAAGGCAGAGTTTCTGAATGCCTTCTTTGTCTATAATGCAGGAGGCTGTCCTGAGGAGCCCTGTACCCCTGTGGCCACAGAGGAAATCAGGCTAAAGGAGGAGTTTGCCTCAGTTGATAAGGACTGGGTTAAGGACCAGTTAAGCAATCTGGACATCCATAAATCCATGGGTCCTGATGGGATGCACCTGCAGGTGCTGAGGGAGCTGGCAGAAGTCATTGCTAGGCCACTCTCCATCATCTTTGTTAAGTCGTTGAACGGGAGAGATGCCTGAGGACTGGAGGAAAGGAAACATCACTCCAGGCTTCAAAAAGGGCAAGAACGAGGACCCAGGTGGCTATAGACCAGTCAGCTTCAACTCCGTCCCTGGTAAGGTGATGGAACAACTCATCTTGATATTGTCTGTAGGCATATCATGGATAAAAGGGTCATTTAGGGGCAGTCAACATGGCTTCACCAATGCGAAGTCGTGCTTAAACAATGTGATAGCCTTTTTATGAAGACATAACCAGATGGATAGATTATGGTAAAGCAGTGGGCATGGTGTATATTCATTTCAGTACAGCATTTGACACTGTCTCCCACAGCATCTTCACAGATAAACTGAGGAAGCATGGTCTGGACAATTGGGTAGTGAGACAGATTGTGAACTGGCTGAAGGGAAGAAGCTGGAGAGTTGTGGTCAATAAGATGGAGTCTAGTTGGAGGCCTGTATCTACTGGAGTCCCTCAAGGGTCAGTACTGGGACCAGTATTACTCAATATATTCATCAACGACTTTGATGAGTGAATAGAGTTCGCTGTCAGCTAGTTTGCTGATGACACTAAACTGGGAGGGGTGGCTGATATGCCAGAATGCTGTGCTGCCATCTAGCAAGACCTGGACAGGCTGGAGAGTTGGGTGGGGAGAAAATTAATGAAATATAACAAAGGCAAGTGTAGAGACCTGCATCTGGGCAAAAACAACTCCAGGCACCAGTGTAAGTTGGGAAATGCCCTACTGGGAAAGGGACTTGGGGATCCTGATTGACAGGCAGATTACCATGAGCCAGCACTGTGCCCTTGTGGCCAAGAAGGCCAATGGCATCCTGGGCTGTACCAGAAGGGCTGTGGTTAGTAGGTTGAGAGAAGTTCTCTTCACAGTCTACTCTGCCCTGGTAAGACTGCATCTGGAATATTGTGTCCAGTTCTGGGCCCATCAGTTCAAGAAGGACAGGGAACAGCTTGAGAGAGTCCAATGCAGAGCCACAAAGATGATTAAGGGAGTGGAGCATCTCCCTTATGAGGAAATGTTGAGGGATCTGGGTCTCCTTAGTTTGGAAGAGAGGAGACTGGGGGGTGACCTTATTAAATATGTAAAGGGTGAGTATCAGGAGGATGGAGCCAGGCTTTTCTCAGTGACATCCAATGGTAGGACAAGGGGAAATGCATGCAAGCTGGAACATAGGAGGTTCCATTTAAATATGAGAAGAAACTTTTTCACGGTGATGGTGAGAACACTGGAACAGGCTGTCCAGGGAGGTTCTAGTCTCCTTCTCTGGAGACATACAAAACCCACCTGGAAGCATTCCTGTATGACATGATATAGGTGTTCCTTCTCTGGCAGGGGGATTGGACTACATGATCCTTCAAAGTCCCTTCCAATCCCTAATGTTCTGTGATTCTGTGATATTTCTGCAAGAAAACACTCATACCTTCTTTCTAAAGCAATCCTAAATTCCAATACTGATTTGTGACAAATTATATTAATACGTTGAAAGTGAGTCAATTTTAGTATATCCACTATCCCAGAATTATACTTATTTATAAAACTTATGAATTAATATGTGGATTTATCAAAGATGTTGTGTGTCAAATTTCAAGGAGATAAGAATTTGTGAAGAATTCTTAATGCAATAGGAGATGGGAAGGAAATAAATATCTAGTACTCCTTCTAAATGTATGTGACTGCCTGTGGCTGCCCAGTGACTGAGCATTACATTGGCTATACATCGGCTTCAGTGACTGAAAATACCTAAGATGAGTGTTATGTCATTTTCACAGTGAAAACTATAATAGACTTAATTCTTCTCCACAGAAATTAATATGTGATTGCTATTGATGTCAGTGAGATATCAAAGAATCACAGAATTGTAGGGTTTGGAAGGTACCTCAAGAGATCATTGAGTCCAACCCCCCTGCCAAAGCAGGTTCCCTAGAGCAGGTTGCCCAGGAAGGTGTCCAGACAGGCCTTGAATATCTTCAGAGAAGGAGACTCCACAACCTCCCTGGGCAACATATATGAGGAGAGACTTGAGCACACAGGAAAAATAATTCACTAACATATGACTGACTATTCATTTCCTTTCTCAGTGTATTCTACAACATAATACTACTAAAATCTACTTTTTGTAGTTCTTATGTGTCTGAGTAGATGCTGCAAGACGTCAACACTGCAGAAAATCAGGATGCATACAAGAAATGTTTAAGAATTGCCAATGACCTGTTTTTCTTGACAACTAACAAAGTAAAATGCCTGTAAGGAGAATATGATCAAAACAGTGCAATCATTTATTTTTAAACAAAATGAGGTAGTATGGTGTGATTTCTAATGTGACTGATATTTTCATGGTTGATTTATGAGGTTATATGCCTTATTAATCATTAAAATCTACCTCAACATGGATGCATAAAATATGATTCAATGGAAAAATAAAATCTGATCAAATTGTAAATTTAATTTAAATTCATCCTGTTGAGATGCTGAATTAATTTTAGATTTAATCTATGCATTCAATAAATAGATTATTTTAATGCTGATTCATCTGATTAAAATATTGAACTAATTTAAACCTTAAACAACCCAAACTAATGGACAGTCATAGAGAGAACAGAGAAGCTGGTCAAAATACTACAACAGGGTATTCACTGTATCATGGTTTTAGTATTTTTTATTGAAAAAGAATCATAATAAATCTAAATATAGAGCCATAGATAGAAAAATTATGTATGATCCCCTGACATGCATGTATAAGTATCACTTAATAATAGTGTTTTTGATACAGCTTTATTGTGGAGTTGCTCATTTTGAATTTTCCAATGTTATTAAATTTCTATGTCAGAAATGCTGCATTATATACATGGATGTTTTATGACAGGTTTGGTACAGGCATATTGGAAATGCTTGGGTTGGAACTGCATGGTTTAATGAAGAAGCAACAATTTATTATTGAAATCTAACAAACAAATGATCCCTAAATCACTGATAATATGACATAGGAAATGGTTTTGATGGCAATTTTATATAACATTTGTCCTGGGTTCCATATCCAGTGCTTGTTTTATGAATGGTGAATTATCACTTGAGCCAGCTGCAAGAACATAAGA
The DNA here is from genome assembly GCF_965140915.1 of Aythya marila. Classification (NCBI taxonomy): domain Eukaryota; kingdom Metazoa; phylum Chordata; class Aves; order Anseriformes; family Anatidae; genus Aythya; species Aythya marila. Next base: position 14,886,620 of record NC_139044.1, read on the forward strand.
AAAATGAAGACAACCTTGAACAATGAGAGATAAGATTTAATGGCCAAAATGAATATGAACATTGGAAACAAATGGGTTGAAGTTTATGGTGTCATAATTTTGTTATGAAGAGAAACTGTTTTCCATGAATTTCTCCCCACTTACAGTCTGCATGCAATTTTGAATCAACAAGCATGCAAAATCTCTAAAAAGTTAAACAACAAGGTCCTATATTTGAATTCATATATGTAGATCTGTATTTGACTGAGAACAGATATTTAATTCTCTCTTATGGAATTGTACAACTTTTTTTGGAAAGTGATGATTTAACAATGCAAGATAGGAAACTGGACTTCTATTTAAAAATGTGGTATTCAACAAAGATACTTTCTTATCTGAGCATGTTACAAAAGCTATTTTCCAATGAAGACAGCAATGAAGCAGCAAAATGCAGACTAAATTTTAAGTCTCTTCCATCCACAGTGCAAAGCAGTGTTCCAAGTCCATGCAAATCTTTTGACCAGTTTTGAACTCAGCATAAAAGATTTTCCCTTGCTACTGAAATTAGTCTTTAGATCACTGCTGAACTTGAGCTTTATTAATTTCAGTGATTAATATTGTATAATGCTTCTTTCAGTGAGAACCAGTGTCCATGTTGAAGCTCAAAAAAGAATCTGACTGAGCAATGTAAGCTTTTTTCAGCCTGGAAAAAAATGGTTTCATGAGCAAACCAGCTCAATTGACTGTTTACTCAGTCTTAAAGTCTTTCCTTCTAGAAACATCTGAGAGATGTACCTAATAAACAAGCTATATAAGGGGATTTAGTCCACTTGAGATGGATGGAGTCATTTTCTATGAAATTAAGATTCAAGTGCAAGCTACTAATGATTAACCAACTGATGATAAATTTGAAGGAGGAGGAGGATTCTCTCTTTAGAATTAAGATGGAAAAAATGTTAGTTAGCCAGGTACATTATGAACAGTTATAATATAATGGTAATGAGGGGTTATTCAATTTGGAGGGGGCGTTAACAGAAACACAGTAGGATTTCTAATTCACTGGGAAAGAAGTCCATTAACTCCTCTTTATAAATCATTGTCTCCCATTAAGCTTTATTCATAATACCATAAATTATATGTAAGTACATTCCACTAACAGCACAGAAACTGCATCAAAACTGCAATTTAATAAGATACCTTAAACATTTGAATAATCTTACCATACTCCCTCAGACTACAGGCATTCTCAATTTAAGCATATGGACAAAAATTTACAAATCTCTTATAAACCATTCACTTTTGTATTCCCAGGTATTAACATGAATTTTTCACTTGGTCTTCCCCTACAGTTTGTCTTCCTAAAAAAGTTTCTGATCTATCCCTAACTTTCCTACTTTGTCACAGCTATCCTAAAGGAAGAAGCCTTTTCACCTCTTAAAACAGCTGAAAAGAATGAGGAATACCATGTTACCATTACGGACTCCCCAGGCAAAGGCAACTGCTCTAGAAATCTTCACAGAATGAAAAGAATAGTAATAAAACATGAACATTTAGTTAAATACTTCTCGAGTGACCTAGAAGATATGAATCTGTTTCATGAAATGTCAAGCACTGCAACACTGAAGACCAAAAAAAATAAAAAATTAAAAAAAAAAAAGAGAGAAAAAAAAGAGAAAGAGAAAAAGAGTTGTATCTCTTCTCAGAAAGCTCTGTAGCTCTGTCACTCTTTTATCATGTTTTCTACATGGATTCAGAAGCCTAAAGAGCTCAAAGGTCTATAGCAATTGATTCTTAAATTTATGGCCAAATATGCTGTCTTCCAAGCAAGTGACCTATCCACCAGATCATGCACTAGAGTCAGAATTAAAGTCACAGTTATACTGCTCTTTTCCATTACAAATAAATAAATAAATATGAAGTTAAATACTTATATATTCCAAAGTATAGAATATTAAATATTGCAATAAAAATTTAAAAAGTACTTGTAAACCAGGATTTATAATGGAAATATCTTCTCGTCCATAACAGTTTTTCTAATCAGAGTAATGGTCCCTTTGAAATGATTCCTTTGCCTTACAAATATTTTTTTCTATTCCCATTGCTTAGAAGCAAAAAGTTACTACATCTCACTATCCAAATTTAGGAAGTTGGATACTTTTAATTTGCTTTTATACACAGAAACACTTGCACCAGATTTACAGACAAATTAATGCATAAAATGCAATTGTGTTTAAAAGGATTTCATGTCAGAAACCTAGGGTGAATCTTACATTCTTCAGTGAAAAGAGAGAGGCTCAGAGTTGTTTCTCATGGGATGCAGAAAGTTTATACAATTTTGAACTGGAAGTTTTAAGTTTCTGCAGGGTTTCCATTTAGGACCCAGAATTACAGGAATGTGTAAGGGAAGGGCGGTACAGGGCATAATTTAGCAAATTTGGATGGGTTGTGGGCCCTGTGGGGGAATGTAATTGAACTTCAGAAGTGTAGTTTTTTCTACTTGGCTTTTTCTTTTCTCCGGCAAGACATGCCTGAATCAAGTAGTTTCGTCATTGTGAAAAGGAGAAAACAGCTTCTTGTCCATCTTAGTCTGTTGTCAGTGTTGCCTTGCGTTTAAAACACTTGTGAAACCTTGTTTTTAGATAAATGCCTTTTATCTCTGTGGTCTATGAATGGACAATAAGACTGAGTTTTATAGGTTCCTCCTAACCTCTTTGTCTTCTAAATAACTGTAGAGAGAGAGGAGACAATGATTCATTCATACAGCTCTATTTGTTGTTGCAGTTAGTTGCGTATGGAAGAGACAGTAGTTGGACAAGGCAGTAGTATTAAATGATCATGATATCAGATCAGGATGCAGGGATACCCAGAGTAATAAAGTTCTGATTACATTTTGCTGTTATATTGTGTGAAGAAGGGCTTAACTTCTCTGCACTTTGCTGTTTAATTGCCCTGCAAGGAAGTAGTTAACTGTTCTCCATATAAGTTAGGCACTGAGCCTTGGCACTGAGCTGCAAAAACTGGCCTGAGGACTTCTGCAGGAGGTACTAGGAGCAACAAGCATAGTATGTGACAAAACCCCAGTCCAGTTTTGAGAAAACTTAAGCAAGGTCTCCATCAAACAAGAGACTGAAGCCAAGCTAAGACGTGTACCTCTCTGACAGAAGCTCCACTGTGCATGGAAATGAGGAAAGTTGATTTGTGGAGTCACAACAGGTGTAATAATATGATTGGATGTGTTTGCACAGTATTTTGCTACAAAATGAACATAAGCTACTGCAAATTTTGAGGGGTTATGGAGGCTCCCTCTTATTTGCATAATAGAAGAGAGGTCTCATGATCATGACTAAAATTTAATAAAACTTTGTAGTCCTACCCTTGGGTCATGTTTCCCCCTTGGAAATAGAACAGCCTGAGTCACTATTGTGATAATTGCCATGAAACTTTTTTTTTTTTTCTTCCGTATAAACAACAGTACGTCAGATTCAGTTTACCCATTTGCTTTCATGTGGAAATAAGAATAGGATTTGAATATGATCTTATACTAACATATTATCCATACATATTCTTCAGTGAAAAAAAACAAACAAACAAAAACCAACCAAACAAACAAAAAACATTATTCAACTTGCAAGCCATTTTAGGCTTCTTAGTGATCTATAGCAGCAACAACATCACTGTCAAAAATAGAATCATAGAATCATTAAGGTTGGAAAAGACCTCCAAGATCATCTGGTCCAATCATCTCACTACCACGGAATTCTCCCACTAAACCATGTCCCTAAGCACAACATCAAAATTTTCTGTGAACACCCCCAGGGACAGTGACTCCACCATCTCCCTGGGCAACCTGTACCAGTGCCTTACTGCTCTTTCTGAGAAGAAATGTCTCCTCATTTCTAACTTAAACCTCCTGTGGTACAACTTGAGGCCATTCCCTCTAGTCCTACTAGTTATCTGTGAGAAGAGGTCAACCCCAGCTCCCCACACCTTCCTTTCAGGTAGCTATAGAGAGCAATAAGGTCTCCCCTGAGCCTCCTCTTCTCCAGACTAAACAACCCCAGTTCCCTCAGCTGCTTCTCACGGGACTTGTGTTCCAGGCCCTTCACCAGCTGCATAGCACTTCTCTGGACACACTCCAGGGCCTCGATGTCCTTCTTGTAGTGAGGGGCCCAAAGCTGAACACAGTGCTTGACGTGCAGCCTCACCAGAGCAGAATACAAGGGGACGATCACCTCTCTGGTCCTGCTGGCTACACTATTCCTGATACAAGCCAGGATGCCACTGGTGTTCTTGGCCACCTGGGCACACTGCTGGCTCATGTTCAGGCAAGCGTCAGCTAACACCCCCAGATCCTTTTCCTCTGCACAGCTTTAGAGCCACTCTGCCCCAAGTCTGTAGCGCTGCATGGGGTTGTTGTGCGGGACCCAGCATTTAGCCACCTCATCTCACTGGCCTTTGCTCATCGACCCAACCTGTCCAGGTCCCTCTGCAGGGCCTTCCTACCCTCCAGCATATCGACACTTCCCCCCAGCTTGGTGTCATCTGCAAACTTAATGAGGGTGCATTCAATTCCCTCATCCAAATCATCAATAAAGATATTAAAGAGGATAAAAGTAGTTACATCTGTAGCATCACTTTCCCATTCAAGCCAGAAATAAGGTAGGGCCATCAAAATATGACAAGGCAGTACTTCCCCTTGGCTGAGCAAACTGTTTAGTAGCTCATTTCCTATTAATTTTAACTATTATGTCGTCAGATTTTTATTTTTTATAGTATATATATTTAGATAATGATTTTGTAATTCACATAATTTTCCATTTTTCCTTGCATATGTGAAGACCATTGACTTTTTTTCTACAGCAGTAGAATGGGCAAACCATTTCCTGGTAAAGTTATATTCCAATAGATGGGTCTGTCTTTACTATGGCTCACCCTCCAAATACTTCAGGATCTGAAAGTCTCTTTCTTCTTCCCTGCCTCCTATATCTTCACTGATTCTATAATCCTTTATTTTCCCTTCATCCTTTAACCTTGTCACAAACCTCCTGTAGAGTGATATCTAGATAAGCTGCATTGACTCAGCTGCATGTGCATGAGGGAATCCATGCTCTCTGCACCTAACTACAGCCCTGATGTTCACAGCAATTCCATATAACAAAATAAAGTACCAGCACTTTTTTCCACTGTCTGCTTGCCGGAAATATCCTGATTGATCTGGAAATCATAGAACTAGCACAGATGGCAAGTACCACTAAGGATCTATCCACTGCTGGGTGCCTCCAAGGAAAACCTCATTACTGCAGCAGTGTCCACAACTATTTCCTTTCGCAAGACATTCTACATCTTCTAGCAGAGATTGGAGACAAATGGATATCTGGTTCTTTCATTGTTGTATCTTATTTTTTATTTGTGTGTTTAGTGGAAAAATAAAAAATATATATAATAATTTCAAGAAATAATGTAGGTAGCCCAAAACTCTTTCCAAAATATTTGAAAAACTTTTCACTTTACAGTACATGAAATATTTAATTAAGCCTGAAGGTAAATTTTCCACTTCGTATTTTCAGTACATGTCCATAACATGACCAGCTGGATCGGAACAAAGGTCCATCCAGTCCACTATTGTATTTCTACCAGAGTTCATTCAAAGCTGGCGAGGGACAGATGGTGAGGAGTGCCATGTGCACACACCCTAGTTCACACATATATTCATTATAAGGCACAGATAGATGATAGATGATACTTTTCTCCCATGCTCTTGCAGTCACTTTCATGTAAGAGTCCTTCTAATATGGATATGCTTTCAATGAGTTAAGTACATTTCCCTGCAGATTTTTATTCCATAAGTTTCTTCACCTTTCACTTAAACCTATACAAATAACTATGGCTGAAAGTATAGTAGTCCACAGCCACAGAAATACAAAATAGTACACCTCCTTATGATGTTTTCAATGCTAGGTTAGATTTATATTTACTATGACTTATGTGGGCTGAGCAGTTCTTTAATGTACACGTTAGTATTCCAAAGCGTACAAGTAAGCTGATGCAAGAAACCGTAACAGCGAAACATGCAATAGCTTAGGTTATGTTGCTTACCTCAGAAACGATTGAAATTTTGATCTTTTTTCTGAATCAGACAAGTGGGCATTTTCCTGAAACACCATAATGGGTGTGTTAGTTGTTCGATGCAAAGCTACAGTAATCACGTTTCTTGTAGCTTTGTGAAGGCAAAGTTTTGAAGTAATTTATTTCAGAACTTTTAAAATTATTTGCTCACTTTAGTTGATCAAAAAATTGTCATCAATTGAAAACGATCTATATTTTCTAAGATACCATAACAAAAAAAACTCCTAAATTTATTAATCTCTGCTATTTATCATAGTACTAGACAGTTAAATGATGTATTTGTCCCTTTCTTTTCCAATTTGTTAACCTGTCCTTGGTTTATCATCCGTTATTGTCCATGATAAGTACCTGGCTGTTAAAGGGATGAATCTTCAATTTCAGTGACCCCTCTCGAATTTTTCATGTTCTGTGCATTCCTGTCTCAGGTAGTATCATTTTAGACTACATTCTCAGTCACTGTTTACTGGGTCTTTGCTAGGTTCCATTGTCGTTTACTCAAGAAAATTTAAAGTAGTTGTACATGTTATTTTTTTAAAAGGTAGATTTCTGCTAAATCCTGTTTGTTAAATCCCAGTGCAGGGGCAATCTGTAGGATTGCCTGAAAGGGTACATGTTCTCTCTAGTATAGGGCAAAATGGCCTTTGTAATGCATTTTAGCAGTCTTTACACCTAATGCACTAGCTTACTGAGGCATACCGAAGTCATTTCCACATTAATCTACACCCAAAAAGGCTTCTCTGATAAGACTTGGCCTCAGTAAGTAAATCCTTCTCAGCTCATCTTAGTACTCCTGCAAGGCTAATTGCACAAGCAACAATCACATATCTAACCAGGGGATTGACTTAATTTTAAGCTCCTGTTGGAGCTATACTGTTGCACAATTCAGTGCTGATTTGCTGTATCCTGATTTCCTTGGTAAAGTCTTACATATAAACTTCAGTGCTTAGTTTTTGCTGACTCTATTTCTAATAAAAATGAAGCATTTTTTCCCTTCCACATATATATGCATGCACCTCCAATTATTAATGTTAAACCCTTGTCTGTCTGTCTATGTTAGCAAAGTTTAATTCTTTCTAGCAGTTCTCATCTAAATCACTTCACTGCAATCATTCCGTGCATGAGAGGAGCAGCAGATTAAAATGGCTTCTCAAAATGGTGTTAGACATAAATGCAAAAGCTCTGACTAAAGTTAATCCACATCTTTAGATAGAGTTCACTGAAATGAGGATTTGTAATAATTCTGAGGATGACTCTTACTGCTGATACAGGGTGCAGCAAGTTCTGTATTACAGGAGGAGACTCAAAACATGAGCTGTGTTTGATTCTAAAACTGACAGTTTGTAGAAGAAAGGAGTTTATATGTAACAGAGTGCTGTTTTAAAAAATACAATAATGAGAATATTAATTGTGACCACTGGGCAAAGGACAGCATGCTTTTTTCCCTCAACAGAGCATTGCAGTCTTCCAGTACCAGAAAAGGAAACTGTTTAACATGATGGCTCCCCAAAAATAATATGATTAGTGTAAAAACCACAGATGCCTCTCTCTCTCTCTCTCTCTCTCTCTCTCTCTCTCTCTCTTTCTCTTTTTTAGGGGGGAATGTGTTTTTAATTTGCTTTCTGCATCTCTTTAGGTCATGCCTCTAATCTTTTCACTGAAAGCATGAAGATGTTTTATTTTTAAGCAAGAGTGGAAATTTGCTGATTATCATTCAATTCCTGTAGAGGGGATTAGGGAGAAATACCAAATATACGAAGATCAATATAAAATTGCAAAGGCTGGCAACAATTTTTCCTCTTACTTTACCAATTCTGCCACTTGGTGAGAAACAGAGGTCCCCACTTTCCTATGCTAGATGATGTGCCTCCAGGGACAACAATGATAGCTAGGACAAGTGGCCAGCAGGTTGAGGGAGGTGATAGTCCCCCTCTATTCTGCCCTCATGAGAGCCCACTTGGCGTACTGCTGCATTCAGGTCTGGGGCCCCCAGCACAGGAAGGATGTGGGTCTGTTAGAGCGGGTCCAGAGGAGGGGTATAACATTGATCCTCCAGAGGTCTGAGCAACTCAGTTATGAAGAAAGGCTGAGAGGGCTGAGGATGTTCACCCTGAAGAAGAGAAGATTCAGGGGAAGTTCTCATTGCAACTTTTCAAAACTTAAAGGGGGCCTATAAAAAAGATGGACAGTGACTTTTTATGCAACCTGATCAAATGAGTAGCATCCCTGCCCATGGCAGCAGGGGTGGAACTAGGTGATATTTAATGTCCCTTCTAACCCAAGTTGTTCTACAATTCCATGATTCTAAAACACTTCTTATTCCTTAACATAGCTTTCTATGTCCCTTGAGTATACAGGCAAATAAAAAGGTATCATCACATACTCAGAGTTTATAGTATTCTAGCCTAGGAATAACCAAAGAGTACCTGCTATGTGTTCAGAAGACAAACCATGTGTGTGCCATCACAGCGTTTTCCCTTAGTGCAAAGGCCTGTCTTACTTTCCTTTTAGAACTGAGCTGCCTTTTTCCATCTTGACTAAGAAACATGATAGCAAGTCATTGTAAGTATTTTATTATTCCTATGTACTTTCACAGATTCTGACACAAAATGTTTAGTGGACAATATAAAAGAGAGTGTGGTTTGTCACAACCTGATATTTGAGACTGTACAAGATTTGGGTGGACTGGCCGCTCCTTGAACTGTGGAAGAGAGTGTCAAAGACTAATATGGATATACAAGAAACTTGCATGGATCTATAAAACAATACTGTCTGTCAGTTTGCAGTGTAGAAAATATTCCTCATCACTACAATTTTGTACATAATATAGTTACAAATGGTTGATGCTTGTGAAATATTGCCAACCTAAATGTGGTTTATTTCTAATATTATTACATTGTTTAATGAATATTATGGAAACAGGAAGGAAAGAACACAGAAAGTAAGGAACTATTGCCTGCTACCATAATTTCAGAACAGAAATTTAGTTTTTTTTTCCTGCAGTTATATAGTGAAGCTGTGGCTACAACTGAAATATAGCTTCCAAACAAATGCATGTAAAAAAACTGATAGTAAGTTAAAGTGATTAGCATAAATATAGTATAAAATTAAGAGAAAAAAACACCAGGGCATTAAGATCTCATACTAAGAAAATGAATTATTTAACTGGCTTAGTTTCTACAATTTGAATAGTATTTTTGCATCCACCATTCAAAGGAGTTGGGAGAATTAATTCATGTCTGCTTTAACCTATAGATTGCTATAAAATGCCAGGTTTTATGAATAGTTCCAGATTATAGATTTTTCATAGGGCCTTGCCTTCATTATTTTTCATTCCCATATGTACAGCATACTTTATGGGTTTTCTTTTACTATTCAGATGTTTAATGGATTGCATGTAGCTACAACTACTACAGAGACTCATACAGATATAACACTTGTAAAAAAAAATGTTTGTTTTTGTTTGTTTATTTAGTTTTTACAAAATAAATTTGTCTGTTACTTCAAATTAAAGTATACTTAGATACTTATCCATTCTGTGTTGACCATGTTTCACAGGGATGACATGAATTTGTGCAGAAGAACTTGAATCTCAAAAATATCAAGACTTGAACCCCACACAGAGCATTCATGGAGAAAAGGTACTTCACACATACAGCACACTCTTGCATTTTTTTAGATACATCAGGTTGACTAAGTATGTCATGAAGAAGCAAAGTACACACTATCATAGTTATTCAGGAGATACAAGACTGGGTATTTCCATATCCACCAATTGCAGCTGGTTTTGCTCTGACAAGGGATGTAGTAAACATAGTGCTTTTTGACCTGTTAATATGAGAGCTCTGAACTAAGGTTATGAGTTTCATTTAAAACATCATGTGAAAAATCAAGATAGAATACCTTTAGCTGTTAGAAATTAACCACAGGATTAGATAACTAGTGAAAACATATGAAAACTAAGGCAACTATTACTTATTTATTATTACAGATTATTCATGTGTTTGTACAATTGCTGTAGAAATCATCTACATCTCCTTTGGTCTAAAGCCAAGTAGTTGTTACCAAATTGTCCGTTTTCTAACATTTCTTGATCTCATGTTCCTCTGGGAAGGTTTTTTAAATAATAGTAAGAAATAAGAAGAATGGTAAAGATGAAAAAGTGCAGCTGTAAATTTAAAAGCTTGAGCTGTTTCCTCTTCTTTTGACTCTAGCTAGTAACTGGGAGAAGCAGCTCCCAAACTAAACTAAGACTTGATAGAGCATTTCTAACTGAAGACAGAATCTTAAGGCAAACTGAGTGGAAATTGATAATCTTCTGGTAAATATGAGCTGAGATGAATTTTTCTATTCTGTTGTTGAGAAATGCACCTTGCAAATTGAACTGTGTATTAGTTCAGATGAAATATATTCTAATAGGGTAGAAGAAGGTCCTGCCATACAATATATACTGTTCCACTCCATTAAAAAAAAAAAAAAAAAAAAAAAAAAAAAACTATAAGCATGGCCAAAAGAATAAAAGATCCATATCAAGCAAGTGACTGAATAAACAAACATTGCAGACTGCTGCAGAGCAGCGTAACTGTATTAAAATATAGATATGCTCTATAAAAATTGCATGATGGAGCTCCATTTCTGTCTCCTGCCAGTGTGTGTATGAAGTGTCCCTCACAGAGCACAGCCAGTGGGACCAAAGGAATACCTGATCCTTTTAAACAGCATTTCTTGTAGGAGAGTAAAAGCTTCCTGTGTCTCTAAAACCACTACTACAAATATTGCCACCTACTAACATTTTCTCCAGGGTCTCCCTCCTTTCCCAGTCTTCTCTCTTTTTTTGTTTCTTTGTTCTTCTCATGTTCTTCTTTGCTTTCTTGGTCCCGATGCTCAACAATGAGACCCTAAACAGATTCTGGAATCAGAGGTAGACAGTAGGAGCCAGAAGCATGTGGACTGGTGGCAATTAAGACTTGCGGGGAGTATGAGGAGAATGTCAGATCTTCTTATGCTTGCACAGCCTTTTAATTAATACTTTATACAGTGCATAACACAATTATATTTTTTATGCCACTCCCTACTTACAAGCAACTTTAACTTTGCACTTCATAGCAGTTGTATTTTTATCCTTCATGCATTTTTAAGCATTGAATATCAAATCACTTAGGTTGGAAATGACCCTTAAGATCGTCATTTCCAATCATCAACCTGACACTAACAAATGCACCACTAAACTGCATCCCTAAGGACCTCATCCACGTATGTCCTAAATACCTCCAGGGATGGCAATTCCACCACTTCCCTGGACAGCCTGTTGCAATGACTAATTTCCCTTTCCATGATGAAATTCTTCCTGAAATCCAGTCTAAACCTCCCGTGGTGTATCTAGAAGCTGTTTCCTCCCGTCCTATCACTTGTCACCTGAGAAACAGAGATTGACACCCACCTTGTTGTCCTTTCAGGTAATTGTAGAGATCAGTGAAGTCTCCCTTCAGCTTCCTTTTCTCAAGAATAAACAACCCTACCTCCCCCAGTCTCTCTTCATATGTCTTGTTTTCAAGTCCTTTCACCAGCTTCATTGCTATTCTCTGAATTTGTTCCAGCAACTCAAAATCCTGCTTATAGTGAAAGGCCCAAAACTGCACCCAGTACTGAAGGGGCAGTCTCACCAGTGCTGACAAACTACAGAGGGACAATCATTTCCCTAGTCATGCTGGCCACACTGTTTCTGATGCAGACTAGGATGCCATTGGCCTTCTTGGCCACTTGGACACACTACTGGCTCATGTTCAGCTGGATGCTGACCAACACCCCCAGGTTTTTTTCTGACAGGCAACTTTCCAACCACTCTTCCGCAACCCTATACTGCTGCATGGGGTTGTAATGACCCAAGTGCAGCACCCAACATTTAGCCTTGTTGAATGCTTGGACACAGTCTATCAATCTAGCCTGTCCATATCCCTCTACAGAACCTTCCTGCTGTAAAGGAAGGAAAGCCTGCCTAACTTGGTGTAGTCTGCAAACTTACTGTGGGTGTACTCAATCCCCTCATCAAGATTGTTGATAAAAGTATTAAACAAAATTGGTGCCATTATTGAGCCCCAGGGAACACCACTTCTGACCAGCTGCTAACTGGATTTAACTTGATTCACAACAACCCTTGGGGCCCAGACATTCAGGCAGTTTTTTACACGGTGAACAGTACATTCATCCATACCATGAGCAGGCAGTTTCTCCAGAAGACTGTGGCAAACACTACTGAATGCCTTTCAAAAGTCCTAGTAAACAACATCCACAGCTGTTTCCTTGTCCACTAAGCAGGTCATCTTGTCATAGAAGGAGATCAGGCAGGTCCTGCCTTTCATAAACCTATGCTGACTGGGACTAATCACCTTGTTGTCCTGTACATAATGTTTGATGGCACTCAAGATGAACTGCTCCATAACATTGCCTAGCACCAATGTCAGATTGACAGGCCTGTAATTCCCCACATCCTTCTTCCTGCTCTTCTTATATATTGGCATCACATTCCCCAACCTCCAATCAACTGGGACCTCCCTAGATAGCCAGGACTGCTGGCAAATTATTGAAAGTGTGTTGGCAAACACTTCTGCCAGCTTCTTCAACACCCTTGGGTAGATCTCATCCTGCCCGAAATAGTTCTGTGTATTCAAGGGGTGTACTAGGTTGGTAACCATTCTCCCTTGGATTATCAGGGCTTCATTCTGCTCTCTGCCTCTGTCTTCCAGCCCAGTGAGCTGAGTAGCCTGAGGACAATTAGTCTTACTAATAAAAACTGCAGCAAAGAATTCACAAGAATATCACAATGAATTAAAAAACTGTAAGGTGAGATTTCTTACAGTTCTAATGTACTACAGCTAATTTTCCAGTTAACTCTATGCAGCAAATAATTCCTCTAATAAGTTCTGGTGTCCTAATTCTGAAGTAGAAGAAGCATGATACCTACATTTTTAACGACTTTCTCATTACCACCAACTGGTCTACTCACAAAACCGTATTATGAAATCCACCTACTAACTTCCATTGTAAAATTCAATCCAACAAAGCAAACAAATGAATATTTAATAAGGACCATTTACTGTGATATGAAGTCATGTAATACAGAAGTCTCATGAAAAGAGTTCTTAGTCTCCATACAAAAAAAGGTATGCAGAAGCATTAGATATAATTAAAAATAAAACCATAAGATCAATTATGATTAACACACATAAATATTATATGAATAAATATTATACATAATCAAGAACCACAAGAATAATAAATAGACACTGTTTTACTGAAATATACTTCTTCATGGATCATTTGTGTATTTTGTTCCCAACATGAAAATCACTCTTGAAAGGATTATGATAGCCTGAAGCTCATCAGATAAGTAGTTGCATCCTTCCTTAAAAAAAAATAAAAAAAAATAGATCAAATAGTAATACTAAAAACAATAATACCTTTAAGCAATTTGTAGTTTTAAACCAAAGATATTATATCAGTTACCTTGATTTTGACCATTTAATGTGATTTCCTTGAATTGCTGACAAAATAAAAGTAAGCACAACATGATGGGTAGTATTTGCTGCATTAATAAGTAAAAACATGGAAAAAATTAGCTTGACATTTGAAGAGGAGGAGAAAATGTCAAGAAATAATTATTTTATTTATCATATATTAATATTATATTAACATATATAATAATAATAAATAAGCAATAAATCTATTTATTAACATATATTAATATTGCTTATTATAGTATATAATATTCATTGTATATGAATTAATATACGTTAATTAATATATTGTGTATTAATATATGTTAATAAATATATTTATTATTTATCCCTTGGAAGAAGGTTATTTTTTCTAAGTCTAGGAATGCTGTCTACTTTTTCTATTATCTTCACTCATTAAACAAGATATGATTGACAAAAAATAGGTCCTCTCCTCCCCCTTCTGCTGCACCTTTGTCCTGTGCCCCCCAGCTGAGCTGTTTCTCAGAGACATTCTTTTGTGTGAACAATTTTACTGCAAGTTACCTTCAGTCCATTTTATATATATGTGTGTATATTATATTATATGTCAGAAAACTGAGAAGGTGATTTCTAAGATGCCTGCAAAACACTACATTAAAAGGCTTAAAACTTCTTTAGCACTGTTCATTCACTATTATTTGATACAAAGTGGCTACAAAATCTTGGACAAAATCCCAAGGCCAGTCACAGCTGCCTCTGCAAAAATGAAGTCTGTTCACTTAAACAGGGAAGCTTTATACAGAGGAATCCTGTGTGTCTGAGCAACACCGAGCCTATCCAGCATCAGACTTCATCCATCACCCCCATGTCTCCCTGGTGCAGCAGGGGACTGCAGGGAGCCTGTGCAACCGATGCCATCAGCTGGTCTGAAGGGTTTTTCTTTCTGTATCATGGTATTGAGTTTTCATCATAGAATCATAGAGTGGCTCGGGTTGGAGGCGACCTTAAAGATCATCTAGTTACAACCCCCCTGCCATAGAAAGGAATGCCACTCACTTGATCAGGTTGATCAAGGCCCCATTCAGCCTGGCCTTGAACACCTTCAGGGATGGGGCATCCACAACTTCAACTTTTGCTAAAGAGTGACTGATCTTAGCCAGCAACATCAAAGATGGTCTTCTGAATTATAAGACCTTTTTTATTAAATGAACTTGTTTGCACTACTGTAAACCCTGTGTAAATCTGGTGCTGTATGCACACACAAATGCTTTATATCCTTGTGTTATATCATGCTGGAAGCAGGACATTTTTTCAAAGTAATGATGTAATGTCTTTATCCAGAGTCTGATGTAACTGATGAATATAGGTTGATCAGCATAAGAGCTCTCTCTTAAGCGCTGGGGAGAGATCATACAACACGGGAGCAATATTTTTTGACCTTCAGATGCTATCGTGTTCATATAGTTCAACTACAGTCATTTCAAAAGATCTTGGGATTTGCCTTTGAATTGAAAACTGATTTCCACACAATCTAGAGACAAAACACGTTAACGTGATGTGGAATAACACTGTTTTCCTGCATTGTATAATATCTGATAACAGTTGTTTTGTCATGTTTTTTGTTGTTGTTGTTGTTTTTCTGGAAGTTGCAATGGATCAGAGCACTGTTTTCTGACTGTGATAAGCAAATATGTTGAGTTCTATAATTATCATTTTAAAGTCCTTTCTCTAGATATTTATAAACAAAACAAAACAACAACAACAAAACTGAAAAACCCTGAACCCTGAAGACTAAAACCCTGAACCAAATATTCTTATCTAACATGTAACTATACAGATTTTATTTTCTGTTATATATCTTTCATTTGAGTAAATGAGAAAAATTTAAAATATGTACAGGTCTGGCCATTTTCCCATCACTGTTTCATGAAAAGTCATATAAGTCAAACATAGACTGAAAACATTGCTCTAGAAACACAATCAAAGAATAACAGTGAAATCATGAGAATATGCTTATTTATTGTATGTATTTATAAATCAAAATCAAAAAAAAAAAAAGTCTTTTTAGCGCATTTTGAAATGAGTCTATATGACACCACAATTGTCTTCTATTCTCATGTTGCCACTGTGACACTGAAGCATGGAATCAAATACACACACATGTTTAACATTTTCTGTACTGAATTAGCATGATCTGGTAAAAGGAAAATTTTGTGATCAAATATTATGGTCCATATAAAATATATATAAACATCCAAGTTTTCTTGTCTCTGAATGAAACTCTGCATGAAAAATTGTACTCCTTTAGGCTCATCATTCCTTTTTACCTGCCTGTCTATGCCAGTTACATGAATAACTGTCCATGCTTTCTTATGGGTGGACTCAAATTATCAGTGGTTGAGACTGTGCCCTTTTTCAATTTTCTGTTACAATGGCATAAAGAATGAAATCTTGGCTCTGTTTCAGCCAGTGCAGGCTTTACCCATGACACTAGTGGAGGAAGGACTATTTTCTGTCTTTTTTAGTGCTAAGGAATAACAAATTTTTGCTACTATTCAAAAAAAAAAAAAAAAAAATCTAACTCTTGGCCTCAGCAGTGGGCAGGTATGAAGACTTCTACAACTGACTAACTAGATCCCTAAGTGAAGATATTAAATAATTGTCCTTCAGTCTCACAGACAGGGATCACACTTGATCACACTTTGTTGTGTCTGCTAGACCCGGAGACAAGACATTGGGAACGGTAGCTGCACTCTGGTGGGGTACAAAAGAATGAAGATTTTGTGAAGAGGGATTGTGTAAGAATGACTCTTGCTGCACAGCTTTTCTACTTTCTCCTGGCAGGACCAGCCTGGGGAATTCCTACAAGATCTTATATTTTATACTAACCTTCCTTTAGGAAGACAGGAAAAACAAACAAACAAACAAAAACAAGCAGTTATCTTTATTGCACTGTCAGTGTTTGACTCTTGAGCTACTGTGCCCCTATTGATGTCTTAATGGGGCCTCAGAAATAATACTTCTGGCTTAGAAAATAATTCTGCTATAAAGATCTGCTTATTCTGTTATTTTAAATCTATTTGTAAGGCAACAATCCAGAGAATTCATCTCTGCATCAAGAAAATCAGAGCTTAATATGAGGAAGGAAAATAAATATGTTCATTACAAGGGAAAATAAAATACCATATTAAGAGTTTTTGAAACCCATTTAACATGTTAAAAGAAGTTATTTACAAAAAAAAAAAAAAAATCTTGTATTTAACTTTTAGAAGCGGTACATCTTTCTAAGAGGACCTAATTTAAACTGAGATTTATATGACTTGTTCTGCACAATTAATGAATAATATGGAGATTTTATCCTGCCCTAAACAATCCAATAGCTACCCAGAAATCTTGAAAAGAGAGCTGAAGCACAATGATACTTAGGTTATTTTTCTCCTTCTTCAAAAACTACATGATCTACATCCTGTGTTTGCTGTACTGTGTGTGTACACTGTATCTTTATCAGTTCAGTTGTTTTTGCTCACCATGTTTGCTTGCTTTTTTCACCGTACATTTCAACTGTTAAAATATAATTAAGATGAGAAGAGCAGCATTGAAAATAGCAACTTGATAACATTTATGTTCCATTACTGATTTTCATATAAGATGTATGTGGCTTAAACTGTATGAACACCTCTTTTGATATTTGTTATACCATTCATAACAAGGTCAACAAAGTCTATATAAGAAGCATCAAGCTGTGTTCTTTCTGTTTCAGATATTACTAACATTAATAATTATTCTGTAATGAACAAGTGTATGGCAGTTCTGTTGATGGCACACAAAATAGACCGGAATCACCTTTGTCCTTACTTTGCTAAAGTGATAACAATGGCAAATTGAGCCAATTATGTGTTTTTTCCACAAAGAAAGCTAGTGGAGGTCTGCATTATCCAAAGTATTGCCATCAGGTCAGGGTAGGTGATGTTTCCCATCTACTCAGCATTGGTGAGGCTATACCTGGAATGCCATGTCCGGTTTTGGGCCCCCCAGTACAAGAGAGACATGTACATACTGGAAAGACTCCAACAGAGGGACACTAAGACAATAAAGGGACTAGAGTGTCTCTCATGAGAAAAGCTGAGAGAGCTGGGGCTGCTTAGCCTACAGTAGAGAAGGCTCTGGGAAGGATCTCTTCAATGTCTATAAATACCTGAAGGGAGGATGCAAAGATGAGTGAAGAGCCAGGCTCTTTTCAGTGTTGCCCAGTGACAAGACAAGAAGCAACGGGTAGAAAACAAAACTGACGAGGTTTTGTCTGAACATCAAGAATTTTACTGTAAGAATGACCTAGCACTGGAACAGGCTGATTAGAATGTGGAGTTGCCCTCCTTAGAGATACTCAAAATCAGTCTGGATATGGTCTTGAGCAACATGCTTTAGGCGGTCCTGCTTAAGCGGGAGAGTGGACTGGATGACCTCCAAAGGTCCTTTCCAACTTCAGCCAGTCTGTGATTCTGTGGTTCTGTGAAACATACCAGCATCGGGAAAACACAGTGATACAGTTTTGAGGAACATACAGTATGAAAAAAATTCTCTGAAGAAATTCAATGTTTGTAAGCACTTTCTCACATATATTAACAGCTCCTTAACTATGTTGTCAGAGTATGTATAACAGCAGTGATTATTTTGTGTTTTTTTTTGTTACTCTTTCTGGGCAGGTTTCAGTGATAGTCTATGGTCTGATTGTTTATCACTCCTTCAATTTGCTACGGTCTCTATTAATCTAATTCCAGCTTTCTCAGTATTACTTTGGAATTATCAAGGCATGTCATAGCTGGCAAGTATGAATGTTTTGCCTTGCTGCTGCTGTGCCAGTCTGGGAGGAGAGCTGCACAATTATGACAAGTTGCTGGTTATTAACCTTTGATTGCTGAATGTTGTTTGTTGAGATGCAGAAAGCAAGAACATAAAGGCAATTTTAATTCTCTCATCCTTGCTGACTTCACACACTCTTTCTCTTCTTGCCTGTCTGTTGTGGAATGAGCTCCCATTTTCAATTCATTCCCCTACATCAATGTGCTCTTTCAAATCTTTTCTAAAAGCTCATTTATTCTCAGCAGCTTGTTAACCATATAGTCATCTCTTCCCCCTTATTTTTATTTCTATTTCACCTGTCTTTTCATAAATCTAGTTTGCACTCTCTCTTTCCTTTTTTTACTTCTTTCATTGTGCTTATTTCGGTAGCTCATTTTATTGTGCTATATAAAAAATATTTTTAGAATGCCTTTGCCAGGGGTGTTCTGTGCAATAAATGACAGTAAAATTATCAGTCAGAATATTGAGAATCAAGGCATACCTACAATGTAGGGCTCAAATGCTGTTCATGAAGTACAAGCAGACATATAGTTCTTCAGTAACACCAACTTCAGGGTCCCATCCTGGAGTTCACTGAAATTATGGAAGCCACTCAATTCACTTCAGTTAGCTTTGGTTCAGGCCAGAATGAGAAAATAAAAAGGCATGGTAGGACGAATGGATTGGAAAAAAAATGTCCAGTGAAGTAGGTGGAAGATGCACGTTATCTCCTGAAACATCCATTTTCATAAGCATAACAATAACACTTTTTTTTTTAAATGTGGGGTTATACACAAGTATTCTTTCCCTGATTAGAACTGAAACCATGATGTTAAAAAACAAAAAAAAACAAACAAACAAACAAAAAAAAACCTTAAGCACAGCAATTTAGCAATCAGAAAAGGAATTCTTGGAGTTTCCATAGCATTCCTGCTTCAGAAGTCAAAGTAATGTACAATGAATTGGGCTTTTTAATTCTTTTTAGAAAGATGAATACATTTAAAATATCAGATCCCCGTGTCTTTCTCCTATCCTTTGAAATACATGTTTTAAAGTTCATCAGTGTTAGATCTCTTGAATTTCATTAATTTTATATTTTCTTAATAGTACTAACTGAATCAGAATACACAATTCTCCTGAAGTTGTTTTGAATAAAAAGAGAGAGATTTTAAAAGAAATAAAATTTAGGAACTTCATACACTTACATATAGTGATTTGAAATGGAACTTGAGGTCACTTATGTTGCCTTATTCTTTTTTTTTCTAGCCTCTCACATTTTATATAAGAATATTCAGGCCACAAAATAAAGATATTTTTGATACCAGACACATATTTTCACATACAGTTGTCCTGTTGTTTGTTTTTTGCTTTTTTTCTAGGATATATTTAATTTTCTTTCTTGTGCTATGGTGCTATGTTTCAGATTTAGGATGAGAATACTGTTGATAACACACCAATGTTGCAAAGCAGTGATTGCTCCAAGTCAAGGACGTTTTTGCTTCTCATGCTCTCTGGCATGCAAAGATTCTGGTGGTGCACAAGCAGCCAGGTTAAAACCCAGAATAATGTACAAAACGTTTTTTCAAATAAATAATAAATTTGTCATGTGGCTGTAATGGAATATTATTTGTTTTAAGAGAAAAACATCATACCAAAATTCAAACTGGTCAAGTAATTGCCACTTTTTGTCTTTAACAATGTAGAAATTTTATATTCCACATTGTAATGGAAAAAAAATCCACTGTTGCCCATGTGAGACAACAGCAGTTGATAGCAGTCATTAGACTGCACAAGGCTTGGTAGTCTCTCAGTGACATCCCTAATAAAAGCTTCTGGTAAGCAGCAGACTACTTTTCTGCTGCTTTTCTGGTGGGTCATGATAAAAGCATGACATGGCTACATATCCAGCGTGTGTATATGTATATATGCATGTATGTGTATACATGTATACTGCCTAAACAGTAGAGGCTCTTGTTTGTAATAAATTCAGGTTCAGTATATTTTATGACTTGCAGTTAAGTATAGCCATGAAATACTCCTTATGTATGTGCTCAGCTGGGAGAAGGAGACTAATATAAGTTACCTGAAACAATTACTGATAATAGAAGAAGAATGAAAAGAAGACTAAAACTCTGAAACTGGCTCAAACAAAATGGGTTACAGATATTACTGAGAGATTGTGAGATTTTGTCTAGTAAATAAAAGGAATGTTGGCCTGGAAATCAATGAACCAAAATTGGTGTGTTGGAACCAATTTTGGTTCATTGATTTGGACTTGTACAACCCCCATAGGGAAAAAGGGAATCACAATAATCACAGCAACAGACTTGGGATCTCATAACTGAACCAACCTTTTCTTTTCTACCATGAAGAACTGTATGATAGATTAAGAAATTCTTAATATTGTACTGTGAAATTAACTCAATGGCCTCAAAGGGATCTTTATATATAAAAGAAAACATTAAAACTGGATTCTGATCCTTCATTTTAGTTATACTTTCATAATTCCTTTGATTCAGTTCCTTGGCAATAGCCTTTCCACATGAGCTAGCAAGCTGAACAATGTGAAAAATTCTCATGTCGTTACAGGAGAGAAAAATTAGATCCATTTGTATCTGAGACAAGCCACCTTCTCTTGCTGGTGATGCCTGTGATGACATATCTCTGTTGTTCTTTAGCTTGCTGGATCACAGATGCCCATTATGCTCCTTCCTTCACTGGCTCTGTCTGAAATTCACCATACAGAAGCTGGGGTACCTAAAACACT
Organism: Aythya marila; assembly: GCF_965140915.1. NCBI lineage: Eukaryota > Metazoa > Chordata > Aves > Anseriformes > Anatidae > Aythya > Aythya marila. The sequence continues at coordinate 14,907,803 of NC_139044.1, forward strand.
TTTGAAAATGTGGATACTTTCTTTGAGAGGATGTCAGTCAGATTGACAGGTTCAGACAAGTTGGATGTTCCTGTTGTATATGTCCAATTTTTTTTCATTTTACTGATATTGGTGGTGAGGATGGCCCACAAATTTGCTGCACTTTATTTCTTCAATTGCTTCACTTTATTTCTTTTAAGATTTATATAAATATATATATATACATTCCAGAGAAATGACATCATTATTAAGAAGTTTAGAGTTTGCAACCAACCTAACTGAAGTTACTCATTGCTAAGAGTTAATCAAAGTCATAGTCTAGCCATGAACATTTATAGTATTTTTGTGGGAGCTTGGGGCCGTAAAGGGGTTGGATTTTGTTCATTTGCTTGTTTTAATCTTAGAGCCATTCCGGTGGTGTAAAATTTATTTCATCTTTTAAGGAAAATGTGGCTCTCAACCACTATTGTACATTGCTTGTGCATACAATATATAAAAGTGTATAGTTGATCGTGAGAGATTTTGGAAATTTCTCCATTACCTTTCATGAGAGCAGATTTAAAATGATTCCAAGAACATCTGAAAGTCCTACTGAAAATGTACACTGTGATTTAGGCAATAACTGAGGAACTACCTTAACTTTTGATGCTGGAGGAACTTGATATTACATCCTTAATTAATGCTAATTCCTCCATATACACCATGCATGCATGCATATCTGCACACAATAAATACATGTTACCATCTTCTATATATGTAATATATACATATATATATATATACATATATATTTATGTATATGTATATATATATATATATATATGTGGTTGCTCTTATTGCATCTGACCACATGAAGATTGCAAAGATGCATCAACATGATAGAAAAACTAACAGGACACTGAATCCTGAACAGGCTTTTTAACCTTCCTCCTTCCTTAAAATCATCGCACAAGAAGACAGGACATTTTTACATAAAATTTTATGTAAATGTGGAATAAACAGATTAAATATTATTCTGTGTTCAGTCATGTGAAACCCTCTCAACCTACTGTAATCAAAGATGAAGACAGTAATGCAGAATAACATGAAAAATACAATGATAATACAATAACTATCAGACAGTTACAGAAAGAAACATCCACAAGAAATGTGTCTCTGTTCATTTGGTTCATTATAAATAAAGTATGCTTTCTTGAGAGCTCTGAACCTATTGATAATGTGACATTAATTTGATGGTGATTTGCACCATAATTTCCTTTACATTTTTGTAATGGATTTACAAAATTCCTTGTAAACATCCACAGATGTTGCCAGGACTTCTGTTACAAAAATTAAAACACAACACACAACCCAAAAAAGCTTCCTTTAACTTGGTCATAAAAATTGATTTTTTTGTTTTGGTTACAATTTTGCTATATTAATGGTCAAGGCACCATTGAATATATTGGTAATTAAGAGCACAAGCCAAGTAAAAATAACACATAAGGGAAAATACATTGTTACTGACTCTTCAGTCTGCTGAAACAGGTATTTTTATCATCCTGATCCAGGTCAGAGCCTGTAATGAACAATGTCTGGGTTCATGCAAAGTGCACAAGCAGGAGTAGGAGAAATGTATTTTCTATTTAATTCTCTCTCACTTGAATATTTGTACTCTCTTTTAGACCACAACAGTGGTTAATAACATTCAGGGAACATTTGGCAGAATTAACTACCTGGAGCTCTTCAAGCAGTATAATCAGTGGCTAGGACAGGAATGTTAACTAGTGACATTTGAACACATCATTTCACCATTATTATGTCTATTTGTACATTTAGGGACAGAGCCTTCTCAGGTATAAATAGGCATAACCCCATTATATTATGGCATAGGCATAACTTCACATCCAAACAGGTTCTGATTTTCCATGCCACCTGCAACAAAAATAGCCTTTGACTGTGTATGGCACAGTCTACAGCCAATCGCCTATAGTTATGGAAAAGTAGGAAAGAAAAAGGAAAGTACTAGTCTGTGTATATACTGCACATATGGAGCAATCAGAATCATAACTAATACTTTGTGTGGTCATATCTGAGATGAAGACAGGAGAAATTCAGACTGCATCTTATGAAAAAGTTCTTCACTGAGGGTGGTCGGGCTGCCCAGGGAAGTGGTCACAGCACCAAGTGTTCTGGAGTTCAGGAAGCATTTAGAAAATGCTCTCAGATACATGGTTTATTTTTTTTTTTGGTGGTCCTGTTTGGAGCCAGGAGTTGGATTCAATGATCTTTGTCGGTCAAAGATCCAACTTTGTATATTCTATGATTCTATGATTCCAAGACTTTAAGAAGGATAGCATCTAATCTAAATGGTCTTGTTACAAAAACAACAATTGTGTATCTATGGATATAATATGACTAATGTGTAGTTCTGGAATAGCACCCAATATAATTATTCCCATATTGTCTGCTTCTCAATATTTCTCACATAAGACATTACTGCATATTATCTCTAGGAAAATAAATTGGTGATTCAGAATTCATATATTTCTGGACCGATCAAATGTATTCAGTGTTAAAGCAATGCAAAGATGATGTTTCAGATTTTAGAAAGTTCATTCACCTGAACTGGAAATCTGCAAGTACTCAGAATATCTTGTTGCTTTTTGAATTTTAAAACTGATTTATGTGATGTACAACTCTTGTTCTCTTCACATTCTTTTTGCATTTACTACCAATTTTAGTAGTCTTGGTGCACAGATATTCTCCTCTTGTGAAGACTTTCTCCTCGTGTACACTTTTTTTTTTTTTTCTGTTTTTGAAAAAATGCATTTGAAGCCCCTTGCAGTTCTGCCCAGGGCCTCAAAACAATACCAGAGAGAAATAATAAATACTAATATACTGTATGTTATCTTCTAGAAACAACCTATATATATAATCTGCCAAGTAGTACTGTCCTTTGTAGTGTCAACAGCAGTGTAATCATAGAAGACCCAACTCCACATCTCAGTTTCAGTCTTTATTAACAGGATGAAAAACACTTTTAATTGATAAGACTTGGTAGTTCATGGCAGTAAATTGTTTCAGGTAGTTAATCCGGAGTTGATAGGCATCAATAAAGTATTTCTTTCTAGTAGTTAGAATTAGTTTTTGACTAAAAA